>NC_056066.1:79215600-80622600 GCF_016772045.2 Ovis aries
GCACCCTCAGCGGGGGTGCTGGGGACATCTGTGGCCCCCCGCCTAGGTCTGGCAGCGTCCTCCAGCTCCCTGGAAGGTACTGGGGGGTGGCAGTCCCTGCAATGTCGGGGTCTCTTCACGCCCCCCCTAGAGGGTCTGCAACCGCTTGGCCTCCTGTGTCCCCCACTCATCAGCGCCCGGTCCCCAGAGCCCCCTCTGGAGCCGCCGACCCAGCCGCAGGCCCGGCGAGGGCTCCAGACTCTGCCCGAAGCGACTGCGTCCCTGTGGTTCTCGCCGTGAGTCACAGCGGGTCTGCGCCGCCCTCCTATCTGGGGAGCCGGAGATCGCCTTTAATTCCCTCCAGCTGGGCCCTGCAGGGCTGAGGTAATCTGTTCTGGCGCAAGAGGAAAGCAGAGTTTGTTGTGTCTTTGTTTCATTCAAATGGTTTGGATGATGACTCACTCAATTTCTTCTTTCTCTCTTTTTAAACCAGGGCACCGTCTAGAAGTCGTTTTTGATTAGAAGTTGACCTCAGAAGTATGCGCGCATCATTTTCAAAACATCCGCCAGCACCGCAGAAACCGATGCAGCATAAGGGTCCCGGCGGACGGAGGCCAGGGACCGCGGCGGGGGGGCGGGGGGGGGCACCGGCCTCAGTCAAAGCTGGGGTGCCGTCCCCCATCAGCTCCCCGGAAAGCGCACTGACCTGGGGCCAGCCGGGGGCGACAGGGACGCTTGTCCTCGTCGTGGTCGTCCTCATGCAATGCCGGCCGATATTAGAGTCGTTACAGACCACGCCGTTCTCACGGAGCTGTCTGTCCAGCAGCATCTTGTCAGGCAGGCACTCCTGGAGTTTGCGGTCTGAGCGGCATTGTCAGTACTTCTCAGGAGCTGGGAGGTCAGAGTGGAAGGTCAAAGCCCCTGACCCACTTGGGTGGGGCTATCTGGTGGCAGAATCAGAGGTCCCCCTGGGAACACAGAGCCCGAGGCAAAGCCTGCTCAGCCCCGCGGGAGAAGCTCTGAGCCGGTGAGGTGGCAAAGGGGTGTCAGAGGTGGTGAGCAGGACGTGAGTGGGGTTCAAGGTCGGCGGTGATAGGAGAGGGGAGGAAGTTGGCTACACGGGCTGGCGAGCAGCAGAAAGCTAAGGCTGACCAAGGTCAGCTGTGTGCACCCATGCTCAGTCATGTCTGACTCTTTGAGACTTCGTGGCCTGTAGCCCGCCAGGCTCCTCTGTCCATGGGATTTTTCCATGGTAAAAATACTGGAGTGGGTTGCCATTTCCTTCTCCAGGGGATCTTCCTGACCCAGGGATCGAACCTGTGTCTCCTGCATTGGAAGGCAGATGCTTTACCCCTGAACCCCCTGGGAAGCCCGACCACAGTCTTGGTTCTGGTTATCTGCTGTCCACTCTGTGCCACGTGGTCTGTGAAGATAGGTGGGCATGAAACCTTCATTCCCCCAGGGCCTGCAGGCTGTTGGAAGGGAGCAGACTGGGAGCAGTCACCTCCAACCAGGGGACTCTGGCAAGCTCCTGGTGAGGGGCAGCCGTGGCCTTGGGCAGGGTGGGGGTGGGGGCCTGCACGGGAGGGAAGCAAGCGCCTGTGTGTTTAGCTGAGAGACACACCTGTGGGGAAAACGGTGGCTTCATTTGGCAGGGGTGTGGGCTGAGGGAAAGGGGGGATTCCAGGGGCTCCAAAAGGCGGGATAGGCGAAAATACTGTGAAGGTTTGCTCATGGTAGCAATGGTGACTGACACAGCCGGAGAGGCCTGGCGTCCGGCACCCCTGCCCCAGGGAGAGGCAAGTGCCAAAGGCCTGGAGGGCTGAGCTGCCCACCCACCTGTGGGAGCAGCTCCTCAGATGGGACCCCTAGTGTCTGCATCTTGTGAGGCCTCCTGTGAGGTGTTTGAGTATCGATGAACTGGTGGCTAGTGGTCAAGAATCCGCCTGCCAGTGCAGGAGACACGAGAGACGCGGGTTCGATCCCTGGATGGGGAAGATCTCCTGGAGGAGGAGGTGGCAAGCCACCCCAGTCTTCTTGCCTGGACAGTCCCATGGATGGTGGAGCCTAGAGGGCTTCAGTCTGTGGGCAAAGCATCAGGCACGACTTAGCAACTGAACAACAATGTTTCTTGTGGGTGGCCTGTGTGTTTCTTTCCCGGGGCTGCTATAAAAAATTGCCACAAACTGACTAGCCTAAAACAACCAAATTTTTTTTTCTTTCAGACCTGGAGGCTGGAAGTCCAAAATCAAAGTGTCTGCCAGGCCATGGTCCCTCTGACGGCTCCAGGGGCTCCTTGGCTCATGGCAGCCCAGCCCTAGTCTCTGCCCCCGTCTTCACGAGGCCGGCTCTGCCTTTTCCTCCTCTTAGAAGGACACTCAGCACTGGGTTTAGGCCCCACCCCCACCCCCAGATAATCCAGGGTGATCTTGAGGTCACTGTATAATGCCAAGGACGCTTTTTCCAAATAAGGTAAGTTTCACAGGCTCCTGTTGGACACTTGTGGGATCTGAGGCGTGCATGCGTGTTAAAGTCACTTCAGTCGTGTCTGACTCTTTGTGACCCCATGGACTGTAGCCCGCCAGGCTCCTCTCTCCGGATTCTCGAGGCAAGAACACTGGAGAGGGTTGCCGTCTCCTCCTCCAGGAGATCTTCCCGACCCAGGGATCGAACCCGCGTCTCTTACATCTCCTGCATTGGCAGGCGGGTTCTCTACCTCCAGCACCACCACGAGGCCCCATTTAACCTGCAACGGTCAGTAAGACCTATTTCCCCCCCTTAAGCGGGAGCTTCCTGAGAATGGAAACTGCGCCTCCCTTCCTTCCTCCCTCCCTGCCTCCCTTCCTTCCAGAAATATCGAGGGAACGCCTGCCATGGTCCAGGCACAGTGCTGGGCCCCGGGGAGACGGAAGCAATGCAAACATGTCCATTAGCTGCCTTCACAGAGCTGGCTCTGCAGTGGGGGAGGCAGACCCAGGAGAAACAGGCATTCCCGAAGGCTGCACGTGGAGCTGCAGAGGAAAGCAGGGAGGGGCACGACCAGCAGGGCTGGGGGCTGGCTAGGGCGGGATGGGCCGACCAGCTCCAACCAGGGAGGTCAGGGAAGGCGTCACGGGAGGTGTGACACCTGGGCTGGACCCCAGATGTGGAGCCAGACCAGGTTGGAAGCTGCCCTCACTTCCTGGCCGAGTGTGATCTTGGCCAGTTGCTGCACCCCCTGTGCCTCAGTTTCCTCGTAGGTAAAGTTCTGGCAGCAACGACATGGTCTCCTGGAACCACCCCGAGGGTTCGGGGAGTGAACCTGTGAGGTTCTTTCACAACCACAGGATTCCTAGAACTTGCTTCATGCTGCTGCTGCTGCTGCTAAGTCGCTTCAGTCGTGTCCAACTCTGTGGAGCCCCATAGACGGCAGCCCACCAGGCTCCTCCGTCCCCGGGATTCTCCAGGCAAGAACACTGGAGTGGGGTGCCATTGCCTTCTCTGAGAACTTGCTTCATAAGCCACAGCTAATCCTGAGGAATACTTAAATATTAGCGTTCTTACACACAAGCAGAGCCATGCACCAAAAATTTTTGTTAATAATTCGAGGAATTTTTTTTTTTTTTTAAAAAGACCTTAAAAGCAGTCATCATGCAACATCCTGAAACATCTTAGAGCTCCGTGCACGCCTGCTCAGTCACGTGAGTCCTGTCTGACTCTGCCACCCCGTGGACTGTGGCCCGTCAGGCTCCTCCATCCGTGGGATTCTCCAGGCAAGGATACTGGAGTGGGTTGCCATTTCCTTCTCCAGGGAATCTTCCCAGCCCAGGGATCGAACTCGAGTCTCTTATGTCTCCTGTGTCGGCCTGCGGATTCTTTACCACCAGAGCCACCTGGGAAGCCCCTTAGAGCTCCCCACTCCTTCCTTATCTTACCTGTTAAGAATGGGCTTGTTTGAATCAGGCTGGAGGCTGGGATAGAAACCCTATTTTCTTTAGGGTTGGCGGCTGTCCTGGGGGATGTTGGCCCAGTGTTTTGGGCAGAGCGAGCTGAGTCCTTGGGAGCTCGGGACCAGCTAGTGGAGCCGGGAGCTCCTCCTACATCGTGTTGACGCAGCAGATGGACGGAGGGCAGGCGAAAGGTGGTCCTGGAGTGAGATGCAGAGGAGGGGCAGAGAGGCGGGGGAGAGGGCCCTTACAGGAGGCCCAGGGGGAGCCCCGGGCCCCAGGGCCAGCATCGCCTCCCGCCTGTCCCTCTAGGGGGCAGTAAGGCTCCACCGAGCGTCTCTGCCTCGGGAAACGCTCCTCGTCTTATTAACAGAATGTGCCCCAGTATCTGCATCAGGGAAATTTCTGCACAGACTTGGCCTTGGCTGGGCCCAGAGGATGTCTCTTTTCACCTTCGGACGTTTGAGGGGGAAATGCTCATTAGGAAGAAAAGTATTTAATGTCACGGTAACAGATGAACGGTTCCGAAACACAGAAGCCGACAGCTGTACCCACTTAGGGAGCACGTTGGGGTTCCAGCTGGCAGGAGTTCACCCCCCTCCAGCCTGCCCTGGGAAGGAAGCTGGATTTCTAAGACTCGTAATATTCACAGGGAGAAGACGTGCGTTTCCGCGCTAGCGTTCGTGGCCAGGTTCGGGTTTTTAGACCCTCTAAACAAACCTCCTTGAGTGGATCTTCCCCATCCATCTTAGGGGGCATCTCGTCCTCTTCCTCACCCATCTTAGGGGGCACCTCGTCCTCTTCCCCACCCATCTTAGGGGGCACCTCGTCCTCTTCCTCTGTTGCCGGGGGAACCAGGACAGCCCCCGGCTGTGTTTTGATGTAACCCCATGGCAGCACCCCCTCGTGGCGTGGCCTCGTGGTCCCCTCTGGGGGCAGGTATGTGCATGGGGCACACAGACCCGGCTCAGGTCCTAACTCTGCCACTTCACGCCATGTGGTCATCAGCGGGGGTCCTCCTGGAGCCTCGCACCTGGCCCACGGGGTGACTGTGATCCAGGCTTTGCGGGGTGCCAGGCACGCCCTGACTCACCGTCACGCTGCCAGCCACCCTGCCAGCTCCCACCCACCTGCCTATCCAGCCTCCTGGCCTGACCAACCGCTTCCCTCTTCTGTGACTCTTGTCACTTACCTCCATCCCTTCTGTGTCTACGGTTTACTGTCCATCTCCTGCTGGAATGTGAGCTCTCCCCTGCTCTGTCCAGAACACATCCTCAGCATCAGTAGATACCGTTGAGTACATGTGTGGGTGAGTAGGAGCTCTCACCCAGCTATCCGGCCTCGGTTTCCCTGGATGCGCAGTGAGGATGGAGCTACTGAGCAAAGTCTCCAGGCTCTTCTGGATGGATCCTGTGAGCAGACCCGAGTAGAAGCATCTGGCCCAGGCACTCACCAGGTTCTGGTTCACCAGAACCAGGCACATTCACATCCCTGGTTGCTGGGTTTCCAGTGTTGCGTGCAGCTTTTGAGAAAAATTCTTACCGATGGTTCAGTTTTTCCAAGCCAGTCATTTACTATTTTATTTTGTTTGTTTATCTGTTCTCGGCTGTGCTGGGTCTTCATCGCTGCACGTGGGCTTTCCCCTCGCTGTGGCGGCAGCGTTCAGGCCTCTCATCGCGGTGGCTGCTCTTGTTCGCAGAGCGGGCTCTGGGGCTCGTGGGCTCCGTAGCTGTGGATAGGTAGCTGCGGCACACGGCTTGGTTGCTCCCCTGCATGTGGGATCTTCCCCGATCAGGGACTGAACCCCTGTCTCCTGCATTGGCAGGTGGATTCTTTGCCGCTGAACCACCAGGGAAGACACCCTGTCTGTGGCTTTATGTTACAGTCAGAAGAATCACCATCCCCTGCCCCTCAAGGGCGGCCACCATTTATACAGACTCACCCAGTGAGGCCAGCGTGGGGTCTTTGCATTTTGGATGTTTCTGCACACCAGCTGGGGGAGGCCCAGGGAGGAGAACCCTGAGGGCCAGGGAAGTGGGCTCACGGGCCTGTGGAGCGACGCGTGGAGCTTAGGGCTGTGTCCGCTCTCCTGAGCGAAGCCGGTGGCAGCGCTCACTGGGGGAGGAGCTGGCCCGTGGCGGGCGACAGGCGCCCCCCATGGTGGCCAAGAGCCTGGGCTCCTGAGGCACACACGTGGACGTGGCCACGAGCCCCAGCTGGGCTGCTTTCCCGCTGGGCGGCCTCAGCAGGTGACTTCACACCTCTGAGCCTCGCTTTCCTGTCAGGAGGGGTGACAGGTGCCTGCTGCTCCGAGGGCCGTGGTGAGAGCATCACAGGCACAGCTTCCCAGCGCTGTTACTGTGCCAAGTTCAGAGCTGAGCAGAGGAGGCGAGGGAAGCACAGAAACGGTCCCTGAAGACATCCATCTGGAACCCGAATGGATGCCACCTCGAGCGGGACATTAAGGCTGCAGCTGTAATTAAGCTTGCTAGTCAGCTGACCTCATGATCAGGAGACTGGCCTGGGGGACCCGGGTGGGTCCAGTGGAGCCACAAGAACCGGTAAACGTGGGTGAGGGTGGCGGCGAGGAAGGCAGGCCTGCCACCGCTGGTGCTGAAGCCGGAGGAAGGGGCATGAGCCAAGGAGTGTGGGTGGCCCCCAGAAGCTGGAAAAGGCAGGGAACATCCTTGAGCTTCCAGAAGGAACACAGCCCTGCCAGCACCTTGACTGTGGCCCACAGGCTTCTGACCTCCCAAACTGTGAGGCGATAACACTCCGCTGTTTGAAGGCATACGATTGTGGCAATTTGTCGGTGCAGTGACAGGAAACTCAGAGAAGGGGAAGGACGCATCCCAGGAGGCAGGCTACAGCCAGGCTTCCCTGGGGGCTCAGTGGCAGACTCGACCTGGGTCTCCCTCCTCGGAGCAGAACTTAGCAGTATTAGCATCAGTTGAAACCGCTGCTGGGGGTGGGGACAGGGGGAGATTGAAAGCTCGTAGAACCCAGGCCCTTTGTAAATGAAAAGACTGTCCAGATCATCAGCATTCCATAATGAGGTGTCCTCAGAGTTAGTCCTGAGCCATGTTCTGCTCCACATGGCCCCACGGGTCAGCCAGGTAGGAAATGCTGTGGGCACTGCCCACCTTTTAAACAGCCGTGGTACTCTTTGTCTCTGAGAGGTTCTGAGAAGGCCTGCAGCGAAAAGCAAAAAAAGCTTTCTAACTCCAATTCAGCACTTCCAAAGATATCATACCATAAACCGGCTCCCCCCAGTCTCTTCCCCATGGAACATCTGCTAACAGCTCATGAAGTTTGTGTTTGGTTGGACGGGCTGATCTAATTAAATTGATTCATGAGACAAACAGGAAAATCGAAGCCCAAAGAGGTGAAGGGGCGCTGGAGAAGCAGTGCGGCTCAGAGGGGAGAACGCGGGCTTCGGAGTCAAAGAGCCGGGGCTGTGCAGCTGGGCTCTGCTGCAGCCAGTCGCACGGCCCTGGGAAAGTCATGCCACCTCTCGGGGCCTCTGATTCCTGATGAGTAAAATGTAGGTAAGAGAGCCTTCTTGGCGGAATCCTGAGAATGACTGTCTCCATCTGTTTGGGCTGTTATAACCAAGTACCACAGTGGCGGGGGTGCTTGTGAACAATAGGAATTGATTTCTCACAGTTCCAGAGGCTGGGAGTCTGAGAGCAGGATACCAACATGGGCAGGTCCTGGTGAGGGCCCTCTTGTGGCCTGCAGACTGCCCACGTCTCCCTGTGTCCTCATGGGGTGGAAGGAGAGCTCTCTGGGGCCTCTTTTGTATGGGTACTAATCCCCTTCATGAGGGCTCCACCCTCAAGACCTAATTACTCCCAAAGGCACCTCCTAACACCATTACACTGAGGGCCAGGATTTTAGCCTGAGTTTTCAGTCCACTGGAGTGGCTGGCGCCCACCTGGCAGGTTGGTAGGGAAGAGGAGCTACTATTTCTTACAAGTTTCCCATTGTTGCCACAAGTCACCACAAACTTAATGGCTTACAGCACAAATTAACTATCTTACATTTCTGGAGGTCAGGAGCCCTACAGGAAAGATGTCAGCCGGGCTGTTCCTTTCGGAGGCTCCGGAGCAGAATCATTTCTGGAGGTCAGGAGCCCTAAAGGAAAGATGTCAGCCGGGCTGTTCCTTTCGGAGGCTCCGGAGCAGAATCTGGGAGAATCTGCCTGCCTTCCCCAGCCTCTAGAAGCTTCCTGTGCTCCTCGGCTCTCGTCGCTCGGACTTCTGCTTCTGCCACTGCAGCCCCTTCTCCGACCTTCCCGCCTCCCTCCTATAAAGGGCTCTGTGACGGCAGTGGGTCTACCTAGATCATCCAGAACAATCTCCCGACCCCCAGATTCTTAACATCACCGCAGTCGCAAAGTCCCCTTTGCCTTGTAAGGTGACATAGTCCCAGGTCCCAGGAATCAGGATGTGGACCTCTCTGGGGACTGCTGTTCAGCTGACCTCACTCCGGATGCCTGCTTTCCTGGCCCTGCATGCCTCCTGCCGCCATGGGTTCCCTCTCCTTTGCTACAGGCTGGACACCAGAGGAGCAACTTAGTTCTGACCTGGGGTTCTGGTTGAGTCAAGTGCAAGAGGAAGTCTGTGTCCCTCGGAACACCCCCTAGCCCTCTCAGCCTGTGCTGGTTGCAGTGGAAGAGCATCTCAGAAGGCGGGTTGCAGCCACAGATCCCAGAGAAAACTGACTGTGCACTGTCTGTTTATCCCTCATACACTGGAGTGCCTGCCACGCGCCTGGTCCTTCTCAGAGCTACAGGCACAGCTGCTGGACGGATGGGGCCCTGCCCTCAGGAAGCTGACCTTCTCGTGGGGGAGAAAGGACAGTCAGGGAGGGGCCACTTAATAGGCACCAGACCAAAACCAAGGCAGTGGGGTGTGGAGATGGGGGTGCCAGGGGGGCACTCCGTTCACCGTATGGGACTGGGGAGGGGGAGGCATGCAGGCTGAAGGCTGGGGTTCCGGGTCTGACAGTGGAGCTGATAGTGATGTCGTCTTCAGAGAGGGGTTTATAGGAGGAGGACGGTGTTTTCAGGGCTGTGGAGAGGTGACAGGCCCCAGGTCTGTCTACTTGGGGTGTCAGTGGGTGAAGAAGAAGAGTCTGAACTGGAGCTAATGGACACAGCCTTTGTTCATCCCAGGATGGGAGTCAAAGCAACGAGGTCCCCGTGGAGGAGACGACAAGAGGGTCTGGGGGCTGATGCCTGGGGGGCCTCCGTTTGGGCTGTGGAGGACGAGGAGCCAATGGGCAGAAGCAGGGAGACAGGTGCACAGATGTCCAGAAAACCAAGAGTGAAGGAGCATGTTCACATGGTGGAGAGCAGTCAAGAGTGTGGATGCTGCAGAGAAGCCCAGGAAGGGAATGCTCCAGAAGGACCCGTTTGGTTCCACTGGAGGAGGGCCCCAGTGGCCTTGGTTTCGGCAGCGTGCTGGGAGCAGAGGCTGCCAAGGGTGGCAACGGAGGGTGAGCAGGAAGAGAGGATGCGGGGACAAGACGCGTGAACAGCTCTTTCCTCGGCCGGGGTGTGCGGAGAGAGCCAGGTCAGGGGCTGGAAGGGGGCGTTGGGGGTGACGACTTTCTCCGTCTTTATTTCTGGTTTATGTAGACAGGGGACACCCAGCTAGTTTAAATGCTGATGCTCGGGACCCAGGAGAGGGGGGGCATGAGGATAAGGGGGAGTGGTTGACCAGGTGTTGAGTGGGCGGGAGGAGGCTCCCCAAGAATCCCCATGTAGGGGTGGGCGGCCGCCTGGGAGGAAGGACCCAGCGCAAGGAGGTCGCGAGCAGGAGGGGTGTGCAGTGAACATATAGGCACCAGCTCTGGGCAGGATGGACGGCAGCCTGAAGACCCCCTGGATGGGTCGTTATGGGGCTTTAAATCTATGAGTGATGTGGTCCATTTGGTGCCTCAGAACCAATGTCTGCCAGCTGAGTGAGTGGGTAGGAAAAGCATGAAGACCAGTAAGGAGGCCGATGTTGAGACCCGTCCACCTGTTGGGACGGTGCTCACAGGTGGCCTTCCGCTTGGCAGAGGTGCTGGCGGAAACGTCCATTGTAACTCAAGATGGGGAATGTTCTGAGATGTGGTATGCTTTGAAGTTCATTTTTGGAAAGCTTTTTTTTTGGATGTGGGCCCTTTTTAAAGTCTTTACTGAATTTATTACAATGCTGCTTCTGTTTTCTGTGTTGGTTTTTAGGGGCCACAAGACATGTGGGATCTGAGCTCCCTGACCAGGGATTGAACCCACACCCTCTGCATTGGAAGGCAAATTCCCAACCCCTGGACCACCAGGGAAGTCCCTGTTTTTAAATTTAAAAACACAAGATCTAGGGTGGGTGTCCCCAGCCTCCGGACCGAGGACCGTACCTCCTGTCAGATCAGCAGCGGCATTAGGTTAGAAACGAAGTGAACAATAAATATAATGCGCTTGAATCATCCTGAAACCATCCCTCCAAATCCCATTTTTCTGTGGAAAAATGGTCTTCCATGAAATTGGCCTCTGGTGCCAAAAAGGTTGTTGTTCAGTCGCTAAGTCACATCCAACTCTTTTGCAACCCCATAGACTGCAGCACGCCAGACTTCTCTGTCCTTCACTGACTCCTGGGGTTTGCTCAAACTCATATCCATTGAGTCAGTGATGCCATCCAACCATCTCATCCTCTGTCATCCCCTTCTCCTGCCCTGGATCTATCCCAGCCTCAGAGTCTTTTCTAATGAGTTGACTGAAAAGGTTGGGGACCACTGAGGTAGGGGATAGACTGGGCTTGGATCCTGACTCCCTCCCAACAAGGTGTATGACCTCGGGCTGGTTACTTGACCTCTCTTTGATAGTTAATCGCTTGTAGCTGTGTAACAGATTACCTCGAAACAGCAGCTGCAAAGAACACATTTATTATCTCACAGTCACTCTGAGTTGGGAAGCCAGGAGCAGCTTAACTGGGGCCTCTGCTCAGGGTTACTCATGGGGCTGAGATCATGGAGGCAGCAGAGAGGCCGCTGAAGGCCTGACGGGCTGGGATCCCCTTCCGGGCAAAATCAGCGGCTGTTGGCAGGACTCGGTTCTCCCTGGGCTGTGGACTGAGGGCCTCGGTTCCTCACTGTCCAAGGCCAGATGCCGTCTTGAGTTCCGAATGGAGTTTGTCAAATAGGCTGGTGGAAAATTGAGTCTGGAATTCAGGGGTAAGATCCAGGCAGGTGATATAAACATGGGCCTCCTGGGCACGTAGATAGTATTTAAGTGATTGGATGTGGTCACCACGGAAGCCAGGGCAGATGCAAAAGGTCCAAGAGCTGAGCCTGAGGGTATCCCAGTGTTGGGAAGAAGCGATAGATGGTGAGGAGAGGCCAGTGGAAAAGAAGTGACTCGGGGACCTAGGGCCAGTGAAGGAAGCGTGTCAGGAAAGTAGGAAGGCTTAACCCGCTGTTGCTGCTGACCGTTCCAGCAAAATGACGGTGGACTATTGACCGCTGATTTAATAATGATCTGGGGCCACTGATGACTGTGGCAGGGTAGCATCACTGGGCATGGAAGCTGATGGGAGTGAGTTCAAGAGAGAATGGGAGGGGAGAGGCATGGGAGAAGGTGGACACATACAGTATTTCAAAGAGTTTCGCTGTAAAGGAAAACAGATATAAGGCAATCACTCAAGGGGGAACTGTAGGATTCACAATTATGTTTGAGATAGCAGAAGCAGCTGCGTGCTTGTGTTCTGATCAAAACTGTCTAGTAGAGAAAGAGGCTGGGTGATATCGTGAGAAGGTGGGAGGGAATGGAGGTGGGGAGCATCCAAGAAAGGAACGGGGTGGTTTTTGAAGTATCACGAGGCAAAGCCAAGCGAGCACAGGCACCCTGATGCTGGTGGGGCAGCTGTGGCGGTAAGAGCTCATGGTAGCTCCTTCCGGCTGCTTCCGCGTTCCTCCCCAGAGAGGAAGAGAGGCTGGGAGGAGAGAGGGAGGGTGGCCGGAGGAGGCGCTGGGAGTTCAGGGAGAGAGAGGGCATGTGGAAGGGCCTAGAGAGGAGGACAGGAGAAGAGGGCTCTGGCGTCCAGGCAGTGACGGTCAGGTCTGCAGCGCCTTATGTTTTCCTGCGGCCACGTTTGTGCGCATGGCGGAAACGGAGTGTCGGATTTAACCAGCTTGGGCGGGTGGGCAATGCTGGTCTGTGGGGTTGAAGCTGGGGAGGGGGAGGAGGGAGCACGTCAAGGGAAAGGCAAAAGTGAGAAAAAAGGTCGAAAGGCAAAGGAGCGTGGGTGGCAGGTGGGATGTGGGGTTACTGGAGTCGGAGCTAGAGAGGACAGGGTGAAAAGGGGGGTGCCTGAGACAGCATCGGTGGGAGGCTGGGCTACGGTTATTAGCATTCCGAGGGCTAAGGGCCACGGTTCCGGGACTGGGCATCACCTGGGCCTGGTCGGGCCCCACCCGAGACGGGCTGGGTCAGAATCTCTGGGGGTGGAGCCAGCAATCTATGCTCTCCCCAGCCCCGACCCCCCGCTTTCTGACGAGCACGCAGGTTTCAGAACCACGGCTCTAGGGTAGAACGGCCCACGGAGGAGGACAGTGTCACAGGGCCAGAAGAACTGGAGAAACTGAGAGGTCAGGAAGGCGAGAGCACCGTTTGAGGGAGATGAAATTGCTGAAAATTAAGACGGGGTACATCCGAATAAAGAGCCCAGACTCAGGACCTACAGTTGCTGAGAAATGAGCACAGTGGCTGGGTGGAGAACAGTCTTGAAGTGGCAAAAAAAAAAAGTAAAGAAGCCCCCTACCCTGGAGCCCAGTGATATAAGGGTGCTGGGAGACAGGCAGCCCCTCTGAGGGGCGTCGAGGGCAGGACCACGGCTCCCCACAGAGGTCCACTGACGCCATGGCGCTTGTGCACGTTACCCTACACGGCAGGGGGGACCTGCAGGTGTGACCGCTAATCTCGGGGTGGAATGACTAACGTGGGTTGTCCAGGTGAGCCCAATGTAGCCACCAGCGTCCTTATAAAAGGGAGGCCGGGGACGCAGCCCCAGGGAGGGCGGCCGGGCGGGGCGGCTCTCAGATGGCGGCTGCTGGCTCCCGCACGGCGGCAGGCCCGCAGGCCGGGAAGCCGGCCCTCCCCACGAGGCCGCAGCAGGGACACGGCCCCCGGGCACCTCGAGCTGCGCTCAGTGACACCATTTCGGACCGCTGACCTCCAGAGCCGGAAGGTAGTGAATTTGAGTCACTTTAAGCCACTGCGTTTGGGGTCGTGTACCATGGCCGTCTGTGAGGGAAGCGGGGCTTTGGGAGGCGGGTGGGTTTCGGGGCAGAAACACCAGGCAGTCGGGCGGGAAGGGCTGCCCGTGTGGGGTTTTGTGGACCGTGGGCCATGAGGCGTGGGGAGCAGAGAAGCCGCGGCCGGGCCTCCGCAGCCGGGGTGGGCGCAGGAGCGCGAGACGCGGGGCGGCTCGAGGGCCTGACGTCGGGAGGGCTGAGGACGGACGTCCGCGCCGAGGGTGAGGCTGAGGGTGCCCGGCTGCGTGGCGCTCAGAGGGGCGCAGACCCGCCCCGGGCGCCGGGGCCTTCGCAGCAGCCGAGGCGCCCGCGGTGCAGAGGTCAGCAGGGCCCTCCGCGGGGCGGGAGGCCGGCGCCACGCGGTGCCCTGGCCCGCCACGCGGTGCCCTGGCCCGCCCCGCGCCGTCTGCAGAGCGGCTGCAGAGCGCGGTGCCCTGGCCCGCCCCGCGCCGTCTGGAGAGCGGCTGCAGAGCGCGGTGCGGGAGCGGCGGCCGCAGCTGTGTCTGCGCGGGACCCGTGGAGGCGAGCGGCGGCCAAGCGCGTCAACAGGACGACTGGCGGGGCAGGAGCGCCTCGCCCGCCAGCTTCACCTTGTCAGACAGACTCCCCGGGGCGGCCGCGCGTCGCGTTCGCGTTCGGCGTGTAAACGGCAGCTGGCCGGCCGCCCCGCTCTTCCCCGTCCCCAGGGAGCCGTGGAGCCGAAGCAGCCAGCTTTTTTTTTTACCAGCGGCAGGGCCACGGGTGACGGGCAGGGTGCCAGAAGGCAGATAAGAGCCTGGCGGGCGTGGGTTCCAAGGAAGATGGTTTTTACTGCCGTCTGCAGCAAAGGGAGCTGGCTCACTCTAGGAGCCAGCCTGGAATCATCCACGGATGTGTAATTAGAAGTGAATCAAGTGAGACATTCGGGACAGGAGAAAGGTCTCTCTTGAGTCAGATGTTTGGCTTTTTTAAATGTGTTAAATATTAGGAAATGATGAATTCTCCATGCATTCCGGATGAACCCATTGTTCCCAGTGTCACTTGTGTGTGTGAAACGTGGACGTGTTTGTTCATTCTGCACACACTTCCGGAGGGCCTCCTGAGGGCAGGGTCTGGGCATGTGGCACTGAGCCAGAACAGACTGTCCTGGAGCTCATGGAATTTACAGGTGTGGGAGGCAGACGGTAAACAAGCCAATAGTTGGAACAGTCCACGGGGCTGCAGAGAGTCAGACGACACAGCAAACACGCACTCAGTGTCAACTCCAGTCCCATTCTGCATCTGTTGTGCTGGGTGTGTTGGGGGGGCAGTCAGGGAGGGGTAGACCCCATATTCTGTGAGGTCAGGGAAGGCTTTTGAGGGTGAGATGTTTGATTGAGGACCCCGAGAGGTGAGGGCGAGCAAGTCCATGAACCTCGGGGTCAGAGTGTTTCGGCTCTTGGCAAAGCCGAGACAGAGGTGAGATGGGTTCAGGCTGACCGTGTGGCTGGAGGCGAGTCTGGTGAGGTGGTGAGCAGGGAAGGTTGTCGAAACTCTTGACAGAATTCCAGATCATTCTAAGCGGGAAGGGAAGGTCTTGGTCCTGTGACTGGTGGCTGCTAAGCCTCTCAGACCTAAGTGACTGAGCTGCCTGTTACTTTGAAATTTAAAAAGTGATACCAGCGAGACGGCAGTGGAGGAGCCTTCTACGGTCATTCTCCCACGGAACACTGATGTCGTCTTCAGCTTTACCGAGGTGTGACAAGTGAAACTGTAAAATATTTAAAGTGCACATCATGATGAGATGATAAAGACTGTGAAAGGATCCCGCATTAAATCACACATCCATTCCTGTTCTTTATCCATTACTTTTCTTTATTTTTGGCTGCACTCTGGGTCCTTCTGGCCGCATGTGGTTTTCTCTCACTGCAACAAGCAGGGACTACTCTGCAGGCACAGTGTCCGCCTTCTCTCGTTACAGAGCACAGCTCTAGGTGCTCAGGCATCAGTAGCTGCAATTCTTGGACTTAGTTTCTCTGAGGCATGTGGGATCTTCCTGGCCCAGGGATCAAACCCATGTCCCCTGCATTAAGAGGCAGATTCTTTACCATTGGGCCACTCAGGAAGTCCTGACTACTGCTTGTTTTGAATGCTGTACTGTTAGCTTATTTCAGTGATACAGTGGCGATATGCTCTGGGGGCTTCCCAGGTGACTTAGTGGTAAAGAATACGCCTGCCAGTGCAGGAGACGAAGGAGACTTGGGTTCGATCCCTGGGTTGGGAAGATACCCTGTAGTAGGAAATGGCAGCCTGCTCCCCTATTCTTGCCTGAAAAATTCCATGGACAGAGGAGCCTGGTGGGCTACAGTCCGTGGGGTTGCAGAGGCAGACAGGCCTGAGCGTACATGCACTCAGTATCAACTCCAGTCACTGTGTTTTACATTAGATCCTCCGAACTTATTTATCTTACAGCTGAAGTTTTGTACCCTTTTACCAACCCCTCACTATTTCCCTCACCCCCGGAAACCACTTTTTCTAAGATTTTGACTTTCTTTTCTTTCCTAGATTCCATATGTAAGTAAAACCATGCAGTGTTTGTGTCTCTGAGTTTGTCTTATTTCATCAGCACAATGTCCTCCAGTTTCATAGTTTTTTTAAATTTTATTTTTATTATTTTTTTTAACACCAAAAGCATCTTGTATTGAGGCATAGCTGATTAACAATGTTATGATGGTTTCGGGTGAACAGTGAAGGGACTCAGCCACGCATACACACGCATCCATTCTTCTCCAAACCCCCTCCAGTTCAGGCTGGCCCATAACATCAAGCAGAGTCCATGTGCTCTACAATAGGCTTTTGTTATCAATAACCTCAGATATGCAGATGACACCACCCTTATGGCAGAAAGTGAAGAGGAACTAAAAGTCTCTTGATGAAGGTGAAAGAGGAGAGTGAAAAAGTTGGCTTAAAGCTCAACATTCAGAAAACAAAGATCATGGCATCCGGTCCCATCACTTCATGGGAACTAGATGGGAAACAGTAGAAACAGTGTCAGGCTTTATTTTGGGGGGGCTCCAAAATCACTGCAAGTGGTGACTGCAGCCATGAAATTAAAAGACGCTTACTCCTTGGAAGAAAAGTTATGACCAACCTAGATAGCATATTCAAAAGCAGAGACATTACTTTGCCGACTAAGGTCCGTCTAGTCAAGGCTATGGTTTTTCCAGTAGTCATGTATGGATGTGAGAGTTGGACTGTGAAGAAAGCTGAGCACTGAAGAATTGATGCTTTTGAACTGTGGTGTCGGAGAAGACTCTTGAGAGTCCCTTGGACTGCAAGGAGGTCCAACCAGTCCATTCTGAAGGAGATCAACCCTGGGATTTCTTTGGAAGGAATGATGCTAAAGCTGAAACTCCAGTACTTTGGCCACCTCATGTGAAGAGTTGACTTATTGGAAAAGACTCTGATGCTGGGAGGGATTGGGGGCAGGAGGAGAAGGGGACGACAGAGGATGAGATGGCTGGATGGCGTCACTGACTCGATGGACGTGAGTCTGAGTGAACTCCGGGAGCTGGTGATGGACATGGAGGCCTGGCGTGCTGCGATTCATGGGGTCGCAAAGAGTCGGACACGACTGAGCGACTGAACTGAACGGAGCCTCCATACTGTTCTGCATAGTGGGTGTACCAGTTGACAGTCCCACCCACATACAGGAGGGTTCCCTTGTCTCCACGCCCTCTCCAGGATGTACTGTTTGTGGATGTTCCGACGATGGCCACTCTGACTGGTGTGTGATCTCCTTACAGTTGTGAGTCGCATTCCTGTGATCAGTGACTTGGGGGCGTCTCCCTGTGTGCCCATTCGCCATCTGTATGTCCTATTTAGAGATGCGTCTGTTTGCTCTTCTGCCGTTTCTTTGAGTGGGTTGTTTGTTTTGATGCTATTAAGTGTCATAAACTGTTTGTAAATTTTGGAGACTAATCCCTTATCAGTCACATCACATTTGCAGATATTTTCTCCCAATCTGTAGGTTATGTTTTCATTTATGGTTTCCTTTGCTGTGCAAAAGCTTGTAAGTAGGTCCCGTTTGTTAGTTTTTGCTTTTATTTCCATTATTCTGGGAGATGGGTTAAAACTGATGTTGCTGTGATTTACGTCAGAGAGTACTCTGCCTATGTTTTCCTCTAAGAGTTTTACAGTGTCCAGTCTAACATTTAGGTCGTTAACCCAATTTGAGCTTGCTTTTGTGTAGGGAGTTAAGGAATGATCTAATTTCATTTTTTTCACTCGTGGCTGTCTAGTTTTCCCAGCAGCGTTTGTTAAAGAGACCGTCTTTTGAACACTGTGTAGTCTTGTCTCCTTTGTCATAGGTTAACTGACTAGGTTCGTGGGCTTATTTCTGGGCTTTCTATCCTATTCCATTGGTCTATATTTCTCTTTTTGTGCCATCACCATACTGTTTTGATGACTATAGATTTGTAGTATAGTCTGGGGGCCTGATTCTTCCAGCTCCTTTTTTTTTTTTTTTTTTCTTTCTTTTTCAAGATTCCTTTGGCTATTTGGGGTCTTTTATGTCTTCATACAAATTTTGAGATTTTTTTGTTCTAATCCTGTGAAAAATGCTATTGGTAATTTGATAGGGATTGCACTGAATCTGTGGATTACCTGGGTAGCACAGCCATTTTGACAATATTGATTCTTTCAATCTACAAACACGGTGTATCTTTCCATCTGTTTGTCTTCTTCAGTTTCTTTCATCAGCATCTTATAGTTTTTGGAGTACAGGTCTTTTGTCTCCATAGGTAGGTCTATTCGTAGGTATTTTATTGTTTTTGATGCAATGGTAAATGGAATTGCATCTTGAATTTCTCTTTCTGATCTTTCACTGTTAGCGTATAGAAATGAATTAAACTTCCGTGTCCAGTTCAGTTGCTCAGTCGTGTCTGACTCTCTGCGACCCTGTGAACCGCAGCACGCCAGGCCTCCCTGTCCATCACCAACTCCCAGAGTCCACCCAAACCCATGTCCATTGAGTCCATGATGCCATCCAACCATCTCATCCTCTGTCGTCCCCTTCTCCTCCTGGCCTCAATCTTTCCCAGCATCAGGGTCTTTTCCAATGAGTCAACTCTTTTCATGAGGTGGCCGAAGTATTGGAGTTTCAGCTTCAACATCAGTCCTTCCAGTGAACACCCAGGATTGATCTCCTTTAGGATGGACTGGTTGGATCTCCTTGCAGTCCAAGGGACTCTCAAGACTCTTCTCCAACACCACAGTTCAAAAGCATCAGTTCTTCAGTGCTCAGCTTTCTTCACAGTCCAACTCTCACATCCATACATGACCACTGCGAAAACCATAGCCTTGACTAGACAGACCTCTGTTGGCAAAGTAATGTCTCTCCTTTTTAATATGCTTTCTAGGTTGGTCATAACTTTCCTTCTAAGGAGTAAGTGTCTTTTAATTTCATGGCTACAATCACCATCTGCAGTGATTTTGGAGCCCCCCAAAATAAAGTCTGACACTGTTTCCACTGTTTCCCCATCTATTTCCCATGAAGTGATGGGACCAGATGCCATGATCTTATAGTTTTCTGAATGTTGAGCTTTAAGCCAACTGTTTCACACTCCTCTTTCACTTTCATCAAGAGGCTCTTTAGTTCTTTTTCATTTTCTGCCATAAGGGTGGTGTCATCTGCATATCTGAGGTTATTGATATTTCTCCCGGCAATCTTGATTCCAGCTTGTGTTTCTTCCAGCCCAGCATTTCTCATGATGTACTCTGCATATAAGTTAAATAAGCAGGGTGACAATATACAGCCTTGATGTACTCCTTTTCCTATTTGGCACCAGTCTGTTGTTCCATGTCCAGTTCTAACTGTTGCTTCCTGACCTGCATACAGGTTTCTCAAGAGGCAGGTCAAGTGGTCTGGTATTCCCATCTCTTTGTGAATTTCCCACAGTTTATTGTGATCCACACAGTCAGAGGCTTTGGCAGTCAATAAAGCAGAAATAGATGTTTTTCTGGAACTCTCTTACTTTTTTGATGATCCAGCGGATGTTGGCAATTTGACCTCTGGTTCTTCTGCCTTTTCTAAAACCAGCTTGAACATCTGGAAGTTCATGGTTCACATATTGCTGAAGCCTGGTTTGGAGAATTTTGAACATTACTAGCATGTGAGATGGGTGCAATTGTGCGGTAGTTTGAGCATTCTTTGGCATTGCCTTTGTTTGGGATTGGAATGAAAACTGCCCTTTTCCAGTCCTGTGGCCACTGCTGAGTTTTCCAAATTTGCTGGCACATTGAGTGCAGCTTCTGTGTATTAACTTTGGAAGCTGCAACTTTACCAGATTCATTGTGCTCTGTCCTCCGGGTGACTTCCCCATTCTTCTTGTGTATTGTTCACCTCTGTCTGTTTTTTCTTTAGTTCTTCTAGGTCCTTGGTAAACATTTCTTGCATCTTCTCAGTCTTTGCCTTCGTTCTTTCTCTGAGATCCTGATTTATTTTCACTGTCATTATTCTGAACTCTTTTTCTGACGTTGCCTCCATTCTTTTCCCCGAGATCCTGGGTCATCCCCACGATCATTATTCTGAATTCTTTTTCTGGGAGGTTGCCTATCTCCACTTCATTTAGTTGTTTTTCTGGGCATTTATCTTGTTCCTTCATCTGGGACATAATCCTGTTTCTTTTCATTGGTGTTAGTTCTGGAGGCTGATGGGATTGTAGTTCTTATTCCTTCTGTCTGATCTTTGGTGGATGAGGATAAGAGGCTTGTGCAAGCTTCCTGATGGTAGGGATTGGCTGTGGGGAAAGCTGGGTCTTGCTGTGGTGGGCAGGCCATGCTCAGTAAAACTTGAATTTAGTCCTGCTGATGGTGGAGGCTGTGCTCCCTCCCTGTTTGGCCTGAGGCAACCCAGTCCTGGAGTCTATCGGCTTCGATAGTAGGGCTATCGGTACCTCCAAGAGGGCATGTGCTGAGATGCATCTCCCACAGTGCCACCGCCAGTGTCCCCCTCACTGTGGTGGGCCACTGCCGGCCCACCCTTCTGCAGGAGACCCTCAGACACTCCCAGGTAGGTCTGGCTCAGTCTCCTGTGGGGTCGCTGCTCCTCTCCCCTGGGTCCTCATGTGCACAAGACCCTGTTTGTGCCCTCCAAGAGCCTGTTTCCTCTAGTCCCATGGAAGCTCTGCAGTCAAATCCCGCAGGCCCCCAGTCAGATTCCCTGGGGATTCCCGGTTCCCTGGCTGGTCCCCAGGCTGGGGAGCCTGATGTGGGGCTGGAATCCTCACGGCAGTGCCAGAACTTCTCTGGTATTACTGTTCTCTAGTCTGTGAGTTGCCCACCCAGCAGGTATAGGATTTGATTTTGTTATAATTGTTCCCCTCCTGGCTTCCGCTTTGTCCTTGGACATGAGGTATCTTTCTTTGGTGGGTTCCAGTGTCCCTGCCGATGGTTGTTCAACAGCTCGTTGCGATTTTGGTGCTCTGTCAGGAGACGATTGCCTGCGCCTCCTTCCACTCTGCTATCTTAATCTCCTCCAGTTTCACAGGTTTTAACATATCAAGATACCATGTCGTATGTCTTAACTACACACTGTCGATCATGCCTTCATAAATTTGGGGGAAAAAACAAATGCAAAGGGAAGCCACTGTGCAGACAGGGAGGGCAGGCATGAGCCAGGGTAAGGGCAAAGGTGGCCCAGGGGCCCAAGGCAGAGCTGCGATTCTAGAGATGGAGCCAGCCACCAGAACGTGCTGATGTGTGGAGGCCCAGGGAGTGAGAGATCCAGGGCTACTCCCAGCTGCTTCGATGGTGGTGTCATAAAACAGGGTGTGCTAGAGGGTTGGGGCTAAGCAGTGGAGACAGGAGATTGGAAATTAGGAAGTTTGGGGGTGTGTGGAGCTAGAGATGCCTCCTGATTATCAGAGTGAAGAAGTCACACAGGCAGGTGCGTGAATCTGGAGCAGGTATGTGAGGGTGTATGTGAAATCCGGTGCCAAGATGGTCCTACGAATGCTTTTCCTCAAGAACCGTCCTGAAGGCATTAATTGCAGAGAGCTCGCGATCAGATCTCCATGGCAGCCCTGACTTTTTGAGAACCAGTGAAAACCAGCAGCCTTGTGATCTGGAGTGTTTCATCAGCAGCTCATAGAAAACCCTCAGCTCCTCCCTCTGACCCGCACTTTAAAAAAAGCTAAGATCCGAATATCACCGTATTTTGTATCTGGAGTTCAATGCAGAATTTTATTTTTTGGCTGTGCCGGTACTAGGTTGCTGCACGCGGGCTTTCTCGTGCAGCGGTGAGTGGGGGCTGCTGTCTGATTCTGGCCCATGGGCTTCCCATTGCAGTGGCTTCTCTTGCTGCAGAGCATGGGCTCTAAGGCATGCAGGTTTCCGTAGCTGTGGCGCGCCAGTTTAGTTGTCCCGAGGCATGTGGAGTCTTCCAGACCAGGGATTGAACCTGTGCCCTCTGCACTGGCAGGTAGATTGTTTTTAAAAATGTGTGAGTGTGGGTATGTGTGTGTTAGTTGCTTACTTGTGTCTGACTCTTTGTGACCCCGTGGACTGTAGCCTGCCAGGCTCCTCTGTGCATGGAGTGCTCCAGGCAAGAATACTGGAGTGGTTTTTCATTCCCTTCTTCAAGGATCTTCCTGACCTAGGGATCAAACCTGAGTCTCCTGCACTGCAGGCAGATTCTTTCCTGTCTGAGCTGCCAGGGAAGCCCATTTATTTTTAATTGGAGGATAATTACTTTACAATGTTGGGCTGGTCTCTGCCATATATTAACGTGAGTCAGTCAGAGTTATACGAGGGTTCCCTCCCTCCTGAACCTACCTCCCACCCCATTCTGCTCCTCTAGGTTGCCGGGGGAGCACCAGGTTGAGTTCCTGCGTTGTAGAGCAGCTTCCCACCAGCCATCTGTTTTACATATGGTAATATGTGCATTTCAACCCTGCTCTCTCAATTCGTCCCACCCTCTCTTGGCAGGCAGATTCTTCGCCACTGGACCACCAGGGAAGTCCCAGTGCAGAATTTGAGTTTAAAATCTCTAATAAACCAAGAATTCCCCAAAATCCTGCAGTGAAGCAAGGGTTTCCATCTCTTTGGAGATAACTCTGTATTAAGCCATTTGCCTAGACAGCATATTCAAAAGCAGAGACATTACTTTGCCAACAAAGGTCCGTCTAGTCAAGGCTATGGTTTTTCCAGTGGTCATGTATGGATGTGAGAGTTGGACTATAATGAAAGCTGAGCGCCGAAGAATTGATGCTTTTGAACTGTGGTGTCGGAGAAGACTCTTGAGAGTCCCTTGGACTGCAAGGAAATCCAACCAGTCCATCCTAAAGGAGAGATCAATCCTGGGTGTTCATTGGAAGGACTGATGTTGAAGCTGAAACTCCAATACTTTGGCCATCTCATGCGAAGAGCCGACTCATTGGAAAAGACCCTGATGCTGGGAAAGATTGAGGGCAGGAGGAGAAGGGGACGACAGAGGATGAGATGGTTGGATGGCATCATGGACTCGATGGACATGGGTTTGGGTGGACTCTGGGAGTTGGTGATGGACAAGGAGGCCTGGCATACTGCGGTTCATGGGGTTGCAAAGAGTCGGACACGACTGAGCAACTGAACTGAAGCCATTTACCGAGCTGGACTTCTGAATTTTCCTGGGAGAGTGGAAGCAGAGATAGATTAGAGTGGGAAGCCCTCTTTGGAAGAAGCTTGGACCAGTTCATCGTAGCCTCCAGGGCTCCCCAACAAGAGAAACTACTCTGCTTTCATTTCTTAATGATGCCTGTGGTCTGTGCCTCCATCACAGGGTTATTTCATAGTCAACCTGCTCTTGCCAGGAAATCTGTTTCCTTCCCTTCTGTGAACCTGAAAAGGTTGTGTAGGAGTCAGCGTTGTGCTTTCTCCTGGAAGCCCTGTTCCTTCTTAATCTCCTGTGTGTTATAAGCTGGTGTTGCACGTCTCCTCCTCAGCGCAGATGTATGCACCCCTCCGCTGCAGGGAGCGAGGAACATCAGCAGAAGGTGCAGAGTCTCCCCGCGGAGGGGAGGCCGCATGCCCCAGCCTGTGTTTCCCTTTCGTTTCAGGATTTGAAAGTTGGATAAGTTCAAGATTGTGGCTTTAACTAGTTAACTAGTTGGTTAGCTATCTTAAAGACCTATCGTCAAAGCTCTGAATGCTTCCTGCCAGATATTGGGGAACTGAAGCCCAGCTTTGACTATTAGTTTCCCAACCTTTTAACTAGTAGATGTATTAATAGTTAACATGTATTAAGCTCTGTCTGTGAAATGGGGACTATTCTTATCTTCATTTTACATCTGGGGAAACTGAGGCACAGGCTGACTTTGTTTACCAAGCGTAGCTCACATAAATGTAGAACAGACTAATTTTTTAAACGGTCACATAGTTTTATCTATATAGGTTTTTATTTTGTTTTCTGCTTCAGATGATTCTGGGTCCCATTCAGGAAAGGGGGCGTGAGGTCTTCAGAAAGTGAGTGAATTAGAGCCAGGAATATACAGGCACAGCAAAAGTCCTGAGGGGGCAGAGTTGCTGCTAGGGTGAGTGTGTAGGGGGGTTGTTCCTGGAAAATATTTCTTGTGGGATTCTTGTATTTATAAGCGATTTGAGTCATACTCAAATCAACATTTCATGGGTTTCTCCGGTGGCTCAGTGGTAAAGAACCTGCCTGCAATGCAGGAGACGAGGGTTTGTTCCTTGGGTGGGGAAGATCCCCTGGAGGAAGGCGTGGCAGCTCACGCCAGTATTCTCCCTGGGAAAATCCCATGGACAGAGGAGCCTGGCAGGCTATGGTCCATGGGGTTGCAAAGAGTCAAACACAACTGAAGCAGCTGAGCATGTGCATACTCAAATCAATATTTCAGCCCTGTTCTGTCGGCCCAATCCCATACGAGCCCACAAAAACGAAAATCCTGTGCTGGTCATTAGGAGCAATCTGCTCACCAGGAAGCTCTTCTGGAAACTGGCTGGGCCCTATAGGTATGGGTCCTGGAGCTCTTTGTGACATCTGGCTAACCTTGTGCCCCAAAGGAAATGGATGAGATGGCCCCACAAGAGTGGGGACCAGGGGCATTTCAAGCCAGCACTCATGCAGGACCTTGTGAATGCTTAGGATGCCCTACCCACGTGGAACAGCTGGTTCCAGGCACTGGCAGGGGCTTGGGAAGTCCCCAAGAAGGTATCCCAAATGCAGGGTATGGTGGGGTGCAGTGGTCCCTGAAGCACAGGGCCTGAGGCAGGGACCCTGCTTCCCTGGGGTTTAAGGGATGCACTGAAGAGTGGGATGACCTTTGAACTGTATTACTTTAAGACTTTCAATAGCAACCTTTCTCCAAACTTCATAGATGCTTTAGCTATAAGGAGAAAAAACTGTTATAAAGAGGAAGCCAGCCAGAAAATTCTAGTTTTTATAATATCTAATTCTGCTTGTGGGTTTGATGGTAAAAGATAATTTGGGGGAACTTGGGGATTTTGTTCAAGCAGGAGACTGTTTTGCCTTCCAGGTGTCCAGCGCAGCCCAGTTTACTGTAAGAGCTGTGTGACCTCCTGCGAGCTGGCCCAAGGTGGATGCTGCTTCTAGAGGGGTCTAGAGACACAGCAGAGCTGCGGTGGGGGAGCGGGGCGGGGCCCGGGGAGGGGCGGGTAGGACAGACCCGGAGTGAGCGCACGGCTCTGTCACCTTGGGCTTCTGATGTCAGAGGTGAGGGTCCCTTCCACACAGCCTCCTAAAACCATCGGCATCTCTGAGTACTGGAGGTGGGGGTTTAGTCTTCAGGTTGTGTCTGATTCTTATGACCCCGTGGACTGTAGCCCAGCAGGCTCCTCGGTCCATGGGATTTCCCAGGCAAGAATACTGGCGTGGGCTGCCATTCCCTTCTCCAGGGGATCTTCCCGACCCAGGGATCAAACCTGGGTCTCCTGCAGTGCAAGCGGATTCTTTACCACTGAGCCACCTGGGAAGCCCTCTCCAGTGTTAGGAGTGTCTTTTGTATGCTAATGAGATGATTGGTGGTTGAGGATCCCTAGAGAGCTGCCAGAAAGGGGCTGGCTGCTGAAAGAGGCATGATTGGAGGGTTGGAATTTTCAGCCCCAGATTCACCAATGGCCTGTGATTTAATCAATCACACATACATAATGAAACCGCGGTAAAAATCTCTAAAGGACTGGGCTTGGAGAGCTTCTGAATTGGTGAATCGAGTGCTGGGCGGGGAGGATGATGAGCCCAGAGAGAGCAGAGAGGCTTTGAGCCCCTTCTCCAATCTTGCCCTATGCATCTCTTCCATCTCTTCATCTACTCCAGAGTTGTATCCTTTATAGCAAACCTGTAAATATAAAGTGATGATTTCCCTCTTTCCTCATAGCTCAGTTGGTAAAGAAGCCGCCTGCAGTGCAGGAGACCCTGGTTCGATTCCTGGATCAGGAAGATCCCCTGGAGAAGGGAAAGGCTACCCACTCCAGTATTCTTGTCTGGAAAATCTCATGGACAGAGGAGGCTGGTAGATGCCCAGTCCATGGGGTTGTAAGAGTTGGACACGACTTAGTGACTAAACCAACTACCACTAGTGGTTAAGAAAGTGCCCTGCAATGCAGGGGACTTGGGTTCAATTCCTGGTCAGGGAACTAAGATCCCTCGTGCCATGCACTGCAACTGCTGAGCCCACGACCCGCAACAGAAGATCTTGCCTGGTGCAGCGAAAATCCTGCATATGGCTACTAGGACCTGACAAAGCCTAATAAATATTTAAGTGATAATAAATATCAGAGGTTAGAAGTAAAATGGGCAAGTGCCGATCTCATAGGGCTGAGACGAGCAGAAGAGCCACGCATGGTTCATGCACACACAAAAAAATAGTCCCTGCTGTTAGATGAACTCAAAATGGAAAGGGGTATTTAAGCAGCATCTCTAAAGAAGAGATATACCCAAGGAGCCATTGCTTTCAACAGTTTTATTGCTAAACTATCATGATACAAGCCGTATAAAAATACTTTACATATAGCAAAAATAAACTACATTAAACTGAAGATTAAAAACGTTTTGCACGGGAATGTGATGTATTCAAACTCCTTTTAACAGTCAAGATTTTCAAAATCTTTTTTTAAACCTTCCAGCACCACCCCAGGAGAGACTTTTTATTTGTTGGAGAGTTAACAAGGACGTTCTCAACATCATCTCCCTCTGAGGGCACTAGAGGCAACAGCAGGGAGTGAGGCTCTTTGACAAGACGTGTGTCAAGGTGCTCAGCTTGTCCCAGCCGCAGCCTCCATCAGTTCAGGTCAGTCAGTGTGCTGAGAGCACCTGCTGATCGCATTATTTGCATCTGAAGCCCAACTAGGTAGGCGGAGTTTATTCTAATTGGCCAGCAGCCACTTACAGGCAGGGTTTAAATCCTTTCTTCCAGCACTCAACTCCCCAGCTTGTATTTTTGAGAGGGGAGCTGGCTTAGGGAGCACAGCTAGCTCACCAGCCACCAGGAGAGTTTGTATTCAAACAGTTAAGACAGTGGTGTTGGCTATAACTCAAGACACTCATGAAAACTGAGAGAAACTGATGTTTGGGACCAGTTTCATGTGATGCTTCTTTTTCTTAGGCAATCAGTTGGAATGCAGGAAAACCACTTGCATTGGCTGGTTTGGCTCCATGAGATTTATCGCCCAAGACCCAAGATGTGTTGGGTACCCCCTAAGGGGCTGGCCTCCAAGACTGAGTTCAGGAAGGTTTACCCCAGCTTGTCAAAAATGTCACAACCCCATGCCTCTTGTAAACGTAAAGCAAACAGTTGTTAACCAGACCCTGACATTCTTTCAATTCTGAACAAAATAAAAAGCACTTGGAAAGGGTTTGACATTTGACATGAAAATAAACAAACTCAAGCCTCCCTTTAGTCCAGAGTGACAAATGAGAACACATGGGCTTCCGATCTGTCTGCACAGGACAGCTCCCACACTGGCCAAGGCTGGCTTCCTGAGAGGGATGGCTTGACCACTGGATGTAAACAAGAAAGGCCGAGTCCGTGCATGTCCGTTCTTAGAAGGAGTCGCCTCGATTGGTCAGGGTGGTGTCTCTGCTGGAGAACTCTGGGCGTCCCTTGGGTGGCGTGTCTGTCTGCCAGGATTGAGTCGGCTCGGTAAGCCGCAGCCTGTGCTTCTGTTCTGTGGACGTGAGTCTTTTTAGACTCCCCATTACAACACAGGCGGTTCTGTCACCTCAGAACCACCTACTGGGGCCCGAGACACTTCCCAGTTCTCAGTGACAAGAAGGCGGCTCAGAGCCGAAGCTGGCAGCGTCCGCAGGCAGCACACAGGTGCCGCTGCCTCCCATGCAGCCATCCCTCCCCTGCCCCTGGACGGGGCTTCCAGGAGACAGGAGATGGGCTCTGAGCTGGGCTTGTTTTGTTCTCCTGGAATGAGTAACACATCTTCAAGAATACATCCTCTCTCTCAAAGAAAAAAAAAAAATCCTCAACAGATATGTAAAAAGAGACATTTGAAAAAGATTTTAACCACTTATAAATATTTTCTATTCCAACAAGGATGTGATATTTTGAGGACAGATACAAAGCATAAAAATACAGATAAGAAAATAAAATTTAATACCATACTCATTAATTTGGGGTTGCCATTATATATTATCAAGCAGCAGGTTTTTTGTACAATACAGGAAGACTCGAAACTTTGGAAATATACTACATTCAGCAACAGGGCAGATTGCTGTTGGAAGGGTTATCTATTTACACGACCTTGGATGTAGCAAGTGCAAACCTCCGCCTAACAGATCCTTCTAACACACGTGCAACACACCCATCTTGACAGTTCAGACATCCTTTTTCTCTCTCTTTGAGGCCCGATTGCCTCTTCCCATACTGAAAATATCTCATGAACAGTTTACTTGGCCAAACTTCCCCCGGCCTCTGTCACTGACAAAACTTTCTTAATTGCTGTCACGTCCTATTACGTTCTCTTGCCTGTTTATGTCTCGAATCTAATGCTTTTGTTTCTCTTTCCTTTGTTATTTGGTATAGCTGCTTATGAAAGTGCTTCCTATAATACCCAGCTAGGATGTCTTAGAAGAAAAGAGTTTGTGTCTTACAGACAGAAGCACATGCATCTATACGTACAGAAATCTGAGCTACTAGGAGGCCCTTTGCACTAACGTGGTTAGAATAGTGGTGGAAAGCGCATTAGTCCTTTTCCACCCCATGCACAAGGCAGCTGAGCGACTTTGCTACAATAGCAGGAAGGCACTTGGGTAAAACATTCAGATAACCGAGGAAAGGCCAAATTCCCTCATGTGCAAAAAAAAAAAAAAAAAAAAAAGGCTCCCAGCCAGGTCAAGTGAGAATAGATTGTTCACCCCTTCCCCGTGAAGTCAGCACTGCTGGAGAGTTCTTTGGGTAAAGCTGCTTAGATAAGGAACTCTTTATCAATGAGGAAGAATTTTGCATCCCAGAAAGCTTGCATCCTGCAATGTTGGTCAGCTTCTGACTGACACTCTGTTGAAAAGAATTTTGCTAAACTCTGCTTGGGGTGGGTGGAAAAGTCCCCCTCCTTGGGGGAAAAGAAATGCTAGGTCCTGACGGAAAGGGTGCAGACAGGTGGCTGCAAAGGCACTCTGTTCTTTCTTTGGAGCCCCGCACACAGCAGGCCCGGGTCACCAGGCCCTGAGTTCTGGTCCAGCTGTCGAAAGGTGCTCTCTCTCTGGGGAGACTTGACAACCAAGCCAGAACTTAGAAAACCCACGGGGAACCCTTAACTGCCACTCGTCTCAGAGAGATTATCAGCTCTAAGGGAGAAGGCCTGAGCAAAGCCTTCCGAAGACTGCTAGGAATATAGGAATACTCACACTCCAGGCAGATTGGGGAGAAGCAATTAACATCTAAGAAAGAATCCCTGGCTTGTCCTGGGGTCACTGCAATTAGTGTAAACAGACATCTGTGTGATTAAAAATTCACCTGCCAGGAACTTGGAGGGTTTTGTTTGCAAAAATTGCCCTGCGGAGACAGACACTGGCGGGTGCACTCCCAGAGATAAACAGGGCGGGGGTTGGGGGGCGGATAAACTGCGCACCCCTTCTGAGTGGTCAGAGCCGAGTGCATCCAAATTGAGGGCTGTGCAGGGGGTGGGTTTGCTTCTATTTAGGTCACTTTTGTGTTGGATGAAGCAGCTAATGTAGATGGGTCTTTGGGGGAGGGGGTGGGTTTCAATGGGTCCAGGCAAAGGTAACCAGCGAACTTTGGGGCCAAATCCTGAGCCTTCTTCCTGGAGGAACCCACCCACTGAAACACTTGGACCTGCCAGCGACCACACTTAACAAAGATACCTGCATGGTGGTTCTTTGGGGTGGTGGGAGGGGATTGCTTCAGCCCTTCTGCCATTCCGTCCCAAAATTCAATGCACATGCTTAAGATTCTTCTTAACTACATTACGGAAAAGCACTTGGGCTGTTGGAGAAAAGTGGGAAGAGCAGAGAGTTGTGAAGCTTGTCCGGCCGCAGTGGACGGTGCTCACCCTGCAGCTGGGGTGACTCCCAGCAGTCCCGTGCAGGGGGGAAAGGCAGCTGGCCGAGAAGGGCCCCCCTCCAGCCAGCTTTTTGAAAGCAGAGGAGGTGGGGGGGAAGCAGACACGTCATAACTTAAGGCCAAGAAGTTTTAACAGGTGAACTTGTATAAGCCAGATCAGGTTTGTTTCTTTTTGCTTCAGAAGCAGAAAATCTAAAAACCAAGCTTGAGCTGTGGCCCATCCACAGTGAGGCCCATGCGACCACTAGGCGAACATGGGCCGGCTTCTCTGTTTCTCTCCAGCCTGTCAGCTAGGTCACGTTTCTTTGGTGGCTCTGTTGGAGAACCTCCTTTCCTTCAAAAGGTACAAGAGTCATATTGGTGACCCGAGAAAGTGAAGGCGAGGGCTGGGGTTCAGTTGCCACGCCACCATCTTCTGTTCCAGCGGGTGGTCTTGATCAGAATGTATCTGGGGTCAGCAGGCACTTAAGGCTTGGATGGGACACGGTCAAAGTCAACGGAGATGCTCTTTGGGATTCAGAGCAAGACCCGGGATGCAGAGAGAGAGAGGAGGCGAGCTGGGGAATGAAGGTTAGCTTTCAGCGGGTACTTGGCCCTGCCCGCAGCCCCGAGGCAGGGTTGATGCTAGGGCGGAAGGCTAGGAGGCCTGGGAGGCTCCGGGGTCAGCGACGTGGACGGTGTCATTCATGCTAATGACTTCTACGTTTGATTTCGGGCAGGAGGTCCTGAAAACTCCTTCCTGATAATTTCATTGACTACAAAAGAAAGAGAAGGGGCAAGTGAGATGGCAGAAAAAACACAAATGTGGTCAGCTTTCTAGAACCTAATTCAAGTGGGCTGTTTTTTAAAACAGGTTTTCGTGCTTTGCGATAATACATTCGACAGCTTTTAACATAAGAAATGCCTTCCCACATTGTGACACCCCCCATCCCCTGAAATGATGCTATTTTGTGGTATGGGTTTGTTAGTGAAAATTGCCCAAATGGTAACTTTTAAAAATTGTGGTGGCAGAAATGGGAGCTGGGCCACGGGCACGATTTACGGAACACACACTTCTTTTTATTGGATGCACTGAGGTGCTCTACTTATACCAAACTCTGTCTGTTACTAGGACATCCAGAAGACACCCACTCTGTGACCAAAACACAACTTGACCCACAAAACCTACAGCTCTCAAGAGGGGCCTTTAAAAGGAGAGAGGGCGGAGCCGCCACGAAGACTAGGCCTCAGTGCAAAGGAAGCCTCCATCTCTCCCAGCACGAGCAGGCATTCCACCCCTCACCCCTCCTCCCAGGTCACACTATGAGCCTTCTCAAGTAGCAGCATCCTCCAGGGGCCCTGGAAAGTTCCATTACCCCCTGCCCCAGGAGACTTTGGGGAATCAGCAGGGAACCAAGAAGGCGACGCCACCCACTAGCGTCAAGGAACTAGCCCTCCTCTCCCCTTCTCACCGCTCCTCTGAGGCACTCTGCTCTGTTGCTGGATGAGCGGGGTTTAACTCTCAGCTCCCGCACTAAATGGGCTGTGTGACCTCACCTCTCCGTGCCTGTTTTCTGCAGAGTCTGCAGAGTGAGACTCCTTATTGTGTGGACACTTCAAGATGGTGAGGATGCTGGGTTCTGAGGTGCACGCAGGAGCCGCACGTGAGGCCAGGTGCCCAGCACCGTGCAGCTGTAGCTGTGACGGGCAGTGCCTGCCCCATGCTTCGTGCTGGACAGGAAACCCAGTGCTCTGCATCAGTGGGCTCTGCTTCATGGCAGAAAAGAATCGGCACCCTCCCTGTTCTTCAGATGTGCGCTGAGAGCAGGTTCAGGGAGAGGTCGAGGGTTCAGGGTCCAGAGCCAGGTGGCTGGGGCTGGACACCCACCCGGCCACTCCCCCCGCCCCCCCCCCCCCACTGGGTGAGCCTGGCCGTGGTGATGGAGCTGCTCTGTGCCTCCGCTTCCCCCTCTGCGCGTTGTATAAAGACATGCCCTTCTGTCTACAGTTGTTGAGGCGCTTAAATGAGATAACACAAAATTACCCCAGTCCTCAGCGTACAGCAGATGCTGGTGTGCAGGGTGGTATGTGCAGATGTCCTATGAGAAAGTGACCGTGTACAGAGTGACAACTGGTTCTCGAGAGCAGGAACGGACCCACTGATAGGAACTCAAGAGGATGGCTCCGTGAGTTCAGCTAACCAGCTCTAACCGGGCACTGACTGTGTACCAGCTGACTCCCAGGAGCGGGCTGAAGAACCCCCCCCACCCACCCCCTCCCCGGCCTCTGGGAAGCGTGAGGGGCTGGGGGTCCTGGGCGGGGGCCGCGGGGCAGGAGCGAACGCGCGGTGCCAGGGGCGGAGGTGGGGCTCGGTGCGGCTTCACGCGAAAGCTTTTCAAAGCCCGGATTCTGAAGGGCTTCCTGTTTTCTCAACCTAGGAAGCCAAGAGGAGTCAATCCTCAATGGAAACTCTCCACCGCCTCAGTTTTCTAAAAATAACCGCTGGGCAGAACCGCTGGCAGCGCCGCGCTCACCAGAAGGGTCGTTTCCCTCCTCGGGTCTGCGGGGCGGCCAAGCCCCCGGCCCGGTGGACAGGGCCCACCCCGGCTCTCAGCCCGCGGGCGCTGGGCCCCAGGCCCCGCGCGCCCACGGCGGCCCTCTGGGGAGAGGAACCTTTCGGAAACCTCAGGGCTCCGCCCCTGCCGTGGCCGAGAACTTCTCGCGCAGAAGCGGAGGTGGGTGGTGCCCACGGCTGTGGCCTCAGGGGCTCTGGATAAAGTGTGGGCTCCACGTTCCTCGAAGAGGGGGTCTCAACAGGACCACCTCACCCCGACTTGAGAGGCCCCACCTCTGCGACCTCGAGCCCTGGGGTGGGAGGGGAGAGGCGCCGCTGCCCTGAGCTGACTCTGGATGGATCTCATGATGTCAGCAGGCAGCTGACATCATGTGTCCGCCCCCCGCGGCCCTGCCGCCTCTTCTCTGTCCCATCTCAGCCTCCCTTCCTCAGTCCAGCCCACTGCATGCTTTGCTGTCACTGTTTAGTCGCCAAGTCATGCCCGACTCTTTGTGACCCCATGGACTGCAGCCCACCAGGCTCCTCCCTCCATGGGATTTCCCAGGCAAGAATACTGGGGTGGTTTGCCATTCCCTTCTCCAGGGGATCTTCCAGACTCAGGGATCGAACCCACGTCTGCTGCATTACAGGCGGATTCTTTACCACTGAGCCCCCAGGGAAGCCCCTACCACGTGCTAAAGGTCCCCTTTACCCCAGAGCCCTGCCCTGGGCCCCTGTTTCCCCTGGTCTAGTCCCCACTGTGACCTGCCTCCTGTCGCCCTCCCGAACCCCTGCAGCCAGCCACGGGCTTGTGCTCTGCGTGCTCTCCAGGCCGGGTGTGTGCCTCCCGCCTCTGCCCGGCTGCGGGTCTCCTCGCCTCTTCTGCTTTTCTCCCTCACTTCACTAAGGCTCTGCTTGGCCCTGGCCCTGGGGACAAGCAGCAGAGACACCCCCCGCCCATGGAGCTCAGTCTCCTCCATGTACCAGTTCCCAGCAGTTCCCGATCCTAGTTCTTCAGTTTTCTTGTTCCCTCACAGCACCCGGGCTCGTGAAGATGCCTTGGTACGTGGGAAGCACTCAGTAACATATTAATGAGAAAGCAGAGCTTAGCAAGAGGCTCAGTAGCCTCAGGACACTCTGTCCACACTGGGATTTGGCTCCAGGTCGGACTCTGAGGTCTGAGTGTGGAAGCCCAGTCTTCCAGGTCACTCCCATCAGCATGCGAGCGTCCTGGGCACCCATTGCATGCCACCTCCTCCCAAATCCGGCCACGAGCAGTTCTCCAAATGGCTCCTCTCCCTGTCCATATCCTGACTTCCCTCCTGCCCCTCTTCCTGAGTATTACCTTTGCCTGGAAGCCACCTTATGTTCCTTCCCTGGGGTCCTGACTCCCTCCGGAAGCAAACACTGAGTCCTCCAGGCTCTCTGCCCCTCCTCCCAGTCACCTGTCTGCTCGCTGAACCGTGCACGGCAGCACGCATCTTAGCCCACCATGAGGACCCTACACCACCAGCCTGGGCCACCTGGTTTTTCTCTTATCCAGATGACAGATGGGTTGTTGGTAGGTTGCTTGCCTGGAGCTTCTTCTCTGTTAAAGAATAGAAGCTGTTCACTTTTTTTCAGAGCTGTGTGCCAGGCACTGTACCAAGCCCTCAGTTACTTCTCAGACCACACCTAGCAATACAGTCATCCTCATTTTGTAGATGGAGAAAGACAGGCAGTCACCTGGCATAGCAGATGAAGGGGGAGGGATCAGGATTTGAACCCACAGCCCATTTTATTAACCTGTACATTCATTATATGGCTTCACCTTATGGGTAAAGAGACTGCTGTGAAGCTTGCTGGCCATCACCTTTCTTCTAGGGCCCTGGAACCCTTAGCATCATTTGTATGAGTCAGGAAAGACCAGGGCAACCTCTGCTAGGTGAATGAGCAGAGGCGTGTGTGCTGAGTGGTTAAGGTGGTCACTGAGAATCACTTTCTTGGAACAGAATTGAGGCCAGCAGCGTTCAGTCTGCCACAGACACCGCTGACCTTTCATTACCCTTATAGAGAGGGGCCGTGATGAAAACACGGATGTCGCACACGGCTACAACCTCAGGGTGACTTCTAAACGGGACACCCAGGGCTGAAACCAGAAAGAAAAGACAGACAGATGGAAGTATATAAAAATTATACATTTTTCTTTAAAACACCATAAAAGAAATATGTAATGTTTTCAGGTTACATGACAAAGGTCATTTATATATAAAGAGATACTACAAATCAATAACAATCCTAATAGCTACAGACATAAAAAGAATATAGCAGGGGTTAAAAAACTTTTTCTATAAAGGGCCGGATAAAAATATTTTCAGCTTTATTATAGCCCCTTACTCAGTATCTCAGCTCTGCTTAAAAAAAAAAAAAAATGAAAGCAGCCACATAATATGTGAGCAAATGGGCATGGCTGTGTGCCAATAAAACTTTGTTTAACGAAACAGGCTGGGGGCCGCATTTGACCTGAGAGAGAGTTCCCCAGCTTTAGTAAACACACCAACGGTAAAGAAGAAAAGGAAAGCAGAGTGTGTTTTCTTTCCCTACTTTTCCGGGGTACCAGTCCGGGGAATCAATGCCTTTTACTAGGACTGTTCATCAAACAACTCTGGGTTGATTAGTGTTCAATTTCTTGAAGCTAATTTCTGCTAGCACCCCACTCTGCCTCAGGAATTTTCCGGTTCACTTGCGGGCCGGGACCTCTGCATGCCGGCTTCCTTCTCCGAACCGAGCTCGGAGGTTCTCCAGAGAATGGCCACTCAGGGTTGCACACAGAAACCCACACAGATAGACCAGAGGTGCCACTTAAAACTTTCCAGGGAATTTTGACTATTCTAGGCTTTCTTCCCTTTAACTGCTGACTTTGGAACTTAATCCCCTGAGAAAGAAGCACCGGGAAGGAGGGGACGGGCCTCATCCTGTTTCTCTCCCAAACCTCAGGCATGTTTTCCCAAATCTGGTCAGACCGTGTGCGGGCCCTCGAGAGCCCGGGGCAGCCAGAGAGTGGCTCCTGGAGCAGGGAGGCCGCGCGCTCGAGGCTGGACGCCGAGTCTGTGCGTTTCGCTCCCGGAGCAGGGTGCGCTGACGGGGCGGCCAGACCCCTGCGGGCCTGCTCCTGCGCGGGCTGCTCTTTTCCCGCCGGGGCCCGAGCGGCGCCAGCGAGGTGGCTGGACCCCAGGGCGGCCGAACCAGAAGGCCCGTGCTGCATTCTCCGGATGTGTCCCCCTCTTGCCCCAGCTGCGCTCAGGGAAAGCCACTCTGAAGGCCAGGCATGAGCTCCAGAGCTGGCCTGCTGTGTCCTGAGCACCAGGTCCGACTGCCCCACGAGCCAGCGGAAAGGGGGCCGTTGCCAGCGGGGGACATTGCTTCCCCTGTGACTGGGGTTTCACAAGCTTTTCACTTGCTAAGTGCCTCCACAGCCTTTCTCCCCTCCCAGCCATCCCCACGGGCTCTGGAGGCACTGAGAGCTGGGGAAGAGCTTTCTAGAAGGCCCAGGCTTCAGAGGCTCAGTGGAAAGGACAAAAAGCCCCTTGATGAGGCCTGTAGCCCAAAGCTGTGGGTGGGGTCTGAAGAGTTACGTGATGGTAAGTCCCCTCTGAGGCCATGCAGAGCAGAGGCAGCCTGCCAGCGTTCCCGGGCCCCTGCGAGGTCACAAGCATTGCCAAGTTCTAAGATCAGGGAGGGAAGAAGCGCGTTCAGGAGGCTCTTTGACAGCTGCCTGAGTCTGAGCACTGATCCTTAGCTGCATTTTTGTCATCCTGGCCCCCGGACGCAGACTTCACGGGTGGGACTCTTAGTTCCCGCTGGGTGTCCAGTCAAGGGCCACTGACGTTAATGGTGCCTTTGCACTGTCGATGGTGTTTGAGAGTCACTGGTGGGGAATGTGCTGGGAAACCCTCCCCCTGCTAAGGTTCATGCTGCTGCTGGGAAGTTTTGGTACGTCTCGGCGGGCGTCCTTCTCTGGGAAACAGGGTTTGGGATGTCAGCTCCACCGTGTGTGCTGATGGAGGTGACACTGGATAGTTACTTTTATTGGGTTTTCAGCGTGGGACGTGTGCTGCTGCTGAGGCCTCTGGGTCTGGCCTGTGATGGAGGGAACCCGCTTTCACTGACAAATGGACGATTAACACATCAATGACCAGGGGGTTTCTGCAGAAACTAATGCCTGTGGCTGAAATGCGTCTCCTGTCAATAATGTCTTTAAAAAGTCACAGCCCAGTAGAACATCAAGAGGCACATAAGCCAGAAATACTGGCACTGGCTGGCCTCTGGCGAGCCCTCACCATCTGCTGGGTACGGTGCGCCCTCCCTGATTCTAACCACCTGCAGGCGAGTGAATAACAGCAGTGGCAGCTGAGGCGCAGGAAGGTAAAGGGCAAGGTAAAGGCCCAGGTGGGCTCTACCCCCAGAGCCTCCTGCTCCGGTGCGGTCACCTGGGCTCTGCACAGGCCCAGATTCCAGGGTTGGCGGTGGAGGGGGGATCTCCTGAGCTCAGTGGGAAAACCACACACAGCTCTAGCCTAGGTCCAGAGCCTGGTTTCCCATTCAGAAGTCGAGTGGTGGGTTAACCCCTTCCAAAGCACCGAAGAAGGCCCCTCGGGGGAGGTGGAGCTTTGAGTTGACGACCGGACTGGAGACAACTCAAGTACTGGGCACCTCCAGAGGTTTCTGATCTGCCTGCCCCCCCTCTCGTTCCCCAGTGCAGAACGCCCCATGACTGATGGAGAACACGTTCCCTCACTGCAAACACCACACACGGGGTACAAAACCGCCAGGGAGCTGACTCAGGGCAGGAGCAGAGCTTCCAGAGGCTGGGACCCAGCTCTGCTGCCTCCCCCCTGGGAGAGCATGCAAGCACCCCACGCCTCGTAGCCACCCCCTATGCCCCACCCAGCCGCTGGCTCCAGCCTTCGAGAATCTCAGGTATGCTCCCTGGGGGTGGTGGGGTCTAGCCCTCAAGAGTAGGAAATGTTGGAAAATGAGAGGGCCTTCAGGTGGTAGTTTTCCTTTAATTAAAAAAAAAAAATCAAGGTAAGGAAACACACAGCTGGAAAACAAAAGAAAAGGCAGAAGATATCAATTACCTTTAACTTTGATTTCTCGGATCAAAGATCACAGTCATTCTGTTTCATAATATGTTTTGTATCCAGCTAAGGTGTGTGTCTATCAGCTCTGAAAAAGATGTGCAAAACCATTTTTGAGAAGAAAAAAAAAATCACCTCTATTACACTTCCAACTCATGCTAATATTATCCATTTAATGAGTAGCTGTTGACCCAGGGCCTCTCAGAACCCAGAATAGAATTCAACCCTCTGGCCATAGTTTAAGCCCCCAATTCTGTATGGTCTTAACATCTGAGCCAGAATTCACCCCAAACCAGGGTAATATCACTGAGATGAGGAACGTGGTACAAAGAAACAGGGATCTCTGAAATCAAAGTTCATCAGCAAAGATAACGGTAGTTTTTTTTTTTTTTTTTCTGTAAAGTGAGACAAAATGACTGTATTGCCAGTATGCCGTGCAATTTCAAATCATGGCCAGCTAAAGAGATAACACTGGCAGACCAGAAAATCAGAATCTGATGACGCAGCTACTCAAAATGTAACCACCTCCTGCAGGCTTTTCTGTCTACGCTACATTTGACCCCTGCTTCCTCCGCAAGAGAGAGACAACCTCAGTGGGCATGCAAATTCTCACCCCTGTACACTTTCTTCCTGTTTTTCTCTGGTTGACAAGTTACTATTTTTATAGTCCCTGCCCAACTGAAGGTGCTCAGCAAGGAGATGGGAGCTTTGTATTTCACAGGCTTTCAGTTATATCCCATTCTCGCTTCCATTTAAAATAGCCCCGCTCTGTAGCTGTAGCATGCCGACAGCTTTCAAAGTACTGGTTTTCTCAATCCCTCTTTAAAGTGGCCGAATTAGAAGACCAGAGTGCGTTTTGAGTGCTTGATTCAGAAGTATTTTCTGGGATTAGTTTCTTGCAGGGAATGACCTCGCCTTTCCCTAGATGCAGCCTTATTTACATCCTTAGGTAAACCAGGATAGTCTCTCAAAAAGGCACGAGCGCCCTGCATGCTCATCTGCAAGGCAGAGGACACGCAACAGTGAAGTCGCGTCTGCAGTTCCAGGCAGTCCCGTGTGCTGGGCTCTGGTCAGGGCTGGTCTGATTGGGACTGGCTGGGTTAGGCACAGGCTGCTGCTCATCCCCCCTCTCCTCCTCCGTAGTGGCCGTGAACACAGTTGGGACCATGCATTTCAGGTCCTCTCCTGAAGCGGAAAAGCCCACAGGTGGCTCCCTCACCCTCTCTCCTGTCTCTGCTACTACACACTGGCTGGTTCCAAATCCAAGGCAGACGGCTGTCTGACCGTTCACCACTCAGGGCCTTAAAATGACCAAAGGACTCTTTTCAGCCCAGACCTCACCCCTGAACGTCAGACTTGGACATTAAACTGCCCTCGAGGCATTCAAAACTTCACAGTCAAAACCCGTCCCCTGACCGTCACCGCCATCGCCCCCGGCACCCCGCTCCTCTCCTTCCATGGTAGGAAACGTGCCCGCCCTCCTTCCGGTCGTTCAGGTCAATCTTGGTCACAGCCCACATCCTCTCCAGATAGAGATGCTCCTGGGTCTGCCCTCAAAGTCTGCCCAGAAACTAAGCCTCTCCCACCTCTTGTCTGGCCCCAGCACTGGCCCTCCCCCGTCTCTGCTTCTGTTCAGGGTTCCTGGTCCTCCCCTCAACCCAGCTGGTCCTCTTGGCACTTAAGGCACAACATATGGCCTTGGTGGCTGCTCCTGGAAAAAAATGGCTCCAAGGTGCTAACATGGCCAAGATGCTTGCACTTTATCCACCAGTTCAAGCGGGCCTCCCTGGTGGCCCAGCAGGAAAGCGTCCACCTGCCAATGCAGGAGACACGGGTTTGATCCCCGGATCGGGAAGATTCCTGGGGAAGGAAACGACAACCCACTTCAGTATCCCTGCCCGTGAAATCCTGTGGACGGAGGGGCCTGGTGAACTATAGTCCGTGGGGTCACAAGAGCTGGGCGCGACTGAGCAACGGCAACCGTTCAAGTTGCACTGAGTTGGGGCGGGCACCGTGTACACGTCCAAGGTCACACCCTTGGAGCCCCACTTTTGAATCAAGGTGAAACCCCTGCAGCAGCAGCAGGTCCCCCAGGAGCCCAGGGCTGCCCCAGCTCCACACCCGTCCCCCTGTCAAGAGTTCAGAGAGTTCATAAAACATCACACTGATCGGTTTGGTTGCAGACTTTTGAGGTGCAACTTCCTGTTCAGTTATGAATTTTCACCTTTTGATCGTCTGCTGCTTGGTGGAAGGCAGGCACCAGGAGCCAGAGGCAGGGCCTGTCTCAGTTCAGCCGAGACCTTGACCACAGCCCTCCCACTCTGCAGGAGGTTGCCCAGGCCCCTTCCTTCCTCCTCAGTTATCTCTGGGGACGGGGGCTCTGATGACCACTTCTCCGGCCACGTTCCTGAGGCAGAGAAGGACGGAGCGGGCCCTCCAGGAACTGCCCTGGCTCCGCGAGTGCTAGCCCCAGATCAGGACTCCTCACACGCGTGAGATCATCGAGCTGCCCTGGGGACGGGTGAGAATGCAGTTTTGCAGCAGCAGGACTTGACATGAAAGCACTCAGGCAGCGCGATGTGAAGTCTGACAACCTCGGCCTGAGCCTCTGTTTCCCACACAGCGGGGATCAGGACACCTCCTTGGAGACCCTGCTGGGAGACGCAGCTGCCTTAGTCACAGGCAGATGCTCATGAGCTCAGCCGTACAGACCGTAAAGAAGAAAGACGGAAGGACGAGAAGAAGCTGTGGAGGGAGGCAGGTCAGCCCGTTCCGTGCTCCCCAGGAACCAAGAACACAGCTCTGTTTCCCTATGTGGCTAAAGACGAAGTCCACGCCATTGGTCAGCTGTTAGTAATGTGGACACGGAGAGAGAAGGCAGCGTTTAGAGTTACAACGCGCTCCCTCAGCGACACCAGGAAACCGCCCAAAGGCAGGGAAAGAGGCCGCCTGGTCCCAGAATTGCTGCCCCTCTTTTGCAGTCTTCTATGAGGCTACCGCTGAGGGCCAATAGAGTGATGATGGGCACTTTTCCAGTCCTCAGCATAAATCAGTAAATTGCCCTGCTAGTCTCGTGGATTTAGGATACGGATTAGGAATGGTTCATTGATTTTCACAGAGAATCAAGACGAAAGCGCAGGGTGTCAGCAGATAAGAGACAAACTCAGTCTGTCACCTGGCAAGTTCTACAAGCTTCCAGCCTCCTGAGACCACAGCACACATCTGAAGGGGATGGCGTTCAGTGGGAAGTCTGCGTCAGAGGAGGCAGGCTGCTCTTGGTGGGGGCTGAGTCACTTAAGTCGTTTCCAACTCTCTGTGACCCCAGGGGCTGTAGCCCTCCAGGCTCCTCTGTCCAGGGAATTTCCCAGGCAAGAATACTGGAGTGGGCTGCTACTTCCTTCTCCAGGGCTCTTTCCAGCCCAGGGATTGAAGCCGGGTCTCCCGCACTGGTGGGCAGATTCCCTCTCACTGAGCTGCCAGGGAAGCCCGGACTGGTCGTGGTGGTGGTGAAGTCGTTGAGTCGTGTCCGAGTCTGCGACCCCACGGACTGTGGCCTGCCAGGCTCTTCTGTCCATGGGGCTCTCGAGGCAGACTAGTCTTGGGAATGTTCAGTTTAACACTTTTATAATGGAAACTCCAGGGTCCCTCCCAACCAGTACAGAATGTGATACCATCTTCTCCATCCCCCGCTTTTTCCATGATTACACATCAACTTACCATCTAGGGAGAAACTTTCTCTAAGCTAGAGAAACTCAGCCTCTCTCTAAGCTACACTGCCCTACCAGGAAGGCACCAACCAACTGTATCAACTGAGACCTGAGCTGAGCTGAGTTCTTCTGCCCCGTCCTTTCCTCCAATTCAGCAGAATTTCTTCCGATTACACGTAGCTAAAGAGGTACCTCTCCTATCAAGCAACCGCACGGCTTCTAAGGTAGCAACCACAGGCAGGAAAGCATTCTGAACAACACGCTTGCCTCCTCGTCCCCTGCCACTTCATCCTGGCCTTGGCCCCAGAGCTCTGCCGAGCGGCATCAGCCACAAAGCAAGCATTGCACAGTGGGCCGTTGCCTTTAAAACAAAACGAAAGAGAAGCACTTGTCACTCCGTCCAGTTGAGATTCGGGAGAGAGTGATCCAAACCCACAGCTCAGCCTGCAACCACAAATGAGATGATAAAATAAATACCTAATTGTCTGGGAAGCCAGCTTTGTCTTTGGAGGTTAGAGGCATTAACCAAGCATTTCTGTGAGGATGTCTGTGTCTCCTTAGCCTTGCCTGTGCGGGAGAGGGGACTGAGGCGGGTCAGACAAGCCAGGTGGGTGAGCAGGGAAGCGCGGGGCGAGAAGACACCGCTCCATCCTGAGCCCCGTTCCTCGTGTCACACAAGCGCACGGAAGTCCCGTGAGGCCTCTGAGAAAAAGTCCAAATCTGCAGGCCTGCCTCGCACCACCTTTCCTTCAAAAACCAGCATAGCTCCTGCTGCTTTGAAAGGATTCACTGGCTATTTGCTGAATCACCTAGTCTCATCTCCACCTTATCCTTCCATCAGTTCACCTTGCAGATTGTTCTGTCCTGCCATGTACCACGACCCGCTGACCCACAGCCCACCCCCTACTCCCCCCCAGCAAGAAGGACACCCTTACATTTGTCCATGTGTTTCCAGAGCCCGACCTAAGCCCACCGCCCCCAAGGAGGCATCCTGGCCACTTCATGCTCCATCAGGCTTAGGCATTTGGTCCTGAAATTGGCCCCCGAAAGTTTTCAGCCACATCTGTCTCCCTCTCGAGGCCCTCAGCCCAGTTTGGTGTAAGAACTGACGGACCTCACTGTCCGTCCAGCGAATGCTGTCTCCGAATGCACCTGGCGAGCCCACACCGTGGAGCCCCTTGGACAGCCCGCCCGTGGCCCGCCCGAGGAGGAGGAGGAGGATGGGCAGGGCCAAGGAGCTGGGTGACCACGAGGTACACCTGGGGCCTGGGCTCCCCGGCCACCCTGTGCAGGCCAAGAAGCCACTGGCTGCCTGGACCAAGCAGGTACCAGACCCTAAACTTTTCCCTGTGAGAGTCACAGGTCCAGGCCTGGCATGGACGGCTCGCACCTCACAGAGCCCTTGGAGTGCACAGCGAGGACTATGTGTGTGACAACACCCTAGGTGTCCCTCAGATACCTTAACTCTCCCAGGACACGTGAACAGAACCCCAACTCCTGACTCAGGCCCCTCGATCAAACCTTCACCTTGCTCGGACAGCACAGTTTGTGCTAGGGACCCAACTGTGTCCCGCAGCGTGCCATGTGGAAGCCCGGACCCCCAGTGCGATGGTGTTTGGAGGTGGGCCTCTCCAGTCTCTGGAATTCTGCTATGACAGCTGCTCTGCCCAAGACCACCACTCTCTGATCTCTCTGCATGTGCCCCACCCCGGGCAGGCGTCCGCCAGCTTGGCACCCAGGGTCACGGTTGGGGCAAGTGAGCTCACGGGTGTGAGCAAGAAGCAGGCGCTGTGGGGCCCCGGCATGCTCCCCAGCGCCACACACACCCCAGCGAAGCCGCCTCTCCCTGCTGCGCACCCGGCCTCTCTGGACACAGCCAGCCTCGACTGAGGCCCGGTTCCTCTGGCCAACAGCCCCCTTTCCCTCCCACCCTGACCTCTCCGGTGTGGCCTTTCTGTGTCTGGCGGGGTCGTACGTGTTCAGGGTGGTGGCACGGCTGCCGGGTGCAGGGGCTGAGTGCTGTGGGGAGGGACCTACACCCAGGGCAGAGCCACAGGGAAGCACCAGCGGGGAGCCAGGCTGCCGGGGCCCAAGTCCGGCCGGCTCGGCCCTGCCGCGGATGAGGCAAGCCTTGACCCACTCTGCACCTGCCCTGCAGAAAGTGGGCGATGCTGGTTCTTAATCTGAGAGGGAGTTTTACCAGTTTTAGAGGGAATCAATGAGTTGACACAGGTGCTGTAGACAGCATCCAGTGTGTTGCAAGCACCCCCCGACACACATTCACCGATGAAATGGGAGCCAATTGCTTCACTTCGTGGACCTCAGTTTTTCATCTGTGAAATGAGTGTCTCTTAGAAAGACAGTCGGAACAATGCAAGGTGACAGAAAACCCCATGTTGGCCTCCATTCCAATTAACATGGTTAGTGTGTACTAGTCTACCTCACACAAAACATTTGGTTAACAGATTGAATTGATGGGTGACCAGGCCACCTTCTCTCACCAAAGCACTTTCACCTTGGAAGCTGCTTCTGAGTTTGCAGCGTGGGTGGGTCTGAGGTCAGCCAGGCCCCCAGAAATGCATTTTCACATCCTGCCGAGAGGGCCCTCCTGCCCCCACCCAGGCCAGCCTCCACAGTGCGCCGGCTGCACTGGGCCAGCAGCACGCACAGCAGCCTCTGAGTCACCAACTTTCTGCAAGCCAGAGGCCCCGGAAGCCAAGCCCCTCAGCAGCCCCAGCGTCTCACCAGCAAGACCGCGGAGCCTACGAGAAAAGTGCTCCACCTCGTCCCAAACTGTCCTCAGCTCTCAGGATGAGTAAACACGGCGCTTCTGAGGCTCCGGTTTCGAGTAAGAAGCCGAGGTGCTAAGTGGGTGGAGGGCAGGTCGGTGGCTGGCAGCCAAGAAGGTGCCAAGCACTGGGGGGGAAGGTGCCCTGAGCTGAGCCAGCCTCCGGGGACATGTGCCAGTGCTCACAGAAGCGTAGCACTAGCTGGGCCAGAGCGAAGCCCGCCTTTCCCTCGCACATGGTTACCACGGTGATGGCTCCTGACTGGCGGGGAGGGCCAGCATGGCTCAGGCAGAAGGACCCTGTATCTTGAAGCTCAGGACATGGTAGCATCAGCCCCTCGCTGGGTTGTCATCACTCCATGAGAGCAGGAACCTCGTCTCTCACTCACTGCCGTAACCCCAGCACCAAGGACAGAGCCTGGCACACAGCAGGTGCTCAGTAAATGTTCTTGGAGAGACAGCTGAGTCAATGAATGAGAGACAAACTCCTGACTGTTTTAGATTTAACCAGAATTTGCCCAGTTAATCCTGGTTTTTGATGGCCTCCAGAGGCTGGCCTGAAACCCCAGTTAATAGGAAGGGTGAAGGTCAGCTGTTCTGTTAGCTGCAGATGAAGCCTTCAGAAGCGAGAGATGGCAGGACTTCTGCGGTGGTCCAGTGGTTAAGGATTTGCCTTTCAACACAGGGGAGTAAAGTAATAATTTTATGCAGCAGAATAGTAATTACCATTATTTTTAAATTTTATATCACACTTTCTATCACACTCCATGTGTAATTATTTAATTATAATTAAATAGACCGGGGAGATGCCCTCAGTCTGCTCTGGTAGTCCTACAGATTAGGTATTAACTGTCCCCATTTCACAGGTGATGAAACTGAGGCACAGAGAGATTAAGGGTCATACACAACTTATACAGATGCTAAATCACAGAGTCAGAATTTAAACCTACGCCAGTGTGCCTCAAGCTACCGGAGATGGGAATTCTTTTGTGATTATCATCTGGCAGTCAGAACTTGCTTCTTTGAATGCACCTCGGAGCAGAGACTGGTCCTTGGGAGACCCCAACTTTGATCAGGGTTACACAGTAGAAGTCACCCATCGAGTATTCAAGGAAAACAGAGAGTGCACTAACATAGCATTAACTGTAGTTAATCTAGGGGATGAGATTTAATAAGCAAAGAGTGACTTGGCCCCTTTGGGGCCACAAGGCCAAGCCTGGGGTACAAACCTAAAAGGTGAGATGGTGCTGGATATCCCTAAGACTTAACGCACAGCCAAGGCCTGGGGCTCAGCGAGACACGCAGGACTTGCCTGGTGGTCCAGTGGTTAAGAATCTGCCTTCCAAGGCAGAGGACGCAAGTTCGACCTCTGGTTTGAGGAGCTAAGATCCGACGTGCCGTGGGGCTGCTAAGCCATCGTATCGCAACTACTGAGCCCACGCGCTCTAGAGCCCACACTCCACAGGAGACGCCCACACGCCACAGTGAAGAACCCGCGCAGCCGAAACAGAGAGAGACGGCAGCTTCCCAGGTGTGACTAGAGCCGTCCCCGCTGGCTTCTGTTGGCAATAATCTCCAGCAGAAGAGGGAAGCTGAAGCCCGCTCCCTAGAAACCCACCAGCAGCCTGTGTGTCCAGACCTGAGAGAGCCTGTGCCCGCCCGTGGCATCGCTCTGGCTCTGGTGGCACAGGAGGCATCCTTTCTCCATCTTAGCCTCCCAGGCAGGGGCCCGTCCGACGGGGAGATCCGGGCGATCCCAGAAGGTGACAGAGGTGAGGGGCTGCCTGGCTGCAACTCTCCACAGCTGGACACCCGGTGGCCTTCCATAAGAATCCCATTTGGATGAACTCTCACCAGCCAGCACCAACCCCCTGCTGTGGCCCACGGGTCCCACTTGGCCTCGGAAAAGGCCGTCCCTTTAGCAGCGAAGCTAACGCACTTCTCTTCCTCACTGTCCTCGGCGCCCCTCCCAGCCCGCCTTCTACGCTCCAGGTGCACCAAGCACACTCCTGCCCCAGGGCCCCTGCACTTGCTGCTCCCACTCCAGGGATGCTCTGCCCTTAGAGATCGGCAGGCGTCCCTCAGCAGGATCTCTGCTCGTGTCCCCTCTGGGACGCCCCCCTTCTGGAACAGCAGCGCCCCGGCCACTCTCCGTGCCCCTCAGCCCCACCTCACCTTTGGACACAGCACTTGTTCTAGCTGGTGTTATCATGAGACCACGAGCTCAAGGAGAGCAGTGTGTTCCCTGCAGAATCCCCAGCAGTGGACAATAAGCAGCTGGATGAATGGCCAAGTGAGACAGGGAACAAACAAATGGACAAACTGTGGCTTCTGAGTGTTGGTGACCCAGTGTTGACTCCATCGTGGTCAAACATGGGGTGCTGTAATACCTGTCTCTGCAGAGCGGATGCCAAGAGAAAGAAATCATGTTTTGCTGTCCTAGGGGAAAATCCAGGGGCTCTGAGCTGTGGGCTCCTTATCTGACCGGTGGAGTCCCAGCTCCAGAGTCCCACACGGACCACGGCCCCCAGAGCACCTCGTACCGAGCTCGACACACAGTCGGCATGTTAAGTGACGCCGCGAACAGGCTTAAGACGCAACTGTGGGATCTTTGTTTTCCACTCTGTCCAGCTTCAAGGAGGAGAAACTGTTTCTCCATTTGTGAGCGTCTCTGTTCTGAGTGCATTTCACATGCCAGCTGGGATGTGGCTACAAATTGCCCACGAAAAGACCTTAGCAGCAGGCAGGTTTCTAATAGCAGCCTAGCCTCAGGAAACTGGAGACACTTAGAGATACGAGGGTCAGCTTTCCAGCTACAGCCCTCCGTCATCCCAACCCTGGGGACGTGTCCCCTGCGGCCACTGAGCTTCTAGGGGAGGAGGTGGGTGTGGGGACCACAGGGATGAATTTGTGCGGTGCAGTGCGGCCCACGTGGCAGGGCCAGGGGCCAGAAGGATAGCAAGCCCCTGCGAGGGTGGGCGCATACTCTACTTCTCTCCTAGCAGATGCCCTTGAGCAGGTTTGAGGAGGAGCCCATAAACACACAGTCCTGTACAGTGTCCATTTTCCCCAAGTTGAACGAAGGATTCGATGATCTCAAGTTCACATCAGGATTCAATGCCATTCTGTCAAGCCTGACAAGCTGACCCTCTTAACGTATCTGCAGAAAAGCCAAAAGACACTTACTAGGGAATGACCAGCTGGTGACTAAACCTACCCCAAATCAAGAATATCTACAAGGTGGCTGTGATTAAGAACTGTCTCTGGGGACACACTCTATGGAGCAAAGCTGAGAGACCAGGAAGGCGCCTGCACTCACTTGAAAACACTGTTTACAACACTGACGGGTTACAGGCCCGTAAGGAAAGGATGGACTTCTCCACGGATGAGCTGGGACCACCCCTCATCCACATGGAAAGCAAGGAAATGAGAACCCTACTTTGTTTTGGACATGACAGTCGAATTCGGGTGGACTACAAACTTAAGTGTAAAAGGTAAGACCGTGATGTAAGTGGAAGACAATTTAGAAGCGTCACTCTCTGTCATCCGGGGAGAAAGAGACTTCCTAGACCGGTTCTTCCGGCTCGAGGAGCTTCACAATCACTGGCAGGCTGGTAAAAGTGCTGACTGCTGGGCCCAGCCCTCGCGTTTCTGATTCAGCAGGTCTGGGATGGGCGGGGCCCAAGAATTTGCACTTCTGACATGCTCCCAAGTCACACAGATGCTGTGGGTCCAGTGACACATTTTCAGTAGCACCATCCCAGACGATGCTCAGAAAGCGCAAACCTTTTCAAAGACAAATGTTAACTGTTATAAGTTACTGTTCGTGGAGAGACAGCATCTCGCCCACAGGAGTTGTGCAAACACTCGAGTAATCGTACAGCATCAAACGGTGGGAGGATGCGGAGCCAGGGAATGACTTCTCCGAGGCTGACGGGAGTATAAACTGGTACAACCGCTTCCGAAGACACTTTGGTGCTGTTGACTAACGTGGCAGAAGGGGACGCCCAGTGACCAAGCAATTCCACTTGTAAGTACAACCCAACAGAAACTCTTCTGTGTGCAGAGAAAGGACATTCTGGAAACCACTGTTCTACCAGCATAGGGGTAAAAAAACACCGGGAACAACCAAATGTCCACAATCCATACAGTGGACTGATGAGCTCTACGGTGGACTACGACATGGCAGAGAAAAGAAGAGCAGCTACAGAAACGACAACGTCATGCTGAGGGAAAAAGCAAGCTGAGGAAACTAGTTACAGCATGACCGCATTCATGTAAAGTTCCTAAGCATTCAAGACCCGTGCCGCTCAACATCCTGCTCAGAGACTCAAACAGGTGGTGAAATTATTTTTTTTTTAAAGCAAAGAGACAAACACAAAACTGAGTGAGGATAGCAATTAAGTCTAAGGTGGTAGGGAAGAAAAAATACACTCAAAATTCTGTGCTCCAGGAGCTCGACCCGGTGCCGTGTGACCACCTAGGACGAGGCGCGTGGGGGGCATTCAAGAGGGACGGGGCACGTGTGTACTTACGGCTGATTCACACTGTTGTCTGGCAGAAGCCGACACAGTATTGTAAAGTATCCTCCAATTCAAAATTTTTTCCAAAAAAAATAGTGAAAAAAAACCCTCTGTGCTCAATCCAGGCTTGGAGCATCATGATATGACCACTGCAGAAGAGAGACAGCGGACCCAAGCACCTCTGATGGAGGAACACACCACGACTTAGGAGGGAGCCTTGCCTGAAGCGTCAAACCCAACCTGATCCAGCGCTCGCTTCCCTCCTGACTTACAGGAAATGCTCAGGACGGAGCAACGGTGATCGACGGCACCGAGGAGCTGCAGCCGACAAAACCCAGGCTACGTGCAGGCCACCTGTTTCTCCAAAGCAAGGAGAGCTAGGGGAGAAGATGAAGGGCACCCAGACAGGCGCCATTTCAACAGTTGAGACAAACCATGGGGAAAGGGCATTTATGAGGCAGCAGAGAACCTGAGCATTGAGCCTGACAGTGAAGATTTTAACATACTATATATATAAGATGGGTTTCCCAGGTGGACCAGTGAGTGGTAGAGGATCCACCAGCCAGTGCAAGAGACTCGGATTCCGTTCCTGGGTCGGGAAGATCCCCTCGAGTAGGAAACGGCAACCTGCCCCAGGGTTCCTGCCTGGGGAATCCCATGGACAAAGGCGCCTGGTGGGCTCCAGTCCACAGGTTGCGAAGAGTTAGATGCGACTGAGTATCCACACACACACATATAAAATAGAATATCTGTGTGCAATTAAATCACTCTGTTGTATACCTGCAGCTAACACATTGTAAATGAACGATACTACAATTTTAAAAGTTTTTAATTTAAAAAAAAAGCCAAAAAAAGAGGTTCACTGTGAGAATGAAAATCAGAGAGAAGTTTTTTTTTTAAAGACTCCTCCTGTAGAGAAACAGAACTGAAAGATTTGCAAATACGAAATGTTTTAGAAGGCAGAAGAGTACAAAGACAATGATTATGCTCTTTTTCTTTACACTTGGGGTAGGTACACAGTATTCATTTGTATTATTTTTTATATCTCACGTGTATTTAATGAAGGCCGTCTGGCATTTAAAGGAAAGGGAGAGAGGGAGAGAGAAGGATGGGAGGAGAGAGGAGGTGGGAGACGCGCAGAGGAGAAGGGGGAATGGGGAACCCAGAAGGAAGACGAGACGAGACTGCCTTGTGCCTCCGACCCAAGAACCAGCCCGGGGAACAGCGGCAGCGTGCCCGTGGGGGAGCAGGCGGCGGGGCGGGGGGGCTCTGGCACATAAGGCCCAGGAGAAGGTCACCTCCTCTGAGAGGCCCTCCCAGACCCTGTCCGGAGTCTCCTCCCACAATGTCTGTGTCTCTCCAAAGCGCGTCTCACCATCAGAAACGCGTTTCTGTCCTATTTACCATGCCTTCCCCATCGGGCGGGGACCGCCGCCCAATCACCCGGCACCCGACCTGGCGGCCTCCGCTGTCGAGAAGTCTTCCTGTAAGCTGGCACCTTCTGAGCGCTTGCTCGGTGCCGGGTCCCGGCCTAAGGAAGCTACGTGCATTAACCAGCCAGCATTCACAAGGCTCCCTGAGTAGGTGGTACTGTTATTATTCTTCCCATTTTGCAGTTCAGTAAACAAAGAACTCAGTGGAGGGGCCTTGCTCGGAGTGACGGCCTGCTGCTGGCCGAGCCAGGACTTAAATGTAGGCGGGGGTCCAGGGCACAGGCTTGGGACCGCTCTGCCCTGCCTTCCCGCCTCGCCAGTAAACGCTGGTTTAATGGCAAAGACAGAAGCTTTTTGTTCAGACCTGAGATGACCAGAGTTAACCGTTGAGGTCTGGGAGGCCCTGGCTGGGTCAGCCTGGTTCTCCCACGGCTCACTGCAGACCTGGGGCTGTCCTCTGCAGGCCTGATTTTGGACGTGTGCACAGGCACACACACTGCGTGTGGCCGCGTTGCAAACCACAACGCAAGTCACCAAGTCGGTGCCCTCTGATGTGTTCTCTGCAAAGTGGCAGGAGGTGCTCAGCAAAAGCTGGAGAACTGACTGTGTTTCAAGAATTGAGGCCAGAATGCCAAACCTTCCAGCGCAGAAATTGGAGGTGCCAGTGTCTACGTGGAAACATCCCATCCTCCTTCTCCCTGAGAGATCCATCAGCCTGAATGAGCCCCCATGGGATTTCAGGGCACCCACAGGTGGGGGCCCTTGTCCTACCAGTCACCCCTATTTGAGCACCTTTTCTTCCTGCCTCCCTACCATCAGACAAACAGACGGGCCCCTGAAAGTCCAGCAGATCCCTCAAGGCAGCCAGTACCTCAGTCCCCCAGGGCTGCGATTTAGAGTCTGGATTTAGGAAACTTCCCAGAGGGGTCCCAGCCATGGTCAGGCGCCAAGAGCCCACGGCCTGGTGCCCCCCATGGCCTGCACTCTGACATCAGACAGCTAGGGGCTGGGGTGGGGGACGGGCCGGGGCCCAAAGGGGTGGCACCAGGGATAGGGCTGAAGTCCTTCCCCAGACCCTTCCCCCTCCTCAGAGGAGAACAGGAAACTGGCGGGCAGAGGGGCGGGTATCCTCTTCTCTGAAAGGGGCCGGGGCTGAGTGGGAGAAGGGGTTTCTGGGCTGAGGCGTGAATTTCTCAGAAGCCTGGAAAACACAGGGCTGGTTTCTGTCTTCCGCCCCCAGAAATGCCTGAAGCCCCAGCAGGGAGGGAGGGCCCGGACAGGCCTGGGTGCAAACACGGCGCTGCTCAAAGAGGGAAGGCCTGGGCCAGCTCGGATGCCCACCGCGGGGCGTCCCCAGGGGACGCGCCTCCACGAGGATGGGGCGCTAGAAGGCGGCAGTCAGAATCAGGGCACCGGAGGCAGCAGGGCCACCTCTTGGCATGAGAAGGGGGAGCGAGCCTGTGGGTGTCTCTGCAGAAAGGGCGCCCTGGCCGAGCTCTGCAGACTCCCACGCGGACGGTGGGGGGCAGGTCAAAGCCGCGCCACCGACCCGGCGGAGAGCAGCTGCCCGGCCCTGCGGGCGGCCCGCTCCTGCGGTTGCACAATCGTTTCCATGGCGCTCGGCTTTGCTGTCACAACAGCCCCCGGATGGCCCAGCGCTGGGCAGCGCTGCCGGCTGGAGGCGAGCAGTGGATTTCCTCGCAGGCCCCGAAGCCAGCACATTTTTGAAGGCCTGCCCCGGCCCACTCTCTGGACTCGGCCTCTGTCAAGTCCACGGGGCAGTCAGGGGCCCGGAGAGCGTGGCATCGAGGAGGGGCTGGGGGGCCTGCCGGAGTCCACCGTGTCGTCCCCACAGGGACGGGACCCCACACTGCATCCCCACCAAGGGCCAGCAGGACACTCAAGGGCCCCAAACTCCAAGCTGGCCTTATGATGCCAAGCGAGTAAGATGCCCCCACTGCTCACAGTAAATATAAACACTGCTGTAAAGGTGAAGGTGGGTGTGTGCTAAGTCACTTCAGTCGTGTCTGACTCTTTGTGAGCCCATGGACAGTAGCCTGCCAGGCTCCTCTGTCCTTGGGGATTCTCCAGGCAAGAATACTGGAGTGGGTTGCCATGCCCTCCTCCAGGGGAATCTTCCTGACCCAGGAATCGAACCCGTGTTTCACGTCTCCTGTGTGGGCAGGGGGGCTTCTTTGCCACTAGTGCCACCTGGGAAGGTGACTGACTGACATCTTAGGCTTACAGACATTTGATTAAACATCTACCACTTCAATGCTGCGGCTCTTCCTGCTACATCTCTCAAACCTTTTTAATGGCCTTTGGCAAAGCTCACAGCCCTAAAGCTATAGGGATAAGACCTGATTCTAGGACTCGGGGCACAGGTCATCTCCCCAGATTTTATACGCTGTGACACCTTGCTAGCAGTTGCTCTGGACTTTGTTTGTACTCCTGAACTCCCAAAGAAATGTGTGGCATCTTGCTCCCCAAAAAACTAGATAAAGAATATCTGTATTCTTTATTCACTGTTTTTCAGTTACTCACTGGCTGTGTGATCTTGGGCCAGTTACTTAACCTCTCTGGACTAGTTTCTTCATTTATAAAACGGGAATAATTATAGTCCATGCCTCATGAGGCTGTTGTGAAGATTAAATGAATTAATATAATGATGTCTTAGAAGAGTGCCTGGAATATAATAAGTGATATCTAAGTATTAGCTTCTATTATTATTAAAAAGAAGTAGAACCATTGTGGTTTTATGATGAATAGTTGTAAGTCATTTAAGACCCAGGCAGTATATAATCTCCATTTCATTCTGGGATATTCATTCAGTTCCACAAATATGTGATGAGCATCTTACGTGCAGGGAGCTGGGCTGGCCTGCACAAAGTGGACTTTAAAAAACGCCGTGAGAGGCTTACCTACTGTGTGCAACATCAGCCCCAGGGAAGCTGGGGTAGACAAGTTAGAGACACTGGTCCTCACCACCCGGAGACTTGAACTGAATGAGAGAGAAAAAATATGGAGAAATACCTGAAAGGCATATGTAATAAACAGCAACTGCAGGGAACCAGGTGTGTCTCCAGGACTCATATGAACAGAAAAACCCTATGGCTGCAGGGAGCTTGTCAGAGTCTTGAAATGCTGGTCAGGTTTCAAAAAGCATCAGGGAGAGGGGAGGACATTCTAGGCAGAGATGATGGCTTGGGCACGGGTTCAGAAGCAAGAAAACCTCAGCACAGCGATGTGTTCTCCACTCAAAGCCAAGAAGGGTGGACAAGGACAGAAACAGCTCCGAACAGCGGGAGGTGCATCTGCAGGCATGACTGAAAGCGTTCTGTTTCTACATTCCCATTTAAAATATTATTTAGTAGCTTTTAGGGTCATTGCTAGGACCTGAAATGTGTCCCTTCCTTTTATCTTTTTTCCCTTAATTTTTTTAAAGTAAAGACATGCATATGGAAAAAAAAAATCCAAACCATAAAAACAAACAGGAAAAGATCCCTCTTCTACTCTTATTTCCAGCCGCTCAGTACCCCCCCGTGTGGCTGACTCTCATTATCAGACACTGAGGTTGCTTCCAATCCTCTGCTGGCACGAACAGGACTACAGTGGACCTCTCGCACCCTGCATGCAGCAGGGTGTCCAGAGGGCCTGGGCTAGCATCCCTGACAACGAGGCTCACTGTGAGGCCTGCACAGATGGCCTCAACCGGAAGTGCTGATAAGCTAGTAAAGGAGGGTTGGCACGACCCTGGACAGGGCAAGATGCTGAAGCCGACAAGTGCCAGCCACGTGGCTGACCCTCCTACATGCACTTTTCATAAATCACTTCATTTAAACCTGAAGTACTGCTATTACTTCCATTTTACAGAGGGGGAAACTGAGGTCACGGACATTAAGTCACTTGCCTATGGCAACATCTCAAATGCCTTACGACAGATAGGGGAGAGGGGCCAGGAGCAGAGTAGGGTCAGGTAAAGAGCTCACTTGAGCACTGGCCAAGGCTGGGGTTCCTGCCGGGTGTCCACACACAGCGTCCAGGAGGCAGTCAGATCCCCGGGTCTGGAGGGAAAGCTACTTTTCTGATGTCTCATCAGATACACGGAGTGAAAGGCCCAAGATCAAGGGTCTGTTTTGTTTATGAATTGAATCTAGATCACTCTTACATGCATGCTTCCAACAGCTCATCCCCTGAGCCTCGAGCTTTGAGACCTGAGACTCATCACGACCTCGCTCCTCAGTCTGGTCTCACAGCCCTGATTTCGGAGATAATTAGTCTCTGCCTTCCAAAGGTGCTTATTAACTGGAAGGGCTTGTTGTTACGTTATAATTATTTCCTATACTTGCCAGCCTGTCAAACACACAACCAGACTGCAACCTTCCACCTGCCAGCAGCTTCCCTTCCCTCCAGGAATCAAATCTGAACCTCCTGCTATGGCCTCGGAGGCAGTCTGAGATCTGGCCTGTCCTTAAAATCTCATCTCCTGGTCGTGAATCTCAACTATCCCAGGCCCCTCTTCTCTCCTCCACACAAACCAACACTCAGACCGGCTGTTCCCTCTGTCTGGAATTCCCTGCCCCTACCTCCTCCATCAGGTCTCAGCTCAAGGTCTCTCCTCAAGGAGGCTGTCCCTGACGGCTCCACCTGAAGATACACTGTCCTCTACCTTCACTTCTGAGTTTTACTCAGAGCACTGAGCCCGTCTGAAACTCGTATTGGTTGCCGTTCAGTCACTCAGTCGTGTCCGACTCTTTGAGACCCCATGGACTGCAGCACGCCAGGCTCCCCTGTCCTTCACTATCTCCTGGAGCTTGCTCAAACTCACGTCCATCGAGTCGGTGATGCCATCCGCCATCTCGTCCTCTGTCGTCCCCTTCTCCTCCTGCCCCCAATCCCTCCCAGCATCAGGGTCTTTTCACATGAGTCAGCTCTTCACATCAGGTAGCCAAAGTATTGGAGTTTCAGCTTCAGCATCAGTCCTTCCAATGAACAACCAGGACTGATCTCCTTTAGGATAGACTGGCTGGATCTCCTTTCAGTCCAAGGGACTCTTGAGAGTCTTCTCCAACACCACAGTTCAAAAGCATCAATTCTTTGGCGCTCGGCCTCCTTTACGGTCCACCTCTCACATCCGGCTTCTGATTAATGTCTCCCTGAGAGACTTGGTCCCAGGAGGTCCTTTGTCTACTGCAACCACTATTTTAGCCCAGCTCCTGGCACAAAGCCCAGGAGACAGTGGGTGCGCAGTGAATGTCCATTCAGAGAAGAATGGATGAATGGGCAGCAGCTGATTAAAGGTAAACCAAGAAAACAAATGCCCCAGGGAGACACCCCCCGGCAGTGTCCCGAGGCAGCAGCCTGCCAGCCACATGCTAGAGGAGGCCTTCCCCCGTATCTGCGGGGCACACAACAGTCTATAAAACTGCTTTTCACACATGCCTCGCCCAAGGCCACAAGCAAGGAAGAGGCCACGTGGGGCTCCGAGTCAAGCTTCCTCTGGTAACCGCTACTTATCAACATCTTCTAATCCTGAAGCCACTGTCCTGGGCACTCACCAGGGAAAACACTGAACATAGCCAGGAAGGAGGTCCCAGGGGCTTCCCACACCCCGCAGGAGCCCAAAACTCTCCAGTCTACGAAACAGAGCTTTAGAGCCAACACTCAACATTATGAGACTACTGTTTCAAGCAGAATCAAGCACTGGACCCTTCCGACTGGTGGTTCTTAACTGGGGGCGGTTCTCCCCCCAGAATATATCTGGCAGTTACCAGAGTCACTGCTGGTTGTCACAGCTGGGGTGTGTGTGTGTGCTGGGGGGTGCGCTGGGATGCTACTGGCATCTGGTGACTGGAGCCCAAGGCTGCTGCTACATGTCCTGCAGGGCACGGGACAAGCCCCAGGACAAATGAGCAGGCCCCCAATGTCAACAGCAAGCAAGGTAACAAATGTTTTGGGGTTCCTGGATTGAGTCTGAATTTGAGCAGGATTAGCAATAACTGGACGTGAGGCCTCTTCCCTCTCCTGCTGCAGGTGTTCTTCACAGACTATAACCGCCTGACATTGTTATACACAGTCAGCCCTCCCCACCCGTGGTTCCACAGCCAGAGAGTCAACCAACCATGGACTGAAATATTTGGGGGGAAATTCAGATAGTTCTAAAAGCTAGGCAACTGTTTACTTAGCATTTACCTTGTATCAGGTATTACAATTAGTCTAGAGGTGATTTAAAGCATCGGAGAGGAAGTGTATAGGTTACATGCAAATACTACATCATTCTATATACGAGACTTGAGGAGCTGTGGATTTTGGTATCTGCAGGGGGCTCGTGGGACCAAGTCCCTGTAGATAGAGAGAGACAACTGCATCTTTATTTAGCTATTTGGTTGGGTTCCCTAACTGGGAGGGGTAAGCTTCTTGAAAGCAGGGACCTTTATTATGCACTGCTGTGTCCCCAGGAGCTAAAAACTGCACTTGGCATACAGGAGGCATTCAATAAATGTTTGTGGAATAGAGGAAGATAACTCCTAAGAATATTAAACAAAACAAAACACCCAACCTCCTTTTGTATCTTTTTCCCCAAAATCCATTCTCCCCGTCTTCCACTAGCAGCTCTGCACATGGTTGTGAAGGTTCTCAGTCGTGTCCAACTCTTTGCAACCCTGTGGACCGCAGCCCACCAGGCTCCTCCGTCCATGGGACTCTCCAGGCGAGAATACTGGAGTATTCTTGTTGTTGCCATTCCCTTCTCCAGGGGATCTTCCCCACCCAGGGGTCAAACCCGGGTCTCCTACATTGCAGGCACACGCTTTACCCTCTGAGCCACCAGCACCACTCTCTGTACATGGTTGCGTAAATATAAAAACTACATTTCCCAGCCTCCTTTGCAGCTCACTGTGGTCATATGACAAGACTCTGACCAATGAGGCATCAGACACAGGGATTAAATTCAATTTCCAGGTCATGACCTTAAAGGGACAGGACATGCCTTTCTTCCCCCCTTTCCTGGACCTTCTCCTGCATCCAGGAGCCATCTTAAGACAGTGTAGATAAGCGTACCCTCCTAAAAACGGCAGAGTGAAAAGAAAGAGCCTAGTCTTGGCACCATGGGACCACAATACCAACCCTGGATTGCTTACGTCTGTGCTATTACATGAGAAAGAAATCATCCATCTAGTTTAAGCTATTGTTACTTTGGGTTTCACTTATAGAAGCCCTCTACATTCTCATCAATACATAACTTTCCCCTGCCCTGCAAACTATTTAAACCACACAATACTGCAAGGAATATCTCAGCCAGCTGGCACTCAAGAGCTATTTTATGATTTTCCCCTTCACACATACAGGGAATACAACTCTCAGTTTACATACAGAAATCTTTCTTTCCTGATGCCTCAGAATATCTGAGGACATTGCTTCATAAGCCAGGGGGAGAAAGGAGAGGAAGTCATTATTTAGATCCATCAAATGATAAGGACAAAAGAAACAAGAAAAAAGCCCATTAAAATCTTAAAACATCAATTATGTTTCAATCTATGAGTTCATAATGGTACTTTTTTAAAAAAAGTCCTTAATTGATCACCACTAGAGGATGTTAATGAACCAAACCATTATTTTAAAAACTGGTAAATAGAGGGAAAGAATCCAGCATTCATCCTGCTCTTCCTATATGAATTCTACCATTGTTGATGAAGGAAAGTTTCTCTTTATAGAACTTTTCCAGCTAACAGAGAGGAAGGGAAGACAGAATTAGAACAGAATATAACCACTTTACGGATGTGAGACTTGGACCATAAATTAGGCTGAGAACCAAATCGATGCTTTTCAAACTGTGGTGCTGGAGAAGACTTGAGAGTCCTTTAGACTGCAAGGAGATCCAACCAGTCCATCCTAAAGGAAATCAGTCTTGAAAATTCATTGAAAGGACTGATGCTAAAGCTGAAGCTCCAATACTTTGGTCACCTGAGATGAAGAGCTGACTCATTGGAAAAGATGCTGATGATGGGAAAGATTGAAGACAGGAGGAGAAGGGGGAGACAGAAGATGAGATGGCTGGATGGCATCACTGACTCAATGGACATGAGTTTGAGCAAACTCCGAGAGATAGTGAAGGACAGGGAAGCCTGGCGTGCTGCAGTCCATGGGGTCGCAAAGAGTCGGACACGACTAAGTGACTGAACAACAATCGCCACCTTGCAATCACTGCACCACTGAATTGATGCAGCTCAGCACAGACGTCAGCAGCTGGTGACACGACCAAGAGGGCGGCACCTGATACCACGTGCTTCCTGATGGAGAGATGCTCCCCCCGCGGAGCAGTCTTGCCCAAAACTACTAAACCCGAACCCATGAAAGCGCCAGAACTGACTGCCAACTTACAGGAAATACGGAGGACAGAGGAACAGGCTAACCCTCGCCATGGGGACATAACTGGTGAAAACCGGACTGTGAGAAATTGTATAGGATGAACGATCTGGTCTTTTTCAACAAATAAATTGCTAAATAATGATGATGATGATGATAGAATGAAAAAACGGGTCCTGCCATTTACTCTACAGGGGGAACCTCTGAATGACAACAGTCTTAGACACTAAAGGCATCCATGGGCACTGCGTGGGCTTGGTCTGAATCCTGATCCAAACTATAGAATAATAAAACAAGGAGAAAACCTTTATGATATGGGTGAGATGACCGGAACTTTATACACCAGCTCTTTCCTGATTTTAAGGACTTTTCGTTAAGTTTCTTGCACATTAGTGGTATACTATGAATGTTTTCACAACCCTTTTCTTTTAGATGCAATACTGAAGCTTTACACATGAAATGGTATGGTTTTAGTATCCAGGATTTTTGATGTAGAGAATTTGCTTCAAGTTATTATTGTGAAACGGAGATGGTTGAAGGTGTAGGTGTAGAACAAACCAGATCGGCCACGAGTTGACCACAGGTGAAGCCGAGGGGTGGGTAAGTAGGTACATCTCGCTCCTCTATATTTATATATATATTTATAGCATTTCCATCCAAAAAGGTGTGTTTAAATCTTACCAGCAGCCACAAGGAGGGGGAGGGAAGCAAGAGGGAGCTGACACCTCCAAAGTCCCCGCTGCGCACCAGGTGCTGGGCTAGGCAGCCACAGATGTGAGTGGCACTTCCCGACGACTGGTAACAAGGGCAAACGCCAAACAGGTCTGATGGAATCCCTGGCCGGGCGGGGTCGGCCAAGTGTAAGAGGGACGACGGTACCGACGGACTGGTAAAGAGCGAGGGACACTCCACCCACGGTCAGGAGACAGGAGGGGGTGGGGGCAGCTATGCACAAGTGTGTGCTCTGTCTAGAGGAGGGGTCTCCACTTAGCACCAGCCTTGACTTTGACTCCAGGTAGCCGCCATGCAGAGTGTGGGGCCTAGGGCGGCCAGATCTTTGGATTTTCCAAGGAAAGCCGGAAATCTGTCTTTTTATATGCAACCTCCTAGTTTTTAAACGTTGGCATCTAATCCAAATATTTTTTTTTAAACATTGCGTGGGCCAAACAAAATATGTGCAGGCTCAGTCCGGCCATGGAGCACCAGTGGGGCGCCCCCGTGCCAAGCCCTGCAGAGACCACAACTCAGTCCAGCTGTGAGGCGTGGAAAGGGTGCATTCATCAACGCTGGGTCAATTCTTTTTTAGGCCTCCAATAAAGCTGAGCATTCAAAAGACACCATCCCCTTCCAGAAATCTATAAGAACCGGCTGCGGAACATTTCAAAGGCGTTCCCCACGTAGTCGGCTTATGCAACAGAACCTCCACTCTGCCCAGGGTGTTTGGAAACTTAACAACCAGGGAGCGGCCTTTCAACTTTCCCGGGATGGTGGAACTAACGGGCTTCAGATGAAACCCATTTGTTGGTTTGCAGCATGCCTGGGACTTAAGTCCAAACCGCCTGCAACAGGCAATCTCGTCATAAAACCGGATCGGGGTTCTTGGTGCTCACTGTAAAATGACCGCGGCGCACACTGTTTCGCTTGCCTGGCTGGAGATCTGATTTCATGGCCGCTGAAAGGGATGCCGCCGATGTCATCCTAACGCCAGGAAGGGACAGGGCTGGATCTGAGGACCTGCCCAGACTCCCTCTTCACACTCCACCCTCAGGGTGCCTTGACTTCCCCTCGAGAGAGAGACGAGAGACACTTGACATCGTGGATGAGCAAACCAGGCTCCAGCCTTGCGCTTACAGCCACGGTCTCAGCTAACCAGATCCCAGGGCCCGTAACAAATTAAAGAGGTGTCAGGAATGCGGTGGAGAAGAGCCAGAGAAATGGTTTCATCATTTCCCAAGAACAAAGCCTTTCTCTTTTTGTTTTTTGGAACGGAATGAAAAGTAAAAGAAAACGGTGCTAAAATAGAGTCGGTCCACAGCAAGGAAAGAGAGTCCAGAACCAAGCTCGGGGATAAGAAAAGGCAAAATGCACCCAAAGCTCAACTCTGCGGAATGGAACAAAACCAGGGCTATTCCATTAAAGAAAGGTGGTGTTTTTTTTTCTTCTATAAAAATAAACCTTACTATTTATCTGAAATAGATCTACTGATATCGGAGAAGGTAGGGAGTACCAAGTAGAAATTTAGCATTAAAATAAGATTTGATTGACTGTCCCTCGCCAATATAGTTCATAGCCTCAAATAACTAAATCGCCTTTCAAGTTCTAACTTTGCCAGAGAGAAATGAATTACAGCTCAAGCTGATACTGGGGAGTTCTGTGTTTTTTAAGACACCCGTTCTGCACGATCTTAGGTGATTACCTGGGATGAGGCAAGATCCATCACAAGTACGGTCCTGCACGGAATGACATTACGATACACCCAGTTGCTCACGATCCTGAAACAAGCCACGTCTCCAGCCTGCCTGGCACTTACACCGAGGGAGGAAGTGAGCCCTAGCAATTTCTGGAAGCTGTGCTAGTAAGAATGAAACTCTAGAAGAGCCTTGGAAAAAAAGGCCTGGACGCTCACCTCCTTACATACCTTGCTTAACTGATCACCTTATTCCTTTTCCAGGATGTTCACCTGTTACCACCAGACCATAACCTCATACTGAAGGTGGAAACGGGACGTAGTACAGTTTAAACTGGGGGTTTTGGTGGCTGACTGGGGGGCCTTCGGATGACACCAAATAATATCCCTGGTCCTCTTTCTGGGGCCCTGTCTGCTCTTTGTGGGTCAGAGGCTGCTCTGGAATGCAGGCTGAGTGGACAGCAAGTCTGAGAATGGACTTTCTTGTGGTTTGGTAGCATCTGACCTCAAAATGCAAGAGCACATTCCTCTGAAAACATCTGCTTTGCAGAATCTCAAAAAGATGGCTGAGCACTTCTGCGTCTGGAGTCAGCTGGAAGGTGGCCTCTTAAATTTTCATAAGCCAGCAATGCAAAGTACGCGTGATTTGGGATGAAAGGACAGCTAAGTGCCACAGCTAGAAGCTAGAGGTTCTCAGAAGGTGAGGAAACACCAGGAGGGGCAAAAGAAAGGTGCCCCTGGGACAGAAGCCTCTCCTGGGGGAGAGGGAGGCAGAGGCGCCACTGGCTCAGTGATCATCGACCAGGAGTTCTCACACGTTGTTCAGTCCCTAAGTCGTGTCCGACTCTCTGCGACCCCACGGACCTTAGCCAGGCGTCCCTGTCTGTCACTGTCTCCTGGAGTTTGTTCAAACTCGTGCCACTGAGTCGGTGATGCCATCCAACCGTCTCATCCTCTGCTACGTTCTTCGCCTCCTGCCCTCAATCCTTCCCACAAATGGGGTCTTTTCTAATGAGCTGGCTCTTCACATCAGGTGGCCAAAGTATTGGAGCTTCAGGGTTGAATATTCATTGGAAGGGCTTCTCTCTAGGCAAGCAGTTTCCTGGACTTCGGCCCTTTCCAGTAAGACTCTGAATTCCCTCTGCTAGCCCAGCGGGGTGACAAGGACCCAGGCTGAGTCAGCCTCGGAGCTTTTCTCCAGAGCCAGCTCTGCCCTTCTACCTCGTCGGTCTTCATCAGGTCGGGCGGCTATAACAGAACAGTCACGTGGGGGCTGATAAACACAAATATTTGTTTCTCACAGTTCCAGAGGTTGAGAAGTCCAAGATCAAAGTGCCGGCAGATACAGCCCACTTCCTCCAAGACGACTGCTTTCTCATCCCCGCCTCACAGGGCAGAAGGGAACTAGAGGTCTCTTCTCTAAGGGCAGCAACCCCAGTCATGGGGCTCCGTCCTCGGGACCTAAGCACTTCCCAAAGGGCCCACGGCCTAAAGCCATCACACTGGGGGATACGCTTTAACTTATGAATTGAGGGGACCCAAACACGGAGACCACAGCTGGGGCCCAGAATCGATGATGATGGTGGCAGAAAAGAACACGAACCGCTGAGCACCGCGCGCACACGCACAGGTCTAGTGCTTTCCTTTCAAGATGCTCCCGTTTCCAGGCCTGCAGTCACCCTCAGAGCTGGGGGCCTCGGCCATCAGCCTGAGGCCAGCCTGGAAGCCAGGGAAGACAATTCCAGAAACTCTATAGCCAGCAGGCCCCGAGTCAAAGCTGGACCCCCAGAGCAGACATCTCATTCCTCAGTGTGGGCCCCTGACATGCCCGCCCATTCCCTGCGTGACGGGTGCGTAAGTGCTGCTTGCAATGGCGCGATACGCTCATTCCCGACCTCGGGGGCCTGTGGCATGTTTTGCTCCTTTTGGTAGAACCAAGGGGGAAAAGAAGAAGATATATCTGCGTGTGCTCACGATTACAAACAGAAACCACAGCATGCATTCCCGATCGGGATGATACACCCCCAACGGCGAGGACGGTCTCACACATCACCATGGTCTGTGGCCCTGCAAAGGGCCTGGTACCAAAACAGGTATCGGGATTGACAGTTCATGGGGGCGGTGATTAGGAAAAAAATTATTTTAAAAGGGCCTAAGTGGAAAGGGTGGCCTTAGTGATTAGAACAAAGAAACAAAACAAAACCAAGAAACGCCACTCTAGAAGGCTTGAGAAACCTGGTGTCAAGGAGCAGGGCAGAGATGGGAGGACGATGTCACTGGGTATCTTTTCGTATTGTTTTTTTCAAGCATGTGGACACACTGCCTTTATAAAAACACAGATATCTTTTAATGAACTTTAAAAAAGACGGCTGACCAAAGCCTTCAGCAGAAGCCTGGACTCTGTTGGTGTCCACCAAAGGTGTGTGAGTTCAACCTGGCCTTGGTGCTTTCTGGTGCCCTCCCAGCCCCATGCTACAACACCCAGATCACACTCTCCATGGTGCCATCAGCCAGGCAACCACTTTGCTCAGTTCTCATCAGAGCAGACGATCCCTGCCCGTCAGCCTCCGTCAGCACCGCCGCCCCCAGGGAGGCTGCCTGGAAGCCCAGCCTGCCTGGGCCAGTGCGGCGGCTGGACGCACGGCCGTCGTCAGCGGCAGGCAGGCTGTTGTGGGCTTCGCCCGCCTCTCCAAACAGGAGCTGCTTTGTGACAGCTGTGCCATGGGCCCTGAGCAGCCCCAGCGAAAAGCCCCCCAACCTGCCGGACAAGCCGTGCCAGGCATATGTGCTTCCCCACTTCCTACACGCTGGAGGGTGTGCCTGTCTGCTGTCCACTCTGCCCTGACCTGGTTCTCACGCTCTGGTACATTGAGCCTCTGGGTAAAAGGCTGGGACCCTCTGCCAAGGGCACAGCAAGCAAAACATGGGCCTGACGTTCACGCTCCACCGGGAACGCAGAGCAGGGCTTCCCAGCTGGCCCTGGGCCCAGGGGATCGGCCCCTTGTGTGAGAAGATGTCCTGAGGCCCCTGAGAGAAGCTTGGGAAGGGAACCGTGGGCCCGAGCCCTGGGGCTCTGTCCCCCTTACTCCAGCCCATGTGGAAGAGACAGGGCTTAAGGGCACATGGGCTCATCACCGAAGACCAGAATAGCCGATTTTTATTCTCTTACGCAGATGTGTGGTAAAAATGTTGAACCCTGTCCTCCAAGAAGTCAATTAAATTCACAAACAAAAAGAGTGGCTAACATTTATCGGGGAGTACTTTGGGCCAAGCCCTGTTCCTAAGATATGATGTGCCTTAACTCAATACGCTCTCACCACAGCCTTAGGAGGGAGGAGCTTAAACCAGCACGGAGGAGAGGACTGGCGAGGCAGCGTTTTGTAAAGCGTGCCAGCCCCGCCCCTGCGTGCTCCCCACAACGCGGGCCACGGGACTCACTGCCTTTCTATCAGGGTGTGTCTAAAAGGAAGCAAGCCCCTTGTTTTCCATCTCTTGCCTCCCTACTGTCCACTGTCCAAAGGCAGCCAGTGACATCTTCGAAAGGGAAATCAATTCATGGTGCCCTCTTGATGAAAACCCACCAAGAGTAGCCCACGCCTCTGAGCTCACAGCCTGGTAGGGAAGAAGAAAGAAAGTGAAGTCGCTCAGTCGGGTCCGACTCTTGCGACCCCATGGATTGCAAGCCTGCCAGCCTCCTCCATCCACGGGATTTTCCAGGCAAGGATACTGGAGCGGGTTGCCATTTCCTTCTCCAGGGGATCTTCCTGACCCAGGGATTGAACCTGGGTCTCCTTCCTGCACTTCAGGCAGACTCTTGACCATCTGAGCCACCAGGGTACAGAGAAGGTGACCAGTTAAGTCAGGATGGAGGAGAGGGGAGAGGAAGTCAGGAGAGGAGCCGGATGGGTGGGGGCAGGAAAGGAGGGAGGGAAGGATTTGCTCAGGGCTCCCAGAATCAGGCTACTGTTTTGAGCTGAAGGTTATTTCCCAGGTACAGCCTGGGGCTTTAGAGCAAGAAGCCAGTTACAGAAAGGGACAAGTGGGACAGAGGAGAAAAAAAAAAAAACAGTGGACGTGTGTGCAAAGCATGCATTTCAGAAGAACTGTGAAAGAAAGCCTGGGTCCTGGCAGGCACACAGGAGAGGAGTGAGGATACGTTGGCCCTGGAATATCACTTATTTTGCTAGCTCAGAAAGAGACTTTTGGAAAACGTCTCGAGTCCTTGGAGTGGAGAAAGCAGAAGCTGCATTTTGGAGTTCCAAGGGAAAAAAATGGGGGCCAAGACAGACAGCGTCTGTGTGCAGGAATGCAGCTTGGGAAGGAGAGCGGTGGGACCAGGTGGGACGCAGACCAGACGCGCCGGGTCGTGAGCCAAGGGTCGGGGAGAGCGCGCCAAGGGCCGGGGCTTCCCGGGATCACAGCAGGGCAGCGTGGCCACTGCAAGGGTGATGCGTCTGCATTTAGACCCAAGTCCTCCGTGGCGACCCCTTCCCTTTCCAGCTGCGGAACCTTTCTTTGACCCTCAAAGCAAGTCAGCCCAGCTCTCACAAAATGACCAAGGAAAGTCAAGTCTGCCAAAATCCCAAGGCAGAGGAATGGCATCTGAGAAATAGCCCCCCATCCCCACCCCAGGAGCATCTTCTGCTGGAGTTCGGGTAGCCAGAGTGTATTTTCTGGGGGGATCTCCACTGGGGAATTGATCAAAGGGATGGAAAAGGACCTAGCAGGTCTCCCAGACAGACTAGAGAGATGACCCCGGATTTCCAGTTTACTGGTCAGGAAGAAGCGCCAGAGAGCTGACCGGCCTGAACCCCACCTTTATGAAGTCAACGGCGGAGCCTGAGAACGTTCTCTGAGTACATTGGCATCTGCGAGAGGGACCTCAAAGCCAGCAGCTGGCAGACGATGCTGTAGCCCTCTTCCTGGTGGCTACAGCAGTGGGGCAGGCTGGGGTTAGCCCTGAACACACAACAGGCCACACAGGCGCCTTCCCGTTGAAGGGACCGGGGCTGGGCAGAGGCTTGGGGACAGCACCAGTCAGGCGCAGAGCATCTCACCAGTGGCCAAGGGGCTGCATCTGGGGGCCACACGGGTGGAGGTCATCCCCTGCCCTGTGCTCCGCTCTGGCCCCAGGAACATGAAGCCTGAACACGGCCCACAGGATGGGGCAGGGCCGGTTCTGAACTCTGAGATGCCTCGGCGTTACTCTTCCTGAACGTCAGGGGAAAGGGGTCCCAGGCCGGCCAGGCTGTACAGCTGGAAGGGCTCTGTTCACACGGAGTATACTCAATATGAGCAGCACCCCTGGGGTTGTACAGGTGATGGAACAATTTCCCTTGTTTTGGAAGCCGAGAGTGTCCACGAGGTCAGTAAAGGCTCTGAGAAGTCCTGCAGTAAACAGGTGCTACAAAAACTTGGTTTTATCAAGTGTTTCTCCCCTTTTCCAGCCACGGAACCCTCGTTTCAGAGAATGCCTCCTAAACTTCCAGGGAACGGAGCTTACGGTTTGTCCTTATTTTAGTTGCTCAGTCGTGTCCGACTCTTTTGCGACCCCATGGACTGTACCCTGCCAGGCTCCTCTGTCCATGGGATTTCCCAGGCAAGAGTACTGGAGAGGGTTGCCATTTCCTTCTCCAGGGCATCTTCCAGGACCAGGGACTGAACCTGTGTCTCCTGAATTGGCAGGCGGATTCTTTACCACTGAGCCAGCAGGGAAGCCTGGGCTTACGAAGAGCGTACTTAAGAAAAGGCTCCACCCAGAGAAGCAGGTTCACTGTATCGGGTTTTCCAAGACAGCCCTAGAGCTGACTCGTGTTACTGACCCTCTGGGAGGCCATCCTCACTCTGACCTTGAACCTGCCTGTGTTCAGACACTCAGGAGGCCCCAAAGGGTCTCCATGCTCAGCTGCTTCCTCCGTAACACAAGCTGTCTGGGCAACAAGAGGTGCTCAGAGCTTACTCATGACCGTGGGTCCTAATGCATTTCAGAGAACCAGCGACTGAGCCCGTTCTCTTTCCAAGATGCCCCCGTTGGTCTGTGTGGTGGGATGACGGACAGGGCGGGAGGGGCTGGTACATTTCCTACTCCAGAGACCAAAGCGATGTGGGACAGAGTCAGGGGAGCACAGTCCCAGCCCCTGCTCCGGCATCACTTATTTATGGAGCGCCTCTGCCTGATCCAGCCCTGAGCAGACGCGTGGAGAGCGGTCGGGTTACAGCCCACTTTATCCATCTCTCAGTCGGGAAGGCACTCCGCACCAGCGCAGTTTGCTACCCGCTTTCAGCTAAGCACTGACGCTCGATCTTCGCCATTTCGGGTATACATTGTTTTGCGAATGGATGGCCCCAGGGTCTCTCTCTTTCAAACAGAGCACAGTGCTCCTAATTCAATCTGCGTTTGAATGTTCAGGACCAGTCAGCTCAATGATTAACTCAACAGTACTCCAAGGTCACCTCTGTAAGGCACTTGGGGCAGCCTGACTCTAAACTAAGAGGTTCTCAGGACCTTTGCTGGATACACTTGGGGGGGAGTTTTTGAAAGACAGTTTTACTAGAGAGGGGACGTGGAAACTACAAAAAATGGCGGATTGTCAAAACTTTGCGTAAAGTAAAAGTCAACAGTCTCTGAGTGAGCGCCCTGCACTCACTGTGTCTGACACCTAGCACCCGGTCTTCATGATAACTATTGTGGCTATTTCGAAGTTTTTTGCCTCTTACTTCCTATATCTTGGTTGCATTTCCGAGAGTAAATTTTCCTGAATAACTGACATTTCGGGGCGTCTCAGATGCTGTTGCCAGTCAAGGACGAGGCTGGAGCTGCAGATGCCAGCCAGTGGGACAGGCCTTCCTTCTCATTCAGAAATCCAAGCCACCCGTTTCCTTCCTTCCCCAGGGGAAGGCCGCTTTGCCCGCCCTGCCCTCTCTGCCCCTGCAGTGGCATCTGGCTGGTCCCAGGTGAGTCCTGCCTGCACAGCTCACCGTCCCTCGCTGCGATCATAGACCCACACCACCAACACTGCCACTCCCAAGAAGCCTGCCCCCGGCTGGGCCCTGCCACCCACTCGGGCACCTACAGACACACAAGGCTGGCTCTGCATCTGTCCTTTGGCCCAACCAGCCCATCAGCTGGGCTCACCACAGCGGAAGCTCACTGTTTCCCTGCATCAATGTGCGGCTCTGTTCCACGGGCACGTGGTAGAGACCGCCTGCAGCCTGCCCGCGAGCCCCCATTCATGCACCCTTCCGAGGCAGCCACCCTTCAAGATCTCCCCTTCCCTCTGCCCCACCCCCTCCCCTAAATACACAACAGAAGACTATACAGTGGGAGGTTTTTTTTTCCTCTCCAGGAATAAAAGGTTAGCTTTCCTTCTTTTCTGTTCCCCTATGCTCGGTCTAAATTTGGCGGATGGAAAGAGAGTGGAAGCAGTTAAACGGCCCTGATTTGTGACCCAGGGCACACTCCTAGGGCCGGAGCTGCCCCCACTTGCTCTCTCTGTTGCCGTGGTTTTAGGAGGAGCAACTAAAACCCATAGTGCCCACCCCAAACTCCTGTTGGGCAATGATTCATGCAGAGACTTGGCTGAGGCCTTAAAGGTCATCTTTTTCAATTCCCTTCCTTTAAAGAGGGGGACACCCAGGCCCCAAACAGGTAAAGGAGGCTATCCAGGCCATACAGTCAGCTTGCTGGGGTCGGGGTAAAGGGGTTGGCTACAGGGCATCGAACTCACGCACAATGAGGAAGACAAGCCTCTTACCGTCATCCAAGTAGGTCTGGTCCAAGTTCTGCTCCTGTTTGATCGTCACGCCCGCGGGTAACACTTCCTTTTGGTCACTGACCGGGGGTCCGTTTTTGGCGGCTCTTTGGCTGGGGGCGTTCTGCTGCTGGATGACGGTGGGGTAGGACCCAGGGCTCAGCCTCTGACCCTGACTGACAGGGGGCGGGCCGGGCCTGGCGGGGCCAGGCGCGAAGTTCTCGCAGTACACGATGTGCTGGAACTCCTGGTGGCTCCCACAGCGCAGCGGCTGATTGGTGGGCGAGTAGTGGATGACGGGCGAGGCCTGCTGGTTGGCCGGGCTGGAGTGCAGCAGCGCCGTGCCCTGGCCCTGCGAGCCGGCGTGCACCAGCACAGAGCGGTGGGCGTCCGCCAGCGCCAGCGGGCCGGCCATGAGGGCGGGCTGCTGGTAGCCCAGCAGCCCGGGGCTCAGGCTCTTGCCCCGCTGGTAGAGGACGGCCGCCGGGTTCTGCTGCTGGTAGCGCGCGTCGGGGGATGAGAGCCCCGAGCGGAACTGCTGGCAGGGAGCCATAGTGGCCACGAGGCAGGAGGGGGGCTCGGCCACCATCGGGTGCTGCGCGTAGTACGGCTGGCTCCCCAGGCCCCCGTGGGCGGGGCTGCAGATCAAGGCAGGGTCGTACTCATCAGTGGGCTCCGTCTTGATGGCTGGGACTGCGAGAAGAGAAGAGCACACGGGCGGACCTCTCTTAGCGCCGCCGGGGGAGCACAGAGGATGGGCAGATGGTGATAGGAGCACAGCCTCGGGAGGCCAGACGGCCGGGATCAAAGATCTAGGCTCGGGTAAGAGCTCCCCCAGTGCAACTGTCTTAGGTTAGAAGTTTTACCTTGGGTGATGGCCCTGAACTGTAGGTCTTTCTGATAGCGGAAAGTGGCTGGTGGGTTGCCGTCAGCCCTGGACCATGTGCTGTCTTTTCCCCCAGGGGGAGAGCTCTGACAAGAGCTTGATGTCAAATTATGCCTCCGCCTCCTCCCTCTGCCCTGGAAGCTCCCATCCCTTCCCTGCCTGCCGTCCTTATCACACTCAGCATCATCTGAAATGTCTGTGCACTCCACGCGCTCAGTTATTATCTAAACACCGCCCCCTCCACCCCCTGCCCCGCCTAGACTATCAGCTCCTCCAAGAGAGGACTCTTCTTCTTGGTCTTTTTTGCTCAATGCTGGGACCCCAGCACCCTGAACAGTTGTTAAGTTGTGTTCGACTCTTTGGCAACCCCATGGACTATTGCCCGCCAGGCTCCTCGGTCCATGGGATTTCCCAGGCAAGCATACTGCAGTGGGTTGCCATTTCCTTCTCCAGGGGGTCTTCCCCACCCAGGGATCGAGGCTGGATCTTCTAGATCGCAGGCAGATTCTTTCCTGCCTGAGGCACCGGGGAAGCTCACCCTAAACAGTACCTGGCACTGTGCGGGCACTCAGATATTTTCTTGACAAGGGAATGAATGAAACACGGCTCTCGCTGCCTGTCTTGGAACTGCAGTGCTTGGTGGGAATGAGGCCTCCTGGCCTGGTGACCCGCTCAGTAACTGTTTATCTACCAAGTGTCCACCTACTGTGGGGTCCCTAAGGAGCTGGATTTTAGGGCATATTCACTTTCTGCCTCTACTGTGATCAAATCTACGACAGAGAGACGAGTCATCAAGCTTGCCATCTTCCAGTAAACAAGCCTACATGTGCCCCATGCTTACTCTGCCCTTGCAAGGGAAAATACTAATAACGATAGCCAATATCATTGATGTAGATGGTCCCAAGCACTTCACATGCATTTGATTTCTACAGCTCTCATAAGGAAGGTGCCACCTGACAGAGGAGGAAGCTGAGGCTCAGAGAGGGTGAGTCACTTGCCCAAAGTCGCCCAGCAGATGACAGGCATCCTCACCTGCACACAGTGCCGCCTCTTCACGCCCAAGGGGCCTCCAGAGAGAACTCCTTACCTGGGTGGTAGGTAAAGTGCTGAGGCTGGCTTCGTTTTCTTTTCCCATTGATGACGTAAAAGTTCACCTTCACCGAAGTCCGAATGTGCTTGTTCCGATACTCAGGAATCTCAACAAAAAGCATGTTCTGAAAGAAAGTTGTCAATGATTTAACTGCAACCGCAAGTAAATTCCTACCCAGGGTCCTAAGCACAGTGAGCCAGCCCATCTAAAAGGACTCGTGGTGGGGAGGGACACACTGGGAGTGTGGGATTGACAGATGCACAGTACTCTATATAAAACAGACAAATAGGATTTGCTCTCTAGCACAGGGAACTGTATGCAATCTCTTGTAATAATCTCTAATGGAAAAGAATTTTTTAAAAAGAGACTATGGATACATACGTATACACGCACATAACCGAGTCACTTTGCTGTGCACCAACAGCATATTGTGAACCAACTATACTTCAATAAAAATAAAAAGACTCATGACATATCCTGCAGGCTTACAGGCAAAATTCTAATTAAAGGGAACTTGACTTTTCAGCTGCAGCAAAGATGACTTACTACTTACTCCATCAAAGTATATTAAGATGTCACTGTTACAAATCAGAGGGTCTGATGCTCAGGAAACGTATAATTCACTCATCAACTCAATACCCACTAAATGCCTGTTTGGTCCAAAGCACTGGCACGTTGATGAAGAAAGGACAAAAAAGAGGGAAAGAGAACACAAGGGTTGGGGGTGGACAGGACAGGGCATCCGGTCAGCGCATCTGGGTGCTTACAGGCTGGCTCTTGTCTTTATCCACCGTGGCCTCCATCTCCCAAATTTGCTGCCCATCTGGAAAAATTTAGAAATGACAGACTTTGAAGGAATTCTTAGCAGCAGGAGATTTAAGACAAAAACTCACCAACTTATACCGACCTTGGCTTCTAGGTTCGATCACCTCAGTAAAGTACACCTACCTGTGTGCATTAGGTACGCACGTATGTACATATACGTATTTTTATTTCTATAAACACATATTTCTTTTTGCAAAGAAATATGGACAACAGAAAACTGGGCAGCGCTACAAAATCAGGGAAAAAATAGAAATTGTCCATCATCCCAAAACCATTATCTTTTTTCTCTATAGTTAAATATCTACGTCTTTCTTTAAGATACAAGGATTGTCATATGCTTTACTTTATAATATGCTTTGTTCAACCAAAGGCTATTTCCAAAATGCTCTGCATATGCCAAGACTGTCGCAGGGGCCCCATTACAGACCCACGGCTGTCCCAGACATGACTTCTCCATCGTCTGAGAACACAGGTGGCTCACATATTCTGTCCTTGGAGGTTTACACAATGTCCTGGCTCGCGAGGCCTTGGAGAGGGAGGGAACACAGGCGCCCACCCTCCACCTTTCAGTCAACGGAGAGCCTGGCTCTCACGTGACCCATCACAACAGGCGCAGAGAGGTTTCAGTGGTGAACCCTCCTTCCCTGGGGCAGGGCACTGGCTCCCCAGTTTGGGGCCAACAAGCTGGGCCAAACAAAACTCTGCATTTGCAAATAATAGATTTCTTTTGCTGACCACCTACATTGGCCAGTGGGCAGTTTGGGGCTGAAACAAATCATTTCCACAAGTGTTTCCAGGGTGTTTTGTGGAGCACTGGCTCTGAAGAATATTAAATGGGTTTATGAGAAAGGAAAGCAAGCTCTACCAGCTAGTAAGCATTTGGCAAAGGCAGAGTCAGGCAAGTGGATTTCTTTACCGCAGGACTGCTCAGAGCCTTTCATCTGCTCAGGTGTAGCATTAACTCTCCAAGGTGGGCTGGGTATGTACTGTGTCCCGACGTTTGGCCAAAGGACGCTCCCCCACCTTTGTAAGCGTGGTGATTAGCAGCTTCTGTGATAGGTCAGATTTGAAACATGTCCTGGACCAGCAGGTTTACCCAAAGAAACTGAGTTTCCGGGCATTATTTCAACTTGTAGAGGGCATATTTCCCAACATAATAAATAATAAAAAGTTGTGATTGCCACCAAAGCTGATGCAATCGAGATGACCTGTAGGAAGAACAAGTACTAAGCCGGTTGGAGCCATCTCCAACAAGCCAGCCTGCACGTTCTGGCCTTGCAGTTCCTGAAATGACGAGGGGAGACACAGGTTTATGCCCGAAGGGAAGAGATCCCTGCGGAAGGGACCAAGTTAAGAGTTGCCACTGTTTCGCCAACACCCAACACATGGTAGTGCCTAGCAAACATTTCATGTCTGAATGTACCAAAGTGTCAGCAGCGCCAAAGGCTGCTGACAGGGGCGGGGAAAAACCAGGAGCTGAAATCAGCCACTGCTCAAAAGGAAGCAAGAGAGGACAGATGGATAGACATCAAGGAATCTGAAGTCAAGTCATCAAGACAGGGTACGTCAGTGTGCGAAGCCCCGGACAGAGCTCTTCTGAGAAAATCCTCACTTTTAAAAATCAAAGACAGGTCACAGGTCATCGAAGAGACATGTGTCCACCTCTCAGAAGGCAGTCTGAGCTAAGCACAGGTCCTCATCAAAAACCACATCCTCACTAGCTGCAGTGTGAGCTATGTCAGAAGGTCAAGTAACAGATTAATCCAAGAACGATGTTGATGTCTGGTGCATCACTCTCCTCCTCAGCCTCTCACTGGCTGAACTGAGCTCTTCCATCATGTGGCTGCAGATTCCCAAGACCATGCAGCTTCTCCGCCAAGTTAATGGAGGTAGGCGGGCACTGGTGGTGGCTTGGCCTTCAAGACTCAGCTGAAGTCCCCAGTTTTGGACCAAGTTTATCCCCTCTGGGTACCCTCACCATCACCTGCCCTACAGGATACCTTCAAGGGCCATGACTTCATTTTATGCCCCAGGACTCAGTCATTTGTTGACATGATCAAAGTTTTATTACATCACTGCAGTATGTAACAGTTATAATCTAAGTGGTGGCTGAAGCAGAAAAGTGCTTCGTCAAGGAAAACAGAGGTCCGTGGGATGGAAACAACCCAAGTGACCATCAGTGGATAAAGGGAAAAACAAAATGTGGTCTATACATACAGTACGAATGTGAGACTTGGACCATAAAGAAAGCTGAGAGCCGAAGAACTGATGCTTTTGAACTGTGGTGTTGGAGAAGACTCGTGATAGAGTCCCTGGGATGACAAGGAGATCCAACCAGTCCATCCTGAACGAAATCAGTCCTGAATATTCATTGGAAGGACTGATGCTGAAGCTGAAGCTCCAATACTTTGGCCACCTGATGCAAAGAACTGACTCACTGCAAAAGACCCTGATGCTAGGAAAGACTGAAGGGAGGAGGAGGGGGCGATGGAGGATAAGATGGTTGGATGGCATCGCCGCATCGGTGGACAGGAGTCTGAGCAAGCTCCAGGAGTTGGTGATGGACAGGGAGGCCTGGCGTGTTGCAGTCCGTGGGGTAGCAACGAGTCAGACACCCTGAGTGACTGAACTGAACTGATACATACACTGGAATATTATTTAGCCTTAAAAGGGGAGCAAATTTTGATATGTGTGATAAGCATAGACCTTAAAAACATTACGAAATACACCAGACACAGAAGGACAAAGATGGTTTGATCCCACTCATATGAGGCACGCTGAATAGGCCAATTCATAGAGACAGAAAAGGGACTGCAAGTTACCAGGGGCTGGGGGAGGAGAGAGTTATTATTTAACAGGCACAGATCTCCTGTTTCAGAAACGGGAAATGTCCTGAAACCAGTGCTGTTACACAGCGTTGTGACTGCATTTTAATACTACTAAATGATACGCCTACAGATGGTTACAACGATCAGTATTATGATACGTGTAGTTTGTGTGTTAGTCACTCAGTCATGTCTGGCTCTTTGGGACCCCGTGGACTGTAGCTTGCTAGGCTCCTCTGCCCATGGAATTGTCTAGGCAAGAATATCGGAGCAGGTTGCCATTCCCTTCTCCAGGCGATCTTTCTGACCCAGGGATGAAACCAGGTTTCTCCCGCACTGCAGGCAGATTCCTTATGGTCTGAGCCACCCGGGAAGCCCAGGGTGCAGTTTACCACAGCTCTCTCTTTTTTTTTTTTTTTTTAAAGCCAACTGGCCTACAGAATGGCTTAGTGGCTTTTTAACTAGCTGCTGCCGTTTCAAGATGAAATTTCATCTAAAAACGAAGATTTTGCTCTTGAAAAAATAATTCCAACAGGTGGCATGGTGCCTGAGTTTTCTTTCCTTTCAAATATGGGTCTTTTCACCATTATTTCCATTTTTTTTAAGGCCCCAAAGGCAGTTTTAGACATTTGGCCTGGCTGCCTGAATGGAGGGCGGGGACACGTTCCCAGAGAGCAGGGCCACACTGCAGACTTGTTCTCTGCTTTTTCCCGGGACGACGTGTCTGGCACTTAATAGATGCTCAGCAAACACAGGTGGACTAAATGCACAAACTGACCTCAGGATTCCCCGGCGCTCAGCCCATCACCAGAGCTCAGGAAATGGCTGGCTACTGGCTGCTCTGCAAAAAGACCCCACGAAGCGAAATCACCGCCTGTCTGTGAAGAGTCCTTTGAGGGAACTGACTGAAGGAAGGAGCCTGTTATTACAGGTACAGACAAGGAATCAAACTCAACGAGAGCCACTCAGCCCGAGTTCTAGATAATTTTAGGTAATCCACCTCCGGGTTGCTACCCTAGGTCCGGGACTCAGAAAACCTGCCCAGAACAGAAGAGGCTCGAGAAGGCCCAGGCTGCTTCCACTGCTCTGGGCTGAGATGAAATAAAGGACTTCGGTCTCTCGAGCAGATGTTCGGGCAAACTTCCCCTGTCCTAAATTAACAGGGGCTGGCAGCCAGCACAAAATAGGCTCTTCCAAGTCTTTACTCAGAAGCTAAAAGAGCCAGCTCCTTCGGGCAAAGAGGTTGGGTCTACAGAAGCCTCAGCAAGACTCTGTAAGAGAAACAATGGGGTGGGAAGCACACGGCTCAAGAAATATCCCAGCCTTTGCTTTAACTTGGCGGCTCCGCCGCCAGGAGAACACGGGGGCGCGTGGCCAGTGGGTGGATGGTCCTGTGGAGCTCTTGCAGGCAGCTCTTGAATCCCCTGATGGAGGAGCGCACCCGGAAGCAGCAAGCAGGGCGGCATCGGGTCTGAGCTGGAGTCTCCGCAGTCAGCCTCATGTCAGCGGTGGGCTCACGTCACCACCCCCCGCAGAAAGGAGCACGCGCTCAGAAGAAGGGAAGCAAGCCCGTCCTCACTGGGGCCCATGAGCGTGCCACTGGGCTCCAGGCGAACCGGGAGGAAATCAAAGTGTCAGTGTGGGTTAGGAGCCCGCGTGTGACGCTTCCCAGGCCTGGCTCTGCTGTTTAAAATTAGCTCCCTTCTCCAGGAAGATGGCTGAAGTCATTTGGGTCTGCTCTTTACGATTGCTTAACTAGCAGAAAAACTCACGCTCCCTGGATGCATGGGCTTAATGAGCCGGGCAGATGCGGGGTGGGGGGCGGTCAGGAATGGCCCCTTAGGATTTCATCCACCCAGAATGGTACCTCTGGGCTTCTCAGGTGGCTCAGTGGTAAAGATCTGCCTGCCAACGCAGGAGACGCAAGTTCGATCCCTGGGTCGGGAAGATCCCCTGGAGAAGGAAATGGCAGCACACTCCAGTACTCTTGCTGAGAAATCCCATGGAGAGAGGAACCTGGGAGGGCTACAGTCCGCGGGCTCGCAGAGCCAGCCACGACGGAGTGGACTAACGACAGAAACGGTGCCACTGCCCTCGATGGGTCTCCTGAGAGCTGGGGAGGAAGAGCCTGATTCCCACACCTCCCCTCTTTCCTTCCGCCTCCCCACTTCCTCGGCAGGCTTACCCCGCCCCCTGTGTCCCCATCTGCACAACTGGAGCGCCTGCCCAGTCACCTCACCACCCCCCGCCTCCACCCCGAGCTCATTCTCCCTGCAGATTGCCAAAGCAATCTTAAAAATGTAAATTCAATCATGACATCTCCCTGCTTAAAAGCCTCCAACAGCTACTCGCTTCTGGAAGGAAATGCAAACTTCTCGCCACGTCCACACAGCCCAGCCTGACCTGACCGCCCCCGCCAGCGCCCACCCCCCGCCCCACCCTGTCCGCGACCTCTCCAGGCCTGACTGGTGGTGTACTCGCCTTCACCCTGCACCAGCCGCCTGGGTCTGCTTTCAGTTCCCCAAACACCCCAGGCTCAGCCCCACGTTGGGGCCCTGGCCCGGGGCAGGTCCTCTTGCCTGGACACTCTTCCGACCACCCATGTGGCTCCCTCTTTCCTGCCTTTAGGGCTCCGTGCAGAGGCACCTCCTCAGGGAAGCCCTCCCTGACTACACAGTCCACAGTTGCCAGATGTAAGAAACAAAAATACGGACCGTCGAGTTAGACGTGAATCTCAGAAAACAAGGAACACTTTTTAAACTACCGTGTGTCCCAAGCTCTGTGCCTCTGTGGGGGACACACTCACACTAGGAAATCTGGATTCAAGTTAGCATCCTATACTTTCCTCTTAACCTCCAGACCCTTTGGTCTTGCTCCTAGGACTGGTTCCCCTGTCCTCACAGCACTCATCCCATCTCAGAGTGACCTGCTTGTAGGCAAGTCTGAAACTAGCCATGTCCTGAGGGCAGGGACCTCCTTGGTCATATGCCCCCAGGGGCTGGCACAGAACCTGTGCACACTAGGTTTTTAATAAATATCTAGGGAGCAGCCACGGAAATCCTGGGGGCTGAGTGTGTGGAGGAGCGAGGCCAGAAGAGCATCAGCACACCGTCTGCATAGAGGCCAGATTTCAGCTCAGCTTTCATCCCAGCCCAGGGGCACCTCTTCTCAGCGAGGGGCTGTCATCCCTGCGTGTCCTCCACCGGCCGCCACAGTCACTCAGAGAACCAGGAAGCGGGGGTGTGGGGCCCAGCCCTCCTCTGACGTGTGCTGTCAACTCAAGAAAGTCTGCCCAGCTCCCACGGTGAGCGGGCTTCCCAGCTGTAAGATGGGGGTAGGGGGCGGGGCATTCCTCAGTTTCCCTCCATCGCGTCAGGCATGACAGCAGGGTCTGATGGCTGGGAGCCGAGAGGAGGGGAAAGGCTCACCTGTGCCAGGAAGGACCCTTCTCCCAGACAAGAAACCAACCTGGGCCTTACTCACTCGGGTAAGTAAACCGAGCTCCCAGGGGACACGTGGACAGTCAGCTGACATCTTCTGGGCATCTACCATGGCCTAGCACTTTCAGATCCTCCATCTCCTTTTACGGCCCAAATACCACCAAACCCCCTTTTACAGACGGGGAAACCAAGCCCCAAAGCACAAAAGACGAGGTCTATCCAGGCTTCAAGCTAAATCTGCCGGACGATCCAAAATTCAGCCTGCTTACCCTTAAACACGTACCACTCTGTTTAAAAAGTATGCAACCAAAACTGTAGGAAAAAAAAAAATAATGCAAGAAGGCGTCAGACAGTTCGTTAATAAAAGGTATGATTTTCTCGACGGGGGTGGAAATTCCAGCATGCTGACTGCAAATTACAGAAAGTCTCTTGGCGCCAAGAACAATTTCTGATGGTGAAAACACCAGGGCCCATGTTAATCAGAAAACTCATGTCCTCTTTTTAAGATGCTGAAATAGCAGGATCCTTCAAAGTCTGTTCTTGCACATAAGAGGACTGGAGTTTGGACAAACAGCCCTCTGAAAAGACCATTTTCTCTCTCTCCGGGGGTGGGGGTGGGCTCCTGAGCTGCAATCTGACTTCTGTCACTGGGGGAATGCTCAAAGTCCCAGCCAGCTGTGTTTAAGTGGTGGGCTCCAGCCCAAGGGACCTGTGACACCGTGGACATGAGTCACCAAGGGCAAAGGTCTACAGAGCCTTAGTCATGGTCGAGCCCAGCTTAAAGGCTGACCTTTCCCAGAGGCAAGTCCAAGGCAGAGAGAATCCCAGACCAAGTCAATTGTTTCAGAAGACACCAGATGGGGTGAAGCCAAACCCATGGGGAAAAACAGGTGGGAAGAGGAGGTGTCTTCTCTAAGTGAGTTCCAATGTTTCCAGGGGACGAATCCATGGAAAAGTACTTAATTTAGCAAAAAATTTTTATTTTAAGCATATGCATTTATATTTATTAAACAAAGCTCAAAATACAACCTTTGGGAACCTCCAAGTCATAAAATGACTCACATTAGGATGTGATGACTCAGTGGGAAAGAGGGAATTCCAATTCCACCACCCACGCCTTCTTTCTAAAAAATCAATTTGCCCTCTCAACAGGTGATAGGAGCCTCTGCCATCAGACTGGTCCAAGAAACCATCCAGCAAAACAAAACACAAGTTCTCTTCAAACAATTTAAGTTTCAAAGCTGAGTAATCCGACACAGGCACATTTCCAACCAACGCCCCCGCGGGACACAGAGGGCCAGGGAGCTACTTGGCTGGGGCCAGGGGGAGGGGGGGCCCGAATTAAGAAAGATTTACCAGCTGAAAAATTCCAAAACCCTGTGTCATGTGGAGGAACCTTCCAAAACATTGGATCCCACCCAGGCCCGGCGAGTCGCTCGGAGCCATGGCAACCCCGTTTCCGCCGCCACATCACTTTTATTTTTGTGTCCTTAGATTTTTTCCTGTTTTGCAATGTTTTGCTGGGACCCCCGACTCCGCCTGAGGCCTGGGTGGCCGGGGGCCAGGGTTACCAGCTGAAGTCAGGAACAGCCTGGACTTCCCAGGGTGAACTTTGCCTGCGGAGGTTACACATTTCTTAAATTTCAGAGAATATAGAAAGGCTTTTCAGCAATTACTGAAAGTGGTCAATAGGAAAGCTCTAGATCATTCTGTGGGGTTCCTCTTTGTCCTCTTGTGAGAGAGCTCTCTAGGGTTGATGATAAATGTTCCCCAGGATTCTGGCTCTGTCACCAGCTGGGAGCTGACCTGGGGGCCCATGGCTTGACCTCTGTGAGCCTCAGTGACCTCATCTTTAAGATGGGAGTAATCGTGTCTGCCTCTCCAGGCTGGTGTGACGATTAAATACATTCACTCAGCAATATGCCTAAATACCTGCTTAGCAACTAAACCACCACCACAAGCACCTACTAAGTGCCAAGGTTGTTCCAGATGCTGCAGACACAGCAGCAAACACCATGTTTCAGCCCTCAAGAAACTATTTGTGAGACTAGATAATAAATGAGAAAAAAAAAAAAAGACAAGATCTCTTCAGTAGATAGGACTTCCCTGATGGTCCGGGGGCTAAGACCCTGCACTCCCAATGAAGAGTTCAATCCCTGGTTGGGGAACTAGATCCCACATGCTGTAAATAAGGATCTCAGATGCCACATCAAAGGTTAAAGATCTCATACGACCTGGTGCAGCCAAAATATTAATAAATAAATGGTTTTTTTTTTTTTTAAAAGGGTGATTCTCATAGAGCTAAGAACTTCAGAAAAGGCAGGGCAAGGAGGTCGAGCACCTTCGGAGCAGATGGTCAAGGAGAGGCACCTTAAGAACGTCACCTCTGAGTTGAGCTTTGTAGAAATGGGAGGATGCAACCCATCAGGAAACAGCAAAAGCAAAGCTCCTCTGATGAAAGGAGAGCGGGGTGTCTGAGGACAGAGTGAAGACAAGATAGCTAAGGCCCCAGGAGCAAGGGGGAAAGCCCAAAGGGCCGAAATCGGAGAGATGGGCCAGGGCCAGCTCGCGCGGGCCCCTAGAAGTCCTGCAAATCATTAAAAATAGTAATAAAAACAATATAATAATCATTATTATTACTGCTGCTATAAATAAGATGCCACTTTCCAAAACACCGAGCTTTTCTAACTTAAGAAACACCACGCTCCCCTTCTCCTACTGTTTTTCCACCATCCTCCAATTTGTCATCCTGCTGGAGTGGAAACTGCCAATTCCATTTCAGTCGACAGCTATAAAAAGCACGCTGGAGCTGGTGGTGCCGATGACCCAACGTGGGGGCTAAGATTAGCCCAGGAGGCTGTCACCTTTCCTTAATGTGAGAACCAGCTGGGGTTCCCCTTCCTTGGAAAACTTCAACTGTTCCACTCCGCCCCACCCCACAGCGGCCCAGCCGGCCAAACTGTCCATGGAGATGGGAACGGGGAGCCGTTTTGGAAAAAAGAAGTTGAGCAACAGGGATTCCCCCTGCAGAAGGCGGTCCCGGGCTGGGCGGCAAGTGCTTGGGGTCAAAAGAGCAGGACTGGCTCCCTGCGAATACAAGGGCATCCCACCTCCACCTGTTGGAGCCTCTGGGGGCCAGATATCCTGCCAGGGAAGCCCTCCACTCCTCAGGGCCCGGGGCCACCTCGCACACCCCAGCCTGTCTGCTGGCATCGGTCCAGGGACCGCATCCACCCCGGAGTCTTTTCGATCAGACATAGGACAGTCGTAAAGGACCCTCCTGCCCTCAGTGACCCACTGCAGACTTCAAGAGGCTGTCTCACCACAAAATGGTTCAAGTCAGCGGCTCAGAGCAGCTAAAGGACCTTCAAGCCGACTCACCTGGTTCTGACCTTTTTCAGAGTAGAATAGCTAATGATCAGGCTTCCTAGGGGCCAACCCAGCACTGCCATTCACCAGCTGTGTGATCTTTACTCAGTTATCTAACCTCTCTGTACTTGGTTTCTCAGCAAAAAAGGGGAAAAAGAAAAGAAAAGAATAGTAGCTATCTCCTAGAGCTGTCACGAGGAATTAGATTGTTAATGTTAACACCTACCAAGGGCTCAGAATAAGGCCTGCACCTAGTTTATTATTACTCGTCCTTTTCAGTGTCTCCTCGTTCCATGAGATAAAATCATACTCAGCCTTGTCCTTCCACAGTCTAAATATAATAACAGCCACTAATATTTAACAAGCATCTATGCAAGATGCTAATATTGGAGCCTAAAATGCCAAGCTCCATGCAAAGGGCGTAATCTGAATCCTCTCATTTAACTTTCCCATCTCTCAAGTGAAGTAAATCATCTGTATTTTACAAAAGAGGAAATGCTGAGAGAGGTGAAATGACTTACCCAGGATGGCAAAGCCACCAAATGCAGGTCACAGATTCGAACTCAGGCCGTCTGACCTCACAGCTACGCTGGTGACCACTGCAGCTGACAAGCCTCCCAAAGTGCGCCCACGAGGCCTATGCCCGGGGCAGTATGTGTCCAATAAGTGACCTATGGCCTGAACAAGGAAAATGCTGGAGAGACTGTAAAAATGACAAGGAACACTCCTGATGTACTGAGTGCCCACTGCTTGCTGATGCGTTTAACTCTGGGAGGGAAAACTATTAACTCATTGACTGAAAACGGAAGTCCAGGGAAGCTGGATAACAAGATGACGCTGGGTATTATCTGCAGGTGAGCTCCCCAACTTCTGCAGGCTTAGCCACCTGCCTGTCTGTCAGATGAGACAAGGCACACCCACAGAGAGGAAGCTTCATCATTCCTCTTATTAACATGCAGCTTTGCAAAGCTGAGAGAGACTCTGGGTTTTCCTCCCTTCAAGCGGTAAACAAGTTTCTTCTGAAACCAAGAGAAGGAAAGCTGTGGAGTAAATGTCTGCCTGCCTTCCATCCTTCCATCCAGCAAATACCTATCTGAGGCCCCTGAGCAGCCTCGCAAGCACGTGCGCCCCCAGGACAGTTGAAAGCTGTCTGGCTCCTAGCTCCACAAGGGACTTGGTAGCACCTGGCCTGCAAGCCACCCCTCCATACTTCCAGCAGGCCCCCAAGGAGACTGCTCACCTGGACATGGAGAACAAGACGTCTATGTATTCTCAGTATTTTCCGCTCTGCCGATAAGGTGCCTTGAAGCCACACACTTCTTGTGGAAGTCAGCACAAGACCAGCGGGATGGTTTCCTGGTCCTAGAGACCCATCCCAGCTGAGGAGGCTATTGCTAACTTGGCTGTTTACATTTCATGCACTTTCCTGCTTGAGAACCCACCACGGTCCTCATACCTTACTCACGTACAGACGAAGTCAAGGCTGTGTCTCTACCTGGCATCAGGAGATCTCTCTGAGCTCTGCTCATCAAAACACTTCCTGGTGATAACCAGCCTCTACTCCAGCCACACAGGTCTGCTCTCTGTCTCATGAGAGCCCAGTAACTTCTTGCCATTGAGAATACTGTACACTGTTTCACTGCCTGAAAAATAAAGCCTTCTCCAAAATGTGTCAAGATGTGCAATGCCTTTAAACCCAAGACACCACATGTCGGCCTCAACCTTAGGAAATAACAGTAACAAACGGCATGAGCTAATACATACTGAGCACTTACTATAAACAGTTGGCTCTCTGTATCCGCAGGATCCACATCCATGGATTCAACCAACCACAGACAAAAATATTCAAAACAAAAAAAAAAGTTTAAGAAAGTTCCAAAAAGCAAAACTTGAACATGCCACTCACTGGCAACTATTATCATAGCATTTTCCTAGTATTCAGTCTTCTCAATAATCTAGAGTGATTTAAAGTACATGAGAGGATGTACATAGGTTATACCTATGTACACAAAGGGCTTGTACACTCTCCAAGTCTGGTATCTTTCAGGATCCTGGCACCAATCCATTGCAGACTCTGAGGGACAAGTGAACCGAGCATTTACGAACTCTTCATCTCATGACCATCCTCTAAGGTATGACTGTCACCATCCTCGTTATACAGAGAAGGAAACTGCTGCCCAGAGAGGCTAAGTAGCTTGCCCAAGGTCCCCCAGCTAGGAAGGAGGAGGACTGGGCTTTGAACACAAGCCATCCGGCTGGAGCGTGTGAGCCCTCACCTAGCTGATCAAAGGCACAAACGGGAGGCGCGTCACGGAGTCACTTAGAACAGCACAAAGTTGGAAGCAGCCTCACGCCCAGTAAAGGAGGACGGTTAAATAAAGGATTAGCCACCACAGGACAGACCAGCACACCCACCTACACGTCCGCGCTCCTCCTCACGACACCATCACAGCCCCTCACACCCACAGGGCCTGACTGCGCGCCCTATTTCACATCATTTTTCTATTGCAATGGCGTCGGCAAGCCTTTTTCAAATCATCTGCCTTCTGCCGTGCTTCCAAGATGTGAGGAAGCCGTTCTCACACCCTGGACATGAGGCCAGCCCATCCCAAGAGCAGGTTCTGTGTGAACGTGGGAAGCAGCCCCCCTTTCAGTGATGCTCAGACCCACGATGACCTCGCGCGAACAGTGGCGCCCAGAGGAGGCACCCTCATGCAAAATCCCCACAGTGGACAGCCTGCCTGTGGGCCATCCTCAGGGCCCCCCACAGTGGACAGCCTGCCTGTGGGCCATCCTCAGGGCCCCCCACAGTGGACAGCCTGTCTGTGGGCCACCCTCAGGGCCCCCCACAGTGGACAGCCTGCCTGTGGGCCATCCTCAGGGCAGCCAACAGACAGACATCAGCTCGCCTTTGATCTGACCTGAAATCATGTCCATAAGAAAGAAAAAAAAAAAAGGCTCAGCCTAGCACTCGTAACTAAGCGAATTATATAACCTGATATTTTTCCTACTTCAGACCATGGTCTTTTTAAAACGTCCTCACCCACTCCAGTGTCCTTGCCTGGAGAACCCCAGGGATGGCGGAGCCTGGTGGGCTGCTGTCTACGGGGTTGCACAGAGTCGGACACGACTGAAGCAACTTAGCAGCAGCAGCAGCGGTAGTGAACACTTCACAGACGGCCCGTATTAAGAAAGGAGGCGCATGCCGCTAAACCTCTCATAGCAAAGGCGTGCAAAAGTCAAGTATGAATTCAGCACAATCTTTTAAATTAGAAAACAGGGCATTTCTGGGACGGGTTGAAACCACTGGCCCAGTATTGGTGGAAGTTTCCAATTTGTAAGTTTCTGGAAGGTAATTTGAATTCTACAAAGCGATACATATTTAAAGCTCTCAAAATGACTACCCAAAATCCCACATGGGAATAAACCCAACATAAACAAAAAAGATACACGTGGAGTTTCATGTGTAAGAAGACTAATTAATTAGTCCTACAAGTATAACCAGACAAACTGCAGTATTAGTTACAATAAAAATATAAGCTGCCAATGTTTATTGACTTACAATATACCTGGTGTTGTCATAATTACCTGACATGTATTAACTCGTTTAACCCACATGACAACCCTATGGGGTAATAACTCTTGTTATAATCATTCTATTCATAAAGAAACAGAGGCACAGAAAAGTCAGGGAATTTGTCTAAGATCATAGAGCAATCAAGTAGCAAAGGCAGGATGTGAACCCAGGATATCCAGGGCCTGGACGTATGATATCAAGCATGTACGATTAATCATTGTGCTCTTACTATTCCCTGTTTGATAACAGTCTAAAATCTGAAAAAAAAAAAAAAAAAAGGTGTCTCCTGATGTGTAAAAAATAATTTAAAAAGAAGAGTTGGGGGTGGGAAAAGCCTTCTCATCCAACCAAACAAGCCAGGATGAGCTAAAATACACCATAGGACATTCATGCAACAGTGGGCCATGTCGGTATCAAGGTCCCTGGAGACAAGGAAAATGCTACACAGTGGGATCTAACCCCCCAAATTAAGAAGAAAAAGATGGTCACTTTCGTATGGCGCTCGGAAGGCGCTCTGACCTGTGGTCTTCTCGGTGAACACGACTTTGGACTCGGCCGTGAAGTTCTGTCCCGTGAGAATCATCTGCTGGCCGCCGTACACCAGGCAGCTGTCGATGTCTTGCCTTTCCACCATGGGCAGCTCGTGGGCGGACCGCTGGGCTGTGGGAGAGAGAAAAAGACGTCGCTATGATGACGGAAGACACCCACTCGGAACCGTCCCGAGATTTCACGGGGCACAATGCACTCTGCCCACCTCTGTCACTGGTCACTGCAAACGCGGAACCCTCAGCCCTGGCAACCAGTGACTCTGCAAATGTTATGTTCTTGTCAACATGCCCGAAGTCTCTGGGGCTAATTTTCTCCTAACAACAAGTTTCATTTTCATGACTCAAGAGACCGATGCCTGTTCTCCTTTTAGGAAGGAGAGGAGAATAAGAATTTGATTTTTTTTAAATAAAAGGATAGGCAAATCAACCTTTTTTTAAGAGGTTTCCTTTGCTAGAGTGCACGCTCTTCTCCTGCACGTGATGGCGGCCACACACAAAGGGCTCACAAACGCAAACTTGAGGACCTAATTCCTGAGAGTGTAGACACCTTGGCCTCTGAACTCATTCGCCAGTCTGAACATAATTCGCTCCCATCACATCTCTGACCACATTTTCTAGCACTCCCTTTCGCTCACTCCCCTTCAGTCACACTTCTAGAATGTTCTCACCATCTCTGAAACACACAGCACACTGCCATCTTTGAATGCTTGCACTTTCAAGCCCTAGCCCTCCTCTCTGGAAGGCTCCTCCCCGCTTGCCTGCTCGGCTGCCTTCCTCACTTCTTCCAGGTCTCTACACAGATGTCACCCCCTCAGAGAGGCTTCCTTGACCCACCCTCGCACCCTGCCCCTCACAGCTAACACAGCAGGACCACCTGTCCATCTGTCTGGCGGTGCCCCCCACCTCTCCTCTTTATCCTGCTCCATCCTGCTCAGTTCATCCCCAGAGAGCTTTCCACCTTCAGAAACGCTACCTGTAGCATTCTTGGTTCCCCTGCATTTCATCTCTTCCCTGCAAGAATGTAAGCCCAGAAGAGAGGAGCATCGCTTTGTGCATGCTGCGAGCCCAGGGCTGGGCCCAGGGCCCAAGACTTCGCAGGGAGTGCTTGAGAAGGATATAGGGATGGATGGATGGAGACAGGTATAGGATACAGATGTATCTCAATATATCTTGATACATATTTATCTCGATATCCTCATCTGTATCTGCAGTGAGGAATGGGACAGGCTGACTGTTTAACTACAATGATATACTTGAATGCTCACTGTAACGTTCTAAGAAAAGAAGTATAATGAAATTATATGCCTTCAGGGAGAAAACGGAACCCTAGAAATCAGCTATGGTGATGCTGAGATTTGACCTGAGCCCTTAAGAGCTGGCCTGTCCAGCTCCAGAGCCCCCTCCTTTAGCCCCTCCGTCCAGCCAGTTCTTCTGGAGGACGGGCTGCAGGAAAGAGTGAAGACCCTCTCCAGATGCCTGCCCTGGGCAGGGTGGGAAATGGGTCCAGCCGACACGAGGGACCGTCCCTTGGGCTTCGCCTTGGCAGCGTGGGCCGCGGAGGCCGGCCCGCCCCCTGGGTGAGTCAGCCTGAGCTCCTGGCATCCCTCCCAGAGCCCGAGGACTGGGCAGAGGGCCAGCCCTCTCTGTGCCAGGGGCCGGCAGACCGCCCCCTCCAGGAGCCCAGGGACGCAGCCGCGTGAGGCCCGAGGCGCGGGCCTAACCCTGCCCTCCCGGCCCGCCTGGGCCTCCAGGTCCAGCACCCTGTCCCTTCTGCCCTGGAGCCCTGTTGAAACCCATGCCTTCAGAGGCAACCGTGCACGTGGCAACCTTTAAGGAGTCTGCTGTGGACAAGACACTCCCAGACACTGTACATCGAAAACACAGCCCAGCGACTCTCCGTGACCTCCCTGCCAGTATCTCCCCATCCCAGGCTCAGCCCAGGCTCTCTGTTCCCAGGGCCCAGCCAGCCAGCGTGGTTCTAAGGGGCTCCCAGTTATGGGCACGTATTAAAAAGGCCTCTTGGCAGGAGCTGCTAATTTCTCCCACATGGGCTGGGTTATTAATCCTTTCTTTCAATAGAGGAGTTCTGTGTGACTTCCTAATTGAGCTGCCATCAATGGAGATTTATTAGCAGTGAAAACAGCAGTCACACCGCCTAGAAGAGCAGGTCCCGGCTTTTCGGATCTGCCTTGGACGTGTTTCGGGGGCGAGGAGGGGCTTTTGGTCCCAGGGATGGATGGGTGGGAAGGCCACAAGACCCATGCCGCCCATTCTGCAGGTGGAACGCCTGAGTCACCACTCCTGGGCGAGCTGGCCAAGGGCTCGAGTCCAGCCAGGCCGGGGACTGGACGTGGCCACGAGCTCTCAGTGCTGGGCGGGAGGCTGGCCCGGCCAGCTGCTCTGTGAATCACCCAGCACTACTGTGAACACGGCTCGGCTATTTCCTGAAGCAGCCTCCCTGCTTCTCCCTCCAAAGCCTCACAGGTTCAGGCAACCAGCTGATCCTCCCTTGACCAAATCTTCATTTCCCACCCCTTCTCCTTGATGCTTAGTCCTCAGTCATGTCAGACTCTTCGCAACCCCGTGGACTGCAGCCCACCAGGCTCCTCTGTCCATGGGATTCTCCAGGCCAGAATACTGGAGTGGGAGCTGTTCCCTTCTCCACGGGGATCTTCCCGACCCAGGGGTCGAACTCAGGTCTCCCGCATTGCGGGCAGATTCTTTACCGTCTGAGCCACCAAGGAAACCTCTGCTTCTCCTTACCCGAACGAAAACCATCTTTTCTAATGAAAATGTAAAGACAAGAGTCCAGTCTCGCTTCCTGTAAGCTTTTATCTAAACTGTGGTCTTGCAACTCAAAGTGTGGGCTGCATCCCAGGGACGGGGTGGGGGGTGGCGGGTGATATTAGAGACGTAGAACCTTGGGCCCCACCCCAGACCTACTGAACCTTGTTAAGACTCTGCAGCTTAACGAGGAACCCAGCTGACTCTTACGAGCTGTCAAGGGTAAGGAGTACTGCTTAACCCTAGCTACACATGAGCATCACCTGGGGGGTCGAAACAAACATGACATTCCAGCCCTAGTACTACCATTCTACAGACAGACAGACATGCTCAGAACTCGGCTCCATGGAGGGAGCCTGCCCGGGTGAGGCTGCCGTGTGGGACCGTCCCTGGTCTCAGCTCAAGTCCCCACCAGGTGACCCTTTAGGGGGCTTCCCGGCTCAAAACCTCACTTTGCCAAATTGGAAAAACGGGGCCCTCAGCAGACCCATCCCAGAGGCTGTTTGAGGGTTAAATGGGAGAATTCACAGAAAGCATATTTGATTTAATAAATCCCAGCCGGTAAAGCAAACACCACGATGCGCCGCAGTTCCTCGAGCGGCTGCCCTGTGTCAACCGATACCTGCGGACTGTGTCCGCGTGTTTACACACAGTACCGCGCTCACTGGCGCAGTTCCTGCTGGATCCCGACCCCTAACCCAGGTGTCTTGGCCCTGAGTCCCAGCATTTTTCAAAGTGGGGTTCCCAGGTTACCTGGTTGGGGGAGGTGCTTAATAAAAATGCAGCCACCCAGGCCACACCCCTAACCCTGGGCCCCAGCGGCTCTTGGAGGAGGCTGGACATTTGCATTTTTACAATCTTTCCGGGTGACTTGTTGAAACACACTCTGCTTGAGAACCAAGCCTCACACTTAAAAGGCCACCTGAGGACCAGGGGACCTCCTCCAGGGGAGGCCCTGCACCCTCAGAGAGCCCAGAGGCAAAGCAAACAAATCCAATTAGCCTCTGAAAGAGGAATTGAGAGGCAAACAGCAACCAAAAGTGCGCTCCCGGGGTCCACTTCCTTCTCCCTCTCTGAAGGCTACTCATTGGGGTGACACTGTCACGGAGGCAGGGCTCCCCGCAAGCCCAATGGGCCTCCCAGGCCTGCAGCACCACCCCCGACGGCCCCCACCAAGTCCCGCTGGGCTCTTCAACCATCAGCGGGGCCAGCCCTCCAAGCCACCAAGCCCTAGAGTGGCCTAAGCAAGCCGCCGCGGGTCATCAGCTTAAAGCTAAGCCCACGGCCCGCATCTCACCTGTGGGCAGAGGCCAGCCCCTCCGCTCCTGCTGAAGCATCGCGGTGGCCCTCAAAGCCAGGAGATTTCCCCAGGCTTTCCTCCTGCCCCTGGATTCTGGCACGTCATAAAGGGGCTTGGGGCTCCTGGGTTTTACGAGCTCTGAATCAACAGGGCGCTGTTGGTTTAGCCTGTCTGGGTGTTTACTTTCACTAGCAACAGTGGCTGATGGGGAGTCGAGCCGCGGCAGAAAAGACTAAATGAAAGAAATTCACCCCAGGCTGGTCCTCCAGGTCAGCCTGGACAGGGGACACTGCTGTCTATCTGTCTGCCATTCTCTATCACGGGGCTGCCTGGCCAAGAATGCCGGAGAACTGCAGGGAGAGGAGAGGCTGGCCAGGGAGATCAGGCACGCAGGGTAGGTGGGTTCTGTTAACAACTGCAAATGGTTACAGCGGCCGTAGAGAGGGCCTTGGATCCCAGAGACTTCTCATACACATGGTTCTTTACATTATAAAGCACACACATAACGAGGGAATGCATGGTCATGGGTCAAAGGAAGGATGCCGACAGGTGACTACCTGAGTCTGAAGCCCAGCTCGCTGATATCGCTAAGATTAGCTTGGGGAACCTTGGGCGAGTCATTTCACCTCTCCGTGCCTCTGTTTTCTCATCTACAAAATGGGAACGCATCACACAGTGCTGACCTCAGAGGGCTGTTTGCAGATTAAATGAGCTGGCGCACGGGAAGTGTGTGGTACCTCGTCAGAGCTCCGTGAGCGTCAGTTCTGTTTATTTTTATGGCTGAACTTCATGAGACCACAGAGCAGGAACGATTCCCATTATGGAGCTGAAGGCGTTGAGCCTCCCGGAGGAGGAGCTCCATGCCTGGGAGCTCACAGCTACAGAAGGCAGGCAGGCAGAACTTGACCCCAGACTGTGGGATTCCCCCACCCAGAGGGACTCCTTTTTAGTAAAATGGGGAAGACTCAGTGGGAAAGCGGCCAGGCAGCCTGAACCGGGAGGCCCCCCCCTCCCGCCACGTCAGTCTCACCCGGGCTCCAGCACTGACCATCCCCCAGCCGCAGAGCCCTTCTCGCCTGTACTTCGGGCCCCTGGCCTTGGCCATGAGCCTGGCCTGGCCCGGAATGCAGTGCTCCAGCCTCGCCCGGGAGGGGTGGGGAGCAGGCCTGGCAGACGGCCCCTCAAGCCCCCACCCTGGCGCTGCTGGCTCTTCCCTGGGAAGTGGGAGATGGGGATAGGGGAGCCCAATTCTGAGTGGGGGGTTCACCTCTGTGAGGGGCCTGTGAGCACCCACAGTACAGGGGTGGGATCCATGGCGCTGAAGAGCCTTCCAGCTCTGGACCTCAGGGGGTCTCAGCTTCCTCATACAGAAAATGGAATACAAACCCCGGCCACTGGGTCCATGGCGGGGGGACCCGCTCCACTGTCCTCACAAGGAGCCCCGAAGAATACTCCCACGGGTCTCCAGAAATCAAGACCCTTCTGGGGGGCTCCGTGAATCCCCACATGACTAGTGAGCTTCCTGGCACTGGGGGACCCAGGCAGCCCCAGCAAAGAACTGAACAAGGGCTTTAACCCCTAGCTCCTCCCTTGCCAGCCATGTGATGAGCAAATCAGTTAGCCCTTCTGAACCTCAGCTCGCTTGATACAAGCTCAATCTGTAAGATGAGTCTACCGAGGCCGGGGGACTTCCCTGGTGACCCAGACCAGCGGTTAAGACTCCGTGCTTCCAACGCAGGAGTGTAGGTCTGATCCCTGGTCAAGGAACCAGGAGCCGATACGCTGCATGGTGTGGCCAAATTTTTTTTTTTAATGATAAAACTTTTTTAAAAACTAGAAGCATAGGAGAAAATCTTTATGACCTTGAATCAGGCCAAAAAAAAAAAAAGTGTTCTGAGGCTATGATGAGGATGGAAATGGGTTAACATACAGGGCAGCTGGGGGCACACAGCAACTCTTCAATAAAGGGGAGTTTCACCTGCCCCACCCCTGCAAAATGAGCTCGGTAAAAGGCCACAATCCCAGGGTCAGGTAACCCTATCAATTAACAGAGAAGCCACCCCAATCCTGGGCTCCCCCAAACCTAGCTTTCTGGTAATCACCACCCAGCCAACCCACAGCAGATAACCATCTGAGCTCTGCTGAGCAGCAGGGTTGCGGCTTGCTGCCAGCTCCCCTAAAACAGAGAGTGTTTGCTGAGCCCCTATACTTGCTGCTGCCTGGGCTGTGCACTCTTGGCAGTGACACGGGGGCAGAGAGAGGCAGGTAAACACGTGCTTTGCAGAGCGTTGGGGACGGCTGCCGTAGGGGCAGGACGAGCCATACCACAAGAGAGATACTGGGATTATTCTACTGATACAGATATTACCATTCTTACCAGCCCCACTTTACAGATGAGAAGACTGAGGCACAGAGCACTAAGTAACTTCCCTGGGACTAAACAGTGAGTAAGTGGCAGAGGCAGGATGTGAACCCAGGTCCACAGTCCTAACCAGCACCCTGCTGCTTCTTCCCATCATGCTGGTTTCTGACGTTTCTGAAACGTGGTTCCTTGGTCACTGCTTAAAAGCCACCTCAGGGAGGAGGCCTGGCCTACCTGCCCTCTGCTCCATGCCCCGACGTCCTCCCACATCTGCTGCTACACCATCTCGAGGGAGACGATGCAGTGTGGCGCAATGGGAGAGCGCCCACAGCCCCCTGAGGGTCGCTGAGCTGGTCTCCAGTTTCTGTGAGATGATTAATCAATCAATCTGTCACTCCTGATGGAGCTCAGCCTGGGTGTCCTGGGATTCAGCAGGACATGGATGTCACAGTCGGCTTGGCCCCTTACTAGCAGTGTGAGCACAAGCAATTAGCTTGACCTCTCTGTGCTTTAGTCTTCCCATCTGTAAAATGGGAATGGATGCCGAGTTCCTAGAGTTCTCACAAGGATTCAGGAGCAACGGAGACAGTGCTCGACGCACAGGGTGACTAATAATGGCTGCCTATCCCTCACCTCTTCCCTGTGTCCCTCATCTCCGTTCTTCCCTTGGTCTTCAAGTATCTATCAGCATCTGCTCTGTGCTAGGCAAAGTGCTAAACCACTTCTCCCCGGCGGTCCCGTGGTCAAGACTCCACGCTCCCACTGCAGGGGTGCAGGTCCGACTCCTGGTCGGGGAACTGAGATCCCACATGCTGCACTGTGTGGCCACAGATAAATAAGTGAGTGCACTCAGTCACTGAGTCAAGTCTCAATCTGTGACCCCAGGGACCAAACCCATATCTCCCGCATTAGCGGACAGATTCTTTACCGCTGAGCCACCAGCGAAGCCCATTATGATATTCAGTTCTGTTTGAAGTGTCTGCCGGCTTGTTGACTGCGGATTTTCCCCACTAGAATGTGACCTGCGGGATATCCAGAACTTTGTTTTGCTCACTGCTGGATCCCTAGTTCTAGCACTACAGATACACTCCCAAAGGAGAAGGGGGCAGCAGAGGAAAAGATGCTTAAATAGCATCACTGACGCAAAGGACATAAATTTGAGCAAACTCCAAGAGATGGTGAAGGACAGGGCAGCCTGGCGTGCTCCAGTTAATGGGGTCACAAAGAGTCAGATATGACTTAGCGACTGAATAACAGAAACAACAAAATATGTTTTTAATTGGAAGAATAACATTAAGGGGCCCATAAGAATCACGTGGGTCATTCTGGCTTCTGGCAGGGGCAGACGGACAAGACAGCATCTCTGATTTATGAAGCAAAGCGCGACCAGTTTGCCCGTCTGGTCTCCCTCATTCTAAGGATTTCCACAAAGCGCTGCCGTGCGATCACCCACCTCCCACATCAGACTTCAGGAGTGAAGTGGAGGGGTAAGGGAGAAGTGCGAGGGAAGAACAGGCAGGTTTTCTATGCTCTCACTTTCAGAAAATGGCATATGAAATAATTACATTTCCATATGGAAAACAATGGGACTGGACCTTACTTCACACTGCACACAAAAATAGATCAGAGATGGTTTGTATCCCTAAATCTACTAATAAAAGCCAGAATCAAAAAACTTTTAGAAGAAACCAGAAGACAGTGTATCTGCTATCATCAAATGGGCGGAGATTTCCTAGGGGAATGTAAAGAATAATAATCCCTAAAGAAGAGAATAAATTAGACTTCATAAAAATAAAGTATTGATCCTCTCAATACGGCACAATTGAGAAAATAAATAGGCAAGCTACAGACTGGGGGAAAATATTCTTAATGCATAAATCTGACAATGCATAAATGACTGTTGTATATTAACAATAAAAATACAAGGGACTTCTCTTGTCCAGTGGTTAAGACTCCATTTCCAATGCAGGGGGCGTGGGTCCAATCCCTGGGCAGGGAACTAAGATCCCGCAAGTCACGCATCGTGGCACAGTCAAAAATTTAAAAAGTAAAAATATGAGTGACCCCATAGACAAATGAACAAAATCTTTGAACTAACACTTTAGCGAAGAAGACATATGATAACCAATAAGCACACAGATAGGGGTCAGCAACATTCGCCTTCAGGGAGATGCAAATGATGGGTTATGCACAGTGAGACCCCGTCTTACACTCACCGGCAAGACTGTAATTCGAAAGACTGGCAGAGCCAAGTGGTGGTGAGCATGTAGAGCAAGTGGAATTCCCAGATACCCCGGTACGGAGTGTAAAGTGATTTGGAAAACACATACATTGAGACACACACTTTCCCCCGTGACCCAGCAATTCCATTTCTGGGTATTCACCCGAAAGAAAAGAAAGCGTTTGTCCACAAGGGCCTTGAAGGAGAGTGTTCATAGCTGCCTTATTCATGATCCTCAAACCCCGGAAAGAACCCAAATGTCTATCAGTGGTAAATAAACAATTGTTATATTCATACAGTTGAATACTGTTCAGCAATTAAAAAAGAGAGAGAACCACCAAGTCACGCAATAACAGCACTGGATCTCAAGAAACATCCTGCTAAGTAAAACCAACCACACAGAAGAGCCCATGATGAGTCCGTGACACGAAGTTCTGGGAGAAGGAAAGCTCACTGAGGTGACAGAAACCGCAACAGTGGTTACCTGCGTGGGGGCTGGGGAGGGGGCGATGGCTGTGGGGGAGGAGGAAACCTGCAGGGGTGGAGGGAAACGCCCTTGATCTTGCTCGAGTGGCGGTCACACGGCTGTGCACGTCTGTCAGAACCCACCGCCTCTGCGCCATCTCGTGCATCTGAATTACACCTCGGAGAGATATCTTTGTGCCACAAAAGAGACACTGGAAACAGCGTATGAGAAAAGCCATTTTCTAGTCCACACCTCGTACCCACACCCCCGACCTCTGCAGGATGAGCAAAGGGAGCCTGCACTCCGCACGAGGCGGGCATGGTCCAGTGGGGTCACTGCAGTGATCGGAGAAGCCCCTTGGCCAGGCAGGGAGGAAACTGGGGAGGCTTGCACAGGACGCGGGGCGCCTTGCTGCCTTTCCATCCCGCCGGGCAGCCTGGGGATACTTGTCATCATGCTTTCGATTTTTCAACAAACATTCTAGAGTCAGCTGCAGTGTGCCAGGCCCTGACTGACACCCTCCTGGTCCCTAATCCTAACTGAGAGACGGACAGGTAAATTAGGTGTCAGCAAATAGAGAGGGGGACCCTGAACTCTGTGGGGTGTGGGCAAGATTCCCCCTTATGGGGGCCTGTCTAAACAGGGGCTTTGGATAAACAGAGATTAACTGAGTAATGGAAGGATGGGGGAGGGCCACGGCAGTGGGTGTCTAACTTCATGGGGATGCGAGGTGGAGGGAGTCAGAATCACCGGGCCCCTCTGAAAGTCTCCAGGCCCAGACCTCCCTGCAGACCAACTGAATCAGAGTTTCTGATTCAGATGTGGGCATCGTATTTTTTCTTACAAGTTCCCAGGTGATTCCAACACACAGATAAGACCAAGAACTAGCGTTCTGAATGGAGGGGACAGTGCAGGCAGAAGTCCAGGAGCCAGAGGAAGATCCCAGTGGATCTGGGAACTGCGGAGCAGAGGAGAGGGAAGCCAAGAAATCCCACTGAACAGGTGCAGCGGGTTGAACCGGGCCGCCATCAGGGCTTCCCGTCCACCCAGAAGTCAGAACACGCCCTCATTTGAAACAGAGCCTTCGATGATGTAATCGAGGACGCAGGCGAAGTCATCCTGGAGTGGGGGTGACACCCAGTGACAGTGACCTCACAGGGGTCAGAAGGGCGCACCCAGAGGGGGTCCTGTGGAGACAGCGGCAGAGACTGCGGTGACGCGCCTACAAGCCGAGAAACGAGCGTGACCACTGGCCCCACCGGACGCCAGGAGAGGGGCCTAGAAAGTCTCCCCAAAGCCTCCAAGAAGGGACCCCCCTGCCGACACGCTGATTCCAGGCTGATTCCGGATCTCTGAGAATCGATGTCTGCTGATGGAAGGCTCCCCGGCGGTGGTATCTGGCTTCGCCCGTCCTGGGAATTCGCACAAGAGGGACGGCACGGGTTCCTCCGTCACAGGGAGCTTGCAGCTGAAGCTGAGAGCTCGGAGCAACCCGAGGGGAAGGAGAACTGTCCCACGCCAAGGGGCCCGATGCGGGAAGGCTGCCCACAGCTGCGCCCGTGTGCAGGCTTACTGCTGGGCAAGGCAGGGCGTTCCCTTCTGACCTCTTCCACGTTCTCCCGCGAGTGGGAGGAGGGTTATCTGCCTGGCGAGGGTGGGGGTGGCCTCCAGAGCTTGGGAGACCCGAGAAGGTTCAAAACAGTCTCTCTGCTGCGAAGAGGGGAGGAAACCCAAAAGAGCTCCTTGGCAGCACTGAAGAGCAGGTGGAAATGAGACTAGGAAACACCACGGGCATCTGTCGGGCACAAGTGAGACGTGGCCTCAGCCGTGCCAGCCAGAAAAGAGATGGAAGAATCTGCCTTTCCAGCAAGTAACTCCGCTTTCCAAAGAGTGGCCTCCAGGGTCCTGCTCGAGACTTTTCCACTAGATTCTGAGAAATCACCCTTGATCCCTGAGACGTCCTGTAGTAAAGATTCCTCCAAAGTTAATAAGTTAAGCCTGCGAAGCAGCAGCAGCAGCCCACTAAGTGTTTTTCTTACCAGCTCACCTCCCCCGAAGGGTGTACATGAAATCAATTAGTGAACAAACATTTATAGTACACATACTGTGTCGATAAGGGCTTTGCAGGCGGTGCCAGTGGCGAAGAACTTGCCTGCCAGTGCGGGAGAGGTGAGAGGTGTGGGTTGGGTCCCTGGATCAGGAAGATCCCCTGGGGGAGGGTACGGCAACCCACTCCAGTAATCTTGCCTGGACAATCCCATGGACAGAGGAACCTGGTGGGCTACAGTCATGGGGTCGGCAAGAGGCGGACACGACTGAAGAGAGCCGGACAAATTCTGTCCCTAAGAACCAAATGAACGGGGAGCCAATTAGCCCATAAATGCTGGTGAAACTGCCAGGTGCCGATCCAGGAGAACAGAGCAGAGGAGGAGACAGAAACGGCAGAGGATTCTGTCTTCCCTCTGGGAGAGGGGACAGCGGCCCACCAGTAGCTCTGCTTGGTCTTGCCAGAAGGGTGGGTGTTACAGAAACCCAAAGCAGGTATTTCACAGAACTAGAAAGCTGGAGACCAAGCAGAAACGAATGCATCACCTTACCAAGAACGTCTCGGTTTCCTTATCTGTCAAAGCACAGTAGTTGAATCAGTCAAATGCATTTTTATGAGAAAAAAGGAATGCTCTGTTCAAAGTTCAAACTACTTTTTAACACCCTGGGGAGGTATGTGCAGTCACTGACGATCCTTAAAAATCTCAGGCTGATGGGAGATAAAGGGACTGGAAGGACCGAAAGATGGAGAGGGATGGGGCTCCTGTCACTGGTCCCTCCGGCTCCCCATCTTGCTGCAAACCACAGCCCCATCCTGAACACTGAGTCATCTGCCAGAAAGGGGAGACCTTATCTTCTCAAAATCCCCTAATCACTGAGGAAGAGCCTGAGTTTCCTTCCCCAAACATCTTGAGACGTTCAAAACCAAGAGCAGGGCGGGGCAGCCACCGTGACCAGCGCTTGGGGGCCCGGGGCGGGCTCTGCTGGGGAAAGGAGGGGAATTCCAGGGCTTCTGAGATGATGTTTTTCAAACACTTGTTTTCCCTTGTTGTCTGCCTTTGGGTCTGTCTCCTCTAACATTAGAGCACAGACTCACCACCAGATCCAGCCTGACCCCCACCCTGACTCACTGGCCTGGGCAAAGACCACAGGCCTCCTTCCTCCTCTTCCGAGGACCGATCGAGACCAAGTCCCAGCTTCTCTCTCAAATCGGGCCCACCCGGTCCCCTTGCTGGCTGAAGGCCAGTCTTCCTCAACGCGTTCTGCATAAAATATTCATCCTTTCCCTTTGCTCATGGGTGTCCGATTAAAACTACTTCTGATGAGTCTAAGACGTGTGTAGTCAGCTGACCCACGGAGTGTTTTGAATTTGTTGCTGCTTTTAAAAAATCAGGGATGAATTGGGAGCGTAGAATTGATGTATACGCAGTACTGTGTGTAACAAAGATGGCTCGTGGGAAGATGCCGTGTAACACAGGGACCTCGGCCGCGTGCCCCGTGATGACCTAGAGGTGTGGGAGGAAGCTTCAAGAGGAGGGGCATATGTATACCTACCGCTGATTCCCTTTGTTGTTCATCAGAAATTAATACACTGTAAAACAATTATACTCCAGTAATAAAATAAAAATCATGAGATTATTGGTTTATCTTTAAAAAAAAATCAGAAGATTTGGCCACACTGAGTCGACACTCCCACATGAAAACGCTGGCTGGGTTTGAGTAACAGCTGCCAACTGAGGCGGGGGATATGCCATCCTGGCCCCCAGTCTCCACCACACCTACTGTTGACCCACAACCCATCACACTCATGTCCAACACCTCCCTGGTCTCTGTAGGTAGCTGATTTTGTGACACCTAATTACGGTAAAAGGTTCAGTAAAAAAAGGGAGAAAACCCTGAAACATAACTGAATATGGAACATTACTCTAACATAAAGAAACAAATTCTCAGAAGAACAAGACTTCAAAAGTTATATAAACTGCTTTTGTTTCTATAACTGTTTACTTCTTTCCCTCTTTATGCTTTTTAAAATGACTTCTAAACTCTCAAAAGCTGAGCTGTCAATAAGTTTTGTCAGGTCTAACTACAAAATCCAACAACAAACTTGCCCAAATTACCTAAGAATGAGCTCAGAACAGTTTCATTTTTTGAAGCCTGGGGGAGCTGGGCCAGGCCTCTGCTCAGAGCCTTGTCAAATGGCAGATCTTGGCACCCGTCCCCATACAGGATTCTGAAGATCTTCTGCATCTTTGTTTGGGTATCTTTATCTCTACCAGACCACAGCTTCATGAATGATAGAGAAAATATCACGCTCATCTGCAGGTCCTCAGCACGGCACGAGACAGTGAGCAGATTCTCAGGATACACACAGATGGACTGAGGGTGATGGCGATGCCTGGCTCCTGTATAGCAAAGCTCCTGCTCAAAGCCCACTCTGCTGGGACAAGTCACCCAGCCCCTCATCTCCATCCTTCTTCTCTAAAAGGGCGTGATAACATGAATTCTGCACACTGACCACTCAGCCTAGTGACTGGTGAAGTCACCATTCTGTAAGTGAGAGCCACTGCGATGTCATCATCATTCTACTGAAAGGAGAGAAGAGGACGAGCAACGGAGGACCCTCAGTGCAGCCAGCTCACTCCAACTGCATCTGCCCTTTTTGAGACCAGCCCAACATGTATACACTTCAGATCTTCTCAACCAAGCTGTGGGCTACTTCTCAGCCATGCTATTTTTCGCGTGAAACCCTCCACAAGTAAAGCAGAGAGAAACCCTGAAACGTGCTCTGTCTCTGGGCCCTTTGGTCAACTTGGGCCGCCGTTCATCCCTGTGGGCCGTGCACAATCTTGCAGGGCACCCTGCCCAGGCGACAAGGCCCGGGGTGGAAGGTTGTGTCCGCTGCACTTGCCACACACCCACCCTGCCCAGAACCCAACTTACAGCACTCGATGGGGTTGGACGCCGTCTGCAAGGAGACGATCCTTCCGCTGGCCTCGGGAATGTGCACCCGGAACACCAGCCTCACACGCGTGTTCTTCCTCCCAATGTCCGTCTCGCCTTTCCGCAGCTCAATGTCCGCGTTCCTCAGCTTCAGGATCCCCGCGCAGTCGATGCTGCCGGAGAGGAGAGAACCCACTGACCACCGACCATCTCAGGGAGCTGGAGGTCACCCACAGTGGGCGACTGCAATATACAGATAAATTGTTCAGCCAGGAATTAAGACCACAATGGGGGGTAAGACACAAAGCGATTAGGGAAACTCCCTGGGGGAAGTTACTTCTCTAGGGAGATTCTGCATGCCAGCTGTTCCACTCTCAAAAGTATCTGAAAAAACTCAAACACGCAACTGGGGAAAATTGGTTACGGACTATGTAATAGTAAGAATAGTGTATCGACAGCAAACACCTTGAATCTGATACATGTACCTTGGTGTAAAAAAGGCGTAATGTTTGCAACTAACTCTGAGCCGGTTCCGGAAAACACAGAGGGATGGGGAGAAAGAGTCATAAAGCAAACGTGGAAAAGGTTAACAATTGGGACACCTGAGCAGACGGCGTACCAGGAGCTCTTTCTATGCTGCTTGCAGTTCTCAAGTTTGAGATTAGTCTCAAATAAAGTTGTTTACACTCCACATGGCTGCAATGTTCACCACATTTGGGCACATGCATATTAGCCCTGTGAGGTTAGACCTACCTGCATTATTACTTAATGATTTTAAGTCAAATAAATAATTTTCATAAAAAGTTTAGCCTCATTCCAAACATCATCATCTAAAGGTGCGTGAGCAGCCTTCCTCGCAACATACCTGAAAAATATCAGGGTCTAGAACTTTTCAGGTGGAAACTTTTAAAACAGCAATCTCTGTGGGTCCATCACAGACTGGGGACCCCATCAAGCTGCTGCCATCGATTCCACGGAGTCAAGCCCGCACCTCTGCTGCGCGGCCCACCCCCTCCCTGTGAGGACCTGCTGCACCCCAACCTCGGCCCACCCCCTCCTGTGAGGACCCGCCACCGTGGCCCCCGGCCTTACGTTGCCCTCATGTTGTTTTTCGGCTCCAGCGGAATCTCCAAGACTTTGGTGTTGCCCACGATCTTCTCGTAGCTGGTGGTGGTGACGGTTTTCCCTGTGATTCGATGTACCTGGTAGAAGGCATGGGGCTTAAGGATCCTCTCGTCGGCCGTCCCAATGAAGATCTGAAGCCCCAGGGGCTTGTTTTCCATGTAGCCGTGGAGCTGAGGGTGAGAAAACAAAATAAATTGTTACAGCACCATTAACACATGGGGCATTGGGCTTCCCAGGGGTAGAGAATCCGCCGGCTAGTGCAGGAGATGAAGGTTCGATCCCTGGGCTGGGACGATCCCCCAGAGAAGGAAATGGCAAGCCACTCTAGTACTCTTCCTGGAGAATCCCCTGGACAGAGGAGCCTGGTGGGCTACAGTCCATGAGGTCCAAAGAGTCAGACACGACTTAGCAACTGAACAATAATGGTGGCTGGTGTCCCAGCAAAACAGACCAGAGAAGCGCCTGAGTGGCCGAAAGGACACAGGACTGTGCCGAGTAGAGTGACGGAGAACTGGAAACCACCCAGATGCCAGTCAGAGGGGAACGCCTAGATAAATTACAGGGATCCTCTCTAAAAATGAGTATTAAGCAGCTTGAGAAAGAATCTGATAGATCAGAGCTGCATTTATGGAGAAACAGCCAGAAACTATGCTTCACTGGTGACTAGGGTCACAGAGATGGTAGTGAGAACAGAAAATAATCGGAAAAGATAAACCAGAGCTCTTGACAGTGGTTACCTGGAAAGATCAGAAGAAGGAACTTTCAATTTTTATATGACTACATGTCAATTAACAAGTCAAATTTTATAATTTTAAAAAAGAGCAAGGCAGAAGTACTGTCATCGAGGTTAAAAGGGAAAGACTGGAAGAAAATATGCGTAACGTGTAATAGGCAAAGGATTAATACATAGAATACGTAAAGTATGCCTACAGAGGGGACTTCTCTGGTGAGAAGGTCACCAGAGGCAAACCCCCCACCCTCCTTTTTTCCCAGTAGTAAGAACACGGAACATCTACGGTAATTTTGGGGGATAAAACAAGGAATAGAGACCTGGTCCCTGTGTTTTGGAACTTAGAATCTAGTGCGGAGTGGGGGACAGGAGAAGAAAGAAGAAAACCTAAAACAAGTAAATAAATGAAATCGTTAAACACTGTATTAACTCTTAAAGTCAAGTCAAGTCACTCAGTCGTGTCCAACTCTTTGTGACCCCGTGGACTGCAGCCCACCAGGCTCCTCAATCCATGGGATTCTCCAGGCAAGAATACTGGAGTGGGTTGCCATTTTGGCAACAAATATTCCCCCTAGATTAATTCAGCTCAGGGGCAGCAGTGGTTCCACAGAGGAATGTAGAAGATTAAACTGCAAACTGTTTTAAGAAGTGGGTACTGGACACTTGCAAAACACCAATAGCTCGTATAGAGGTTAAGTCTTACAAACATGCCAAAAGGCACAGTCATAGCCATCCATGAGTTTCCACAGCCACCCTGGGACGCTAGAGAACGCCCCTCCAGGAAAGCTTAGCACCAAACAAACAAATAAAAAAAGTTCTAAGTTCCAAAACACAGGGACCAGGTTTATGTTCCTTGTTTTATCCCGAACCCCTACCACAGATGCTCAGTGTTCTTATTGCTGGGGGAGAAGGCGGATGGGGCAGTTCACCTCTGGTGACCTTCTCACCAGAGGTCGCCTCTGTAGGGGGTTCACTGGCGGCCCAGAAGGTAAGAGTCTGCCTTGCAATGCAGGGGAAACCAGTTCAGTCCCTGGTCCTGGACAATCCTGTGTGCCGTGGAGTAACTGAGCCCACGGGCTCTATAGCAAGAGAGGCTGCCACAGTGAGGAGCCCCCACGGGGAGGAGCCCCACGGGGAGGAGCCCCAACGGGGAGGAGTCCCACAGGGAGGAGCCCCACGGGGAGGAGCCCCACGGGGGAGGAGTCCCAACAGTGAGGAGCCCCATGGGGGAGGAACCCCACGGGGAGGAGCCCCAACGGGGAGGAGCCCCATGGGGAGGAGCCCCACGGGGAGGAGTCCCACGGGGAGGAGCCCCACGGGGAGGAGCCCCAACGGGGAGGAGTCCCACGGGGAGGAGCCCCACGGGGGAGGAGTCCCAACAGTGAGGAGCCCCATGGGGGAGGAACCCCACGGGGAGGAGCCCCAACGGGGAGGAGCCCCATGGGGAGGAGTCCCACGGGGAGGAGCCCCACGGGGAGGAGTCCCACGGGGAGGAGTCCCACGGGGAAGGAGCCCCATGGGGGAGGAGTCCCAACAGTGAGGAGCCCCACAGGGAGGAGTCCCAACAGTGAGGAGCCCCACGGGGGAGGAGTCCCAACAGTGAGGAGCCCCATGGGGGAGGAGTCCCAACAGTGAGGAGCCCCACGGGGAGGAGCCCCCAGGGGGAGGAGCCCCAACAGTGAGGAGCCCCAAGGGGAGGAGTCCCAACAGTGAGGAGCCCCATGGGGAGGAGCCCCACGGGGAGGAGCCCCACGGGGAGGAGCGCCAACGGGGAGGAGTCCCACAGGGAGGAGCCCCACGGGGAGGAGCCCCACGGGGGAGGAGTCCCAACAGTGAGGAGCCCCACGGGGAGGAGCCCCCAGGGGGAGGAGTCCCAACAGTGAGGAGCCCCAAGGGGAGGAGTCCCAACAGTGAGGAGCCCCATGGGGAGGAGCCCCACGGGGAGGAGCCCCACGGGGAGGAGCGCCAACAGGGAGGAGCCCCAAGGGGGAGGAGCCCCAAGGGGAGGAGTCCCACGGGGAGGAGCCCCATGGGGAGGAGCGCCATGGGGGAGGAGCCCCTCGGGGGAGGAGCCCCATGCACCACAGCTAGAGGGCAGCCCCCGCCCGCCACAATCAAACCCGTGAGAAGCAATGGAGACCCAACAGAGCCATACACAAATAAATGAATATTTTTTTAAAAAAAGAATGACTACGAATGAATAAGTAAAGGACAAGATTCTTGGCCATCCTGTTTAAAATCGAGTCCTACCCCCACTGGCTCTCCCTAACTCCTTCCCCTTCTTTTCATCCCATAAACTTCCTATATATTTTCTCAGTTCCTTCTGCTTAGGTCTTTCTCCTACAACGAGACTATCCCCTCCCTGCAGGCAGGGATGTCCATTGCTTTAACTTGCCACAGAATCCCTAGCACCTGGAATAATGCTTGGCACATGGCAGGCATCCTAAGACAATTTGCTAAAATAAGTTAATAAAAACCATCCAACAGCGAAACAGACAACAGGTCTGAACAGGCGATTCACAGGAAAACGAGTGACCATGAGCACAGAAAAGACGTTCAACTTGCCTTGTAAACAGGAAAACGCAAATTAAACAACTATGGGATATCACGTTTCACGCACTAGAGAAGCACCCATGTAGATATTTGATAATATCAGGTATTCTGGAGGCTGTGAGAACGCACTTTCCTGAAGCTGATAAGAACGTAAATGGTTTAACTATTTTTCGAGTAGCAGCTATTAAAATTAAAAATACATATTCCCTATGACCGAATAAATCCACTTCTCAGGATGTACCCTAGATGATATCTGCATACGGGGTAAGCACAAAAATGGTTACTAACACGAACAGAGTAGATGAACCTAGTTTCATCAATTAGGCTTATGAGTAATATAACATGGCCTGGCTATGAAAGACTGCAACAGTTTAAAAAAACAGTATGGTAGAAACCTATGACCTTGCCCAGGAAGATCGAAGACATACTATTGAAAGAGAAAAGCAACTTGTAAAAAAAAATTTTTTTATGGACAGCAGGATACAACTTATTATTTTTAATGCTCCATGCTTTTGATCCATTCATTTATACTCATGTAAATACAAGAACAAAAGGTGTGGACGGATGTGCTCCAAACTGACCATACCATGATCACTTCCAGGGATGGAAGAGAAAATCAAGGTTGAGGTCAAGGTCAAAGAGGACTTCAACTTGATCCACAAAGTTACAGGCAGAAGAGCTGCCTGGAAACCTGTGAAATTTAACACTGGTTTTTGAAAATTATACATCAGAAAAGAGAAAAGGATGCTGAGCTAAGAGTTAGAAGTTGGGTTCCTATCCAGCCACTCCACAGCTGAGAGGTGCTGGGAAAATCCCGTACTCTTTCTGTGACTCTGCTCCTTTCTCTGCAACTGGGAGGAAGCGGGGTTAGACAAGTGACAACTCACTTGAGATCCCACCTTCCGCAGAGTTTTACAAGGGTTCAGCAGGCTGTCTAGTCAACTATAAACCCAAGGCTCCAGGACAATAGATGATCACACATGGTCTAGAATGTTGCTGTTCAAGACAGCAGATGATATAAAAATTGAGCTGAGAAGTCAGTTTCTCAGTCATACAAGCCACACATGACAAGCACCCAGGAGCCACAAGTGGCTGGCGGCTACCACGATGGACGGCAAGATAACAGGACGTTTTCATCCTCGAGAAAGTTCCACCAGACGATGCCAGTCCAGAAAGATGGCATCTCTCGCGCCCCTCTAAGCCCTAGACCAAGAGGCAAGCTCAGGGTGGAGCAGGGCCAGATGGCAACCTTCTTCATAACCTGACAAGCTGACACCCACAACATGTACATACGTGTCAGATACACATCCGAGAAGCACCCTTGGGCAAAGGTGGAAATGCAGTCAGTCTTATCTCTCCACCCCCTCTCCCCCACGCAAACTGCAGAACAAGGTCCTGATGGAGACAAAAATCACAGAAGGAAGGGCAGCGTCCAGAGGAGATTTTGCTTTTGTTGATCTTGCCTTGCATTTGGACCCAAGATAAACATCTCTCCTCACCTGCTGTTCTGGATTTCTCAGGAGGTGGTAATTACAGAATCGGTCAGAATCAAGGAGGAAAGTAGGTGGCATAGACAGTGACCCTAGTGGTCTGAGGCTCCGTCCGCCTCCCCGTGACCTAAGAGCAGAAATCGCAGGCTGCGGGCATTCAGGGTGAACAGCCAGAGAACGGCGGGAGACGGAATCTGTCACAGCCCCCCGGCTCTGCCTGAGTCCAGCCACCTCCGGATCCCCTCCCCAGTGGCATGCTCATCAGCTCACCACCGCCTCTCGAGTGACTGCTGATGCTCTCTGGCTGACCTCCTGCTGGTGTGTAACAGAACCGCCCACTGAGCCCTAAAAAAATGCAAATAGGAGCCACATAGTCCCCCGCTTACAACCCTCCAAAGACTTCCTGTGGCTGGAGAGTAAAATTCAAACTTGATGCCATGGTCTATCTGTGAGGCTGCCGTCAGCCCAGCCTCTGTCTTCCTATCTGTCCCCCATTACGCTCCTGCCGACACCAGCCAAGCTTCTGTTCCCTGCGCACACCAAGCTCTCTCCAAACTCAGGGCCTCTGCATAGCCATCTTCTCTGCTCGCATACTCTTCTTCCACTGGTACTTCCAGCTCTCAGATCTTCAGGTCTCTCCCAAACCACCACTATTTACATATGCCCAGCACTGGAGCCAGCTCTTTCAGACTAGCAAGAGTCAGTTGGTTAAATTTCCAGGAATTTTGAAGAGCTAGATATCACCTTGATAGCCTGAAACCAACCACGGTGAGGACATCCACACTGCGGAGATCAGCAAATGTTAAAAGCTGGGGCTCTTTTTTCCAGAAAAGTGGATCTTAAAGGCTCACTCACACACCACTGGAACAGTCCCTTCGTTACCACCTGACACTGTCTTGCTAGTTGTTGATTTGCTCAGCATCTCTCCTTCCCACTTGAACAGGAAGCCCTCGGTAGAGGAAGTGTGCCTGTTTTGTTCAGCGTGATCACTGAGAGTCAATGGCCACCATCCACAGCACTGCGGTGACTAAGCATGCGCTGCCCTCAAGGCCGAGGACCAGACTCCACGTTTCACACGTGAGGCAACAATGCTAGGCGGGATGGGCCCATTCTATACGTGAGGACACCGAGGCTGGCGAGGTCCTGGCAGCGCGCCTCAGTGGACACTGTTAGTGCAGGGCAGGGCAGGGTGCTCTGGACCTCCAGGCTCTAAGTCCACTTCCACGGTGTACTGTCCGTGTCCTTGCCATCTGGCGGGTTCACAGCTGCTTTATCATCTACAGCTATGGGTCAGAAAGAGCAGACTGGGTTCTCAAAGGAGACACGAGCCAGTGCTAAGTGGTAAGATCCAGAGTGTTCCTCCTGCTGAACAAGAAGTGGGGGGAGGCGGGTAGAGCGAGAGAAGCAGAGAACGGGCAACAGCAACCAAAACAAGTAACGCTGCTTCTTGAGAGAGGAACCTGCTGCTTTCAGCAGAACTCTCTGGGTCTCAGAGCAGCCCCTGCTTAAGCTGGACTAGCTGACGCCACGTGCGCAGACGGAACCCACCTCACCCACGTGAGCTCCCCCTCTTAGAGAGGGTGGGAGCAGGGATTTCACATTTGGTCAGATACACACAACTCTCCATCCAGGCCCTGCTTCTTACGAGCAGCTGTGTGACCTCAGAGCAGTGACCCCACCTCGCTGAGCGTCCGTTTGCTCCTGTGAAACAGGGACATCACCTCCCACTTCCCAGGGCTCTTTGAAGGCTAAATAAGATGACCTCTGTAGGGCCCCGAAGCCCAGCACACAGGAGGTGCCCACGAAACAAGACTTCCTGTCATCAGAGGATGATGCAACTCAAAACACGGAGGTGATACAACAGGACTGAGTGGAGGAGCGAAGAATGAATGAGACTCAACATGAGAAACATAGCCCGCAACAGTCCTGTGAGGTGAAGCCCAGGCCACTCGCCCCCTCGTCTCTGTGGGCAGCCGAAAAGCCCCTGATGTGGACGGTTTGGAGGACCAGACCACCTAAGCTGGAAAGACAGCTTCCCCTCCCCTCTGCACCCTCCCCCTCCCCAGAAGGTGGCCGAAGTACCCAGAGCATGTGTATTCTGGGGGAGCCTTGCCAGTTCTCTGGAGGTTTGATAAGAGCATATAGGGATTTACTTGCTTCTCCAAAAACTGAGTGATTGGGTCTTGCAAACAGAGCTTGATGTCTTGGGAAGGCAAGACTTACCCCTGAGGTCCCAAACACCCTGTGGTCCCCCGTTAGAGGAAGACCAGGGTCTTGAGGCCTCTCTCCAGGCTTCTCCAAAGATAAGGTCATCTCAGGGGCACTTGGCAAGCAGGGTGGCCTCCCAGCCATAGCAGACGCCCGCCTGCCCGCCCGTGGCAACCTAGAAGCTCAAAGTCAGCGAGCTTCCAAAGCAGAAGAGGCTCCACTTGCCGCAGCCGAGGTGAGAGCAAATGTGTTCCGCGTCTTGTAATTTCCCAGGCAGTCGACAAGATTCCAGGAAGAAGGGGGTGCTTCTGACCACAAGGGTCTGCTGCACAGGCAGGCGGGTGTCAGAGCTGATTGCACCCGCACAGCAGCGTCCAGAGGGGAAGGCAGGGCCATCCCTTTTGGGGTGAGAGGGCTGAGGCTTAGCGGGATTAAGCCACTTGCTCATGACCCTACAGCTCCAAAGCCATTGGTGGAACCACAGGGATGTGGCCAGACCTGCCTCCTCTCTGTCAGCTGCCTCCAGATGCTCCCAGATCTCAGACTGTGTCTATTAAGGCAGGCGGGTCCATCCCACCTACTCAGCCAAAGGAACAAGGAATACAAGGAATGGTGTCTGCATCTCAGAGACCCTCAGTTTCCCAGAGAAAGCTCATAAGACCCACCCTCACCCCCAAATTCAAGCTCTGCCCACTCTTAGGGGCAACTTAACATTCCTGATGCGCAGATTAAAGGGCGCTGGTACACGGTAATATCTGCTTTCCCTTTGTCTTGTTATGAAAGTGGTAAGGGCTCAACCATAAACTGCAGAAAAAAACGGACAATATAAAAATACATGAATTATAGAAGAGCTTGAGAGTCGCTTGGACTGCAAGGAGATCCAACCAGTCCATCCTAAAGGAAATCAGTCCTGAATATTCATTAGGAGGACTGATGCTGAAGCTGAAGCTCCAATACTTTGGCCACCTGATGCGAAGAACTGACTCACTGGAAAATACCCTGATGTTGGGAAAGATTGAAGGCGAGAGGAGAAGGGGATGACAGAGGATGAGATGGTTGGATGGCATCACCGACTTGATGGACATGAGTCTGAGCAAGCTCCGTGAGATAGTGAAGGAAAGGGGAACTGGTGTGCTGCAGTCCATGAGCACGAAGTCCACGGGTCACAAAGAGCTGCACATGACTTAGTAATAGAATAACACGGAGAAAATACTCCTGCAAAATAAACACACATCCTGGTATACACCTTTCTACCCTCTTCTTCTATGCACTTACGGAAGCACAGCGGGATTCTATTTTAGATATGGTGTGGCCACTGCCCTTTGTCACTAAATGCTGTTTAATGGGACAATCTCAAATGACTGTATAGAATCTCCCTGGGCTTAGACTGGTGCAAGACTAGTGAGGTGCCCAGGCACACGATTTAAGGAGGCACTGGCTCTCAGGGCTGTGCAAATGCACACTGGGTACCTGAGAGTGGGTGCTACCTTAAATTCTGCCCTTCCCTGCACCCCTTGAGGTCCTCGTATGTTTGGACCACAGCTTCAAGGCCCCCCGCAGCTGGGCACTTAGGTTGCTCAAGCATTCCCTCGTATATAATGTTGCAATGAGAACTCAGAAATGACACTTCCCTGAAAACCATTCTTCTATCAACTCTGTTCAGAGTTTTTAAATACTCTCAGATGCATGAGGCTGCCATCAAATCTAAAATGTGGGATTGATTTTCAAAATGGCAACTGGCCAAGGAAACTGTTTTGAATTTTACTAAAATCAAATTTTAACAATGTTAAGTAGCATTTTTTTTTGTCGAATTTGGAATATTAGGAAACTGGTATCATCCTCAAAGATTACATTGTGAAAGAAGGAAAAAGCCCATGGGGGCATTTCACTGTGATTCCCAACTGCCACACAGCACGTGGGGCAAAGGTCTGTTACAAATGCACATGGATCCCAAATTCTGCCTTTATTTTTAGATGCAAAAGATTGCAGAACATACCTGCTACCCCTACCACACTCCCATCACACACACACACACACACACACACAGAGACACACACACACAGACACACAGACACAGACACACACACACACACAGAGACACCACACACCACACCACACACACCATACACACACACACACCACACACACACACACAGAAAACTAGTCCATGAGTGTACTCTGGTCTCAGTGGTCCCAACAAGCATTACCTAGCCACCTAATGAACACATAGCAAAAACATCATTAAAATTCCTAACTCATCCCTCCTCCCTAATCCTCCCTGTGCCTCACCTCCACAGTGGCTCCATCTCGAAGTCCTATCAGTATGATTTCCTGAAGGGCACTCAAATCCATCACCATTTCCCCATCCATCACTTCCATCCAAAACACCACTGCTTCTCTCCTAAGGAGTTTCTCTGTATCGCCCCTGGTCCTCACACATCATCCTCTGTCCTGAGGACAGACTTTTTCTAAACTCCCAGCTCCCACTGGCTGCACCACCCAACATCACGCCCCCAGCCCTCACCACGGGCTCCCTGCGTCTGACCTTTCAGAAACACGCTCTCCCCAAGTTAATTCCTAGTCATACTGCAGTGTGGCTCAAATATTATCTCCCAAGAAAGTCTTTCCTTGCTCCCTGGATGAGGTGGGGGTCCCCAGTAATAGTTTTCTTTGTTGTGTTTCTCATAATTGCAGGATATAATTAGGTGCCCAATTAATTGCTGCCTGTCTGGTCCCTTTCCATCCTCCTGAAGTTCCATGAACAACTAACTGCCCTTTTACTAAAGAAGAAACGGAGGCTCAGAGATGCCCAACTGAGCAAGCTGCAGTGCAGAGATTTGAACCCACGTGTATGGCAGGAAAGATATTTCCTTCATCTGCTCTATGTCCAGCTGATGCAAAAGATGGAACAAGGGCGTCACCCAGGTAAAAGTTGACCTGGTGGAAATACATGAATCCAAGAGCAGAGTCCGCAGAAACAGGGTGTGCCCGAATCTGTGGCAGACAACTTTGCAGTTGTCTGTCAAAATTACAAATTACTACACTCCCTTGGCTGCATCCGCTCCTAGTGAGTGGGTTATCCGTGGATGTGCAACAAAAAACTAATGACGAGCTTATTTGATGCAGCGCTCTTTAAACCAGCAAAATATTGGAAGCAACCTAAAGGTCCATCAAAAGAGCACTAGTTACATCAGTAGTGGCGCGTCATGGTCTATAATACTGTTATTTTAAAAAGAGAATGAGTGTGCTGAGGACCAGCACCACAGTGAGTATGAGTGGCAACCCCTGGAGTTGCGCAGTGCACAATCCGGGCAACCATACGGGGCACCCTCAGGAAGCTTTTTATATACTGATATAGAATAATCTCCAAAATAAAACATCACTGTGAGAACGAATGTATCTGTTGTGTTTCTAGAGTGGAGAAGGGATGTGTGTTTATGTGTATGTGTGTTGTGTAAGTGTATATCCAAAATAAAAGTAGAAAAGAAATCAGGCCTTACTTTACAATGTCTACTGAGCTTCAATCACTCCCAGGAAGGAGCTCTGTTGTCCCCGGACCCCATGGTTTTAGCTCCCCTGAACCCAGTACGTGGGTTACCGTTCAACACAAAAGAAGGTGTAACATAAGAAGAGTAAAGCCAAAAATCCATTCAGACAAAGTGAGCCCCCCAGCATTTCCCTTTGTAAACCCTGACATTTCTTTTAAAAAGCCACAAAGGAGGAAAACAAAAGCGATAAAGGCAGAAAAGCATATGCCCCGTCCCATCCCATCCCGTAAGACAAGTGAAGACTCAGCAGCCACCCACAGCAACCTCAGGAGCAGGAGTCCAAGGGGGAGCCCCCCAGCAAAGGAAGAGGGAGGCAGAGGAGCCAGCAGGGCCCCCTGGAGTCCAGGGGAGGGGCCCACGCCAGCAGAGAAGCAACCACACACCGCCTCCAGGGAGCGGCACGTCTTGGTGGCTCAGCGCTGGAAACCCAGTGACGCGCACGTCCGGTTCCCACCGCTAGGGTCCAAGCTACCGCCAACTTTTGCCCAGACCGTTGCAGTGGACTCTTCACTGGGCCCGTCTCCTGCCTGGCCTGCTACCTCAACCTCCCTCCTGGTCTCTCTGCGTCCTTCTTGCCCGTCTCTTCCCCTTCCCACGTGATCTCCTGCACAAAGCAGCTAGAAAGTACTTTAAAACTGTACGTGAGGGACTTCCCTGGTGGCCCAGTGGTTAAGACTTCGCCTTGAAAAGCGGAGGACAAGGGCTCGATCCCCGACTGGAGAGCTAAGATCCTACAAGCTGCGAAGCAACGAAGCCCGCACTCTGCTAGTACCGAGCCCGAGCGCCGGAACTAGAATCGGTGCGCCAGGACGAAAGATCCCGCAGGACGCAACGAAGGCCCAACGCAGCCAAGTAAACAAACATTGGGGAAAAAATCCACTGTGCGTTCTATCCTTTCCCTCCTCTGCTCAACCCACCCCTACGCCTCGCCCAGAGCAAACATCTCGTTCAGATCACAAAGCCAAGGTCTTTAACGTGGCGCAGAAGACCCTCCACCTCCAGCCCACCCTCCCGGGTCCCTCCGCTGCAGCCACAGGGGTCTTGCTGCCCTCCAACAAGCCCAGCGGGGGCACACTCCAGCCTCCAGGTCTGCGCACGTAATGCTCCCTCTGCCTGGGGCGCTCATCCCCCACGCCCACAGGGCTCATCCCCGTGCTCTCTCAAGCCTCTCCCCAGCTGACCTCCCATCAGAGAGGCTCTGCCTGACTGCTCGCCCCAACACGGCAGTCCACGCCCATCTCACAGTTCACCCACCCACCCGTGGCTCTGTGTTGCAACAGAGATTCATCATCGCCAGACACTCAGATGTATTTATGTGATTTTTTTTCCCCTCCCCTACTAGGGCATCAGCAACTTCCCTGGGTCGTTCACAGAGGTCTTTGCAGTGCCTAGAGCAGCACGCAGGTGCTGGACACGCGCTCGACCCCAGGAGGGAGGGGAGCCCCGTGGGAGGAGTTTGAGCGGCTGTCATCCTTCCAGACCTGCCCTCCTCCTCCACAACGCAGGGCGGTTCCACCGCCCATGCAGGCACCACAATTATCTTCCTGGCCCGCAGAGACCACTGTGTCCCGCTCAGTGTGGGCAGGACTCAGCTGGCTGGACAACTGGCACCTGGACTCCCCCTGCTCCAAAAAGAGGTGGCAGTTATCTCCAGGGTGTGATGGGGGACGAGCCTTCTGTCTGCTTTCTCAGCCAAGCGGGGGATGCCCCCGGCCAGGACGGTCTTCAGCCTGGGAGGAGACCTCTGGAGCCAGAGGCCTCTCTGCCAGAGCCATATTCTATTTTATTTCACTTTATTTCAATTGAGGCATCACTGATGCACCATGTTATATAAGTCTGAGGTGTACGATGTAGTGATTCACAGCTTTCAAAGGTTATATTGTTTATAGTCATAAAATATTGGCCCTGTGCCCCGCGCTGTACACTCTATCCGTGGAGCTTATTCACTTTATATGTAGTAGTTTGTACCTCTTAATCCCCGGATCCCTATCTGGCCCCTCCCCACTTCCACAGGGCCAGGTTTTTAAGAAATCGCACAGCGAGCCATAAAAAGAGAATGAGCCACTTTGCATGGGCTCGAAAACAAAACAAGCCAGTCTCTCTCAGTATTCTAAATTAAGAATCAAGTCATTCTATATTTCTCGCATCACTGGAAATTAAAAACAGACATATCTACCGCACAGCAAGCATGCTGACTAAAGAGAGAGGCTCGATGGCCTGGCACATGCTAAATTTGTTTCCAATTACCATGTCCACATTTGAAACCCTGAGGAAGCTGGGGAACACAGGGTGGTGAGATCAGAGGCAGGCACGTGAGCCCAAGCGGGTTCAGGATCCAGCGCTCTACCCCACAGCCCTCTCCCCGGAGCCCCCAGGGGTCTTTGAACAAAGAAACTGGGTCACTGTGCCCCTCCCCGCCCACCCAGACACCAACTTTCCCTTCTCTGGCCCCACCCACCCCTCTGTGCGCTCAGCCCCCAACTTCTGGTCCACCCGACAGAAACGTCCGTTCAGCCACGGCTCCCCACCGGCACCTCCATCCTGAGCAACTCTCCTTCCTGGCCAAGGAGCGACTGCGTCACCTAGGAGATGAGTCTGGAAGAGCTGGACTGAAACATGCAAGCCTTTCCAGAGTCGACCTTTGGAAGGAGCTTTGGGCTTTTTTTTTTTTTCTTCTTCACTGCTTTAAGAAGCGAAGCAAGTTCTCATCACATCTCTCTGTTCTCCTCCCGGGGCAGAACCAGCATAACCCTGAGATGAAGAGCAGGATCCCTGGAGAAGCCAGACTGTCTGGGGTTACATCTTGGCATGGGTCCCTGACTCCATCACAGCAGAGAACATTTACATCTCAGGGCCTCAGTTTCCTCATCTGCTGATGGGACTAATGATAACACAGCCTCACTGGGCTGCTGGGAGGCTCCAGTGCGGGACACACAGGCATGCTGCAAGCACTCAACAGATGTCGACTTCCATGACTATCCCTTCACCTACGGCTGGGTGACTTTGGACGGTGAAATTCCTCCTTCTAGTCTAAGGACTTGGAAGAAACCACCTTGAAAAGTTTTCTTTGGTCTCTAAAACGAAATAACCCTCAGATGCATTTAGAAAATCCAAAAGCTTCATCACGGTCTATAAAACCCTACATCACCTGGCCCTTGCCCAGGTCACCAACCCCATCTCCCCACTCTGGTCCAGCCACATGGGCCTCCATGCTGCTCCTAAAACACGCTGAGTTCACTCCTACCCCAGGGCGTTAGCATTTACACTCCCCCAACCTAGAACTCTCTTCCTCCAGGTCTTCCCATGGCTGGCAACTGGGTCTTTAGGTCTCAGCCTGAATCCAGGGCCTTCTCCAAGCAGCCTTTCTAGAGCAGAGCCTCCTCACGGTCACGCCATCACTCCTGCTGGTTTCCTTCGATAAGTGTTATCTCATGCATTGGCTCATTGCTGTCTGTCTGTCTGCTAGAATGAAAGCTCATTCATTGCTATGTCCCCACATCTTGAACAGTACCTGGCATATAGCAGATGTTCAATAAATATTTGCTGAGTAAATAAATGAACAGATTAATTCTTAGGTTCCTATGTGGCTCCACACACTGCCAAGTGATTCATCCTCCAGTGACCCTGAGAAAGGAGACTTATTCATGTCTAGAAGAGAATCCCCATGTTTGGAGTCTGCCTGAATTCACTACCACTTGAGCCAGTCGGCAGGAATGTGTCTCACCATGAAAGAGACATATTATACCAGGCCAATTTCATTGGAAGTCAAAGAGGAGACAAACTCAGGCTGGAAAAATTAAGTGTACAATCTCTTTTCCAGAAGCATTTAGAGACGAACATAGGGAGAAACTGAGTTGAAAGGGCATTGACTTGGCAACCTCTTGAAGATGGTGAGGAAAGGTGAGACACGGGCCTTTGTGTTCACCCAAAGAGCAGACAACAAGCAAGAGCAAGCTTCAGAAACATTTCTCCATGAGCCTCTGGCCCAGGGCATCGGCCTGATATTGAGGAACAAAGTGTCTGATGTCTGCAGGGTACCTGGGCTCTGGGAGAAGCAGGGAAGGGGGAGAAATCGAGTGCCCCCTGAAAGGGGCAATGGAGGACTGAAAGGAGCTCATGAAGCCCTTGGGCACCTATCTGACCCTGACCAGTGGTACCCAACACAGCTGCGTGAACACCCGGGGATGCTGAGACGAGAAGCCACAGCCAGCTCCCAGGGCAGCCCCTCTGAACACTTTGGTGAAACATCCCAAAGAAAATGCAGCTCAGCTCACATAAATGTTCCACTAAAGACAGTGCCATCTGGGCGAGGCATAAACTCTGGCCCCTCCTCTTCCTCTTGGGCCAAAAGCTGAAAAAGAACCCAGAGATGGTGGGGTGGGAAAAGCCAGAACTAGTGAAATGCAAGACAGGCAGCTGAGCCAGTCAAGGCACTAAAACTGTGAGTTACTCCCAATCAAACGACACCCCCCCCCCGGCCCCCACCCCAAAGGCCACGCAGGTCTCTGGATCCAGACCAAAAACTCTGAGTCACTTTTGCCACAAAGGGGAAAAAAGGAGAAGGCAGACGTGATGTGCACCTTTCCGCACTCTATTTTGGGATTTTAAAGATCCAATTTCTTTCGTTTCAAAGGGTGGGTTTTTGGAGGGCTCTGCATGACCCTTGCGCAGTGCGCACGGCGAGACGACGCGGAGACGGGCCTCTGTCGGTGACCTGGGGAGAGGCAGGGCCCCTCTGGCAGATCAACAGATCGCATCATCCGGGAACAAGGAGCCCGTTCTTCTGCGGAGCCACTTGGGGCCGGCTTTCACAACATGATGGAAGCATGTGGGCTGATCCGGCCTGACTCACCTCTTTCTGGAGGCAGCCCCGCGCTCATTCACTCATTTATTCGTTCATTCAGCAGACAGCCTCTCAGGGCAGGGCTGCGAAGCTGAACGCTGTTCTCAGAAGACTGGCCAACCACACATGCCCTGGGTGGAGAATCAGGTACCTCCAGATGGACGGTGACATCCAAGACTATCACTGTCCCACAACTTACTGAAGATGCGGGGCTTCGAATAACTGGTGAATCGGGATTTTTCAGCCTCAGCACAATTGACTAGGGTTGGTTTAGGGGCCAGCTTATTCTCTGCGGGGCTTCCCTGGTAGCTCAGCTGGTAAAAAAAATCTGCCTGCAATACAGGAGACCCCAGTTCGACTCCTGGGTCAGGAAGAGCCGCTGGAGAAGAGATAGGCTACCCATTCCAGTATTCCTGGGCTTCCCTGGTGACTCAGCTGGTAAAGAATCTGCCTGAAATGTGGGAGACCTGGGTTCGACTTCTGGGTTGGGTAGACCCCCTGGAGAAGGGAACAGGTACCCACTCCAGTATTCTGGCCTGGAGAATCCCATGGACAGAGGAGCCTGGCAGGATACAGTCCACCAGGTCGCAGAGTCAGACGCGGCTGAGCAACTTTCACTTCTCAGTGTGGGTGCAGGGATGGGGGGCGGGGCACGGGGGCGGAACTGTCCTGTCCATTAGGAAGGTTTAGCAGCATCTCTGGCTCCGCCCACAAGATGCTCCCTGGCCCAACTCAGTTGTGATGACCAAGAATAGTCTCTGGACACTGTCAAATGCCCTCTGAGAACAAAATCACGGCCCTGGGATCATCCATCCTAGACCTTTCCTGCCCTCTCATCAGGAAGCATCCTCCATGGACCCCTCCCAAAGCCCTCTTACAGCTACAAGGTTAATATTTACCTCTCTAGGCGTCCTAGGATAGTGCTAGTGGTAAAGAACCCGTCTGGCAGTGCTGGAGATATAAGAGACGCAGGTTCAATCCCTTGGTTGGGAAGATCCCCTGGACCAGGAAATGGCAACCTATTCCAGTACTTTTGCTTGGAGAATATCAGACAGAGGAGCCTGACAGGCTACAGTCCATGGGGTCGCAAAGAGTCAGACACAATGAAGCGACATCCAGTAGCACTCTGTAGGCCACAGGCTATGGAAAATCAGATAATACAGGAAGGACTCACATCTCTCAAAAATTTTAAATTGTATTATAAAGGCAGTGCTATAATGTCTTTCTTCAAGGTCATCTGTTGGGACAGAGACCACTTGCTCTCCACCCATTATCCCTTTCCCCTTCCTCAGTAACAGAATCTCTGCTACCTCAGGGGGCAACAAGCCCATCTGAGACCCACACCTCCCAGCCCCTCTGCAGGTGAGTGCAGCCACATTACTAAGTGTTGAGTCAACGAGATGTAAACAAAAGTGCGGAGAGGGCTTGCACAAAGGCTCCTGAGAGGAAGCTTTTGTCCTGCTTTCTTTCTTCTTGGAATTACACTGCTTGGGATATGGATGCAACAGCAGCAGCTCCGATAATCATTTTGGACTGTGAGGCGACCCTGAGCAGAACAGGAAGAGAGGAGGAGCCTGGACGGCTGATAACTTTGCAGTATTTTGGAGGACCCACCTCTAGACTGTCCCCATAAGAAAATAAGCTTCTCAGTGTTTGAAGCAGCTATTTGGGGTTTCCGGCAGATGTGATCCAAGCCTAACTGAAAGGCCCATCATCCCACCACCCTACCGTTTCCTCCACACCTTCACGTCCCCTCAACTGCCCTCCAATGGGAATAAGATGACCATGCTTACGTGAACCTCAATTTAAAAAATACTCAAGGTTCAAAGACTAGACATTTTGGTGCACAAGGCTTCGTAAAAATTGATTTCTCCTACGAGCCAGTGCTGAAGTCAATCGGGAAGAAGGTGCCACAGACAGAGAGTCGGAAGATCCAACTGCTCAGAAACATTTCAGGCAGAGACACTCCAGTCTGCTCGCCTTCCTAGGCACAATCAGAATGAGTGTCTAGAGAGGCTGTCTGTCTGACACACGCGGGGGTGACGATGGCGTGCGCTAGAAATAAAATCGCTGCTTACTTTCTGTCTGGTTTCCGAATTGCTTTTTCCTGGTTGAAAGGTGCCAGGCCTGGCAGTTTTCTAAAAATTTAAAACTCAAGTCAACAAATATTTGTTGAGCACTCTATTCACACACACACAAAAAGCCACGCTAGGGAAAATTTGTGTAATGGGGGATGCTATAATTAATCGTCATCTTCATAACAACAGAACCACCTAATGATGTCCTGAGGGCTTGTTAAATACTGGGCATTGTTCCACAGCTATCAGCCCATCCAGTCCTCATGGCAACCCTGTAGGGCAGACACTACTATTTTATGAGGGAACTGAGGCGCAAAGAGGTTAAGCAATTTGTTCAAAGTCACACAGTCAGTAAGGGAGAAGCCAGGGTTCCAAGCAGACAGGTCTGTGTCCAAGGTCCATCCTCCTGACCCTAGTATGATACTCCGCTCCTGCTGTCTCAGAGCGGGGGAGACCCACAAGGGACCCACACAGTGTCCCCAGAGCTCACCCACACTCTGGCTGCGTTCCTAAGCTGTCACTGGGCCTCTAGTTACCTAATCTTTCTCTTTTACAATGTAACTTGTATTTTCACTTGTAGAAACATATAAAAATACATCTTACATTTTTTGCATAATATGTAGCTACACAAATATTTATAGAAGCCTGCTGTTGCTCAGCCCCTAAGCTGCGTCCAACTCTTTGCCACCCCATGGACTGCAGCATGCCAGGCTGCCCTGTCCTTCACTACCTCCTAGAGTTTGCTCATACTACATGCACACCATAAATAGTTATACAAACTAGTATGTATAAGAATAAATAAACCAAAAGGTTATATTGAACAATACAGAGAATAGAGCCAATATTTTATAATAACTATAAGTGGAATATAACCTTTAAAAATTATGAATCACTATGCTGTATACCTATAAAGTATATAATGTTGTACACCTCAAATATATCTCAATTTTAAAATGTTAAAAAAGAATTAGTAAACTCAAGTTAAAGCTACTAGAAATATTTAGATATACAATAACGCTCTTCAAAACTCTTCAGTAGAAAATGCTGACAAAATGTTGATGGTTGTCAAGTGATGAGTATATAGGGGGTTCATTGTACCATTCTAATTTAATATGTTTAAAATTTTCCATAATTAAAATTTTTAAAGAATAAAAATAATTAAATTTTTATTTAATTAGGATCATCAGTCAGCAATCAAAGGTACACATAAATGCACAGAAAAATAAAGGTGCCAAGAAAACAATTATAAAGCGTTTTTTTGAAATGATGATTAAGTACCACAGCATTCGTTGCCTAGGAAGCCCCAGGGATCACTAACTGACTAGAAGTCCGTCAGAGGCAGTGCTGGGGAAAGCACAGGCATACTTGGGAGCCAGGCGATCATCAGGGACTGGCTAGATATCTACCTCTATCAGCGCCGGACACAGGAGAGGCTCAGCAAACCTTTTGCTCAAGGAGCTGAGAAGCTCTGCAAGGAGAAGCGGTACCACTGCCCTGCCTGTGTGCCAGTAGAGGGATCCTGTGCGCACAGAAGGAAGTGGAGAAAGAAAACCCGCCGAGGTGTAAAGCTGAGGCATGTTCCTATGACCAAAAGTGGCCATTTCCCTGGAAGCCATGTGCCAGCCTGCCCGTCTTCCTCATTCTGTGTGTGCACCTGTGCCAGCCTGCCCATCTTCCTCATTCTGTGTGAGCTGCTGTGGGGTCCCCAGGGGTGGGCTAAGTGTTTCACAACCCGTTCTCCATGGGAAAAAGCTCAGTTTGTAGGGTTTGCCGATTTTCATGTTGTAAATGTTCCCACCGTGGTTGATTTCAGTTGGCAAACAATCCGCCTGCAATACAGGAGACCCCACTTCAATTCCTGGGTCGGGAAGATCCCCTGGAGAAGTATTCTGACGTGGAGAATTCCATGGAATCACAGAGTCTGACGCGACTGAATGACTTTCACTTATGGAAAGTTACCGGGTTTGGGAAGGGATGTTCAGCGGTGGACCCTACAGATGATTTCCACGGTAGGAAGACATTGGATGTAAATAACCTCAGAGGCATAGATTATAGGAAAACACTGCAGAATCCTGAAAACTTCACAGTAGACTCCCATAAACCAGTACAAACCAGCAGGGGCGTCCCCTGGGTAGACGCGGGTCTCTACACATCTGTACACAACGCACACCTGCCTGTACATCCATCTATCCACTTCCTACTCTTGTCCCACCGATGGGGAGCATGCACGCAGGCCCCACCCCTCTCTCCAGGAAAGACCTGAGGATCTCTCTAGGTCTGGCCCCATCTCCCTGTGGCCCGCCCTCCATACGCAGCTCCGCAAACATCCGGCTACACCAGCCTGGGCTCCCGTTGGCCGGATCCTGGCCCCCGATGCTCCAGGCTCCTTCTCACCCAGCAGGAGCCTGGTCTTTCAATCCGATCACACACATCTTCCTGTCTAGACAAGGCCGCTGGCTGCCAGGGCCCGGAGTGAATGAATTCACAGCCCTCCGCACCCTGGCACCGCCGGGCCCTGGCGGAGCTCCGCAGGGCTAACCCCGGGAGCCCAAGGACCCCTGCTCGGACCCAGCACAGCCCCCCGGGCTCGTCCAGGAACCACAGCGGAGACTCCAGCTGCAGCCAGGGGTGGGATCGCGTGAGCGCGGCCGGTCGGGTGGCGTGCCACCCCCGGAGAACCGGGCGCTGGCACTGCCAAGAGCCATCCGTCATCCTTGCGCTGAAAAGTGGGAAAACAAACAACAAAACCCCGACCCCGCCTCATTTAATGTGAACCAAATACAAAAGCCACAGGAGAAAGGCTTTCCTCTTTGCGCTTCCCTTTTCCGGCCCAGAAACACCAACAGGCCAAGATAAGGGCGTTGTGGCCGCCCCCTGGATGGTTTCAAAGGGTTGGCACCCACCCACTCCCAGGCCCACTCCCATGGCTAATGGCCTCCCCCGCCCGCCGGAGCCCCGGGGGGGTGGCGGGGGAGGCGGCCGAGGCCTCACGCCAGGGGCTTGGAAGCGGTTTAAGGCTTGCGCTGCAAAAGGGAGGAAGCGCGGCCTGTCAAGAGGCGTGATAAAGCATCTCCATATCGGGAACTTTCCTTTTAACTGCATCCAGCCAGCGCCGGGGCTGGGCCCCTGTCAAGGCCGAGCGCCTTCCTTTCATGTCGCCCCGTGTCCTCCGGTCACCACCGTGTCCGTGGGCCCACAGAGTTGGAGCATCGCGTGCTGGCATCCTCAGCTTGGGGCCAGCATCTCCGAGAGGCCGAGGTGCTGAGCCTGCAAGCCTGGCCGTCTGGTGGACCGTGCGGCATTTGCAAAGTCACCCAAAGCCTCTGGGCCCTGGATTTGTCACCAGGAAACCAGAAGAAGGGATTAAAAAGCAGTGGAAGCCAGCGGTGTAGACCAGGGGCGGGGCTGGGAGCTGGCAGACCCAAGCTTGAGTCTTGGCTGCTGAACTCGCTGGCTGGTAACCTGGGACGAGCCACTCAGACCCTCTACAAACGCGTCTGCGTGTGTAAAATGGAAACAGCGCCTGCCTATTCCACAGACTCACGAGGAGGAAATGAGTTGTTACACACGGGCAACTTACAACCGTGCCGGCACACACTAAGCGCTCAATGCACACGAGCCATCCTCTTCACTGTGTTTTCACGGGGCTGTTGTGGACACGGGATGAGGTTTAGTGGCATCATGCCACGTCTGAATAATGGGAAATAAATGACGTACCAGAGAAATCGCTTTAGTCTCGCAGACCATTCCGCTCACCTTCCCACTCAGGGGTGACGCCCCAGAGGGACACGGTGACCCCTCTCTCGCAGGAGGAGAGAGCCTCCCATTATGGCTCTGGACGCAAGCCAGCTCCTCTGTCCCAGGGAGCTCTGCAGAAAGAGCCGCCTGGTCCAACACCCCGAGAAGACCCAGCCGAGCCAACACCCCTGAGAGGTCAGTGTGTGGAGGCAGCACCGAGTCCAGCTCAGCCCCCGCACAGCCCCTTCCTCCGTGCTGACGTTGGCACCAGGATGCTCTCCTACCGGCATGGGCAGAAAGACCCAGCAAAGAGCCTGGCCCGGAACCCGGCGGCTCTGACCGTCAGCTTTCTCAGGCCCCATCTGTGTCTCAGGTCTGAGATTCACTGGGGCCACAGAGCACCGCCCCGACTGTACAAGGGTAGAAACAGACACCCACCTTGAAGGTGCTCACTGCCTCGGGGATTAAAGAATACACGCAAAGAGCTTTGGGACAGCACCCGGCACACAGCGAGTGCTCCATAAACGTCTGAGGTGCCATCACCCATTTCAAGCCTTTCAGGCTTGAAAGGCAGCTCAGGGTCATCGTTCATTCATTCGGCTCACGAGTCCTTAGAACAGAGAGGAAGGGGTGGGGCCCACGCTGCCACCCAGGCCCAGCCTGGCACCAGGCACTGTGACGCCCCCAGACGGTAGCTCAGAGAGGTGAAGTAAGCCGCCCAAGGCACCAGCTCAGAAGGGTTACAGCTGGGAACCAAAGGCCAGTCCAGAGGCTTCCCCAGCCAGCTGCTCCGCTGCTACGGCGGCTCCTCCCATTTCCTCTTTGTTGAAAAATCGTCCTTTTACTTTCAAGTGGAAACGCAGCACACACCAGTGATTCCCTTCCACTTCACTCTGAAGAGATTTGTTATTTCAGGCCCCAGAGCCCTTTCCTTTGCTACCATTTTCAGACCTCTGCTCATTCCGGCGGCAGCCTGCCCTAGCCAAGAGCTGAACACCGCTTCGTCTGCGTTCAGAGCCTGGGGACCGTGAGGGGGTGAGGGGCTGGAACTTGGCTGCCAGCGGAGAGGCCCTCCAGGCCCCCCACCCCCCATCCCCTCACAGCAAGGGCGAGATTCTCACCTCCCGAGACAGGGAGGCGAGAGGCCGAGAAGCCAGAGTTTGCCAAGAAGGGCTTCTGGAAGGAAAGGGAAATGAAGTCTGTTGTAAAAGGAAACACTCACTCTCCCTCCTCAAGGACTAGCGAGGCCCGGGAGGCCGCCTGGACGCCCAAGTCCTCTGTTCGCAGAGAGAGACGATGAGCAAAGAGATGGCCACTCGCTGGACTGAAGGCGACTCCGAACGGGGGTGCCCACTGCCCGCACGTGAGCCACACGGGGACAGGAGGCTGCACAGGGATGCGAATGCACCCCATGGGAGGGTCACAACTGGGGCCCAACAGCAAGTTCAGAGGCTTCCCCAGCCTCCTGCCCAGGCACTGGGGTCTTGGAGCTGACCCCCCGGCAGGCAGAGTGAGCCCCCGCCCAAGTGTGCGGGGCCAGAACCCCAGCCACCCCAAAGCCTCCTTTCTGATGGAAGCAAATGCAGCTTCTCCATCATTTCAGGGGCGAGCAGAGACAAATCCCACCTTCAACGCCCAATATGAAGCTGGGGGCTGGGTGAGTACCTAGGGCGTATGGGTCCTGTCGGGTTCAGCTTCATCCGGTTCTGAGCTGGGATTTCCTTTGCTCACTGGCAGAGTGCAGATAAAGCCTGCAGCCCTTGTTTTTAGCAAGCATGGAATTTGGAGGGGCTGAGGGAAGCAAACTGGCTCCCTGTCCTCAATCCGTGGGGTTCAATTACGTTTCTTTCCGTTACTTTCTGAGCTTAAAACCCATGATAAACACACTCGTCCCCGCTCCCACGTGCAGGAGCTCATATCAACCACGCTGGCCAGGCTGACACCCCAGTGTGTCACCTGATGAAGAATTTAATTCACATCTCAATTATCCTTCTGCCTTGAACTCCATGAAAAATCTGTGCAAAAGAACAGACCCCCAACCCCTCGCTACTGAAATGAAGGACAACACCGTCATTTTTATTGAGGGGGAGTTCAACTTTAGTCTCACTTCTATCTATTCTTTTTTTAAAAAAGACTTTGAGTAAATCCAAAGTCCTTTTTCCCTGAATATTCATGGAAGGACTGATGCTGAAGCTCCAAAAATTTGGCCACCTATGCTTGGAGCTGACTCATTGGAAAAGACCCTGATGCTGGGAAAGATTGAGGGCAGGAGGAGAAGGGGACGACAGGGGATGAGATGATTGGATGGCATCACCGACTCAATGGACATGGCTTGAGCAAGCTCCAGGAGATGGTGAAGGACAGGGAAGCCTAGCGTCCTGCAGTCCCTGGAGTTGCAAAGAGTCGGACACAACCGAGGGATTGAACAACAACAAAAATGCTTAGACATGAAAGTCAGTGAGACCTGGGAAGTTCTTTCCAAGCACTTCCCACAACCAGGAACAAATCCCCATCCAGGGTCACCAACAAGGCACCCAGACGAGCCAGGGAAGGACCTGAACAAGCACACTGGGCCTGGTTACAACTAGGGGCCCTGGGAGCCCAGCTCTGACCTCAGTGGAGGGCAGCCTCCCAACCCCCAGCACTCTTAACACAGAGAACATGGGCCCAATGTTGCCAGATCTTCTGATTATTAACACCAGCCAGAGATCCAACCTTTTAAGAGAAATCTCCGAATTTTAAGAGTTGGTAACTGGTGTCAACTTGATATCTTGAGCTGCTAAAACCATCCGCAGACAGACTCGGGCCCCGAGCTCCATCAGTTCTACAGGCTTTCTAGGCTGTTCCTGAAGCCTGGAACATTCTTCCCTCACATCTCTCAACACCCCGCTCAAATGTCACCTCCTCCCAGAAGCTGCCCCAGGTTTTCTGAGCAGAGTGAGTCGCTCAACCCAGACCCTCACCACCTCCTCCCTCTAGTACAGGCATATCTGCTTTATCCTTATCTCCGTAAAAAGAACAGTAATAATAATACCTAACCTCCATGGGACTCATTCTGCCAGGCGCTCTGCTTAGCGCTTCACCGCCAGCATCTCTCTTCCAAGTACCGTCACCATTCTACCTTAGCCACAGAGAGGTTAAGTCACTTGCCCAGAGTCACACAGCCAGTAACTGGCAGAGTCAGGCTGCGAACACAGGGCACCGGGCTCTGTCCCTCCCCCTGCCATTAACTCTGCCTTCAACTGCCTCCCTCAGACCTCCTGTATTCCCAAGTCCAGGTGCCCCAGCAGAGCGAGCGCTCCCTGAAGGCAGAGGCTGACTGATTTCTCTCTCCACCTAGGGTTCAGAGCTGACACGTGGTCAATATTTGCCGACTGGATGAGGGATGCAGCCCAACCTGACCTAGAAACCCCTGGAAGGTTTTGGGGGCGGGCATAAGGGTGTTGTCCCCTAGACGTACGTTGTCCTCAGCAGCTCGCTGGGGGTGGGCAGATGGGCCCAAGAGGTAAGGAAACCCCCCCACTCCCTGACTGAAGAATGTTACTCCTGTCCCAGCCCTGAGAGGGGACTCAGGTCTGACCACAGGACAAGACCCGCACCCCGGTCCCCAGCGAGTCACAGCCTCCCCAAGTCCACTTGGCACCTGGCGACACATCTTCCAAGGTTGTGCCTCTGCCTGAGGAGAGGACGACACACCCACCCCCAACCTCATCCCCCACTGCGGATCAAAAGTCAAGGAGCGATCTGCTTCCCGGACAAGAGAAACAAGTCCACCAAAAATTAAACACACACCAGGAAAATGCGTGCGAGCAGGACACGGGGGTGCGGGCCCAACGGGAAGGGTACATGGATTCTCTCGACACACCCCAGCAGCTCCCTGTCTGATCCCCTTTCTGTACAACCAGTCTTTGGTAGAGACACCCGGCTGAGCCCGAAACCGCCGCTACCGCGAGCCCAGGAGCCCGACACCGCCCGCCCTGGGCATCCACACTGAGTTTCCCGCAGCTCCTTCCAGCCGCCCGGACCCCTCCCCCTGCAGGGCGGGCTGAGGAGGGGTCATCGGAACAGGAAGACGACGGGGTGAGAGCTGGGAGGCGGCCTGCATGGACGGGGCCCTCAAGGCACAGTAAACAAGCCTGCTGCCTTGTTCCCAGCCGGAGCCCAGGAGGCCCGAGCCTAGCACTGCCCTGAAAGCACCGTTCAAAGTTAAAGTTAGACTCACGCAAAGCTGCAGCCCCTAGGGGAACTTGGGCTCCACAACAATCCTCCCTTTGACTAAAAACCACCAGGAAACACCCACGCGTACTTCTCGATTAAAAAAGGAAAGTGAAAAATAAGGTTCTTCTTCTTCTTCATTATAAAACTAACTTGTGCCCATTCCACCAAGTCCGCACTTCTGTTAGCCTCCGGGGAGCCAGAGTCACGCTGGGCAGAGACCAGGGCGGCGGAAGCCTGGGCACGTCCCAGGGCTCCGAACTGGCCCTTCTTCATTGTTGTCACTTCCTTCCTCCGCTTCCTTCAGCACAGCAGAGCCTCCGAGGGGCCGCCTGGGCCAGCACCCCAATCACTCCACGGGGCCAAGGCGAACTGGGGCTCCCCAAGGCTTCCGAGGGCCAGCAGGACGGTCCCTCAACTGACGCCCGTGCACTTTAGGTGCCTCTGAGTGACAGGCACGGTGCCCAGGCCTGGGATGGAGCTGGAGTGGAGGGTGGGCGGGTGGGTAAGCTGGAGGGAGGGGTGGAAGGAGAGGAGGAAGGGAGACTATCTCGGGCTACAAAAAAAAACACCCAAAGAAAAAGGGAGCAGACAGCAGAGGAAAAAAAAGAAAGTGAAGTCACTCAGTCGTGTCCGACTCTTTGCCACCCCATGGACTGTAGCCTACCAGGCACCTCCATCCATGGGATTCTCCAGGCAAGATTACTGGAGTGGGTTGCCATTGCTCTCTCCAGGGGATCGTCTCTACCCAGAGACTGAACTGAGGTCTCCCGCCTTGAAGGCAGAGGCTTTACCCTCTGAGCCACCAGGGGTGGCAGAGGACGAGGGTAGCTATTTTAACAGAGAAATCAGGGAGAGCTTCTTTGTGGTGCCCGTTAAAGTGAGACTTGAGTGAAGCAGAGACAAGGGCTGTGTGGATATCTGGGAACGTGAAAAGCAAGTGCAGAGGCCCTGAGGCAGGATGCAGAGGGCCGCCAGGACGGTGCGCGTGGCAGCGTCAGGACGAGCAGAGAGGCAGGCAGGGATCGGCGGACACAGGGCCCCGCAGTCCAGGGTAAGGAGTCCATGTGGTGGGGGCAGGACGGGACACAGCAGGATTCAGAACCAGGGAGGGCTGTGGACCCAGACACGTCTCAGACAGACCCTCGCAGGGGGAGGGACACCAGTTAGGAAGCCGTAGTGCCACCCAGACAAGGGGGGGGATGAGAGCCCCAAGGGGCAGAGGGGAGGTAGTGAGTGTGGCAGGGCCAGGGGCACTGAAGTATCAGCGTCACCCTCCCTGGCACAGACACACAGGCCTGTGACAGATGCCAACAGGCAAGCACGGTGCTGAGAGAAGCGCACAAGAAGGAGAGAAAGATCGGAAATCTGAAACAGTTCCACATGCTCTCAGCATAAGGCTTACCCTGGGCAAGCCACACATTTCTTGCGGGCTCAGCTTTCTCATTATAGTACCCAATTCATAGGGGAACTATGGGTAAGGCAAGGTGATACTTAGTGTCTGGCGTCTTGTACACGCTTGATAAAAAATACATTCCCAACTTCTGCTTTTAACACTCCGAGTGGTGGCTCTGCCAATTTAGTCACTGAATAAACTTTATAATTCATATCATCTCTCTGAGCCTCCATCTGATAAATGTAAACCAATGATGACTGTACCCTCCTCAAGTACTTGGTGTGAGATGGAGTGAGACATTAGCTGAGCAAAGAGTCTGGCCCTTGGTAAAACAGCAACTGAGGCCCTCGGTAAAATGGCACCTGAGGCCCTCAGTGAGATAGTAACTAAACCTCTCGGTAAAATGGCATGAAGCCAACACACCGGTCATTCAGCTAGATGATTTCTAAGTCTCCTTCCAGCTCAAGGATCCCCAAACTCTAAACCAGTCAGCTTCAAGTCCATGAATGAGTCAACTCTGGAGGGGGGAAATGATGCAAGTGATACAGGCCAAGGTGGTGAGAAGCTGGAACTCCCACCTCGAAGTGAGCAGAGCTAAACGCAGGCGCTTCTACTCAGGTGACACCTAGTGATCTGAGTCACAGCCTCACGTAAGTGTAGGGGTGGGAGGGTGCTTACAGAGCAGCACCCCCTGTTTCACAGCCAAGGCCCCACCGCTCAGAGAGGAGACGTGTGAGACCAGGGCCGCACAGTCAGGCTCGGGCAGAGGTGGAAGCTGACGAGGCTCCGCGCCCGCTGGTGAGAGAGCAGGAAGGAGAAAGCAGCAGAAACCCCACGGTGAGAAAGAAAGGCCTGGAGAAGGGAGGCCTTTCAGACGAGCAGAAACGCCCTTCTTGCCACCAAGAGGTGAAGTCGAATAGACATCTTAAAGGACCAGGTCATACGTCAGTGAGCTGAGCAGCCGGTGCAAAGGCTGATGACTGTCCCTAAAGCTGCTCACACTCAGATTTTTCCTCTTTTTAAGAATTATATCACCAGGGCCATGGCTAAGTTGCCTGGCATTTTTGTACAAATTAGGAAAAGACGCCTCTCCTTCTGCACCCTTGGAAGGCACGTGCCAGGACACCGTCTTGATAAATATGCGAACATGAACAGGTGCCCTTGTGATATGCAGGCCCTTGGGCAGTGCACAGCCTGCGCACTGCACTCAATGACACACAGAAGACTCCCTGGGCTGAGACTGGGGGACCTCTGTCTACATTCCGTGGTCACATAAAAGGCACTCAAATGCCACAGCAAAGTCATATTGGGGGGGAACATGTTCACTATTAATACTTAATCCCTAATCAGACGGAGAAGGCAATGGCACCCCACTCCAGTACTCTTGCCTGGAAAATCCCATGGACGGAGGAGCCTGGTAGGCTGCAGTCCATGGGGTCGCGAAGAGTCGGGCACAACTGAGCGAATTCACTTTCACTTTTCACTTTCATGCATTGGAGAAGGAGATGGCAACCCACTCCAGTGTTCTTGCCTGGAGAATCCCAGGGACGGGGAAGCCTAGTAGGCTGCCGTCTGTGGGGTCGCACAGAGTTGGACACGACTGAAGCGACTCAGCAGCAGCCTAATCAGAACCCACCTCTGAGCTAATGTCCAAAGTGGACACCAAGAAGGCTCCTGCCTCAGGGCCTCTGCACTCGCCGTTCCCTTCCTACAGCACTTTCCCTCAAGACAGTGACACAACTTATTCTCTCACTGACTCGAAAATCTGGTTAAATCTCACCTCTTCAGAAAGTTCTTCCCTAGATAGCATCCTTACCAACTCACAATCATCTTCCAACCCCCATCCTGCCTTATTTGTCTTCTTATTGCTTTTTTTTTTCATCACTAGATTTATTGTTTTGCTGTGTGTCTCGCTTCACCAGAACACCGACCCTGTAAGAATACAGGATTCATCTGTTCTGTTCACTAATCTATCCCCATCTCCAGTCAGCAAATTTTTCCTGAAAGGACATGAATCACCAGGAGATCTTATACAAGGGAGGTTCCAACTCAGCAGACTCTGCATTTTGAACAAGCCCCCAGGTTCAGTTTAGTTCAGTCGCTCAGTCATGTCTGACTCTTTGTGACCCCATGAATCGCAGCACGCCAGGCCTCCCTGTCCATCACCAACTCCCAGAGTTCACTCAGACTCACGTCCATCAAGTCGGTGATACCATCCAGCCATCTCATCCTCGGTCGTCCCCTTCTCCTCCTGCCCCCAATCCTTCCCAGCATCAGAGTCTTTTCCAATGAGTCAACTGTTCACATGAGGTGACCAAAGTACTGGAGTTTCAGCTTTAGCATCAGTCCTTCCAGTGAACACCCAGGACTGATCTCCCTTAGGATGGACTGGTTGGATCTCCTTGCAGTCCAAGGGACTCTCAAGAGTCTTCTGCAACACCACAGTTCAAAAGCATCAATTCTTTGGTGCTCGGCTTTCTTCACAGTCCAACTCTCACATTCATACATGACTACTGGAAAAACCACAGCCTTGACTAGACGGACCTTAGTCGGCAAAGTAACATCTCTGCTTCTGAATGTGCTGTCTTGGCAAATGGACTGAACTGAGTGAGAATCCAGCATGGAGCCTGGCATGTGGTGAAAGCCCATCAACGTTTGTTGAATAAATAAGAGAGAAGCAGGAAAACCCCTCAACCCTACTCCAAGCTTTTCGTGCTACTTTTTAACCACACCATCCTGCCCACACTGATACCATCTGTGGCTTTTACTGCCAATGTTATCATTTTTGGATGGAGTGAGAAAGGATACAGGCACGGATGTGGGATACAGCCAGTGTAGGCTGATGGATTCTTTTACGTCACTATACCTGCTGCTTCTAAGTCGCTTCAGCCGTGTCCGACTCTGTGCGACCCCATAGATGGCAGCCCACCAGGCTCCCCTGTCCCTGGGATTCTCCTAGGGACAGGTACAGCCAAGGCTTAACAAACATTTACTTGAGGCAGCTTCCAAAACTATTCATTAGGGCAGTAGTTACAGTTTCACAATAAATGTCAAATTAGGGAGATGGAATTCCCTTAACAGCAACCTCAGTTTGAATGAAAGTTCTATTTGGTTAAGTAAATGATGCCAAGAAGATCTACTCAGCTTTACTTACTACTTGGAAAATCAAAATGTGATGCCTTTTTAAGCTCCACAGTAATAATGGCCTTGATCGTTTATTGGCGATTTTAAATATGCAGGGCATCCTGCCAAGCCTTTATAAACTACCCCACCAGTGATGAAGGCGAGGACAAGAGTGCGTCCAGCCACAAGGACAGACACAAACCGCCGCTCGAGGGACTCGAGAAACTGGCGACACTGGCGCTTCAGGGAGATGAGGCGCCCCCGCCCCGAGGGTCTGAGGAGGGAGGGAAGGCTTGTCCCGAGCATCTCCTGTATGTCTCGAATTCTGCACCATGCGAATACACTTCCTTCCCCAAAAGTAAGTGGCACAGGAAACCAGAGCTGGCTGTACTCAGCACCGTCCCACCCCCTCTAGATCCTAAGAGAGAAGTAACATGCTGTCCGCTGTGAGGGACCCGGAGGCCCCAGGGGTCAGCTGATCCTTGTTCAGTCACGCCAACTAGCATGATGAGAACAAGTCAGGGTGGGCAGGAACCCAGGTGCGGGCAAGGGCGATGGGCAGCAGGAGAGCAAGCACCCTAGCAGGGGGGAAGTCTGTCCTGATGTTCAAACAGACTGGATTTATTTCCTGATTCTTTTTTCCCCAAATACCTAGGTAACAACAGAAGCCCCTAGGAGCAAGCTGGAAAATTATCTCAGGATCATCGATGCCTCCTAAGGGTGCAGGCTTTGGAGCTGGAGCCTCTAGGCTCAGGTCGAGGCTGACCCACTTCCTTAACCTCTCCCTGCCTTCAGGTGTTCCTGGAAATCATGGCAGCATTGCATCCTCTCACACACGGGAGGCACGCAAAGCAGCTCCCAACTACCTTGGATGTTAGCTATTATCCCCAGATATCATGAAAATAAACACAGATTCAGTAAAGTAAAGGCAGGGCAGGAGCTAGGTGCCATGAGCTTAAGTGTGCAAGCATGGGGAAAGCACCAAAGCAAGGAGATTAGTTCTCTCCAGGTGACAAGGGGGCTGTCTGCTTCCTGTTTTATACGTTTTTCAAATGCTGAATACATACTAAGATAAAAATAAGAGAACAAAAGTGACATATATGATCACACATTACATATACCTGATGCACATAAGCACACATATACATAGTATATGTGTTTATACATTTATATTAAAATATTACATGTATGTACACACACACACACACACACAGCCCCACACAAACTTCTCCAAACCTGAGTCAGAATGTTCAGAACCAGCCAAAAGCAGTGAGCCTGAGGACCATACACAACAGGGGAGACAGCTTGGCCAAGGAGCCCTAGAGGTGCGCTTTCAAATTCAGCTCCAGGACTTCCCTGGTGGCCCAGCGGTTAAGAACCCACCGGCCAGTGCAGGGGACACAGGTTCGATCCCTGGTCTAGTCAAATGCCACCTGCTGCGGGGCAACCAAGCCTGTGCCACAACTACTGAGCCTGCATGCCCTAGAACCTGTGCTCAGCAACGAGAGAAGCCCCTTTAGTGAGAAGCCCACGGCCCACAACTAGACAGAAGCCCCCGCTCACTGCAGCTGGAGAAAGCCCACACACCACAATGGAGACCCAGCACTGCCACAGATAAACTTTAATATAAATTCAGCCCCACCACGTCTCAGCTACACAACCCTGAGCGAGTCCTCTGACCTCACCCAGGGCACCTGCCAGCAGATGACAGGCACGCGTGTCATCTATCATCAGCATTGCGGTCGTGTCCATCCCAGCGCCAGGGTGACAGGCGTGTGAAACCAAATGTCCATGCAAGAAAAAAAGGCTCCTTCTTTATCCTCACAGGATGGTCCAGAGGAAGACAAACCACCACAGGAAAGAGGGATATTGTGCACACGGGAGTGCCTGGTGCACGCCAGGCGCCGTGCTACGCATTTCCCATCTTAAGTCATTTATCTTTGCCAAAACCCTAGGAAGTAGACATTGGTATCGCCCTCTCTGCTCAGTGGTGTGACCTTGAGCCTCGGTTTCCTCATCTGTAAATGGGGTTAATAGTGCCTCCTGCAGGTGGCACATGGGGAAGCTTGGTCAGAGTCACTAGTGACCATCTGTTCCCTGGGGAAGGCACTCAGCACCCCCAAGCTTTGCTCACCAGGCAGGGACAGCATGCCTGCCTGAGCCCCTCCGTGCGACATGCCTGTCACATAGTAAGTGCTCAATAAACAGACACAATTATGGGCAGAACCAGCCCATGGTGCTGCGAGGCTCAGAACAGGCAGCCCTAACCTCCACACCAGGATTCATAAGATGGTTCTTCTTCCAAAAGGCAGCACAGACCAGTGGTTCAGCGCAGGTTCTGCCTGAACACGTCCTATGTCCAAATTAGAGCCACCACTCACCGGCTGGGTGACATCAGCCAAGTTGCCTACCCTCTCTGTGTCCCAATGTCCTTGTCTGTAAAACGAGTCATCCTACCACCCACACTCTATGGCGTGGCTACAAAGATTTAAGCAGCTCACTCGAAGGAGAGTCCCCAGAAGATGCTCAGCACATGTAGCTGCTATTGTTCTATCCGCCCGCGTGGCCCTTAACAAGGACCCACAGATTTCTTTATGCACAAGTGAAGCTTCCTCTCTATGTTCCCACTGGTTGCCTGACGTACTGCAAACACTGTTCGCTTTCTGGAACAGCTATTCCCTCAAGATCCTAGAAGCCTCCGTTCTCTGCTTACACTGGGGGCGAGGGGTGGGCGAGGTGTGGGCGAGGTCTGGGACTCACCCATGGTCATTTCTATTGTCCCGTGAGCACCTCGTGCTTCCCACAGTGTTTCCGGCGTGCAGTCAGGAGCGCACTGCACCATCCAACCCCGTGCCGCCCCGCCCCTCCACACCCGTGCAGGCCCCGCCCCCAGGACCCTCTGTTCCCCGCCCCCGCCCCCCCCCACGGCTCACCTTGAAGGCCAGCACCTGTCTCCCTGCTTTTATAAGGCCTACGTGAGCACTCCAGCCCCAGCCAAGGTAACCCAGGAGGGCTACATCTGGCCCACAGCTACACTTGGTTTGGTCTGTACTCTTTTATTAAAAAAGAAAAAATTTTAATTAGTGGCCAGTGTTACAATCAAGAGAGTGGTATGTAGACAAAGGCTGGGCAGTGAGGACGGCTCCTCCTAAAGCTGGCTTCGGCATCCCCACCCCCCCCCCCACCCCACCCCACCCTCACTTTTAAAGGAAAAGGCCGGGTCAAGCCAGCCCCGATGGTCCCTCCCCTCTGAAAACAGGAGCACCGCAGCGGCGGGGGCAGGCCTGCTCAACCCTCGGAACTCCAGCCTTCCCCAAGACTGCGGCCACACCGCGACTCCTGCCTGTGACCCGCGTCTCAAAAAAAAATCTGATTAGCCTGAACACCGAAAACCCAACCACCTCTCAGGTGCCCCACCCCTCAGGGCCAGTCTGGCCGCCGCCTGTGTCGCCTGGACCACGAGCCTCCCTTGTCTCGCTGCTCCTCTCCCAGCCCCCCGAAGGCAGGCAGCCAGAGGGACCCCGTCAGACCCCAGCCCCCACCTTCCCGTGAGTCTGCAGAGCCCAAGGCCGAGTCTGCGCATCCTCTGGGCCCCGCCTTCTCCTCCCGGGTCCTGACTCAGCCTGCCCTGCCCACGCAGGCCTCCTCTCTGCCCCCAGGCCGCACCCAGCGTGGCCCTGGCCCCCCGGAGCGCTCATCCCCAGAAAACTGCACCTTCCGGTCTCTGGGCTCAGATGCTAGCTTCTCAGGAAGGCCTATCCGACCATGCCCACTTCCCCTCCCCCACCCCGGCAGGTTTTCCCACAGCACTTATCACCTTCCAACACACTATTGAATTTTCCTATTTATTAGACGTATTGTTTATCTCGCGGCAGCCAGAAAGTCAACGCCCTGGGGGGCAGGAATTTGCCTCTGTTTCGGTCACGGCGGTATTCCCAGCGCCTGGACCGGGGCGGTCACCTGGAAGGTGTGTAGCAATGAATTCTGAGCCAAGGAGGAGCAAGGCGAGCCTCGGGTGATCAGCGCCCACGCCCCTCCCCTGAAGCTGGGGCGTCGTTTCCCTCTCCGTTCCTTCCCCAGAAGGTCTGATGGAACCTCTGTCAAGCAAACGCAGCAGCCCTGATCGAGACAAATTAGCCTCAGCAAGTCCCGCTTCCGTTTCCCCAGCCAGCCTCACCGAGCACAAGAGCGTTATGAGTCGACAGAAGCCAACAGGCTCAGCCGACTGCCAGAGAAGCGAGGCTCCCTGTCACGACTCCAGTTTCGCCTGGTAAGGAGGAAACCCCATCTGGCTTCTTTCTCCCCTGTCTCAGATGTAATTTAAAGTGAGTCGCAGCAAGGACAAAAGCCTAAATCCAACAGGATGAAAATCACTGTCCTGTAATCTGTTTTACGGGAGGAAAGCTCAGAGACTTGACTGGCCGCCTCTGGGCTGGGAAGGCGGCAACTGGGACAGGTGCGGCCCGGCCTCCTGGTTTTCTCCCTGCGAAGCTCGGTCCTGCTACCCAGGACGAAACTGAGATCAGGTTTCTGCATCTGCAAGGAATTTCTCCTAAAGGAACTGCCCATGTTGCTTCCATATGTCTGAACATCTGTTGGAAAGAATCAGGAGTATTGTCTTTGGAGGTGTGTAGTGTGCTTAAACAGCCTCGGATTTTGATTACTTTCTAACAAAAAGGATGGCTTTCCAATCCTTCTTTTAGTTGAAAACACGTCCCAGAGAGTGGTGAAAATAACATTTATCGAAATCCCCCACACAAGGATGGATGAAGAAACTAACTGAGTGTCCTCTACGGGGAATTTCTAATGCAGGATTACGGTGAAAGGGTCTGGAAGCAGGCAGGGAAAGGGTTAAGTGACAATGGCAGCTCTCAACTGGGGTATTATGAGCTCCCATCAGCTAGAGAGCCAGGGAAACACTTAAAGCCCAACCTTACAAAGCTACCTTTGAATGCCAGCTTTGTCCACCCAAGGACCACTGCTTCCTGCCCTGAAATAGAAGGAGGAAACGATGGCCAGGTTCCACCAAAAGGCATGTGGCTCTTTCGAGGTGAATTGAGTGGTTCCCTTTCTCTGATCCCTACAGGTCAAAGTCAGGTCAAAGAGCTAAGATACCCAGACTCCTCAGAAAGAACCATAAACTGGCTCTAGCTTCATACGATTTAGAGCTTTCTAGGTGAAACTTCCCGGAGAAGGCAGTGGCACCCCACTCCAGTACTCTTGCCTGGAAAATCCCATGAATGGACGAGCCTGGTGGGCTGCAGTCCATGGGGTTGTGAAGAGTTGGACACGACTGAGCGACTTCACTTTCACTTTTCACTTTCATGCATTGGAGAAGGAAATGGCAACCCACTCCAGTGTTCTTGCCTGGAGAAGCCCAGGGATGGAAGAGCCTGGTGGGCTGCCATCTATGGGGTCGCACAGAGTCAGACACAACTGAAGCGACTTAGCAGCAGCAGCAACAACAGGTGAAACTTCCAGGTTCATACACCCAACCACAGACTTGCCATCATTGCCTGGATGCCTCGCAAGCTCTTTCTAATTCCCTCATCCCACAATGAACTTGTAATCTTCCCCTAAGAAAATGACTTTCACCCCAAGTCTTCTGGAGTGGCAGATGATACCTCCCCTCTACCCACGGCTAAGCCAGCACTGAGTCCTGAACCTCATACCATGGAACCCATTCTCTCCCCTCCCAATGCCACCTCCCCATCCTCATCACCTTGGCCTTCCACCTGGCACTGCCACAGCCTGTCAAATTCGCCTCCCTGCTTTCTCCCTTAGAGGAACCCACTCCTTAGAGGGAAGCCCGAGCGATCCCCAAGTATTCAATCAGAATCGCCTTCCTTCCCTGCTCAAAACTCACCACTCCCTTCCCCTTGCCCTGAAATAAAGCCCTGGTTCCTCATCTTGGCTTATGAGTCCCGCCAACCATCATCCTCCAGGCTAGTCAAGTGACACCGGCCTTCCTTCGGGTCCTCAGAAGTTCTTCCCTGCCTCAGGAGCAGTGTCCTGTACACGGAACACTCCCCCCGCCCACCACACCAAAAGAGAGAGAGAGAGGATGGGCAATACTCCTCTTCTTGCTGGCTCAATCACCTGCTCCAGGCCCCAGGTGACAAGTCAGCTCCACAGAGAGATCCCCCGTCTAACGCAGGTCACCCGAGTCGCGGCTGCTTGGCACAGCTCGTTCTGTCTCAGCAGTCACCCCCAACTGCACGTCCAGCAGATGAACTCCCAATCGGCTGTCAGTCTACCTTGGAGTCCAGGTATAATCCCAGATGGCCTCATCTGGCCTGCCTGACCCACCCACATCTCAGCGACAGTCACACCAAACCATCCTGGTCTGCCTGGCATGCCCTGCCCAGCCCCTCGAGTGCCACCAGGGCCCAGACCTCATCCATCTCACACCCATCAGTACTTTACCAGCGCCTGGCGCGCTGCCAGGCACACAGCAGGTCCTCGACAAAATATTCACCGAGCGAATGAGTCATGAGATCTGAAAAGCATTTAAAGTTTGGAGCAGACTTTCTTCCCAGACCAACTGACATTCAAGAGAAAGAAAAGACAAAAGAAAAAAAAAAAAACAAAAAACAAAAACAGCTGAACGTGGCATATGCTTAAGATTTGCAATTTTATATTTAAACAAAGCGAAAGAAATGGTCGTGTACTCATTTTATTTTCATATAAAGAAGCGCATAAAACCACTAGGCATACAGAAAAAGTGAAGGTTTATAGGTGGTAAATAAAGAGAAGGGTGGGAGCCAGTCACTGAGAGGGAGAGGAGAGAGCCAGGGCACAGTACAGAAATAGACACAGATGGAGAGAGAGGCAGAGATCAGGAGAGAAACCGGCAGGAGCTCCTAGGCAGGACAGGAAGCAGGGCTCTTCCAGGATTGGAAGGGCAATCCTCCAGGCTTTGACAGAGGTTTTCACACCTCCTTAAAGGTTGAGAGTCCTTGTCTTCTTAAAGCCCCCTCTTCTTGTCATTTTTCAAAGAGGGTTGTTTTTTTTTTTAAATGACTTCCTAAGCTAAAACAAATCAGGGGTTAGCACATTTCATTTTGAAGAAAACCTGATCTATTCAAATGATTTAAAAAAAAAAAAAGAAAGAAAGGCTTCACTTTGTGTCTTTTGAGGATGTGGCTATAAACTTTTAAGTCATACATTGGGTTTTCAAACCAGAAGAGGGGCAGCTGGCCTTCCCTGGAGGTGCAGTGGCTCCGCTGTTGGGGGGGGCGGGGGGAGGACGCAGGTGTGACTCCCGGTCAGGGAACTTACGATCCTGCGTGTTGCACGTGCAGCCAAAAAAAGAGAGAAGCGGGAATGCCAGGCACAGTGTAGAGGACATCTTCAGAACTGTGTCTACAGTCTACTTTCTTTTCTGGAACTTTCCATGGCCCCAGCCCTTGATGAATGGGTGAGCAGAGCCTTGCACTCCACATGGTCTGACCTAACTGGACAGTGGGCGGCACCCTTCCTAATCAGAGCCAATTAGGATCTCCCTAAAGGTCAGGATTCGGACTCCAATGAGCTGGTGAGGGACTAGAATTAAGACAGCATAGGAAATCTGACAGGCAGGAGGTGCGGGCATCTTTCCACCAGGTCTTCTCTGTCTGGTGAGAACGAGGAGGCAGGGAAAGTTGGTTTGCAGAGAGATGTGGAATATGAGAAAAGCTGTCTAGCAGGCAAAGCCAGACACCAGAGTCCAAATTCTAAGTCCACCATTCGAGAGCTATGACCTTGAGTAAGGTCCTTGACATCTCCCTGACCTAACTGTAACTACTTCCTAAGGCTTTTGTGAGGATTAAATAAATTTAACTTAACACAGATCCTCACTTGGAAAGGGTGTGACATGAGATAAGTGCTCGCTAAGTGTTAACTATTATTTGCATCATCTTGCTAAACTGTGAGTTCATGGGGGTGAGGGTTTCTGGCTGTTTCGCTCATACCATACCCCAGAATCTAGAACCGTGCCTGGGACAGAGCAGTGCTCCACACAGGCTTGCTGAAGAATCAGAGAGCAAAGGCACCACGTAGCCCCTCGAGGACAGACACCGGGGACACAGCCCCCCAGCTCTTCTTCTTGCTTCTCCCCTGCTTTGCCTGTGCCAGGATGAAAGCCAAATCCTCCCCACTGGTTGACCAGGCCACCCACGCTCCCGCCCCCTGGCCCTTCCCAGTCCAGTTACGTTGGCTTCCTCAAGTTCCTCTGCCACAGTTTGCTCCCTTCTGCCCCCGGGCATTTGCACCTACTGTTCCCACCACGCATCCTCAGCGCTGGTCTCGTCTTTGAGGAAATCTCACCAGGGAAACCTTCCCCCGTCTACACTGACTTATGCGCCCAGAGCCTCGTGCACGCTTCCTTCCTGCCACTTGCCACAGTTTGCAACGTAATTGTTTTCGTGATCATTTAAGTCAGCAACTTTATACCCCCAGATCGTGAGCTCCATAGAGAAGAAGACCATAGCTTCTCTGTCAGTCTTTACTGAACCTCAGCATTAAGCAGATGGCAAAGGGCAGGTGCTCAGCAGATTCCTGCAGGACGTGTCCACCTGTTGACTGGATTGACTGAGCAGAGAAAAAAATCTTGGGACTCGTGACCACCAGCCCAGGTTCTTCCGGAGCTGAATCTCCTGACCTGATTATATGTAATTCCAGTAGGCTCCTCATACACTCCCCCTTTGCTCACTGCCTTTCAATGAGTTTCTCTCTCCGTTACAGCCAAAGGCTTTGACTCCAACATACCCTGCCACCAGCTCCAGGCCAGGAGGTTCTCATCCTAGAGTAGATAAGCCTCACTTGATGACGATATGAAGATTTTCTTTTCCAAAAATCAATTTTCAAACATGATGGAGCAAATAATATGAGACCAGCCCTGCCATCAAAAACAACTACAAAATATGACAAAAGTTTATAAGTCAACTGCTTTCGGGGCGGGCGGGGGGGCGGGGGTTGGTTAGAGGAGAAAGGGCACGTGGATATGTGCGGCTGAGCCCCTTCGCTGTCCACCTGAAACTATCACAACATTGTTAATCGGCCACATTCCAATATAAAATAAAAAGTTAAAACAATGCTGAATATATTTGCGATCGAAGGTCATGAAAGGATAAAGATGGATGTGCCATTTCAACCCAGGAAAGAATAAGCCAACTGCTTTCAGGTATTAGACAGCAGGCAGCATACAACCATGGTCCATGACGGAAAGGAGACGCATCAGGTGAACACAGGCTCCCTGCAGCTCTCTGCCTGGGGACACTTTCCCTCCCACATGCAGAGCGTGGAGTTCAAACAGAACACAGTGGTCCTGCTGAGCAAGGGGTGGCGGCAGGGTTCAGAGTCCCAGGCTGTGGAAGCATCTAGAATCTGTGGGTAAAGCATTAGAGAGGGGGAAGGGGCTGGGAAGGGGGTTCCCCAAGTCTGTGACCAAGGGCTGGGCTGGGTAATCACAGGGGAAATGTGCAGGGTTTATCAGAAAGAGGCAGCTATAGGGTAAAAAGGGAAACAGAGAAGCTGGAGGTTCAGCAGAGCTGGAATATCAGAATTCTAGCCCATCAGAGAGGATTGACCTCCCCAAAAAGCATCCGAAAAGACTAGGCCTTAAGAATGAGGTCATGCCTTTGAGTAAAGCCTACTTTGGACCCACCCTTACACAGTCTAAAACCAAGTCTGAGACTTCCCTGGCTATCCAGAGGTGGAGAATCTGCCTTTCAAGAGGACACAGGCTCAACCCCTGGTCTGGGCAGACCCCACACGCCTTGGGGCAACTAGCCCATCCCACAGCTGCTGAGCCCCAACTCGAGAACCCTGGAGCCCCAACTACTGGGCCCTCACGCCTCACCTAATGCAACCCACATGCCAGGGAACCCACGCTCCGCCACAAGGGAAGCCACAGCAAGGAAACCCCCGAGCACCGCAGCTCGAGAGCAGCCCCGCTCTCTGCAACTGGAGAAGAAAGCCCGCCGGCAGCAACGAAGGCCCAGCGTAGCCAAAACAGATAAACAAACAGAAACTGTGAGTAAGAACTTAAAACCAAGCCTCGACCAGATCCACAAAAGACGGACTTTACTGGCTAACCCTACGAAGTTGAAGGGCATGGGGAACACCTCAGGCTTTGCACAGGTCCCCCGTAACAAAGAGTAAAATCAAACCGGTGAAAGTTCACAGTGACTAGCCAGCAACTGAACTACCTGCAGAGGAAGACAGCAAAATCGAGAGTCTCTACAACGCCCAGCACACTTCACCGCCCCAGTATCACCACACAGCCAGCAATCACTAGACGTGCAGAGAGCAAAACGTACCATGCGGTAAATGAAAAGCAATGAATAGAAAACAAATCCACCCAAAATGGTGATGTTAGATTTAGAAAAAACAATTACCAGGATTTAGAAGTTCCAACTAGTATCACTAAAGTCCTTAACCAGGTGTACACACTCGAAGCTACCTGTGGAAATTTTAGGGTTTAGGGTTTGTATGTTTGTTTTCTGTCTGAACTGTACTTGTTTCATACAGCTTCAGGAGATGCCCAAGAATCTGCATTTTTAACACTACTCTCAAAGGTTCTGATGCACCATCAGATTCTTATCATAGAATACGCTGGTAAGTATTTCACCCTCACTTCATACTTTCCCTCACTTAATACTTTTAAATACTTTGCCTTCACTTTAAGCCAAATTTCTTTTAAAAGAGTTAAATTAATTTAAATGTATTAAAGGGCTGGTTAATTGAGTCGGCAGGTAGGCACCAGTCATCAGTTCCTGGTTAACCAGACTATATAATTAAGAACACTTTAACTCTGATCATTTTGGAGGGAAATTTAAAAAAAAAATTCTCTGCTTATTTTTAAATAAATATCTGAGGTTAAATCAAAAGCCACAGAGGTAAAAGATAATGATTAAGGAAAAAACAGTAGGAAATACTCTGGGTATAATGTAAAGAGAAAAAAAAAAATCAAAGTACAAGCTACTGTGACAACAAGTATATAAATGTACACTGATAGACATTGCCATGTTTGTGAACAGAAAACAAGCAACAGGAAACATATCAAAATGGTAAAAAAAAAAAAATTATTCTAGGTAGTTGGACTGTGTATAGTTTTAACTTTTTCCCACTTTTCAATATGCTGATTTTCCTTAATGGACTCTCACCTAAAATATAAACACAAAACGATGGCTTCAGAAACCTTCAATCCAAACACCTCCACTAAACTACAGTAGTTTCTCAATCAGAAAGAGAAGGAAGAAGAGGGAGCATGAATATCACTTCGACCCCTATCCAGCTCAGGAAGACTTTTTTCCTGGCTTCTGAGTGGCTTTATTAGCTTCTGACACTCAATCTGAGACTTCCCACCCCTTGGAGGAATAGGAAGCGGAGACACGCAGCTCGGTCTAATAAGCACCGAACAACAGCTCCGCAGCAGCGAGCGGCCCAGTGGCCCCCGAGGACACGGGAGGAAGGGAGCGCAAGTCCATACCTGAACGACAGGGTGGCCGCCCGTCGGGGCCTTGACAGCCCCGCGGCTGCCCTCCGTCTCGTAGTGCGCTCGGTGGTGTGGCTTGGGCTGCACCTCGATCCGCAGCTCGTAGGCGCCTGACTGGTGGGAGAGCGGCCACTCCAGCGGAGGGAGGGAGGCGGTCACTGGGATGCTGGAAGGAAGAGCAGACAGAGCGGTCACGTGCGCAGTGAGCCCCGGCCGGCGCCCCCGTACAATAAACGCAAACGGCCCCTTCCCTGAAAACCACCCACCCGCCCGCGGCCGGTAAGATGCCTGCGGCTGGGAGGCACATGTTCCTGAGACATGACCGGCGGGGCTCTTCAGGAGGCAGAGATCTTTCCCCTCCTCTGTTTTCTCTTCCATCTTGGTGAAGACAGTATGACTGACATCTCAATTTCTGAAGCTTATTTCATGACATGTTAGTTCTAGCATGTTTCTAAGGCTGCAACTTCTTTTCCTCTGGGAATTTTGAAAAATATCCCCCCCCCCACCTCTAACGGATAGCCCTTACAGGATGGTTTTTTTTTTCCCCCAAAGGAGTAAGTGTGGCCCAAGGAACTCTGTTACCGAAATCAGGGGCCCCAACTGGGTCACTAACCTGCCGTGTGACTTTAAAAGCAGCTTCAACTCCTTCACTCTCAGTCTCCTAAACCACAAAGGGACTAAGTGGCATTCGAAGTGTTTTTCCAGCTCTTATTTCTATGTCTGATTATCTCAATTAAAAATATATTTAGGAAGAGGCCTTTCCCAGTCATAGTCATTACTTCTCGGGTCAAGTGTAGAACATCTAACCACAGGGAGGTGTCCGGCTTTGGCATGGATGAGCCAAACCACTCAGATTCCCTACAGTTAAATGAGGAATGAAGGTCAAGAGCATGGCTGGAGTTACACACCCAAGCTCAAGTCCCAGCTCCATCTCCAAATACCTGTGTGACTTTGAGCAAATACCTCCATCTCCCTAGGCCTTAGCTTCCTCAACTATGAAGTGGGGACATTGAGATCACAGAAGAAGCTTAAGCCCAATAAATGCTCAATAAATATCAGCTATAATTATTTTTCATGTAATGTATATTTCAAATAAATGTTACTTCCTGTTGACAATCTGTATTAATGGTATTGGTAGTGTCAGACAATCTGACCATATTATTAATGATATTGAAAGTTGTAAGATCTTTTAGGTCAAGCCATTAAGTTTAATTTTACTATAAAATCTCAACCCTACCCAGCACACACAACAGGTACTTGACATGAGCTTGGAATTATGTCATTGAAGAGATGACTGAAGGCTTGACAATCTATATCTAGAGCATGCTCTCAGAGCCCCAGAGAATCTAAAAACATTTTCCCAAGATCACAGAGGAAGACACAGTCAAAGCTCCAATTTAAGTCTCTTGTGCCGTCCACACCTCTACCTTATGTCTTATCGTACTAATTTATTTAAAATAGGTCCAAGAAAATATTTAATTCATGGAACAAGTCTAGAGCAATGTCTGGTCTTCCATGAATATTCAGCGGATGGGCAGATGAACAATCAAAGGATAAATGAAAGGCTGAACAAACAGTTTTATTTCACGGAGCCCTTGCGTGTTCAAAGTAGCTTTGAAGCTGCAAAGGCGTGAATCTGGGTCACTGTGTCCTGATTTTTCACATGCAGGAGGAAACATTAATCTAATCAGGACAGTCTTTCCTGCTAAGTCCAGAACTGCCAGAAGCTAACACTATCAACTGGACTTAATTAAGCATTTGCAATAAGGCCAATTCTATTCCTTCTCTATTAGAGCAATTCCAAGGGGTGAGGGGGGAAACCTCACAAATTCCATCAGCGCTACAGCTTAACCTGAACATACAACTCAGCTTATACTTACATCCTCACCATGCAACACATCTCCAGCCGTTCTTTATAATGACACTGCCCCCTGAAGTCCCTCTAACCCTGAAATCTCAAGGTGTCCAAAGTGCCTTATTTCTACCTTGGCTACAGTTCCAGATGCCTTCAAGCTTCTGCCTACAACCAGGGTGCCCTTCATGTCATATATTCTTAGTCTCGCATTCTCAATTTAAAATTATTTAAAGTTAGCAAAATAAGGCTTATTGAAAAATCACTCCACCTCTGTATTAATCAAAAAATACAGTGAGTAGAGATTCAATGCAATATCCCTAAGTACCAACTTCTAAATTTTTGCTTCTGGAACAACTGGGATACAATCTTAAGACTCAGACCCCTGCAGCAAATCTGACATTCTGCACTTGAACTTCAGCCCCTGTGGAGTTATCCACACTCCCTGAGCTAAATACCATCATGAGACTTCTCTGAATTACCCATCCTCTCAATCGAATAGAAAACTCTTGGAAATATCTCACGGGCTGGCACAGATTGGGCATTTGGAAGGGGCTGAAGGACTCTAAGCCATCAGAACCTCTCAGATCAAGCCATATAATAGAGAGGAAAGGGTTTCATATACAACAAAGTCTCAGATAAATGCCTCACTATTGTGTCTTACATTAATGTTCCTCCTCACGCCCAATCATGATACAAGTCATGTTTTGGAGATCAATCCAGGAGTTGATTAGAAAGAACAAGGGGTCAGGAATCTCAAATTCTGGTTTCCAACTTGGTCATGATCTAGCTGGGTACTGACGGGTGTGTCGCTTCACCCCTCTGAGCCCCAGTTTCTCAACCTGTACCAGCTGTTGTTCTTGATTGGCTCCAGGAAACTTGAGCCTCAGAGCTCTGTGGCCAGATGGCCTTTGAAATGACCGCATGTTCTGCCCACAGCTGGGAGTAGCCCCTCCACAGAGGCAGTCATTGAACCCTATGAAACCCAGAAACTCCTTTTCTCACGGGACACTGACCTACGATGGCACTACGGTTCTCAAAACCTGCCCTGGAGGACACGTCAGACCAGAAGCTCAGTTCAGTCCATTTCAGTCTGGGGTGCAGGGGAGTAGGGAGATTTTGACATTCAACATTTTATTTGAAAAAAAAAAAAAAAAAGACTTGCATTTGCTAAAAGCAAATAACACTTTAAAAACCACTGGAGTAATGGTAACAGCATAAGGCTTCGATTCTTCACCTGATAAAATAGTATCTGCTCCCAAATGCTGTGCCCCTCATTTTCCTTATCATTGAAATGAACACAAATATATAAACAAACCAGGTTTGGGGGAGAATTACCTGACATAATCCAGAGAGAGAGCGTATCAGAAGCATGCCTGGCACACAGCAAGCATCCTGGCATGCTGGTGACTGTGATCGCCAGTATCATCACTCTAACAGCTATTGGGAGCTGTCTCCTAGCAGCCAGCTCATCAACAAGGAAGCAACAACGTGCTTCCTCTACAATGATAAGATCCCCCTGATAACAATAACAGCTGTCTCTTTCATGAGCTCCTTCTTATGTAGGTTCTATGTTGACTTCGATATATATTCTCACCCCTAATCCTTAACAAAAATAAATGAGGTCAGTACTGTTATTATCCTCACCTCACAGGTAATGAACCCAGCCCCGGAGAGGTGCTCAATGAGAATGAAGATTCTGATTGATTAGCAATGTCTTCCTTGGGCACAGCATCAAAAAGGTGGTCAAGGAGAGAGAGCGCTGCGTGACTAGTGATGCCTGATCTGGGCATAGCAGAATGGCAGCGATACGTGTGCCCAGGATCACACAGCCTGTGAGGGGCAAAGCCAGGACTCAGATCCAGACTGGGAGACCCCAAGTCTGCACACTTCAGTTTGCCAAGATTTGAAGCTCTTTGAAGATTCTGGCTCCCACGTTTCCAGAGGGCCTCTATATCACTGACTATCGAAACACACGGCAGATGCCTACCAACTTCAGTTCTTCTTATAAAAAGATAGTAAATTTCGTGTGCTGAGGCTACCTTGGTGCTTACTAGCATGTCAGCTCCAGGAAGGCAGAATATCTTTCCCATTCTGTTCACCCTTTTCACCCCAACGCCTGTTGATAGTGCCTGGCACACAGGGGGTGTTTGATAAACACTTGTTAAAAAAGTGAATGAATGAGCATGCCAGGCGCCTCAGGAGCAATCACAGGCACCCTAGGACTGCACCCTCCTAACAGCCATCCAGGAAGTCAGGTACCCTTATACCCACTTTACAGACGGGAAAACTGCCGTTCAGAGATTCTCTTCCCCAGAGAATTTCGAGATCTGGCAGTCAATTTCGAGCTCTAGGATTGAAAATCAGCCCAGCCCAGCCCAGCCCAGCCCCAGTCCCACGCTCATCACCAGAAAACCTCCTCTTAAAACCAGACCGTGGAGTAAATCCCTTCCAAAGCCGGACTCACCTGCAGACAGGAATGGCGGGCACCAGCTGCTTGGGCCAGGTGGGCGGCACCAGCAAGATGGACTCGGGGGCCGAGTTCCGCCTCTCCTCCTGCTCGCAGGGACCCAGGAACTCCACGGCGGGGAAGAGGTGCCGCGGCAGGCCGGCCTTGGGCGGGGCGGCGGACACCGGCGACGGGTCGGGGCTGGTCTTCCACATCTTGGGGGGGATCCCACAGGGCGAGTCGCCGGCGAGGCTGTTCAAGGCATCCATGAGGGCGGCAGGGCCGGCCGAGGGGGGGTACCCGGCGGGGGCGCCGTCGTCCCGGGGCTGCGGCGAGGGGCTCCGCGAGCGCTGGGGTGAGGCTCCGGGCAGCGGGGCAACCGAGGCCCCGGCGCACGAATGCCGCCGCTTGGTACCAGGCGACGAGGAGCGGGAGGCCGGACGGGGCACGGGCGAGTGGCGGCCCAGGCAGCTGTCCTCAGCGAGGCCGGTTCGAGGTGACATTATTGGCGAGGTTCTGGGGGAATAATGAGCAGGGATGTTTTGAAACTGGGGACACAGGTCCTCGGGCCCGCCGTTGTTGGGCGAGACGCAGGGCGAGGTGTAGGGGGAGAAGGTGTCGGAAATGAAGCTGGCAGAGGAGCCGCTGCTAGCGGGGCTCAAGCAAAGCGGCTCGCGGTACCCCTCGAAGCCGGGCACGGGCAGCGTGAACCTCGGGCTGGCCGCCACCCCCGGCGGGGGCGGCTGCTCGCCCAGGAAGCCAATGTCTCTCACGCGGAAGGGCCCCCCTGCCTGTATCAGTTCGTGGGATGGAGTGATCTCGATCCGAGGGCTCAGGCCCGAGGCCCCCGGTGGCTTGGCGGGGCTCAGAAAGTTCTGGGGCCCCACCCTATCGGGCTCTCGCAGCCGGCCAGGGGGCTCGCCAGAGAGACTGGCCAGGGGGCTGTATGGCTTGAGGCCATAGTCCAGGACATCATCGGGGTAGAGTCCGGAGGGTGGGCTGGCCACCTTATGCGCACTCGGTTCTTCTGGAAAGAGAAGGAGGGAAGGAGGGGTCTTTTTAAGCCTCTAAAACACAACTCCCGATGCACAGCAATCACAGGGTGGGTTTTGCCTCCTGTTTTCTTTTTTTTAAATCCCCATCGCGCCAAACCCCAAAGCTAGAGCCTTCTCTCACAGAAGGAAATTGAGGCAACTTGATCCCAGATGCCCTGAACAGAGACCGAAGCCGGGAGGGTTTAGCGCAGCAGCATAGCTGGCCCCAGCCATGCAGCCTCAGCCAGAGACCTGGAAGGCTGGCCGCCGGAGGGCTCCCAAACTCCTGTCCCTTAGAGGAGGTGCCCTTCTATTTCACAATTCGGCTCACACCATCATACTCACTGGCAACTGAAACAGAAGCTTCCCCAAACAATACTTACCCCGATGCACTCTTATCTATCCTCCTGTCTGGGGTTACTTTGTTTAAATGCTGGTCATAACTCATTAAACAGATTTCCTGGCCCATAGGTGGGTCGTGACCCACAGTTCGAAAAACACTGACCAAGGCCTGTCTGATCATCCTACCCTCGTGATACAGTGATGGGAATGCAAGGGGGTGGCCACACCAGCTCTGGAGGCTGTGGAGCCCTCTCCGGGCTCAAATCCTAGATGTTTGTGCCCACGAGTAAAAAGCGGCTTCATTTCCAGCCCAGACTCCCGAGCCGTGTCTCATCTCATGCCATTTTACAGATGAGGAAACTGAGGTCCAGGGAGGGGAAAGGAGTCACCCAAATACAGAAGGAACAGGACTGGAAATTCCACAGATGAGCTACTCCGCCCCCAAAAGACAGCCATAACTACAGAGCTCCCAAACTAGTAAAATCAGTGGATACAAAGTGATCAGATTTTTTCTTTAATCCTGGCTGCCCCCTCCTGCCACCCTTTCCCACTGAGCCAGTTGCCCCTCCCTGGTCTCCCCATTTCTACACTCGCCCTCTCTGGTCTGCTCTCCATGCAGCCGTCTATTAAAATGTCCACTGTTAAGTGAAATCCAGCTTAAAGGCTGTCCCCGAGATGTCCCCAGGCCAGCCCTCAGCAGGGGCTGGCCCCAGCCTGTCCCCCACCCCGCTCTCCCCACTCCCAGGCTGGCCCAGCACCAGCCCTGCTGACTTCGCCCCCATTCTTCAGGCAGCTCTTGCTGTGGAGTTCCCTCTCCCTGGAAACTCTCCCCGACCTCCACCTGGCTGCTGCCCTTCACCCGCCTGCTCAGTCCGCAGCTCCTGTGACCAGCCCATCAAAAAGATCATTCCCAGCCACCTTTTCTCCACTAACCCCTGTTAGTAGCTCATGTCACATCAGATCTTATCTGTTTAGAGAATCACATCCTGCTAAGGGGCAGGCGAACTCCAGCCCATGGCCCGAAGCTGGTTGCGTGTGTCCATAAAGCTTTATTGGAACAAAGCCACCCATTTGTTCCCGCGGAGCCCGTGGCTGGCTTTTGCGCTGTCACAGCAGGATTGGTGGCTATGACGGGGAAGCCCCTCCTCCTCTGTGCCCTTCTGGGCCAGCCACCCTGGAGGAAGTGCTGTCTGGTTTAGCTGAGCTCATCTTACAGGATTCGGGTGCTGCCCCTCCTCAGGTGGGAGCCCAGAAATGACTTTCCACAGCTCCCGGGGTAAGGATAACCTCAACTAGCCAGCCAGGCGGAGCCTCTGCCTGCCTCTCCAGCCTCTCCTCTCTCTCTGGACTCTGGCCAAGCTGGCTGTTCTTCTCAAAAAGTGCCAAGCTCTTTTCTGCCTCAGGACCTTTGCACTTGCTGTTCCCTTGGCTCAGCAGCCCCTTCCCCAACCCCATCCAGCCCTCTTTCTCTCGGTAACTAAGGCCGCTCCTTCACTGGAGTTTTGCTAAAGTGTCACACACTCCCGAAAGTCTTTCTGACCTTCTTGACGAGATCAGACCCCGCGCACACTTCCCTGCTCTGCTCCACTGCATTCCTCACAATTCTAATTCAGTAATTCTCCAGGTACTTGTTTATAACGTCAGCCTCTCCCCCAGCTCCCAGCCCCCACTGGACTCCTAATGCCTGGGATCGCCCACAAAGCAGACCCTCCAAAAATACTGTCAGTCGGCTGAATAAATGAATAAAGCATGAAATATTTAAACTGCTACTCAAAGGTGCTAACATGCCAACCAAAAGGCAGACAGACAGAACCTCAAGGGGGGTGATTTGGTAGTATCAAAATTCCAAACGCGCACACTTGAAACCCCGCGACGGCACTTGCAGAAATCTCTCCTGCGGGTACACTCCTGCGTGCAATGTGGTGCATTCATAAGTCCAATTAGTCCAGCCCTGTTCTTAATCCCCCCGAACTGGAAGTAACCTTCTGTCCATTGGCTGGGGATGGGTTAAATTCTGTCATTCATACAGTGAGATATAATACAGCTATAAAAGGGTGGAAAAGGTCCTTTTTGCATTGATATATAATGACCACCAGATAGTGTTAGTACACGTAAGATAGAAACGGAGGGGGAGTGTGTGTACACACACAAAGCCGATGGCTGCAGAGGCTCTTCTCTGGAAGTCTCAGGCAACAGGGACCTCCTCCTCCAAGGAGAAGAACTAAGTATTAATAATGAGGGGCAGAGGCAGAAAGGAGACTCTTATTTCTGTATTATGTTGAGAGTAGAAATACAATTTTCAAAAGACATGTTTCATTTCATTCCAAGGGGAGCAGGGTGATGTGAGATGATCTCGCGTAGTGACGCCTGGTTTGGAAAAAGCAGGGAATTGAGTTCCAGTCCTTCTCTGCCACTTTCTAGCCACGTGACCTTGGAAAAGTCCCCCACCCGCTCTAGGTTTCGGCCTCCTCATTTGGAAGAGGACAATATTAAACCCAGCCTGTCTCCTCGGCTGCTTCTGGCTCTGAAATCTTTTCATTTTTCTAGCTAGAGTCTGTAGGGTCTAAGATTCTTATAAAGCTGCAGTTCATCATCAACTTGCATTTGGGCCTGCAAATACACACACACACACGCACACACACACACTCCCCTTCCTGAGGGGTAAGAGAGCATAGATTTTTAATCTAGGAAGAGATCCAGGTCAAATCCACATTTGACAACAGTCTGCAAAAGAAAAATACAGAAAGCCTCTTAGCAAAAATTCCAGCCTTATCAGAAAAACCGAGCTACCTCTTAGCAGAAACACCCTCCTCAGGCTGATGTGAAAATCACAGAAAACTTAAAAACACACATCACTCACACTCTTGGGCAGCAATGAAAAACAGAAAGGCCAGTTTCTGCTGAGCAAAAGCATTTAAAGCATTTACATTGGTTTTAATTAATCCAAGCAGTAGGGTGTCTTTTTCTTTTCTCTCCCCAGGATTTTGAAAGTTTACCCACAAGCAAGGAATATGGAGGTAATTTATAATTATTTAATTCCCAGTCGCCTGGGCATTTGACAGTAGTTCTCACAGACAAAAGGCTCATCGTTCAGCTGTTTCTTTAGGTAGGTAGGGTTCTTCGCTGTGTCCCTGTAAACAGCTGCCACCCTTGCAGACAGCTCCCTCGCAGCCCGCGCCATGCCCACGCAGCCCTGGGCCAAGTTTGTTTCATGTCAGAAGCACCCGATTCTCTCAGAAGGGTTTCCAAAGAGCTTGCTTTTCTTACCACTTGCATGATCTTTGCTATATTCATGTACCACCAGTGAATATTATTTACTTAATATTTCTATTTAAATTCATTCGCATATGACTTTTTTTTTTAAGGAAACTTTACACTGCTGCCACAAATGGAAAATCAGTGTCACCTCCATAAATAGAAGGGAGGGTAAAAATACAATCAAAATAAAAGTTACTAAACTCAAGCGAGACACCGTTGCTAGCCCAAGGCTCCCAGCCTCCGGCCCACTTTTTTTTCCTCCTCGATGCTCATTTTTTATAAGTAAGGCATCATTTCTACATACAGATTTTGAGTGTAGAGTTCCATGAGTTTTGCCCAATGTTCCATGCTCTGGTAGCCATCACCACAATCAAGATGTAGGACATTTCCATGACCCCAGAAAGTCGACATTTTTTCAAAGCCGGAAGTGGGAGGAGGAAATGGCAAAACGTCAGGAAAGAAAGGCGTTAAAGATACAATGACACCTGATGGAGGCCTCACTCCTTCTAAGGAGATTAGAGGGAAGCAGCTTTGCCAAGAGGATGGCGCTCTTATGTAGTGCCCACAGGAGAGCATAAAACCACCCCACATGCCGTGGGAGGCACCTGACCCACACTCCATGCGTCAGTGTTCAGAAAGAGGATGGAGCAGAGATGGGGGATTCAGAGGTTGTTGCTCTAGGTCCTCTGTGTCGCCATGCCTTTGCACGTGCTATTCCCATAGCTCAGAACACCCTTCCATACCTCCTGTCCTCACTTCTCCTAGGAAGCCACTCTTTGTTCATTAAGATTTCACTTGGGCCACCTCCGCCTGAAAGCCCTCCCTGATTTTCCCTAGGCTGGCTCAGACACTACAGACTGCAGTGTTGCCAGAACTTACGGAGTCATGTAGGGAAGTCTATCAAGTACAGATTTACTTCTCTGTCTCCCTACTAGACTGTGAGCTCTCTGAAGACAGGTTAAGGTCAATGATAATAATAACAGTAATAACAACAGCAGCAGCAGCTAACATTTATTGAGAATTTATATGGCAGGCTCTGATATAAGTACCTTACAAGTAGTCCATTCCTTAATTCTCACAACCTGTGAGATGGACGCTGTTTACTCGCCTTTTACAGATAAGATAACTGGGTTCAAACAGGTGAATTAACTTGCCTGAGGTCTTGCAACTTGAACCCCGCCGACCTGAGACCAGGGATTCTCAACCTCAGGACTACTGACATTTAAGTGAAGTGAAAGTCGCTCAGTCGTGTCTGACTCTTTGCAACCCCGTGGACTATATAGTCCATGGACTTCTTCAGGCCAGGATACTGACATTTGGGGCTAGAAAATTCCTTGCTGTGGAGGCTCCAGGATATTTAGCAGCATGCTGGCCTCCTCCCACTAGACGTCTGTAGCATCCCCAGTCCTTGCCCAGTTTGAACAAGCAGAAGCACCCGAGGCTTGCCAAACTTCTCCTGCCAGGCAGAATCGCCTCCAGCTGGGAACCCCTGCTCCAGGCCCAACTGCTCCGGGGCCTCCCCCCGGGGCCTGCACACGGCCAAGGCCCCAAACACTGCTGGGAACATCAGCCCATGAGTCACACCTGAACTGACTCAGAAATGAGACGTCGGCTCCCTGTGAGCCCTGGCAGGTAAACCGCTTCTGCAACAGACATCCGAGAGGCCACATCACCACCACCCTCCCTTTCCCATCAGGCTCTCAGGGGCTCACCCCACACCCCAAGAACGTCTGGGGAGACCTCTGGCCACTCTCTGGAACCGGAAGACAAGAAGGCTGGGGCAGCCACTCCAGCCCCACCGCAGCAGGGCATCTCCATGGAGAGCCGGGTCTCGGTCAATACACGGTGTTAGAGGCCCCCCGTTCCACAGCCTTGCACCCCGGCTGTGTGACCTGCGGTCCTGAGTCCTCGTGTATAATAGGGGCGGAGGGTGGTGACAATACCCACCAGACACTTCACCTCACGCACATGAAACCCAAAGCACAAAATAAACGCTCAACAAATGAGGCCTTTGGGTAATTAGTATTATTATTGTGGAAGGAACTATCATTTAAGTTGAAAATTCTACCCTTTCTCTGCTTTCGTCTGGCTTTCCTGGTGGCTCAGATGGTAAAGGATCCGCCCGCAGTGCAGGAGCCCTGGTTTGATCCCGGGGTCAGGAAGATCCTCTGGAGAAGGGAACTGCAACCCACTCCTGTATCCTGGCGAATTCCATGGACAGAGGAGCCTCCTGAGCTATATTCACAACGAGTAAGACAGGACTGAGTGACTAACACTTTGTTTTCATTCCCTTATTTTACAACTTAAAGTGTGACACACACCAGCCCCCACCAGGGACTTCTTTTAAAAAAGAAAAAGGGAAGAATCCTTTATAAAAATAAAATGGATCAGTCAGCACTTTGAATTCTCTTTTTCTGCTAGCCTTCAGAAACTATGTGGAGTAGGTAAAGAATGCCTCCAACATTCCTTCCGCTCCACGCTTCGTCCTTCTTCTGGGCTACCTGGGAGCTGATCGACTAACTCTTACTAAAGTGTTAGTGACACACCAAGTTCCATGGACACGAGTCTGAGCAAGCTCCAGAGGGTGAAGGACAGAAAGGCCTGGTGTGCTGCAGTCCATGGGGTTGCAAAGAGTCGGACATAACTGAGTGACTGAACAGCAAAGGCAACTGCAACAACAAAAATGATTCTCTGTAACGCAGCTCTACCCTTTATACCAAGAAGCACTCTGTATGTATTTAACACACACTGCTAAGTCACTTCAGTCGTGTCCGACTCTGTGCGACCCCATAGACGGCAGCCCACCAGGCTCCCCCGTCCCTGGGATTCTCCAGGCAAGAGAACTAGCATTTGTCTTACAAGAGCCCTTCCAAGCAAGATATAGTGTCCTCATTTTCTAAATGAGGAAAGTGGGGCTCAGAGAAGGTGATTAATTTGCCCAAGATCACACAGCTGCTAAGTAGCAAAACCAGATTCGGTCTCAGGCAGCCCAGCTCCTCCAGCCCCATAACTCACAAAAGGGAATATTTCCTGGATCGTGACGCCTTCACCCCAACACAGAAAACTGAGGTGTCCCCAGGAGAGGAACTGCTCCGGAGCCCCACGAGGAGGTAGGCTGCCTAGACAACGGAAGACACAGATTCCTTTCTTCTGGAATACTCATAATCCCTCCGTTTGCCCCAGGATTGAGTCAACGATTATTTAAAAACCTCACTCAGGCCACAAGGCGCTCTCTGCCAGCTCCTGCCCTCCCGCTGCTCACCCTCAAGGACACACGGCCAAGTCTGAGACCGCTGCCAGCACCAACCCACCGGCCAACAGATCGCTTTTGAAAAAAGGAACAGCGAGAGAACATCTCTCCGCCGAGGACGACAAGCTGGTGGAATTTTCAGGAAGCAGAATAGAATGACCGAAATAGAAAGCCAGCTCAGGAAGCTCCGGGAGGCATCTGTCCTCAGGAGGGGGAGGGGCCGCGCGAGCCGGGGCGCTTGGAGGAGCCAGGATGCGGCCCGCAGGCCGGACGGCCCTTGGGCCGGCGGCTGGGCCCCGGAGCCGCGGTCCACCCGTCTGAAGCGACAGACCCACCGCTCACACCCTGAGGTGGTGAGAGGCCCGGGCCCTGGGTTTGAGACATCACAGTCTGTCGCCACGGCAACAGTGTGAAGCTGCCACAACCTGGCGGCCGCACGTGCAGCAAGAAGGTGGGGAGAAGCTGGAGGGAGGGGGTTCTGGGGGTCCCGCCCCTCCCCTCCATCCCTCCGCTCTCATAAGGCCCTGTGTGTTCGGGGCTGCAGGAAACGCCAAGAGGAAGCTGAAGCTGGATGGACTTCGCATCTGGCGGCTTGCACCACCTATAGGAAAGACCTTCTTTGAAAAGTTACAGATTGCGCTTTGAGTAACACATTCAGCGATTAGCAAACTTTCCAGCGGGCCCCCCATGCCCCTGCGGCCCCCAGCAGACACACATGCAGGCGGTAACTGGATGCCCGATCAATGAATCGTGTGTGCTAATGATGACGGGGAGAATCAGGTGGTCACACCCTTCATCCAGAGATGACACACACAGACGCAGGGCATGAGAGGTGAGAAATTCCATCCAGCTAAGTCAGGTCCAGAGATGCCAGCAAGGGAAAGAAGGCAGTTTACCATCCTGTCTCGTTCGACGTGGAACCACTGGAAAAAGCCACCATGACTGCTGTGCTCTTTGCTGACCCTGCCCCGGCTAAGACAGCTGTCTCCCTTCACCAGACAGGACAGAAAGGAGCGCTGGGTCCTGCCTCCCAGGCAGCCTGCCATGAGGCCAGGCGCCCGAGACCCAGGACCCAGGACAGTGTGCAGGCTCCAAGTCTTACAGACCGGCTACTGGCATGGCGGTCTGCAAATACACACGCCCCCGCGTGTCTTCCTTCTGGAGAGAAGTGGAGAGATGTCTGGAATCTGCAAGCCTCAAGTTCAGCTTCCGGATGGGAGGGCAGGGCCCAGGCATCTGATAGACACGAAACCCCACCTCGTCTTCAAACTGGGATGGAAAGAACCGGGTGGAACCATTCCATGGGGCCCTCATGCTTTCAAGAACTTCAAAGGCCTCCCCATCTCCCTTCATTCACTGCGCCTCAAGCTCTCCTGTGTACCACGTGGCTGACAAGCACCTGCGAGGCAGGTACCATCTACTCCTCTGTGTCACCGAGGGGGCCAGGGAAGCTGAGGCGGGTGGGGATTCAGCCCCAGTGACGAGAGCAATCAGGCCAGACACTCTTCTGGCGGTCTAGAAGACTCTGCCTCCCAGGGCAGGGGTGGGGCTTCCATCCCTGGTTGGGGAGCTGAGATCCCACGTGCCTCTCGGCCAAAACACCAAAACAGGAAACAGAAGCAAGATTGTAACAGATTCAATAAAGGCTTTTAAGAAATGATCCACATCAAAAAAAGAGTCTTTTGAAAGAAACCAGGGGCAGGGCTGGGGTTCAAATGGAGCCATCCTCTACATGCCGTAAGATATCAGAAGTACGCCTCGGTGCCTTTTTACAAATGTGCGTCCGCTGTTCAAGACACAGAACGCTTCAGTCCTGCTAGATGGTTCCCTAGTGGCCTCAGCCAGCCACCAGCCCTCCTTCAGGGGGACCCCCTCACCTGCCTTCCCTCACTGCGGCCTGGGTTTGCCGGCTGTGATCACGACATAAGTGAAACCGTAGGAAATGGACATGGACATGCTGTAAACCTCAGCCTTACGTCTGAGATTTAACCACGCTGTGTGCAGTTATGGTTTCTTTTTCATGGCTGTGTAATGGCCCATCAGATGCCACCATCAGGCTTGGCTTATCCGGTCACTGTGCCACCCTGCCTCCGTTTTTCAGGAAGACAGCCATCTGAGGTGGAATTTGTGCCTCAGAGAGGCCCTTCTCTAAGAGAAGACAGTCTCTCCCCATTTGTCACGTGGCATACAGCAGAGAGCAGGGCTCCAGCGACTTCCTTGCCAAAAGGAGAAGAAAAGGTCTGGTCAGAAGAATTAACCAGAAACAGACCTCAGATAATCCTCCCTCTGAAACAGGGTACGTGTGGCTAACCCGCCTCTCTGCCAAGGCCCTGCCCAAGGAGACACGGGCAGGGGCCCGGCCGCCCTCTCTGCTTTGATTCCTCCAACTCACTCAGCAAAGACCCCCTTCACCTTTATGCCAGTGCCTCAAAGAGCTGTGCCCCCCACTGAGCCCCGCAACCCCCGACACAGCATGCAAACCTGGTTTCCACCTTTCTTTCAGCCAACTTGAAATCCAAGTGCAAACTTCCCCTTGAAGACAGTGGGGCCCCTGGAATCCCTGGCCAGGGGCAGAGACTTAACATTAATGCCTGATTGACAGATGGCTTCTTTATTTACACTCATCGCCAGGAGCTTTCACTTCAGTGCCTTGTCCCCGGGGGCGGGTACACTTGATCAGAGGCTCCTGCCAACTCCGGGCATTAATGACCTCCTCCTTTCTCCATGGCAACAGAGATGAGGTCACGGGTTGTGGATTTCACACCCGGAGCCCACCTTCTCAGGATCACGCAGGTAAACAGCCCCTTTTTGTGGTCTTTACAATGCCTTTCGCAAGCACTGCAGACGTCAAGGCTTCCCCTACCCCGCCCTGCACTCATTTAACAGTCCACCTTTCTCAGCATGCCCAAGCAGGTTTGTTTTGATAAGGACCTTTATAAATCCTGAGCTTTTGCAGGCAACTTTCTTACCTTCAGAAAGCTCACTCAGGCGTGGCTCAATTAAAATTCACGTAGAAGCACTGCCTTTTAGAAACATATCTTAATAACCGAAACAGGCCCAAGTGAGAAAATTCTCTTTTTCCCTCAAAACCTCAGGTCAGGACACACAGACAATCCCAAACGCCAGCTCAGGAAAAGCAATCTCTCTGCTCTTCCTGTAGTGTCCTCTCTACCTTGGATATATTTCTCTGCAGAAGAAAACAGCACTCAAAGTCTACGGCACAGAACTTCAGATCTAAATGCCAGTTTGTAAGAGATGCAAGGAACAGAAGACTAAACACCACCACAGGGACACTGCTGGCAAAGCTCATCACACAGAGGCCAGTGCAAGAAAAACGGCCTGCTGCTTCAACAAAGGCAAGAAGACAGACTGGTGGGGATTTCTACAAAACAAGAGAGGTCTGATGGTCATGTCAACGATTCACAGTGTTAGGGTCTCCTCTGGATCTTGGTTCAAACAAAGTAACCACGGAAAGACACTTGTGAGACACGCAGTAAGTTTAAACACTGGACATTTGAAATTAAATATTGTGGCTTTGGAGGCTTCCCAGGTGGCACGACCGGTAAAGAACCCGCCTGCCAATGCAGGAGACTTAAGAGATGTGGCTTCAATCCCTGGGTCAGGAAGATCCCCTGGAGGAGGTCATGGCAACCCACTCCAGTACTCTTGCCTGGAGAACCCCATGGACAGAGGAGCCTGGCGGGCTACAGTCCATGGGGTCGCAAAGAGTAGGCCACGACTGAGTCAACTTAGCACGCAATACAGCTTTTTAGGTTTGGTGATGGTATTGGATTTTTCTCAGGAGCCCTTATATTTGAGAGCTACATGCTAATCTATCTATCGATAAAATATCCCATCATCTGCAGTGTGATTTAAAGCAAGCAGAAGCAGAGACGCGGAGCACACACGGGGGTGGGGGAGACTGGCCTTCAGTAGGTAACCGTTGAAACTGGGTGCTGGGAACGCACAGCTAATGCTACCATTGTCTCTACTCTTCCACATTTTGGACAAAGTTTCGGAAAATGTCACAGGCCACTCCTCTTGCTTTGGGGGAACCTGCCGCGGGCTTTCCTCTAGGCAAGAAAGTTGATGCAGCCCAGGAAGAGCCCCAGGGCGAGTCTTGCCTTCTTCCCTGAGCTCGGTTTGGGAACAATCAGTAAAACCCAACCTCGCACCAGCCCAGGGAAGCCGGGTCTGGCTGGAGCTCTGGGGCGCCTGTGGCTGTTTCCTGTGCTGGGGAGGGAGGGAGAGAGGAAGTCCCTTCATGGGGGGAAGCCACAAGACATCCACCACGCTGCACTTCCCAAGGCTGCCGCTTCCTGGCAGGCTCAGGGGTCCCGCAGCACCGGGGCAGGACACCTGAGAAGGCCCCGCCTCTCTGAGGAGCCGCCTCAGGGAACCTTGCAGCCTGAGGGTCTGGACAACTGAGAAAGCTTTTGCCGCAGGCCTAGTTCTGTGGCTGAGGCAGGGGCCTGTGCCCCGGGCAAGCTTTTCATCAGAACTGATCCCTACAGAGGGCTGCCCCGTGGCTCAGTGGTGAAGAACCCACCTGCCAATGCAGGAGGCGAGGGTTCGATCCCTGAGTCGGGAAAATCCCCTAGAGGAGAGCATGGCAACTCACTCCAGGATTCTCACCTGAGAAATCCCATGGACAGAGGAGCCTGGTGGGTTCCAGTCCATGGGATCGCAGAGCGCTGGACACAACTGAGCGTGCAGGCGGATCGCACGTAAGTTGGATATCATGCTATGATGCCAACTGAAGCCCCGCGGCCAGTGACTCATCTCCAAAAAGCATCTTCTCTTAAGGCTTAGGATTCCTCAAAGGCCAAGGCAGAGACTCTCCCCTCCAAGGACCCAGTGCTCTCAAGAAGTTGGGTGAGCCAGACGGTTTCTCAGAGCCTACCACCCTGCTCCCAGCCTGCCGTCCGACCTTCACGCAGCCCCAGCGCCCGCGCTCAATCACACTGCCTTGCGGGAACCTGCCATCACCACCCCATTTCACAGATGAGAAAATGCAAGCGGAGAGGATCAAAATCACCTGCCTGGAGGCAAACCACTAAGAAGGAATTATGCAACTTTTCTTCCATTTATAAGGCAATGATTTATTGCGTGCTTGCTAATGCCAGGTACTTCAACTTGGCCAAGGTCAAGCAAGTAAGAGACAACTAAGGCAGAATTTCAAGCCAGGACTTCCTGACTTCAGTCCTGTTGCTCTGGCTCATTAAGCCTATGGCCGTGGAGCTGGGGGGACACGTGCCCCAGAAGGCATGCCCAACAGTTCACTGAGCTGCAGAAAGAAATACAGAAACAGCAGAACTCCCGTTTATACTCTGTCCTTCCCCACCTGGGTTTCTGCTGCATATTTTATGAGTATAATCCCATTAGGAGAGCAGTGAACATTCCACTGATAATTATATAGATATCAAAACATCACGGGTGAATGCACCCCATGTTGGCATTAAGGGTACCCAGGAAAGCTGGGGTCAGTGAGATTCAGGCTGAGCTGTAGTGCTGAGGACAGGGACTTAGGGCCCCAGCTGCCTGGGCTCAAAGCCTGTCCTGCCATGTACTTCTCGTGACTCTTAGCAAGAGTGAACTGACCCCCAAGAATTCTGGCTTCATGGGTCCTGGGTATGCCTGAAAGATTCTAGTCTGTAGCCAGGATTAAGGACCACTGGCCACCAATGCTACATTTCTCAAATGTATTCAATCCCATCCTCTCACAGGACTAAAAAGCCTTGGGAGCCAACTCAAATAACACAGCATTAAGATTTTAAGAGCCTCTACTTCTGATCAAGGGCTTCCCTGGGAGGTCAGTGGTAAAGAATCCGCCTGCCAACCGCAGGAGACAGGGATTCTATCCCTGGGTCGGGAAGATCCCCTGGAGAAGGAAATGGCATCCGCTCCAGTATCCTTGCCTGGGAAATCCCAGGGACAGAGGAGCCTGGCGGGCTACAGTCCCTGGGGTCACAAAGAGTCGGACATGATTGAGCAACTAAGACAACAACTTCTGATCAAAAGCTGAGGGCACCTTAAGAACAGACAGCCTTTAATTTGCAAGCTGGGATGACATGTGTTCAATAGTACAGAATGATTCGGACAACCTTCTCCCTAGTTCTTTCTCCTCCCTTGACAAGGCCCCTGCTCAACTCAGCCCTCATTTCACCTCTCCAGCTGCACCTGGAGACACTATTTGTACAAAGCAGGCTTATTAAGGCTTGTCCTTAACTCGACACAGACGGCAACGTCTCTGAATGTCACATGTGTTTAGCGAACTTGCTGGCTTAGAGCAGAGCTCTATTTTTAGTAAGTACCAAAAAAAAAAAAAAAGCCCATGATACTATATATCAGCACCTCACCTGTCCCTATTTGTTTACCAGGCTGTGTCCCACATTGGCCTGGGGGCCAGACAAGGGTAAGACCACATTTCATTCATCTCTGTACTCCCACTGGGCCTGGCACAAAACCAGCATTCAATGAGTGTTTGCTGAAAGAATGAGGCTTTAATTGTGCCCTGTGAATGGGCGGAGAGCAGGTGGCCCTGAGTTGAAGTGCAGGTGACATTAGAGAATGGGCTACAGCAGGGTCTGTGACCCTCTGTGACTCTACCTGAAAATGGTATAAAGGTGAGGCACCTGCAATGCAGGAGAACCGGGTTCGATTCCTAGGTCAGGAAGATCCGCTGGAGAAGGGATAGGCTACCCACTCCAGTATTCTTGGGCTTCCCTTGTGGCTCAGCTGGTAAAGAATCTGCCTGCAAAGTGGGAGACCTGAGTTCAATCCCTGGGTTGGAAAGATCCCCGGAGAAGGGAAAGGCTACCGGCTCCAGTATTCTGTCCTGGAGAATCCCATGGGCTGTGTAGTCCCTGAGGTCCCAAAGAGTCGGACACGACTGAGCGCCTTGCACCCCAGGGTTTTCAGGTGCAGAAGGGACGCACATGTGCAAATGTGCTCCTGCAGCACATGGGGCCTGAGGCTTTCATCAGCCTTTCAGAGGTCTGTGACCCAAAGGAGTTTGAGGATCAGCAGAACAAACTCTAAGCAACAGTCAGGAGTCCATTTTCCTTTCTGAAAGGTCAAAGTTAACGCCAGATGCATCCGCTCACCAGAGGAGGGACACACCAGACTCACTGAGGCAGACTAGAAGCAAGCCCTCCCAGCACGGCCCAGAGAAGATCTGGCACCTCTGGAGGTGACTGGGGATCTCCAGAGTCCATCCGTCTTTCCCAGTGTATTACAAGCTGGAAGAAGTAAGAATGCATTGAATTCACAGGCACATACAAAGAAATTAAACTTCTGATCTGTCTACCAACAGCCACCACGCCTCTCCCCTCCAAGGTGGGCTCCTGTCTGCATTCTTTCTATTACTATGTATTTAGCTCTTTCGCTCAAAAGAAAATAAGTTTACTTTGCATGCCTCTAAGAAAATAAATCTGAAAACTCAGAAAGGTGAAGTGGATGATTTCCTAGGAAGATAAAGTTTACCAAACTGGCTCTAGTCAAAATAGAGAATGGATACAGCCCAGTTCCCATAGGCACAATCGAGAAAGTTATCACAGAACAAGACCATAAGGAGGCACCCGGCCCGGGCGGCTTCACAGGAGAATCCTATCACAGCGTGAGAAACTGGATAGTCCCAATAATACACACACTGTTCCTGAACATAGAGAAGGAAAGACATTTACACTTGCCAGCGCACCAAAAAGGACATAACAAACATCACTCATGGCTTAATTGCTAAGCCGTGTCCGACTCTTGCAATGCCGTGGACTATAGCCTGCCAGGCTTCTCCATCCATGAGATTTTCCAGACAAGAATATTGGAGTCAGTTGCCGTTTCCTTCTCCAGGGGATCTTCCCGGATCCACAGATCAAACCCAGGTCTCCTGCATTGCAGGCAGATTCTTTACCGGCCACCAGGTGAACACTGCTAAAAGAAATCTTCAAAAAATATTATCCGGTAGATGCCAGGCCCACCACCATATGAAAATAATACACAGTGACCGAGTGGGGTTAATACCAGGAACGTCTCAATATTAGGAAATCTATTAATATAAATGATCTTAGAATAAAATATTTATCCATAGATGCTGAAAAGTCTGTTCAGTTCAGTTCAGTTGCTCAGTCGTGTCTGACTCCTTGTGACCCCATGAATTGCAGCATGCCAGGCCTCCCTGTCCATCACCAACTCCCAGAGTTCACTCAAACTCACATCCATCAGGTCAGTGATGCCATCCAGCCATCTCATCCTCTGTCATCCCCTTCTCCTAACTCAACTCCCATTCCTAATCAAAACTCTCATGAAAATAGAAATGGATGGATACTTCCCTAACATAAATACATATGCCTCAATTCTAAAGCTAACACTGAAGATTTTCCTGCCTGGGTCAGAAACCAGGCAAGGACGCCTACTTTCCACTACCATGTAGATGCTATTGGAGGCATCAGTTGATGCAATTAGACAAGAAGAACACTAACTGGCGGAGGGCAGGGACGGGGTCTCGTTTTCTATCACGTCCCCAGGATCTAACACCATAGGAGCTCAACAGCTAGATGGATAAGTGAATAATGACTCACATGAACCGAGCACCTCTATTAACAAAATCAAAGGTTTAATAAAAAGCTAGGGACAAATCACACTGTGTTAACTGATTTGAATGGGTTAAGCCATTCAAGGCAGACAGTCCTATGAGGTAAGGACTATCAGTCAGTTGTGTGACAGCTGAGCAAACAGAGGTCCAGAGAGAGTAAATGACTCGCCCAAGATCATCTTGTCAGTAATGTTTTAAACTCCAGTCTTGCATGGTGCCAGGCCCCTAACTGCTTTGTGCGTGTCTCTCATCAAGTGAGGGGCCAAGAAACTCACACAGTAGATCAGAAACAGGCTCGGGAGCAGGACGGCCAGGTTCACGTTTCAGCTCTGCCGTGTACCAGCTCTGCTTTCTGGGGAAAGTTCCCTCACCTCTCTGTACCTCATCAACCCCTCTACAAAACGAAGGTGACAACCTTCTATGAAGTGCGTACCTTCTATGGTTGGAGGGGTACTACACGGGCTAATCACAGCTGCCACACGCTCAGGTTCCACAAAATAAGCATCAGACTTCCCCCAACTCCCTACGTGCCATCACCAGCTCCTGACAATGTCTGTCCCAGGAGCAACCCTCTTCCTTCCTTGGTCTTTTGCCAAGCCAGTTGCCCAGAGTTAAAGAGAATACCTCACGTGTATCACCAACATAGTGTCATGTGAGACAAAGCCCATTAGTAAGACACGGGCTAGTGTTGACCCTTGGGGAGTTCCATCATGCGGAAGCAGAGAAAAGTGCCTGCTATTAACATCTGGGTGAGCCCGAGCCCGACCCACATCTGGAACAGCTCGCTTCAGCCTCTCAAGGCTCACGACATCCCTTCTCTTCCTGAGCCATGACGTTTCTGCCCTGGTGCCTTCCCAGCAAGGCGTGATTCCAGATTCCAGAGCATAATTCCTCATCCTTAAGTTGGGCGGCACGTTTGGCACGGAGTAACTTTATGGTGGAAGAACCTGCCAAAGGCTACCTCGGCCAGGTGATCTAGGCTATCATCAATAACGGTAACTCATGTTGATGGTAGGTACCCATGATGTGACGTGATGGAAACGGTCACTTTATCTCTGCAGTCTTCCTCCCCCCAAAACCCATGGCCCTGTCCAACCATGAGAAACACATAAGACCCCACTGAGAGGACATTCTACAATGTACCTAGTCAGTATTCCTCAAAACTGTCAAGCTCACTTAAGAAAAAAAGGGACAATCTGAACAAAGTATGGACTTAGCTTCATAAAACTGTATCATAATATTGGCTCACTAATTATAACAAATGCATTCTGCTAATGAAAGATGTTCCTCCTATGGGGAGCTGTATATACAAGAGCTTGCTGTATGTACTCTCTTTACAGTTTTTCTGTAAATTTAAGACTGTTTCCAAAAATACAGTTTATTTTTTAAAAGATACATTCTGGGGCCTTCACCGTGGTCATTTAGACACCCATCTGGCGGCCACCAAGCACCCCTTTGCCAAGAAAAACTATAAAAAGCGCCTCCCATCAGATTTGGCTTGGAAACTATTTCCCCGGAAATCTCCCTGCTGCAGGAAAAAAAAAAAAAAAATCCGCTGATTGTGAATCTTGGAGGGGTGTAAGTATTCCCTCCAAACATGACTTTAATCTTAACGAAGAGCAAGACCACGGATGCTAGAGGGATCGTTTGCAGATTCTTAATTGTATCTTTTCAAAGCAAAGGATGGCCTCCAGATTGCAACTCAAGAAGACTGGTTTCTTTGGCTGGCTAATTATTTCCATCTCCAGCCAAAATAGAGAATGGTTACTAACTACCATCTTCACTTGGTATCCGATCAAAGGGCATCTCTGAAGTCAAAGCAAGCCCCTCACCTAAGGAGTTTCACCTGAAGACGCTGCGGAGGGAAAGTTGAAATTTCTTTGCCTCACACAGCATCTCTGGGAAACAGCAAACTCAGGAGAGTCCGGAAAGGGCCTCCTACACACACCAGCCAGCACAACCCCTTCCTGCTCCCCCGAAGCAGCCAAGCCCAAGTGCATCTGGAAGTCACCAACAGGCCTGCCCCCAAGGCTTCAACAAGCACTGGCTGGGCTAGGCTGTCAAAATCAGGAAGCCTGGTTGGGTTCTTCTGTTTTTCTTCCAAGACAACCTGCTAACCAGAAAAATACAGTGAGGCTGGGTGTGCGACGGCCTCCTCTGACCAAGGCTCCTGTTAAACACGTGAAATGACGGCCCAGCACGGGGAAATCCCCAGCCCCCAGCGCAGAGCGCAGTTGTAGTAGGGACTGACAGGTCGCCGAGGCAGGAATAAGCCTGCACCTTCCTGAAACCACAGGCGGGCACCCTCCAAGTCCCCACAGTCTGGATGCCTGTGGGGCGGCGCGGGGCGGGGGTCGGGGGGGGACCCACTTAATAAAGCTCAGCCTGAAGCATGTGAGGTGATGTGCAAACGGCAGCGGCAGAACTCAGGGAGGAAATGGGCCAGCCGCCTAAGATGAGGGCAAACCACCCCCTAGCATTAGATACAGACAACCTCTTCCTTAGAGTCAGCGCAAAGTCCCCAGCAACGCTCGAGCACCATGGGGCTCGGAGGTGGGCGGATCCGCTTCACCAGCCCTCTTTTTGCACCAGTCCCGGCCGAAAAACTCCATCCTTCGGCTTCCTCACCTCCTCCCTCCAAAAGCAAAACTCATAGCTTACACCGCACACTGATGACCAGCAGCGGGCAAGAGACCAGCTGAGACCCCCGCTCCCTTTTGCTTCACTACCAGGGACCCTCGGGGAGAAGTAACTAGAAACTGGGGCCCCACCAGGCAGAGTGAGCCTAGTGCCCTCTAAAGGCGGCTGCACTCTCCGACGGCTCCCGCCCTCCCTCTCACCTGGGGAGAGGCACCCCCCCAAGTTCAGGCCCCCCAGGAAGTGTGACGCGTGGGGCAAAGGGGCCCCACCCGTGGCCACTGCCCAGGCCCCAGCCCCAGCCCAGGCTCGGGGGCCAGGCCGGGGCGAGCCTCCACCGACCTTCGATAGGATTCAAATAGTCATAATCGAAGAGGATGGAGAAGTCGAACTCGTCTTGGGGGCTGCCCCCAGGCTCGTGGCCCGGGGCGTCCCCGCCGTCGGGGTCGGGCTGCGGCTCCGGGGCGTCCATGGCGCGCGGAGGGGCGGGCGGGCCGGGGGCGGAGGCGGGCTCGGTGGACTCCCGGGCCCCTCGCCGGCGAGGGCGAAGGGGGCAGGAAGCGGGGCGGAGAGGCGGGCGGAGCGGCGGGGTCACTGTCCTCGTGGGGACACACGCGGGGTCCGGGGATGGCGCGCCCGGGGGAGCTGAGCGGCGGCGGCGCGCGCTTCCTGCTCCGGAGGCACCTGTTGCAGCCCGGGAGGGGAGGCGGGGACAGCGCGGCCCGGCCGGCGGGGCGGGGCGACACCCCGGGACCGGGAGGGCGGGGACGGCCGGGAGGAAGCCGGCCGCCCTGGTCCCGGCCGCACCGCCCCGCGGCGCCGCGCGTAGCCACCCGCCAGGCGCTCGGGCGCGGCCGCCGCGCCCACCCTCCCGGCCTGAGCGCTGCGCCCCTGCCGGACCCCTGCAGGACCCAGGATCCGGATGAGAAAGCCACTTGTCTTTTTGCCCTGGGTGACCGGCTGACACCAACAAGGTGGGGGCCGGGGCGGGGGGCGCGGTGCACCCACTGCCTTCTCTTGCGGACCGGAGCCTCTGTGAGCCCGCAGCTGTGGCTCGACTGCCACCTCCATCAGTCACATCCAGGACTTGGCGAAGACTCCCAGATGCCGGCAAGGCGCAAGTCCTGCCTGCCTTTCCATCTACGCCTCTTGGCCACCTGACATCTCCAGGGACCAGCAGGCACCAGACACTCGCCCAGGGGACGTTTAGGTCCTGGTGGGGGAAGAGTCAGGACCCAGATAAACTCCAGAACAAAGAGCATCCCCCTGGGCTGCCCCAAGAGTGCTCACCAGAGATGTAGGGGAAAGGCTGGGGGCTGGGGCGGCTTTGGTCCCCTCAGCGGTTAGGGGGCACGGAGGGGCTCTGGCAAGATGGCATTCGGAGGAACCTGACTGCTGTGCAGACCGGGAGGAACAGTGCTTCCGAGGTGAGACCCAAAACCAAGAGAGGCAGAAGCTCGGTGTGGCAGAACAGGTCAGGGGGCAATGCAGGTGGAAAGGGCAGCTGGGGCCCAGTACACCTGGATGCTTGGTCAAAACGCAGATCCCCAGGCCCCGCACTGGAGCTTGAGTACGTAAGTCTGGAGTAGAGGCTCGGAGATGTGCATTTTTAGGCAAGCATCCAAGGTGAAGGCTGGGAACAGGTACACTTAGGGAACAACGCATAAGAACCGACTCCCAACAACCCCCCCATCCCCCGCCCCGCCATAAAACACTTCCAGAGGTCTTGCACCAAGTTAGCTCAAGTCAGAAAGCAGACTCACAGAGGTAAAGGAGACGCGACCAGCGGCCTCCACCTTTACAGCACATTGGCACCACCTGAGACGCTTTAAAAATGCCTGTTCCCAGGTTCCAATCCAAACCCATTGAAGGTGTTTTTTTTTTAATGACCTCAGATAATTCTAAAGGGCGGCCAGGGTTGAGAATTACTGGATCAGAAAAGGAAGTGGGAGAGGTTCAGGGGTTCCCTGAGAGCCACAGCTTGACCTGAAATGGGGACTGACTCAGATCCTTCCCCACATGCCAGAGGGATGGAGAGGATGCCCTCTTGCAGGGGAGCTGTCCCGGTTCCATTAAGGGATTCGTGTGACGCTGTCAATCATGCATTCCCCAGACCTTTACTGGGCACCTGCTAGGTGCCAGGCACAACTACAGACTCCGGGGTGCAGCTGTCGGCAGGACCGGGTCTCTGCCATCCTCATCCTGTTTACGTCCTGTTGGTAAAGAGATACAGCAATGAACAGGGTTTCCATACTGCACTTAGACCAGTGACTCCTAACCCCACTTACACATTAGCCTCACCTGGAGAGCTGTTAAAAAAAATTCAAGAAGCTGGGTCCTAGAAGGGGCCAGTTACAATCAGAATGGTTGATACTCAGGCATCAGTATTTTGTAAAAGCTCCCCAGATGCTTCCAGTGTGTGGCCTGGGGTAAGAATCACTGGTTTAGACACAAACTCCATTCCAGGGTCCTGGGCCTGGATCCAAGACTCATGCATTTCCAGTCTTGGGAAGCTCTTTCTGGTTGTCAGAACATTAAAAAAAAAAAAAAAATCCTCTTGTTTGTTTCTTAGGCATAAACATACACACCCCAGGTGTATCCAGCAAGTACCCTAGGGGTGGCTGATCAATTTAGGTGGAGGAGGGGAGATGACCCAGGCTAGGACTACTGATAGCCCAAGCATCCAGAAGGAGGGGCCTTCCAGGTGGCAAAAGAATTTACCTGCCAATGCAGGAGACACGGGTTCGAACCCTGGGTGGGGAAGATCCCCTGGAGAAGGAAATAGAGCCCACTCTAGTATTCCTGCCTGGAGAATCTCATGGACAGAGGAGCCTGGTGGGCTACAGCCCATGGGGTTGCAAAAGAGTCGAACACGACCAAGCGACTAAACAAGACAGCGATCCAGAAAGAGATAGATACTCTTGGGTCCCTGTGACAGGACTCAGAGTCCAAACCCTGAGATTTAGCCAGGGACAATCGAAGGAACCAACCCATCCTTGTGCTACAGACCAGGAGCGGCTAGTGTCATCCTCACTGGTCCCTTTTCATCCCTCCAGCCATGATGACTAAATGCCTCTAATCTAGAGGACATCTGTTGATTCTGCCTACCTGGCGTCATTCCCCGCTGCTTCTGATAACAACACCCCAGTGTGTTCCTTTGGGAAACTACTCTTGATGATGCAATTTTGGTAAAATTATCAACCCAGTTGTCCCATAACTACCCTGGCGAAGAAGTGTACAAATGACCCAGGCTTGGCCAATCAGAGCATTTTATCTCCATTAGCCTGTGAGATCCACTCCGGCAGGGGTCATGATTGATTCATTCACAGCTTTATGTACAATGGGTGTGTGGATATGCAGATAGATAAATGAATGGGTGGATGAGTGGATGTTTGGATGACAGATGGATGGATGGATGAAATGGAAGAGTGGATGGATGGATGGGTGATGGATGGGTGGGTGGATGATGAAAGAGTGGATGGATGGATGATGGACGAATGGGTGGGTGGGTGGAAGAGTGAATGGATGGATGGATAAAAGAATCTGATTGTCCTTGTGTATATAAGATCCTTATATTTGTCTTTAAGGACCCTCCTCTCTAAGACTTAATCTGGCCACCCCATTGTTTGGGCAAGAATCTAAATTCTTACCCCCAACTGACATCCTCTTGAGATAGCCAATAATAAGATGACATAGTAAACGTAAAATCACCTTCCATTTGATAAACTGCCTTGTGAGAATGGTTCAGGACATGGCAACTAATACTCTCATTGCCTCAGTTGTTCCTCTGAACAGTAGAAATATTTTTTAAGTTTCTAGAATCTGGAATCTGCACCAAATCAGAGCTCTTAAAGGGAAGGGGTTCAGACTAGGTCCCGACCCAGAACAGAGTTTCTGCTAGAGCACAGGGGAGTGAGAGAGTTTTCTTCTCTAAAGGCCACTTTGAAGGTTGGGGGATGGCATATTTTCAATTCCAAAATAAATAATTTGTGCTGTTAGAAGCAAGGAGCATAATGCACGACCTTTATGCATTCAGAGGCCACTCCAGGAGTGTGGGGTGGGGTGCAGGCCTCGATGGTGCAGCTCTGTCAACCTGCCCTCTGCCCCACTGCTGACCTTGTGGAGGCCCTGGCCTTTGAGCTTTCCTCCAGGCTCCCCAACAAAAGTGCAATGGGAGGTTAGTGAGGCCGCTGAGGGTCTGCAAATCCTAGCACACGTCTGATCCCGGCCCAGGATTTCAGCTCCACTCAAAAGCATTGACTCTAGCGTATAATTACAAACTGAGACTCGGGCCATGAAAGGGAAGCAGACAATGAGGCAGAGGCCACAACAGTAACATCAACACGGAACTCAAGAAAGGCTTCCTTAGGCAGCTGATACTTGAGCTGAGAACAGAAGGCTGAGCAGAAGGTAGCCAGCGAAGAGTGAGGGGAAGAACTAACAGCCAGCTGGGAAAGTTTGTACAAAGGCCCTGAGGCAGGAAGAGGCAGGAAGTATTGAAGAATCGAGAAGACTGGAGGGGCAGGTGCTTGGGGACGGACCAGAAGATGGTGTGGCGGAAGGCTGGGGGATCGGTGGGGCCTTCGTGGAGAATTTTGGACCTAATACCAATGAGGAAGGACTAAAGTGCGTTTAGGCCGGTACGTGACAAGATCACACTTGGGGTTTTAAGTGGTTGCTCTGGGTTCTGGGTGAAGAAACTGCACGTGATGAAGTTTACAGCAAGAAGACCAATTAGGTCCATGCAGCCATCCAGGCGAGAGACAATGGGAGCGCGGGCCGTGCTGAGGACAGGAAGCAGCGGAAGCACACAGAGGCGAGCGCACTCTCACCCTCTAGTCCACCCCTGAGTTCTCTCTTTTCCTCTTGCCGGCTGCCTCTTTAGAAAGGCAGCAAAATCTGATTGCACGTGAACACAAACACTCGGAGTATACCGGCCCTCCCACTGGTCCCACCCCGCCCCACCTCACCCCAGGTGACTCTCAGTGCTGAGGCCCCTGCACGCCGGCCCTGGAAGGACACCCCCCCTCTGCCAGCACGTAGCCCTGCGCTCCTGCCCCCCTTCTGGTATGAAGCTCATTTTTAGCCTCAGTCTCCGCTTCTCCCAGAGCTTCCCCAATCGCTCAGCCGGTAAAAAATCCGCCTGTGATGCAAGAGACACAGGAGATACGGGTTTGATCCCCGGTTTGGGAAGATCCCCTGGAGAAGGGAATGGCAACCTGCTCCAGTATTCTTGCCTGAGAAATCCCATGGACAAAGGAACCTGGTGGGCTGCAGCCCAAAGGGTCACAGAGGCGGCCAGGACAGAGCAACTAAGCAGCGGGCCTGTCCCACCGTCCACTCGACAGCTGCATCTGGGCACCCAGCAGGCGCCGTGGAGCACACCTGTGCAAACCAACCTTCTTATCGTCCGAAACTGCTCCTCTCCCACAGTTCCCAGCCAGATCACCCTCCCATTCGTCACGTTCTCCCACCGAAAATCAACGAGCAAGCCCTTTATTTCTCTCTGCTCACACCCACAGGCAAACCCTCAGCAAACCGAAAAACCCCAAACCCCATCGTGTTTCACCAGCTTGACCATTCCGCCTCCAAGCCCAGCAAGCCTAGCGCACATCATCTCTCACCCTGATGACTGTCCTCCCTGGCCTCGTTACTTCCACGCCGGCCCTGACATGGAGCAGCCAAAGGGAAATTTTGAAAGGGATCCCTGTAAGGGCCAACATGGAAGGAACAAGATGAGGGCGGAGGCTCCCACAGGCATCAGGGAGTTAAACACAAGCACTTTGACCTACAAGGTCCTAGATAAGCTGCCCCACGCCAGCTCCCTTTAGGCATCATCTCCAGCCACGGTCCCTTCTCTGACTTCCTTCTGCCACCCACTGCTCAATCGTCCAGCTGTTCCTTGAAAATACCAAGCATGGCCCTATCCAGGGGACTTTGCACCTACTATTCACTTCCTTGCTTTGTTCATTCCTCAGCTCAAACGTCAGCTCCTCAGAGAGAACTTCCACGATCATCCCAATAAAAACAGCACCCCCTGGCCTCCTCCGCCCCCTGACCCTGCTTTGTGTTCCTCGAAGCCCTTATCTGGCAGCATGTTTATTCATAAGTACATTTGCTCATCTTTTTCTGCCTCTTCTCAATTGACCCCACAAGACCAAGAATGTCTGTTTAATTGACTGCTGTCTCTAGGGCTGTCAGGTGCAGTACCCAAAGGACACCCAGTTAAATCTGAATTTTGGACAAACAATGAACGCTTACGTTTTTTCGCTCAAGTACGTCCCCCCAACATTGTATGGGACACGCTGAAACTAAAAAAGCATTCGTCGTTTGCCTGAAATTCAAAGTTCACCGGACATTCTATATTTTAATCTGGCAAGTCCAGCTGTAGCCCCAGATCCTGGAAGCGTTCCCAGGGCACGGTGGGCACTCACTAAGAAGGAGCTAAAGGACTGGATGAAAGAACAGCACCCAACAGAGCTCACACTGAGAGATCTCTCAGAACACGGAGTGGCATCAAGAGGCAACCCTGAGTCCCTGGTTGCCTCAGTTTAATGGGACTTGTCAGGGATGTCTGAAAATCTGGTGTTTTGCACAACCGGTGGCCCAGCCTCTAGCATGGTTATGACACCTGTAATTATTTTTATGTAAATAACATTTCATCTGACTCAGTGGCTTCAGGGAAATTCTGCCTGTACATGCTTTTTTTCTTTTTCAAAAGGAAAAGAAAAAAAAAAAAGACTTGTAAAAAAATATGCTCTGGTATAGGAAATAGATTCCTGGGGTCATTATAACAAAACTAATGGGTTTGAATCCAGTCGCTGCCTTCTCTTCCAAGCTGAACTTCCTGGAGGTCAACGGCACCCACAGGCATGAAGACATCACTGTCTGGCCAAGGTTGGGGTGACCCTGTGGTACCATCAGGAAGATCACAGAATGGGGGCCCAGGATCCAATTCGAGTGCTTCCTCTGAATCACTCTGTGACTTTTAAGCAAGTCAATTGGCCTTTCTGGGCCTCAGTTCTTCTATCTGTAAAATGGGGGCAGTAAATTAGCTCATACCTGAGGCTCCGTTCCAGCTGAGGGTCCAGGAGGCTTCAGTGCTAACCTGAGCTGCAGCCAAGGTCAATTTCATGGGTTCAACCTGTGCCATCGCAGAGGGTCCTGCACCCAGAGGACCACAAGGTCTAACACCCTGCCATCACCACCTTAAAGTTCTTAGCAATATTTGAACCAGGGGCTGAGAATTTTCTTTTATGCTGGGCCCTGAGGACTACATAGCCAGCCCTGATGGCAGCATGTAACAACTAAGTCACCTGTTCTCAGCCCAAACCCCACAGGCCTGACGGCCCCATCGTAAGAAAAGCTCAACTAGAAAATGTAGGCCCTGCAATGTGCTTAATCAGAAAAGTAGGAACTCTCCCAGATCCCAGAAAGGACCACCCCTCAATTTAAGTACATCCTGGGATTATCACCCTAGAAGCCAATATTTTAATTTACATACGGATACATTTGACTCCTCCAGGACTGGAACCAGAGTGAGGCAAGTGAGGCAAAATTCAAGAGGGTACCAAAAACCTCAATAATCAAATACACTATGCTTTCATAAAACATTTTTTAAAAATAATAAGTACAAAGAAAATCTATGTTAAGCAAACCATTACACTTGGAATAAAGACAGGGTCAGTAACACTGCTGTGTGGACCCACCCTCCCTAACCTTAACCCTAACCCCTAACCCTAACCCCTAACCCTAACCCTAACCCTGAGGTGAAAGAAAAAATGAATAATAAAGATCTTGTCTTTAAATCTTTTTTCTATTTTTGGTTCATTGTAGATTTTTGCATCAATTTTTTTGTATTTATTTATTTACTATTTTGCCCTGTAGCATGTGGGAAGCTTAGTTCCCCGACCAGGGATCAAATCCACGCCCCCTGCAGTGGAAGGCAGATTTGTAACCACAGAGTCCCTTTGCATCAGTTTCGATTTCCAAAATATTTCGACCACTGAGTATCCTGGCGTCCCCTTCCACGTTGCCTCTCCTCAAAGCCAGTTTTCAGGGATGACCTCCTCATGATTTGGGGGAACCACAGACAGTTTCAAACTTGACTTTCACTCCAATCTACAATCAACGTCATCTTTTAAAGCCTGGACAGAACTTCTCTGCTGTAAGAAAGATAATTTCCAGAAGATTGCAGCTGAAGGCAGTTTGTTGAAACTGGCGCCACCCCCTGATCCCACCTCATTACCACCAGGCAGGCAGAGAGGGTTAAAGCTCCAGGAAAACAGGGATCTACCAAAAGCCGGAACCCAAATGGAGGTGTGGACTGTAAGGAGACACCCCACCGCACAGCAGTGGTGGTCACAGGCCTGCAGTAGCTTAGCCAAACCCATCCTGCAGGCATATTATGTTTGGCCTGCCCTGTAACTTTTTTTAAATCTGAACTTTTTTTTTTTAATTGAGCGGTTTCATTTAAAACTTCAAGTATCCGATGGCTCCCCCAAATGGGAAGACCAGGTCACATCGGACCTGTGCTCCCCGGTGGCCCCGGCACCTGGGGCTGAGCAGAAGCCGCCGCTTCCAGGTGATTCTCCTGCTGTTAGGACATCACCGCCCCACCCGCTGCCCCCGTCCACCCCGTGGGCATGTGGGCACCAGACCCTGGTCTCCAGGCCCTCGACTCCTTCGCCCTGGTCCCTGCTCACCTACTTTGTCCTGGCTTTGTCTGTCCTCTCCATCCCTTGCTTCCGCAGCACAGTCCCTTCCGCCTTATGGAACTGACATTTCACAGGCGAGCACGGTCAGCACACTGGCCTAGCCCTTAAACTGCGGTTCTTGCCTTTAATTAAGCAGGAGGTGTCACCATCCCTCTGCCAGGGGAGCTTCGCCCTCCACTGAATCAGAGCCTTAATGGCCTTAATGGCAGCAGCAGAGCGCTGGTTAGCCAGGGGATGGAGCATCGGTTAGTCTTTGCCCAACCCCAGAACTATTTCTTAACCGTCTGCTGTCTCCCTTTGTCCACCGTCACCCTCCTGTCACCCGGCCGTCTCCCCAGATGACCGCGCCCCCAGGATCGGGGCTCCCACATCCATCCTCTCTCCTGCCTAGTCTTGCAGACTCGAGCATCTGTGTCGAGTTCATAATCTATGAAGTCAGAGAGGGATGCGGACAAGCAAGCTGACCTCAGGGATCTCGAAGCCACCAGCCTCCCTCCAGCACAACCACACCCCAGAGCATCTCCCACCCGCCCCCTCCCAAAAGACCACATGGCCTCCGCTCTTGCCCTCTCTCTCTCTCTTAAATTCCTCTATCAACACAATCAGTAGACTGCATTGAAACTTTTAGTTCTTTTGCCACCAGGCTCCTCTGCCCATAGGATTCCCCAGGCAAGAATACTGGAGTGGGTTGCCATTTCCTTCTCCAGGGGATCTTCCCGATCCAAGGATCCAACCCGAGTCTCCAGCATTGGCAAGCAAATTCTTTCCCACTGACCCACCAGGGAAGCCCTCGTAGGTTAGTAGGCTGAAGAAAATGAACAGCTTGACTCTGAAACACCAAAATAAGAGTGAAAATGGCAGCTAACAGGCACTGATCACTGTCTATACACTGACCTGATCTGCAAACCTCCAAGCTTCCGCCGTGTGTAACGATTACCGTCACCCCCGCTGCTCAGCTAAAGAAACGAAGGCATGGAGCAGGCTGTGATGTTACTTTCGAAGTCACACATGCCCCCACGGAAGTGGTTTTGTCCCACAGCAGTCTGATACTCATTACTGAGTCACAGTGTTCCTGGGTTATTAGCTCAGGGTGGATGCGCTAAGGGACGTTTTTGGACCAAGATGAAATGCCGAGAGAAGCCTTCTGACTCCCGGTGATAGCAGAGGGAAGGAGGAGATACCAGGGGAGTCCAGGCTGGGCCGAGAGGAGACCCGCTGGAAGAGGCCCATATTATTCACAAAATTAATGGCAAGTGCCCTTGAGGGCCAAAGATAGGGACCACCACTGCGCAGCCCCAGGACTCAAGGGAGCACAGTTTGGAAACCAAAAAGGACAAGTCTCTGCAGACAGGGAAACACCAACTCCTCCCCGCTCCCTGCTCCCCACACTGGCCCCAACCCCTGTCATCCCCACCCAGGCCACTGCAGTCGCCTCCCACCTGTATTCTAAGCATCCCCTGTTACCTGGGAGAGGTTTCCCACTTAAAGGTCAGTGTGATTCTCTGAAAAGACTCAGCAACTCACACCCTCAGTGACTTCTGACTTCCCCAGGGCCTCCCTATTACCAGGAGAATGAACTTCAAACTGCTTGCAAAATCCTGCTGGGTCCCGCCTTGGCCTGCTTCCCCCACCTTTCTATTCATATCACACTTCCCCTCCCTCCCTTTCTGTTTCAGCCACTCAGGGCTGGCTGCTCCTTGACTATCCCAAGCACAGCTCTCTCCTCTGGGCCTTGGGGCTCACTGTTCCTTCCGCCTGAGATACTGTAGAGACAGATCCCTCACTGTTCAGAAGTCACTGGATACGAGGAAGGGACCCACAAATGTGAATTACCCCGTGAGTGTGTGTTGAATTACATCCTCTCCCCAAATACGCTCAAGTCCTAACCTCAAGAACTGGTGGCTGTGATCTTATTTGGCAAGAGGGTCTTTGCAGATGTGATTAAGTCCAGATGAGGTCTTCAGAGCTAAGGGTTCAAATCCAACGACTGGCATCCTTGTAAGAAGAGGAGAGAACACACACACGCAGGAAGAAGGCCATGTCAAGGCAGAGACGGAGAGTGGACAAACACAGCTAGGAACCAGGGACCGCCGGGGACCTGCGGGGACCGCTGGGGGCCGAAAGAGCCAGGGAGGGGTCGTGCCCCGCGCCTCTGGCGAGAACACGGCCCTGACACCTTGATTTCACACGCTCAGTTTCTGAAACTGTGTGAGAATAGATCTCTGTTGTTTCAAGCCAGCCGGTTTGCGGTAATTTGTGATGGAGCCACAGGAAACTCAAACACCCACGCACCACACACAGGTATAAACAGAGACCTTCGCAGCTCTGAGCTCCTGTTATGGTCTCTAGCCCTTAGCACCATTCCACGTTTCTCTTGGACGTTCCTGGGTGGCTGCCCTAAGGTTTGCCTTGTGAGGACAGACACCCTTAGTCTTGTTCACTTTATCCCCAGCCTGTTGAAGGGCAACCGGTACATCGGAGATGCTTGAAATGGTGAAAATGAATTAAATGGTCAAGGCGGCTTCTAAGAGGAGGTAAGGCTGAGTTGGGCATTGAATAAAAATGTGGGGAAAAAAAAAAGGGAGCAAGGACCCCGGGGTGGAAAGACTGGCTTAGCCAAGGCTGAGGGAAGGACTGGGGGGTGCCAAGGGGCGGGGGGGGCAGCCCGGACCTGCTCCCACAGCAGCCTGGGAGCCGGTGGCTCAGGCTGAAGAAGTGCAAGGCGGAGATTTGGCCAGCGAGAGGCTCTGAGGAAATGGGTCCCTATTGGCAGGTCCCAGCTGGAGAGGGAAGGGGTGCAGCGGCCACAGGCTCCTCAGCGGCCCAGAGAGGCAGGTGGAAGGCAGGCGAAAGCCCCACTGCGAGCCCACCCAGCTCACCGACTGGCTGGGAGACCCTGCTGCAGGAAGCAGCGGAGGCAGGACCGGGCAACCCTCAAAAGCAGAGCTTTCCGCACCGGCGCTGCCCTCCGAATGCCTTGACCGGGCCCGTCTTGGTTTCCTCTTCTCGAAATGGGAAGATCATACTCAATCCCAACCAGTCAGGTTATTTTGGGAGGATCCACTAAGACAATATCTGTTCCTGCTCGGCCCTACAATATATACAGTCTGGTAGGGAAAACAGAGGCCCTCCTTGCCATGACTGTTCAGCCTAACGGGGAGCAACACGGTGCAAGGGGATTACTTCCGAGCTTTGCCACCAGCGATGTGACCCGGGCGCAGCGGGCACCCCTCCCTGTGCAAGACGGGGCTGGTTGGGGGCCAATGAGGTGGCCCGCGGAGAAGCCCTGGGACGGTGCCTGGCAGACACGGGGCCCTCGGGAGGCAGTGGCAGCTGTCACGGTCGTCGTTGCCGTTGTTGTTGGGAACTGACTCATTCCAGACAACAGCATGGAAGCGTGGGCCTGTTGGATGACCCACAAGGAAGCCTGCTTAGGTCACCAGCGTTTGGTGGGAAAACACGCAAGTCAAAACCACCGTCATGGTCAAAAAGAGGTGGAATGAGTGAGCCAGAGGACGGCGCGGTGCTTCGGCGTTTAAGTCTTAATTCTGTGGCCTCAACAGGTCAAGCAACCCTACTGCACACCATTCGTTTATTCCTCCATCCGCGGAACAGAAAGTACTGAAAACCTGCTGAGTATCAGTCATGTTCCAGGCACCGGGGCCCCCGGAGTGAATAAGACAGCTGAGGTTCCTGGTTCCTGGCGTTCAGTTCTGGAGGAGGATGCAGACATGGCGTGGACAACGACCTTCAGTGTGAGGCACATAGGATAGGAGAGGGCAGGGGGGAGCCTGGGGGGCACAGAGGGCCCCTCCCAAGTCTGGGCGGTCAGAGTCTCGGATTCCTCATCTAGCAAAGGAACAAAAAGAGGAACCTGCCGCGCTTCTCCGAGGCGAGAGCCGAGATGTTCGATCACAGGTGTGCGTAGTGAGAGCCAGCCAATGAGAGTATGTGTGGCAAGCACTCGGCGACTGTCGCTGTTGTCTAGGTTGGATTTGGGGTGTATAAATGTTGAGTTAATGAAGTATACAATAATAATAGCAGCACTTATTAATTGAGTTATTTGAGGTTCATGCTGCTTACTGAAAGACTGGAACTCTCCTTAGATTGGTAAATGATGGTTGTCATTCCCTTCAAGGGACTCTGCGGCCTTGAGACCCTCCCTGTTATTGTTGTTTTTGATGTTTAGTCACTAAGTCGTGTCTGACTCTTGTTGCAACCCCGTGGACGGTAGCCGGCCAGGCTCCTCTGTCCATAGGATATTCTAGGCAAGCATACTGGAATAGGTCACTATTTCCTCCTCCAAGAGATCTTCCCGACCCAGAACTGAACCCGCATCTCCTGCATTGGCAGGCGGATTCTTTACTGCTGAGCCGCCGGGGAAGCCCGAGACCGTCCCTTATTGTTGTTGGTCAGTCTTAAGTCATGTCTGACTCTTTGCAACCTCATGAACTGCAGCACGCCAGCCTCCCCTGTCCTTCACTATCTTAGACCCTCTCTACAATTCGGCAAATGAAGGGTTAAAGTCTGGTCCAGCAGGGCAGTCTCCTGGGACACTGCTCCTGCCATTCCGATTGGTTGATACTCAGTTGCTACATACAGTAACCAACACTCCAGACAATCTCACTAACACTTTTCTAAATGTGGGGAAACCGAGGCACAGGAGAGTGAATCACTTGTGCGAGGTCACGTAGCCAGCGAGCGGCAGAGCCACGGTTTGAACCTCTCAGCTCACATCCTAAGCTGCTGATGACTTGGATATAAAAACCTGGGATCCACGAGAGAGTCACAGAACCGGACGACCTGGCCCTGTCCTCAGCTGACTTAAGAAAAGTTCTTAATAAAGGCAGGAGCATCTGGGGAAATGAGTGCTTCTCTCTGAACTTCTGGGAAGAAAAGGAAAAGCCCAGAGGTCTTTGTGGAGGAGGCACAGACTGGGTAGCCAGGGAGGGGCTCAGCCAGGAGGGGGGCTCTTGGAGCAGGTCTGGGTTCTGCTTGGGAAAAAAGCAATACCGGCTTTACAGCCCCCTGGCCGTCTGGGGACTTTCAGTCCTCTAGTGGAAGTGGAAAGACGCTGCTCCGGAGGCAAAGCAAGGCACTCTTCCTGACTCACCCTCCACTTGGGACAACTTAGGGCTGCCTCAGTTTCCCTGTCTCCAACATGGATGCTTGTCCCCTCCACACTACCCCCATCACACAGACTTCTCTCTCTTCCAGGATATGGCAAGGACCAACGTAATGTTGGCAAAAGAGGCCAGGACAAGGGTCTGGCCTTCCTCAGTGTCCTCATCCGCCAAACGGTGCGATACCAAATGATAATAGTAGTAAGCTCCAGAGTCAGCAGAGCACGCGGTCGAGAGCCTGGGTCTGAGTCCCAGCCTCTGCCACATCCCTGCTGGGTAGCACTTGACTGACTCCTGCCCCTCTCTGCGCTTCACTCCCTCCTCCAGCCCTGACAACGAGAGACTTCAAACCCTCAGCCCTGCCGCCCCTACTCAGCGCTCAAAACACTCTCTCACCCCTGCGGAAGGCAACAGAGACCTTGCCGTGTGCCGGGCTTCCTGCTACAAACCTGCTCTGTGATCCTGGGCAAAGCTGGTCCTCATAGTTCTCAACTGTCAGAAAATAATAACAGCCAGTGCATGTTAAACACAGAGGTAAGTGTTTTATACGCATGATTTCATACGATGCTCATGACTCCCCTGTGAGGTCATCACTGTCATTATTCCCTTTTACAGACGAGGAAATGGAGGCTTGGCAAGCCATAATCCTAGCCCAACCTGTGTCACTGTGAAGCTCCAAGAAGTTACAAAGTCTCTTGAGAGGTTTAGGGTACTGTGACTCTTCAAAGAATTTCTGCCATGAAATCTAGTTTCTATACCAATATGTTAGTTTTGTATTTTAATAGGAATCACAGGGTATTTATCCAGTGTTGACTATAAGCACGGCAGCATTTCAGATGCCTTACACATGTCACCTCATTGACTCTCACAACCTTCTTTAAGGGAGACATTACTGGCTTCATTTTACAGATGTGGAGACTGAGGCCCAGAGAGTTTAAGTCACTCACCCAAGCAAGATCACATAGCCGAAATGCAGTGAAGCAGAAATTCTAAGCCAGGCAGAAGGCAGGGAATTTGGGTCTGGGAGTGAGCAGAGCTCACCCTGTGTTTGTTTATTCCTGAAATAGTTTCCATCATCCCACTGCAGATAAAACTGAACACACCTCTTTCAGATCTTCAGTTTTTCCCAGAGCCTCGGCCCAAAACTGCACAGCAAGGTCAGTATTTTCTTACCATGCAAATAGTTCTATTTGCTATTTAATGACCCCGCCCATCTACATGCACCCTGAGGTCTGCCCCTCTGCTCCTGGTGGTGTTTGAGTGTGAAAGGCCATTTGGGTTTCCCTCAGGAGACCCCGATGCGGGCATAGTCGAAGCGCCTCTCATGCCAACTGTTTCTGAAGCCTGGAATTGCAGCCTGTGTGCCCAGCTGCTTTGGCATGCCAAGAGTCGTTTGCCGGGAACAACGTGGTGCCCTGTCTCCCACATGTGGACACACACTAGCATGCACGTTCTACAGTCCCTGAACACACGAGCGTGGGCTGAGGTTAGGCAATGCGTGTGCACACACAAAACACACATACACACTTCCCAACCTAAGAGAGGACCAAGTTCACAAACCTGGAGCAGAGGTGTAACAGCCTCAACAGAAGGTGAGGCTCGTGTGAGGTCACACTGTAAAACAGAAGTCTCTTCCCAACACGCTTCTTCCAAATAGACTTAATTTTGGCATTTGTCTGTCCCCTACCCCCACATCATAACATCAAACACTGTCTTTCAGTATACATGGCATGGCAGTAAAAACCCACTCCCGTCCTTAATATATCTGTCGCCTGTCTCAAAGCACCCCTTTTACAGGTGATGCGATATTAGTAAAGATCCTGGTCATTACGTCATAGGCTTGACCACCAGCCGAGGACAGGATAAACTGGTACCAGTTAAAACGTCCAGAGTGTTGGCAGGGTCTTGCTTTCAAAAGTGCAACTCAGCTAAAAATATGTCATTGAGGTCCTCTGTGGCAAAGCACACCATTTACCTAACCTAAGGCATTTGGCCCCACTCCCGTTTTCAAAAAGAAAAAAAATAGCCCCTCAGGTTTATTTACAGAAATTGTCATTTCTTCCCCCCCAGAACTTTAATCAGCCACGCAGAGCACAAAACCTACATTCAACTCTGATTTTATGACACGAGGCTAACTCCTCCTACGCATATTTATTTCATTTAACTCTTGCGGCCCTGCCCTCTCCGCCATGCCCCCCACTCTTCTCAGGACTGGCCTCCGAAAAACACATCCCATCGCCTAGTTTCTACTTTTCAAGTCCGCTTGGTTAGTGGACAGCCAAAACTCCTCCACAATCCCAAACCAGATGGGCCATTTTCATATCATATTCGTATAGGTTAAGCCCCTCCAGTAAGATCTAAGTAGTATGATTCCAGGGCGAACTCCAAGAGGAGGGAGAAAAGGACAGAAAGACGGAAAGGAGAGTGTAATCAGATCGAGAAGCAAACTGATGGTACATTGCACTTTAAAGGGGGAACTGGCGAACTGAATCCACCAGGCACATCAGGAAAAAAAAAAAAAAAAACGGGAAAGAAAATTGTTTAAATGTCCCAGAGCATCTGCGGCTCTGTTAAAAAGTAAAGCCTTCATTACTAGATAGTAAAGTACCAAGCCTGTTCTCCTAAAGAAAAGGAAAAAAGAGCTAAATAATGATGATGGTGATAATAATAATCCGCTGACATCTGCTCTCCAAAGCCCAGCGCGGAAATGGTTAAGCAGCCCGCGGTTAGTAGCGAGAATCCCTCCGGGTGTCCCACGGAACGGACCATCCTTCTGACAGGCTGGCCCGGGGAAGGAATCCCGCCTGGGGACGCTTCGCTGCCCCCGCGCGAGGTGGTCCCAAGTCGGCGCCCCCGACCCCCCTCCTTGGCCAGGGCGGGGGCGCCCGTCCTCCCGGCCACGCTACCTGTGCGCCCTGGGAAAGCGGCGTCCCCGGGCCTGCCCGCGACCTCCGCCGGGAGCCGAAAGCGCTGGCCGGGGAGAAGCAGAAGGGAAAGGGCCGAGAGGCGGGAGGAGGAAGCGGCCGGAATAGGGGGCGGGGGGCAGTTACCTTGGTCCACAGACCCCATGGCGCGGAGGGGCTCGCAGTGCCCCCGTCTCAGCGCAGCCTCTCTCTGCATCTGGAGGGGACGGGGGCTCGGCGCGCGGGCTGAGAGGGCTCGGCGGGGGCAGACCCGGAGCCAGAGGGGCGCCGTCCTCTCTAAAGCATGCTCGGGGGGCTGCCCTGGCCGAGGCGCCTGCGAGCGGCCCGGGAGCTGCGCGCCTCCCGCCTCCCGGCTCCCGGCTCCCGGCGCGGCGGAGTCGGCGCGGCTCGGCGCTCGGGCTTACTCGAGAGGGAGCGCGACTTCCTTCCCCGCGCTCCGTGTTTATAGGCTTTCAATGCAGTAAAATAACGGGATTCCCTCACTGTTTCCTCCTGTTTACCCAGCGCCATGGAAACCGCTGGATCCCGTCCATCTCCAAAACTGAGGGCTTTCCTGCAAACTCCACACTCAGGAATCCATGACGTCGCCCGCTCCGCGGCCAGCCAGCTCCGTGGCTCCCTCGGCCGCCAGCACAAGTCCCTGATTGTTCGCGGAGAAAAGTCAGGGAGACGGAGCGATGCGGGCGACGGCGAGGGGAAGGGGGTGGGGGCGTGGGAGTGTCCAAGTCGGTCTTGCCCGAGCTCCAGGCGGCCGTTCGCAAGGATCGCCCGGGCCACCGCCTCCCTCACCCGCTGCAGCTTTGCATAAACCCTGCCCAAGGCTCCCAAGCGCCCCCCAGACCCGCGACCCCCTTCTTTCAAGCGGGCGTCTCTCAGAGCAAGTCGCCCAGGGCTCACACGGACATCTCAGGGGGTCCAGGGCTCCTGAACATTGACCTGGGGGGGGGCGCCCTTCCCTGTCCCTGGGGACCCCCGGCTGCCCAGAATTTTTGTGCTCAGGACTGATGCGGAAGAAGAGGGAGGTGTGGGAAGAGAGAGGGGGAGGGGAGGAGGGAAAAGAAATAAATAACGGTGCCTTGTGTCAACTCTCCAAGATTTTTTTTTTCAAAGAGGTCTATTTTTAGATTCATTTAGAAAACCCAAGGTTTCCAGTGATGCTCAGAGGCTCCAGCAATAATGAAATGGCCAAAGAGACGCCGAAACCAGGCAACGCGTGTGTTTACACATGCTCTGAATAAACAGGAAAATAAAGGGAAGGGATGTCATGAACTCTGCACAGCCTCCAGAGGATGGTCCGTGGGATGCCACGCGTGGCCCCCATCAACAGGCCGGGGACCCCCCCGGAGGGCGGAGCAGGGGGAAGGAGGTGCTGCTGTCAGAGTGCTCTTTCTGAACTCAGCCTGGGTTTCCTCCACCTGTGCGCAGGGTGGGAAATTGGGGGCCCCTCCAGATGAAGCCAACTCTGCAAATGGCCATTTCAGACCCTGTCGTGGGCACTGATAAAACTTCGGGGAGCACCAAGGCTGCTGACTCATCAGCGCCTCCACACTTTCTTACAGACCTTGACTGCACGTTGAGAGGGGCTGGCTCCACTGTGTTCCATGACTTGACCCACTGGAGCCGCACTGGGCTCTTGGACGTGACCACCCCTGCTGGACACAAGGTCCCACAAAGACCCCCGCTCCCACCCAGCTCACTTCAAAGCCTGCTTCAGGCAGGGTGGCCTCCAGCTTGAGTAACACTGTTCCCCCCCCCAAAAAAAGCAGCTGTATCTGCCCACCTACCATGCAACCTTGCCTTGAACTCCTTGCAGCCAGCCTCCCAGTAGGGGAGCCTTCTCCCCCACTTTCTACAAGGGAAACTGAGGCCCAGAGAAGGCAGATGACTTGCCTGCTGCTTTTCCCCGGCAGACACCACAGGGCAGCCAGGGAGGTCAGGGAAGAGATTCTTTTCAGGGAACCCTACTGAGGAAGACCCATCCTCTGAGGTCCTGGCACCCCGTTCTCTGGGGGCAACAACAGGGTGACCACCCTTCCCGGTTTGCCTGGAGACGAGGTGGTTCCTGGGATGCAGGACTTTGAGTTTTTAAGCCGGGAAAGTTTGGGACATGCTGAGACAAGTGGATCATCCTGGCTGTGAATAAACCTCCGCCTCAGCTTCCTTTCATGGGCCCAGGCCTCCGGGGTAAGGCTGCAAGCCGTGGTCACTGCGGACAGCCTCCGCCTGCAGCCTCTGAAGACCAACCCAGCTCTGCTGGGGTCCTCAGTAAATACCTGCGCCTGGGTCCCCTGCAGAGGAACGCAGACACTGGGAGGGGTGAGCCCAGTGCCCTCTGCTAGCGTTGCCACTAGCCACATATGGCTCTTAAAATTTAATTAACAATGAAATAGAGAGCTAAAAGTTCTTTGATGCAGAAGTCACATCTCCAGTGCTCAGAAAGCCACCTGTGGCTGGTGGCTATTGGGTTGAACAGAGCAGAAGAGAAGAGCTCCGTCCTGCAGAAAGTCCTATAGGGCGGTGGGTGCTTAGGCAACCTGAGAGGCAGCATAAAGTACAGGCTCTAGAATCAGAGGCTTGGCTCTGCCACAGGATCACTTAGCCAGTCTGTAAAATGGGAACACTATGGGCACCTTCCTTGGGGTTGATGTCAGGATGTGATGCTGAGAACACTAAAGTATATAATAAATGCTTAAAATGTGTATAGGTATGTCTGTATACATATACTGTTTATATATGTGGATATATGTGTATGTGTGTATAGGTTTTCTTTACGCCTTCCTACACTCAAGGCCTGAGTAGTCTTTAAGGCAGGATGACTCACTCTGCCATCCATGGCCTTTGCCTCCACTGAAAGTGAAGTGAAAGTCACACAGTCCTGTCGGACTCTTTGCTACCCCATGGACTATATACAGTCCATGGAATTCTCCAGGCCAGAGTACTGGAGTGGGTAGCCTTTCCCTTCTCCAGGGGATCTTCCCAACCCAGGGATCAAACCCAGGTCTCCAGCATTGCAGGCTGATTGTCTAGCAACTGAGCTATCAGGGAAGCCCCTTGCCTCCAGACTTCCCTTTATTAAACACAGCTGCATCCAGGGCCTAACGCATCCTCTATGCAACATCCAGCCTGTTTCACACTCCCACTGAGCTTGATGCTGGAAGCCCTGTTTACAGATGAGCAAACCGAGGCTCTGTGCACTGATGATGTCCACACAGCCAGTCCAGATCGGAACCCACTGATGTCCACACAGCCAGTCCAGATCGGAACCCGACTCTGTTTGGCCAGAACGCCTGTGTTCTTGGCACCATTGCCCCTACCTCCCAGAGGCCTCCCTGGAAGCTGAGGTCTCAGAGGCCAGCAGGGAGGCAGGAAACGGGCACGCTGGGCCCTCCTCTGCCAGACTCATTATCGGGGATAATTTTAGACTCCGTCCCACCCAGGCTCAGGCCTCGGAGGCGGGCCCGGTCTCCGCAGGTGCCCTGCGCTGCTGAGGGGGGACGCCTTTTGGAACTCGACAGAACTGGCACTCAGCACAGTTTTATAGAGCCCACTCTTTGTCACAGTTAAGCATTTTTCCCTTTTAAAGCACATTAATACTACAAGGAGTGGAGCCGGGGGAGTCACAGCTGAGTCACCTAATTTGCCCTTATGGGCTGCAGCTTTCAGCTTCTTAGTTTAGCTGCTCTTGGGTTCCTCAGACAATTTCTTTCCTCTCCCAGTGCCAGGGCAAGAAATATTTTGTCCTTTTGAACTGAACCACCCACTGTTTTTCACTTCTCTCGAGCACTCTCCCTTTTTTTTTTTTTTTTAAGGGATGCTCCAAGGGGGGTGGGTGGGGAGCTTCCGCCCACTAAATTATCCACGAAAACTCCCAAAAATAGAAGCTCTCAGCTGGGGTGGGAACAAGCCAGCAGATGGGGAAAAAGCAAGAGAGAAGCTGAATCAAAGCAAATAGAAGGCGTCCAGGTGGCCGTGGGGAGAAAGGCCCAGGGAGACTGTCAGGCATACGGGCTGGAGGAGACCTTGAATCACCGGCGAAGCCTTTTATTAGAATCTCTCCCCTCCGACAGCCTCCTAAATAAGAAACACAGGTATTTCTGCTGAGACATCACTTACTGATGCTGCCCAGACAACTGATTCAACACCAGGAATATTTAAGAGGGCTTGGGCAGCTTCGAGGCGAGCACCCACGGGTCCTCTTGCTGCGTTTATAGCCTGGGTCCTCCTCACCCGTCGGTCACCTTGACCGCCAACCCCTTCCTGGCTGGAAGGCAGACAGCAGTTAGAATGGGTCTGGGCTCCCGTGTGTTTCAAACACAGAACATGGGAGAGACCCCGACATACGGAAGCCAGAATGACGAGGCTTACAAATCTCTTATTACATGACCGCTGCCTGAGTACTTGCTGTGGGGCAGGTGGAAACTCACTGCCTCCTCTCAGCAACCCTAGGATTATCATTTTGCAGAGGAGGAAACTATAGCACAGAGAGGTTATGCAATTTGCTCTAGGCTGCACAGCCAGGACGCGGCCGAGATAAGACTGGAGCCCCAGCTACCCAGTTCTAGAGCCCGGGTTCTGACCCACCAAGCAGTGCTGCCTCTCAAGTGGCAAATCAGTTGCTCCACTGAATATATGATTTTATATATATATATATAAAATTACCTTCAGCAGAAAGTCCAGAATCCCATAGGCAGCCTACAAAGGTCTATCAAATTTACCCCCATCCCTTCCAGCCTCATCTCTCACCTCTGACACCTCTGAACTCCATGCTTCTGCCTCCAGAAGTGCTCAGAGCCCCCGAACCATCTGAGTTTAACTTCCTCTCCCTCCCGTCTCTGCTCTCCTCTCTTGGGTAATTCCACTGGCCTCCAGGGCTTGCCCTGGATACTGTTTCTTTGAGGAGGTCTCAGCTTCCTCTGGCTTCCCTGGGGGCTCAGCAGTAAAGAATCCACCCTCAATGCAGGAGGGGCAGGTCTGATCCCTGGGTCGGGACGATCCCCTGGAGAAGGAAATGGCAGCCCACTCCAGTACTCTTGCCTGGGGAATCCCAGAGACAGTGGAGCCTGGTGGGTTACTGTCCATGGAGTCGCAATAGAGTCAGACACGACTGAGCAACTAAACAGCTTCCTCCCCTGTAAAATGGAGCTACATCAACCTCTTAGGGAGACGTGAGGACCTGAGATGTTGTATCTAATGACGCACTAAGGACAGTGCCTGGTATGCAGGAAGCACTCGATAAACATATAGGCATTAAAATTGCTCTCATCCTGCCACCACACGCAGCAGTTACACAAATACCCGCATCCACCAAAGATACCATTTCAGAGCGCTCTCATCCCTCCTAGAATATAATCCAGGTACCTCGCCGTGGCTATCATAGCCAGCCCCCGAGAAGGTCCCGGTGGTGCCCGCCTCCTCCCACCCTGCGGAACACGAGGACATCCCCAAACGGCAGTATGTGCCCACCGAGCTAGGTTATAGGAGAAGTGCGGCTTCTGCTTTGAGATCTTGGCTCGCTCCCTCAGGGGGCAGCCGGCCACCACGCTGTGACGACCCTCAAGCAGTGCTTGGATGGGATCGCGTGGTGGAGGAGAGAGGCCTCCTGCCATCAGCCAAGACTGCAGATGAGGCAGCCACGCCAACCACAGAAGCTGCTCCAGGCCCACAGAGACATCACACGCGTGTTCCTTTAAGCCTAAGGAACCAAGACTGCAGGGAATGTCAGCAAACTAGCACTCGGCCTCCAAGACCCTCCCTGACCCCTCATCTCCCTCCCTCCCCCACTCTCTCACCGGCTGCAGCCTCACTGTCCTGCCCTACCTGGCCCCACCTGGTGACTTCTGTGCTTCCTTGCCCCTCACCTGGAACCCTTTGTCCCATGACCTCTCAAGGCTGGTTTCTTTGATCCTCTCGGTCTCAGTTTAAACGCCACCCTATGAACACATTCTTCTATGACCCTCATCTTCAAAACTGGCTCCTCTGCCCTGGAGCCCAACCTCTCCAAACAAATCTCCATCACAGTGCCTGTTGTCTTTCGGTAGAACATTTACCACTTGCCACAAATAAATGACATATTCACTATTCTACCCGAGGTCTCCCCTGCTTCCCAACAAAATATACATGCTACAAGCGGGGGACTTTGCTTTATCCTCAGCCCCAGGAATGATGCCTGGCATATGGTGGGACCTCCAAAAGTTTTGTTGAGTGAATAACAGAATGCAAAAATTGTCTCATCGGTTTGTTTAGTTGGTTATGACTCATTTCCCCACTAGATTAGTAGAAGAGGACCATGCCCGTCTTACTTGGGGTTTGGAATGATGTCTGGAATTGGTGGGTACTCAGTAAATAATCCCATCATATGTCTCCCGAGTGATGTCTATGCACCAGGCCCTCCCAGGCCTCCTTACATACTAATTCATTTGGTCCTCACAATCCTGTAGGAGGAAGACTACTATTCTCCCCATTTTGCAGGTGAGGAAACTGAGTCGCAGAGACCCAAGGTCCTCAGACAGTAAGGAGCAGACAGAGCGTGAACTTGGACAGCGGCAGCCTGGCTCTGGAGCCACACTCCCTCAGTAAATAATCCCATCATATGTCTCCCGAGTGATGTCTATGCACCAGGCCCTCCCAGGCCTCCTTACATACTAATTCATTTGGTCCTCACAATCCTGTAGGAGGAAGACTACTATTCTCCCCATTTTGCAGGTGAGGAAACTGAGTCGCAGAGACCCAAGGTCCTCAGACAGTAAGGAGCAGACAGAGCGTGAACTTGGACAGCGGCAGCCTGGCTCTGGAGCCACACTCCCAGGTCCTGTCGAGGCTTGTCGAGTGACTGGCAGGCCGGCTTGAGCATCTGGCCGCCTTCTCAGCCGGCTGGGGAGGACCCTTGCTCGATCACATGGCCGAGGGGGTGGCTGGGATGCTCGGCTGGGGTTGGCAGGGAAGCAGGAACGGGGGAGGCGGCCGGGCAGCTGGAGAGGCTTTCCCCGTTTCCAGGCGATGGAAAGGTTCACCTCATGCGGAAAGAACGCCCCGTTCCGTGGCTGTGGCGAGGAGCGAGGTGTCTCCCCGGCCTGGTTCATTTCAAAATACATTGTCTTGCTTCTCATAGCCTGCCTGATCTGCTCTTGGAGGTTCTCATGACGGACTGTTCCCAAAATAATACCCGGCGCCGCTTTTTCCAACTCAGAAGTGCTGAATCTTGCTACCTCCCAATCAGCCGCTGGCTGCCTCCCAGAACCCTGGTAATCCCAGGGTCCCCCAAGCCGGAATGTGACCCAACAGGGAGATTTCCGAGGCATTTGGAGAGAACCCCGGACGCTCTCTGCCAGCTCATGGGGCTGCTGACGGCGAGTTTCCAGCGAGAGCCTGCCCCCGCGGCCGGGCGCCCTCCGCCGCTGCACCGGGGATGGAGCAGAGGCCGGCGGCAGCCCTCGGGATGCCCCGGGCCCGCGGGCATGGGGAAGATTTTCCTAGAAGCTGGAGAGCTGACGTGGAGAGAGAGGGAACGGGCTCGGCCTGCCTTCCTCCCGCTGCCGGCAGAAGGAAAGGAAAGGCGGGGGAAAGGGAAGCTTTATCTGCTTTGCATTCTTCTGAGTGCTCAGGCTGAAACATTCTGGCTTTTCTTTGGTTTAAAAAAATAAAGGGGCCGAGGTGCCTACACCCAGAGTTTTCTTCATGTTTCACTTTTTAAATTGTTTTCTCATTTATTTATCTCTGGCCGTGCTGGGTCTCCGTGGCCGCGCTTGCGCCCTTCTCTCGTTGTGGCGAGCGGGGGCTTCTCATTGCCTCGGCTTCTTCCGAGTCCCAGCTCCAGGGTGCTTGAGCTCAGCAGTTGTGGCTCCCCGGCTCCAGAGCACAGGCTCGGTACTTGTGACGCACGGGCTTAGTTGCTCCGTGGCATGTGGGATCCTCCTGCATCAGGGATAGAACCTGTGTCTTCTGCACTGGAAGGCAAGATTCTTTACCACTGAGCCACCAGGGAAGCCCCTCTCCTCATATTAAAAAAAAAAAGTCAACAAGGGACCTCCCTGGGGGTCCAGCGGTCCCAGAAAGGGTCCACATCTTCCACTACAGGGGGCGTGGTTCCATACCTGGTTGGGGAACCAAGATCCCACCTGCCACACAGTGCAGATAAAAAAAATTTTTTTTTAATTTTTACCAAAAAATTTTTTTAATTAAAAAAACAAACAAAAAAATCAATCGCCTGTCTTGTTGCTTTATTGATTGATTCCACCAGATTGTCACATACCTGCACAATTCTGGACACAGGGCTACAGCTATGAGAAAAACAGGCGCAGAGCACCATCCTACCAGGGCTTACAGTCCGGGGGGGTAGCTAAGGGAGAGGGCACACACAAAGATGACAGGGCTGGGCGGCGACACATGCGGGGGACGGGGGGGGGGGGGGAGACAAAGTGCAAGAAGGCAGAAAAGGATGAGGAAACGGGCCAGTTTAAACAGGTGGTCAGGGCGGGCCTCACGGAAGAGGTGACATGAGCAGAACTGAAGTATGAGAACCAGCTACACAGCTAGTTGGGGAAAGGCCTTGAGAAGAGAGGGAACGGCACGTTCAGAGGCCCTGGGGAAGTCTCCTTTATGGTAGACAACCTACTGTCACTGGAAATGTTCATGCTTTCACACACTGCACAAGTTTTCTGGACACCTGCCATGTGGCCCTGAACTTGCTGCTGGAGATACAGTGGGAAAACCAGAGAGAGGGTGCGTGTCTTCTGGAAACTCTCCACCCAGAGCGGCAAGAAACCTCAACAACATTACAGAGCGAGGTTCTAGGGCTGCAGTGGGAGAGGCTTGCAGAGCCATGAACCACATGTGAGAGCAACAGAGCCCAGTCATGGGGAGTAGGGGGGGGGGGAGACCATCAGGAACAGTGTTGTCTAAACGGCATCAATGATAATAGTCACTAACATTTATTGAATGTTTATACTTGGCCCTTTTCCAAGTGTTTGGCATAAATTAACTCATCCAACCATCATAACCTTTGAAAGAAATTCAAATTTTTTTCAAAGATGATGAAAGAGGTTAAATGACTTGCCGTAGGTCACTAGGCGGAAGAGCCTAGAATCAGACCCTTAAAGAGACAGGATATACAGTCCACTTTCCCTTTTCTTGCTGCTAAAACAGGGACTTGATGGTAGGAGCTCACGCATCCATTTTAGGCCATGAGGAAGAGACTGCGTTAAAGAAGACAAAGCTGCCAGATGGAAGCAGCTCAGGGCCCTGAGGATCATGGCCCCTCCACAGCAGCCCTGGCCCTCCCACCCAGGTTCTTCCGTAAGGGAAAAACAAATGTCTAACTTGTTGGATCTCCTACTGTTTGTGGGTCTTCTGTACAACAGTTACACTTGCTCCCTAGTCAATGTGGATTTTACTTTAAACAAATAAAGATACCGAGTACAGAGCTACTGAGTAACATGATCAGATAGGCACTTCAGAAACATCGCCATGGATGGAGTTAAGAGTTAGGCTTCAGAGCCATCTGGGCTCCTTGCAAATCCCGGCTCCCCCTCTGCTCAACTCTGTGACCACGCTACTTCATTTCTCTGTACCTTGGTTTCCTCATCTGCAAAATGGGAGTAATATTAGCCAACTGGAGAGCTGTGGTGAGGAGTGGGCATGTGGCACACGTTAGGGAGCCTCAGGCTCTGCAAGGGCAACTGTAGGAAGACACCTCTTACCTGAGCCCTTGGGTCTCCACGAATCTCTCTCCCCAAGGAGGCTCTGCTCCGTACCAGGGAGTCCAGAAAGCTGTCTAGAAGCAGCTCCAGTCCCCTGGTGCAGTCAGAGGGAACGGGCCACAAAGGGCAATGCCTGGATGGGGCAGTTACCCAGGATGACGCCACTGAGCCCTGGGGAGCTGCATCTCTGCCGGGGGTGGACCCGGCCGTCTTGCAGGAGCCACCTCAGCACAATCCAGCCCAGGGAGCCGAGCCTGAGGGCCCAGCGCGGAAACTCGGCCGGAGAAGCGTGCTGCCCTCCCCCGGCGGGCTCCCGAGAAGATAAGGAGCCCCGGCTTCCTGAGGATGTGCTCTGAACCTTCCCGCTGGCTCCTCTGGGCTTGTCAAAATATTTCTTTGCGGAGCCATCCCTGTTTTTCCATTAATAAAGGTATTTTTGGGCTCCTGGCAACAATGAGTGAATGTTACAAAAGAGGTCGGGCCTTCCAGGATAAACACTGCTCATCCCAGACCCCAGTTGGCCAGCTCTGGGCTGCCAAGTGTGGGGAGCAGAGTTCTTACTCCGGGGCTCTCTGTGTTCCGCGCCGTGATCTGGCCCAGGAGAGTGGGCTCTGGGCTGTCTGCCTCCACGGGGAGGACAGAGTCACGCCCAAGCAGAAGGGCACTGCCACTGCTGTTCAGGACCCCTAGGCTTTCCCAGGGCAACACGGGCCACATCCATCCATCCCCGCTGCAGCTCATCAGCCAGGCGGGCAAAGCACGCTTGCTGAGGTCCTGCTTTGGGTCCAGCACCACACAAACAGAAAAGGCACGGAACTGTGGTGTTGGAGAGGACTCTCGAGAGTCCCTTGGACTGCAAGGAGATCCAACCAGTCCATCCTAAAGGAAATCAGTCCTGAATATTCATTGGAAGGACTGGTGCTGACTCTGAAGCTCCAATACTTGGACCACCTGATGCAAAGCATCAGCTCATTGGAAAAGACTCTGATGCTGGGAAAGATAGAGGGCAAGAGGAGGAGGAGGAGGAGGAGACAGAGGATGAGATGGTTGGATGGCGTCACTGACTCGATGGACATGAGTTTGAGGAAGCTCAGGGGGATGGTGAAGGACAGGAGACCCTGGAGTGCTGCAGTCCATGGGGTCACAGTCGGACACGACTTAGCAACTGAACCACAACAACCGGCCTGGAAGAGCACAAGCCTTGCAGAGCGACAGACGCGGAAGCAGGTGGACCCCCAAGTGGGTGGTGAGTGTCTCCCTGGAGACAAGCAAAGCGGCGCAGGGGCGCGTTCAGCACAGTGATGAGGACGGTGGGCCTGGGCTCTGATCCAGCTCCGCGGCGGACTGAGCATGGGGCCTGGGAGAGTGGCTCAGCCTTGCAGGGAGCCAGTTTCCTCATCTGCAAAACGGGAAAGCAGCGAAAGTTAGTACTAAAGATACGCTCAAACGAGAACTGTTCACAGTGCAGGGCTAGCTATTAAACCATTGTTGATAGAGCAATCTACATGTCCATCGACAGATAAATGGATAAAGAAGGTGCGGTGTCCATGCACCCTGGAATACACGAAAAGAATGGAGCAATACCAGTTGCAGCAACACGGATGGGCCTCGAGATTATCAGAGGTCAGAGAAAGACAAGGGCTGTATGATGTCACTTTTATGTGGAATCTAAGACATGACACAAATCAACTTACTTACCTATGAACAGAAACAGACTCACAGACAAAATAAACTCACAGCTACCAGAGAAAAGGTGGGGAGGGGGGATAAATCAGGAGTTTGGGATCAGCAGATACAAAGTACTACCTGTAGAACTGAAGAAGACATAGTCCTGCTATGGACACGGGGAGCTATAGTCGATATCTTGTAGTAAACCATAATGGAAAAGAACACGCATATAAACGTATAACTGAACCACTTCGCTCTATACCAGAATCTAACACGACACTGCCAATCAACTATACGTCAATAAAAAATCCAAAGAAATCATCGTTGTTAGATGACTGAAGCATACTCTGTAAGATGAGCGTTTGCCCTCAAAAATATTTCAGCAAGTTTTATAGAAATCTTTCTAAATTTCATTAAACTTTATACACTGTTTAAAATTTATTAAAGGTCAATGTTTGTTGAATGAATAGATGTGGATAGATGGACGACGCAAAGTATCGGTGACTGTTAGTAATCTAGGAAGGCATAAGAAATCACCCCAAAATTTAGCACTTTCAAATAACAATAAATATCCTTCTCTTATATAGAGTGAGTGAGAAATTTGAGAGCAGCTTGTTTGGGGTCAGGGTCCTTGATTGCCCTGAAGTCAGGCCGGCCAGGGCTGCAGTCATCCGAAGGCCTGGCTGGGGCTGGGGGATCTGGTTCAAGGAACTGTCTTTCCGTGGCTGGCACACGGGTTGTAGGCGCCAGCGGGCGGCCTCAGTTCCCCCATGTAGGCCTCTTCTCAGGCCACTTGAGCATCCTCAGGGCATGGCAGCTGGCCTCCTCAGAGAGGCCAGAGAACCAGAAGTCCAAAGACCCGATCACAGAAGTCACTCCAGTCACCCCACCACACCTGCTCCTCGATGTACCCGGCGAGTCCAGCCCACGTTCCAGGGCCAAGGGACAGGGCCCACTTCCGCCTTTTGAAGGGCAGTGTGTCAGAGAACTCAGATACGCTTGAAAATCACAACAGTGACCAAAAAGACGCCTGAAACAGACCGGAAGGGCTCCGAATACCAGCTTCTGCAGATGGAATGAGACGCTGTATGAAACGTTGAAAGCGGCCCCGACTGGTCTATAGCAGGGCGCTCGGAGCAACGGTTGGTGGCACGGGCGGTGGGGTCATCAGCAAGAGCAGCAGAGGTGGTCTGTGTCTTGATGGGGTAGGGGGCGGGGGCGGGAGGTGAAAGGACACTGAGCTGTATATTTAAAATGTGCATTTCACTACATGCAAATTGGGACTTAGCAAAATTGACTTGAAAAAAAATACCAGCTCCCGGACTTGGACCACTAACTGTTGCAACAGTTGCTTTGGTCTAGCCCAGGGGTTGACAAACTTACAAAATCTGGCTCATTGCCTGTTTTTATAAATAAAGTTTTATTGAAACATAGCCATGTATGTTTATGTATGGACTGTCTCTGGCTTCTTCCCTGACAAAATGGTAAAGTGGTACAACTGGGTTACAACAGAGACCACACGGCCTATAAAGCTGAAGATGCCGACTATCTGGCCTTTTACAAACCCAGTTTACTGACCTCAGCTCTAGAGGCAAACTAGAGACTTAATACTACTTTAGATGCATTCATTTTCAATGTCCCAATCTTTTTACCCCAAAACTGCCCGGCTCCCATGTGTGCGTGGCAACTTCTCCCAGAGGCAGGCAGATGTGGGAAGATCCACGCCCTCCGGAAGATCCCTCCATTTGCCCCATTTGGGAACCATCTGATGCTGCCTTGGAAGCGCCTTCTACAGCCCACTCTTGTCTAGCAGCTCTGCCTCGGCTGGAGAGTCAAGAAGAGGGTCATCAAATAGAACCTGGCCTCACAGAGCAGGAGCCAATGGCATCACTCCTGGGGGAGTGTTTATACTCCATGAACTATGCTTTATTGACCTGGTGGCTCAGACGGTAAAGAATCTGTCTCCAGTGGGACACCTGGGTTCAACCCCTGGGTCAGGAAGATCCCCTGGAGAAGGGAATGGCAACCCACTCTAGCATTCTTGCCTGGAAAATTCCATGGCAAGAATTTGAGCCCAAGGCAAGAATCCTGAGCCTGGCAGGCTACAGGCCATGGGGTCGCCAAGAGTCGGACATGACTGAGCAATCACACTTGCTTTCTTTTGTGCTTACTGTCGTTCAGCCTGCCTTCCCGCCTTCCCGCCTTCCCTTCCTTCCCGCCTTCCCCGCCTCCCCCACCTTCCCGCCTTCCCTGCCTTCCCACCTTCCCTGCCTTCCCACCTTCCCTGCCTTCCCTTCCCGCCTCCCTCGCTCCTTCCTTCCTCTCTTCCTTCTGCAAAGACGTGCCAGTCCACTGGATCAGTCCTGGGCCAGGTTCCCTCAAAGTGACTCTTCTGCTAATTCAGTGCTAATTCAGTTTGCAGTCAGATAGGCAGCTAAAATCACACATTATAATCAGCTTGAAAAGCAAAACTCATTAAAAACCAAAATGGGAGCAATGATGGAGGGAAGGCTGCAAGAAGGGCCACCAGCTCTCTGCCACCAGCTTTCCTCCCAGACCTGAGAATTCACAGCCCAGGACACAGCCACCCGTCTCCAGGTCCCAATCCTGACCAACCTTAAACCCTGACTGGGCGGCAGGGTCCTTTGGGTGAGAGGGGCTTTACCCCACAGCCTGCTGGGAGCATCCTAGACACTCCTGGGCTTTGCCCTCAACCCCAACACCCCTGCCTTCTTCTTCTGGAAATAGTGCCCCGATTCCTATTTGGAGATCAAACCTTTCTCTCAGTTCATGCTGTTCAGAAGGGCTGCGTCCACCCCAGCTTTGAGGACGGGCATGTGACCTGGGTCCAGCTTACCAGCATCTAGAATGATTGGCTCAGGCCAATAAGAACCGGCTCTGGGACTTTAGTGTGAACCATTAGAGAATAGACTCCCACCCACACATACATTCTCTCTCTTTCCTCCTGAAATAGAAGGATATAAGCCCGGACCTGCTGTCAGCAACATCGGCGCATTGCATTTTCCATAATAAACTGCTTTTTACTTAGATCAGTTTGCACGTTTGCAGAGGTCATGGGTTGAATTTGAATTTCAGATAATTTTTTTTAGTATAGGTATGCCCTATGCAATATTTTGGAAAACCTTAGGTAAGAAACCTAAGGTTTATCTGAAATTACAGTTTAACTGGGCATCTTGTCTTTTATCTGGCAAACTTACCAGCTTGGGCCAGGTTTCAATTCAGGTTACTTGAATCCAAGCATGTCTCAACTGACGTCCCGCCCCACAAGGGCTCAGAGGTACCCACCAGCCCTGCCTCCTTGCACAGACCAGCCCCGCGGCCCGAGACGAATTTGCACGGAGCCTCCACTGTCCTCCTTCAGAGAGTGACTTCTCCTGCTGGCAAGGATGCCACGCCCGGAAGTAAAGACCCACTGCCAACCTCCTGTGTAGAAATGCCTCCTAGAGGTCAGAGCTTGCTGGGCATTCTCTTGCTTCCTCCTTAGGACGTTATTCTAGGAGGTAGCCAAGCCACAGTCCTCATTTTATAACAGAGCAGATGGAGGCTTGGGCATCCCTGGTAGCTCAGCGCCCACGGGGTCGTAGTCGGACGCAACTCAGTGACAACACGACGACACTGAGGCGCACAAGCTCGTGCGTCCCACTGGGTCAGCCGTGTTCTCCACCAGGCCCCGGTTCCGGGGCGGGGGGACACGTCTCAGCGGGAGGTAGTGGCTCCCCGAGGACCTTTTGGAAGAAGCCTCATGGCTGCTCTCTGGACGGAGGCGAGAGGCCTGGGGCGTCTGAGTCACTGTGGCTGGAAAACCCAGTGGCTTCCTTCCCTGACAGATTGCAAGGGTCTGGAGAGAAGGGTCAGCGAGCAAGCCGACCCCAGACAGGAGGTCAGGGAGGACTCCCCAGAGGGTCCCGGGGGGGCAGGTTTCCCACCCCCCGCCCAGCCTCCCCAGCGTTCGCCAGGCCCCTCTCCTCAAGGGCTCTTCCATGTCAACGCCGGTTTTGCTTCTTTTTTTTTCCCTTTCTTTCCTTCTCTCTGTTGTTACCACTTTGAAAATAAATAAATAAAGCAAACCAACAAAGCAAACATCTGGAAAGTTTTGTGGAAAATGGCATCTCCTTCTGACAGCCACCCCTCCCTGGAGTCAGAACGCAAATGCCCGCGGGACTCACAAGTGGCCCCCAAATGCTCGCAGAGGAGAGCCCAGGCCCCTCTGTTCTCCTACCAAAGCCCTGTCTTCGCCTGGGGTCACGTCCTTCCAAGCACGCCACCATCCCCAAGTGGTGGTTCCCAACTCCCTGCCCTGCACAAGTGCCCCTCAGGCTCCCGGGCCTCCTGGCCTACTCCCCGCACGTCCCAATCCCACCCGGCCGCCTCCTCCCACCCGGGCTCCTTTCCCACTCAGGCAGTCGCTGCCACACCCTGGACTTCCATTGCACTCCTGACCCATCACCAAAGCCTCTTCTCCCACCATCTCATCTCTTCTCCTTCACTCCAACCCACCCCTCTCCCACCATCCCTGCCAAGGGTGTCTTTCCAAAAGAGAGCTCAGGTGATAATATCACTCCCCTGCTCAACAACCCTCTATGGCTCCCCACTGCCTCCTGAGATAAACACCGGATTTCCTCACTGTGGTGTTAAACCTTCCAGTGGTGGATGTCCGTTGTTCTGGTTTTCCATCATTCCTCTTCTTTTCTCTGGGCAACTCAACTCTCAGTTTTCTTGGGGGAAGAGAGAGGAGTCACATATTGCCCACTCTGAGTCCATGTGGTCTGGGGGCTGCCCCCAGCCCCACATCCAGGAGGGGATTGTGTGACCCAGGCTGGGCTGATGCATGAGCTACATTCCCCTGAACACAGGAGTTGGTTCAGGGGTGGCCACGTGAACTAGGTTTCTGGCCGGAACTACTGAGAAAGAAGGGCTTTCTCTGTCTCTTTCTCTCTGTTGGTGTGGCCGGGCTAAAAAGACGCAGGCCAGAAGTTGCAGGGGGCCCAGTGAAGGCCACCAGGAGGAGAGGTTCTGCCCGAGAGAGAAGCAAACATCCAATCAAATAAAAGTGGGAGACAGAGGCAGATACTTGATAGCAATTTCACCCTAGATCCAGCCATGCCTGAAGCTGATACTACTCTACTTTTTTGATATGTGAGTCAAGAAATTCCCAGGCTTCAGTCACTTACAACCGTAAGTCTCAGCTGATACAAGTTCCACATCTTTCTCTCCATCATAATGACTAACCCAGAGCACAAGTGGTCCACAAATATTTAGTCATTGATTAAATGAGGGCAGGACACACTGTCTGCCCGGTCACCACCTCTTCTCCCTCCATTCCGCCTCCCCTACTCTTAATCTCCTAAGATCCACCCATCCTTTAAGTCTCCGGTGAATTCTCAGGTAGGCCTTTTCCGGGCTTCCACCTTACGACGCAGGGGACACCAGTTCTATCCCTGGTCCGGGAAGAGCCCACACACTGCGGGGCAACTAGGCACGGGCACACCAACTACCGAGGCCGCGCACCCTGGAGCCCCTGTGCCCTGGAGGCCACGTGTCCTGGAGCCTGCGCTCGGCAACGAGGAGCCCCCGCAGTAAGAAACCCATGCAGCAGAGAACGGCCCCTGCTCGCCACAGCCAGAGAAAGCCTGCACACAGCAACAGAGACCTAGCCCGGCCAAAACCAACTAAGTAAATAAATCACATTATAAGAAAGGCTTTTCCTAATAATCCCAGAAAAAAAAAGTCTCCCTATTAGGGGAAGACGTGAATCTCTTCTGGGCCCTGTAACACCCCAGTCTTTTCCTTCATAACATTTCTTGCAGTTGGTGCTTCCTAATTATTGGTGAAAGTAGTTAATTATTCTCCGTTCATTTCCCCTCCAAACTGCAAACTCCACCACGTAAGACATTGTTTATTTTACCTCCACATGTCCAGAGCCAACGTGGAGCCTGGCACAGAGTAGGTGTCCAGTAAATGGTCAGTGAATTAATAAATGCCTTGACACCACCCCGAAATCAATTAAAAGAACCTGGGACTCATGATTCTCAATTTGAATAAGGATGGCGGAACCACATCGCCTATTAAGATCTGATCCAATGGAGGGAGGTTCGAGGGAGAATCAGGCTGGGGAAGGCTTGGAAAGAAATTGCCTCTTTGTGCAACTCCACAGGGGTTTTAGCATCTTGAACTTGATCAGAAAGCCCGACACAATTTGTGATTCATTACTAGGGACCCTAGCCACGCCCTGAAGCAAATGTCAAATTTCACACATTTAATGAACTCCATACTTGAAATATGTGGCCTGTAAAATCTGATTTACACTGCTGTTAAAATCCATGGTGCCTAAAAAGGAATTCGAAAAGTATATATTTGTGCTTAGAGAAGGGCCTTTTTTCCCCGAGACATTAATTCACTCCAAGGTGCATAAATGTTCCCTAAAGCATTATTTCAACTGCAATATTTCTTTCAGCACCTCAAATTTAGTTACCAACCTTTGAGACGAGTGGCTGTGTTAGGTCACACACGAGTGGGAAAGTGCCACCATGTAACTGTCAGCTCTCCGAAAGGTAAGCAGAGTTGACAGCTGAGCTGGGGACAGCCCCCAACCTGCCCAGCCAAGCTTACTTGGCACCATAATTAAAACCTGCCTTAAGTCAACACCAGTGCAGCCATGGTGCTTGGCAAGGTGGATTTGTTTTTCAGTTCAGCCCAAATCCTTATTTATTGGATGCTACCATCTGGTGTTTCTTTCTTCTCCAGGTTCGCCGCTGGCTCTGGCACATTTTAGCTAGGTTTGATATCTGGGGCGGCTAAGCTACCTGGCAGGTGACACATGGCGCCCCTCTGGGCTGTTCCATGGAGCAGCAAGGAGACAACTTTTATGGCTATTTCCGGACTGAGAAGGACCCCAGGACCACCACCCAAGCTTCACTGGTTCAAAAAGTCTGTCTAACAAGAGAGAACGCATTGCAGGCCATGCTGGGGTCAGTCAACTGCCTCTCCCACGGTGGCTTCGGAGAAAGTGAAAAAGTGTTAGCCATTCAGTCGTGTCTGACTGTGACCCCATGGACTGCAGCCCACCAGGCTCCTCTGTCCATGGGATTCTCCAGGCAAGAATTCTGGAGTGGGTTGCCATTTCCTTCTCCAGGGGATCTTCCCTACCCATGGATCAAACCTGTGTTTCCTGCATTGCAGGCAGGTTCTTAACCGTCTGAGCCACGTGAACAATGGAAAGCAGGGGTCAAATCTGATTGGTCATCCTGCTTTCCTCTCTCAACAGTGATTGGTTTAGCAGGGGGTGTGTATCTTGGTACTGGCCAATGAGATGTAAGAGGGACTTCCGGGACACGTTTTCAAAGCTGATCAAAAGAACGTGTCTTCACTTTTCTAAAATTCTACCAGAGATCCTGAAAGTCACCCTGGTGTGGAACTTAGTGCCTTCATTTCAGAGTGGGAACTGAAACCCAGTAGAGGGAACATTTTGATCAGGGAGCTCAGGGGCAAAGCCAGCATCATTACTGTAAGGAACACGGTTATTCTTTGAACACCAAGCGTCCATTTGCCTTTTCTTCTTGGTGAAACAAAAACAGTCCCTTTTAAAACTTACCTCTTCCCCACGGTAGACCATCTGGAGGAACTGTGAGTCAAAATACCTGGCCATGCAACCCAAACTGGATTCATCAGATTCTCCCACCAGGACTTTGACTCTGGAGTGATGTGAGGTTCAGTTCAGTTCAGTCACTCAGTCGTGTCCGACTCTGCGACCCCATGGACTGCAGCACGCCAGGCTTCCTTGTCCATCACTAACTCCCGGAACCTGCTCAAACTCATGTCCATTGACTCATGTCCATTGATGGATTAAATAAAGCCAGAGGTGATAAAGCAAGCTGACTGTAGGTGGATTAGCTCCTGCTAGCTGTATCCCCAGCGTATCCTGGTTCTGTCTGTTCCAAGCCCAAGCTCCAGTCTGACAATAAACCCTCCCTCCCCCAGTTCTTGGCTAAGCTTTGCCACCACTGATTTTGGTTGTATGCAATCATGGGGCTGTAACTGATACAGGATGGCTTTATGTGCTCATGTGCCATGCTGGCCATCTCCCATATATCAACACATTGATTTCTCCCAACAAGCGTTATCAATTAGGGGCTAGGCATGCATACACTCAGGTTTCCAAGGTAGCTCGGTGGTTAAAAAAAAAAAAAAAATCCACTCACCAGTGTAGGAAATGAGGGTTTGATCCCTGGGTCGGGAAGATCACTTGGAGAAGGAAATGGCAACCCACTCCAATACTCTTGTCTGGGAAAGCCTATGGACAAAGGAGCCTGGCGGGCTATTGTCCATGGGGTTGCAAAAGAGTCGGACACAACTTAGAGACTAAGCAAACAGCACATACACGCACAGATGAAAACCTTCAGGCTCAGAGTACATTATCTGCCCAACATTCCACAGTGAGTTAATAAGCCAGGTCTGGAATATAAGTGTATCTTGCTCTCCTTATCTCTCAGAGGAGTTTAATTCCACTTAAACCACATGGTTACTGTGAGGACTCAGTGAGACAATACAGGTGGAAGACAGAGCACACACAGCCCTATTTGAAAGCCACATGGTTCACGGAAGTTTCTTTTGTGAGAGGCGTCTCCTGAGCCCAGTGGATATTCTCTCAAGAATCAAGAGCTTCCTCATGGTTTGATCCAGCTACCAAAAGCCACACCCTGGACCTGGAGAAGAAATGATCGGTCATACCTGGGGCGAGCAGTGCGGTCTGGGGCAAGAGTCACATCCTTGACATTTCTATCTATGGAAATTTCAGCAGGTCCATTGTCTAAGCTGGCCAGGAAAGGTCAGAAGGCCGGAGCTCCGGCCTGGTGGAGACAGCCCCAGGGCGGTAAACGGATGCCTTCCTACTAGATAACAATGCTCACTTCCTGCCACTCATCAGCGCTGGGGGCCGTGGCTCTTCTCTCTCTTCCTCAATACCCTGAGAACTTCCTGCCACAGGGCATTTGCACATGCTTTTCCTCTGCCTCCAATACTCTTATTTCTCATACCTACGAATCCTGGTTCCTTTCGACTTTCAGATTCAAGCTCAAAATTCATCTTTCCCAGAACACCACCCCTGGCCACCAAGTCTGAGACAGCTGTATACAGTCCTTATCCCTCACCCCTACCCCACTCCAGTCAGTCTCCCTAATGATACCCTGCTTGGATTTCATCAGAGTCATCATTGCAAAATGCAACTACCTTATTTGCTTACTTCACTTATTCACTCTACATTTATTGAACACTCACTGTGTTCGACCTTTTTGTAGGTACTCAGAATAGCAAATAAGTCAAGAGCATACATTTTAGTGGGCAATACTGGAAAAGAAAAAAAAAAAAAACACAGAAAAACAAACAAACAAACAAAAAAGGCTCTAATAGTCCTAAGTGCCTGAGGACAAATACAGCAGGGTAAGGGGTAAGGAGGGGCTTCCCAGGTGGCTAAATGGGTAAAGAATCCATCTGCCAATGCAGGAGACACAGGTTCGATCCCTGGGTCGGGAAGATCCCCTGGAGGAGGGCATGGCAACTCACTCCAGTATTCTTGCCTGGAGAATCCCATGGACAGAGGAGCCTGGTGGGCTACAGTCCATGGGGTCACATGCCTGAGCTACTGAGCATGGCAAAGTGTTAGGGAGCTACAGGGCAAGTCAGATGCGGTGGTCAGGAAAGGCCTCTCTGAGAAGGGATCTCTGATCAAAGATTTAATGATGCTTGTTTCTCCTCCAAATAAGACAAAAGCTCCCTCAAAGCGGGGGCCATGAATGCCACATCTCCAGCGCCCAGAAGCTGCCTGGCATCCAGCAGGTGCTTGTGAATGTTGAATGGTACCCCTATTCACCCTAGGGGAGCTCTTCCTTATGACAACATCCCTGAGATGACTCATGACTTGAGGCCTCTACCCCATCTCAGGGCTGACTCTGCTCATAATTAGAAGGTGGGGACAGCCACAATGACAGCAGCCGGAGAATGTGGCAACTTCCTGGGAGCTGCCATGTCAGGGGTGGAGGTGAGAAGGGCCCCGGGAATGACGGGAGTCAGGTAAACTGGGCGTGCGTCATCTTCGCTGGCGTTTCTCAGCCTCTCATGACAAAGCATTACAGAGTGCAGCTTGTTGGACAGAAGTCAGGCTGCTGAGGGTTGAAGGGGATTATAGCTCCAAACAGGCAGCTGTCTTTAAGACGACAGACCTGAGTTCCTATCCTTCCCCATCTCTTAACTAGGACCTGTGTGACCTTGAGCCGGTCACTGAATCTCTTCAAACCTTGCTGGTAGAAAAGATAATGACAGTCTCTCCCTCTTCAGAAAGGTTCTGTATATAAAGCACTTTGCACAAAACCAGAGCTGCTGTTGAACCAAGACCCCACACGACAGGCTAAGAAATGATCTGATGCAAATTAGAACCACAATGAGATACCACCATGCACCCCCCAGGAGTGGCTAGATGAGAAATATTGGTGACAAAGACAACGAATTGACAAGCTACAGGTGGGGGAAACTTTTTTTTTTGCAAATCACATAATCAACAATATACGTCCATATGGAACACACAAAGGATTCTCAGAATTCAACAAGGAGAAAATGGGAATGTTTCACCAAAGAAGACGTGGGTGGCAACCAAGGAGATGATGAGATGTTCAATGTCATCAAACGTTAGGAACATACAGTCAAAAAGCAGGAAGAGAGACCACCACACGTCTATCAGAACGACAAAAAGAAAGGACAACAGCAAGCGCTGCCGAAGGTACGGAGCAAGCGGAACCCTCATGTTGCTGCTGCGGAATGGGAAACTGGCCCAGCCACTCTGGATGCAGTCTGGCAGGGCTTGGCTTTTGTCTTTTTGCAGAATTGACACACGTTATATAGTAGAAAATATAATAGAAGTTATATACCCCTATATGGTGTATAATTACATGTGTTTCAGTGTATGTACAACCATCATCACAATCGAATTTTAGAACATCTTCATCACCCCCCAAAGATGCCCATTAGAAGTCACCCCCACCTCCCAACAGTCTATCTTCTGTCTTTATAGATTCGCCTCTTCTGGACTTTTCCTATAACTATGGAATCACACAATATGTGGCCTTTAAAAGTGAAAGTCACTCAGTTGTGTCCTATAAAGTCCATGGAATTCTCCAGGCCAGAATACTGCCGTGGGCAGCCTTTCCCTTCTCCAGGGCATCTTCCCAACTCAGGGATCAAACCCAGGTCTCCCGCATTGCAGGCACATTCTTAACCAGTTGAGCCACCAGGGAAGCCCAAGAATACTGGAGTGGGTAGCCTATCCTTTCTCCAGCGGATCTTCCCAACCCAGGAATCGAACCATGGTCTCCTGCATTGCAGGCGGATTCTTTACCAGCTGAGCTTCCAGGGAAGCCCTGTGTGGCCTATAGCGACTGGTTTATTTCAGTCGGCATTGTTTTCAGGGTCCATCCACGTCGTGCCATGTGTCAGAGCCTCGCTCCTTTTTAAGGCTGGACAGCATTCCCTAGTGATGGACACACTACATTTGTTCACCCGCTCATCAGCTGATGGACGGCTGGAGTGCTTCCCCTTTGTGGCAACTGTGAACAGTGCTGTGAATACTTATGTGGTTCGCTGGCCCTGCTTCAACCCTAGTCTCTCTCAACGACGCTTTTCTCATCTGCAAAACGAGGATACCACCACCTCCTAATCACAGAAGCAGGGACAGGTGGGAAAGCACTTTGCAAGCGTAAAACGCCGCAACACAGCAAGGCCCATTTTTTGCACGTCCGGTTCCTGAATCTTCCAGAGCCCACTCTTAAAACTCAGGGACCACAACACTGTAAATCAACTACATCCCAATAAAAATAAAAAAAAACTCAATGACTTAATGCCACCGAACCGTACACGTTAAAAGGTTTAAAATGGTACACTTTGGGTATGTTTTACCACCATAAAAAAGCAAACTCAGAGTCACAAAGGTTTATGGAACCCTCGCCACAGGCCAGGTCCCGGGCTGGCTGAGGACGAAACCGGAAGTCAGCCCCTCCCGAGCCACCCCTCCATGACCCCCAAGAGCCCCGCCCAGGAGGAAGCCACCCCCAGCAGGGCTCCCGTCACCCACGCCCCCTTCACTTCTGTCAAGTCTCCTGGTTTATATTTTCAAACTCAAGCAGATTTTGCCCTCTGCTCTATTAATCTGCTTTCATGCTAAAACAAAACAAAACAAAACGTGGTAAATGACTTGCCAACCCAGCGACTGACCCACTCTCATTCTCCACCCCAAGTTGCTGAGTCTGTAGAGCCTGGGGGACGGCCCCTTTGGCTCCATCTACCCCTAGTCCTGCAGGGGTGTGAGCCCCGGGCAGGGATGCCCAGGTTAGCCCCGTGCAAGGCGGGCAGGTGGGCGTCCTACGCCGAGTACTGGCGTCTTGGAAGGAGCGGGTAGGGGAAGAGGGGCCGCTCAGACCAGGGCCTTCCAAAGGGAAAGCACCTGTGAAGTCAAGGAAGGCGTGGCGAGAGTCACGGTGGGATAGGACCTCTGTCCCCAGTCTGAAATCTTTCAAAAACTCTATCCACACAGGTGACCTCAAGGTCGGGAAAACAGCATGCACATTAGCCCATTTCTATGAAAGACTTGGAGCTTGGAAGAGACTCCCGACCTCCTATCTGTAGCCTGCCCTCCGCTTGGAATGAAGACCACAGCTGCGTCCTGAGCCTCGCGGCTGGCCTCCCAGGCGGGGCTCCCATTCCTAACAGCAGGCAAGGAACTGAAGCTCAGAGAACTTAAGGCTTCCACCCCAGTTCACTCAGTAGGTGTGGGGATGGGCATTCGGGTCTGTCTCATCCCAGCTGGGTCCAGGGCATGGTGCTCTTTGCTGCCCGCCCCCCCGCCCCCCGACCAAATTCCAGCCCATCCCCTAAAAGGCTATTGCACTCATTTCTTCTCCCGCCCACATCAGGCCCAGAAGAAAGGTGGCGTTTCCCCCGGTGTCTCTCTCAAGCATGAAGCTGTTTTGGAGCGAGAGTCTCCACGTCTGCATCAGGCTGCCTGGCTAGCGGATTTTTTTTTTTTTTTTTCTGGCTTGATTTTCTTTAATTCTGGTGGTGATGAGCTGCCTAATAAAATCATGCTAAGTTATGCGCATAGCGAGCAGCATCTTACACTCTAATTACTGGCCGCGTCTTTGAAGAATTCCTGTGCGACTTGCAGGCTAATCAACTCACCTCTTTTCTTGGGTCTGATTAGTCGTGTGGGCCAGGGGGAGCCCCCACCCTCAGCCCCACTCAAATCAGCAGGGCTCTGGATGTTGTTCGCTACTCCAATTGCCTTTTAAAAAATCTGTTTCACATAAAAGGACAAATGAGAATGAATATTTGCCCATCTTTAAGACACTAACTACATTCTTTTCCACAGCCTGTTTCTCGTTATTCTTTCTTTCTTCAGGAGGAATTTGAACACAGCCTGGGTTCCCGCACGCAGTTCATGACTGCAAAGGGCTTCCTCTTCGAAATCCAGCCCAAATGGGCACACTCAAGAAATGTGGCAGCTTCAGAGAAATGTGACCCAGTTAAGTACCTTCTATTGGTTCTTCCTTCAGAGTCACCTTCTCCATCAGGGGAGCCCGGCTTTCCAGGGCTTGCCTGAGAACAATCAGCTCTGCCCACAGCACCCCAGGTGGGGCTGAACAGAGACCCTTTGTAGTATCTGCTGCAAAAGCAAGAGGAAACTTTAGCCAAGGACCAGCTTCTTCTCCCCTTATATAACAGTGTCGCTTATGCCAATAAAGTCGTGCAGAAAGACTGGGCGTGGGAGAGGGCTGACTCTGGTGGGAATGGTCTTGCCGGAACCCCCTTGGAACACAGAGGTGGAGACAGAGACAGGCAGGGATGGGTCAGTGGGCAGTAGAGAGAGAATATGATGGGCCCCTCTGACACAGTTCAGCTCCTGCCACACTCACGAGCCAACTTTAACATGCCTGCTTGGGTCTCATAGCACTCAGTCTGGATGCCACGGACGGGGGAGGGGCTGGTATACCTGCCTCCCCGCCCTCATCCCAGCACTCTGGCCATGCGCCCTCCTTTCTGCTCCTCCAACACACCCAGCCTTTTCAACCCCAGGGCCTTTGCACACCCTGCTACTTGAACACCACTTCCCCCGGTTCCTTTCCTCCCATCCTTCAGGCTTCTGTGCCAGCAGTCCACCCCGAAGGGCTCTTCTCCGACCCCCATCACTTCCTCTCTCCTTACTTATACGAGACCATCCCTCTGTCTCCCCTTCACCCTGCTTCCTTTGGAGGACATTGGAGTCTCTATCTGCATGTCCGGTCTCTCCCACACAGAAGACGATAATCATTATGAGGGCAGGGATTATCCATCTTGTCCTCCCCTGTGCCTCCAGCCCAAAGAACAGTACCCAGCACATAGTAGGTGCTCAGTAAATATTTAGCAAAAGAATAAATGAAAATATCAGCATATTCCACAGAACTCTGATCCCTTGTTTTTTGGATTCAGCAATCTTTCTGGAAGGAAGTAAAATAATATATATTCGTGGGTTTATCTAGACCCAATAAAAGGGAAAAAAAAAGTTCTTAAATCTCTTGGAAACATCAAACTCCCAATGTAAGCAAAAGAACTTGCAGGTTGAGTTCTAAGATATGAGACCTGGCTGGTCACTGAGCGTAGGTTGTGGGGCCGGGGACCTTACATATGATTCAGTTACCCCAAATTTTAAGGCAAATCCATTTCAAAATCAAAACCTCAATATGGAAAGTGGAGTGTGGCCTTACTCTGGCATTCCTACCAGAAGGCAGGCTTTCTGAAAAGATGCTACGTTGTAGATAACTCATCCACAAAAGGGCGGGGTGGGGCAGTGCGGGGAGGGAGGGAGGAAGGGAAAAACCCCAGGATCGGGTGTCTTTCTCTGCTAAAGCTTCAGATGAAAACCGATCCGGGTGTGCGTGACCCTCCAAAAATCTGCCAGCCCCCAAAGTACTTAAGTTACCCCTCCGACCACAGCCACATGGAGAATGAAATTAAATCCCACGGAAAGATTTGACTTTTTTTTTTAACATTATGCAATGTTTGGATGAAGAAAGGGAAGGGGGGACTATTAGAAGAAAAAGAAAAAAAAAAAAACACCTCATCTTTTTCCCAGAGTTTAGCAAAGCTATTTCTAGCTTTTAACGATATATCTCACCATCACTTCATGGGTAGTTTTGAGAGGCGAGAAGGCGGGACCGTTCTGTTATGTAACCCATTTAAAGTAGGAAATTAGCAAGTCCTGAATGAATTCTGTTACTGTGCTCCGACTTGTGGAAAGTCTGGAGCGACTACAGTTCTATTTTGAGGTGAGCAAATCCATCATTTACAGATCAGCTCACAAATACCGCAGGGTTTCATGTCACCCTGAAAAGTTTCATAACAAAAACAGCTAAAGTACTTGGGGTGATGGAACATTTCGTCTCTAAACCTTATTAGCCCGAAGAGCAGCGAGGAGGGCAAGGCTTCTCAGTTGCCAATTATTCAAAAATGCAAATATCCGAGATCAAATAAATATTCATCTCACCCTGCTCCCATCTTGCTGTTTTTTGTTTTTTTTTTTTCAAGCTAAGTCCAGCAAAACAGTCCGGTCAACAACATAAAAAGAAATGTCTGTTTTTAACGGAGCCGTTGGCCATGACATAAAATTCTGAAGCTATGAAAGCAGCATCTTTAAACAGAACAGTCGGGTATGGAGGGCCCGGCAGGCTGGTGAAAACAGGAAATAGAAAGGTCTTTTGATCCTCAGGTGCCCCCTAGCGGCGCGGCGGGAGCAGTGCCTGCACGGTCGTGGAATTTCACAGCAGGCAAATGTGGTCTGAAGCCTTTACATCGACCGCATGCGGTTAGGAAAAGTACCGTCCCTCTGCCCTGGAGCGCATGCGTCCCACATGGGCCCAGGGAGCCGCTGGTGACGCGGGCACAGCTAATGTAAAATCCCATCTCTAATCCGTAAACCGAGAACGGCCCTTTCAGCTGACAGCCAGCGAGAGGACACCAGCAGCCTGCACTGCGAAGAGCTGCTAATTAAAACATTCGGCCCGCTGGATGCTAACTGGCTTCTTGAGACAAGGAGTTTTACTGCTGGGCTCCTCTGGAAATGAAGGCTCCTACAAAGGGCAAAACTGACGCGTGCAGGTTGCGGGTGGGTTTCTCAGCCGCTTCGGATGCTGGGTTGGGTGATCCTCTGTGGTGGGTGGGCTTGTCCGGTGACATGTAGGGTGACCTGCGGCATCCCTGCACGGTCCTCCCTGGATCCCAGCAGAGCACACCCCACAAGCTGTGACAACCAAAAATGACTTCAGACATTGCCCGTGTCCCCTGCAGGACAACATCGCCCCTGGTGACGAACATGCTGAATGAAACACAATGCCCCCTGCATTCTACACAATAGCTTCAAAACCTCTTTTCCCTAAAACTTCAGTGACTTATTTCATGGGATCCTGAATCCTCGATCACTTAACAAAAGGTTGGTGTTTAGTTGCTCAGCTGTGTCTGATTCTTTGTGACTCCACGGACCGTATGCAGCCCGCCAGGCTACTCTTGTCTACGGGATTTTCGGGGCAAGAATACTGGAATGAGTTGCCATTTTCTCCTCTGGGGGAATCTTCCTGACTCAGGGATTGAACCCGTGTCTTCGGCATTGGCAGGCGGATTCTTTACCACTGAGCCATCAGGGAAGCCCCCAATAAAACATACTCAAAGCAATCAAAGACTGTGGGTATAAATAAAATATGAATCATAAAATAAATGTTTGCCTTTTTTAATAGAGATCATTTTTTGAAGTTCTAACATGTCTGGAATAGGCAACAGTACAGAATAATAAATAATGCATGGATTTGTGGGGTTTTTTGCTGAAATTGAAACAGTTCTTCACCCAGAGAAAAAGCTCTTTACTTTTTATGTACCACAAGACACACACAAAATAGGAGCATTATCATAAAAAGTTCTCATTCTGACACCAGAATTTCATGTTTCTGCACAAATTAAAATGATCCCCGAAGGCATAAAGTACACAAGCTTTATTGGGCAACAGCAACGGGCCACGCTGGCAGACAAAACAGAACCGTTCAGAATCACGCAGGATCACGTGTGTGTCATCACGGCATCAAGAATTTAAATCATCTGGGAGTTCCTGCTAAATTCAAGTTCTGTACCAGAGCTTCTCTCTAATCAAAAAAACGCTGTCCTGGTGAATATTTGCCGAGAGGATTACAGACAGTCTACTAATGAGGAAGTCAAGGAGCCCTAGAGGAATTCACAGACAGACCCATCGCAACAAAGTAATAAATGAGCCACAGTTGTTTTTTTTTTTTTGCAAATACCATGCCCCCTCCCCAGCTGCCCCCCAACAAATACAATATTCACTGACATTGCCCAGCAACACCAACAGACAGTGCCCCCAGCCACACTGTGACAGAGAAGACCAGATTCCCTGGAGCAAGGCGCTGGCTGGAGAAGAGACTGCAAATCCCCAAGTACTGCCACACTGCTCAGGTGCTTCCAGGTTTTGTACAAAAGCATAACATACACTCATTTTTCTAAGATAGAATGGACATAATTCATGGAACTATTTCCTAAGAAGTATATATAAACGACAAAAAAAAAAAAAGTGCTTTATGTTAAAAGGTGAGAGAAATAAAGTCTTGCCTTTGCAAAGCTCCTTGCATATTTCTTAATGAAAAAGAAAACCATGACTGACAGGATTTTAACACAGTGAAAACCAAGTACGTCTTTGAAACTCTTGAGGTGCCATCATGCGCTCACACACACACACATTCCACACACAAAAAAAAGGTCAAAGATAAAAATGGCTGATGGGTGTTGGCCTTAAAAAGGATGGAGCAGAAGAACATTTAGGTCCCATTTGCAATGTTGGCGGAGGTTTAAAATGCTGCCCCATAAACGCGCAAGAGCGTTGCATCCCCACCCTAGCAAAGACGAAACAAAGCATGAGAGCAAAGGTCTGGAGAAAGAAAAACAGGCATGATCGTGTCAATTCCCAGTGAGCACAAAAGCTCAAAATACATTCAAAAGTACTGTCAGTATAGTCTAAATTTTCAGCAGAAGCCATACGGGGAAAAGGGTAAGCAGACGCTGGTATTTAACATCACTGCTACAAAAAAGGGTTTCGCTAGGAAAGTCAGTCTGGGATCTGGATACAATGAAGTGGGAGGAATCTCAGCTCTTGGCCCCCCAGCTCCAGGCAGCTGTGAACAGATGGACCGGCTCCAAAGTCTAGCTGCTCCCCGGGGTGCCCTTCTTCACTTCGGGGAAATGTCCTTTGCCCCAAGCAGCCCGAGTCAGTGTGGCCAGCCTCACCAGGCTCCACTGGCAACACACACGAGCACACACAGGCTCTCAAAACGGCATCAAGACAGGCGGAGACAGGAAGTCACTCGAGCTAGAGAAGCTCGTCCGGTCACTGCCCTAGAGAAAGGGAGGAGGGAACAGGCGGGAAAAGACACACCAATCGGACGGCTCAGCTGCCTCCATGCACCCCGTCACCAAAAAGACAAGAACCACCATCAATTACAAAAGAAAGACCTAGTATTGTTGACGGGCAGGAGGACGTGTCATTCTTGTTTTTAAACTTGGAAGGAAAGTATTTAAATAGCACTGTGCCTGTGTGCTGGGGGGGGAGGGGGTCTCTGGCTTCCAATCAAACTGGCTGTGGGAGCCTTGGGGCCACTGAGTTCCAAGGTGAGGGGACCTCCAAGCTGTCAGCGATGCGTCCTCAATTCCTTCCCAGGCGGTGAACAGAGTCTCATGCTCAAGGTTTATGACTCAGGAGCTTCCTCTAAAATGGGGGGTTTTGCTTGTGTCCTTGTCTTCTGCCCGCAGAGAGGCTAAGCCGGGAAGCGCCCGTGCGCGCTGGCTCTATAGGATTACGCCTGCTGTGTGCAGGTCAGGATCCAGTACCATCAGCTGACTCGTGGCTCCCACCCTGTGGGTCTCCAGCATGTGAGAAGCAGATGTGTGTTTTCCTAGACACTCGGCACTTCTGCGGGCGGTGGGAACAGGCTACCTGCCGGCGGGGTGGCTCTCTGAGGTGGCCACGGTCTCGTCTCCACTAGCACGTTGGATCCTCAGCTCTTGGCTGCCTCCACCGGGGTGTGGTCGAGAGACTGAGCGAGCGGGTTTGTGCACAGCACGAGGGAGCACGTGTGACTTCCGGGCACGGCTTCTTCCACTCCCCTGCGACCCTTTCTCCCTCTCAGATGCCAGTAAGGAGTTTAGCCAACTCAAGCACCACAATCAAAGTTGGGAAGTAAAGAAAAATCCAAAGAGACCATCTTCATTCCCCATCTCCGCTGTTAATCTAAACATTTCCTACTGAGGGTTCCAGGAGACCTTCCTGTGGAAGCCATCACCTGTCTGTGAATAAGGTCAAGGTCAGGGCTTGAGAAAGGGGAGAAGGACCTTCAGACTCCCAGGTCGACAGGGCTGACCTCCAGGCAGACAGACAGGTGCAAGAGCACTGAGTACACCTTCCTCCCGCCCCACCTCTGAGACCACATAAAATCACCCAGCAAAGACGCCAGACTGGCTCATTCTTCCTCAGAGTTTTGGAGCAAGATCTTCTTCCTAAATAACCATTCATTTAATGCAACATTTATTTCCTGTGGGGCAGAAATGGCTGGGACAGAATGGGAAAAAATCTCGCAAAACTGCAGAATCTTGAAAACAAAAATAGAAGTGATGTCATAGTCAGTTTAGCAACGCCTGCAACTTACTGTCATTCTATAAAGTTTTAAGAGGGCAACGGAAATACATCAGTGTATCAAGCGGTCCGAAGGCAAGGACCTGGTGTCCCCAGCAATCCAAAAGCGGGCTTACCCGTGGGGGAGGTGGCCATAACTTACACCTCTGAAGCACAAGAAGAACCAGGCCAAAGAGCTGCAGGGAATGCAGTCAGAAAAAATTAATCACAAATCTAAGATCTCAAGCATGATCAGCTCTTGCAGATCCGCCAACCTAACCCTTCTGGCACACACATGTGGCTTCTGGAGGGAGAGACTCAAAAACCCAAGAAAGCTTTGCCGGGCCACGGCCAGCGCTTGCAAAGTCTCTTGTTCCTCTGAAACAAGAAGCCATGGCTTTATAAGAAACAGTCGCACAGGGCCCCACCCGAGTTGGGGAGAGGAATCTCCACTCATGGCCGCCTTTGAGCAAGCTTCCCTTGAAATCCGGAGGCAGTGCAAGCAAGCCCAGACCGCAAAGCTGCAGTCCAGGCCTCCCCCCGCCCCAAGCTCCTCACTCAGAGCTGCCACTGATGACCCACAACACGCTAAAACATGGCCCCCTCTGTCACTGCGTCCTCAGCAATTCCTCCGAACCGGAAACAGACTCCTGTGGACGTCAAGACCCCCATCCTTGACCTTTCCACCTCGGACTCGGAGGGTCTGAGCCACACGTGTGACGTGGTCTAAAGAATTAGCTGAGTGTCTTGTCACGCTGTTGGCACGTGGAGGGGCCACCCAGTGGCACGTTTCCCGCTGAAAAAGAAAAAAGTCCCAGGGTGTCCTCAGATAGCCACTGGGTTTGTAATTATTACCAGGTCCAAACGAAGCAAGATAACACCTTTGAAATTCTTTTACGAGGTGGTAGGTGACGTTAACGTGAACGCTGGGGCTGTAGACGCTGAGCTGGGGGAAGGATAACGTGCCTCTCTCACCCCCTTCTCATGGCTTTTTTGTAATTCCAGGAATCCAGCGCCGTTTCGACAAGCCAGGCTGCCTTAGAAAGGATATTTAGCGTTTCAAAACTAAGATTACCGTCTGCTTAACTTTTTTAACCAAACAGCACCATCTTTTCCCCAAAACCAACACCAGGAGCTCTCTCTTTCTCTGAAACCAGTTTTTTAAAGGGCAGAAAGATGTAAAAAGTGCACACACGTTGGGATGGTTTAAAACAACGAGGAACCCTCTATGGTTTTCAACTGGACAGAAACTTTTAGCACAGGACAATGAAATTCAAGTCGTAAGGAAGCCTGCACGGCGACGCACGCGCCAACCTCTGGGCTGGGCCACGGGGTTTCAGAGTCACGTTCAGTCCTCCGTGAACTGCCAGGGGCTCAGACAGGCCCGCGGGGGCCCTCGGGCGCCTGCCTCCCGCGTGTGCCAGGCCGGGGCTCTGCGGAAGCCCAGAGCCTCAGCGGTGGGCCTGCACAGTCCCCGGGCGGTGGTCAACAGGAAGCAGCTTGGACTCTGCCCGCCAGGCGTGTGCGCAGCCCGGGGTCCCCTCCCGCGCTCGGCCTAGGACGTGAGCTTCGAGTAGCTGGGAGGCGAGAACCGTCGTCGCAGGTACTTGAGGACGTAGAGGGGCAGACAGCTGACCAGGGTGATGACGGACACTTTCCACAGGAAGGACAGCGTGGCGATGAAGTACACGTCTGCGGGGAGACAGAGCACAGCGGTGGGCGGGGGCCGGGGGGGGGGGCGCCCGGCCGGCGGCCTGACAGCTGCGCTCCCCTCCTCCCTGACCTGCTTCTGCAGCTTCCGGATCTTCCGTGAAATGCTACTTTCAACAACTGGGAAAAGAAAACTATGGCATGGGGTGGGAGGGGGGCCCTTCCAGGTGTTTTTGATTTGGAATCTGACAGCTGGAGGTTTTTCTTTCTAAACCTGGCAGAAAGGGAGGCTCGAATACACGGTTCTACTTCCGAGCAGCTTTTTGCCTTCATCTTGGCGACAGTCACAGAAGCCGGAGCCAGGTCTGAGGGCAGAACAAGGCGGTGGAGGTCCCTGGTCAGGACGAGCATGACCTTGGGCGGGGCAGGGGTAGGGGGGCGCTGGCGTGAGATCCCCTCCTGGCTCCAGGACAGTCGTCCCTGCGGTTAGGTGGTTTTTTTCGAGAGGAGCGACAGCTAGCGAGTACCAGCAGAACTGGGGGCATCTCCCCTGCCTCTTGAGCAGAAGCTGGGGAAATGCAGGGGCACTGAGTAACTACCTACTAAGTGCCACGCCGAAGGCCCCACCCATGGGCTGCTTGCCCAGTCCTAGGGCAGGTCCACGTCTAAAGCGCTGACTGAAGCTCCTGGGGGCAGGCTCGTCTGGCAAGCCTCTGTGACTCCCCGGAGTCAAGCTGCTGAAATGCACGTGTAGGTGCTCACAAAACCCATTCAGGGAGGCTTTTCAAGCAAGTGTAAAGCTGTTCTAAGACTTCATCTTCCGTGGGAATGCTGCTGTATCAAACTCTTAAGGAGCAGTTTGCTGATAAACAAGAGGCAGGATGGAAGATGCCTCTGCAATAAGGCAGAGCTTCTCAAGCCAACAGCCGTGTTACGTCCTGCTGACAATCCCTTACTCTCCAGCAAGCCTGACTTGGCTCACCAGCTCCGCAGCTCCACGGAGCCCAGCACGGTGACCAGCTCCCTGGAGAAAGCCCAACAGGTCCTCGAATTAAACAAATCCCCTTCTAAGCAAGCGGGCACGGGGCGTGGTTTAAAGACCACACTCAGCACTGAGATCACGCCCACCGGCCTCAGTTCCAGGAGGCCGACTATCAACAGTGCCTTGCTCCAAGGGACGCCAGTGAGACAAGGAGGGCTGCTGAGTGCAAAGGCCTGCTGGACACAGGGCCCAGCCCACGAGGGGCCCGCCTCCCTCCCAAGCTGAGGCCCCTGGGCCTGCTGGGCAGGCTGTGCGTGTGCCCCAGACGGGGGCGGGCAGGGCCCTTACCAATGAACTCGTGCAGGAACACGAGGGAGGCGATGTAGCAGGCCAGGCTGAGCAGCTCGGCCACCGTCATCAGCCAGTGCCAGCTCTGGATGGTCAGGGCCACCATGAGCAGCTCCGTGAGGATGAGCGACGTGAAGGAGATGGCCACGATGTGCACGAACTCCGACTCGAACAGCAGCAGCGCCCCGTACATGATGGTGCTCCCTGCGGGGGGTCCACGTGGGAGGGGTCCGCGTGGGGAGGGGGGTCCATGGCGGGGGGAGGTGTCCACGTGGGCGGGTCTGCGTGGGGGGGGGGTCCACGTGGGGAGGGGGTCCACGGGGGGAGTTTGCGTGGGGGTCCACGGGGGGGTCTGTGTGGGGGGGGTCCACATGGGGGGGTGCGCGTGGGGAGGGGGTCTGCGTGAGGAGGGGGTCCACGGGGGGGTCCACATGGAGGGGGTTCCACGTAGGGGGGTCCACGGGGGGGTCCGCGTGAGGAGGGGTCTGTGTGGGGAGGGGGTCCGCGGGCAGGGGTCCACATGGAGGGGGTTCCACGTGGGGAGGGGCCCGCAGCCCCGCTGCTGGGCGCTGATGCCCCCCATTCCCCCAGGACACAGCCTGCTCGCCCACACCTGACCTCGCTCCTCTGCATTTAGACATGAAAGGTACCATTTGGTCAAGGATGGTGATGAGAAGCCTTCAGGAGGTTTGAAAGACAGGCAGCAGATCCTAGTTCTCCTATGTTCTTTTTTTTCCCTTTTAAATTTTTTGGCCACGCTGGGCAGCATGTGGGGTCTTAGTTGCCCAACCAGGGATCACATGGAAGCATGAGTTTGAACTGCTGGACAGCCAGGAAGTCCCTAGCTCTGCTACACGCCTTCTGACTTATATACAATTGAGAGTTGATCTCCGGGAGGGAAAGGAAAAGATAGACAGGAAAGACAGGAGAAGAGGCAGAAGGAGGAGGTAACTATCTGGATTGGGGGGAACAAGAGACAGAGGTTTCTGTATTTTATTTGAAATGACAGACATGGCCAGCCACTGAAGAACACAGCAGGGGCTCTGAAGGGCTCTGAAGTGGTCCTGCTCACAGAGACACAGCAGGGAACAGTGACTAGCAAGGAGCTGCGGGGAGGAAGGGAAAGGCGCGCTTGCTGCTGGATGGATACACAGTTTCCGTTCTCAAAGCTGAGCAGGTTCTGGAGATACACTGAACGCTACTGAGCTGGGCACTTCAGAAGAGTTATGACGGTAAACGACATGTCCTGTCTCTTCTACCTCCACCCACCCCCGAAAAACATGCACAAAAGAAACAGGCAGCTAAGAGACACTCGAAAAATCCTGCGCCCGTGCTGAGAAGAGAAAGGGAGGTGGGGGAGAGTCTAGATAAGCACCTTTTCATCCAGAAGTGCAGGAACTGAATAGACAATGTCTCATGTTGATCACACACACTAGCTACGTGAGGTCACTGGTTACAAGCAGGGCCAGGAGACGGAAGCCCCGAAACTCAGGTGAGTCTATCACAACAGAGCTGGGGGTGGAGGGGGTGCAGCAAAGCGCCACTGCTTGTTGCTGTGAACTTTCACGTTGGCTTTGCTTTCTTCAACCAGACACACACACGTCACTCTGCTACACCTATCCGGAAGACCCCTTCAGACTGTTCTAGTGACAGGGTAGCCCCCCCCCCCAACAAATCCAACGGTCACTACACTTCTTACCTACACGTCACCTCATCAGGAAAAATCACTAAGCATGAATCCCTAACGGACAATACGTATTTGTGAACTATCCATGTGTACCTGTGCAGACAGACATAGAAAGCAGGCCCACTGTACAAATACATCAGCTACATCACAAAAAACACCAGTAAAGAGCAATTCTAAACAGAGTGAGAAAAAAAATATGCACAAAGAGGGCCTGAGATTCCCTGTCCACATTCTAGTAAATCAGCTTGCAAAGCCTCTAGTCTGAGGGACCCTCTCTGGAGCCCACCGAAGTAAATCCGTTGTTCAAAAACTAGAGCTGGACCTCAGAAAACGTATCAGGACATCCCAGAAAGCAAGCATTTGTTTGTTACAGTGACTCCAACACCCCAGCAAGCTCTGATTAGTATTAGTTACGTTTTTCTCTGGGCTTCCCTGGGGGTTCGGGCGGTAAAGAACCTGCGTGCAATGCAGGAGACTCAGGTTCGATCTCTGGGTGGGGAAGATCCCCAGGAGAAGGGAATGGCACCCCACTCCAGTATTCTTGCCTGGAAAATCCCATGGACAGAGGAGCCTGGTAGGCTGCAGTCCACGGCGTCACAAAGAGTGGGACACGACTGAGTGACTAGCACTTTCTCTGATTTTGCCTCAGTTCAGCTGGCAGCGCCACGTCACACGTGTGACTCTGGGCCCCACAACTGCGTCCTCAGGACTTGCAGAGGGGGCTTCCGGGGGCCCAATGCCACGCTCCTGACTGCTGTCTCAAGATTCTAGCTGTTTCTCTTCATGTTCTACAGACACAGCACAGGAAATGTGACCCTCAGGCCAAGGCCAGAGCACAAGACAGCCGGTGGTTTCGCCCATCCTTACCTTGATAGATGCTGATCAACACCCATATCAAGAACGTCTTGTAAGACAGCGGCCGTCCCTGAGCGAGAGAGGAGGAGACGGAGTGGGTCAGCAGGCAGGGCTTGGCCAGGGCGCCAGGCGCCTTCAGACGCCCCTGCGCCAGCCAGACAAGACAATCTGCCTGTTTTCATCGAAACAGTGGCTCACACACGTCCAAATACATTAGAGAAATGACTTTTTTTTTAAGAGAAGTGATTTTACATAAAAATAAAGCTGCTCCTTATTAAAAATTCCTTGAGGACAAAAAAATGCAATTACAAACACACAGGTTTTTCCGGACGGTACATAAGAGCATTTCCAGGGGCACAAGGAGCAGCTGCAGGACAGAACTACTGGGGCGAGTAAAAAGGTGTGAGGAGGTTGGTTTCCTATTGACCTATCAGTGTTACGGTTTAACAGTCTTTACGTGTGCACACAACAGTTTAAGAACAATGATAAGCCCCCACGCCTTCCTCTCAAAAGCAAGCAAGCCATCAGTTCAAGTGTGTTCACATCAGACTTGGAGTGTCCATGTGAAATACGTTACAAGAAGCAGAAAGGTGAGGTCTTTGAACAATTTGAGTAGAGTCTATACTATACCTTTTGCTGACAGGGTGAGAAAAGGTCTAAGAAATGTATCATAAAAATAAAGACGTGACCATAGCCACAAGAATAGCTTTGTGGGTTAAGGCAGAAAACATTTGCCTATATAAGGCAAACAGGCTGCATTAAATGCATGTTAATTTATAATTTAGATAAAGCAGCAGGGAAGGTGGGAAGAGGGGGTAACGGGGCTGGAGGAGGAAGCCGGCAGGCGCTCGGGGACCTTGAGCAGGTCTTTGTACAGCTCGGGGTACAGCATGGCCACTTCCGACTTGACGTCTTTGTCCAGAACCAGAGAAAACACGGGAAACATGGTGTAGATGGTGGAGTACCTGCGAGAAAGAAGACCCCTCAGCGGAGAGCCAGCCAGGCGCCCCCGCCGCTGGAGACCAGCTTCCACCGCTTCACTGAACAACCGTGCACGCAGCGCCTGGGGGACGCAGGGCCGGTGTGAAGCCCTGGAGGTGCGAGATGCAAGGCAGACAAAGCCGCCTGCCTTCAGGGAGCGCCCGTGCTGGGAGTCAAAAACCAAACCCAGCAAACCGTGCTGCGTGCCGCAGGTAGGGTGCCGAGGAGGGAAACACGAGGGCGGGGAGGGAACAAGACACAGGGTGAGATGGTGCGACTCCAGAGAAGGTGGACGGGAGATGAGACGGTTGAGGAAACGCCCACAAGAGGAGAGGGGCGGCCGTGTCGGTGTCCAGGGAGGAGCCTCCCAGGCGGACACAGCGGCAAGGGCAGAGGCCCCGAGGTGGAAGTGTGTCTGTCCTGTGAAAAGGGCAGCGAGGCAGCCCACGTGGCCGGAGCCGCACAGGCGGGGGGATGCGAGCAGATGAAACCCAAGGGGAGGGGGACCAGATCCCAGGGAGGCACGTGGAGCCTAAAGCCCTGGTTCTGTTCTGGCAGGTTCTGCCACGGTTCCAGGACCTGACAAAGGGCAGGCCGTTTTCCCAGTTAGAAGCAGGCAGAACCCCAGTGCCGGTTCTCAGGCTGAACGTCAGAAGACGTACTTTGTAAGACGGCCCTGGGGGCAGCGGGCCCCTCTGTGCCTCCTGTCTTGGTAACCAGCCACCCTACCAGCATCTATCCGGGGCAGGGGGAAACCAGACTCCACCTCCCTGGGTAACTCAGAGACCAGCACATCCTCTGCAAAGGTCAAAAGGAACGTCACAAATTCCAGGTCAGGAACAGGGGTGGATGTGACGGCAGCAACCGTCCAAGGGACAGCACAGGGCATGGCACAAGCTCTCCCAAGGGTACGTGCCCCCGGGAGCGAGGCTCTGGCTGCCTTAGAGACTCACCAGCAGGCGCTCGCTGCAGGCGGCCATGGCAACGAGGGTCCTTCCCAGATCCCCTCTCTCCGCTTTTCCTAAGACCCCTCAGGGACTTCAGCTTTGCCTGGTTGCCGATTATCTGATAACCTCAGGCTCTCGCAGGCCAGCACGGTTCAGTCATCAGGTACAGAGGGACCACAAAGAGACTGGACTCGACCTCTGCACTCTGGTTACGAGCTTACCAGTTCAAAATCATATTAACTCAAGAAGGCTCTAAGCCAGACTGCCAGACCAGCCTTGACTTGGGGACCGAGGCGTCTTTAACACAATGCTTCTTCCTTCTTCTGTGGTGGTTTAGGGGTGGTTCATTAAAAATTAATACTTTGTCTGGACTTTCTTACCCAATGATGAGGAATCCTTGATAGAGGGGGACGGAGGCAAAGTAAAACACGGAGGAAAACACAGCCTGTGCCAAGGAGAAAAAAGGACGTTACCAAAAACTGTAAGCAAAGCCCGTGTCTGTATTATCAACACAGCATCAACACTCACACAGCGCTTACTTTACACCTGCCTGTTACAGTGCTTTAAGTCTATTCGCTTATTTAATTCCTACAGCAACCCTACAAAGGAAGTGTTGCTATCATCGTACCCACTCTACAGATGAGGGGAGTGAGGCGCAGAGTTTCAGTGACTTGCCCAACATAGCAGAGCTTGTAAGGGACAGAGCCAGGAGTCACGTCAGAGGGCTTAGCTCCAGGGTCCACTCCCAGCTCCTCTGTAAGCATTTATTAACTTACACACAAGCCAGACCTGGGAATACCTTGCATCTGATCTCGGTGAGTCTCCATAACAACCCACGAGATCACATCCTAATACCGCCTACATCATAGAAGGGGAAAGTGAGCAGGTAAGTGGCCCTGCAGGATTCAAGCCCTGCTCTGTCCCCACAACCCACACACCCAGGGGCTCAAAATCACCTCCTCTCTGGGTGTACAACCGATAAACAAGCTGGCATATGCGTGGAAAGAGACACAGAAAAATATCCTCCACCCTACGGATATGTACCAGTTACCCTGGAGGGTGGGATCCAGAAGGCTTCCCTTCTCCTATTACACATTCTACTTTTCTTGGAAATTTCTACGACGAGCCCTAACCTACTACTTCTGCAATCAGACAAAAGCGATAGAGATATTTACCAGCCCCTGCTGCCTGATTTGGAAAATGTTAGCAGTGAAAAATTGACTGGGAGATGAAACCAGGCTTGACGCTCTGTTACTTCCTTCTCTGAACACCTACTGACCTCAACAGAAGCAGCGACTGCTAAGCTAATTAGTACAAAACCTACCGGAGGCCAGGGGCAGCTGTTGCCTGAAGGATTTTAAAACCTGAACACGGAAGAAAATCACTGTGGACAGTGACCGCAGCCATGACATTAAGAGACGCTTGCTCCTTAGAAGAAAAGCTATGACCAACCTAGACAGCATATTAAAAAGCAGAGACATCACTTTGCCAACAAAGGTCTGTCTAATCAAAGCTATGGTTTTTCCAGTGGTCATGTACAGATGTGAGAAGGGAAAGTGAAGTCGCTCAGTCGTGTCCGACTCTTCGTGACCCCATGGACTGCAGCCTACCAGGCTCCTCCGTCCATGGGATTTTCCAGGCAAGAGTACTGGAGTGGGGTGCCGTTGCCTTCTCCAACAGATGTGAGAACTGGACTATAAAGAAGGCTGAGCACCAAAGAATCGATGCTTTTGAATTGTGGTGCTGAAGAAGACTCTTGAGAGACCCTTGGACAGCAAGGAGATCCAACCAGTCCATCCTAAAGGAGATCAGCCCTGAATATTCACTGCAAGGACTGATGCTGACGTTGAAGCTCCAGTACTGATGCGAAGAGATGACTCACTGGAGAAGATCCTGATGCCGGGAAAGATTGAGGGCAGGAAGAGAAGGGGATGACAGAGGATGAGATGGCTGAGTGTCATCACTGACTCGATGGACATGAGTTTGAGCAAGCTCTAGGAGATAGTGAAGGATAAGGAAGCCTGGCGTGCTGCAGTCCATGAGGTCGCAAGAGTCAGACACGACTGAGCGGCCGAACAACAAATGGAAGGAAAGGCTGGGCCAGCCTAGTGGCTAGAAAGAGTGTGGAACCAGAGACCTGTCCCCCTCATCGCCTGTTGTGGGCCTTGGCTTCGTACAGAGCTCAGGACGCAGGTGGCGCCGAGGCCCACGGTCACGGGCAGCCTGGCCCTGCCCTGGTTGTGACTTCGGAACTGAAAGGTGAAAGCCCCCTTTCAGATGACTTTTCACACAGGCTGCTGCCCAGGAAGGAGGATTGTAAAAAGGTCAAGAATCCTGGTGTTCAGTTTTGCAAATCAGTCAGGAACCTCTTCCTCTAAATGGGCCAGACTGACGATAACACCTTCACCCTGGAAACAGCAGTGTGGAAAATAAACGTGCCGTATCTTCATCTATTTCAGAGGCCACTGTCAAGGCGCAACTCTAAGGGGACTCTCTCAGCCAGTTACTTTTGGCACAGTGGACAGGGTTAAGGGGTTTTTTACTGGGGATGAGGGAGTGGTTGGTTTGTTTTTTCCCTCGATAGCACAAAAAACAATTCCTCACGCTAAAATTGTTTTTTTCTGAATCCAGGTCTATAGTAACATACGGGCATTACAGAAGTAAATTCATCCAGGCCAGCTTTTGTGTGTTTGCCTGAGAATGAGTTGATTAATCTCCCAGTGATTAAAACCATGACATTATCCAGTCCAACTGATGAGCTTACATAACATAAAAGTACAGATGTGGTCTGATGAACCACGGCATCTGTTAGCATTTTAATCGTGTTGATGAAAATCACTTTAAAGCTCCTTCACTCATAAGTGCAATAGATATTGAAAACAGACCGCCCCCAGTCCACCCCCGCAGATGCACAGATGAGCCAGTGGAGGGGGAATCTTCCTGAAGGCAGGGTGTCTTTCGCATACGATTAAACAGCTTCCCCACACATTAAAACAACACCTTAACCTAGAATGGTCAAATTCAGAGAGTCATAAAGTGCACTGGTAGATTCCAGGGCTGGGAGGAGGAATGGGGAGTTGGCGTTTAATGGGCAGAGCTTCAGTTTAGAAAAGTGAGAGATTCAGAAGATGGACGATGGTGAGAATCGCACAGCCTTGCGAACGCTGTACGCAACGCCGCTGCAGTGCACACTTATGTGTGGGTTAAACGACGTTGTACATTATGTGACTTTTACCACAATAAAAAAGTAAAAGGATAAAACCTCACCTTAGCTTTATACATTAGCCTGTTTTGCTTTTATTTATGAGGTAAGGATGCCTTCAGCACTTGATGCCTTAATAAAACTCTCTGCTTCTCAAAGCAGCCCTCTCTGCGGGGCCAGGGCCAAGACCCTTGAACAGAGTGATGCCCCCTTGACAGGTGGAAAGACTGAAGCCCAGAGTGGTAACGTGATTTGCTCAAGGTCTCAGAGACACCCGGGGATACGGGTCCAAGATGAACCATTCATAAGTTCTCACCACTTAACTGGGGCTCTTTTTCACCTAAATGCCCAAGGAAGAAAATCAGCCAATAGATGTTCAACACCCAAAATGTTTTCTTTCCCTGCTTTGAGCCTCCTCCGTACCACGACTTCACTGCCACGGCCCAGTGATAGACTATGAAGGAGCTGGGGGGACAGAAGATGGGAAGATACCTCATACATTCTGGAATCCTTTGTGAAAAAGCAAGATGTTACTCTTTGGGTCTGACCCCTGGGTCAGGAAGATCCCCTGAAGGAAGAAATGGCAACCCAGTACAGTGTTCTAGCCTGGAGAATTCCAATGGACAGAGGAGCCCGATGGGCTACAGTCCATGGCGTCACAAAGAGTCAGACACGACTGCGCGATGAACACTTTCAACTCCCCGAGAGGACGGACAACTGGGCTGAGCACGCTGGACCCCCAGCCTGGCTGCGCTGGAGGCAGAGCTGAGGTGCACTGGGCTGTCCCACTCTCACTGAGCGCCCCCTTAGGTGGAGGCAACACATGCCCCCCAGAATGGAAGGCAGAGGGGAGACCTGGAGTAACAGGGCAGGCACCAGGGCCCCCTGCCTGGGTGGACTAAATCCCTGAAGGATACTGTGCCAATTCCTCGCCCTCACTGAGCCTCAGCTTCCCCATCTGTAGAATGGGCACAGACTACAGTGAAGACTGCAGGTGCCCCTGCTTTGTGAACACTTAACCTGCTGCCCAGGGTACCGGACGCTCTCAAAAAAGGCACACTGTCTGTCTGTGGCTGCTCTCTGTCGGTCCTTGATTCTGCATGCGGGAAACTGTGCTGGAATATTCATTTGGCATTTACCTCTGCGTCCTTCTCTCTGGCAAACTAAGGATGACAACTCACCCCGATACACGAACCCAAGTCACCTACACCACTGTCCATCTCGTGCCCCGGCCAGGCCCCACCGTTGAAGCTCTGCAGAGCAAGCCCAGCCTTGGCCCCCACACAGGAGGGCTCCAGGCAGGCGCTCCGAGCTCTTTTGGAGTTGCGGGGGGAGTGGTGCAGGAGAGGAGGGCTGGAACTGGCCCAGCGGGGTCACCGTTCCAAAGCTGCTTCTCAGGCACTCTCCATAGCAGCCCCCACGCGCCCACGTGCCCGCACACCCACCTGCATGGCGCTGATGCAGAGGCTCCTGTGGATGACGAACTGGCTGAGGGCGGCCGAGCGCTTGTAGCTGTTGCGACCGTGCACCATGAGCAGGCGGCCGAGGTGCCGGAACTGAGTGATGGAGAAGTCGGCGGCCAGTGAAGCCTGCTTGCCCTCCTGGGACCGGACGTCGACATCAGGCGCCATCAGGGGCACAGGAGGTCAAGGCAAACACATGTTTTTTTTTTTAATTGAAAAAGCAAGAGGCTGGTAAGGAGATCTTTGAAGAACTTCAATAAAGAAATTCTTTGGTTTCCAGCTATACACAGTTGGTGGTCTGAGTCTAAATCTGATTTTAAAAGAGGAATTTATTTAAATAAAAAACATTCTAAAGCACAGATAGTCATAATTGGGAGGTCAAACAGATCTAGTATTAAGCCTTGGGGGTTAGGCCCAACCCATAATGGGAGTCAGGAGCAAAGAATCATTCCAAGACAGGCAGTGAGCACTCAGCTCCCTTAAGAGTTAAGCGTATGGGGCAGGGGGGCAGGCGATGCTCCTGATGGTACTAAATTGAACATTCCCAAACACAGCTTTGCACATTCACAGAACTGAAAACAATTTAGAGTGCAGCCACATTATGGGATTCTTTAAAGGCACGTGACAGATGCTATCAATGGGACAGATGGACATCACGGCCTCCTGGTGGTGAACAGGAAGGCACAAACTCCTCTTATGCGCCCCTTACACCAAACACACAGGACCATAAGCAAGCCCACCCGTTCCACAGACGTCATGGGATTGTGCTCCAATTGCCTGAACGCCTCAAGAATCAACGTCCTGAAATACACCGCCTCTCCCACAAAACAGGCAGAGAGAAGGGTTCTCCATTAGAGGAGAGCACACAGGCGCGAAAGGCCCAAGTAAACGTGGTGTGTGAGCCTCCACTGCTGCCGGGATTTCTTTCTTAAACATTTTGGGACCCCTGGAGAAATGAGACCATGATGGTGATGCTATTTTGCTTATGTAGAAAAATGCCCTCTTTCTTAAGAGATCCACCCTGAAGCACTGAGGGTAACATATCTGCAACTTACTTTCAGCTGATTGAGAGAGAGAGGGAAGGAGAAGGAGAATGTGACAAACGCGAATAACTGGTAAATAATCAAAGCAAAGAGTAAACAGGTGCTCATTGTCCTAGCTCGACTTTTCTGAAGGAGTTACATCTTTCAAAATAGAAAGTTCGAGGAAATAAACAAAATGATGTATCTACATGTTCTGATGTGTAAAGAAATCTAAGGTACGGCAGATTTAGGCAAGTTTCACTTTTAAAAAACATAGTATAATGTTTTAAATGTTAAATTATACATGAGAATCATATACATGTGCGTAAGGTGTATGTATATAGGTGGTGGCTGTTTAGTCGCTAAGGCATGTCTGACTCTGTGACTCCGTGGACTGTAGCCCACCTAGCCCCTCTGTCCGTGGGATTTCCCACGCAAAAATACTGGAGTGGGTTGCCATTTCCTCCTCCAGAGGCTCTTCCTGACCCAGAGATCGAATCTGCATCTCCTGCTTGGCAGGCAGATTCTTTACCACTGAGCCACCTGGGAATCCCATGTATATATGTGTGTGTCCATATAAATTATATACATCCCCATAACAAGTAGTATACACATAGACAAAAATTCTAGGAGAATAATCACTGTTACTAGTTTGATGCAGCTGACTGAAAGAAAAAAATGCTCTTTACCCATTTCTACATTGTTGTGGTTTTCTTACTGTGAGCACTTGTCACTTTTATACTCCAAAAAACAAAGGAAGCAGACTATAACTTTTAACAGAAGAGAAAATGTTCTCCTACTATACAGCATCGTGTAAAGAATTCCATCTATTAACCTCAACTGTGCTTTTTACAACCTGCATTAAAGGAATCATACAGATTTCAGACCTAACATCTTCTTCAAGGATCATTTAGCTCTGCAACTTCAAGCAACTGTCAACTGGATGAGAACCAGAAAACCAAGGGAAGAAGGTGGAAAGGAAAAAAACTTTTTTGGAAAATCCAGATGCATGAATGTATAGAGATGTATAAAGAAATATATATGACAAAATGCATATATGTCTATATATGACATATATGTCTATATGCATTTTGTCTATATATGATAGAGAGCATCTCTGGCCCTCCTTCAAGGCCTCCTCACTCTCACTCCACACTCAGAGCTAACAACTGTGGGCTCAACTTTGTGGCCTATGGTCATCTCAAGTCACAAAGGACAGAGGGCAGGGCAAACGATTAGTGGAAGGCACACAGTTGACAGGGAAGGAAAAAGAAAGATGACTGTAACACACAGCCTCTAAAAATCTGCAGCTGCCACAGCATTTTAGGGAGGAGCAAACCATGCTCCATTCTTCCATAATCCCTGAGAGACGACCCACAGTGTGAAACTAACGCTTTTACTAACAACACTCCCAGGGAAGCATTTGGAGTACATTTGCTGCACCCCAAGAATGCAGCAAGACACTAAAAAAGATTAGGTCTGGGCAAGCAAAGACTCAGCGTTTGTCTGTAAGATACCCGGACACCGATCTCTGACTTCCCGGTAGTAACACTAGGTAATTACCAGACGTGGTTCCTTATGCTCTGTAATTCTAATCGACAATTTCCAGAAGCACCGAAGCTGCATCTCGGAGGGAAAGGGAAACCCCAGCTGGTGGAGCAGAGCGGCTCCCCTGTGACATCCTCATGACCACCACCTAATGCCCTAATGCTGACCCTGGGGCAGAAATCAGCGCACACGCCCCGATCCGTGCTCACCTTTCCCTCCACGCCCACGCCGCAGTCCGACTCCTGGATCATGCTGACGTCATTGCCGCCGTCGCCTGCGGGGCGCACAGACCAGACAGGAAGGTCAGCAAGGACGGAGAGGCGAGAAACAGGACCGCGCTTTTCCCGGTCACTTTCCAGACTCGCCCACTGCTGCCTCCCGTCGCAGGCTAAGTTTCTGTTCTGTTCTGTCCACTCAGTCTCTCCAACAGCCTGCGGAATCAGCTTCTTTTACAGGCAGAGGAGCTGAGAGTCAGAGGGACAGGGCAACTGGTCGAGGGGCCTGGCTGACTCACTGAGCAAGGGGGCTGTGTCCACGCCGCGTGGGGGTCTACAGCCCCTCGGGGCCTGCCTCCGAGGGGTGGGGGTCCCATCATCATCACCATCAGCGATGACAGGTGCTGCCCGGCTTACTGCAACGGCTGCAGGCACCTCGTAAAGGCTACGGCCCTTCCGAATCCGCCCAGGCACCTCTCCAGGGAACCGCGGGTCCTCTCCCATTCTACCAATAAGGAGACTGGCTCCCGACGGGGAAACCAAGACCCCCGCGGATCCCCAGCTAGGGAAAGCCTGCAGACTGGAGCCAGACCCCTCTCCACAGGTAGTCTTCTTCACCCCCGGGGCTTTGCTGCGCTGGTGTCACTAGTCAACAAGGCACAAACCGAGGAGAAACGTCCTTCTGGACGCTTTCTCAGAGCAAAGTACTTGAAAATAATGGCGACAGAAACAGGGCCAAAGACGGGAAGGGGTATCAATGTCACGGCCTGGGTCAAGGGGCCTGGGAACCTGCAGCGCGCGGCTGTGGGGCCCCGCCCCCGAAGGTCACCCAGCGCAGGCGCGGCGGGCCCGTCCCCCAAAGGTCACCAGGCGTCCCCTGGAGGGTCACGGGCAGCCGTGGGGCCCCGCCCCTGAAGGTCACCCGGGGCAGGCGCAGCGGGCCTGTCCCCCGCAGGTGAGCGGGCGCGGCCGCGGGCCTACCTACTGCGCAGGTCAGCCTCCCGGTGCGCTCCTGGAGCAGACGCACGATCTGCGCCTTCTGCGTGGGTGCGCAGCGGCAGCAGACCACGGCCGGGCACTGGCAGGCCAGCTCCATGAATTCGTACTCGTAGTACTTGAGGCACACCTGGCGGCAACGGGGGAGAGGGGCTGGGTCGGCCACGGTCCCCCTCCGCCACCACGGCAGCTCCCGGGGGTCCCGGCGCCCACCTCCAGGGAGTCTCCGGAGATGACCAGCGCGCAGTCGTGCTTCCTGCGGAAGGCGTTCAGCTCCAGGTGCGCCTCGCCGCGGTTGGTCACCTGGAAGGGAAGACGGTGAAGGAGGCCTCGCGCTCTGAGCCACTGGGAACAGGTGGCGACTTCCTGGGGCTCCCTGTGAGGGCCAGGCCCCTGGCCTAGAACCCCACCCTCCCCTGCCACCGACCCCCGAGCCAGAGCAGACCCTGTTTGCTGTGACTGTGGGCATCAGGGAGGTCTGCACACCAACCATCCCCTTGCCTTTCCCCCAGGAAAGCTGGGAGCCACATAATCAAGGGAAGATCAAAAAGCCAGTGTCCTTTCATTCTGCGCCCAGCACTGTGCTAAGCACTATTCCTGTACTTTCACCCCTTTATTTCTCACAAGGGCTCTTCCAGGCTCTATTGTATGAGCAAGGACACGGACGCAGGCGCGATGTGTTAGCTTGGCTAAAGGAGCACAGGCTGTCCGTTTCAGAGCCGGCGGCTGGCTTTTCTGTAAAGAATCAGGTGTTAAGCATGATACGCTCTGTGGACCACAGTCTGCCACAGCTACCCCTCCGCCGCTACACTGCCAAAGCAGCCACAGACAATCCTAAACAGATGGGCAGATCTTGCATTTAAATAAAACTTTATTAAAAAACAAAACAAAACACAGGTGACCAGCACACAGCCATAGTCTGCCAGAATCCTAGAGCATACAGCGTGTTCTCATTACGTCCAACAGTTATGTTCTGTGAAGCCGCTGCGAACACTCAGTGATTACTGAACCACTGCTGCTGGCGGAGATACAGGGCTAGGCTCCTGAGCCTCTCATCACTATATTTTTGTGCATCGGTCATTACAGAACCTTGATTTCTACGTGTCTCTGTTTAAAGACATCTTTGAAAATATATACTGCTGAAATAAGTCAGAGAAAGACAAATACTGCATGCTGTCACTAATACGTGGAATCTGAAAAATGAAACGAGTGACTATAAAGAGACAGATACAGAGAACACGCTGACTGTGACTAGGGAAGAGGAGGGGCAAGACGGGGTAAAGGATTAAAAGATACAAACAACTGTGTATAACATAAATAAGCTACAGACTCTATTGTATAACACGGGGAATCTAGCCAATGTTTTATAATTATAAATGCAGTGCGTGCTAAGGTGCTTCAGTCATGTCCAACTCTTTGCGACCCCATGGGTTTTAGCCTGCCAGGCTCCTCTGTCCATGGGATTCTCCAGGCAAGAATACTGGAGTGGGGTGCCATTTCCTTCTCTGTATACCATTAAAAAAACTGTAAGCCAATATGTTGCACATGTGAAACATATAACGTTGTATATCAACTATACCTCAAAAAGTTTTTTTAGTAATATACATAGGTATAGTTGACTCGTTAACACTAGACTCGTGGCCAACAGGACCGTAACTCACACCTGAAGGACGCTCATCTCTGGGAGATGCGTCACAGCCTTCTTGCACTCAGGGACATGGTCAGTACTCAGCTCTGTGCTGGGGACCATTTTAAACCGTGAGATTGCGAACAAAAACCCCACAAAAATGCAAAAAAAACAGGTGGCACTGAATACACTGAAAGGACCCCTGCATCCACCTGAGGGCTGGTACAAGACGGCAGAGCGTCGCCTGGCTCCGCCTCAGCTGGGAACCTGCTCGGCAGGTGACGCCACTCTGCACGTGTCCATATACGACTCTTAAGGCAACTCGAGTATGAATTTTTGGGTGACAAATAAATTGTAATGAGTGGGCAGATCTGCAAATACTGAATCCATGAATAATGAGGGTCTGCCATATCTGCCCTGCCTCTGTGTGATGCTGGTTGGGCTATTCCAGAAACCGCTAGATTTTTTAAAGCTTCAACGTGCTATGGACCAAAGGCAGGGGTGGTGGTGCGGGGAGACCCCTAGAACATCTAGAGAACCCCCAGCTGTTTGGTTCGGTGGCTCTGGTGGCAGACACTCAGGACCACCATATTCAGCCCTGGAGGAGATCCAGTGGCTCTCGCCTCACGCCTCAGTAAAGCTAGTCACAGTCCTCAGCTTCGGGCCCTGGAGTGGCTCCTCTTGCCTGTACTGTTTGGCCAAGGGCTTGCCACCAGGGCAGGGAATTCTCCTTTGCCACCCACCACGCCTCCTTCTAAAGGCCCCCTCAACGGTTTCCTTCAGGAAGGTAGACAGGCCAGTACCTGTGATCTTGAATTTATTTCCTACCCAAGGACTTGGCTTCGAAGGGTTCAGAGAAACCCTAGACTCACGTGCATAGTTTCACGTGTACGAGCTTATCTGCATCCCGTCTTCTCCAAGGGACCATGGCCCCAGCAGGTCAAGAGCATGAGTTAATGCGAGGTGGTCACCAGGAGCCCCTGCACCACGTCCGGAAGGAATCCTTCAGCCTCACCTGGGCCATTCAGTAAGTCCACCCAAGCCAGTGCCCTGAGCTCCCCCTACCCTAGGTGGTTAACGTCCTCCCCCTCTCCCTAAAGGGCCCCACGTGAGATTATGAGGTTACAGGGCAAACAGAGCATCCCACCCTCGCCACGAGGCCCTGAAGCGAGAATGCTTTACCAGCCGAAAAATGTGGATGTCCTGGTTCCTGGTCACCAGATGTGCGTTCTTCGCTGTGCATGTAGCCGTCTCCAGCTTGTCTCCCGTCAGCATCCAAACCTGAAATGACCGCAGGGAAGACGTCCCCTCGGTGAGCCTTCAGGCCGGCCTGTCGCCTGTGTCAGCTGGGTTTCCAAACACATCACGCTGAACTGATAAGCTCCAACTACCTCTAGGCTTACAGTGTCCCCCAAGCACTGCAGGGAAAGCCCTGGTTCAAGGGCTTCAAGACCCTGTGTGCCTGCTGCTGGAGGAGCAGAAGCTGGCACAGCACTTTCGGGAAACGGCCCAACGTGCCTTGGCAGACACGAGAAGCCCAGCCGCTGCCCTCCTAACCCCCCTTCTGGGAATGTTTCTGAAAGCAGTAAATAATCTCAACGAAGGGGGAGGCTGTATGGATGGGGGATTGCTTCCATGTCCTACAAGAAACTGATTCGTCACGTTGCTGCTGCTGCTGCTAAGTCGCTTCAGTCGTGTCCGACTCTGTGCGACCTCACAGACGGCAGCCCACCAGGCTCCCTCGTCCCTGGGATTCTCCAGGCAAGAACACTGGAGTGGGTTGCCATTTCCTTCTCCAGTGCATGAAAGTGAAAAGTGAAGTGAAGTCGCTCAGTCGTGTCCAACCCTCAGCGATCCCATGGACTGCAGCCTTCCAGGCTCCTCCATCCATGGGATTTTCCAGGCAAGAGGACTGGAGTGGGGCGCCATCGCCTTCTCCGATTTGTCACGTTACATGGGACCTTTCCACACAGTCAGATTCCCCTGTGTGATCTCAGGGGGCTTGAACGTGAAAGTGTTTATCGACTCTCTGCGACCTCATCGAGTGTAGTCCCCCAGGCTCCTCTGTCCATGGGATTCTCCAGGCCAGAATACTGGAGTGGGCTGCCATTCCCTTCTGCAGGGGACCTTCCCCATCCAGGGACCAAACCTGAGTCTCCTGCACTGCAGGCAGGTTCTTTACTGTCTGAGCCACCAGGGACGCCCCAGGGAGCTTCACCCTAGCTGTAAACTGCCAACGGTAAACATGCCAGGTTCCTCATCACCCTATAACAGAAATTCTGCATCTCACTGCTGTGGGCTCAGAGAGGGTAGGTGAGCTCCCCAGAGCCACAGGGCTAGCTCCTGTCCTGACCAGGCCCAGAACCCAGATCTGTGGAGTCTAAACCAATGTGCTTCCTGCTCCGCCTGTTCACTCTTTAACTCTGTTATCTCTGCTCCCAGGATGGGGGGTGGGGGTGCAGGCACCTTAGAGTCATGGGACAGGGACACCTTGGCATGAGGGGAAGAGCAGGGAAGAAAATAACCATGAAGGTTCTTCACCATGCCAGGCACCGCCTCAGCTCTGTGCATTTAACCAAGTGTTCAGGGCGCTGTCCCTTCACACACCCTTATGAGACAGGAAATGGAGGTGCTGTGAAGTCAGGCCACCAGTCAAGAGCCACAGAAGTCGTCGGTGGGGAGGCAGGATTTGAACCCCCAGGATGAAGGCACCAGGCCCTGCTGGGGGCCCCTTGCCTCTGGATTTGACCCCCAGAGTATGTCGGTGTTTTCCCTCCATCTCCCACCTGGTCTTAAAAACAGTGCTGTTGTTCAGGAGGGAGGGGGCCTACGTATACTGCTGGCTGATTCATGCTGATGTGTGGCAGAAACCCACCAACACTGTAAAGCAATTATCCTCCAATTACAAATAAATAACAATGTTGTTTTAAGTGATCCCAGTTCAGTGCCAGTCTTCAGGGTTCTCTGTAAGAGAGCAAACCCTGGGACAGGAGCTGGAAGGCTAGAGTTCCAGAAAACCATGGAAAGTCCTGAGCGCACTGAGGCTACATCCCTCGCAGGAACACAGGCAGGGCCCCATGGGGAAGCCCCAGTCCCAGGTCTGTGGTTCCCAGCATGAGAGCCTGCGTGTGGAGGCACCTCACGCGGCCTGGGGGGCTGCACCCAGGAAGGGAGTGAAGTGGAAGTTCCCAAGTTCTAACGCCTCCTGGCCTGTGAAACACCACACGTTAGACGGTCATCACAAGCTAGCCAGACCCCTAACTATACACTCCACGCCCTCCCCCTCACAATGGAAACCAGCAAAGTCCAGTGCACGCTCTATGAATAAAACACCTCTTTTGGAGAGAATGGTTTTAAGGAGGGAAAAAAACCTCAGGACAAAGCCAGTGGCAGAAACTTGGAATCTCCCAGATTCCTAGAGGAGAGGTTTTAGAAACTGGCAGGAACAAACACGACATGCCCCAAGGCGTCAGAAATGGGCCTCTCTGACATCAGACTTTGTGCAGAAACGGGATCTCACTGGCGATTTCCTTGCAATGAACCAGGCCTGTGGGCCAAAGACAAGTGACACTTTGGTTTGCAGTGAGACACGCCCACACACGCGTGAGCCCCTGTGGGCTAGAAGGTGGCCGGAGCTGGTTTATGACCGCAGGCCTCATGCCTCTTGTTCACACCATCCTGCTCATAAGGACGCCTGCTAGACGCGGGCCCCAGGACGTGGTTGCGTAGAGACAGGCCACTAACCGACGTTATCTTCAGGAGCTTCTAACCCATAGGGCTTCCCCGGTGGCTCATACGGTAAAGAATCTGCCTGCAATGCAGGAGACCCAGGTTCCATCCCTGGGTTGGGAAGATCCCCAGGAGAGGGGAATGGCAGCCCACGCCAGTATTCTTGCCTGGAGAACTCCATAGACAGAGGAGCCTGGTGGGCTACAGTCCATGGGGTCACAAAGAATCAGACACGACTGAGCAACTAACACTTTTACTTGGTAACCCAAGAGCTTGCTAATCCCTTTCTTGGGTCCACTGAGATAGAGCCTGCTCCCCAGACGCCCTCTACTGGCCTCTCCAGATTAAACAACTGGATATGAACTTTCCGGCCCCCAAACAGGAGAGTACAAGAACGTGAACACCGCAGCAGGGTGCTGGGGCGGGCGGTCACTCTGCCAGGCGGCCATTCATTCACCTAGACCATAAAACAGCTGGCTGGATGGCCACTCGACAAGGATATAACAGACACCCCAAGCATGCAGGATACGGAGGTCTGAGCTAAGGTGAAGCTCCCGGGCCTGCCTCATGGAACCCAGTGTGCGGAGGGCAGCCACCAGCGAAAGGACACACAGGACGTCTTCTGAAAGCGGGCTGTCAGCGCAGGAAGGATGGAGCGCTTCAGGTCACCGTCCGAATCTGGCTCCCTGTGCTCCCCGTCACTGCTTCCACCCTCTGCCCCGTCTCTAATTTTCAGCCTCCGCTGAAGAGCCCACTCGCCCAAGCCTGGATCTGCTACCAGGCGGCAGGCGCGCCGTACCTTGATGCCGGCGTTCCTCAGCGTCTCCAGGGTGGGCCTCACGTCCGCCTGCAGCTGGTCCTCCACCCCCGTCAGGCACAGCAGCTCCATCTCCATCTCCAGGCTCTCGATCACCGTGGCCACTTTCAGGGAGCGGTCATGCACGCTCAGTTTGGCCTGGACATAGCGGGCCTGGGACACACCAGGGACCACGGTCACGCCGTGGGGTGGGGAGGTGCACGGCAGGCCAGGCCCGCTTAGGGCAGGGATCCCAGCCCCTGGGTGAACCTCAAAGTGGTGAAGCTGAGATCTTCGGCCTCCTTCCAAGCTCATCAGCCCAGACACCGGAGGTGGAGACCAGAGTCCCAGCCTTCGCTCTACGCTCACCTGCTGCGCAACTCCCAGCAGGTCGTTAAACTTCTCTGAGCCTCAGTTGTCTTCCTCCACAAAGAGACAATAATAGCCCCGACTGGACTGAGTTTTCACAAGGATTAGCACAACTCTAGACCTCAAAAAACAGTAGGTTCTCCCCCATAAACATACACTGTAACCAAGAACCAGGTTGTCTAAAGACGACATCCCACTTCCAAAGACTACTGACCCAACCCTTCCGTTTAACCCCTCTTTATACGGTTAGCAAGGATATGGTCATTTCAAAGCATATGCCTTTAAAGTTCAGAAAACGGTAGAATGCATCAGGGCTAGAACTCCTGTTAAATCAGACTTCACAGAGAACTCACGCCTGTGAAAGGGACAGACCAAGCACAGTTTCTCCGGGTGGAGCAGCTCAAGGCCCCCAGAAGCCTCTCCCTGCAGCCTGCTCTCTCTCTCCCTTCCAGTCATGTATAAATATAGTCGTTTAGCTTTGTGCCAGGACAGGGGGTACAACAAGGACCCCTCCTCAAGGAGCACACAGTCCATGGGACAGGATGACAATTAACAAGACATATTTATACCGCAAGGCTTGGCTGTGAAAGTCAACGACCTAGTTCACAGCCAACACTTTCTACAGCTTAAAAAACATCAGAGCCCCAAGAAAGTTTACAATTTCAAATTTAAAGGTTTCATTTCAAATTTCCTAGAAGATTTACAATTTCTACCCTAAGTGCTGGGGTACAAGAGCAAACCAGACCAGTAAAGTTTGCTCTCAAGAAGATTTTATTCCAAAAAGAAGATATTAAAGAGAGCGTTGAAATATACACATTAACAAAGTCGTCATATTACAGCTGTTGATAAATGCAAATGAAGAAAGCTCAACAGGGTGACAAGGGGAAGGGATGAGGTAGGACTGCCTTAGATGGGGAGCCAGGAAGACTTCTCGGAGGAGGAAGCATTTGAGCTGAGACCCAAAGGCAGCAAGCGAGGCGGGCCACGGGGTTCCACGAGGGAGGAGAGCTCTAGGCAGAGAGAAGAAGCTAGTGTGCTCGGAAATGACATCGGCCTGGGCCAGAGCAGAAGGGAGGGAAGACGGCGAGGGGGGCAGGGCTCAAGGCCAACAGGAAAGTCACAGAACCCACTTACCTCAAAGTCTTGATACTGCTCCTCTGCTAGAGATTTCTTCGCCACCACGAGCACCCGGAGCCCCTCCCGGGCCATGTTCCCACACTGAAAAGCAGGCGCCGGTCAGTGGAGAGCCGCGCTGAGAGGTGAGTCCCCACCTCTCCCTGGGGATAGCTGGAGGCTGAAGCAGATGGGACCCCTTCCAGTCCAGGGAGGACCCCTGGCAAATCACAACACTGCTTCCTCCTAAAGCCGTCTCCCTGAGCAAACCTTCTAAAAGGGGTTCAAAATTTAAGCCAACGCAGTCTGACTTAAATCTGGATATTTCTGGCTCGTTGGAAAAACTGCACCTCTGACAAGAGCACTTTCCCAAATGACCACAGTCAATGACGCCACAAGACAGCTGTTCCCATGAAACACAGTTGTCAGGCGAGGAATGTGCCAATATGTTTAATACACACCGTGTGACTCTGCCAGAAAGCACATCCCGGCCCGTCTCAGTCACCTGCCTTACCTGCCCGGCCCCTGTCGGCATGTGGGACTGCTAGCTCGCTAATCAGAAATGTATTGTCCCTGAATTTAAAATGTGAATTCTGCACCTGGAGCTAGGAGATGGCACAGAAACGGCCTGAGACAACAGGCAGTTCCTCCCCTCCAAGGTATGGCCAGTTCTCATGTCACAGCCTGGGACAAGGCAGCCTGGGGCTGGGGCCCCACGATGCCCACCTCCTGGTACCCACATCCCTGTATGATCACCTGCTCTGAGGATGCAATGGACCCAGGGCCTTCTTCCCGACAGACAGAAAGCAGCTAAGTGAGGGAAGGTCATTTCAGAGGAGGCGGCTCCTGTTTAACCTCTGTTCCCGTGCTTGCTGTCTCTGACAAAACCAGGGCCACGTGTGTGCTGCCTTACGCACAGACCCACAGCACGAGGAACATGGCTGCCTCCAGCCAAGAGGAACTGCGGAGCTGAATCCCACCCCCAACTGCTAAGCGAGCTCAGAAGCGGGTCCTGCCCCAGCCGAGCCCTCAGATGAGACCCTGGCCCTGCGCGACCCCTTGACCCCGGCCCGAGAGCTGAGCAGAGGGCCTGGCTGAGCTGTGCCTGAAGCGCTGACTCGCAGAAGTTGTAAGAAACAACCCTTCTTTCTAAGCTGCTGAATTTGGGGGTGACCTGTTACATGGCCACAGCAAACGCACACAGGCCCCCGCCTGCCCGTTCACACAAGGGACAGGCTCCAGAACGCGCTTCCTGGGCCCCACGTCTGCGCCGTGCATCCCGCTCACCTCTTCCTCCAGCCAGTCGTTATACTGCACGATGCCCGCCATGACCACATCTGCTCCCTTCATGTAGAACGTGATCTCCCCGGTTGACTCATCCTGGAGAAGGGGCGGGGGGCGGGAAGCATGAACACGCGGGAGGAGCCTGCCTTCCGCGCCAGCGCCCACTGCCCACGAGCGGCGCCACGCGAAGTGTCCTTCTTCAGCGGGTGTTGCTGTGTGCTCACTTGGCCAGAGATGGAAAGCGAGATGCCGGGGGTTTGGGGAAGGGGAGAGCTCGCTTTGGGGCAAAGGCCACAGAAGAGAGAAGAAAACTCAAAGCCCTTGGAAGACGGTTAAAGGATCAAAGCCAGATCAATAGGACTGAAGAGCTCTGTTTTTACAGGTATCCCTATTCTAACAGAACGGACTCCCACAATGGAAGACCGTTTTAAACTGATACACAGGGCAGCCAGGGTGGCTGAAAGGTGGTCTATCAGAAAGAGTCTGGGAAGTAAGATAATTCTCGGGGTCAGGGCTTCTCCGCCTCGGTGATGTTGACACTAGGTAGGGGCTGGAGAATTCTTTGCCACAAGAAGGCTGGACTGTGCATTGCACCATCTCTGGCAGCATCCCTGGGCCTCTCCCCACTAGATGCCAGCAGCAAGCCCCATGACGACAACCAAAATCTCTCCAGATATGAACAAACATCCCCTGGAGGACACAGCGCCTCAGCTAAGAACCACCGGTCTAGGCAAAGCTGGACCCTAAATGAGGTCCAGCTGGACCCTAGCTCAGCCCTCGACTCGAGGACTCAGCTAGAGAAGAAGGTACGCAGATTCTCGGCCCACACCGACCAGCTGTTCTGGGGAGAGGCTGACACCGCAGCCCAGGCGTCAGATGCTTACACCCAGCACCAGCTCCCGGCTGTGTGCACCTGGACAGACTGCTTCTCATCTCTAGACCTCGCTGGCCTCCTCTGTGAAGCTGGGATCCTAACAACTCTAACCACGTGGCTTGCTGGGGCTTAAGTGAAATAATCTACATAGAGCAGCGAGCAAAGGGCCAACACCTACAAAACTGCTGGCCCAGACTTATTACTCCTGTTGGAGTGATAGTAACTCCTTGAGACCCTCAGCTGCACTGCTTGTAGAAAACAGGGGTCTGAATGAGGGTGGTTTTGTCCCCAGGGGACTTCCAACTCGTCTCAACACGTATCTGACTGTCTCAACCCGGAGGTGCTACCCGCATATAAAGGCTAGAGAACAAGGATGCTGCTCCCCATCCTAGGGGCTCCCCAGGGGGCTCGGTGGTAAAGAACCCGCCTGCCAATGCAGGAGGCGTGGGTTCAATCCCTGGGTGGGGAAGATCCTCTGGAGAAGGAAATGGCAACCCACTCCAGTATTCTTGCCTGGGAAATCCCATGGACAGAGAAGCCTGTAGGCTACAGTTCATGGGGTCACAAAGAGCTGGACATGACTTACCAACTGAACAACAACAATCAGCCTACGATGTCCAGGACAGTCCCCGCAAAAGAGAACCATCCCACCCCAAACGTCAGTAGTGCGGAAGTTGAGAAGCCCTGGTTTTAAGGAACTGATGGTGAAACTGCTGATTGTTATCCCATGACTCTTTCCTCAATGACCTTCATCACAGGGAACCTGGAGGCAGTGGAGACGGGCAAGGGGAACAGCCCAACCACCACCCCCTGCGCCTAAACTCTGCTGCCCCAGGAAGCCCAGAATGCATGGTCTCTAAGCTCCTCATGGAAGAGGAAATGAATACCCAGTGCCAAACCAGTGGTACAGTTTCATCTTCTAAAGTGACTTCTGAACGCCTCTGATCACTGACCATCTTTTCCAACAGTGTGCTTACTCGTAAAAGCACCCACAGGCCACGACAAAGCACCTGCATTTTAGCCACATTACAAACGCAGGCTGCTTCTTTGATGGACTGCATCTATGCTTGCTTGTGACCCGGGCCAAAGACAGCTATGGGGCCTGAACATGAACACATCAGGTTTCTCTTTTTGCTCTTCATTTCCCCTTCACCCAAAAGGCACTGTGGGAAACAATGCCCTCCACCCCAGCTTCGTCTGCTCCAGAAGGGGCTCAGAAGAGCCTGGGCATCTCGGCCAATATAAATACTGCACCGACTCTCTCCTCCCCTGAGTCACTTCCTCCCACCAAGTTCATCGCAAGGTTACTCTGTTCCCATATTATGGCAAGATTACGCTGTAAATTTACAGAGATCTGCCCGTTGTGTTGCATCGTTTGGGGGCCTCATCTTTTTCCACTGTGGTCTGATTCTGGCACCTGTTCAAAGGCTTCTTTTATTCAGACAATGACAAGGGTCATTGGGTCTCTACCAACGATCCGACTTCGGCACGCCACATGGGAAGGGTGCGGGAAGGGCGATGGAACATCTTCAAAAACAACGAAAACAAAACCAGCGGCCCAGAGCTGAACACACAAGCCCCAAGGAAACCGGCTTCTCGAACCTGGCCGACCTTCTCAGAAGAGAGAGTCATGCAAAGACCAGACCTTGCTTTGTGAGTGTTCAAATGCTGCTCAGTTCCGCCCACAAGCTCACAGGTGTTTGAGGGTTGACGGGGACTTCCCTGGTGGCCCAGCGGTTAAGAATTCACCTTGCAATACAAGGGACACGAGTTTGACCCCTGTTCGAGGAACTAAGATCCCACAAGCTGGAGAGCAGCTAAGCCCAAGCATCATAACTAGGGCCCATGTGCTGTGACCAAGACCCAACTGAGCCAAATAAATAAATAAAAATAAAAATACACTAACTGTCAACAGTCATAAACCAAGTTGAGAACCGTTTTGTAATAACTGAGGGCAAACCTCCTCACATCAGGTAACTGGACCCACAACAGGCAGAAGAGATGGACACCTGGGAACAGAGTTTCTCAGCCCCGGCCACGACAACCATTCAGGGTGGAACATTCTTTGTTAGGAGGCTGTCCTGGCCTCTACCCACTAGATGCCAGTGGCATCACCCTCTGATTTGTAACAACCAAAAAATGTCTCCACACGTCCCCACGTCCCCTGGGGGTAAGATGGCTCCAGGATGAAAGACATTTAGTGAAAAGACGACAGTGAGGTTTGTGCAGAGAGGTGAGCTAGTCCCACGGCCCTGAGCTGCACTCAGCAAAACCAAGACAAAGAGGGAGATGGGTCAGGAAATAGAAATATCAGCAAAATAACCTGCATTTCATTAAAGACAACTAACAAAGATGGACGTGCACGGATTCACTGTTTGTACTGAGACACAGAAAACAATCTAAGTGTCCAGGAAAGTGACCTTTGATTAAATGATGCTACATTTTTTCCAACAGAACACTAAGCGCTCATAAAAAGCATGTTTTAATGACAGGAGAATATTTTTAGCATACCTATCGTTCAATGGAGGGGGTGGGATTTTACAAAGTTTTAGGTAGAGTTTGATGTCAATTTTATAAAAATGTGTGTGGCTATTTACACTCATTTATGCTTAGAGAGAAAAACAGAAGGAAATTCCCTGGAAAGGCAGGAGTGAGTGAGTCAGTCTTTGGGTGGTGGAAACACAGATGGATGGCTCTACCCCTCCGCTTTAACATGTATTTGTTCTGAATGCCTTAGGTGGCTGCTGATTTTTCAAAGTATGACCTGGGAAGGACAGAGAGCCCATCCAACAGTATCCCAGACATACACCCCATTCTTGCTGAGGGCAGAGCCAGGGGTCACGGCTCGTAAACTATGACGCGAGCCTGAGCATGAGAGCCCTTCGCAACACACGGGAGGGGACATACTGCGCCCGCTTCTAGAACAGCTGATATCGGGACTATCTGATGATGACTCAACCCCCAAATGACTCCAGCAGAGCCCACGGCCCTAGAACTTGGAAAAATAATGGCTGGGACAAAATCACAGTAGGAGATAATGACTCTAATTCCTCCGGAAACACCCACCCACAGGATTCATGTGGCTGCTTCCAGGCCATGGACGTTCTTGACATCAGACATGAAGTCAAGACATGGTTTGAAGGCATGGGGCAGGCAGGGTGCAGGCCAGTGGGTCCCACTTAAAAACTGCCAAGGATATACATCCGGTAGAGTCTGAGGACCTACTGGCCTCAGGGACATAAAGCCCCTTAAAGGGTGTTGTTTTCAAGGCACATTCCCTGCTGCGTGTCACTGGACCATCAGGACCATGTCTAACTTTAACCTGGAGAAGCGGCCTCTTCAACGACTCCCACTTCCCCCATCAAGTGAGGGGGTTGGACCCAGTGACCCGCTTCGGAGCCAATAGTGTGTCTGCTGCTGCTGCTGCTGTTTAATCGTTAAGTTGTGTTTGACTCTTTGGCAACCCCTTGGACTGTACAGCCCACCAGGCTCCTATGTCCATGGGATTTCCCAGGCAAGAATGCTGGACTGGGTTGTCATTTCCTTCTCCAAAAGTATATCTATTCTCCAATAAAAATTAATTTTTAAAAAATCAGATTTTTTTGGTAAAATATAAACTAATTAAAAATAAAAGCAATTTTAAGGCAGGAGTTAAAAGAGCATCTACAGCTTCCTTTATGTAAAGCTCAGAGAGACAAAGTCAGTCCGTGGTAGAAATGGGACAGCAGTTAGGCCCTTGTGGGGAGGAAGGATGCCAAACCAGAAAGGGGCACAGGGAGCTTCTGGGGTGACGGTGGAGGCGTTCTGGCCTTGTTTTGGGCACCAGGCAAGTTGGGCTAATTTTGCAAACATTTAAGCTGCACATTTATGAAGACTGCACCTTTCTCTGTGTACGCTGTACTCCCATAAAAGTTTCAGAAAATTTAAAAAGAAAATCTGAAACATCCAGGCCAAAATGACACGCTGCTGCATGATCACACGTTTTTCAGTAACTTTTGTGACTGTATGAACGAAAAATCACCGAAAATATTTTACTACGATAAAGGTGTCAAGACTATTCAATGGGGAAACAATGGTCTCTGCAACAAACGATGCTGGGACAACTCATATCCACAGGCAAAAGAATGGAGCTAAAACCCCCACCTCACACCATACACAGGCCTCACTCAAAATGGACTCATGATCACAAGAGATAAAACTACAAAAACTTTTCAGAGAAAACACGGGGGTGAATTTTCATGACCTTGGGCTTAGTTCATGACTCTTAAGTAAGACACCAAAGTCAAGAGCAACAGAGGGAAAAAAATAAATTTCACTTCATCAAAATGAGTAAGTTACGTGCATGAAAAGAATTTTATCAACAAAACAAAAACATAAGCTAGAGTATGAGAGAAAATATTTGTATGTCATATCTCTGATAAGGGACCTAGACCTTCTAATGAACTCTTACAAGACAACGATAAAAGACAACCCAATTAATAAGTGGGCAAATGACTTGAACAGATATGTCTCCAAGGAAGAAATACAAGTGACCAATAAGAATATGTCAAGATGCTCAACATCATTAGCCGTTAGGGAAATGCAAATCAAAACCACAATGAAATACCACTTCATAGCAACCAGGATGGCTACAATGAAAAGAAAATGGAAAATAACAGGCATTGAGGAAGAGAAACCAGAACTTCACATGGTAGAATATAAACAGTGCATCATTTTGCAGAAAAGTTGTGGCAGTTTCTCATAAAGTTAAAAGAGAAATTATCCAGCAGTTGGGAAATAGACCCAACAATTCCACTGCTAGGCATCTATCCTGGGGAACTGAGATTAGGTACTTACATCCTTTTACATGAGTGTTCACAGTAGCCAACTATTCACAATAGCCAAAAGATACAGACAGCCCAAATGCCCACTCATGGGTGAATGGATAACCAACATGAAATATTATTCAGCCATAAAAAGGGATGAAGCATGGATACAGGCAACAGCATGGATGAATCTCTAAAACTTTAGGCTAAGCGAAAGGAGCCAGGAATATTGTGTGATCTCATTTACATGAACTGCCCAGAACAGGTAAATCCTAGGGACAGAAAGAAGACTGGAGACTTCCAAAGACGACAGGCAGGGAGCTTTGAGGAGTGACTGCTCAATGTTGAGGTTTCCTTCGGGGGCGACGCAAGTGCTTCAAAACTACAGAAGTGGTGGCTGTACGACATTATGAATGTACTAAACGGTAATAAATTAATCATGTCAGGAATTTCACCTCAACAGAAAAGAAGATATTTTAATTAAATCAACGAATATACAAGGAGAAATGTATTATTACCAAGAGTTGCCCGATCTACACTCATTAGACCTTTCACTCTGAAATGGGGTTGACCAAAAAGCTGAGCAGCTATCAGAGATCTGTCCAACTGAAGAACAAATTCTCTTACTGCAGAGGGAACTGTATCCTCTTGTTAGTCTGAACAACAGGCAATACTAGAGGAAAGAGAGGGGTAAGAAAGGACGTCCAGCCAGAGACACACATCAGACTTAGGCATGGTTTTTAAAAAACAAAAACAAAATTTTTAGCCATAAACGAAAGACAACTCACCCTCACGATGATGCCCATGCGTTTGCTTTCGTAGGTAAAGGGGAAGAGCTGCAAGATGGTGAAGTTCAGGATCTGGTCGCCAGGGGTCCTCAGCTGCATGGAAGACTGGTCGCGGCCCACCAGCGTTAAGCCCACACTTTCGGTCCACTGCACCAGGGCCACCTAAACGAGACAAGGGCCAAAGGTCAGACACACGGGCGGGCGTCCTGGTGCACAGGTCAAGCAAACGAACAGGAAAGTGGACAGGCACACAGACAGGTGAGCTTAGCGGAGCCTCTGTCCCTCAGGGAGGCTGGGCCAGCACCCCGCTCAGGCCCATGGGGGCCCCGGGCTCACGGCTGCCTCTCTTCCCTTAAGCAGCCATGAGCCGGACTGTGGAGAGAGCTATGCAGGTTCAAGGGTGACCAGTGCAAACAGGGGTCCCGTCAGGAAGAATCTGCACAAGCAAACTGCAAATATCGGGAAAGAAGGAACACGACGTGGTGGGCGGGGGGGTGGCGCACACGTCCAGGCTCCCCACTGAACCTCACGAATATCCAACCGGGAGGGAATCTGCAGTAGCTCTCCACTGGGCAGCTCTGCCCTCCAAGGGCACAGTGTTGGTTGTCACGGCCAGGCAGAGGGTGGACATTTGCTCTTGGCATCTTGTGGAGAGGCCAGGAACTGCTAAACATTCTACACCACACGGGACAGCCCCCTCCCCAACAGAGAGTCATCCCCACCCCACCCCACACGGCAGGCCTGTTGAGGGTGAGAACGCTGGTCTGTGCCGGTGAGGAGACTGAGGCTCGGAGAAGCTCCCAAGTTGTGAGTGGTGATGTTCCGGGGCCGAACCTGGATTCACCTGGTGCACAGCCATGCCCTCCACCGCCCTCTGCACTTGCTGGGGGGCTGGTCCAGTCACCAACTAAAGGTTTTTACAGCCTGAGCAAGGCTTGCTTCGCTGCCCATCAAAAGGCACGGAGGATGCAGATTCCAAGGTGAGGACCAGACCGCTGGGGACGGCAGCTGGCAAGGGCCCGAGCCCCAGCTGGAGGCAGCTGCCCCTGGGAATGGGGGTCCAGGCTGGGCATGGCTTCCAGCTTCTCAAGAAAAACCAGAAACCTGACCTTGCCCCCGAGCGTTCTCAACTTTTCAGTGTAAGCAAGTAAGCTGCGTGTTTTAAATGCCCGTGAAGAAAATGGAACATTCACCTGCAGATGAGTCTGGCCTGGGGTCTTCCGGGAAAGAAGGAAAGAGGAGTAGAAAAGGGGGGAGCTGGGAAGGGGCGAACCCCCCGTTGCCACAGGAAGGGGGATGGCAAGGATGAAGAGCTACAGTGTGTGGATGACAGTGTCGTGTTTCCCTGTCAGAAGAGCCCACAGAGGCAGGAACTGCCAAGCTCCACACGGGGGATGAGGAAACAGAGACGGGAGGGGAGCTGCTCCCAACCGGCAGCTACGACGGGCTGAGATGAGATCTAACCCTAGGTCCAGCAGACCCGAGGCCCAAGAAGTGCCCGTCCTGGGCCATCCAGGCGTCCGTTCTCAAAATACCAGGTGCATGCACCTCAGAGCATCCTCAGTGAGCACCTGGCCACCCTTGACTCCCCGTCACCATCAGAAAATTGACGGGAGGCACCGGGGCCAGAGTAACAGCCCCCAGACATGTCCACCTCCTGGTCCCCGCCGACCTCCCCGCCGACCTCCGCCTCCTGGTCCCCGCCGACCTCCACCTCCTGATCCCCACTGACCTCTGCCTCCTGGTCCCCGCCGACCTCCACCTCCTGATCCCCACCGACCTCCGCCTCCTGGTCCCCGCCGACCTCCACCTCCTGATCCCTGCCGACCTCCGCCTCCTGGTCCCCGCCGACCTCCACCTCCTGATCCCCACTGACCTCTGCCTCCTGGTCCCCGACGACCTCCACCTCCTGGTCCCCGCCGAATTTTTTTGCTACTAACTTATATAAGTCTTCAGAAATGCATTCATGTAACTGTTTGTTCTAATCACTCTGAATTTCAGTATGGCCTGTCTTATCTGCTAACAATTTTCTTTCAAAGTTTAAAATGAAAAAAATCAGTAAAGATTTTAAAAATCTCATCCATATATATGAAAAAGAACACTGAGTAGTAGCTCAGCTGGTAAAGAATCCATCTGCAATGCAGGAGACCCCAGTTCGACTCCCCAGTCGGGAACATCCACTGGAAATCATTCCAGTATTCTTGGGCTTCCCTGGTGGCTCAGAGTCACCTGTAATGTGGGAGACCTGTATAGTCCACGGGGTTGCAAAGAGTCGGACACGACTGAGCGACTTTCACTTTCATTGAAATGCTCACTGGGTAATTCACATGAAGAGAAATTCCTCCCAGCGTTTCCTTTTCTCCATGTATACTACTGAAATATTTTGGCATATACATGTATTTCTTTTATTTTTGCCATTTTAAATTTTGATTAAGTAAATAAATATCCCTACACAATGTGAGATATTATAAATACCTAGCTCTATACAAGACTCAAAAGCTTGACTAAATTTACATCCTCCTTTACATACAAATTTAGTAACAAATAAAAAATAATTCTTCCTCTGATGCTTTCTAACACGACTGCTAGGGAACAGATTTTTTTCATCCTTGCTTTGGAACAACTATTACTTCACTCCTTAAAAATGTATTTAATTGTTCTGAAATGATGTGAAAAGTCTGAGATATTGGGCTTCAAGGAGATACGCTAAGTCCCCGAAAGCCTATTCTTAATGTCAATCAAGAGGACTTTCCTGGTGGGCCAGTGGTTGAATCCATCTGCGAACGCAGAGGACACAGCGCTGGTCCCTGGTCCAGGAAGGTTCCACCTGCTGCGCAGCGGCTCGGCCCGTGTGCCACGACTACTGAGCCCACAGGCCTTAGACTTCGCGACGAGAGAGGCCCTTACGGTGAGAAGCCGAGCACCGCGATTGTGGGTGGCCCCCACTCACTGCATTGAGAGAACCCGCGCGCAGCAATGGAGCCCCAGTGCTGGCCCAAGAAAATAAGAAAGAAAAAGAAAGGACCCGAAACGGGAAGCGGCTTTCAGAGCTGCAGGGGCAGTTCTGGCCTCAGCCAGCCCAGATGCCCCCAGCACAGACCCCACAGGACTGCGCTGGAGGGAAAGCTGAACCGGAAATCTCAAATGAGCACCAGCAACACATGCTCCCAGGGAAGCGTGAACTACAAGGCCTTGGAAACATCTTCTCAGCCTGTATTCTGCCACAGCAACACCCCTACCGCCCCCACCCTCACCCCCGGGGTCCAAGGTCCTAATCAAAAGCTCGAAGGTCTCTTCAGGGGCCGGTTCCAACAGGATATGAGTCCTGCGGGGGGCCTTTCTTTCTCACCTTCCACTCTCTTACTTCAACTAACATTAAGTCAGCCTTAATTTAAAGCTGATCTCTATCCGAAAGACATAAAATCCTCTGGGGCCTACTCAGAAGAGAGCCGTTTAGAATGGGGGGGCTATCTAGGCCTTCTCAACTGCGGTGGAGACAGACATTTCAGGGGTCAAGAAGGGATGCTAGCTACCCCTTTGCAGAACAAGACGATGTGAATAAGGCTACTTCTTTCCCTAGGCAGTGAGAGCTTTAGTTCAAAAGAATCATTCCATATTGCCAAATCAACAAGTCTCACCTGGGATATCACTGAGTCTCACTGAGTAGGGATCTCAGAGGGCCTTGGGTGAAGCTATCTAGAGGTCAAAACGGCAGCAGAAAAATACATCGCATAAAGTGGCTCACTGTTAAAGAACCAGCCTGCCAACGCAGGAGACACACGTTCGATCCCTACACAGAGAGTATCTCCTGGAGGAGCTCATGGCAACCCACTCCAGTACTCTTGCCTGGAGAATCCCATGGACGGAGGAGCCTGGCGGGCTACAATCCACGAGGTCACAAAGAGCTGGACAGGACTGAGCGTTCACGCATGCATCAGGTAAATGAATAAACAAATTAAGAGTCAAAGGCAAATGCTAGAAACCAAGAAAGTGCCAGAGGCGGGATCTGGCTCTGTTGAGTCGGCTGCATAATCCGGTTTGGGTCAGGGGAAAAAAACAAAACAAAACGGAGCCTGCCACTCTACCCTGCCCCCACGAAAATAAAAGCCCATCTGAAGCACTCTCGCCAGAGCTGCCCGTGAAAGGGCTTTTTCATCATTTGTTGGTCAGCAACGAGCCATCTGTGATAAGTTTTAATAATTTTTCCTTTGTACCTGGGAATGTGTGCCTGGGAATTACGCCAGGCAGGCTAAAGAGCCTTGAATTCTTGTCAAAGGCAGGATACATGTGAAACGTAAGAACACGCACAAATCCGCTATCTGATTTATTAATAAAAGGGTTCTTTGGTGGCCTTCAATCAGATAAACAGCCAGGCTTACAAAGAGTGGCCAGTCTGCCTGAGGCCAGCCTTTCAGGATTATAAATGTATCCACAGACCTAGGATGTTCTTTACTGAAGAAATAAGTTTCATAAAACCACCATATGACCCAGCAATCCCACTACAGGGCATACACCCTGAAAAGCCGTAACTGAAAAAGACACATAGACCTCAACATTCACTGCAGCACTGTTTCCAGCTGCAGGACAAGGAAGCAACCCAGATGTCCATCGAAAGACGAACAGATAAAGAAGTTATGGTACATATATACAATGGAATACTATGCAGCCATTAAAAGGAACGTAAAATTTGAGTCAGTACTGATGAGGTGGATGAACTTAGAGCCTATTATACAGAGTGAAGAAAGTCAGAAAGAAACAAATACCATATATTAAGGCACACACATGGATGAACCTCTTTGCAGGGCAGGAATAGAGACTCAGATGGAGAAGAGGCCTGAGGACACAGCAGGGGCGGGAGAGGGCGGGCTGAACCGAGAGCTGCACTGAAATACACACAGCATCCCACGCCAACCAGAGAGCTACTGGGAAGTTACTGCGTAACACAAGGCACTCAACCCGAGGTCCTGTGACAACCCAGAGGGGTGGGATGTGGTGGGGGGGGGGGGGGGGGTTCAAGAGGGAGGGGACATATGAACACCTGTGGCTGATTCATGGTGATGTACGGCAGAAACCAGTGTAACAATGGAAAGCAACTATCCTCAAAAAAAAAAAAAAAAAAGGTTCCAAAATGTGCCACACGGTGGTTGCAGGTTTGACTGTCGACAGGAATAGGGCAGGCAGTGGACTGGGGTAGGGCAGGCCACCGGGGCAGTGTGGGGGGTGCGCCTGGGGAAACAGAGGCAGCAGCCACCCCACTCGGCTCACTGCTGCCAGGCAGAAAGCGGACCCAGTCTTTCCAGGTTCTGATCTTTCTCAGGAGAAGCTGACTCTTACAGAACACTAAGTGATTTTTAAAGTTTGCTGATTAAAAAACAAAACAAAACAAAACAAAAACCATCATGGAGCCAGCAACGTTTGAGAATCAGTGGACAGGCAGTTCCCCTGGAGGTCCAGGAGTAAGGACTAAGGCTACACTGCAGGGGACTCGGGTTTAATAGCTGGTCCAGGAACTAAGGTCCTGCACACCACGTACTGCGGCTAAAACATTTTTTTCACAAAGAATCAGCGATCAAGGTAGCAGAATAAAGGGCCACTCCCTGATCTAAATTCCCTTGCTCTTATACTCAAAATTCATCCTCCTATCACTCAACTCTGATGAAAATCTGAGAAAGAAGGGTGGCATCCCCTCCATTAAAATTCAGCCATTCAGAAATGACTATTTACTTAATCCTCGATGGCCCAAACTAACACGCTGCAGGACATGTCTGTCCACGGATGAGCTCAAACAAACAGGCTAATACGACACTTTTCCAGTGTCCCCCACAGCCCCATGGTCCTGCCTTTTACACAGGACCCCTCTCTTCTGAGCAACCGAACTCCTATTTCAAGATTCCAGCCCGACGGTTAATAAATAACGCTGACGGAGGGTTTTTATCAAGCTCCCGACCACTGTTCTCTGACCTCACCCTCGGGCCCCAGCGCTTGGCAATGGTGGAGCTCCACCAGCCTCCCAAGCCACTCTGCGTCAACACGCCATGCTCCCCCGTGCATGCATCTGAATGCTGGCATTGTCCGCGGCCTGGGGCCGAGAGGCAGGCACCAGGAGGCGTTCAGGAGAGACAGGGATGCAGTCCTGGAGGGAAGGGGAAAAGAGCCTCAAGGCTGCAATCAGACTGGGAGGTTGCCAGCCCCTCCTCAAGGCCACGAGCTTCCCTTCCCCTATAGCGTTTCTCCTCACTCTTTGCAACAGGGCTAAGAAAACACGAAACGAGGCAACTGGGACCTTTCGTGCATGCCGCGCGGTGCAGAGGGACTGAATACGCAAGGCCCTCCGTCACGACGTAGTCACGACGGCCAAAACAGGGGCCCACCTAAACGTCATGCTTGGGAGACAGGAAAAATAATCTGTGCTGTATCTCAGCAGTCACTCAGAATCTTCCCATCATAGACGGTTACTGGAAAGGGATTAATGCAAGGGAACAAGTCAAGGTCGTTGAACTTATAAGGTATATATACATACACACACACACCAGAGAGAGGTAGCAAAAACATCAAAATATTTTTGGCTTTTTTTTTCTTTAACTTTTTTCTTTTTCTATAAAAAGCTCTTGCTACTGTTTTCTTTTAGATATATAATTTATTTCCGGCTGTGCTGGGTCTTCATTGCTGCACAGGTTTTCTCTCGTTGCAAAGAGCAGGGCTTACTCTCGAGTAGCGGTACTTTGGTGGTTTCTCTTGTCATAAAGCCAGGCTCTGGAGCACAGGCTCAGTAGTCGGGGTGCACGGGCTCTGTGGTTCCCCGGCATGGGGGATCTTCTCGGATCAAAGACTGAAGCCCTGTCTCCCGCACTGGCAGGCGGATTCCTTACCACTGAGCCACCAAGGAAACCCTGTTGCTCTAATAATGAGTGCGGGCTCAGTTACTTCAGTCGTGTGTGACTCTGCGACCCCATGGATTGCAGCCCGCCAGGCTCCTCTGTCCATCGGATTCTCCAGGCAAGACCGGAGTGGGGAACAGAAAGTAAAATCCACCCTAGAGCAGCTGTACCTTCCACTGCACACCCCCCTGTTACGTCACCCCGTCTACATTACTCCCAGCCCCTGACATTTCAATGGATGCAGGGATGCTCTCCATCTCCGGAGTCTGAAGAAGCCCCCTCCACTGCACCCCACCTCTGACGGTGCCAAACGTCCTCGAAAGGATGGGATGTGGTTAGGGCGAAATCCTCCCCAGCAGACTTCATCCATTTCACTTCCCTGGGGAGTCACTGTACTGGGCTGGGGGAGGGCGCTGCCCCCAGGCTGTAATCAATAGCTGAATAAAGACACTTCAAGGCTTCCCAGGCGGAATGCACACAGGAAACAAATTTAGGAAATCCTGCTTTCTGTTACAGGAAATGAATCCTGGGCCAACTGGTAGGAATTACTCCAGCAGCTCCGAAGTAAAACGGATACTGGCTTCTGTGTGTATTCCATCAACTGACCTTGCCTGCACCAGTGAGGCTCTACTGATATAGAATTTCAAAGGTAGGATTCTAGACCCTGCTGCTCCTACATGGAATCCCAAAGAGATCTGGAAACAGGACGACTTTCTGAAAGATTTCATTGGCAACAGATTCGGCCAACTTTCTGTCAGATGGTCTATTTACATAAACAGATTTCTGTTTTGAGGTATGCGTCTTTTGAAGTAGTTTAAAAGGTTGGTGGGGAAAATATTAACAGTGGTTACTTACACCTTTTAGTTGGGGCTTCCCTGGTGGCTCAGTGGTAAAGAATCTACCTGCCAATGCAGGAGACTCGGGTTCAGTCCCTGATCTGGGAAGATTCCCTGGAGAAGGAAATGGCAACCCACTCCAGTGTTCTTGCCTGGATAATCCCATGGAGAGAGGAGCCTGGTGGGCTATAGACCACGGGGTCAAAAACAGCTGGACACAACTTGGCAACTGAACAACAACACATCTTTAGTTAGCAGGGTTTTGGCTTACCTTTTTTCTTCTCTACATTTTCATATATTCTATCACAAACCTGAAATAACTGAATAATAAAAAAAAATAAAAGTCATGGCGACAAGGAAACCAAGAAAGTAACACTGACCTCTATGAAGACACCAAAGACCAAAAGAAATATCTTTTAAAAAAGAAACACTATTCAGAATCTTAGCAAACCAGAACAAATCTGAATCCAGAGGTGATTAACGGACAGCAGAGATAAAGGGCTCTTCTCTTTAACAAAAAAGGAGCTGAGAAGCACACAGCATTCCATGGAAGATTTACCTTTGTGGAAAAACCTTTGCACAGCCCTAAAACAAATATATCAAAGTTCAGCAGGAACCAGGGGTGCGGCAGGCATTAAAGACCACCACAGATGCATGTCAATAGTCAACAGGAGCCCGGAGGCAGAAGTGCTCGTCCAACCACACCACTTGGAACCTGTTCGAATTTAAATTCTACCAAGTAGCCACAAGCTACTGGTTCCCAGTCCATAACATCAAGACTCTGGTCCTTTCTCACATGGACCATTCGCTGGTGTCATCCTCCCATTCCCAAATGGAAAAGCAAGATCAAGCAGACGAACCCTGGTGAAGAAACAGTGCCAAATGTGACAAGCTTTTGGTTCCAGGGCAGACGCCCCAAGAGACCAGTAGACTCATCCATCCCTACAGTCCCTCCCTCCTCTTCTTTCTGCACACAATTCCCATCTCAGAATGTGGCCAAGGGCTACCACATTTTTCACCCCTAAAAAGCCTGGTATCAGTGGTCACAGATCAACTGGGCCTCACAGTTTGAGCTCTTCCACAAATACCGAGCAGACGGAAGGAGGAATCTCCCAGGGTACCCATTCCGTTGCCCCAGAGAAGGAGGAAGAAAGGACCTCATGGGGAAAGATGCACCGAAGTGTCCTTCCTGACCTTTGGAGAAGATTCCCGTTGTGCTTCCCTCGACCACATCAACCACCGGCTCACTGATGTTCTCAGAGGGGTCCAGACTTTGAAAACACATGAATGAGTTTCAGCCTGAGTTCCTTCCTTCCCAGGAACAGTTCAGCTGAATGGGGCATAGGAGAAAAGCTTGCTTCTGGTAGGGGAAACACGCTGAAAGCCCCCACCCTGACCAGGCACCATAGGTAACAATCTGCACGAGACAGGAGGTCCTAGTAAGGAACACGGAACTAACAAGCCAGCTCCAACCGGAGGAGTTAGGTAAAGGCCCAAAAGGGACGCCACGTGTCCAACCTCCCAGAACCCTTCTCGCTGGCAGCCACTTTGGCTGAGCAGTAGATGTGCTACCAGAAAGGACCCTGAGTCAGAGTGATTGGCCAGAGAAAACCTGGAAACGAATCCCATCCCATGTGGCTGGGAGCCACATGGCAGAGCAGTTCTCCTGGCTCCCTTACTCTCCTGCTCTCTACTGGGGTGCCCCTTCCCAACAAAGTCTCCAGCGTGGCTGTCTCTTCAGACAGTTCTTTCCTGAGTATTAGACAAGAGCCCGCTCTCAGGCCCTGGAAGAGGTTTCCCTTCCTGCAACATTTTCTTTGACTCCACCTACCAAGGCTTTTGTCTACAATTTGTTCAACCACGTGCTTTACCGGGAGGCTGAAGGCTGAGCCAGCAAAAGCAGGTGCTGCCTGGGTCCAACCTCTGGTGCTCACCAGCTATGCAACGTTGGCCAAGTTGCTTACCCCCTCTGTGCATCTGTCTCCTCATCTGTAAATCAGAAATCATGATAGAAACCACCTCCCAACACTGTTGGAAGCATTAAATAGTAATAGTCACTGACGTGGTTCAGACGGTAAAGAATCCACCTACAATGTGGGAGACCAGGGTTCGATCCCTGAGTCAGGAAGATCCCCTGGAGAAGGGAATGGCAACCCACTCCAGTACTCTTGCTTGGAGAATTCCATGGACGGAGGAGCCTGGTAGGCTACAGTCCATGGGATCACAAAGAGTCAGATATGACTGAGTAACTAATACTTTCAGCACTTTCCCAAAGCTGTTGTAAGCATTAAATAATAATAGAGTCAGTTTCACACAATTCCAGGTGCATGGTAAATGTCAACTGTCATTGATGTTGTTCAGTAACCCAGTCGTGTCCAACTTTTTGTGATTCCACGGACTGCAGCACACCAGCCCTCCCTGTCACTTGCCATCTCCTGAAGTTTGCCCAAGCTTACAGCCACTGCATCAGTGATACCATCCAGCCACCTATCTCATCCTCTGACGTCCTCTTCTCCTTCTGCCCTCCATCATTCCCAGCATCAGGGGCTTTTCCAATGAGTCAACTGTCATCACATACATATTAAAAAACAAACAAACAAACAAACTTCATGTACCACAGAAGCCCCTCCCTCCTTCTTGAAATTAATAATAATAGTAATAGTTGGGATTCCCTGCAACGCTGGTGGAAGAGTAAAATGGTTAAAAAAAAAAAAATCCCGGGAAGCGCTCTCGTATTTATATAAACAGATTCATTCAGTTTGACCCGTGGGATTTATTGACCATTTACTAAAAGCCTCACAACACCCTCTGGTGGGTTCCATGCCACAGATCCACCGTGAAGATAAGAAACCTGCCCAGGTGTGGAGCTGGGAACCCAGGATCCATGTGCTCAACTGTCTCACTCCAGCTGCCCCTACGGACGTGGCCTGGTGTCTTGTTTAATGTAGACTCCTAGTGCCTGGCCCATGGGAGGCCCTCAAAGATACCTGGTGAAATCATGAACCCAGTTACACCATTTCTACAAACATCAGGTGCAAGGATGCCCATCAGAAATGTTTCTAAGTACTACTGCTTGAAATTAAGGCATAATCTGAATCCAGAAATATGAGCACAGTTAAAAAATGTTATGGTCCACTCATGGGCAGTAAATCTGAAGAACCGTATTCTAATAATATCCAACAAAATTTAGAAACAGGCATGATAAAATATTAAGTGAAAAAAGGAGGATGCAAAACCCTTGCCAAAACTAAAATTCTCATTTTTTTTAAGAAAAAAATACATTAAGACCTAGTAGAGGGGCTATATTTCAAACTAATGAAAATCAATATCTTGTGGTGTCTAAAAATGGTTTAGTAAAAGGTTTAGCAGAAAAGTAAAAGAATCTGGGCTCTGAAAACAAACTCTGGTTAAAGCCCTCACCCTGTCACCCAGGGGGCTGGTGTTAAGTCAGTCACAGAAAACGGCAACTTCACCCGGAAGAAAAGTTTTCTAGGGGACACCACCTTAGCCAAGAAACCTACGTTAGGATCTCTGAGAGCGGGACGCGCCAGCATCGTGTGACTCCAGATACCGAGGCCAGTGCCAGAAACACGTAACCTGAGGCAACATCATATGCGAAGCTCAGACGGACACAACCTGAAGGACACGCTGTAAAACCAAGGTCAAGCATAAAGGTGACGTGACCCAGTAATCCCTCTCCTATACGCACACCGAGGGAAATGAACACACACGTCCACACAGAAACCTGGACACAGATGTTCACAGAAAAACATATCTAAACATCCCACAGGTCCATCAACCAAAGAACAGATAAACAGAACACAGTATCATCCATTCGAAAGCATACTGTTCATTCAAAACAAGGCATGAAGTATTGATACACACCACTACATGGATTAACCTTGAAAACACATGCAAAGTGAAAGAAATGAGGCAGAAAATGAGACACGGTGGATGTTTCCATTTGCATGCAATGTCCAGAACAGGCCAGTCTACTGAGACATAACGCAGGTCAGGGCTTGCCAGGGGCTGTGGGGAGGAACGGTGGGGGTCTGTGGGAAGATTGGCATGGAGGGCTTCCTTTAGGGGTGGTGAAAATGTACTAAAGTCGACTGTGGTGGGGATTTCCCTGGTGGTCCAGGGGTTAAGCATCCGCCTTCCAATGCAGGGGACACAGGTTTGATCCCTGGTCGGGGAACTAAGGTCCCACAACATGCTATCGGGCAACGACTGGGTCCAAGCACCCCGACAAAGACCCTGTGCAGCCGAAATAAATAAAAATTCACTCATCAATTAAATAAAACAACTGTGGCAAGGTTAGAGAACGCCACAAAAATACTATTAAAATAAAAAACACTGAGCTGCATTTCTGTTAAACGGGCAATTGCATGCTATGGTTTAGTAAAGGATTGGATTATATCAATAAAGCTTTTTGAAGGAATGTGGTTCTTTAAGGGACCTGTGTCCCGCGGGCTGGCCGTCTGAACCACAGAGATCGCTTACTCTTCCCTGATTTATGATGCATCTCAAGATCCAGACTGCTCCTTCCGGAGGAAGGGCGGGGCCTTTAGGGACCCAGCATCAACCCGGCTCCCGCCCCCGCGACAGGCGGCTCCACCCGGCGCAGGAGCGCAGCGGGCCGGGCGGCGGGCCGGGCGGCGGGCCGGGCGGCGGGCCGGGCGGCGGGCCGGGCGGCGGGCCGGGCGGCGGGCATGCGCGGGGCTTACCTCGTCCGGGCTGGACGCCTGGTACACGCGGCAGGAGTCCTCGTACTGCTTCTCGGCCTCGGCCTGGTCGGTGACGCCGTTGGACTCGTACACGGGGGTGACGTTGTGGCAGAGCGCGATGGCCTTGACCGCTTCGTGCACGCGGCTGCTCATGGTCCGCCGCACCTTGGTGGTCGGCGCGGAGCCCTTCTGAGCCGGCGGGTCCTGGGGCTGCTGCGGGAGAGGAAAGCAGCGAGGAGAACCAGGACACGGAGGGGCCTCCAGGGGAGCCTGCTCTAGCACGTGCCGCCCTAGGGGCGCACACTTCAGGGATCCAGTCACTGGGCTCAGCCAAAATCAACAAATACCAAATAAACAGGAAGAAATGACAGCCAAGGGAATGTGGGCGAGGCCCCCGGGAATGCTGGGTGGTGTGGGCGGCTCCGCCACGCTGCCAGCCATGCTGGTGTTTCAGACCAGGGCTCCGGACTCAGCACTGCTGACATCTGGGGCTTCCCTGGGGGCTCAGTGGTAAAGAATCTGCCTGCCAATGCAGGAGACCCAAGTTCGATCCGTGGGTCAGGAAGATTCCCTGGAAAAGGAAATGGCAACCCACTCCAGTATTCCTGCCTGGGGAATCACATGGACAGAGGAGCCGGGCGGGCTACAGTCCACGGGGTTGCGAAAGAGATGGACATGACTGCGCGACCAAACAGCAACTGCTGACACTTGAGGAGGATAATTCTCTACTGGGGGGGGGGGGGGGATGCTGCGTGTAGCAGACGCTTAGCAGCTCCTCTGCTCCGTCTCTAGACTCCAGAAACAACCCCAGGTGTCACAGGAGAACAGACAGAAAATGTCTTCAGAGGTGGCCAAATGCCCCATGGAGACCAAAATCCCACCCAGTTTAGAGCCACCGTTTTAACTGTACATCCCTCGCAGTTTAAAATGGAAAACAGCCTCAACGGGGCTCCAGGGGGCGACAAGCATCCCAGGGCAGGTCAGGGAGAACGTCAGTAACACACTGCAAAATGGAACGAACCATCCACTCAAGGTCGATTTTCAAGAGTTAACTGAAGTGTGCTCAAGCTCTGCCTTCCGCACTGACCAAGGACCCTAATTCTCATCTAAGAAGCGGCTGCCCGGCTTACACAGCCCTCATCCACCTCTTCACTATACCTTTCAGCACATGGCTTATCCTCTTAATGGGTTAAGTCTTGGGGAAAACGTTTTGAGCAACACGGTAAAAAGAAAAGCAGAGACATTACTTTGCCAACAAAGGTCCGTCTAGTCAAGGCTATGGTTTTTCCAGTGGTCGTGTATGGATGTGAGAGTTGGACTATAAAGAAAGCTGAGCACCGAAGAATTTATGCTTTTGAACTGTGGTGTTGGAGAAGACTCTTCAGAGTCTCTTGGACTGCAAGGAGATCCAACCAGTCCATCCTAAAGGAGATCAGTCCTGGGTGTTCATTGGAAGGACTGATGTTGAAGCTGAAATTCCAATACTTTGGCCACCTGATGCAAAGAGTTGACTCGTTGGAAAAGACCCTGATGCTGGGAAAGATTGAGGGCAGGAGGAGAAGGGGACGACAGAGGATGAGATGGTTGGATGGCATCACCGACTCAAAGGACATGGGTTTGGGTGGACTCCAGGAGCTGGTGATGGACAGGGAGGCCTGGCGTACTGCGGTTCATGGGGTCACAAAGAGTCGGACACAACTGAGCTTCTGAACTGAACTGAAGGTGAGAAATCTGAGTCTGATACTCAGATAGGTGTCAACAGCTATGTGACCTCAAGCAAGCTGTGTGACCATCTGCCCTCTGGGCCTTGGTTTCCTGCCAATGAGAGGAGGGGCTGGTTTTCAACCCACAGGGGGAGTAGAGGAACCCTGAGAAACGCACTTAGCAGCATCAAACATGGAGGACAAGCAGTCCCTTCCCCACCTGTGTACCATCGGGTACCACGAAGGCTCTGCTTTGAAGAATGGGTTCTACTGCTTTGCTCTGTGCTGTGCTGAGTTGCTCTATTGCCTTAAAATATAACAAAAAATTAAGGGCACTAGAAAGAGACCACTTGTCAGCAGTCTATGAGTTAGTGGTCAGTAAAACTCAGATACACCCCATGGCCCACCTGACCAGCCTCTCTCCAAGCTCCTTATCCTGCCTCAGGGCCTTGCTCTTGCGATTCCCACTGCCTGGAACACTGTTTCCCACATCTTGGCAGAATTAGCTCGTTCCACCTCATCATTCAGGCCCCAAATTCACCGTTGCCTCCTCAGAGATGCCTTCCCCGACCCCCTAATTGGCTCTGCCTCGGGTGCCTGCCCCACTGGGAGCCACGCTTCCATGGGACCACGTGTGCCTCTGTCTTCACTGACTAAAACTGGCTTCTTTACCTGAAAATTCTGCCGTTAGATCGTGAGCACAGAGAGCTTGTCTACTGAACTCTAGTACCAAGGGCAGGAGATAACTTGCCTCCAATATCTGTCCAACAAACAACTTAATTTTCCTGAGACAATGGTTAGAAGTCCTCATCTGACACCCCCCACCCCTGCAATTTTTAAGAAGAAATAAATATCAAATTGACCAACATCAGATTTTAAGCCACAATTTAGGACAAAAGACTTATCATAGCCTCCCTACCTCCACAACTGAGTCTCAGAAGCGAGAGATGTTTATGAGTTACTGAACAGTATGTTCCATTAAAAACATATTTTATCCAACAGAGGAGAAGCAATCTGATCTTTTAGAATGAATCATGTTTTATACCCATGAACACATGGTTGCCCAAAATAGAGAACAGATGGGTTATGGGAAACAAGAAAAGACTTTCATTTAATTTTTTAATACTATTTTTAGCAGTGGCATCAGCCCCCTCAGGTAATTAGACAATTACTAAATTATTCTGGTCACGCAGGCACACACACACTGCTCTGGCTTCCTGCTCTGTTAACCTCTGGTGTCAAGAGGACACGGGTTTCACTTCCAGGCCAAAGGGCGCTGCATGGTAACAATAATTAGAGTAATATATCAGAACTACAGTTTAAATGAATCATTATTTGCCAAGTGCTTTTAATTATAAAGAATTTAACTCTAAAATTATAACGAGGACTGAAGATTTACAGAAAGGTCCCCTCTCGTAGTGAGGCTAAATCAAGAATTTTTTTTTTTTTCAAAGTTCTGTAATTTATGTTCTGGCCATGGACACGTGTCTTCATTTTTTTGCCCACATTCCTCAGCACCTGGACCAAATTATTATTTACCATTAGGAGCAATAACAAGACCTTTGACAAAGTAATTGCTCTGGCTGGCAAGTTTTAGCAACAGTGGGTTTGAAGGGAAGGCTGAATTAAGGGTATCTTTCACAAACCTTTGGGTTTTAGAAGCAATCTGATTATGTCTACAGGAGTCAGATACTTCCACTAATATCTTAAATGTGGGATAACACAGAGCCCTGGGGCTTTGCATTCCAGGTGAAACCACTCCAGAGCAAAGCAAAAAGAGAAACACAGCCCAGAGTTTTGCAAAGACCCCACTCTCAGATCAAGGAACTAGTTGACAGTAAACTAGAAGATGACGGTGACTGAATCCGACCAGCGTCACAAGCAACCAATTTGCTGCCTCCACGTTCCTTTGTCTCTCTCTGAAATTGATACGTATCCCCCTTTACTACTAAGATCGTTTTGGCCTGTCTCAGGTCAGATTTGGAGAGGGAAAAGGCAACCCACTCCTGTGTCCTTGCCTGGAGAATCCCATGGACAGAGGAGCCTGGCAGGCCACGGTCCATGGGATCTCAGAGAGTCGGACATGACTGAAGCGACTAAACACACACACTACTAAGATGTTTCAGGGAAGATGGGTCATAACAACCACTGATTCTGATTTAATTTGCAAATAAAAGGCTCACCCACGCCCCAAGTGGTGATACACACATACCAGGAAGGCACTGGTCACTGCGAGGGGTCCGGCCAGTGTTTGTACCAGGGCCGGTTGTTAAGCATCCTCACGCTGCCCACATGGAAAAGTATCACGTTGTACAGTGTTATCTCCAGCCTCCCCCACAGCCCCATAGGCCCTTTAACCTACACACATTTCTTCTTACTTAAAAAATACCAGGGGAAAATAAAAACAGATGTGGTATCCACAGAGGCAGGTTACAGCCCTTTCTGCCCTAGGGGGCAACCACCGGTCCTCTTAAGGAGGGGAGGACATGCTAGGCCCTCGTGAGGTCAGAAGTCGAGTGAAGAATCAAGCTCTACGCACACACAGGCCCCTGCCTCGGGCCCGGGGTGGGTGGGTGTCCCGCACCATGGGGTGTCTCGGTCATTCCATGCCACCTCAGCAAACAAATGAGACTTGAGATTCCATGAAAAAAAAAGAGGCCTCCGTTTCTCGTTAACAATCCACAGCAAAGGTACTTCCTGACGAGAACCCCAGCCTATATTTCAGGAAAGAGTAATACAAAAATTAAACACTCGGTCACCATGAATATCCACCTTCTCTTACCCACCTTCTTTCCAAATGCAGTGAAAACAGTGCCACTTATGAACATTCATAAGATAACAGCACAAATGGGTTGTAACTGCTTAAAAGAGCACTGTTGAAGAGAAGGAATTCCTGTTTCAATAGGTCCACTTCACTCCCCAAATAAAGCTCAGAGCTGATAACTCATTAGCCTCAAAGGGCCACTCTTCTAGAGACAGGCTCAGAGCTACAACTTTCAAATGAATCAACTGACTTACAGGCTAAGGGACTGAATAAATACAACACTTACTACGTAATAGCCGGGCTTCCCTACTGGCTCAGAGTGTAAATGGGCCTGCAATGTGGGAAACCAGGTTCGATCCCTGGGTCCGGAAGATCCCCTGGAGAAGGGAATGGCTACCCACTCCAGTATTCTGGCCTGGAGAATCCCATGGACAGAGGAGCCTGGTGGGCTACAGTCCATGGGGTCACAAAGAGTCAGACATTACTAAGCAACTAACACTTACTATGTAACACTACACACCTTTCTGTATGACGGAGGCAACACATTGCATTTGTTGAAACGGAGCCACACGTAACACAGGGGCTCTCAGCTTGGGAGATTCTGCCCTCCCCCTTGGGCAGTGTCTGGAGATATGTGGGGTTGTCACAAAGAGCAGGGGGCGTGTGCTACACGCAGCTAGACAGTGGAGGGCACAGACGTTGCTAGACATCCTACAAGGCACAGGCTGGCCCCCACAACAAAGAATAATCCCGCCTATGACGTCATCACGGCAAGGCTGGGAACCAGACACGCACCCATTGCTGCCAAAAAACCAGGGTCAGGACAGTGAGACCAACCTGTGCAAGTGCTGAACTGGAGCCTGTCAACTAAAGATTTGAATTCTTTACATTCGTTTTGAGTTTTTATAATATTGCATTACAATACGATTTGTCTTAATGACTGCGCTTTTGGCCATCTCAATGAATTTTCCTTCCTAGATCCATTCCTCACTCTACCCCTATCTGGCCCTGTTATAAAACCATTCAAAAGGATCACAATTATGACATGTGTGGGAAAAAAATGAAGCTGGACAGTGTTATTCTAACAGTGGGTCTTAATCAGAAATGCCTTTCTGAATAACCAGGAAAGATATATATATGCCCAGGTCCTGGTCACTTAAAGAATACAGCAGGGCCCAGGCATATATACATATTTTTCAATTCTACACGTAATTTTGATCCTCAGCTCTAGTTTAAAAGAATTGCAAAAATATAATGACTTCTTGTTGGAAAGAAAAAAGAACCAGAGAGAGAGAGAAACACGGTAGACATCTCCACAGACGCACAAAGGCAGACAAATGGCGTTTTATACAGTTGGGTGTTAACACCGTAATCTCTGACTGATGTGAAAACAGGTGATCTCAATGTTTTTTCTTTGCACGGATCCGTATTATTTATCTTTTCTGTAGCAAAAAAAAAAATGCATCCTAAGAAAGGATTAGAACTCTTTTTTAATGACTAAAAAACAAAGTAAGCTCTGTGTCCCAGAGAAAAACACACGAGTAAAGATTCTTCCCTGAGAAAACACAACCTTCTCTGTGCTCCCTAAAGATGCAGAAGGCAAGAGGGGCACTACCTGGGCCACAGCGCACACTGACGGCCAAGCGCATCCTGCGTGCACGTCTTGTGCAGAAAGCAAGTCACAAACTCACACGCTCCTCAACATACTCATTAAACAGAACAGGAAAAAAGTCACTCAGTAAAGTCCAACTCTACCAAGTCATACAACAGTATCAGAGACAAACTATTAAGTGAAAAATCATAGTTCACAGATCAAAATATGTGCGATAAGGTGAACTATGTTTTTCTAAAAAAAAAAAGAATGTACCATATAAAACAGCCTAGAAGAACACTCAGAAGCACTGGTCTTGGTGTTCTCTGACAAAGGACACCACGTGGCTCCCAATTCCCAGTCATTATTTTTCTCAGACACATATATCAATAAAAGTTAAAGATACTTCCACTTGCCAGAGTTGAGTAAAATAAAATAGATGATTCCATATTCCAGGCAATATACAGACTAGTCATCTCAAATATTCTGACCATGTTGAGAAAAAAAATTAAGTACCTTCTCCACGTCTGTATTCAAGTTGTATACACACTGTCCTGTGCATTGGGAAACAGCCAAAGATTATAAAATGACGTGACGAAGAGAGAGCACATTTCACAGAGTTAGCTAAAAGTTCAAAATAACATATGCTGAGGATTATAGATTTAAAAGTATAATTATTTAAAATTACAGATTCGAACTGTCATATCTGTTTGTCATAAAGGAGCATGAAGTGCTGACACACACTGCAACCTGGAAAAACCTTGGAGATGTTACGCCAAGTGAAATAAGCCAGGTGCAAAAGGTACTGATTGATTCCAGGCATCTGCGATGTCCAGAACAGGCAGACCCACAGAGACAAAAAAGAGACGGGTGGTTGCCAGGAGCTGGGGAACGGTGGGAGTCTAAGAGATAGGGAGGGTTCCTCTTTGGAGTGGTGAAAACAGTCTGAAATTAGATAGCAGTGGGGACTGCAGAACGTTGAGAATATACTAATAAACCCTGACCTGTACACTTAAGAGGATAAATGTTATGGTTTGGGAACCATCTCTCAATTTTTTAAAGGTGTCAGTAAGTAAATCAATAAGCCAGAGGAAAAATCATCACGTCTCCCTAGCCTGTCATGGGTTTCCCTCATAATGTGCTGGCCATTTCTTTGTGGTTTGCTTGCGCCTGTATTAATCATCTGGAGTTTCCCTGCAGGAATCTTGTAAAACCACCTGCCTTCTTTATGAGGTTAATTTAGTTAAACAACATCCCTAAAACCAGTCACCTAGACACTCATAAAACACAGTCTGTATTCCAATGTTTCAAAAATAAACAATCGCAAAATTCTGACTCCTTCTGCAGGACACCTCAAGGACTGTCCTGACAAATGTTCGTCTGATAAATCGAGGGAGGGTCCCAGGGTCAATCTTCATGCTCTTAGTAAGGTTTAAATTTTGCTTTAATTTTGAAGATGAAACTGAAGTGTGTGTGAACACTCAAATCTTTCCTTCCTGCACCTCCATGCACCCTCCGTTTTGGAGTTCACAGATCTAGAACAGCGATATTCTGAAAAATAACGGCGGACCTTAGATTCACGGTGGGCTTCCCAGGTGGCGTGGCGATAAAGAATCCCCCTGCCAATGCAGAAAATGCATGATCGATCCCTGGGTTAGGAAGATTCCCTGGAGAAGGAAATGCAATCCACTCCAGTATTCTTGCCTGGGAAACCCCAGGGACAGAGGAGCCTGGCGGGCTCCAGTCCATGGGGGTCACAAAAGGATCAGACATGGCTGAGCAACTAGATAACAATTAGATTCAAGGTAGCTCTAGCGCCTCTGTTGCCCTTTGGAATCACCTGGTTCACCGGTTAAAATTTTAAATCCAGCCACCACTCCTAGAGATTCTGACTTGGTCCCCAGCCATCTCACCCAGGAGTTCCAAACGCCGTATTTAGGAGACACTGTTATAAACATCCTATTATTAAACTCTAAAGGGCAGATGGATGGCTGTAACAGGCTCAGGAGAATCCCACTGGGGGGGGTGGGTACGGTGTAAGATTGGATTGTGGGGATGATTCCACAACTTTGTAAATTTACTTGAAAAAAGCATTAAACAGTACATTTAACATCGCTAAATGTTATGGTATGTATGTTATACTTCAATAGAGCTGTTAAAAAAAAACACACACACAGGAAAGGCTTCATACTTGTCCTCACAAAAGAATCCGTGTGTTTACTGCGGGCTTTTCGCTGTCCGGAGAGAAGGGTGCAGATGGCCTCCCTGGGGGAGGGGGTGTCCACACCAGCCCCAGCCTCTCCCCATCACACCCTGCTCTTGTAAACCCAAGCCCAGGATGGGCAAGTCAATTTATGAGCCTCTGCTGAGGAAGGGTGCTGAGAGTTCACTGTAGAAAAATGCTGTTTTCTGACTCTCAGCACTTGACGGAGAGGCTTATCTGCGCTCCCGCGAAAATGGGCCACAAAGCTGAGCCAGACGAATATCCTGAGAAAGGGTGGCTTCTGTCAATACCGCAAGCTCTTAAAAATACCACCAGGATGGGTAGGGGTGTGCCTCCAGCCAGGGCACGTACGCAGTGCACGACGCCGTCTAACATAACCGTCGGCAGGCCGGCACCGCTGACACGGGGCTCCGAGGGAGGCAGGACCCGGCCAGGGGCTGACAAGTGTGACGATCCACACGGTGACCCCTTCAGGGGAGTCTGGAGGGCACTGGAGGGGGCGGGTCAGAGGGAAGACTACTCCAAGAGACAGAAGTGACGCCGCTCACCCTGGCCGGGAAGCTGCAGGCCGTGGTGAGCGGGAGAGGAGGCTGAACCACGGGAGAGGGTGGGGAGGGGATGCAGGCCACGCTGGACGCCACGGACCCCACTGCCAGGACCAGGGCGGGGAGGAGAGAAGCAGGGAAACCCTGCAGGGTCTCTGCGGACAGCCAGGCAAGGGAGAGTGCAGCTTCTGCCTAGTGAGTGAGAGGGGAAGACATCCAAAGCCGAGCGGGTGGTCTGAGGGGCAGGCCTGTGCCTGCAGGCAGGTGGCCACGGGGCAGGAAGCAGGGGCCTTTCCCAAACCCCGGGATGGAGCTCACAGGACCAAGGGGCACGGTGCTTACAAAGACGAGAATGACTCTGAGCACAAATGGGGATGCAGGGAGAAGGATGGGATGTGGGTGCACTGCCCTCCTGACGTGCGAGCGGGGATGCCAAGGATTCCAGGCTAAAGCTCCAGGTCGGGTCGAGGCAGACACGGGAGCCATCAGCTGTGACAGGGCGGCAGAAGCTGGCAGAGAGGGAAGCCCCCTAGAGAGTGACTCCACACTCTCTAGGTGCAGTGTGGAGTGACTCCCCCTAGAGCACAGACTCCACGGCACGATGCTGGAAGACGGGCCAGACAGAGGGGGAAAGGGACCGGGGCAGGCTGTGGCTTCTCCTCCCAGCCCAATCACGTCCTTGTGATTTTCTAACAGTCTTAAAGTCCATCTTTGAAAAAGGTCCATGGATCCATTTACAGTCAAGCCACGATGCCCACACAGGCAGCCAGTGGAATGGCAGGTGCCTCGTGCCCGCTCTCCTCCCGCTGCCTTGTGCTGGCTGGACGTGGATCGAGTGAGCAGTTCTTCACGTAAAACCCACCCTCGCTTCCAGACTCTGTTCCCTACCCTGCCGCGTTCAGGAGACGCCCCAGAAATCCAGGTGTGCCAGCTGGCAAATGTCCCAGAAAACTAAACTGTTGACTCTGATTGTGCTGCTGAGCATTTAGAGAGTCCATCTCTGATCCTTACACAAAAATACATTTTTAACTGGCCTTCTGACTAAAGAATCAGTATCTACTTGGACAAATTCAAGCAAAACACGGCCTCTTTATTCTCTTGTCCTTAGTGTCATAACCCCGTAGCTGGTCTAATGCAATCTACGTTAGCTCTGTGTGTGTGTTTTCAGAATTACCAAGGGAATTGCTTGTTTATCATCTTTCCTTTAACACACCGAAGTGCATCTGAATGAGCCAGAATCTCTAGGGTATCAGGCCCAAGCCAATGTCTTTTGTTTTGCTTTTATTCTATTTGTTTTTTAAAACATCACTAGGAATTCTGATGAACAGTCAAGGTGGCGACCCACTCACTGGTCTAACATCTTAGGACTCTTAGGACGCTTACAAGTAATATCTTTCTCTTAAACAAAAAAAAAAATGACTGGTTTCGAAAAATCTTATGTGGGGGGGGGGGGGGTAGAAAACCAAGAGCAGGTAAGTTGATAGTCCTTTCTGATCATTTCTTCCACGAGATTGCTGAGTTGAAAAGAGATGAGGAGCTAAAGCTCATCAGTTACACCGTGATTATGTCACAAGCAGTCCATTAACTACTGATTGCTTTTGCTCATAACTGGGGAAAAGTAAAAAGTAAACATGTCTATAAGCTTGAAGGAGAATCATCATGTTCTCAGAGCTTTTTCTGGTGCTGCTGCTGCTAAGTCGCTTCAGTCGTGTCCGACTCTGTGCGACCCCATGGACGGCAGCCCACCAGGCTCCCCCGTCCCTGGGATTCTCCAGGCAAGAGCACTGGAGCGGGCTGCCACTGCCTTCTCCAATGAATGAAAGTGAAAGCGAAGTCGCTCAGTCGTGTCCGACTCTGTCCGACCCCATGGACGGCAGCCCACCAGGCTCCCCCGTCCCTGGGATTCTCCAGGCAAGAGCACTGGAGCGGGCTGCCACTGCCTTCTCTGTTTCCGGCACTAGTCACTGGCAAGTAGTATTTTTCCAGGTTTCCCCTGTCATTCCTAAGCCGGAGGTCAGCAGATCGACCCTCGGGATGAGGGAGAAACCTCAGCTGCAGGTTAATTCAGGCTATGAAGAACCAGTGATGGCCAGGGGCCTGGAAGGAAAGGTGGGTGGGGGGAGCAAGGAGTGACTGCTCGTGGGTAAGGCAGTTCTTTTTCGGGTGATGAAGATAAAAACATTGTGGAGAGAGTTACACAACTCTGAGTATTCAGAACAACCCCCTGAGTTGCACACATTTAATGGGTGAATCATACGGTATTATGAATTCTTCCCAATAGAGATGCCAGTAAATATTTTTTAAAATCACTTTGGGTATCAAAACAGAAGGCTTTACCTGGGTGTAAACACTAAAAATGTGGCTCTGAACTTCATCCATGGAGTCGAGGCCATAGGCTACAGTGCCAAGATGGAGCCGTTTGAAAACCATCTCATTCTGGGTAAGAGTTCCTGAAACACAGAACAAGGAGTAACTGCGCCTACATCCTGAAGCTCTTCTTATTAACAGTGACGAAAGTGGTTTTTTGTTTTTTTTTTTTTCAGAGTTTACTCTACGTCACATGCTCGTTTCAGCACTGCTTCTTCTGGAGTAGACATCTGTGATATTCTGTCAGCCTGGAATCCAAGAATTTCTTCTAAAAACAGAATCTTAGAGTTCCAGGGGATATGATCATCCTTGGTCCCTGGGATGGTCTAGAGAGAATGCCAATCAGGGTGCCTGGCTCATTCCATTGGCCAAGAGGGCGGGACATGACATACATGAGGCCAATCAGATTCAATCCTGAAGGAATCAAAACCTTGACCAGACCGACGCACAGACAACAGACGAGAAGAGTCAAGTCAAGAGACCATCCGGACACTGACACAGCTGGAACCTGCCTGGTTCTTCTTTCTGAAATCTAGCTTTGCTCTGCCTTCCCGGATCTTTGCAACAAATCCCCTCTTATCCCATGTTCACTAGACGGTAGAGGTGAAGGTTGAACCCAGTCTCCCCACTTGCTCTCAACCACTACAACCACCTCGTAACTTGATAGGTGCTAAACTGTAAAGAGGCATTTTAAGATGTGGTTTCAAGGTCAGGACTTGAAGCCAGTCTGTCTGAGTTCAAAGCCGACTTCTGCCACTATATGCTTCTGATAAGTCACGTAACCAAGTCACTTAATAACTCCAAACACAATATCAGGGGAGGATTAAGTGACTGGATACAGACACCCAGAACAGTGCTCTTCCACACGATTAGCACCAAGTGATTGCTGCTAGCATCATCATGCCCGCCAGGAGTCTATCTTCCTCCAAAGAAGAAGAGGATACAGGAACCGCAACACTCATCTCTAACACCTCCAGAAAGATAGTCCAAGCATCTTCTTTGACTCTGAATCCTGCAAGGGCCCCGGACACTCACCCGTCTTGTCTGTGAGTAGGTAGGAAATCCTCCCCAGCTGCTCAGGAATCGTGCTGGAGCGAACCACGGTCCCAGGGATTTTCGAGTCCCGGCGAATGACCCAGCTGTACACGATCTTGCCCATGTCCAGGTTCACACGCAGGCTGGGCAGAAAACCAGAGCACACAGGTTTACAGGACACACACAAAAAGCTGCTTGTATCTCAACACCGATTCTAAAACACACACCGTGGGTGCTGTAACATCAGCACAAATGAGACCACCCCTGTTCCGGGTCATCCCTTTACAAGGGACCAGCTCCTTCTCAAAACCACAAAAGCACGACCTTCAGATAGACAGAGACGCACAAGCGCTGCGGCACCAGCTCGCTCTCAGCGCACCTGATGGGGATGATGTTGGAGAACAAGAGAAGGAAGCGGAGGATCTGCAGGTACCAGCGCCCGGCGAAGTGCTGGAGGGCAACCATGACCAGGGACACCACCACCAGGGCTCCGAAGAGGATCTTCGTGAGGCAGTTCACCTCCAGGTCAAACAGGCCGATCTGCGGGACGGCACACAGACAGAAACTCGCCACGAGCTGGTGCAGCCCACAGCCCACCCGCAGGGCTGGGCCTCCCCCTGGACACCGGCACCCTGGGTGAGACAGCGGGCTCTGTGGATCCCCACAACTTTGGGGGAGAATACTGGGCTCCACGGAGTAACCGACATCCCAGGGACCTCAATGAATCTCATTTTGATTTTTTCTTAACAATTTAAAGATTTAGCATGGAGACTTATAAGAGGGTTACTGCTGCCTTCAGTGGTGCTGTGCACTGCACGGCCTCAACCGTGCTCCCAGCGACCCGTGAAATGACCCAGCTCTACGCCACGCACTGGTTTTGTATCACATGGAAATTCAGGACACACCACCACCAGCGGCATCTGATTTTTAGGTGATGCATTCCTGAACATTATTATTTTAATGACTATATATTTATCTTAATACATGTTTTTTTAAAAATGGAACCAGCCCATAAAACTCATCACTTTGTAGAAACATGGCCCCAGATAAGGCTAAAACCTCAAATAAGTGGCATTTATAGTTGTAATATAGTTGGATATATGTAATAAAGTTAGATATGTAATATAGCTGGAGTACAAAATAAAGCAGAGCAAAGGCTAGCAGAGTTTTAACAAGAGAACGCACTGGTCATAGCAAACACCCTTTTCCAACAACACAAGAGAAGACTCCACCCATGGACATCACCAAATGGTCAATACCAAAATCAGACTGATTATATTGTTAGCAGCCAAAGATGGAGAAGCTCTATACAGTCAGCAAAAACAAGACCAGGAGGTGACTGGCTCTGATCAAGAACTCCTTATTGCAAAACTCTGACTTAAACTGAAGAAAGTAGGGAAAACCACTAGACCATTCAGGTATGACCTAAACCAAATCCCTTACCATTATATAGTGGAAGTGACAAAGAGATTCAAGGGATTAGATCTGATAGACAGAGTGCCTGAAGAACTATGGATGGAGGTTAGTGACACTGTACAGGAGGCAGTGATCAAGAGCATTGCCAAGAAAAAGAAATGCAAAAAGGCAAAATGGCTGTCTGAGGAGGACTTACAAATAGCTGTGAAAAGAAGAGAAGTGAAAGGCAAAGAAGAAAAGGAAAGATACACCCAGAATGCCAAAGAATAGCAAGGAGACATAAGAAAGCCTTCCTCAGTGATCAGTGCAAAGAAATAGAGGAAAACAATAGAACGGGAAAGACTAGAGATCTCTTCAAGAAAATTAGACATACCAAGGGAACATTTCATGCAAATATGGGCACAATAAAGGACAGAAATGGTATAGACCTAACATAAGCAGAAGACATTAAGAAAAGGTGGCAAGAATACACAGAAGAACTGTACAAAAAAGATCTTCATGACCCAAATAACCACAATGGTGTGATCACTCACCTAGAGCCAGACATCCTGGAATGTGAAGTCAAATGGGCCTTAGAAAGCATCACTGTGAACAAAACTAGTGGAGGTGATGGAATTCCAGTAGAGCTATTTCAAATCCTGAAAGATGATGCTGTGAAAGTGCTGCACTCAATATGCCAGCAAATATGGAAAATTCAGCAGTGGCCACTGACCTGGAAAAGGTCAGTTTTCATTCCAATCCCAAAGAAAGGCAATGTCAAAGAATGTTCAAACTACCACACAATTGCACTCATCTCACACACTAGCTAAGTAACGCTCAAAATTCCCCAAGCCAGGCTTCAACAGTACATGAACCATGAACTTCTAGATGTTCAAGCTGGATTTAGAAAGCGCAGAGAAACCAGAGCTCAAACTGCCAACATTTGTTGGATTACAGAAAAAGCAAGAGAGTTTCAGAAAGACACCTACTTCGGCTTTACTGACCATGCCAAAGCCTTTGACTGTGTGGATCACAATACACTGGAAAATTCTTCAAGAGACAGGAATACCAGACCACCTGGCCTGCCTCCTGAGAAATCTGTATGCAGGTCAGGAAGCAACAGTTAGAACTGGTCATGGAACAGCAGACTGGTCCCAAATTGGGAAAGGGGTACGTCAAGGCTATATATTGTCATCCTGTTTATTTAACTTATATGCAGAGTACATCCTGTGAAATGCTGAACTGGATGAAGCACAAGCTGGAATGAAGATTGCTGGGAGAAATATCAATAACCTCAGATACACAGATGATACCACCCTTATGGCAGAAGCATAAGAGGAGCTAAAGAGCCTCTTGATGAAAGTGAAAGAGCAGAGTGAAAAAGCTAGCTAAAAACTCAACATTCAAAAACCTAAGATCATGACATCTGGTCCCATCAGTTCATGGCAACTAGATGGGGAAACAATGGAAACAGTGAGAACCTTTATTTTGGGGGGGCTCCAAAATCACTGCAGATGGTGACTGCAGCCATGAAATTAAAAGACACTTACTCCTTAGAAGAAAAGTTACGGCCAACCTAGACAGCATATTATAAAGCAGAGACATTACTTTGCCAACAAAGGTCTGCCTAGTCAAAGCTATAGTTTTTCTAGTAGTCAAGTATGGATGTGAGCGTTGGACTAGAAAGAAAGCTGAGCACCAAAGAATCAATGCTTTTGAACTGTGGTGTTGGAGAAGACTCTTGAGAGTCCCTTGGACAGCAAGGAAATCAAACCAGTCCGTCCTAAAGGAAATCAGTCCTGAACAGTCATCAGAAGAACTGTTCCTGAAGCTGAGGTTCCAATACTTCCACCACCTGATGCGAAGAACTGATTCATTTGAAAAGACCCTGATGCTGGGAAAGATTGAAGGCGGGAGGAGAAGGGGACAACAGTGGATGAGATGGTTGGATGGCATTGCCAACTCGATGGAAGTGAGTTTGAGTAAACTCTGGGAGTTGGTGATGGACAGGGAAGCCTGGCTTGCTGCAGTCCATGGGGTTGCAAAGAGGCAGACATGACTGAGCAACTGAACTGAACTGATAGTTGTAATGATGGTGGTCACGGGGATTGTAACGGTGAGGTGAAATGACTGATATTTGTTCATGGTACTAACAAAGGAAATCATTCTGCAATATTCTGAGGCTAAGAAACTGGAGGAGGGCTGGGGCTGGGCGGGCGGGTGGGTCGGGCAGGTCCTGTTGTGCTCGAGCAGTAACAGGGCCGTTAGGTCAACTCCCAGAGCTGACTCCGCGGGCTGCGCCAGAGCCAGCAGCTCGGTGCGGGTTTGCATCCAGGTCTACGCAGCTTCGCCAGAGCGTGGTGCTTCTCCAGGCCATTTGTCCTCTTGAGAAGAGGCTGCAGACGTGTGCTGACAGGCTGGTGTAAGGATTAAGAGTGATGTGGGTAGAGGGTGCTGTACTACGTGTGGCAGACAGTAAGGACTCAACTGTGGTGGTTTAGTTGCTAAATCACGTCTGATTCTTTGTGACCCCACGGACTGCAGCCCACCAGGCTCCTCTGTCCATGGGATTTCCTAGGCAAGAACTCTAGAGTGGGCTGCCATTCCCCTCTCCAGGGGATCTTCCCGACCCAGGGATCCAGTCTGAGTCTCCGGCACTGGCAGGCAGATTCTTCACTACTGCACCACCTGGGGAGCCCTCAGGACTCAACGCTTCATTTTAAACTTTAAAATGCTATGTTTTCATACACAGGCAGTCCTTAGTTTAACTGCAGAGAGCTTTGCAGATACCATGTTTTTCTACAAATTGAAGGTGTGTGGCAACCCTGTGTTGCCAGATAATTGTTAGTATTTCCTAGCAATAAAGTATTTTTAAATTAAAGTATGTACATTTCTTGATACAACGCTTTTCCTGCACACTTTAACAGACTACAGAATAGTGTAAACGTAACTCACATGCACTTGGAGACCAAAAATATTCGCGTGACTTGCTTTGTAGTGATACGCACTTGACGTGGTGGTCTGGAACCCGGGCATCTTCAAACACGTATGTGAATATGTGTTCATGTATTTTGTGTGTAAATAGATACATGGGCTTCGCAGGTCACGGCAAGGGTAAAGAACCTGCCTGGCGGTGCAGGAGACCAAGAAACACGAGTTCAGTCTCTGAATTGGGAAGATGCCCTGGAGGAGGGCCTGGCAACCCACTCCAGCATTCTTGCCTGAAGAATCCCATGGACAGAGGGGCCTCGTGGGTCACAGTCCATAGGGTCGCAAAGAGTCAGACACAACTGAAGTGACTTAGCACAGCACACACACACACACACTTATGCACAAACATGTACACAGAAAGTAAGTTTATACAAATGAAGTCACACTTTTAGGGGTTCCTGTTTTTAGTCTTGCTCCTCACCCCACCGACACCAATCATCAAAGCACGTGAGTGAGAAAGTTCTGGCAAGAAAACACACGCTCCCACCGTGTACACACCTTGCTTCGAGGATTCGCGGTATTCATGACACTCCGGAGTTCTCTCCCCGTGTAAAGAACAACACCCACGACGGTACCTGAGACGAAAGGAACACAACCCAGAGAAATGTGAGCGCAGACAGGCAGGCTTGCAGAGAGTCTGACGCGCCCGAGCGCGCCTCTTCAGTCCAGCGTCCGCAGCGTGAAAGTCCCCGAGTTTACACCAGGGCCAACCAACGTCCGTGTCCACACAGACAGTAGGAAAGCTCCGGCCACATGTGGCCATTCACATTTACATTCAGTGAAAAAAAGACTGAAACACAGCCCCCATTTTCATTAGCCTCATTTCAGGCTCAACAGCCCCAGGAGGGCAGCGGGGCATCCAGTTCAGTCAAGGCGCAGGGCGTCCCCACTACTGCTGAGAGCGCCACTGGTCAGGCTTCCCTGTGGGTCCAGTGGAGAAGACCTGCCTGGCAATGCAGGGGACAGCAGCTCGATCGCAGGTCTGGGAAGATCCACATGCCGCGGGGCAGCTAAACCCACGCCCCACCTCCTGAGCCAGCGCTCTAGAGCCTGCGTGCCTTAACTGTGAGCCGGGTACACAGGGCCCACGCACGGCAACAAGGGGAGCCAAGGGAACAGGAAGCCCACTCTCTGCAATTAGAGAGAGTCCAACTACCGCAACGAAGGTCCAGTGCACCCCAAAATAAATATAAATTAATTTAAAAAAAAAGCACCACTGGGCATTGCTGGCCTGTGGCCCTGGCCGCCTCGGAGAACAGGAGAGGTGGGGGCAGGGGGCCCTGTCCTTTATGCCACGGGCCTCATAGGCTTCCAGAGGTGCCTGCAAGTTCACAGACTACCCTGGAAACCTATGAACACACCCCTCTCATCAGAGCACGTTCTTCCCACGGGCTGTGATTCCGCTCAGAGTCGGTGTGCAACCAGAACCTTTGGCAGACGTCTGTCTGGATGGCAGCTCTTTCCTGAGAACTCCCCTACCCCTTCCTTCCACCCCTCCATCAAAATTTGTTTTTAAAAAAGACATCAACTGTTATACACAATTTCTAAAAGAAACCCAAAAACCCAATTAACATGAGAAAAAATGCTTACCGTACTCTAAAACCAAAAAAAAAAAGGGGGGAAATTCTTATTCCCATCCTCGTAATAAAAATTCAGATGCGTGAGAACATAAGCGTGAGCCCAGAGGTGGGAAAACAGACTGGCATACACGCTGGCCGGGGCATCTGCTGGAACAGCCTATCTGGGGAGGAGAACGGGCAGATCAAAACCAGACCTCTGTCTCCCCTTTCCAGGATGTGCCAGGGAAATGCTCCGCACAGCGGGGCAGGTGGAGAGTCAAGAAGGGCAGCAGCACCCCCGGTCAGCACGGGAAACCAGGGGAGAAACAGACAGGAGGGGCTGGGGAGGGGGCCGGCGTGCACCGGGGACCAGGGCCACGGGCTCAGAGTGGAGGACATCTAAGCTGAAACAGGAGAAGGGGCAGCCCCACCAAGCACTCAGGGGAGATCCCAGGAATACAGTCAGCCTGGGCTCCGCGGATAAAGGGAACCTCTAAGCCTCTCTCCTCTGGCCCCACAGCTCTTGGCAGGTCACCAGCAGAGGGACGCACCCAAACCGCCAAGAGGTTCGAACAGAGTCGCCAAAGGAGCACGACCCCAGGTGGAGTGCTGGGGCCGTGTCTTTCAGACAGAAAGACACCAAGGGCCCCTGAGTCGCCGCAGTCTCCTGCACAATGTGGCTCCCTTCCAGGCTGGCGCTCTGCAGAGAGAGAGCTGGAGAGAGCGCCTGCCTGCTCCCAGGAAGATGGCAAGCTCCAGCGAGTGCAAGCCAACCCCCGCACACGGTCGGACAGGGGGAGCTGAGCCCGGGGTGCGCAGGGGTGGCCATGGCTCTCACCCCAGGGCGGACATGAGTGGGTCCCAATCCCCAGAGTCCAGGGTTCTAGAGAGTCCTAATAACAGGGGCCCCTGAGGGCAGCGTCCCTATCTAGTACTGGCCAATCCTGGTACCTTCAAAGGCCGCTGGAGATGCCCTCTCCCCCACACCTCTCTGTGCCCAGGACCGAAACAGTCTCCAGGAGATGCAGACCCCAGCCTCAGCCACCCTGCAAGAGCACGCCAGCAGTCCACAGAGCCGCGCTGGTCTGCCCAGTGCTCGAAAGCTCTGTCTCTTTAACTTCTGGCTGTGCTGGGTCCTAACTGCTGCGGGTGGGCTTTCTCGAGCTTCAATGAGTGGATGGGGGTGGGGGGACTGCTCTCGAGTTGTGATGCACGGGCCTAATTGTCCCCCAGGGTATGGAACCTTCTCAGACCAGGAATTGAACCCACATCCCCTTCACTGGCAGGTGGATTCTTAACTGCTGGACCACCAGGGAACTCCCTAAAGGTTCTGAAGTAGTTGCCAACTTTTACATACAGAAGCTTTCATGTTAAAAAATATATATAAATAGAGATTTCTGGTTTCTTCTGGAAAACTGGAAGATCCGAGGCCACTGGGTCTGTAGTCCTCACATCTCCGGCAGGTGCTGAGCTCAGCCACCCTGCTTGCCTCCCACTTTCCGCTCATCACTGTCCCCACTCAGCCCTGAAGACCCCTGACCTGCACCCCTCTGCTCCCCCAGACCCCGACCCGACTTCTGAGGCTACATCCCCGGCGGCTCCCCTCACACGGCCCCTCCCTCGGCCGCCTGCCCACTGTGGTGTCCACTCTACCCTGCACACCAGGGTCTCCAACCAGCCAGGCTGCTGGGGTCGGGTATTTTCCCAGCCCCTCAGACTCTCCACTGCAGTGTGCTGCTGCCGGCGACCTCTGACCCCGTCTGAGACGAGAGAGAGGGTAAGCCCCAGAGAGGGAGGATTCGACATGTTTACAGCAACCAGACGCTGCTCTTACATGAGTCTGTGATTCCAGGACAAGCCCAGAGGAACAGGGTTCAGACCAGTAGGCATTATCAGACCCGCATGATGTGACCCGCATGATGTGACCCGCATGCTGGTCACAGTTCAGCCCCGGCAGGACCACCAACTGACCTGCTGCACACTGGGGTTGGGGGCAGTGGCTCAAGAAACTGTCCCTTTCCACGGAGAGCCTGAGAAGAACTGGCATTCGCGATACCCAGGTTCCGCTTCTGCCGAGCCCCACCAGCCTCTCCCGTCTATCATCACCCCAGTGACTCCTCAGCCTAGCAGTCCAGTTACCATGGCAACTGCATCCTCTTACAGACTGATGCCAGCCAGTGTAGCTGGACCCTTAGCACTGCCTGGCAAGCTCTTTTATTCTTTAAATTTTCAACTGATAACAGTGGAGTGATCAAGACATGGGAATTTTAGATTCTGAAGGGAACACAGAAGTGAAATCTCGAATAATTAAGATTACTCTTGAGGGCTGCTTCTGGAGTTGAGCACCGGAAGGAGAACATGGCTTGCATTTGACTCCGTGTTTATATTAGAACCAGAGTGCAGTCAGACATCTACGCGGGGAGAAGCGGAGGCCTGCTAAAGAAATGGTAGCCGCCCAGCTCCTCAGACCCACTGCAAAGCAGACGTCCACTGCAGGGCGTGGCAAGTAATGCTTCTGGATTGGGGGTCACAACTCTCTCTCGTCCCACCTCACCAAACACAAAGAATTCACACAAGTGGGGAAAGAATGCATGTTATGACTTCACGGTGCCTTTCTGAGGAGCTATGTGAAATCTTTTTTCCACCTTCCAGGTCTCAGCGTGCCTTCCCTTCTCCTCCCAGGAGACGATCTCTCCAAGGCTATGTGGCCTTAGGCAAGTCGCTCAACCTCTCTGAGACTCAACTCCTTATTCCATTAAGTGTCTTCATTTAGTGTTGTGAGATCAAAGCAAGAGAATGGAAGATAAAACGCTCTGTAAACACACAGTGCCTGATAGATAGGCCTTCTTTTTGCTAATCTCTGAAATTAAGGCCGAGAAGCTGAGCTCATCTCTGCCCACTGCACTGAGCGCGTGGGCAGCAGCCTTTGCAGAGGCTCTGCCGGTCCCTCTCCTTTCAGAGAGCGCCTGACTGAGCACCTGCTGGACTGCAGAGCCGCAGGGCAGCAGCGAGCGGAGGGAAAGGGCTGGGAGGGGAAGTGGGCCGCGGCACGGGCTTCTCCCACAGTAAAGACAGGAAGCTGCCAGCAGTGGAATTACATGTTAAGAATTACATATTGGGTTGGCCAAAAAGTTTGTTTGGGTTATGCGTAAGATGAAGTTTTTCGTAAGATGTCACGGAAAAACCCAAACAAACTTTTTGGCCAACCTAATAACATATACGATACAGTGAAAACAGGAGAAGAGAGTTCTGCTTCTGGGGTAAAATGCCTGGGCTGGAGTCCCAGCTTTGCCTTTTACATGTTGTGTGAGCTTGAGCAAGTTGCTTAACCTCACCGACCCTCAGCTTCCCTACCTGCAGCATGGGGACGATGCCAGCACCTGCCCGCAGCGCACTGCTGGGGGGTTAAGTGAACCACGTGACGCACAGCAGGTGTCGACAGACTGGCGCCCCCACCGCCATCACTCCAGCTGCCCCAGGCGTGCTCAGCCCTGGAGCCCTTCTGCTCAGCTGCACCCCAGTGTCCCAACCTTTCCTTTCTGCGCCTCCACAGGCCATCCCGCAAACTCTGTTCTGGAGTCCAGAGGACCAGACAATCTACGTCACCTGGGAGTCTCCAACACCGGGGCGCCATCAGGACCAGCTGGGCAGCCCTCACAGATGCAAGAGCCCGGACATCCAGGCTGATCCACTTTCTGGTACAGATTAGGACGTCAATCTCACGTGGCAATTAGGGGCTATTCCCAGAGCGGACGCTGTGGCCGAGTCCATAGGCCAGGGCGGCCTCCCCTCCAGACGCCTCCAAGCACCGGGGGGCAATTAGACGGCCGTTTCATTCCCCGGGGGTGCAGGAGCCAGTGGAAAACTCCATTTGACCGACAGCTCATTTTCCCAACTGACAGATGATTATTCTCATTATACCGAAGGATTTGCTTTCCTCCTCAAATTGCTAACATATTCCTCTGCAAGGGCACGTACCTGACGCAGTGACGGTGCCGGCCCACAGTGCGTTCTCTATGCTCAGGCTCTCGCTGATCGGGGGGTCGCTGTCCTCCTGCAAAAGAGCAGATGGACACAGGCTGGCCCACCCAAGTCTGCACGGAGCCTGCTGCTATCTCCAGCCTGCTCTTTGCAAGAAAGGAAGAGAGGATGACCCCCGCATTTGGAAGCCAACAGCCCAGCCGGGAGAGAAGGACCAGACTCATAAACCCTTATTCTTGGTGCTTCAGCCCCACGGAAATACCTGAAAACAGTAATCCGTGACTTAAGAAATGCAAGCTTCCAGCACTGGAGGAACATTTCACAAGGTGGGAATGAATGATAATGTAAAAGGCAAATCCATCAGAAACAACCCTTTGCTGGCCTATCTGAGGGCTTCTAGAACAAGAGCAGGCACAATTCAATACAGGTTCCATAAACCTATCATCTCAGGTGCCTAAAATAATTCAAATTTAATTTTTATTCCAAAAGGTTGGGATATGATTTAAAAGTTATAACCATGGTGGACAGGACTTGGAGGATACTCATTGGAAAAGACCCTGGGAAAGACTGAAGGCCAGAGAAGGAGAGGACGACAGAGGATGAAATGGTTGGATGGCATCACCGCCTCGATGGACGTGAGTTTGAGTAAACTCCGGGAGCTGCTGATGGGACAGGGAGGCCTGGTGTGCTGCAGCCCATGGGGTCCTAGAGAGTCAGAGATGACTTAGCAACTGAACAGCAGCAATGAATGGGCTCATGTGAAAAAGACAGAGCAATGTTAATTACAAGAACACTTGGCTCTCAGTAGTCAGCAATGAAAGCTGTTGGGAGGCTGCAAGAAATTCCCAGTTGTGTCGCCTTTACTGAGAAGCAATATGTCCGTTTTCAAGGTGGAGTCTTCCGATGGGGACATCACCCCCACGTGACACAAAGCCCTGACAAAGCCCTGCTGGCACTGGGCAGCGGGCCTGCACCCCAGTCACGCGCCCCCCCGGGCAGGACCCTGCACCCCTCAAGGCTTACTCACTCGGGTGAAGGTCCCCACGAAGTTGTGGATGTCGATGTTTGGCTCTTCTGCATACACGTATGAGCGAATCTGAAGAAGGTCCTGTCCCACAGGGGTGACATTTTGGAGGTAAAACAAAGTCAGCGCATGATTAAAAGGGACTTCGGGAAGCATCCACCGTTTTTCAAAAGCAACTGTACTTTCCAAACAGGCCCTCAAAACCGCAGGGCACGTGGAAAAAAAGGAAACCTTCCAGCAACTTAGTCTGGGAGTCTCTACCTGCAAGATCCCCAAACACCCTGAAGCCTTAAAGGGGAGAGTCTGTGTTTGCCCGGCTTTTCCAGAACTAATCGACGGTGGACATCCCTCCCTCTCTTCGACACTCTCGTTCACAAGAATCATTCAAACCCACTGAAACCCTTGCTCATTCAACAAAGGGCCACAGGGCGCTGACTTTGTGCAAAGCCTCGGAAAGGGCAGAGAGGTGAGCAAGGGTGCAAGAACGCCTCCCACCCAGCAGGGTGGCTACTATCAAAACAACAGGTACGAGGACTAACCTTCCTGGTGGTCCAGTGGCTAAGAAGCCACCTGCCAGTGCAGAGGCCACGGGTTCAACCCCTGGTCCAGGAACACCCCTCATGCCTCACTTGGGGCGACTAACTGAACCCCCACAACTACCAGGCCCCTCCTCTAGAGCCCGGTCGCCCCAAGAGCAGAAGCCACCCCACCGGAAGCCACGCCTGTGACCAGCCCCCGCTTGCCGTAACTGCAGAAAGCCTGCACAGCAACCCAGACCCAGCCCAGCCAGAAGCAACTAAATACATGAGGTTTCAAAAGCAAATGAAACCCCAGGGGCTTGTGCACACAAGGCAGGAGCGGGCCTGCTTGCTCCTGGAGGAGAAGGGCGAGGGTCGGGGGCAGGGGCTTGTGCACACAAGGCAGGAGCGGGCCTGCTTGCTCCTGGAGGAGAAGGGCGAGGGTCGGGGGCAGAAGGCAACGCTGGAGCCGGCGGGCACGGGGACAGGGCGAGAGGGAAATCCTTCAGAAATCCTTTCGCTGGCCTGTCTGAGGGCTTCCAGAACAGGGCAGGGCCTCCGCAGGGAGATGAACCGCAGGACCGCATCCCAGTGGCCGCGACGCCCCTGGAGGGCATGCGCGGAGGAGCGCACGACTGTGCCGCCTTTTAGTTTCATGCCAGGTCCTCAGTCAAGGTTTCCTAAGGGCTGGAGCTGCCCGCCACAGACCATCAACCCCGTCGGCTAGGTCGGGGCTCACAAGGCTACACGGCCCACAACCAGGGAGCACCTGAGCCACCGGGATCTGGGGACCCCGCAGCCCCACATCACAGCAGGCAGCCCCCCGTGTGGCCCCCGAGGAAGATGTCAGAGCCCCACCTGGACGCAGCCGTCGGGGGGGCTTCTGCAGGGAAAGCTACTCACAGCGGCAGTGGGCAGCCTCTGCGTGCAGGCCACCGGAAGCCGAAGCTTCCAGTCTGTCTCCCCATCCAGCTGATCCGTCCGCAGGAAGCAGGACCCTGTGGAGAGAAGAGGGGGCGCCCTCTGTGCACGTGCAGGTCAGGACTCCCCCCACCCCCATCGCGGGGGCGCCAACAGCTCCTGCTCCGGTCCATGTCAGGACAGCCAACCAATGGCCAAGAGGCAAGAAGTAATACCCGACTTCCTGCTTCCGCCATCAGCTCCGGGTTTAAATCCCTGCTCCTCTCCACTCACAGTGGGAGCCGGGGCTGGGCTCCTGACAATGCTAAGCCTCAGCCTGTCGTGTATGTAAACTGGGGAAAAACGCAGACCTCACAAGCTGGCTATAGAGGATTCAGTGGGGGTGATCGTATCCCCAGACAGCAGCTGGCACAGGCTCACCAGCATTCGACTACGAGGTGCAGGCGTTATGAGCACCTTCTCAGGAACCGAACCTCCTGGGTTCAAGGCTCCATGGCTCACTAGCTGCGTAACTTGAGGAAGCTGCTTCCCGTGAGCCTCAGTCTCCTCGCGTGCACAAATGAGGATATCAGAGGGCCGACTCACAGCATGAAGACTAGAGAGCTGCTTCACGCAAACTGCTCCGACCCGGGAAGGACCCCGGAGCCGTCGGCCGTGACTCCCCTGCACGCGTGACAGGTGCCGGTTTCAGCCTGATGTGTGCAGGTATGAGCAGTCAGATCCATGTTTCATCAGAGGAGCCACCGAATATCCCGTCACTGACGGTGAGACTTCTGAGAGCTTTCAGGAAGACCCCTTCCAGTCCATCTTTTGTTTTGTTTTTGGAAAAAAGAGAAGACTTCTCGGACCCTAATCCATTTTCACTGACAAGGAAATAAGGACCAACCCGAGGACAAAGCTGTAGTGTTTAAAAGACTTTTAATGGGAGTGCATTCCACGCACCCTGGTGATTTAGCATACACTCATTAGTATGCCCTGGCCACCTGATGCAAAGAGCCAACTCACTGGAAAATACCCTGAGGCTGGAAAAGACCCAGGGCGGGAGGAGAAGGAGGCGGGAACCAACACAAGATGGTTGGATGCACATGAGCCTGAGCAAACCCCGGGAAACAGTGGGGACAGGGAAGCCTGGCATGCCGCAGCACATGGAGCCGCAGAGTCAGACACAACTGAGCGGCTGAACAGCAACAAATTAGATATGAAACCTCATCCTCACTTTTATCCAGTTCATCACAGAATGAGGTTGCAGCAAGCTCAAAAGAGTATAAACGTGGATTTTTCTGAGGTTCAAAGATCTCTGCTTCTGCCTGCTAGGCAAGAGAAAAATGGCCTTGTTTCCTGAGAACAGCTTAAATAACAAAAATAAAAAGGAGATTTGAGTCAACTGATGAGGCAGGCAGGCAGGCAGCAGAGGGGGCAGCCACCCTGGGAAATACAGCCGGGCCTCCAACCCTGCTATGGATGCAGACGGCCGAGTGTGCAGCATCATTTCATGTGAGGGACGTGAGGATCCGTGGATTTGGTACCCACAGTGGGGGGTGGGGGGGTGTCCTGGAACCAACCCCCCTGGGACACAGAGACGATGGTAACTGTGACATGTAGGGTCTTGAAGGAGACTGAGAGGGTCACTCAGGCAAACAGGCTGTAAACAAGAAATAAACAGACGGGCAGGGGCGACCATGGCCCCCTCGCTTGTGAGCCGAAGTTTGGGGGAAGGCCACCCCCTCTCTCCTGCCCGGCTTCTCTCCTGCCCCACCTCGTGACACACCTCCCAGTATCTTCTCAGAAGAGAGTCTGTTGCTGTTGGCTTCAGTGTGTTCGACACACTTCCTCATCCCAACTCCGGAGGCTGAGCTGAATGCAGCCCAGCGCGGGGTGGGGGGTGATGCCCAGCCACCGCATGTGACCCCCCAGCGGTGACTCAGCAGAGGTCCCGCTGTCTCTGTCGTGATCAGAAGCTGTTGACCTGCACACACCAAGCACCCCCTCCCCGCCCCCACCTCCTTTTCAAAGACTGCTCTATGAAAAGAAGCGTTTCTGGTCGGCCTCCATGGCTCCAAAATGAGCATCCACTTCTGTCAGATTTTCAACTGATTATTTTGCCAAATCACCACTGAAAGGTTAATGGCTATTTCCAAAATTGATCCCAGATGCTTACCGTTTTTTTCTGATGTCCTCAGAAAGATCATGTCGGCAGGGACCCGCTGGTTCTGTGTTATGAACAGAGAGACTATTACCATGAGTGCCTCTGTGTGGGGATTCGCAACCCCCTACCCCTGGCCCACTCGGTGGGGAGTCGGGGGGGTGGCAACCAAAACCCACAGCCTCTTTTAAGTGTCTGCCGTTGTCAGAGACAGATCTGGGGATTTATCCTGTTTTTGAATCTGAAAAATCTTGCGCTGCTGCTGTTACATTGCTAATCCCCTATTGAAATCTTATCTTGAAAAGAGAGCTTCCCGTTTTCTGGCGAATCCAACCATTACCTCCTGCAGCTGCAGCCTGCGGACCCGGGGGGCCCAAAGCCTGCTCCCCGAGTTGGCTCGTCCAGGCTGTCTGCCGAAACTAAAGACAGACGTACACTAGGCTCATCTTTCTGCTTCGACCAGTTTTCTGGCTTGATATTTGGCTTCGAACGGGATTTAAGTAAGGAAGTCAAGTAGGAAGAAGCGAAAAAAAGCCACGCTCGAAAAAAAAAGAGGGTCGCCAACAGTAGCCCTCGTGTAATTGTGAACAGGAAAGTGTGTCACAGCAGAAAGAGGTCTGCGAGGGTCTTCGCAGCTGCCACTCAGGAGAGCTTTGCTTTACCTCAAATCAACTCTGAGTTCTTAGATTTAATCCTTTTAAAAGAGCAGAGTTCACTTCCTACAGAAAGGAGCTGAGATGCAGTCCTTTCCTAATCAAGTATGATTCCAAGACGCTCCGGGGCCACCCCGGTATCCAACACCTCCCAGCGTACACAGTACTAGGAGATATGAGCCCTGGCTGGGCTAACAGAACCACCGCGCTGTTTTTTAAAATGCATTTGTGGCCTTCTTACCCTTCTCATGTTTCACTTAACCCCCAGTCCCCATAAAATGACAGAAAAGAACAATGTTTAAGTCAAAAATACACAACCTAAAACTGTTCAACAGGCAAATGACTAATATTTTTATGTGCCGATACAGGCAGCCGACCTCTAGGAAAAAACTTTATGATGAGTTAAAAACAAAGAGACTCCCAAAGAACACATCAAACAGGAAATGAGAGCTTGTACTCTTCGTGTTTGAAGTGGGATTGCTGGCTGAGCAGCACAGAAACCTTGAAACTGTATTTTGTGTCTCACGTTTCTCCCGGGCAAAGCTGCTGGGTAGAGCCCGGAAAGCTTATGGCCACAGATACAGGAATCGCACGGCAGGATTAAGTGGGCGTGACCACGCCCCGCGCATGCGCGCCCACACAGCAGCGGTCACAAGCCGCGGGGATCCACTCTCACCTTCTCGACGATGATAAGGTCTCCCACCTGGATGCTGGAGCTCTTCACCTTTACCGTCCCTGCAAAGAAGCAGGCCCACGATATATCACATCTGAATTCAAGTCGTGTCGCTATAGAGCGTCCGCTAGCCTGCACACCGTGAAGGATGTGCCCCCCAATCCCAGCGGCTGCAGCATCTCCTGCCTCTCTGAAAAAACGTTCTTCTGCTGCAGAGACCAATTCAAAACCTGATCCCCACTTCTGAGAGCCCTGGAAGGACTCAGAGGCCTCAAGTCAGATCTTCCGTCCTAACGGCACCTTAGAGGCGCTTCTGAATCAGCACTATAAAAGATGCATTCAGCCTCACATACACACAGAGAAATGGGGATCCATGGTCAAAAGATCAACACTGAATTCTCAGCAGTACCAAAAAGAAGCTAACCCAAAATGACTTTTTAAAATTTGCAACTGCCGTGCAGTATGGTTCATATGGGCCTCCCTGGTGGCTCAGACAGTAAAGAATCCGCCTGCAATGCGGGAGACCCTGCTTCCATCCCTGGGTCAGGAAGATCCCTTAGAGAAGGGAATGACCCACTCCACTATTCTTGCCTGGGAAATCTCACGGACTGAGGAACCTGGCAGGCTACAGTCCACGGTGTCGCAAAGAGTCAGACATGACTTAGCGACTCAACAACAGCAAATGGCTTATATGATTCTAATCAGACCGCACAACTCTGGCTGGATGCTTATCTGGATAAATAATAATATTAAACATGGATTCCATGCTAAGCGCGGTATACACATTGACATCCTAATGGCTTCACTTCCTCCTCTCAATGGCCATCAGAAAAGATACTATCTCTAGCTTTCAGACAAGGGAAGTGGGCTCAGAGAGGCCCCATCTGCCCCCAGTCTCACAGAACAGGTCAGCACCAAGAGGCACAGCCCCACCTGACTTCAGAGGAAGGAAGAAAAAACAGGAAATTCACTTCAACTCAAAAAACATTTACTGAAGTGCCATGGTCTAGGAATTCAAAGAAGATAGTCCCTCATCCTAAAAAAGCCCACAGTCCCATGCAGGAGTCAGCAAAGGCATCCTGGGAAGCGCAGGACAGTACACAGTTTACGTTCTGCAGCCAATAAACAAACTCCAATCTCCCAACAACTGTTCTCCCCAAAGGCCAATCCTCTTTTGCGCGTTTATGTTGGACAATGTAAAGACCATTCCTGGCTCCCAGGCGGAGATGGTGGGCTGAATTTGGCCTGCCAGCTGTAGTCTGCAAACCCATGAGCTGTAAGAAAGACAGCTGGATAGATGCTGTGAGTGCAACATAGCGTGAAAGCACAGGAGTTGAGTGGGTGCAGAAAGGAAGCAGGAGGGAGGCCTCCTCCCTGAAGGAGGACCGAGAACGGTGACTGGCACCCCGAGGGCACGTGACCGACTCACCCCAGGTTCAAGCCCCTTCAGCTGAGCGCCTGCTGGAGGCCAGGGGCTCCCAGGGGGGGCTCCACAGACTTGCACCCGTGGAGCGGAGCAGGCAGGAGACACACAGTGAGTGGGGGGGGGGGGCATGGGGAGGTGTCGACGAGCACTCTACAGGGGAGCTGAGGCCAGACCTGACCAGAGGATGCTGGCTACCAGCATCGGGAAAAAGGTATGAGATGAGAAAGAGACGCGTGAGCAGTACACGTATGTGTGTGGCCAAAAGCTGGAACTCCTTCAGCAAGACCAGAAGCATTGCATGGAGCACAGAGATGAAGGTCTGTGGGCGGCCAGGTGGCCCAGCACCTTGTGAACAAGCCTGCAGAGGACACGGGTCTTCACCCTCGTGAGGGACGGGATTCCCACACGAGGGAGCAGCACCACCAAAATCGTCATGCTCCTGGCACCTCCTGTTAGGCCCATTTAATAAGTCCAGGGGTCCTGAATCTGCTGTCCCCGACTGTAGGCTTCTTTATCTGACATACACCCAACATTCCCCACCAGGAACTTGTGCACGCAGCTCAGATTATTTTATCTGACACTTTTCACATCATTTAATGCCACAGGTCTTTCCAGTAATTCATCACTGCTGAGATGCTTCAAAGCATTCCGAAGACTTCAACTGAAACAATTCTTTCTCAGAGGTTCCACAGGGTTTGATCTTTAACTAAGGTTTGTCCTTAATTAAATTCTGTCATGGTTAACAGTGAGAAGACCTGGTGCTAAAAGGGCAACTCTCAAACACAAATGGCGTCTAGGCACGATGCAGAGCGTTCTCAAGGTGGCTCGCCGGGCCCAGCTGGACCCTCCCTCCCCCAAAAAGGGAGACTCCCATAGAGCCTTGCTTCCATAAAGCAGAACTCAAGCCAACAGCCTGAGCCGGGGCACCCTTGGAACCCACTTGCCTTAAGCATTGATGATGCTGCTATCTTTGCGCTAATCCTAAGAGTCAGATCATTAGAAATGTATGAATGAACAGGGGGTGTGAAGTAGAGAATTCTCTTCCTGCCTGAACAATGCTTCTGGCCCCACCAGGGGGGCAACAGGGAAAAAACGCACAACAGACACACTGCTCTTTCTGAGCAGCTTATCAAGGCTCTTCCTGGAGGGAAGATCGTAAATTCAGCACGTCCCCCTACCCCCATCCCCTGGTGCCCGTAAGCTTTTCCTGATTTTCCTTTGCCTGAGTTCACCCCAACTTTCCCAAACATAAATTTACACATTGTCTTTGGTGTTCTCAGTGGAATTTATGCTGGTGGCCTGACCCAAACCATCCCTGAGCCTCTGTTCTGATCTTCAAGACCTACTCACACGTTTTCTCCAAACAGCCAACCCTAAGAAGAACACTGTTATAATTCTTATTAAATAATAACTGCATCTGGATGTGCGTGGGTATGTGAGCAAGACAGAGGACAAAATCAGGGGGATTATCCTAAAAAGGTTAATCTAGGGACAGAAGAGATTTATCCTTTTCTTTGGCATATGTACTTTCTAAATGCTTCACGATGATTTTTCTTTTTTCAAGAGTTAACATGAGAGGCTCTTCCAATAAGAAAAAATATATAATAAATTAAATTAGCTCCAACCTCTAAGTGACCAGGCCCAGACTTCCCCTTCCACGGCAGAGTTCTGATTTACGGTCAGTTAATTTGAACTCTGCCTCTCTGTCCATCTGCTCTGCCTCAACAAAAACCCCTTTAATCCACTGCGCTTGCAGAGCAGTTTCTGACCAACCCCGGCAGGCCGATCCCTCCAACAAACCCTCCTACTGTAACGGGCTCCATGTCGGGAGTAGAGCGGGGGGTGGGGGGGCACCCCCCCATGAGGTCCCTGGGGAGTCTCAGCCACAGCCCCCTCGTTAGCATGTTAGTATTCGGTGGGAGGAGCCTCAGCTTTTCAGGTTCCACACGGAGACCCTCAGTCTCACCCGCTCCGCTGAGCCAACACCCAGGCCGGACTATAAGTTTGGACCCCTCGGGTCGTGCTGGCGTTCTGGGGTGATGACAGCTACGCGGTTCACAAGCGTTAAACAGGCAGCTCGCGGGGGCCGCTGCACAGCACAGGGGGCTGGGCTGGATGCTCCGTGATGGCCTAGAGCCGCCATGGTGGGACGGTGGGCAAGGGGAGGAGGGGGGTCCAGGAGGGAGGGGACGTGTGTACACTCACAGCTGGTTCATGCCGCTCCACCTCCGAAACCAACACAACACGGGAGAGCCAACATCCCCCAAATTAAAAAAACAAGAATGCCTGGCTCACATCTGCAGGCAGAACACACATGTCCCCGCTCGTTCTGACGAGAGAAGGCAGAACCAGAAGGAGGAGAGGACGGAAAGCGGCCGGAAGGAAAGAGAAGGGGAAGCAGAGATCCCCACTTCGATTCCATCACTGGGGGTTTTGCTGCCCACATCCAACATCCGGATGACACGCCCTCTCTAAGGCGGCCTTGAGTGGTAAGGAAACCACCGCTGCGGCAGGACAGAAACAGGCCCAGAGTCAGTGGGGAAGAACCGAGCACGCAGTGGCTGGGATTAACTCCCAAAAGAGAAGAATCTCAGAACTGTGGAAAGGGTCCAGAGCACATGATGTCTAACCATGCCCGAGCCGCTGTTCTGAGCGTTCCACCAACGTTCCTGCAAGAAAGGAAGAGCAGAAACGTTCACGCTCTCGCACAGCTCCCCATCTTCCTGACAAAGGAAAACAAGGCCTGAAAAATGGCACAGTGACAGGGACGATGACCTAGACCCTCAAGAGAGACGAGATCCTGAGGCTCCCCGGTGGCTCGGTGGCGAAGAGTCCGCCTGCCAATGCAGGGGGCACAGGTTCGATCCCTGGTCCTCGAAGATCCCGCAAGCCCTGGAGCAACTGGGCCTGTGCCCTAGAGCCGGGAGCCACAGCTGCTGAGCCCATGGGCTGCGACTCCTGAAGCCCACATGCCCGAGAGCTGACGCTCTGCCACAAGAGAAGCCACTGCAACACGACGCCCGCGCACCGCCGTGAAGAGGAGCCCCCGCGCACCGCAACTAGAGAGCGCCCGCGGGCAGCAACGAAGACCCAGCACAGCCAAAGTGAAGAAGCTGTTCTGAGAGAGAGAGAGGCGCTCTCCCTACAGTCCCGTATCGGACTGCAAGAAAATTCCCTCAACACCCCACTGGGAAGTCAGCACAACTACTTCCCAAGGGCTCCGATTTTCTGTCCTTTTTTTTTTCCCATCTACTCCAGAGACTCCTACAGCTTCGAGACAGAGCCCAGCCCTGTATATTCACGTGACCTGTGTATTCACATGGACCCCCTTACCCTTGGGCGAATGGCCTACTCTTTTCATACCATAAATCTTAATAACTTTTAAACAAGGGACCCTGAATTTTCATTTTGCACCACAAATTACACAGCTGGTCCTGCTCAGGAGTGAAAACACGCACTCAGACCTTCTTTACAAAGGGAGGAGGAGACCTGGTCTAGGAACTGAAGACACAGAACTCCCACCTTGCCCCCCAGACCTCCCTTCTCTGTCGGACCCTGTCACACTCAACCTCCAACCTCTTGGCTCTGGGATTTTCACGTATCTCTGCAGAAACTCTACAGAAGTTGGGTAAGAGATTTTTCAAAGGTTAAGCGGCAGATTGCCTGCCAGCCACATCCTAAATCATGAAATGCCTTCCATAAAATAAATGCACCCCGTTCAGCTTCGGCCACTTCACCCAAGCCGTCTCTTGAGTCAGAGTTTATAATGGGGAACAAACTTCCAATTACTAGATCTGTTTATTTCTGCAGAGATGGACCCCCGAGCCTTTCATAAGCAAACCTATTGAGCCCAAACCATGCTTTTCATGGATGAGAGCTTCAGAATAAGGGCAGTTTGTCTACACTGCAGAGAGAAACCAGATGTTTTCCATGAGTTGAAACAAGCAAATGACAATTCAGTCAAACTGCAGAACCACCCGCAGAAAAAAAAGTAAATTCCAGGGCACTAGTACGTGTGGGTCAATTTTCTGACCCCCGAACACCTCCAGCTATACTTCTATTTTTCATTGTGCACGGAGGACATTAATTGCCTTTGTAGGTCTCTAGCAGCAAGCTCCAGGCACTAACCCTGGTTAATGTATAACTCCTTAACTCGCACTCTAATCTGACTGTGACAGTGATGAGTTGTAAATTCTACGGCATGTGTACATTTCCTGGGCTTGACACGAAAACGCCTCTGCAGGCCCGGCAGAGTTCACAGGTTTAAAGTTGATATTTTCGTCTTCCAATCGGATTGTCTTGCATTGCCCAAAGCCGGAGAAAAGACTGTTATGTGAAAACAGGGTGGAAGAGTATTATTATAAATTCCACGGGCCACTTCCTGGGGCTTTTGTTTAAATTAGCGGGAACTTTAAAAAGAAAGGCTGGAGTTTAAATTTAACAAGTTTATACTCAGCAGAGGCTTTTAAAATAAATATATAAATGGTCCTCCCCTGCTTCTGGTGCCCAATAATGATGGAATAGACCAACACCCCCGGCAGGGGGTAAATACCTGTTGGGAAAGATAACAGTGCAATTTGCATGTGAGATTTTTTTTCCGGGGTTGCTTTTTTATTTTGATTAAACAGTAGATCAGTTCACCAGTGATTTGTAATAAAGTGAATTCTGAGCAGTTTGAAAGAATAAAAGGAACCTTATGAGTTTGAAATAACAAACTTCGCATCTGTCAGAAAATGTATGGGAAAGTGTTTGGCAAGACCTATTTTAAGTTAAGACTTGTAAAAGCTAATGCTCTGAATCTTAATGAGAGAAGCCTGGGAAGGGAAATGCTTCGCTTACTGAGCTGTATTTGAGAGCCTCAGTAAAAACCTTTGCAATTGTTTTGCAGCAGGAATATCCAAACGACCATCACTAAGCAGATACAAGCTATTTATGAATAAAATAGATAAGGTCCTAGTGTTTAGCATAGGAACTGGATTCAATAACCTATAATAAACCACAGTGCAAAAGGATATGTGTATGTATCACTGAACCACTGTGGTGTACACCAGAGATTAACAGAGCACTGTAAGTCAACTGTACTTCAGTAAAATCAAATTTTCAGGGAACTGTATTCAATGTCCTGTGAGAAGCCGCAGCAGAAAGAATACAGAAGAAAGAACTGTCCGTGTGTGTCTAACCGAGTCACTCTGCTGTACCGCAGAGGCTGGCACAACACTGGGAATCAACTGTACATCAACTTCAAAAACACAGTTTAAAATGATTTTTAATAAGAAAGTTTTAAAAGACCATCACTGTAATTCTCTTCTCGAGAAAAGTATGAAGACATTTTTAGTGTTATCCCATGTCTGGACAGAGTTCATGCTTTGAAAACGTGAATGGTACCTGTGTTTAAGAATACAGGGTTTCCGTTTAGCTAATTAACTATTAGCTAAACAACTGCCGCTAATGAACCCATGTTCCCTGCCCTATCCGATCTCCTGACGAACTCCACTGGAATACAAGGTCCTAAAGGAAACACATGTGTATCTTTATACTTCAAATTTTAGTCATATTCACTGCAGTCCTAAATAATGGGGTAAAGTGGATTCTGAATTAAATTTTTTTAAATGTATCACTCTCAAATGGAAGTGAGATCCTTGAGGTTACTCTGTAACTGGCAAAGGGTGCATAGAGCAGCATGGAGGAACGCTCTGGAAAGAACGGAGGAAGGGTGAAGATACCAGCTCCGTTTTTTACACATCTGTCCTAAAAAGCTGAAGATAAGAGAGTCCCTCCATTTTGCACAGACCTTTGACTTATGACTTGCGGTTCACCCTATGCCCAGATGTCCCCAGCAGGAAAGAAGCACCAGCAATTGTGTTAATTGTGCTTCTGTTTGTACTTTCTTTCAAGGCTAATTATCCACTTGCTTCATTTAGCCCTTGATCACAAGTTAGTCTGGGAAAACATTCCTGGCATGAAGACCCCTGGAATTCATCTGGTGAAAATTCGAAACCAGTTACCCACACCCCACCTGTGATGAGCAAGGCAGGTTCCCCGCTTCAGAAATAAAGTTTGGGTTTGGGGAAAGTCAAGGATAAAGAAAAATAATTCCTTTACTAATTATTATTTCTTGGCCCAAGCCAAATCTTTCAAGTAGCAAAACAAAAGGTTTGCTAAGTCTGCTACAACTTCAAGACCCTCTCCTCTTCGGCGTTGGTGTTTCCAGGGCCACCGAATGCTATTAATTTGGAAAGACAGCTCTACAATTAAAGTCATAAAATGCATAAAGGTCAGAGAACCTCTCTTAAGTCCCTCATCAGGTTTCAATGTGGATTTCACGCAGGAGGAAAGGGGGTGATTACTTATTGAAAAGCGTCCTTCCTATGTGGCTTCCAACAGTTTGTCTGCTTCAGAATGAGGGGGCTGGATCGGCTTCTTTGGACTCAGAAATGTGTTTTGTCATATTGTATGTTCAATATCCTGTAATAAATCATCACAGAAAATAATCCGAAAAGGCTTCCCTGTTGGCTCAGAAGCAAAGAATCTGCCTGCTGTGCAGGAGATGCAAGAGACGCGGGTTCAATCCCGGGTTGGGAAGATCCCCTGGAGAAGGGAGTCACTCCAGTATTCACTCTTGCCTGCAAAAGCCCACGGACAGAGGAATCCAGTGAGGAACCATGGGGGTCACAAGGGTCGGACGCGACGTAGTGACTAAACCACCATCATATATGCGTGCAGGGCTGGCCCAAAAGACCTCACAGAAAAGTGCAAACGGACGCTTTCGCCAACTCAGCATATAACTGAATCACTTTGCTGTACCCCAGAAACAAGCACAGTGTTAACAGAACGCTGTAAATCAACTAAGGCAGCAATTTTAAAAACGCCTTTTTAAACTATGTACTAAAGCTGAAAACTGTGGCAATTAAGAGACCCTACGGGGAAGTCTGAGCCTCAGCTCGGGGCCCAGTGGTGACCAGACTCACAGGCGAAGGTGTCACATGAGACATCCAGGCTCACGCCGCAGCTCTCCCCTGTAACTGCCACATCATCTCGGACACGACGCTGTCCCTCTCCGAGCCTCGGATGTCCATCTGTAAAACCCACCTCTGTGAGGCTGTTTTAAAAAGTACAGAGCAGACCTTACCCAGCGCCTGGCTGGTTTACAGTCAAAAAACCTTCCTTCGTTTTTTCCTCTCCTGCTTCTCACTCTGGACAGCATTTTTCTAACAGTTCCAATGCACCGTCTCCCTGCTGCATGCCGTGATGACAGATTCCCGGATCACAAAATGAACTTGCCCAGAGTCTCTGGTCTTCACTGGCCTATATGGTCTTTTCTTCTCTTTTCCCAGGAAGAAGCGGCTCAGGAAACAAGGCTGAATTGGGAAGAACAAGATGGAGCCAGAACGTGGAATTCTGTCCCCCACGCTTCTAACCATCACTGTCCGTGACCTTTGGGAGACTCTTTCTTCTTCCTTTCTTCCAGCTGTGCCGGGTCTCTGTGGAGGCTTACAAGCTTCTCCACTTGCTGAGCACAAGTTCTGAGTACAGCACGCTGGCTCAGTTACTGTGGCACACACACAGCTGTCCTGCAGCGTGTGGGAACTTAGTTCCCTGACCAGGGATTGAACCCTAGTCCTCTGCATTAGAAGGCAGGTTTCTTAACCTCTGGATCACCAGGGAAGTCCGCCGGAGAACTCTTTACCAGGCCACTTCCCGGGCATGTGATCCACGTGACGGCACAGGGGGATGCACTCGGAAGCGGCCGTGACTTGGTTTAACGCTCTGCTGTGCCATCTTGAACTTCTGAACAATTTTTGCACGGGGGCCCCTTGCCCCTCTGCATTCAGCACTGCAAATCACAAAGCCAGCCCTGCCTTCTTTCGTCCTCTAGGACTCAGGATGCAGGTCACCTCTTCTGCGAAGACACCAGCAGCTCCTGCCTGATGCACTCCCATAACCTCCCCTAACTTCTAGCTCGTACCTCCATTTAGTCATCCACCAATATTTAAGGAAGCCCTGCTACAATACCAGTAGTGCTGCCTTTCCTGGGCACAGACCTAATCCCAGCCCAGTGCTAAATTCTTCTCATGCAAGACTTATACTCACGGCAACCCTCCAAGGTAGGCACTATTATTATCCCCAATTCACTGACTGGTTAAAGGATCTGCCCCACGTCAGAGGGGCGGCAGAAGTAGGACTCTTGAATCCGGCAGAACACAAACTCAAAACCACTAACTTCTTCCACCGCCAGGCACTGTGCTTAGGACCATAAATGCAGTGGTTGCTCAGAAGGGCCATAATGCTCGTGCCACTACGGTATAATTACGAATCACATTTTAGAATCATCCTATTTACCTGTCTGGATACCTTGCTGCACCATTAATTCCTTGAAGTCCCAATCTCTCATGTTTATCTCTGCAATACAGAAACCTATCACAAACTCTGGGAAGTGATGGAGTCTCAAATACCCTTGAAGAATGAATAAAAGGTCATTTGTACATGTAGGTTAATTTTACTATTGCTGCTGCTGCTGCTAAGTCGCTTCAGTCATGTCCAACTCTGTGCGACCCCAGAGACAGCAGCCCACCAGGCTCCCCCATCCCTGGGATTCTCCAGGCAAGAACACTAGAGTGGGTTGTCACTTCCAAATACTTATTAAACTATGACAATTACATTAAAAATTGATCTACTGGTGTGTTGTTCTAGATACATCTTGATTGAAACAAGATGATCAAAACCCTTGGAAGCAGCAATTAAAAAAAAACAAAACTATCCATTTTTCCTCCCAGTGCTAAGTTCCTGATTTCCAGGGTTTTAAGTTCAGTTGTTTAAAATCAACTTTTTCCCTCCAAGTTCAGAACTCTTTCAATTTGGTTAACATAATGCCTCTAAAACTTTGGCAACATCCCAGAATCTTTGCCATTGACATTCTTATAATGATACTAACTGTGCGATATCTTGAATCTAATTTTGAGATATTGGGCAAACAAAAATTGAGGGTCAGACTGCAAAGTGGCCTGAAACTGGCCTGTCCTTTTCAGAAATGTCAATGTCACAACAAAGAAATCAGTGGCGCTCTGCCAAGTTAGAGGAGATTAAGGAAGCAGTCAAATGCAGCTGGCAAACCTGTACTGCTTTCTGGACTAGGAGAAAGAAAAACATTATTAAAGAACATTTAGGGAACAAATGGCAAATTCTGAGTGAGAAGTATAGAGGAAGTTAACAGTAATATATTGATGATAAATTTCCTGATTTTGTAATTATACTGTGTTATTTAAGAGAAACATCCTACTAGGAATTAAACACAATTATTTTGGTGTCTCAGACAGTGAAGAATCTGCCTGCAATGTAACAGACCCAGGTTCGATCCCTGGGTCAGGAAGATCCAGGAGAAGGGCATGGCAACCCACTCCAGTATTCTTGCCTGGAGAATTCCATGGACAGAGGAGCCTGGTGGGCTACAGTCCATGAGATCGCAAAGAGTCAGACACAAGGTAATGACTAGCACACACACACATTTAGGGGTTACCTGGAGAAGGAAATGGCAACCCACTCCAGTTTTCCTGCCTGGAAAATCAGTCTATAGCTATAGTCCATGGGGTTGGAAAGAGTTGAACATGACTTAGGGACTAAACAGCAGCAGCAGCATTAAGGGGTTAAAAGGGAATAATGTCTGCAACTTAATTCTCCAAGGACTTAGAAAGGGTGAGGGGAGAGTATTCAAAAGCAAGAGGTCAAAAACTGATAAACCTGGGTGAGGGCAAACAGGAGTTTTCCACACAATTTTTGCAACTATTTTGCTAGTTAGAAATTATCAGCACCCTCTACCCATTTGGGCTTCCCCAGTGGTTCAGATGGTAAAGAATCAGCCTGCAATGCAGGTGACAGAGGTTCGATCCCTGGATCAGGAAGATCCGCTTTGGAGAAGGGCATGGCAACCCACTGCAGTATTCTTACCTGGAGAATTCCACGGACAGAGAAGCCTGGTGGGCTACAGTCCATGGGGTCGCAAGGAGTCAGACATGACTGAGCGACTAACACTTTCACGTTCTTTCCCCAATTATTTAACTATATTAGTATTAATACAAGTGTTGCTATTATAAATCAGGAAATTATACAGAACGTAGGTAAATATTATGGCTTACAATCTCATGATCAAGGACTTGTTTTGGTTTCCAAACTTTCTTGAATTCCAAAAATAGCATTGAAAAGTACATTTTAAGATGCCATGTGATAAAAACAGAAAATAGTCCTGCATGGATACCCATGCATGTACCTGCTGCCCTTTGCTTTTGAACTTACTAAAAGAAGATCTTGATGAAAACCCTTACTCCAGAAAATATTAAACGATTGAATGGTAAGGTCAAAAAGGGCTTCTTGCTCTTCCTCTCTCTGAAATCCTCCAATTTTAGCTTTTTACCTTGGCCTTTTCCCCAGTGTATCCAATAACTACACCCCCACCCCCTCCCCCACAGCGCTTCCACGTTCCAAGCTGGAGGTTTTCTTCAGTGCGTTCTTTTCTGGGGCTTCCGGAACAAACTGTGGAGCCAGGGTCTGGATTGACACTCAGAACTCTGCTCCGTTCTCCCCTCCCGCTGGATTGGCATGACAGTGGAAACCACGGGCCACAGAAGGAGACCCACAAAGGAAGGCAAGCTTTGAACACTGGAGCCATCTGCCAGTTCTCCTTAGGGTCTTTTCAAGAGCTGAAGGGAGCTAAAGCAGAGGCTGAGAAAGGGGGTCTGCAGGGGAGGGCAGAAAAAAAAATCATTCACGGGAAAAGCAATTGCAACATGAAAAGAAGCAAAGAAGGTGCGGAGCCTGGACGGCTGACGCATGGGGTCCCCAGACCCGCCTCCTGAGCTCCACAGAGGCCCACCGCACCCTCTCTGGAGGAGGTTCTGTCGGTTGCTGAGCGCTGTCAATGTTATAGTCAGAATATGTTAGTTATTAAGGGAGGATTTAATATACACGAACCACAAAAAAATGTCTTGCAGAGGGGTCTTCTGGTTACCCCCGTGGAAAGCCCAAGCCACCTGCCTTTGCAAAGATTATGTTGGGGTTTCTTTCTTCAGGTAGCAAAACGCCCTAAATATAAGTAGTTTAGCAATAATAAAACATTTCTATACCAACTCTAAATCCCTCCTTTTCCCAGAGACTGGCAACTTTTTAAGACCACCAACTATGAAAATCTGCTTAAATGAACTAAAGCAAAATACTTGCATGCGTTTGCTGTCTAGTTACTCGTCGCGTCCGAGTCTTTGTGACCCCGTGGACTGCAGCCCACCAGGCTCCTCTGTCCATGGGATTTTCCAGGCAAGAACACTGGAGTGGGTTGCCATTTCCTTCTCCAGAGGATCTTCCCGAACCAAGGATGGAACCTGCATCTCCTGCCCAGCAGGCAGATTCTTTGCCACTGAGCCACACAGGAAGCATGCCATCATGTGTCTATACTAAAAAAAAAAAAATTGGGGGAGCCTTAAATAAATTTCTCCAAAATTTTTCCTAGAAGGAAAATTCTCCTCAGATCCCACAAACTACAGATGAACGGCTTCTTGTGAAGACTGAGGCACTTACATAAAGCAGTTCACAGCCTGGCTGGGTGCAGGCTCCCTCAGGCATCTGTCTTATCTCTTTCAGAATTCTCAATTTCCTGGAGGCAAAGCACAGCTTTTATCCCCCTCAACTGCTCCTGAAACATTAATCCCTGAACAGGATCAGTCATCCTTGGGTGTATAAGGTAACATTCTCATTTCTTACCGGAAATCTAGGTAGAATCCGTACTTAGAAATAAAAGTCGACATCAGTTGGGTTGTTTGGTGGGTTCTCCATGGTGTATTTGAGTGGGTTTTTAAAATTCCACCATTTCAAAACTTCAAATGAAAGTCTGCCTAGTCAATTCTCCTCGGGTCAGATGCCTCACTCTTTATTCTTCCATTTTGAAAATTTATACGATCCCTCAAAAGAAACCTTCACAGATGCAACATTTAGTATGAAGCCTGGTGCCTTCTTAAAAAACTAACACTGCCAAGTTGTCACATTAGTTTTGTGATGTTGAAAGGATATCTTCTAGAGCTATGCTGCCTTGAAAACCTGTGTAGCAGAGTTTACAGCCTCCACACCAAGAGAGCTGAAGTGGCAGAGAATCTGCCTGCAACGCAGGAGATATGGGTTCAATACCTGGGTCGGGAAGATCCCGTGGAGGAGGAAATGGCCACCCACTCCAGTATTCCTGCCTGGGGCATCCCATGGCCCCAGGAGCCCGGTGGGCTACAGTCCCTGGGGCTGCAGAGAGTCAGACTCAACTGAGCACGCACACGCCCAAACCCCAACAGAAGGGCTGCCTCCTCTGCCAGCGGGGGAAAGGGGTGAGCACGGAGAGAATGTCAGGAGCACACAGTTAATCCCGGGTGGGTACGGCGCAGGTCACCCGTCAGCACGGGCTCCAGGGGCACAGTGATGGCCCAGGGATGTGGCCAAAGTCCCCCCAGGCCCGGGGCACATGCTGGCCTCCCTGACGTTGGCCACTGAGCGACTGCCCCGCCCCTGCCGGCCACACCCCGCGGCCCTGGGCTGTGAACTCTGCTCCCTGACGGTCAGTGCCCCGTGGCCGAGTTGGGACCCAATGCCCACTCCGCCGCCCACCCCCAGGGCTGGGCAGCAGGAGGCTGACCTCTCGCCGTGAGGCGGCTGTAGACCTGGGCGTTCACCTCCTTGTCCCTCGTGTAGCATCGGATCTCCTCCACCGCCTCTCGGATGATGGTGACGGCCAGCACAAAGCCCTGCAGGAGAGAGAAAGAGACTTTGTTCTCAGAGGCCACAACGTTCTGCACCTGCAGAAACTTGGATGGGTAGAACCAAGCAGGTGGGCGACCAGGGCACAAAATGAGTCACGAGGCCTATTTGTATCGACCTGCCAGTAGGGAAATCAACCTTCCAGACATAACACTGTTCAGATCAGTTCAGTTCAGTCACTCAGTCGTGTCCGACTCTTTGCGACCCCATGAATCGCAGCACGCCAGGCCTCCCTGTCCTTACCAACTCCCGGAGTTCACTCAAACTCACAACTATCGAGTCGGTGATGCCATCCAGCCATCTCATCCTCTGTCATCCCCTTTTCCTCCTGCCCCCAATCCCTCCCAGCATCAGAGTCTTTTCCAATGAGTCAAATCTTCGCATGAGGTGGCCAAAGTATTGGAGTTTCACCTTTAGCATCATTCCTTCCAAAGAACACCCAGGACTGATCTCCTTGCAGTCCAAGGGACTCTCAAGAGTCTTCTCCAACACCACAGTTCAAAAGCATCAATTCTTCGGTGCTCAGCTTTCTTCACAGTCCAACTCTCACATCCATACATGACCACTAGAAAAGCCATAGCCTTGACTAGATGGACCTTTGTTGGCAAAGTAATATCTCTGCTTTTCAATATGCTGTCTAGGTTGGTCATAACTTTCCTTCCAAGGAGTAAGCATCTTTTAATTTCATGGCTGCAATCACCATCTGCAGTGATTTTGGAGCCCCCCAAAATAAAGTCTGATACTGTTTCCACTGTTTCCCCATCTATTTGCCATGAAGTGATGGGACCAGATGCCATGATCTTAGTTTTCTGAATGTTGAGCTTTAAGCCAACTTTTTCACTCTCCTCTTTCACTTTCATCAAGAGGCTTTTTAGTTCCTCTTCACTTTCTGCCATAAGGGTGGTGTCATCTGCATATCTGAGGTTATTGATATTTCTCCCAGCAATCTTGATTCCAGCTTGTGCTTCTTCCAGCCCAGCGTTTCTCATGATGTACTCACTGCATATAAGTTAAATGAGCAGGGTGACGATATACAGCCTTGACGTACTCCTTTTCCTATTTGGAACCAGTCTGTTGTTCCATGTCCAGTTCTAACCGTTGCTTCCTGACCTGCATACAGGTTTCTCAAGAGGCAGGTCAGGTGGTCTGGTATTCCCATCTCTTTCAGAATTTTCCAGTTTATTGTGATCCACCCAGTCAAAGGCTTTGGCATAGTCAATAAAGCAGAAATAGATGTTTTTCTGGAACTCTCTTCCTTTTCCATGATCCAGAAGATGTTGGCAATTTGATCTCTGGTTCCTCTGCCTTTTCTAAAACCAGCTTGAATATCTGGAAGTTCACAGTTCATGTATTGCTAAAGCCTGGCTTGGAGAATTTTGAGCATTACTTTACTAGCGTGTGAGATGAGTACAATTGTGCGGTAGTTTGAGCATTCTTTGGCATTGCCTTTCTTTGGGATTGGAATGAAAACTGACCTTTTCCAGTCCTGTGGCCACAGCTGAGTTTTCCAAATTTGCTGGCATATTGAGTGCAGCACTTTCACAGCATCATCTTTCAGGATTTGAAATAGCTCAACTGGAATTCCATCACCTCCACTAGCTTTGTTCGCAGTGATGCTTTCTAAGGCCCACTTGACTTCACATTCCAGTTCAGATAAACACCAACAAAGATTCCATACACTGCTGAAGATTTTCCAATATCCTTTCCTTAACTTTTTTTTTTATTATAAGGTCTGTGTGTGTGTGTGTGAGTGTGTGTTCGATCATGTCCAACTCTTGCGACCCCATGGACGATATCCCACTTGGCTTCTCTGTCCACGGAATCTTCCAGGCAGGAATACTGGGGTGGGTTGTCCTTTCCTCCTCCAGGGGATCTCCCTGACTCAGGGATTACACCCACATGCCTTGCGTGTCTTGCACTGGCAGGCAGATTTTTTACCACTGCGCCACCTGGGAAGCCCCCACTCCTTAACTATTGGTTAGATTCCTCTGCAAAGAAGGGGACGGGGTGAGGTGGGGACTTCTTACTTGGCCACAAGGTATGTGGACTCGTAGCTCCCCTAGCAGGGAACACACCTGCATCCCTTACACTGGAGGCAAAGTCTTAACAACTGAACCGCCAAGGGAATCCTCATGTTAAAGTACTGACCGCATAAGCACCCATTAGTAAAAGGAAAATTTTAAGCCACCCCACCTTCCCACGTTAGCTATCCTACTCATAAAACGTGGTGCGGACTGGTGTCTGTCACCCATGGCAGGAATCTATTTTCGTCTTGATTTTTCTTCTTGTATCAATAAAAGCAAGAGCAGCCATTCATTTTTCTTACAAAAGAGCCTTGTCATCTCTCTTTTTAAAGTCATTTTTTTTTAATACAGAGGGCACAACTGCCCCTGAGGTTAGCAGTCGTGAATCCTTTGAGGATTTCATTTTCATACTGTTTACCCCGTGCAATATATTAACTTCGATTCAAAGGACGTTAAATCTCTTATGTAAATCTAGTCAGCGATGTGCCGCTTTGCGGAACCCCTCCCAAGGCCCATACATCTTTGCCATCAAAGGATTTCTCCTGTTTCCAATCAGAAGGAAAGTACACATTGAAGCCACAGAAAAACCGGTACATTTCAGAATGAAAGCGTGACCAGAGCACATAGGGAGGCGAGAAAACCTGGTCAGGAAAAGCGCGGCCCACGTCTGCAGAATCCCCACCCCCCACGCCGCTGTTTTGTTCTGCACCAGAATCCAGGTTTCGGTTGTTTGTTTTTTCAAGTGTTCCAGTTTCTAGTTCTCTCTGCGTGGGCCTGGCTAAATCCCATCGATGTTAATGGGAAGTGTGTGCTTACCACAAAGACAGGAGGGGCTGACCTCCCTGCTGCATATGAATACTGCTTCCTAAGTCACCATGGGCTTCCCAGGTGGCACGGTGGTAAAGAACCTGCCTGCCGATGCTGCAGACACAAGAGTCACAGGTTCGATTCCTGGGTCGGGAAGATCCCCTGGAGGAGGGCATGGCAACCCAGTCCAGCATTCTTGCCTAGGAAATTCTAAGGACAGAGGAGTCTGGCGGGCTACAAAAGTTGGAAACGACTGAGCAACTTAGCACACAGGCACATAGCCAGGTGCTGGGACCCAGAGCTGAAAGTGACTTTCCAACTGAGTGAAACTCCTTAAGAGCCAGGGGGCTCACACACACAAGTTACCATATCTATGACCTCCCCGCTACCCCAACACACGCACACAGAATCCTCACCAATCACAGGAGACCTGCCATCTCTTAAGCTACAAACTGCTTTACAAAGAGATGCAAATGTGGTCCAGATATAAATTGCAACCTTCCAGCTTTGGAGGTCCCTAAGGGCCAAATCACTTCATGGCAAATAGATGGGAAAACCATGGAAACAGAGACAGACTTTATCTTCTTGGGCTCCAAAATCACTGCAGATGGTGACTGCAGCCACGAAATTAAAAGAAGCTATGACCAACCTAGACAGCATATTAAAAAGCGGAGACATTACTTTGCCAACAAAGGTCCATCTACTTAAAGCTATGGTGTTTCCAGTAGTCATGTGTGGATGTGAGAGTTGGACTGTGAAGAAGGCTGAGCGCCGAAGAATTGATGCTTTTGAACTGTGGTGTTGGAGAAGACTCTTGAGAGTCCCTTGGACTGCAAGGAGATTCAACCAGTCCATTCTGAAGGAGATCAGTCCTGGGTGTTCATTGGAAGGACTGATACTGAAGCTGTAACTCCAACACTTTGGCCACCTGATGCAAAGAGCTGACTCATCTGAAAAGACCCTGATGCTGGGAAAGATTGAGGGCAGGAGAAGGGGACGACAGAGGATGAGATGGTTGGAAGGCATCACCGACTCAATAGACATGAGTTTGAGCAAGCTCTGGGAGTTGGCGATGGACAGGGAAGCCTGGCGTGCTGCAGTTCATGGGGGTCGCAAAGAGGCGGACGAAACTGAGCAACTGAACTGACTGAAGGGCCAAAGATACTAAGAAAGAAGCTTGAGTGGCAGTGGAGGCTTGGCTAAACTTGTAAGGATATCAGAGGTGGTGACAGTGAACAGACAAAACCCTGCAGGTGCTGAGACTCTCCCGTAAAGCTGCACACCAAGAGCAGATTCACGGGAATTCCCTGGAGGCCCAGAAGTTAGGGCTCCATGCTTCCACTGCGGAGGGCCCAGGTTAGATCTCTGGGTGGGGAACTAAGATCCCGTAAGCCGCAAGGTGCAGTCAAAAAAAAAAAAAGATCTACTAAAGCAAAACTCCTGAGAGAAATCAGAAAAGCAGCTACTCCTGCTTGGGGAGGCGGGCTGACTGGAGAGGGGCAAAGGGAACTTTCTGGGCTGGTAAGAATGTCCTGCCCTGACCACGGGTGCTGGCGACACCCAGGGGAACTGAAAACTCAGTATCGTCTAGACTGCGTCTTAATAACAGAGAAATCTCGATGTATTATTTTACTGATTATCTCATCTGTTTCCTGACCAACATCTCCCACGAATACATTAGCATCGAGGAAGAAGTTACCAGGACTTCCCTGGGAGTCCAGTAGTTAAGAACTGCTTCCAGTGAGGATGTGGGGGTGACCCCCGGTCCAGGAACTAAAACCCCAAACAGCACAGGGCAGTTAAGCCTGCGCACCACAGCCAGACAGAAGCCTGCACACTGCAAGGGAAGAGCTTGAATGCCACTAAGACCCGACGCAGCCTAATAAATAAATACCTTTTTCAAAAAAGAGAAAAAATGTTACCAAAAGCTAAGATGCAATCCACACGATGACCAACAATGGCACTGGTACCAGAATTTTAAAATTCAAATGAGGACATTTTCTGAGAATTTTCTATGAGTCAGGAGCTATCTGCACCTTTCTACTTGCTGTACTTCACAGCACCTCCCAACAAACCACCGGAATAGACACGATCACACCCTACTTACAGATGAGGAAACCGAGGTTCCGAAAAGCTAGTTCCAATCACACGGCTTCTCAACGAGGCTGCAGGGCAACTGTCTGGCCCCACAGCCCTTGTTCTGAGCCACTGAGCTCACAGCTGGGCGTGAAACGAGAGGACTCTGAGGGCGGTCAGACACATTTCAAAATGTACGTCAGCCGCGCACTGGGAATTGATTCTCCGCATAAACATCTAGGGGACTTAGGGGAAACCAGCTGTAGTCACCGGGAAACAGGCGTCCTCCAGTCGTCTTTGACCCCAAGCTCCCTTCTCTGCAGCCCTTGGAAAGAGAGGAAGAACCTGGGCAAGATGACTGCCTCCTTCTGTCTCTGCACCATCACAGGAAACTCTGGCCATGGGGCACTTAGTAGCCTCAGGACTGCCCGAGGCTGCTCGTAACCCTGGCTTCTCTCTACAGCCAGAGGCCCAGGAAAACCAGGACTCAGCTGTTTGCATCGGGAGTCAGGTTCCTGGCTCCTCCTGGAAACTCTGAGCATCATTTCAGCGAAGAGACAAAGGCTAGAACTGGAGTGAGGCTCTCGCTGGAAGGGCGGGAGCCCTCCAAGTCATCCTGGCCCCTACACGGGCCCTCACTGCATTTCCTGAGGGGCTTCTGCAGTCCCCGGGGTCAGCATCATTGGTACCGACATGCAGAATACATCTCAGGCCAGAAATGGGCGTAGCACCTGCCTTCAAGTTGCGTTCAACACTTTGATCCTTGGTCACCAGGCCCAAGAACCAACGTGGTCTCCCCCTGCAGAGGGAGCAACTCTATTCTAAATAGTTTCAAACACCTTGACTACACATCTGAGCTAATGTAGTTTCCCGTAAGTTTCCAACTTCCAGAAAGGCACTGCGGCGACTTAAGACAGAGGCCTCTGTGCCTGAAGATAAAAAATACTTAAAAGGCCACACCACCCTCTCCAAGGACTCCCTAGTGGCTCAGAGGTAAAGAATCTGCCTGCAATGCAGGAGACCCAGATTTGATCTGTGGGCCAGGAAGATCCCGTAGAGGAGGGAATGGCCACCCACTCCAGTATTCTTGCCTGGAGAATCCCATGGACAGAGGAGCCTGGCGGGCTACAGTCCATGGGCTCACAAAGAGACTAAGCAACAAACACCTTCACCTCTGTTCCAAAGAAAACTAGTAGCTTTGGTGAAGAACCTTCCAGACTCCCGTGTATTTATTTACAAGCCTCAGGTGAGTCACACTCCATACACAGACACACCGAAGCGCAGAATCGTGGTCAACCCCTCACGCTCACATAGACTCCATCACAAACAGAAAACGATTCAAAGAGCACAAGCCACGGGGTCAGAGGCCCTGCCTTTCTCGGGACCCAGGGCCCAGTACCCAGCAATCCGCGGTGAGCAGGCAGGAACCGCTTGCTGAAACAAGGAGAGACTGGACAGCAGATAGACAGATGGAAGGAGGAGCCGAGGCGCCGAGGCCCGCAGTGGATGGAACAGAGCGCCACCAGGAAAACCTCAGGGGCTCCCAACGTGTTGGCCTGGGGGCGTCCTCTCCCTTGAAAGACCACGTTCTGTTCCAGCCACCTGAAGGACAGAGACCCTGCGGCTGCCCAACCTCAGACACCCCCGAAAAGATGCCCCAACTGACTCACCAGGGGAACCCAGTAGGTGTAGAGCGCTCCGAGTCGCATCTCGGGGACGAACTGGGAGCAGGCGAGAAGCAGGAAGTAGAGGTTGAAGAAGTATTTGAACTGGTTAAACAGCACCTGCGATGGAGAGAGAAGACACCTGAGGCTGGTGGGCTCGGAGCGAGGCAGACGGGTGACCTTGCAAACACTCCCTCAGGAGAACGCAACTCACGTGGCACCTGCACGCACACTTTACACTGACACCTGTTTAGGAACACACACCTGGGTGATGAAAACATCATTTGTCAAATAAAGAAGCAAATGACACCCGTGGGAATTCTAAGCACCAAATTCAGCACAGTGGGGACCTCTGGGTGTGGGGTCTCTGACAACAGCTGTTAGGCTTTATTTTTTAAACCTCTTTTCCAAGTGCAGAAAAGGCCACTCCAAATGCCACTGGAGAGGGTTTAGTGAGAAAGGCCTAGGTTGTAAGATTGAATCAAGAGGGATACATCGATGTCTCGATGGTATGATTTCAGCGCCAGAAGTAACTACAGCAGAATTCCATCCCACGTGGCCGGAGGGTTCTGGCGGTTTCCAACTCATCTGGCCATCAGGCAACGAGCGGAAATGCCCTGTCTGCTCAGGGCACCGTCCAGCCCCTCGTTCCTGCCCTGCCGTGGGGACGTGGATGCTCCGCACACCCCAGCGGTGCAGCTGCAAGATATGGGAGAGTGGCCTGACGTGCTTCAGAGTTTCCATGAATGAGACATTAACTTGCACTTGACTTCAGATACAGAGACTTCAGGGGCCAGGGGGGAGGGCTGAACCGGGTAGCAATAAATGGAGTCAAAAATCACCCTTAAAGAAACATTCAGGGGCTTCCCTCAGGGCTCAGTGGTAAAGAATCCGCCTGCCAACGCAGGAGACACAGGTTCGATCCCTGGTCCAGGAAGATCCCACATGCCATGGAATAACGAGACCTGTGGGTCACAGCTATCGAGCCTGGGCCCTGTGGGCAGCGAGCCGCAACCACTGCGCCTGTGTGCCCCAGGGCCTGTGCTCCACGGCGAGAAGCCTCTGCGGTGAGCTGCCTCCGTACTGCAACTAGAGAGCAACCCTCTGCTCGCTGCAACTGGAGAAAAGCCTGCAGGCAGCAGCAAAGACCCAGCACAGCCAAAAATAAACCAATTATTAAAAAGAAATTCAGGCTAACCTTACGCTACAGTATGAGGTATTTGTTTCCATGTTCTCTCTCAGTAAATCAGTGATTTATTTTTTTTTCTTTCAGCTTTGGAACCGATTGTTGCTGCCACTTCTACAGCCAGCTGGTGTAGTTTTGGAGGTTACCATGGATAGAAATCGATATTTAACTTAAGGGTGTGCTGGGCAGGGGGGGAAGGTTTTCAGAAGGCTTGTCTGTTGATTTGTATAAATTAATGGACAAAACAGACAGTCGCAGAGTAATATACTACTAAACAAAACAAACATTAGCAAATGTGTTAATAGAAAATCTCTCTGGGTGGAAGTATTAAAATCTATCTTACAAAGATTTCTTGGGACTTCCCTGGCAGTCCGGTGGTTAAGGATCCACCTCCCGAGATTCCCTGCTGGTTCAGCGGCTAAGACTCCAAGCACCCAATGCAGGAGGGCCCGGGTTTGTTCCTTGTTCTGGGAGCTAGATCCCGCATGTCACAACTCAGACTCAGCAGAGCCAAATAAATAAATACTTTTAAAAAATTTAAAGAAAGAATCCACCTCCCAACGCAGAGGATGCAAGTTTGATCCCTGGTCGGGGAACTAAGACCCCACATGCTGTGAGGCAAGTAAACCCACAGGCCTCAACTGCTGAGCCTGCACGCCTCAGCAAAAGACCCCATGGGCTGCAACCACAACAGTACAGCCAAGGAAAAATAAAAAAATTTCTCTACACTTTTATCCCCCAGCTTTTCTATTCTGAATATGTGCTCCAAGATGGTAAGGGGGGGAAATATAGGCATTGATTTTTTTTTTTTTTTTGGTAACAAAGCTAGGCCCTCAAAATATCTTTTTCACTCCTCTTAGGCCGAACACACCAAATAAATGTGAAGTTATTCCAACCGATCAGATGGAGTCTCACTGCCTTGCAGACAGAAGGCAACATCTTTCAGGTGCTCAGGACTAAGGGAGGTGAAAGGCCAGCAGCTGGGGTGACGTGGAAAAGACACGATCCTGCGGCAGGAGCCTCGGTCTTCTAAGACCGGTACCACTGCAAACATGTGGTATAAGAAGGAAAAAACGATGTTGTCCCGGCCCGTACGTACCCCAGGCAGAAAGGTGAAGAAGTTATACTTCTGGTTGTTAATGACATTTCGAGGGTATCGCTGGTCCCTCTTCTCCGGGTGCCCCAACCAGACTGTGCGGGGCCTGGGCTCGCCTCCTCCGCAGCATCTCAGCCACTCGCTGCACCTGTGGGAAAGACACACCCACACGGTCAAGGCCACACCCACACCGCCAAGGCCACGCCCACACCGCCAGGCCGCCCAGGCCACGCCCTCTCAGAACTTCTCTCTCTAAAGCATCATCACTGGGTCAGAACCACAGCCCCACATGGGGCTTCACCCTTCAGTGGGCAGGGAAAACAGAGCTGAGGCATCTAAGAAGCCAGCTGTGGTCTAAATCAAAGATGCTTTGTCCCCAAGCCCAAATTATTTAGGAAAGCAGGATCTGGGTTTTTTTTTAAGATTTAGAAAGTAAATACATAACAATAAGAACTTTTATCAATTTGACATGTTGCAGATGAGAGAGGAAAGCTCAGGACAGCTGAAAAAAGCCCCCGAGTCTGCCAAAATGTGAGAAACGGCTGAGTCTGGCCTTGAAGCCGGTCTGTCTTATTCTCAAAGCTATCAAGAGTGCTAGTCACACCAAGATTACTATCAAAGAAGAGAAGGAAAAGAATCTCCTTCCATACCCATCTCTCCTTTTTAGCAACACATTGCAGGAAAACGCCAGGAAGATGTTGACTCAGAGCCACATAACCGGGAGACGGGCCAGCGTGCCAGCTGTAGGCAAGCTGACCCCAAGGGCTGCCCCCAGAGGGCAGCTCCTCAGGTGCCCTGTGCAAGGGCAGGGACACCTGGTCACCTGCCCGGCTCTGATGAAATTAGGCTGCTCTGAGACACATATCCTCAACCCCGACTCTCACCCAAAAAAGGCACCACATCCTTCAGGAGAGCCCGTGAACAAGGCATCTTGAGAATTATGACCCTCATCAGCCCCTTGTAGTAGAAAGACCACAGGCAGAATGTTCCTACCCGGGCCCCAGCACACACACAGGCTGCGAGGGAGGAAGCCCAGCCCGGCCAGCCCCTTGAGACGCTGCCAGCTGAAAGCAAACCATCCCGATGCGGCCATCACGACTTACATAATTACTTGTCAGCGGCAGACCCACCTTCTGTCCCTTCTCTTTCAGACCAGGCATGTCCTGCTGAGGCGCTGGGTACAGATCTGAGCACACACAGGCCGTGGGCTCAGGACTCTAAACATTGGCAAGCCAGCAAGTCGCCTGCTCAGATGCTCAAAATTTCCATGATGAAACACGATGCTCTTTCTTAAAAATAGCATCCTGGTTCCAGTAAACCGGTGCTGGGGGTGGGGCAGGGAGGCTGCTGGTGGCTCCCATGAGGACAGGTTTCACTTCTAAGTAACTCATTCGTGTTGGCCAGAGAAACACAGGGAAACCTGGAGGAATCCAACCCCGTTCCTGCTCTTGGGTGTGAATCACCCAAGCGGGCCAGCGTGGGGCGAAGTGCCGAGAGAAGGGGGGACGGGGGATTCGCTGAGCACAAGCACACCCTTCCATCTGCAGAAACCTTCGTCGTGGGCTTTGAGTCTGCCGTGCACCAGCAATTCTCCCCCTATCCTGTAACAATCCGGTAATGATGATGCCCAGAGTGGGACGTTTCTAAGGAAAGCTGAAGAGAACCACAGACGGTCGGGCTGACTGTTGATGTGAGTTCTGTTTGCCTTCTGCTGGCAGAAGGTTCCACACAACAAAAGTTAAACTCTCTGAGGCGTAACCCTCAGGCATGCACGTGCACGGGGCAGCTCATGCAGGGCAGCCTGCGTGAGGCAGCGAAGACTGGAAACCGACCTAACTGGCCATCAGAGCAGGGGGCAGGGGCTGGTTGGGGCTTCCGTGGCGGTCCGGCGGTTTAGACTCCCGGCTTCCAATGCAAGGGGTATGGGTTCAATCCCTGGTCAGGGAACTAAGACCCCACATGCTGTCTGGTGCGGCCAAAAAAGTATTAAAGGAAAAAAGGGGGTGCTGGTCAAACAAGCAGGAAAGATTCATACAAGGGGATGCTCAACAGTCTTTAAAGGAGGAGACAGAGCTGCGTGTGCTAAATGGTCCTATTTGCAAGTCTGCTAAATGGAAAAGGCTGAAAGGTGTGTCCAGGACGCCATTCTTTGCACGAAGCAAGAGGATAATGCGCAGACGTGCTTGAAAGTGCAGAAAACCTGCATAATGAGCTGATAACGTGGGTTCCTTTGGAAGGAGGGGGTGGGGGGCCTTTTCCTATGTATTCTCTGGTCACACTGGACACATATTACCTGTGTGTGGGGCTGAATGTGTGCATATTACCTATGGGGCTAAATGTAAGCATACTACCTATGGGGCTAAATGTGCGCATATTACCTGTGTGTGGGGCTGAATGTGCGGGTATTACCTATGGGGCTAAATGTAAGCATATTACCTACGGAGCTAAATGTGTGTCTATGTGTGTATCTGTGTGTGTTTTCAGCTAAATCCATAATATAAGCATTTATTAAGAGCTCACTTGGTCCAACCAAGGTTCCAGGTCCTGGGAAGGGATTGAGGGGGAACCTAACTTTGGAACAAGACCCTTCGCTTCTGCTTCCTCACAAATACAAAAGCAGGCAAGCACTTGGCACAAGGCAAAATAAGGACTTTGTGTCACCGAGGTCTGTGTAGCTGGCCCCAGACCGAAGCTCTTCGGCATGCGTATTAGCTGCCCTGCCCGAGCCACGCCCATGAATTCTCACATCAAGGGACAGGCTGGAAGCTCCCTAGTCACCCTTCAGTGCCTGCTGGGTGGGTGGACAGACTCCTTCAGGGCAGTGACATGCTAAGTGTCCTCAGTAGCAGGCGCTGGAGAGACGCCCCTGGAGGAAAAGGTGCCCCCCACCTCCTCTCCTACCCCCCCAGGTTCCCAGGCCGCAGCCCGGAGGCCAGGTGGGCAGCGTCTGCATGTGAGTCGTGCTGTGGTCGGCCATGTGCCCGGGACATGATGTCCCTCAGGCCCTTCAGCCCCCCTGTGGCCCTGGGGTCACCTTCCCAGGGCCCTCCCGTGCACACCCCAGGCTCCGGCCCCTCCACGCCAGAGCTGGGATTCTCTCACAGCCAGGTTTGTCTGGGGGCCCTTCTGCCGGCGTCCACCAGGAAGGCTGCGGGCTCCTGCTCCCTCACACCAAGTGTGCCAACCACTGCTGTGCCTACCACCCCGTCTTCACCACAGGGACTGATGCCTGCTTGCCCCGCCTGCAGACTGGCTCCACTCCCGCCATCCAGTGGCCTGAACTGCACCATCTCCAACCAGCCCGGCACCCCAGCCTTAGGGGGGGCCCTGTCCAAGTGCATCCTGCCTCAAGTTCGGGCCCTCAGCCTAGGCCACGTATCCCGCACTTACTCTTTCATCAGAATTCAGTAAGTCAGTTTCCCTCCATCTCTCCACCTGAACTAGCCAAGGCCGACCACACCTCTGAGCTCCAGGTATGATGAGCCCAGGACGCAGGCTTGGCCAAGCAAAGCCCTCGACATGCCCATAGGCTCAGAGGAGGGGCCGATGAGAGGCCTGGTGGGGGGGTTTCGTTAGAAATTCCAGAAAAGATGTGCCCTTCACCCTGCGGTTGTTTAGGTGGCAGAAAACAAGCCTGGAGTTGCAGGCAGCCAGCTGCCTTGCTCCCATTTAGGGAGAGTCAGCCTGAAAAATGGAGTCGCAAGGAAGATGCGGAGACACCAGAGGCTCTGAGCACCCGGGCGGAGAGCCTAGGTGTGTCCATCTCCTCGGCTTCTCCTGCCTTCCATGCGCGCTGTGCCACTTCAGTCGTGTCTGACTTTGTGACCCCACGGACTACAGCCCCTCAGACTCCTCTGTCCATGGGATTCTCCAGCAAGAATACTGGAGTGGGGTGCCACGCCCTCCTCCTCCAGGGGATCTTCCCAACCCCGGGATCGAACCCAGGTCTCTTACGTTTCCTGCACTGGCAGGCGGGTTCTTTAACCACTAGCGCCACCTGAGAAGGCCAAGTGTCAGGCATCAGTAAATTGGCTTCTGTTTTTATTTTACTCTGCTAAAGCCAATGTTGGGCTTTCCAGATGGCTCAGCGGTAAAGAACCCATCTGCCAGTGCAGAAGTCGCGGGTTCAATCCCTGGGTTGGGAGGATTCCCTGGAGGAGGAAATAGCAACCCGCTCCGGTATTCTTGCCTGGGGAATCTCATGGACAGAGAAGCCTGGCGGGCTACAGTCCATGGGGCTGCAAAGAGTCACACACACATAGTCGGCAAAGTCAGTGTTAAGTGGGTGTGTTAACTGCCCCCCAGGTCTCCTAACAGTCCTGTCTGCCACGCGACTGGACTGTCCTGAAAGATGCTTTTTACTGCATTTTTTATGCGTTTTGTGCATCTTCACTTCTAAGCTTTTAAAGCCTGTGGTCTTATCATCCTGACCTCTCCACACTGATTTCTTCGGGGCTGTGCAAACATGGAAATTTTACACTGAAGTTACTTAAAATAAGAGCTGAGTTCCTCATTCTCAGTAGCCGCATCCTGAGTGCTCCGCAGTCACAGGAGGCCAGCGGCATGGATGGGTGGTGCAGATGGAGAGCACGCCAGCAAGACAGAGCTTCCCCTGGACCGTGCGGCCTTACGGCTTCAGTCAAGGCCCCTCCTCCCGCCTGGCTCTGGACCAAACCTCAGTCAAGGGAACATCAGTAAGCGGCCCCCCAACTGAAGGCAATCTGCTGAGCAATCACACACACAGACACAGACACAGACACACAGACACACACACACACACGCACGGGATTTCTACATACCAACCACCTCCACTTTCTAAGTTCTAGAGTTTGCCTCAATTTGCATGTGTTCTTTTTTTTTTTTGGCCGGGGGGCAGGGGGAGCAGGGGGGTGCATTTCAAGGCATTTGGAATGTTTTAGTTCCCAGACCAGGGATCAAATCCGCATCCCCTGTGGGAGTCTGAACCCCTAGGGAACCAGGGAAGTCCTTTCAATCTGCATGTCTTAAATCAGTGATCCTCAGCAGGAAGAAGGGGGCTAGTTACTGGTGTCTCCTAGGTGGAGGAGGCCAAGATTCTGCTAAACATTCTAGAAAACCCAGGACAACGCTCCCCCCCAACCAAGAATGATCCAGCCCCAAATGCCAGTTATGCCTTGTTTGAAAATTCCTGCCCTTTATTTCTACCAGTGTATCTTAAACGGTAACCTAAAGGACCTTCCTGACAGTCCAGTGCTTAAGATCCCAAGCTTCCAATGCAGGGGGCTTGGGTTCGATCTCTGGTCAGGGAGCTAAGATCCCACATGCTACACAGCACAGCCAAAAAATAAAAACAAACAATCAAAATTAAAAAAAAAAAAAAAAGGTAACAATCAGTTCAGTTCAGTTCAGTCGCTCAGTCGTGTCCAACTCTCTGTGACCCCATGAATCGCAGCACGCCAGGCCTCCCTGTCCATCACCAACTCCTGGAGTTTACCCAAACTCATGTCCATCAAGTCGGTGATGCCATCCAGCCATCTCATCCTCTGTTGTCCCCTTCTCCTCCTGCCCCCAATCCCTCCCAACATCAGAGTCTTCTCCAATGAGTCAACTCTTCACATGAGGTGGCCAAAGTATTGGAGTTTCAGCTTCAGCATCAGTCCTTCCAATGAATACCCAGGACTAATCTCTTTTACGATGGATTGGTTGGATCTCCTTGCAGTCCAAGGGACTCTCAAGAGTCTTCTCCAACACCACAGTTCAAAAGCATCAATTCTTAGGTGCTCAGCTTTCTTCACAGTCCAACTCTCACATCCATACATGACCACAGGAAAAACCATAGCCTTGACTAGACGGACCTTTGTTGGCAAAGTAAGGTCTCTGCTTTTTAATGTGCTGTCTAGGTTGGCCATAACTTTCCTTCCAAGGAGTAAGCGTCTTTTAATTTCATGGCTGCAATCACCATCTGCAGTGATTTTGGAGCCCCCCAAAATAAAGTCTGACACTGTTTCCAATGTTTCCCCATCTATTTCCCATGAAGTGATGGGACCAGATGCCATGATCTTCGTTTTCCGAATGTTGAGCTTTAGGCCAACTTTTTCACTCTCCACTTTCACTCTCATCAAGAGGCTTTTAGTTCTTCACTTTCTGCCATAAGGGTGGTGTCATCTGCATATCTGAGGTTACTGGTATTTCTCCCAGCAATCTTGATTCCAGCTTGTGCTTCTTCCAGCCCAGCGTTTCTCATGATGTACTCTGCACACAAGTTAAATAAGCAGGGTGACAATATACAGCCTTGACGTACTCCTTTTCTTATTTGGAACCAGTCTGTTGTCCCATGTCCAGTTCTAACTGTTGCTTCCTGACCTGCATATAGGTTTCTCAGGAGGCAGGTAAGGTGGTCTGGTATTCCTATCTCTTTCAGAATTTTCCACAGTAACACTATCATAAATGGAAAACTAGTATCACTTGCCATAAATAGAAGGCAAACAACCAAATCCACACCAGGAGGAGCGAATGTTACTAACTTCCCGCTGACACAGGGGCCCTGCCCCCAAGCCTCCAGTCTGCTGCTGCTGGACATCAGCAAGTGTCTGCTGTTCAAAAGTGGACCCTGGGACTTCCCTGGTGGTCCAGGGGATAAGAATCCGCCTTCCAATGCAGGGAATGTGGGTTCGATCCCTGGTGGAGGAAGAAAGACCCTGCCTGCCACGGGACAACTCAGTCTCGCTCGACGCATGGAAGAGCCTGCAGGCTGCAATGAAGGTCCTGTGCAGCCAGAATTCTGTTTAGAAAAAGAGGCTTGACAGAAAACAAGGAAATTCTGTAAAGCAATCATCCTTCTATAAAAAAAATAAACTAAAAAGCAAAAGAAAAAAAAATTGGGCCCTGGCCGGGTTAGAAATATTGAAGGAAAACTGAAAAGGGAAGTTAAGGGTCTCACTATACGTCTGCATGAGATTTACTTCCTGTCCCTGAATTACTTAGATATTACCACTGTAGCACCTGGAGCCAGCATCTGCCTGTATTTGGGGAACCGCTGTCCTGCAGCAAAGCCGTGGGCTTGGTGGCAAATTTCTAAGTGACGAAGTCCTCCCCCGGCACCCCTCGTCAGTCGAAACAGAAGAGGCAGCAAGCAGCCAGGCCCCCACTTGACATCTGGATTTATACCCACAGCTCTTTCTCCAGCAGCTGCCCCACACCCCACCTGTCCAGGGGTGGAAGTCAGCCCCACGGGAGGTCCAAGGGGGGCGTACCTGGAGCTGTGGGGGCAGCTGTCACCCTGCTGCTGCTTCTCAACACCAAACTGAGCCGTCTGTCACTTTCCCAGACACATTAGCTCCTATCCCACCTTCTAGACAGACTGGGGACAGAGGCTGCAAGATAGAACCCCTGAGTGTGGTAAATCAATGCAGAGGCTGGAAAAGAAGGAACAGGAGTCCCAGTTTCAGAACAGCAGGACCACATGGGCTGAGTAATAAATACCGGCTTGCTTTTTTTTTTGGCTGTGCTGTTTGGCACGTCAGCTCTTCATTCACCAACCAGGGATCGAACGCTGCCGTGGAAGCATGGATCCTTAACCACTGGACTGCCAGAGAAGTCCCTGAGCGCTGGCTTTTAAACCAGACAGACCTACATGCAAACCCCAGCCCAGCTCCACCCCAGCTGTGCACCCCTGGACAATCAGTCATATCCGACATCTTCTATGCTTCCCTCTCTTCCTGTCTGTAATAAGACCTGCTTTGCTGAATTATCAAAAGGATTAAGGACTCTATATATACAAAGGGCATAAGACAATGCCTAGCACATAACAATGGCACCCCACTCCAGTACTCTTGCCTGGAAAATCCCATGGACGGAGGAGCCTGGTGGGCTGCAGTTCATGGGGTCGCTAAGAGTCGGACACGACTGAGCGACTTCACTTTCACTTTTCACTTTCATGCACTGGAGAAGGAAATGGCAACACACTCCTGTATCTTGCCTGGAGAATCCCAGGGACGGGGGAGCCTGATGGGCTGCCGTCTGTGAGGTTGCACAGAGTGAGACACAACTGAAGCGACTTAGCAGCAGCAGCAGCGCATAACAGGCATTCCATTAACAGTAGATATTTCTCTTGAGTTATTTTTTCAGATTAAAAAACACATGAAAAATTTCTCACTTGTTGCTCACTAGCAAGAGCGATTCAACTAGGTTAAGATGGAAGGCTAGAAATAATTGAGCTTACACTGCTCCCAGCTTAGACCATTTAAACACAGGGAAACCAAAGGGGACGTTCTTACGGCCTGACTCTAGAGCAGACAGAAGCTCTGATGGCCAGTAGCCTGCTGGCCAGATGTGCGGTGGTTTCACACAATCTGGGCAAATGCAAGGGGTAAAGCAAACACTACAGGGGGACGCGCCAAGGGAACAGAGTTTCTAGAAAAGGCAACTCGCGTAACAGGGAGCCGCCTCCAAAGAAACGGTCGTTTCTGCCTTGGTGCTGCCGCCAGCAGCAGGCACTCAGTAAATATTTGCTAAATTGACTTTGTGACGCACCCACCCTCCCTGAAGCCGGAGTCCAGAAATCTAGACTTTTCAGTGTTGACACTGGGCAGATCCAGGAAGAATGCAAGGAAAAATTAAACGCAATGCAGAGAACAAACTGTGGGTACGTGGGGAGAGGGGCGAGATAGGGGAAAGGGATTAAGAGGTACCAAGTACTATCTAGCTGCAAGGATACGCGGCCCGACACAGGGGATATGCCCAGTATTTTATAATAACTAAAGACGGACTGCAACCTTTACACGGTACATCTGAAACTTAGATAATACTGAACACTAAATACACACAGTGTTTTTAAAAAGCAGCACAGAGGAAATGGCCAGCAGCAGTGGTTCTCAATGTGAGGATGGGGTCAATTTGCCTCTGGGGACACTTGGCGACGTCTCGAGAGAAGTTTGGTTATCACAACTGCAGGTGCAGGGCAGGGAAGGGCCAATGGCAGTGAGTGGGTGGAAGCCAAGGGCACTACGGAACATCCCAGGGTGCACAAGCTGGCCCCATGCAGAGGGTTACCTGGCCCCAAATGCCAAGAATTGATGCTTTTGAATTGTGGTGTTGAGGAAGACTCTTGAGGATCCCTTGGACTTCAAAGAGATCAAACCAGTCCATCCTAAAGGAAATCAACCATGAATACTCATTGGCGAACTGATGCTGAAGCGGAGGCTCCAATACTGTGGCCACCTGATGTGAAGAGTCGCCTCATTGGAAAAGACCCTGATGCTGGGAAAGATAGATGGCTAAAGGAGAAGTGGGTGGCAGAGGATGAGATGGTTGGATGGCATCACCGACTCAAGGGACATGAGTTTGAGCAACTCTGGGAGGTAGTGGAAGACAGAGGAGCCTGCAGAGGTGTGCTGCAGTCCACGGGGTCGCAGAGTCGGACATGACTCAGCGACTGTACAACAAAATGCTAACAGTCCCGAGTCTGTCCCCTGCATGTCAGTGATGAGGGAAATATCCTCCAGCTGCACCGTCAAAAACAGCGGCCACAAGCAACACACGGCTGTTGAGCACTGGAAACGCAAAATTTAAATTTCAGTTCACTGATTTAACGACCAAAAACAGCCACATGAGTCTAGGAGCTGCCATACTGAACGGCTGGTCCCGAAGGCCTAGAAGGACGTAACCCCAACCATTAAGCACTTGGGGGCGGCGTGGAGGGGGACTGGAAGGAATGGAAGGGAAACCTCTCTGTTTGTTCCAGAAACAGGGAATTGGCTAGATTTTTTTTTTTTTAACTGGAAGAATATAAAATCTAGACGAATGTCAGGAAGGAAGCAGTCCACTTAAGTCTGAAGTATCTCTGGCCATAGGAATGCTACTGTCCCGAGAAGAAACAAGACCACAGTTGCCCCCCTTATCCATGGGGGACGCGGTCCAAGATCCCCCAGCGGGTGCCTGAAGCCGAGGGCGGTTCCAAACTCCACAGGCACTGTGCTTTCCCTAAACACACAGACCTGCAGATCAAGCTTCACTTGTAAGTCAGGCACAGTAAGAGATTAACAAGAGTAACTGATAATAAAACAGAACAATTGTAACAATAAAAGTTATGTGAATGCAGGCTCTCTCTCAAAACATCTTACAGTATGAATTAAATGACTTTCTCCCCTTAACTAAGTACTTATCACACACCCTGTGGCCGTAATCTTTGCAGTATGAAGTCATGAAAACTCACAGGACTTTCTTTTTCCCTCTTCACAATTTAACAAACAGAAGATTCATCCTTTCTGTACATCTTAGCAACCTCGGCATAAGATTGTTTTTTTAAGTCGAGAACTTCCCACTTTTCACTTAAAGGAAGCATTTTACAGCTTCCTTGTGACATATCCATATTGCCCACATCATTATTTGGGGTCATTTTTAAGTAAAATGAGGGTTATTTGAACACAAGCACTGTGATACAGTCGGTCTGGTAACAGAGGGGGCTGAGTGGCTACCAGGCTGGACAGGCGGGACAAACGATGGTGGTTCAAGTCCTCCAGGGCAGGAGTGAGCAGCAAGACACAGAGTCTCATCATGCGACTCAGAAGGGCCGACAATGTGAAACTTACATTTATTTCTGAAACTTTCAATATTCTTGGGTCCCTCATGCCTAACTGCAACCATAGAAAGCAAAAGCTCAGAGAAGGTGGGACTACCGTGCATCAGTGAAAAAGGCCAAGTCAACGTGGCAACTTCTTCCAATGTAAAGCTCAGATCCTCTCACCTAGAAGGCCACCCTGGACGCGTCTTAGACAAATATTGGCACGAGGTGACCGAAGGGAAATGCACTCGGATGCTCACAGCAGCAATACACAGAGAGAGCAAAACGCTGGGAACACCCAGATGCCCGTGGCAGGCGGACCCCTGGACAGCGGGCCCGCAGCCTGAGCAGAGTGAGGGAGGGACGCACACGCTGGCTGCATGGGGCCCAGGTGACAAAGTGGAGGAAAAACAAGGCGGGAGACGGGCAATTCACCGTGCCACGTCTTAATGAAAATGATACATGCTGACGTATGCAGGAGGAAAAATGCTGGAAAGCAAATGCGCACACACGCTCGGGAGTAACTCAGGCTCTCTGGGGGCAGGCGCAGTCACGGACGGTGGACACCGCCTTCTCTCCCTATTTCTTTTCTCATGGCTTAAGTCGTCTCCTGCTCTTCACAGCGCCTGACGCCTCTCGCGGCGCGTCCCACCCCACGGAGATTCACTACTGATGAACTCACGTGCGTCCCTGCTCCCTGTTCATCCCAGGCCCTCCCTGTCAAGCCACCAACTGCAGGCAAGACAGGCGGGCTCCAGAGCCCTGCAAGTCCTTTCCTTGCTGCTCTAATTCCCTCCAACTCCCACCCCCTCTGCAAGACTCACCCACACCAGACTTTCTCGAGCAAGCCCATCAGCCAACTTCTCCTTATCCCTCGAAACCCATCGTGCTGTTCCCAAAGAGAAGAGGAAGCAACTCTGTTCTCCCTTAAACTTACCTGCTTCTCTCTAAACCAGGACTGGCAAACTCAAATCCACAGAAGCCCGGCAAGAAAAGAGTAAACAAACAAAAATAAACACACGACCCAGCGGGACGGGGCTCCTGAGAAGCCCAGACCCAGTAGGCAGGAAGCAGTTCCTTCCAGGCTGTTTCTGCACAGGCCCAGCACAACAGACCCTCCAGCTCTTCACGACAAAGATAAACACACATTCTAAGGGCCAACACTCAGTTTTTAAATGTTGGCAACTGACTCAATTTTAAAATACTAGGCAACACTAACACCACACTGAGGTATTACTTTTTTCTGCTTAGCATGATGAGCAAGACCAAAGGGCCTAACAACACCTGTGTCTGGTCAGGATGGCCAAACAGGCGTTTCCACCACGGGGAGGGGCCCAAATCAGGGTCACCTCCTGGAGGGCAACCTGGCAACAGCTACCGAGATTACAAACAGGCATCCTTTTGACCCAACAGTTACCCTTCGAGATATTCCGTATGTTCAGAAATGGGCACAAAGACCATTCACCATAATATTATTAGTAAGAGCAAACCATTAGAAATAACCTGAACCCCAGGCCTGGGATACAACAAGCGCTCCGCAATACACTGGTTAAATAAAACACAGCACACCTGTATGACCATATGGAAAATTAGACAGCCAGTGGAAACGTGCTGTATGACGCAGGGAGCTCACACTCGGTGCCACACGCCAACCGAAAGGGGGTGGGGGTGGGAGGGGAGGGGGCGGTTTGAGGGGGAGAGGTTCAAGAGGAGGGGACACACAGATAACCTATGGCTGACTCACACCGATATATGGCAGACACCAATACAATATTGTAAAGCGATTATCCTCCAATCGAAAATAAATAAATTAAAAAAATAAAGTACCTCTATTCAATGGAACCCTATAAAGCCACTTTAAACAAATTGTCTTTAAAGAAACGAAGAAGTTTTCATGTACGGATATGGAACAAGCCCAGGGTATATTGTTAAGTGAAAAAAGTATGTTGTATTATGTGAGGGGTACTAACAAGTGAATAAAAAAGGGAAAAATCTATGTGCATTTCTTTAGATACAAAATATCTGTACTGTTTCCATCAATGGTTAGAGGCTGTCTAGAACGGCACTGAAGAAATTGGTGCGTGTTCGCCCGGGGAAGGGCACCAGGTGGCTGAACGCAGCACGTGGGAAGCGCGCTGGATCTGCAATCCACACACTTCTGCACCTTTAACACTGAACTACATGACTGTGACGGATCAGACTGCTCACATTTACAAACAAAACAAACCACAAAGCCTGCCTGCTGCAAAGCAGCACACAACTCAGCCCCAAGCAGACATCTCAGCCCCAAGCTTGTGGGTCGGAGACCAGATTCTACTCACCTCCGGCCCCAGGCCTGGTATGCAGCAGGCGCTCGGCCGCTCTGCTGGGAAGCCCTCCACACGCCCCAGGCCCCCAGCACGCAGGGACCTGACCTCATGCACGGACACTGAGCTAGGCCATCTGCTCACAGGTTCCAGAAGAGGTCTGAGTGCAGCCGCCCCCAGGCAGAGCCAGGCATGCTGCAGGGACCGCATGATCCCAGAGAACTGAATGCAATCAAGTGACGACACGGAAGGCAAGTCCCCAGAGGGCAGAGCACCAAGCGAGCCCATCCAGAAAGCCCTCAGTGTGTGCCGGACGCCAGGGGAAGCTGTCAACGCGCATTCCTCCCTCGCTCCCCATCCTGCACTGAGTCCTGCAGCTGGAGGGGGCTGAGGGGACTGTGGCTTTAGCAGACAGATCCCAGAACCTGCCTTTGGAGACCTCACGCTACCAAAGACTCCAAGAGCCACGCCTGGATTGTCCAGACCACCCGAACTCAAAGATGGAGGCACAGTAGGACGCACGCGGGTCCCCAGGGCCGCTGCCCACACCCTGCTGGTTCCTCCCTCTGAGGTCAGCCTTGACAGTGGCTGTCTCTGCTCCTGCCCTTGCCGCAGGCCACACACTGAGGCCTAAGCACGCGACAGACATCAGCTCATCCGGTCCTCACACCCCTAGAGCACTGTCATCACAACGCTCATTTTCAGAGAGCTGAACTCACCCAGCCAGAGTCACAGGGCCAGGGAGAGGCATCCAGGCTCTGGGCCCCTCCGGGTCCTGGCAGCGGAGCCTGGCCGCGGGGAGCCAGCACCTCCACCGGGAAGCCTCCTTCCTCCCGGCCCAGCTCCTCCCCTGCCCCCTGGAGGCCTGGACCACAGCCCAGAGGCTGCGCTGCCCACCGGGCATGGCTTTGGTGCTGAGACAGCCCCGCATGGCCACGAGCAAAGCTTCCAAGGGCTCCTGTAAAATGCCAGATTGTTACAGCACCTGTCGCTTGGGGGGAGTCGACTTCTGGAACCAGGGGGTGGAGGGGCTGGTCCGAGGTGGACACGGCCACACCTCTCCTGATGCTGCTGCCCGCCAGGAACAGGACCGGGGCTCCTGTCTGCAGGGCGGCAGACGTGATGTCTGCACGCAGCTCTGTCAGGAGAAACTATATCAGACACGGTGTCTGTACGCAGCTCTTTCAGGAGAAACTATATCAGACGTGGTGTCTGCGAGCAGCTCTTTCAGGAGAAACTATATCAGACGTGGTGTCTGCACGCAGCTTTGTCAGGAGAAACTGTATCTACAAGCGCTTTTACTCACTCAGCACTTACTGAATGCCTGCACGCTCTGTTCTCTCGTGACCACCAAATGTACCATCACGAGGCGGTCGAGCCCCAGTCCATATACAGAGTGTGCCCATGGGCCGTCAGCCGCAGGCCCCCTGCCCTCCAGCTCCTCCCATCTCAGATACTCAGAAACACAGAGAAAGGAAAAACCTTATCCTCTTACATCTTTTTCTCTCCTTTTTTAAAACTTTCCCAATCTCATGGGTATGCACTAGGCAAAGGAAAAATGTAAATGATTGGAGGAGGCCACCGCCCATCTCCTGACCCGGGAGGGGCCGTTCTGGCTTTCCCAGGGATTTCTTTGGAAGGAATGATGCTAAAGCTGAAGCTCCAGTACTTTGGCCACCTCATGCAAAGAGTTGACTCATTGGAAAAGACTCTGATGCTGGGAGGGATTGGGGGCAGGAGGAGAAGGGGACGACCGAGGATGAGATGGCTGGATGGCATCACGGACTCGATGGACGTGAGTCTGAGTGAACTCCGGGAGATGGTGATGGACAGGGAGGCCTGGCGTGCTGCAATTCATGGGGTCGCAAAGAGTCGGACACGACTGAGCGACTGAACTGAACTGAACTGAACACAGCAGAGCCCTTCCAGAGGGCAGCTCAGTGATTAAGACACGGTGAGAGCCCCTAAATACTCATGAGCTCCATCTAACCCAGAGACCTGGAGATGCTAGCCCATGAAAGCTGTCCAAGGTACAGCAAAAATTCATGCATCAAGACTGCCTCTACAGACTAAGTTTTAATTTCTAACAGCAAACCCAGTGAAATAATGTCACCTAACAGCCATGTGCGGAGAAGGCAATGGCACCCGACTCCAGGACTCTTGCTTGGAAAATCCCATGGACAGAGGAGCCTGGTAGGCTGCAATCCATGGGGTCGCTAAGAGTCGGACACGACTGAGTGACTTCACTTTTCACCTTCATGCATTGGAGAAGGAAATGGCAACCCACTCCAGTGTTCTTGCCTGGAGAATCCCAAGGACGGCGGAACCTGGTGGGCTGCCATCTCTGGGGTCACACAGAGTCGGACACGACTGAAGCAACTTAGCAGCAGCAGCAGCAACAGCCATCTGATAAAACTGTAGATCAGAAGGAAATATGTTGTTGAGGCAATAAGTCATGTCCAACTCTTTTGTGATCCCGTGGACTGTAGCCCACCAGGCTTCTCTGTCCCTGAGATTTTCAGGCAAGCATACTGGAGCGGGTTGCCATTTCCTTCTCCAGGGGATCTTCCCAACCCAGGGATAGAACCTGCATATCCTGCGTTGGCAGGCAGATTCTTTACCACTGAGCCCCCAGGGGAGCCCAGAAGGAAACATACCTAGTATTAACAGCAAGTTGGGCTTTAAATTCCGGCTTCTGCATCTTTAATTCTTCTATAAGAGAAACCACTAGTTTTCTTTAACAGAAATTATTACTTTTATACTGGAAAACAATAAAATGCTAGGTTTAGAAGTCTCCATGTGGGAGCCAGGGGGGCTCTGGGCGGGTCAGGCAGGTCCCTGCAGGGCCGGGCAGCCACCCTTGGCAGCGGAACAGGGGCTCTTCTCCAGCGAGCCCTGGCTCCCCGGGGCCCCCGGCTATCTAGGGGCAATCAGCGCCTGTCTGACAAAGGTCCACCCCAGTGAATGCAACAGCCTGGAAACATGAGAGATCGCGGGCCGCGTCAGGGAGCGGCCAGGCGGACCGAAACGGGGGCATCTCCAGTCACGCAGCAAACATGAGATCATGGTGACCCAGGCCCGCGCCTCCCTGCACCAGCCCTCCGTGCCTCTTCGGGGTGCCTCTGCTCTGGAGGGCCAGCGTTCAGAATGAATATAAAGTGACATCACAGTAAGAACCAACTTGTGAACATCCAGGGTCCTGGGTTATGTGAATTAAAGATGCCTCCTCAAAGAGACAGCAGGGTGCCACTTAAAGTGTCGTTTACAAGCACATCAGGATACCACACAAAAGCTTTACATTAAAATGCTGGGTGAGAAAGAATGGGACTGAACGCACATGTGCCACATGGGGATAACTCACCAAACAATGTACACAGGGAACCAGGACCGGGAGAAAACGGCACATGCTAAAAGGTCTGTGTCAACTGTGGCCGCCGCTGAAGGGAGACGTTAACGCCGTATCTCAGTCAGCAGTTTTCTCTGTTCTCCAATTCTTCTTTAATACACACGCACTCGCTTTACAATTAAAATACAGCTTAGAGGTTTTTACCATTTCCCTTCAGATGCAAACTACTCAAGAAGGGGTCTTTGGTTGTAGAGTATACAGAAGCAAAAAAATGTTGTTCACGTGAAACACATAAGGTTACAAACCAATGTTACTTTGATTCTTAAAAAAAAAAAAGTAAAATAAATGCAAAAAAATTAAAAGGGGATTTCCCTGGTGGTCCAGTGGTTAAGACCCCAAGTGTCCAATGCAGGGGGCATGGGGTTAGTGAACTAACCAGGGGGCATCCCTGGTTAGTGAACTAAGATCCCATATGCCTCATGGCCAAATTAAAAGAAAGAAAGGAAAAAAGAAAGATCAAGCTGCTTCTCAGAATATATCTGAGAAGAACCAGGCTCCTCTGTTCATGGGATTCTCCAGGCAAGAACACTGGAGCGGGTTGCCATTCCCTTCTCCAGGGGATCTTCCTGATCCAGGGATCAAACCTGGGTCTCCCGCACTGCAGGCAGATTCTATACTCCCATATAAAACAAAGAGTTGAAAAAAAAAAAACAGAACTAGGGTTTGAGTCCTGATTCTATCCAAACTGTTTCAGCTTCTGCCCATGGGTGAGTCATTTATCAATTCTTTTGTTTTTGAGGCAAACATAGCAGGCCCAGTCCTTGGACTGTTGACTGTTTGAGGGTCGACACTCCTAAACCCCTCCTTGTTCACAGATCAATGACTTATTCCTACACTGACTTCATCTGGCAACATAAGTGAGCAAACTCTAATAAACAGGCAGCAGAGCCACCCCTTATGAGCAAAAGATGCAGCAAGAATTAACAGGCGTGAGTGCGTACCTGCTCCATCACACGTGCACTTGGAGGTCAAAAACAGGCCCAGTCTCTGCTGTTAGAAGTCAGGACACCGATGGGGCGGGGTGGGGGGGTGGCGAGGAAGGTGAGGAGGGGGAGGCTTCTGAGGTCACAGCCTATTTATTCACCTCCAGTCACAGGAGTGTGTTCACTTCATGAAAACTCATCAAGCTGTGAGTTTACTGACGCACTTTCCTGGGTGTAAAGATGCATGGCTGTGTACATATGCATAGGTTTTAATCAGGTGATTTAGGGGGGGAAAAAAAGCCCTGCCCATGGGACAAGTGGTCTTATCTGTTTACTTCCTGGTCCTTTGACTTAGCTGGACACAATTGTGTCGTCCCTTCTAGGAGAGTCTCAAATTGCCTTTAATCTGGAGAACCAAACAAAGAGGGAAGAACGTGAAGGCGGGGCAGTTCTCCAGTTTTACATTGTCTTTGGACCTCCCTGGGGACTGACTGCTTTATACAGGCTAAAAGGTATTCATATTCAAAGGGTGAGTCCAGACATTTTAGAAACAGGTGTTCTGCCCTTTTCCTCCATTACCACGAACGTCTGCCTCACACAGAGTGAATCAGGAGAATAAGGACCAACATGCAAACTAACCCAGAAAACAGAAACTACGCTCCTGAAGAATTCACAATCCCCGGGGATAATCTGAAGTTCCTAAAAGTTCCCCGTCACATCCTTTCTGCTCTCTGCTTCCGCCGGAAGCAATGCATGTATTGGGTTGGCCAAGAATACCGGAGTGGGTAGACCTCCCCTTCTCCAGGGGATCTTCCGGACCCAGGGCTCAAACCCAGGTTTCCTGCATTGCAGGCAGATTCTTTACCAGCTGAGTCACCAGGGAAGCCCAATCAGCATACATCAGTGGTGAGCAACTATTACACTCCTCATCAGACTAATCTAGCACAGTCTGAATTAGCGAACCAACCATCCAAAGCACAACCTGGAAATGTGACCACCATAAACTGCAAACACAAGGAAACATCTGGAACCGGTGTCTCCTCCCTGGGGAGCACGCAGGATGTGCTTTAGGTTATGGGAGTGGGTGGTACTCAGCTCTAGCGCACATGACTTTGCAATACGCTTAGGGAGACTGGACTGTCTAAGGAAAATCGCTGAAGAACTCATCCATTGGTTTAAAAGTTTACCACTGACACCAAGAGACTCCTCACCTACAAATAACCAGGAGATGCTTCCTGTATTCAGTCTCCTTAGGTGGCCATGCGAAAATACCACAGACTGGGTAGTCAAACAACAGAAATTTATATTCTGATCACTCTGGTGGCTGGAAAGTCCCAGATCAAGGCGTCAGCAGTTTCGGCACCTTCGGAGGCCTCGCTCCTTGGCGTGCCGACAGTCACCTTTGCCCTGGGTCCTCGTGGACGGTCGTCTCATCCCTGGTATCTCTCCTCTCATCCTAAGTTCCTCTTCCTAGAGCACCACTCAGCTTGGTTAAGGGCTCGCCGTAATGACTGATTTTAATTTGATCACCTCTTTAAAGGCCCTGTGTGCAAACACAGTCACTTTCTAAAAGGTGCACAGTTAGGACCCTGGTGTGTAAATTTGGGCAGGGATACATGTCAGCCCAGAACACTTCCCAAATGCTCTGTTCCCACAGCTCAAGGCTTCCTTAGTCAAGAAGCTGAACTCAGAGTTGAGAACACAGTCCAAACCTGAATTTCTTGCCCAACAGGTTTTTCTTTTACTTTTGTAAAGAGACGATGACTCACCTTAAGGACAACAAAGGCTATGGCCATTCACAGAACATGTACATTCCACTCATCCAGGGGTTCCTCACACTGCCCACTCCTACTCCCCCACCCCCGGGGGGTGCGGCAATGTCTGGGGACCCTTCGGGCTGTCCCAGCTGGGGGCCCCTAGCTTACAGGAGTGCTACTGGCTTCCAGAGCGTGGAGGCCAGGGTTGCTGCCCAAACTCCTACAACGCACAGGACAGGGCCCCACGGTAGAGAACTGTCAAACTGAAGACATCGATGCTGCGGAGGCTGAGGGTTAGTCAAACCCTCAGGTCTAACCTGGCCAAACCCGACTTCACCCGTGGCCCAGCAGATGGCCGGGCGGAGGGAGGCGACCTGCCAGGCCCGGCTCCACGGGGAGGCCAGTTCCCTCCGCAGGCGACTTCTTTCTCAGGCAGGGCAGCCAGCAGGTTCTGTCCTGGCAAGGGGCAAATGCCACAAAGATTTAACGGGAAGGAGGCAACAGCCTTCAGCTCACCCTGATTGCCAGTTCACACAAGAAGCCTTTCTTTCCTCGGGGCCCCTTCCAACTGTCCTCTCGCACAATCCCCTTGAACTTCAGACGATGATTAAGCCAACAATAAGATCCCTGATCAACAAGGCAAACTAACCACTGTTTTAAAAGCATTTCTTTCCTGGATGACTTGGAGAAAGAAAAAGGATTTTTTAAGTCTACAAATAACAAATGCAGGAGAGGGTGTGGAGAAAAGGCACCCTCCTACACTGCTGGGAATGCAAATTGGTGCAGCCACCATGGAAAGCAATAGGGAGGTTCCTTAAGAAACTGAACATAGAGTGGCCATATGACTCAGCAATCCCACTCCTGGCCATCCATCCGGACAAAACTAGAATTTGAAAAGACACAAGCACCTCCAAAGTGCACTGCAGCACTGTTTACAAAAGCCAAGACAGGGAGGCAGCCTAAACGCCCATCAAGAGAAGAACGGATAAAGGAGACGTGGAACCAGCCCAGGGAGATGGCTGAGCCATAAAAGAGAGTGGAATGGGTCTCCCAGGTGGTCCAGTGGTTAAAACTCTGCACTTCCAACGCAGGGGGCACGTGCTGGATCCCCGGTGGAGGAAGATTCCCCGTGCCGTGGGATAAAATAATGCCATTTGCAGCAACGTGGATGCACCTAGAGATTACCACTCCAAGTGAAGAAAGTCAGACAAATATATGACGCCGCTTCTGTGTGGAATCTAAAAGATGACCTAAAGGAACTCATCCATGAACCATAAACAGACCCACAGACAGAACGGTCTTGCGGCTGCCAACGGGGAGGGGGTGGAGGAGGGGCGGCTTGCGAATTTCCGATTGTTGTGGCTCGTCGTTCAGTCGCTAAGTCGTGTCCGACTCTTTTGCGACCCCATGGACTGTAGCCCACCGGGCTCCTCTCTCCATGGGGATTCTCCAGCCAAGAATACTGGCGTGGGTTGCCATGCCCTCCTCCAGAGGATCTTCCTGACCCAGGGACTGAACCCAGGTCTCCCGCATTGCAGGTGGATATTTTACCAGCTGAGCCACAAGGGGAGCCCAAGAATACTGGAGCGGGTTGCCATTTCCTTCTCCAGGGGAACTTGCTGACCAAGGAATCAAACACACGCCTCCTGTCTTGGCAGGCGGATTCTTTACCACTGAGTCACCAGGGAAGCCAGGTTTGAGATTAGCAAATACAAACAATTATTCACAGGATGGATAAACAACAAAGTCCTACTACATTCTGTACGGACTCATAATGGAAAAGAATAGGAAAAAGAATGCATAACGCATGACCGAATCATTTTACTATAAAGCGGAAGCTAACAACGCTGTAAATCAACTCTACTTCAACAAAATTAGAAAAAATTTTTTTAGAATTTTAACTCTATTAGCACAACCAGCTTATCCCTTTTCTTTCCCCTTTGTAACAATACCATTATATTTTTAGACCAACAGCACCACGTCAGCACAGGCCACCGCTTCCTAAATGTCAGCCTCGATGCGGGCACATCTACAGAGCTCCCCAACTATTACTGACTTCATACTTCTAAACCAACTCTGTGTTTTTTTACTGAAACGTATGAGAAAGGAAACTTCCTGTCACTACTACAAAAAGAAGACAAGGGTCGTTTGGCATAAACAGAAGGAACCATAAACATGACTGCAAGCCTTTCAATGTTTGGCCCTGAGCCACCTAAAGTGAGCTCTGGTGATGCTTTCCCCAGGCCAAGCTCTGAATGCGTAAATCAATCTTTCAAAATCACATAAATAAAGCAAACGCTCACTTTAAAAAAATCAGCACCATTCTCTTTGGCTTTCCTGGTAGCTCAGCTGGAAAAGAATCTGCCTGCAATGCAGGAGACCCCGATTCCTTCAATTCCTGGGTCTGAAAGATCCCCTAAAGGACAAGCTACCCACTCCAGTATTCTTGGGCTTCCCTGGTGGCTCAGACGGTAAAGAATCTGCCTGCAATGCAGGAGACCTGGATTCAGTCCCTAGATCGAGACTATCCCCTCGAAGAGGGCATGGCAACCCACTCCAGCATCCTTGCCTGGAGAATCCCATGGACAGAGGACCCTGGCAGGCTACAGTCCTTGGGGTCGCAAAGAGCTGGACACAACTGAGTGACTAAGCACATTCTCTCCCTTTCGGTAAAAGTCATCAAAAAGATGTGCTATGATGGGCTTTCTTCTCTCCAGTCGCTTTCAGGAGTGAAGCTCGAGCCACTGCATGGCCATTCCCAAAGGTGGCCATCAGGTTTGGACAGCCCTCACTGGTGACCCCCATCGCGTGCACTGGGCAGAAATATGAAAGGACTTTCTATGCTGAAAAGTAACAGCCCCAAAAGTCCGAAGATGGCTTATTCCATACCCTGGCTCCTCCTTCCCACTGACTGTACGCATGGGGGCCAGAGGTCGAGCTCAAAGGGCTGCCTTGCTGCCCTGGGGCTGGTGTGCGGCGGGAGCCCTGGCCTTCCTGGTCCTGTGCCCACTTGCTCCCTTCCAGCATCTCCACCTGGGTCGGCGTGTAATTCCACAGCCTATGTCACCACCTGTGCCCGCCTGGGCAGGGAACCCTGGGCTGGTTTTGCTCAGCACTGGGGCGGGCCCACGGCAGGGAGGCCGTGCCAGGAAGCGGAGCAAGGTGCACTGGTGGAGCAAGGCTGGCAAAGGGCACAAAGGCCGCTTCCGGGTGGGCCGCTGCCAACGCCTGCCCAGGCTGTTCTCTCACCCAAGGCAGCCAAGAGCCCATCACAGGAGCGGACGGGCTGGCGCCCCTCGGCGGAGGGAGAGAGGGGCAGACAGAGGGCACCTGGTCTCTTGGCCTGAGACTCCCCTCTCCTGGCACTCACGTCGCAAGCCCCTCGGCACTCCCAGTGCTGCCTTCAGACCCCATGGCTAAGACAGGCACGTCTTAGCCCAACCAGCGAAGACGGCCGAGCCAGGAAAACACAGGAGCAGGCGGTTAGCAAGCAGCACCTCAAGAACGCCCAGCAGGCGTCCTACAGACTCAGAGTTGAGGACACGGGGACTTCTGCCGGGACCAGCTAGAAAGGTCCCCCCGCCCCACTCTCAACAGCAGAGGCAGCTGTGTCTCTAATAAACTGGAGAGCTGCTTCAGGCATGCTTCCTCTCAACAAGGATTTACTGGGCTCTTTCCGTCCTCTTGGCCCCTGGGGAGGCCTGCTAGGAGGAGGACTTCTAAAATGACAAATATGCTGGAAGGCTGTGGTCCGTGGCCATTTTCGCTGGCTACAAGTGGGGCCTACGGAACTTGCACACAGCCTGAAAACTGAAACTGTACTGGGCTTCCAGGGGGCTCAGCGGTAAAAGGGTCCCCCTGCCAACGCAGGAGATGCCAGTTCCATCCCTGAGTTGGGAAGATCCCCTGGAGGAGGAACTGGCAGCCCCACTCTGGCAGCCGCACTCCAGTATTCTTGCCTGGAGAATCCCATGGATGAAAGGAACCTGGTGGGCTACAGTCCATGGGGTCCCAAAGAGTCAGACACAACCAAGCAAGCAAGCTCACGCGACAAAGCCAAGCAAGCAAGCAAGCAAGTGCTCGCGTGTAAGCGCGCGCACGCTCAAGATAACACTGAATTCTATCCAGGCGAGAGATGTGCTTATGTGTACAAAACAAAGAAAGCACAGTAACTGCGGGAGGAAAGCGTAACAAAACCAGCGTAATCTGGGGAAAGGCAACGCGTGCTGGTGGGAACAGCAGCATGGTTCGTGCCAAACTTCAAAGCAACTTGTTCTGCCAAGGCCACGGGACTCTCGGATGCCCTTCAAGGAGTGACGCTGTGTCCTTCAAGGATTTAAACTTATTGAAAAGTAAATAAAAGTGTAGACTTGTTCTCTTCTAAAAAAAAAAAAAAGGAGGAGGAGGATGTGTTGGGCACCTACTCGGTGCCAGGCTCCATGCGATGCTGACTAACCTGTCCCCAGCCAGGGCCCCACGGTGTTCCCAGCTGACGGGTCACACAAGGACACGTCTAACTCCAACTGAGCGAAACAGAAGAGGAGCAGGCGCTCCGAGAGGCTCCCAGAATGGGACCCGCTCTGCAGAGGGGACGTCAGGGAAGTCTCCCCTGAGGACCTGAGGCCTCAGTGGGACTTAATGGAAGATGGAGCTTCCGCCAAATGAAGAGGGGAGAGGAGGACTTTCCAGGCAGAGGACAGCACATGCAGAGGCCCTGCGTCCAGAGGGAGCTGGGAGGAGACAGTGAGCAGAGAGCACGCGGCTGGACGAGGAAGGGGCCTAAGTGCGCTGAGATCAGCTCAGGAGGCAGCAAGGGTCCCGGCAGCGCGGTCTGACAGCACCTCCTATGACGGCGGGATTGCTGGCCTCTGGGCCAACCTGTATAGCAGACGCTGGCCGTGTGTGGGGACTGGACGCTGAAACGTGGGACTGAAACTTTAATCTAGTTTTAATTACTCTAAATCTGAATTTAAACAACGGCAGGAGGCTAGTGACTACCATGCTGGACAGCGCAAGGCCAAAGCACCTAGTGAGATGGTTCCCTGGAGGCCTTTGAGCAGAACATGCCCATGATCAGAGCATCTGGCCATATCTGGGCTTCCCAGGTGGCTCAGTGGTAAAGAGCCCGCCTGCCAGTGCAGGAGATGCTGGTTTGACCTCTGGGTCAGGAAGATCCCTTGGAGGAGGGCATGGCAACCCACTCCAGTATTCTTGCCTGGTCAATCTCATGGACAGAGGAGCCTGGAGGGCTACAGTTCACAGGGTCGCAAAGCGTCGGGCACAACTGAATCGACGTAGCACACATGTTCTGGCTGGGAGGTGGAAACCTCACTGGACAATCAAAAGCATGGATGAAGGGTTTCAACTGATGATGATGATGAAGACAAGGAGGATGAGCGGGTGGCAGCAATAAAGGGGGAGGTCCTGAGACAGGGTTAGCAAAGGAAGAGAAGGGGAAGGCAGCATCCAGATCCTGGGTGTCACGGTTTTGTCGTGAAGAGCTGGCACACCATTTTCCGTGTGTGGGAACACTGGAGGAAGACCAGGCTCACAGTGGGAGCCAGGCTGAGAGGAGGACTCAGGAAGACGGCAGAAGTATTTGAAGGTCACTGAAGCCATGGGCTCAAGGTGTTAGTCGCTCAGTCGTGTCCGACTCTTTTCGACCCCACTGACTCCAGCCCGCCAGGCTCCTCTGTCCATGGAAATCTCCACGCAAGAATACTAGAGTGGGCAGCCATTCCCTTCTCCAGGGGATCTTCCCAACCAAGGGATTGAATCTGGGTCTCCTGCATTGCAGGCCGATTCTTTACCATCTAAGCCACCAGGGAAGGGCTCCGCCATGGCGCAGCAGGTAAAGAATCCGCCTGTAATGCAGGAGACGCAGGAGATTCGGGTGCAGTCCCTGGGTCGGGAAGATCCCCTGGAGGAGGGAATGGCAACCCACTCCAGTACTCTTGCCTGGGAAATCCCACGGACAGAGGAGACAGACAGGCTACAGTCGGAAGGGTTGCAAAGAGTTGGAGGTGACCAAGTGACCGAGCCTGCACACACAAAGCCATGAGCACGGACGAGCTCAACCCAGACTTCCAAAGGCAAAGAGGGCCAGGGGCAAACCCTGAGCAACCACAACTCCGAACGGGAAGACAGAGGGAGACGACACAGGGGAGCCCACCGGACCACGACGGCAGACCCAGGAAGGGCCGACACGCTCCGTCTCAAACGCTCACCGCGGGCAGGAGAAACGAAAGCAAACGCTCACCGCGGGCAGGAGAAACGAAAGCACGTCTGCACGAAGACGTGAATGTTCTCAGTGATGCTGTTTACGACAGCCACACACGAGGCATAACCCAAATGTCCATCATGGTGAAGACATACAGTATGGCATACCCACACGGTGGCAATCTTTAAGCAATAAAAGGGAACTTTAAAATTGCTGCATTAACAACTCTGCTCACTATTCCGTAACCGGGACTTCCCTGGTGGCCCGGCGGCTAAGACTCCACGCGTCCAATGCAGGCGATGCTGGTTTGACCCCTGGTCAGGGAACTAGGTCCCACGCTGCAACTAAGAGCTCTCACGCCACAACGAAAGACCCCACACGAGGCAAGGACGAGCAAACAGCCCGGGCACCGCAGCTAAGAACCACTGCCGCCGATAGATTTTTTTTCAAAAATTCTGTTACAACCTAATCGGGAAAAGAATTTGAAAAGGATACATGGACATGCAAAACTGAATCCGTTTGCTGTCCACCTGAAACCAACAGGACATCGATAATCGGCGGGACTCCAATATAAAACAAAAAGCTAAAACAGAAACAAACTCACTGTGCACACAAAAGAGAAGCAAGCTTACAGAGAATGAGCTAGTGGTTACCAGTCGGGAGGGGTTGTGGAGGGAAAAATACAAACCGCTGAGTGTAGGGCAGGCTCAAGGATGCACTAAAACACACAGCCAGTATTCCGCAGTAACTCTAAAGGCACAGCGCTTTCCAGGTGGCGCTAGTAGTAAAGAACTCGCCTGCCAATGCGCGAGGTGTAAGATCCTTGGGGTGGATCCCTGGGTTGGGAAGATCCCCTGGAGGAGGGCATGGCAGCGCACTCCAGTGTCCTTGCCTGGAGAACCCCATGGAGCCTGGTGGGCTATAGTCCACAGGGTTGCAAAAAAGAGTCAGACACAACTAGGAAGTGACTTAGCACATAAATGGACAGTAACCTTTAAAAACTGTATTAAAAATTAAAATTAAAAAACCATTCTGTTAAATTACTGAAAAAAGGCAGATACAAGGACAACACAGCTTATGACTCCATTTATATGAAACTTCCAGAAAGGGCAAACCTATGGAAACAGAAATCAGCCTGGGATTAAGGCACGAGGGAACTTCTGGGGGAGATGGAGACGTTCAAAAACTGGACTGTGAGGAACTACAGAAACTCTGTAAATTTAATTTTTAAAAAATCAATGCACTGTACCTTAATAATGGATGCATTTTATGTGACATAAAGTAACCCAAGTGTAAGCTGCTCAGTCCCTCTGCACTCCGTGACCCCGAGGACTGTAACCACGTGGACTGTAGCCCCTTCTGTCCATGGGATTCTCCAGGCAGGAATATTGAACTGGGTTGTCATTTCCTTCTCCAGGGGATCTTCCCGACCCAGGGATTGAACCCGGGTCTCCTGTATTGCCTGGTCGCTCAGACAGTCAAGAATCCGGCCACAACTCGGGAGACCTGGATTCGATCCCTGGCTTGGGAAGATCCCCTGGAGGAAGGCATGGCAACCCACTCCAGTATTCTTGCCTGGAGAATCCCATGGACAGAGAAGCCTGGCGGACTACAGTCCACGGGGTCACAAAGAGTCGGACAGACTGAACGACTACCCAGAGCGCGCAGCACTCCTTCGTTGCAGGCAGTTTCTTTACCATCTGAGCCACTAGGAAGCCCCAGACCCCAATAAAGTTGTTTGCCCCCCAAAAAAAGCTGAAGGAAACTGTGTACCTAAATACTCAGCTGTTTCTTAACTCAGTTCACTTCCAAAATTTCCTTGTTCCCCAAGTCTACATAAATCGAAAAATCAAAGCATCCTGTCCAATTTGTCCATGAGATCCCTAATCATTTACTCAGGAAAGGCAGTCTCAGTTCTGCCCAACCTGCTCTCTACCTATCACACCAGAGTACCTACTTATCTGGCTGGAATCATTTATGTGGTTAATCATTTCCTGGATTTGATCAGGAGAGAGCAATGAAGTCTATATTTCTCAACTTTCCACCATCAAAAGTCCTTCTTCTCAAAGGAGCGTTCTGGAAATTACCAAAGGCAAACCTCACACAAAAATCTAATTATCACTATTTGGCCTAGCAAACGTCTAAGACGTATTGAGTGCTTAGTGTTCCAAACTTATGATGGATTAAGTCTCAAAATAAACAGTCCTAGGAGATACACATAATTATGGGGTTCCCTGGTGGCTCAGATGGTCAAGAATCCACCTGCAATGCTGGAGACCTGGGTTCAATGCCTGGGTTGGGAAGATCCCCTGGAGGAGGGCATGGCAACCCACTCCAGTGTTCTTGCCTGGAGAATCCCATGGACAGAGGAGCCTGGAGGGCTACAGTCCACGAGGGTGCAAAGAGCCGGCCATGACTGAGCGACTGGGCACACAAGCACACACTCAGGATTACTGTTAGTCCCACTTTACAGGTGAAAAGCTAAAACCCAGAGAGGTTAAGTAATGTCCCCCAAGTCACCCAGCTAGTGAGCGGCAAAACCCAGGCCTGCACCCAGTTCTCCAGTCCTGCGCCCATGCTCCTGACCCGTCTCTTGTGTTTCACCAGGAGGGAATTTCATTTGGCCAGAAGCAAAGCACATGATGTCAGAAAAAAGGTTTCCAGTGATGTGAGGCAAGTGCTTCTGTCCTAACAAAGCGGCTGCAATGGTTTTCTCAACATCAGGATGTGGTAACTTTCGGAAGACAGAGAGCTCTGGGGCTACGGGATTCCTCCAGCAAATAAACTGCATGTCTTGGCAAATGCTGAGTGATCCCAGCACTAATTATACTCTGTCTCCTAGGGCCTGTGGCACCTAGGTTTTTGGTTTCTTTAACCACAAAATCCTCCAACCACCCTACAGCTTAGAGCCATTAGATAAAGAGAGTTGATCAAGTTCAAATCCATCCCCCCACACTGACTATCCCTATGACCTCCAACAAATTATCTAGCATCACTGAACCTTAGTTTCCCCGGCTATAAAATGAAGAAACTAACTCCAAAAATTCAGACAGTGGTTATGAGGATTGAAACACAGCCCAGGCGGCACGGTGGTAAGAATCCACCTGCCAATGCAGGAGACCAAGCAGACTCAGGTTTGACCCCTGGGTTGGGAAGATTCCCAGGAGCAAGAAATGGCGACCCACTCCAGTGTTCTTGCCCGGAAAATTCCATGGACAGAGAAGCCTGGCAGGGGGTTGCAAAGACTCAGACACAACTGAGCAATTGTATGCATTTATCTCAAGTGTCCAGCAGAGAGTCTGACCATCACAAATACGTTTGTTTCTTATTTCTTTACCTCACCTCCCACCCTTAAATTACAAGGCTTTCCAAAAGTGTTTCCAGATACCAAGATCCCCAACTTGACAAGGCTACTCCTAAAAATGCAGATTAAATACAAGAGCATATATGCAAACACCTGGAATTCCAGAGACCTGACTTGAATTTGAATCCATGTCACTGTTGAGGAAATAAATTAGTTCCCAGGTGGCAAATTCTAAAGAAGCTATCCTCCACTCCAACACTAAACAGAAACCTTTTTTCCCAACTGTTGGCACCACTCCGTCTGGGCCCCTATGCTAGGGATGCATTTTTCTCTCATGGTAATCATCACTTTTAAATAATTATTTGCATTTTTCTCTCTTGTACTGAAGGGGAGGTTCTCAACTATGCCGACACATTGAAATCATCCAGGAAGCCACGAAAAAATAAGGTAGATAAGACAGATAAAGATAGCCAGGTCCAACTCCAGATTTTTACTTCAAAGGTCAAAAAGGCGGCAGGAATGGTCATTGTCAAAGCTTCCAGGGCGATTCCAATGTACACGCAGCGTCAGGAGGCCCACACCTGTGGTCAGGGCTTAATTCAGCTTTGCACCCATCTCCCCGCACAGCCTCCACACACAGTATGCATTTTTATAACTGTGGCATGAATTAATAACAAGAGTCCTGAGTCCACTGATCTTATTAACTCATTAACACATTCACTGAGGACGTTTATTATATGCAGGCCCTCCTCCAGGCATAGGGCTCAAGCTGTCACCGTTCTTTAGCTTTGAGAGGTCGGGATTAAAACGTAGGCCAAAAGTGAAGAAAGCCGTGGAGGGCAATGCACCTCTGGCTCAGAGATCTTGGGTTCAGCCTGCGTTCTGCAGCATCTTCGCAGTGGTCCCTGACCCCGCGGGGCCTCTGTCTTCTACCAATGGGGCCTCCTCCCCGGAAGGTTTAAGGAAGACGAGGGACAAAGACCCCACAAAATGGCAGCTGGCACCATCCCTTCCCCCACTTTTCAACAAATTCCACGGACACCTGGTGAAGTCACCCCAGGGGTTCATCCGGCCCACGCCCCTGCATCAGGCAACCGACGCCGCCCAAAGCGGCCGCCACCGGGAAGTGCGCGGGGAGAACCGGACGCCAAAGCGAAGGGCGGCCCGCGGGGCCCGGCCCCGCCCAGCTGCCTTCTCCGGCGACCGCAGCCCCACCTGCGCAGCCTTGGGAAATGCACGCTGCCAGGTCCCACCCCAGGCAGTCACCGGCGGGCCCAGGAGCCGGCATTTTAACCAGCTCGCCTCCCCACGACCTCACACCCCCAGGTTAACTCTGCCCCGGTGATGCCGCAGCCCCTTAAAACCTCAACAGGTCAGCGCCCTCCTCCCAGCGGGAAGCTGTCAGGGCGCAAAACACCCGCGCCTCCTCTTTCCGAGTGAGCGCGACCCTCACGAGGCGGCCCAGGGGCCTGCCTCTGCGGAAGGGTACAGCAGGTGGCAGCCGCCGCCCCTGAGCCGGGGAGGCTCCTTCCCCAAATTGTGGGGACCGGGGGAGGGGGTGCAGGCGACCAGCAGGAGCTCCCCTCGCCCGCCGGCGGTCCAGCCCGGGCCGGGCGGGGACTCCGCGGCGGGGGCAATGCCAGCCGAGAATTTCCCGGCTCCCGAGGGCGGCTCCAGGCCAAGAGCCAGGCTCCATACTGACCAGATCGGAATTACGAAGACCAGGCGTAATGAGGAAACAATAAAATGGATAGAAGGCGAGGCTGACCCCGGCTCCACAGCGCCGGGCGGGCCCGGCCTCCCGCGGCGCCTAAAGCAGGGCGGGCAGAGGTGCCCCCGGCAGCCGGGCGCTCGGGCCCGAAAGGGGCGCGATCGCGCCGCGGGGCCGGGCCGGGCTGAGCCGGACCGCTGCCCGCCCGCCCCGCCCGGGCCCGGCCGCCGGCTCATGGCGCCGGCCGACCTGTCAGGCCCGGCCCGGCCCGCCCCGCCCGGCGCCGACAAAGGAGGGCGGCCGGCCCGGGCCCCGCTCACCCGGCGCGGGGCCTGCTGTCCATCCGCTTCTTCTGGCGCACCGGCTGCAGCGGGATGCTGTCCGTCATGTCGCCCGCCTTGACCGCCGCGCCCCCAGCGCAGCCTGGGCCGCCGCCCGGTCCGGCCTCCGCGCCACCGCCCGCCGGCGCCGCGCCGCCCCGGGGGAGGAGGCGGCGGCAGCGGGCGGGCCGGGCCCGCAGCGACGGGGCGAGCTCGCGAGCGCCGGGCCACGCGCGGAGCCGCCCGCGCGGCCCGACCGACGGACACGGGCGCACCATGGGCCCGGGCTCCGCGCGCCGCCCGCCCGCGCCGCGCCGCGCCTGCCACGGGGGGCGGCCCGCAGGGTCCGCGCGCGGCCGCCGCAGAGGCCCCGCCCCGGCCCGCGCCGCGCGCCCCCCACGGGCGCCCACCCGGCCGCGCGCCCCCCGCCCACGCCCCGCGTGCGCGCGCCCGGCCTCCCCCCGCCCCCGCCGACGCCGCTTTAGCCCGCACATGCCCGCCTGTGCGCACACGCCGCCAAGCTCACACTGCATCCATCCTCTCACGGGCTCATTCTTGCACACTCACACGCGAGCCACACACACACACACACACACACACACACATTCTCACCCGCTCCCTCCCTACCAGCATCTGACAGTCACTCATGCTCACCCGCACAAGCACACACCCTGCCACACTCACACCCATTGTCCACCCTGGACCTCACACACGTGTGCCCCCAGGAACCACAATCACAGGGACACACTGCCTCACTGCTCTCCAGACTCCCTCAGCCACCGTCCTTCACCATCACTGGCCCCCCCCCGCTCTCCCACCTGGACCCTGAAATTGCCCATCACTGCACTCACACACGTGCACACCCTCCATCTCACACTCACCCCTCACCCGCCTCTGGGGCTGACACGCGTGCTGGCACACAGACACATTCACCCACACTGAGACACACGCACTGACTCCGTCACCCAGACCTGCGTCCACGCCTACCTCCTCTCCCACAGTGTCCAAGATCCACTCACTCTCCAGGGACCCCGATAAAAATTTAAGAACAGAAAGAAAACGAACCTTGGTGTAGGAAGGAGGGAGGGAAGTTAAAAATCCATGTGTAATGAAATCAATGTGTAATGAATCCAAGTGTAATGAACCCCAAACTGTGACACCATGTAAACTAACCTACTGCAACTAAAGGGAATAGTTACACCTAACACATTCGGTGTGGCATGTGGGTGTCTTTTACTTCACTTGCTGTGAATAAGGGCGCAGCCACCAAATCTCCGGGGCTCTGAGTGAAGGAAGGCGGATACCAAACCAAGAAGTGTGACTTATCTCATGTCCCGATGAAGTTCCTCAAGAAAAGCATGTCGCTAGATTGCTGTATTGCACCTTTGAAGGGGAAACGGCATTCTTTGGCTAACAGACCTGACCTGCTTTGCGTCGGATTTTCTGTCTGTGTGCAGGACGCAGTCAACTCTCAGGAAAGGTTTATTGAGTGGAGGCGATGTAAACACCCTGACCCACCAATTATGGCATCAGAGGGGGCCCCACCCTGTCCCACCTGCTCCCCGGAGGTCCCCTCTCAAACCCCACCCACCTCAGGCCCTCTTCTCCACTCCACCACCACACATGATGGGGGCAGAGAAGACCAAAGAGATCATGGCCCTTTAATCCAAGGGCCCCACACAGCTGGGAGCCGATAAACACGAGCTCTTGTTTTCATCAAGCACCTAAAACACCGTGGAATCCCATATTTCATCCTCCAAGCAGCCCTGCCAGCTGAGTCTAAATGACCACACCCATTTCACAGGTAAGGAAACAAGAAACTCAGAGTGGCCTGCACAAAGCAACGTGGTTAGGAAGGAACAAGACTGGGCTCTCAGGCCTGGTCTTCTGTGCTCCAGAAGGAAGGAAAAATGCCCTCCAGTGACCAGTGGAACCAGTGATCCTGACATTTCCAGGCAACTACAAATCCTGATCTCAAACACCTTCCAGCTCCCTCTGGCCTCCCTCACTCACCAGGCTGTGCCCTCACTGTCTAGAGTAGAGTAATAATAGTGGCCCCATATCGCTTCAGCACCTCACAACTGTAGAACCAGAGGCGACTTTCAAACAGTTGGGCTTCAGTTTCCTCATCTGTAAAATGGGGGGCTTCCCTGGTAGCTCAGATGGTAAAGGATCCCTGCATCAGGAAGATCCCCTGGAGAAGGGAATGGCTACCCACTCCAGTATTCTTGCCTGGAGAATCCCATGGGCAGAGCACCTGGCAGGGGTCACAAAGAATCGGACACAACTGAGCAACACATACACACACACGCACACGCACACACATGCCTCACAGGATTGTTGGAAGGATTAAATGAACCAATTGTGTACACAAAGCAATTTGAAAGCTGCATAGATACAGGGAAAATTGTGGGCAGCTCAGGATTCTTGCAAGAATTCGGAGCAGTAATAGCAAAATGTAAAAACAGTGCAATGCATGTCACATAGTAAATCATCACCAAGGTTAGTGATTATAATTTCTCCTCCTCCTCCATTACTAATTAAAGAAACAAGGCTTCTCTGGTGGCTCAGTGGTAAGGAATCTGCCTGCCAATCCAAGAGACATGGGTTTGATCCCTGGTCTCGGAAGATCCCACATTCTAAGCAACTAAGCCCATGCGCCACAACTGCTGAGCCTGTGCTCTTGAGCCCAGATGCCCAGCTGCTGAGCCCACGTGCCCGAGAGCCCAGGCCCTGCAACGAGAGGTCATCACCGTGAGAAGCCCGAGCGCAGCTGGAGTAGCCCCTGGTCGCCACAACCGGAGAAAAGGCCTTGCAGCAACGACGACTCGGCACAAAGAAAATAAAACAGGATTTTTTTAAAAAAAATAGTAAAAAATAAAAAATACCATCACAGTGTTATCAAATGGTGGTGTCCGGACAACGTTCTTGGTAGATATTTGAACTGTAATTAATAATTATTTCTGTAGTGGTTGGTACAGAGAGCTCCATATACCCACTCCATATCCACCCTGATCCCAAACCCAGCAGTTTTCCTCATTAACATTTTGCATGATTATGGTACATCTAAATGGATCTGAAATTTTCTCATCTCTACTTTCTGCTTTTTCTCTAGTCAACAGGTATCACTTTTTAAGTTTTTCTTAAAATGAATTTTGAAAAGACCAAGAGCCCCTCCTAATCTCCAAAGGTAAGAATATTTTCATAGGGAAAGAGAGGCACTTTTTTATTGCCTTTGCATTTTCCAAATTTCTTTGTGTGCTTTTATAATCACTGCAGAAGACAAAGATGACTCCCTTCCAGGAAGGCAATCCCTGAGGAAGGGAGGCACTTAAAGGCTTTTATCTCTTGGTGAGAAAGATCCAGAGACTTGTGTGAGATAGCAGAGGGCCTGTGGGGCTGGCAGGAACAGTGCCAGGCTCCAGGAGAGCAGCAGAGTGGGGCAGTGATGGGGTGGGGCTGGGGGGAGGGTATCCGAAGCCCTCTTCCGGGCTCGGCCCTGCCTTCTCCTGGTGGCCCTAGAAACAGCTACCTTAGGGTCCTGCTTTCTGAGGAGCCCCCTCCACGGCCTTTGACAGCCCTGTCCACCCAACAGGCTCTGGAGCAGGCTCCATCCAACAAGAAGTCACTGACCCCTAGACACCTGGAACAGAATGATCTTTGACAGACAAGCTGACCTAGTCCAGCCTCGTCTTTCTAGAGGCCCACAGAGGTCACCAAACGTCACCAGCAGATATTGGGCCCAGACCATCATCTATTTTGAGACTCAGTCCAGCCTACTCTGGAGCCTCATTTCCATAGCTCACCAAGCTGGCTGAGGCTGTTTGCAGAGTGCAGGGTACTGGCAGGGGTGAAAGCGAGGCAGGGAAAAGGGGACCAAAGGCCTAATGAAACTGTTTTAGGTAGGGGCTTCCCTGGCGGTCCAGTGGCCGAGACTCTGCTCTCCAATGCAGGGTCAGGAAACTAGATGTAATGTGCTGCACCCAGGAGTTCACATGCCCTGACTAGATACTGCAACCAAGACTCAGGGCAGCCAAACTGATTTTTTTTAATGTTTTGGGTAAACCCAGACTGGGGAGACTTGTTTTGATGCCTACAATCTTCTCTGTGGACGAATGCCCCAGGTAGTCCTTTTGAGTTTCTCGTGGGTGCTACTGACTTTGGGGCTATTCCCAGATTGTGGGGGGCTGCCCCGTGCACTGGAGGATATGCAGAAGCAACCTTGGTGTCTACCCATGACGTGCCAGGAGCAGCTCACCCCTTTCTCCCAGGCTGTGACCTCCACTGACGTCTTCAGACGTGGCGAAATGTCCCAAGGGTAAAAGTGTCCCTACTTGAGCCCCACCGGGCTAGAAATGTGGTGTTAATCTAGTAAGACCCCATCTCTAACACTGACCTCATCTTCCCGGTTCCCCTTTTTTGGGGAAAGAACTCTCTAAGTGCTTTCCATAAGCAACTATATCTAGTTAGGATCTAATTATATTAGTTTGTATGGTACTGTTTTTATCTTCAAACAGACAGACATTGGGGAGTTTAAGGAAAACACCACTGAATGTTCATTCATTCAAGCCATCTTCACCTAGCACCTACAATGTTCCAGGCACTGGGGATACCTGCTGCCCAGAGCTGAGGTCTGTGCTGGTACCTAGATCTAAGGCAAGACCAAAATCAACAAGATGACCAGATGACCCGTCTAGCAGGCCTTCCCGGTTGCCTGCCTCTTTCATTGTCACTGAGCTACTTTGCAACAGAATACTGTAGTTAACACAAATGATTCTCCTTGGTAGAGATGCAAATGACCTTAGCCCAGTGGAATGCAGTTGATTCTAGCCCTGTGAAGATTGACTCCTTTTCCACATCAGTTTACTTCAATCTTCCTGATCACCTGAAATTGAGGAGTTTTTTCAATTCTCCTTTCAATCAGTTGTAACTGTTGATAGAATCTTGGATACATGTTCGTTTTACATTTGTAGGAGTCTTGATTTTCCCGTTCCAAAAGGTTATACTTTAAAAGGATAGAATACACAAGCCAGCATTTCAGAGTGCAAAACGCCATGTAGATAATACAACAGGGAAGCAGAAAAAGAGGGGCTTTTATCATTCTTACTTGATAAAAAGTTGGCAACTGTAAGCAATTCTCTTCTATTTCCCCATTTTTAAGAACAATTTCCTGCTGTGTGGAATCCCGAAGATGAGCAATCCTAAATTCCATTATAATTTCCTGTCCTGGGTCCCCTGGGGTCTTCACCACACAAGAAAGTGAAGACACAATCAGCCTCCAACACAACTAACTCAGGATATTTAGGAAGGTCAGTGAAAACGATTTCTCCCACCAGGATGGCCTGAAAGCCATCAAGATAGCCAGCAAGCATTAAAAAGCAAAATAAAACAAAACAAAAAGCTGTTTCAGGTGAAGTAAATAGTTAAGGAGGAAAAAGCAGGAACCACGTGATGATACAGGTCATTTCAGTGCTTTTGAGGATCAACAATTATCCCTTCAGCATAAAATAAGCCTCTGCATCCTTTGTCCCAAGCCTTTAGAACATGGGTGTTTCTTTCCCTTTACCTCTTTCCCTGAATTAATGGGCTTCCCTGGTGGCTCAGATGATAAAGAACCGGCCTGTCAGTGCTGGAGACGTAACAAACACAGATTCGATCCCTGGGTCAGGAAGATCCCTTGGAGAAGGAAATGGCAACCCACTCCAGTATTCTTGCCTGGAGAATTCCATCGACAGAGGAGCTTGGCGAGCCAGTCCATGGGGTCACAAACAGTCAGACACAACAACACAACACCTGAATTAATAGATGCTTTACAAAGGGTTAGCCTTTTGATGAAAGTGAAAGAGGGGAGTGAAAAAGTTGGCTTAAAGTTCAACATTCAGAAAACTAAGATCATGGCATCTGGTCCCATCACTTCATGGGAAATAGATGGGGAAACAGTGGAAACAGTGTCAGACTTTATTTTCTTGGGCTCCAAAATCACTGCAGATGGTGACTGCAGCCAGGAAATTAAAAGACGTTTACTCCTTGGAATTAAAGTTGTGACCAACCTAGATAGCATATTCAAAAGCAATTACTTTGCCAACAAAGGTCTAGTCAAGGCTATGGTTTTTTCAGTAGTCATGTATGGATGTGAGAGTTGGACTGTGAAGAAAGCTGAGTGCCGAAGAATTGATGCTTTTGAACTGTGGTGTTGGAGAAGACCCTTCAGAGTCCCTTGCACTGCAAGGAGATCCAACCAGTCCATTCTGAAGATCAGCCCTGGGTGTTCTTTGGAAGGAATGAGGCTGAAGCTGAAACTCCAGTACTTTGGCCACCTCATGCGAAGAGTTGACTCATTGGAAAAGACTCTGATGCTGGGAGGGGTTGGGGGCAGGAGAAGGGGACGAGAGAGGATGAGATGGCTGGATGGCATCACCAACTCAATGGACGTGAGTTTGAGTGAACTCCGGCAGTTCGTGATGGACAAGGAGGCTTGGCGTGCTGTGATTCATGGGGTTGCAAAGAGCTGGACACGACTGAGCGACTGAACTGAACTTACAAGGGTTCGAGGATAGAAATGACAGAAGAGGGGGACAAGAGGGGAAGAAATACAAATCATCTGGAAAGTTCCTTCTCCCAGAAAGGTCACTTTCAAACATTTAGACTTTAGGGTTAAGAATCTGCTTTGGAAGTCAGGGTCACTGGTTCAGTCCCTGGCTCTAGCTTGGGAAGATTCCACGGTGCCTCCGGGCAACTAAGCCTGAGGCGCTGCAGCTACTGAAGGCCGGGAGCCCCAGAGCCCAGGCTCCCCAAGAGAAGCCACCACAACCAGGAGACCACACACCGCAGCTACAGCAGCCTGACCTGCCACAGCCAGCGAAAGCCTGTGAGCGGCACACCCCCAGCACAATCAAAAATAAAAAATTTAAGACTTTCAAATGCAGTTTGATGCTTTTAAACACATTTGTGAGGTCTTACCCTTAATACCTCAATTGCAGCATCCACTTCTGAGAGGCAAATTTGCTTCCTTCTCCTCGTTTTGGCCATGTTTAGCTAATGCTCCATTTTCATTATTTAGAAATAGTTGAATCACAGCAAAGTAGTAAGGACCTGGGGTTTTTTGCTATTTTTTTTTAAATAGAGGGGGAAATCTGAATTTTCATGGACACCAGGACCAAAGCAGGATCCCTAGACCAAAAGGAGTTGCTTCTCTCAGCATATTAGGAGATGTTAATAGCTCTGAAAGCTAACAACTCACTTTCTGTGAAGAGAATTGCACATTTCTTGTAGTCGTTAACGATTTTGTTTGTAAACAAGGAAACAGAACTGAGGGAGTTTCCAGGACAGAGAATGATTATGCCACAAGAAGCATATGCTTTCTCCACCAGAAAAAGTGCCCCTTTAAGTGACCATGGTTACCGAATCTATAAAATAAATGGGGCCGAGGGGAGAAGACAGTGAAGTCATGAATTAGCCAGTACGGTGTTTAGATCTTAATCGGAGACAGAGTCCGGGACTGCCTGGTGGTCCAGTGGTTAGCGCTGTACTTTCCAATGCAGGGGGGACTCGTTCGATCCCTGGTCGGGGAGCTAAGACCCCACATGCCTTGCGGTCAAAAAACACAAAACATAAAACACAAGCAATATTGTAACAGACTCAATAAAGGCTTTAAACATGGTTCACAATAGATTAAAAAAAAAAAAAAAAAACAAGGTCAGAATCACAAACTTAGCCAAATATACCTCTTTGATGGATTCAAAATAGGCTTCTCCCAAACCTAGGAAAGAGCCTACAAATCAAGGTTCTGCCATTTTGTAACTTCCAGCCACAAGCGTTCAAATGTCCTGGGGTAACCTGATGAGGGTGGCTGTGGGGAGGGGGATAAAATGTACTCGCTGGAACCAAGGAAACTGCAACTCCCACTGAAATACTGTTGCTCTGTGTCCGTACTTGAAGACACACAGAAAACCCACCTTAGAAACTGCCCGCACCAGCCTTTCTTTGTACATTACTGGAGAATGATGAAGCGGGCCGTTGTACGCGTGCTCCCTGGGTTACGAACTGCCAAGAACCACTGTCTGGAAGGCGAAGGAGGCGCCTGCCGCACGTGGCTTTGGCCCCACGTGCCTGCCTTCCTCAGTCTCAACAGACTGAACCAAGAGAATCCTGTGATCCAGACCAATTTTTATGCCCATCTCATCTGGGACATAGTAAGCGTTCAATACACCAGCCACCTCATTTTGCTTGTTTGGTTCAAAAAGCTGGAAGTAGCCTATCTGTGCTGTGTGCTCAAGTCACTTCAGTCGTGCCGCCTCTCTGCGACCCCATGGACTGGAGCCCGCCAGGCTCCTCTGCCCGTGGGGTTCTCCAGGCAAGAATACTGGAATGGGTTGCCATGCCCTCCTCCAGGGGATCTTCCTGACCCAGCGTGTCTCCTGCGCTGCAGGCAGATTCTTTACCACTGAGACATCGCGGAAGCCCCTATCCTACTTAGTTGGGTGGAATTTCTCCCAAGGCAGCTGGAAATGACTGTCAGGAAAGGACTCTCAGGTGTGGAGCAGAAACTAACAGAAAAATTTACATACAGGCCTGGTGGTGAAAAAAAAAGAACCATTCAAAATTTATTCTCCAACAGACAGCATCAGCAGGTAAAAACTACAGGGGTTTCTCCGTAGATCATACATTCACAAGGCATTATTAAGCTTAACAAGTGAGAAAGCCTCTGGTCTATCTTCTGTAACAATATCCGCTTCACAGTGTAAACAGGTACTATCATTGTGTTCACTTACAATTCCAGAAGGAAAGGCACAACTTGGCAAAACAAAACAAAAAAATTTGTGGGGCTGGGGAGTCCTAAACTCAGGTGCAATTACCAAGAGACAGACTTGAGAAGAGCCACAATCCACTCTTCCAAACAGAGGGGCCAAGACGTCTCACCCAGAAATGTGGGTCTTTCTCCTTGCTTGTTAAATCTTCAAGAGGAACGCTTCATCGTCTGCTTAATATCACATATACAAAAGGGGGGATTAAGAAGAAGAAAAAAAAGAATCACAACATCTTGAACTTTCAGCTGCTCCCACCAATACATCAACTCTTAGGTTTACGATAGGGTCTAGAAACACTTCAGCGGTCATCCAATAGGAAAATAGAGACTATAGCTACAAAAATAACACATGAATGAGGTAGATAAATTAAAGCTTTCACATCCAGGACTTGCCTGTTCCAACTTGGTAGCCTTCATGCAATACTCAGAAGAAAAAAAAAAATCTTCATAATTACTCGGCGTAAGTCACAATCAAGGAAATGTTGGTACAAATTAGTATAAGTTTTTAGTATATAATAAGAAAACATGCCCTTCCACGAGTTTGTTTCTTCAAGAATGGACACCGAGCTCTTCAACAGAGCAGGCACTGGTGGACTAAATTACATCACCTGAGATTCCCTGCTCAGGTGGTCACCTCTCCTGGTTTTAGGAAGAAGGCGGCATCTGGAAGGGTAGAGAGGACCTTGGCACTCTTGAGGCTCCAACTGAACTGTATTTAAATAAGCAGCAACACACACATTGACTCTCTAAGGACTAAAATCAGTCCACTTGAGGGCATCCTACTTAAGGTTCCAAGGCTGAAAAACACTCTGGAATTCTACAACCTTGGTTTTCCAAAAAAAAAAATACATTCAAAAAAAAAAAAGAGAAGTGGGTGCCGGGTTGGGAGAATACAAAAATGGGTCCTGAAACAGATGACAGACCACGTCCACTTACCCGAATCCAGTCCCCACAGAATCAAGCATACAGCCGCCCCACCCCCTGCCACCCCCCGACCCCAAGCAGGTGGAACAGGTGTCTTCTCCATGGTGGTTCAATACCTTCCAACTTGAAAGAGGTGACCGTCTTTGGAAACAGTTACTCGAGGTTGTACAAAGGTTTTTATGTATATAGTTTGTTGCAAGTAACAAAACTACTTTGCAAGACCCGCTTTCTTCCAAAATTTAAAAAAATACTAGTATTTGTTTTAGTAAGAATTTTTTTTTCTTCCTCTCTTTTTTCTTTTTTTGCAAAGCAGCATAGCAACATTGTGATTGTAAGACGTGCCTGAGGTTGTGGTCACAACTGTAAACATTATTTGCACATCAGGAAGAAACCTGGAGGAGATGGGGGCCTTAAAAAAAAAGAGAGAGAACAAAAAAAGATACAGTTCTCTAGAGAGGTCACTGCGTGCACTGCTCCTCGGAGGCGCGTCCTCCTGCGGCTTAGCTGACTGCGATCTTGTTTTCTTCCAGGAGGTGCGGGAACTGGTGTTTGGGGACGTTGTCGGCAGTCCCTGGCTTCTCCACCTCGGCACCAGCGGCAGACTGGGAGCCGTCGATCTTGGAGGCAGCCGTGTTATTCACCACGGAGCTGGCCCCCAGGGACACGGGGAGGGTGGGGATGCCACCGCTCTGAATTACGGAGATCTCGTTGGTCTTCATGGCCAGGCCACCGTTGAGCATGGTGGCGTACTGGTTCCACACGACGGGGTCCACGTTCACCGAAGGGGCCATGATTTCCTTGGGAAACATCTCGGGGACCCTCTTTCCGTCCGTTCCTAACAGAGCCATGGTGTTCTCGATGGCTAGCTTCCTGCCACGGCGTGCTGAGCTGTTGTTGGCCCCGTGTGTCATGTAATGGACCTGTGGGAAGAGGGACAGAAAGGTTTCCACCAAAACAGAGGTTTTTGCATGTAGGCCAGTCAAAGTCAAGTCTGCCCACAGGTATGGCCCATCGAAACTTCTATTTTAAAATTAGATTTCGGAGAATTCCTTGGTGGTCCAGTGGTTATGGCTCCATGCTCCCACTGCGAGGGGCCCAGGTTAAAACCCCGTATCAGGGAACTAGGATCTCACAAGCTGCAGAGAGCAGCCAGGAGAGAAATTAGATTAAAAATCCAGATTATCTATTCTCTTGGCAGGGGGTGGCGAAGGGGTCGACAATCAGACCATCTGCCAACAATGGGCCCACATTCCTCCCTAGAGGCAACGCTGGGGAAGCACACACCAAGTTCCCCATCCGCTATTCTGCACTTCTGTCAACACCTACTAGGGAGTACAGTGTTGTTTTGAGTGCTAGGGTTACAATGTGTTAACACACACACCTACAGAGGTAACAAATGGTATGGAACCGAAGGCATACAGACACTGAGCGCAGATGAAATGGGAAAATATGTGAGACCAGGAGCTTACATCAGTGTCAACGCCCTGGTCACCACTGATTCTATGCACACATGCTAAGTCAATTCAGTCGTGTCCAACTCTTTGCGACCAACCCCATGGACTGTAGCCCTCCAGGCTCCTCTGTCCATGGGACTCTCCAGGCAAGAATACTGGAGTGGGTTGCCATGCCCTCCTGCAGGGGATCTGCCCGACCCAGGGATCGAACCCACGTCTCTTGTATGTTTCCTGCACTGGCAGGTGGGTTCTTTACCACTAGCGCCACCTGAGAAGCCCATTCATTCTACAGCTGCACAAAATTAAAATTCTACCACCGGGAGAAGCTAGAAAAGTGTGTGAGCATCTCCGTGCAACTTCCCCCTTTGTGGGAACTGACCCACATAAAAAATTTGAGTTATAAAAATTAATTTTTGAACAAAACAGACCCTGCCCTGATGGAGCTGACATTACCTAGATACATCATGTCAACAGGAGCAATCACTGCTGAGGAAAAAATAAGCCTAGCTGGGAAGGTTACACAAGCCACCAAGAATGAATGTTATTTCATCTACGGCGGCAAACAAGACAGGGACTCTTCTGAAGAGCAAAGATAATCTACTGCCTCCTGCTTCTTCAACCTGGCCTCCTTTCTGTAATTATTTTCCCAGTTTGGCTTTTGAGTTTTCAAATCCCTTTTTTAAAATAAAAAGCTGAAGACCATGGTAGGCAGTCCAGTCTAAAAGCTCAAGACAAACCCATAATGGATTTATCAATTTTATATTACGAACATGACAATCACCATCTACGTTTCCAGATCTGCAGGATTTTATGAAGGCAACTAACATCCTAACTTCAGAGATGCTGTAATGTGAGGAAGCCTGTTTCCTTTTTCTTTTTTCCATTGCACTGCAGAGCTGGCAGGATCTTAGTTCCCCAACCTAGGCTTCAACCTGGGGCCCAGCAGTGGAAGCATGCAGTCCTATCCACTATTCCTTTTTAAAAAATACTATTTCCAATGCAGTATTGTAAAGTAAAATAAAGTAAAAATAAAAATTAAAAAAAAAAATACTATTTCAAGAGCCAGTTTTGACATGGCACGATGTAATATCCCACTTGGCCCTGACGGAAGGATTTATTAGGGATGAACGTCACTGCTTAACACCGAGCTCCCCCCACCCCCCAGCTGAAGCCTTAAGGAAGCTCACCTTCAAGTTGCCTTTGGTGGTGAAAGCGCGGCCACATATGTTGCATACAAAGGGCTTCTCACCGGTGTGAGTCCGCTCGTGGATCTGAAGCGCGCTGGCCGACGAGAAGTTCTTCCCGCACCTCGTGCAGCCGTGCTGCTTGGCCTGTCGTCGGGGCTGGGCTGCTAACAGAGGCGTCATACCTGGGGACATGGTCGCGGGACCCACAAACCCACCAGGAACTTCAACTTTGACATAGGTTGGCTGGGCTCGGATAAATGTCGATGGAACACTGCTCCGACCTGCGCACAAGAAAAAAAAAAAACACTTTTACCATCACGTCATCATTCATTCTTCAAACCAAGAAAGGAGTTTTGACCACCACTGCCCCGACGTTTCAGAGTCTGGAAACACCTTTCAGGAAATTTACACATTGGAAGCAGCTTTCTTCTTATTTAGCTACACAGAGAATGACGACTCCAAAAATTTAAAAGAATTTTCCTATTGGGTGAGCCAAAAAATTCGTTCGGGTTTCCCCAAAACAGGAGGTGGAAAAGCCCAAACAGAGTCTCTGGCCAACCCAGTATTTTGGATTTTAAAAGGTATCGGCATCAGAAACACATGCAATGCAATTCCAAGTTCAATCCCCACGTCAAGTTACTTTTAAAGTCTGCTCTGACACCATCTTTCTGATTCTACAAAGGTGTCCCCTCCATTGGACCATTAATGCCATCAACAGGCATTCCACAATTTAAAATAGGTTAGATTCTCTTTTCTCCCTCAAGAATTACCCATCTGTGACTCTTACATTAGGGAGCCGGATCTCTGAATCAAGGAACCATGAATTATCTCACTGGTGTCCACTTCCTGAAATACTCTTCTAGGATAGCATTAACTCAAAAGAATCCCCGTGTGGCCACCAAGGACCTCCAACACAAGAATCAAAACCGAGCCAAGTACACTGTCCTAAGTAAAAGCAAGTCAGGACTATGACAGAGGCAGTCACTAATTGCCCTACGGAGGAGCTAGTTCACTCTCCATCGGCCAAGGTCACCCCGGTTCCTTCCGGATGACCTCGAGCCCAGAATGGACCTAAGTGAAATCCAAAGCTCTATCACCTTCCATCTCAGTGCGGCTGCTCTCCGAGCCGTCCCCTTTGCCGTCGGTGTCCGGAGACTTGGACTTGACGCTCTCCGCCTGGCTATGGGCCGGCGAGACCGCCTGGAAGGACGTGCTCTCCAGGACGTCTGGGCTTCGGCTGGCGCACTCGGGGTCGCCCATAACCGAGGAGGCGTCGTCGTTGGTCAGGCCGTCACTCTCCGCGGACCCGTTTTCTCGGCTTCCCTGCCGCTGCAGGACGAGCGCGGCGAGCCCCGCCTTCACCGGGACATCCAGCGAAGCCGCCGTGGCCAGCCCCGGGGTAGGGGACGCCGCGTGGACGCCGGCGAGGGGCCCGGGGACCCTCAAGGAGCTGCTGGGGGCCTCCTGGGGGCAGGCTTCGTCTACGTCGATGGCTTCCACGACCCCGTCGTGAGCGGGCGCGCCGGGGCTGCCGTTCTCCCCGGCCGCCGAGGGCTCGGGCCCCGCGAACTCGCAGGGGCTCTCGGGCAGCGGCGTGTTGGGGATCTGGCCGCCCATGTGCATGCGGATGTGCTGCTGCAGCAGGACCGCGTTGGTGAACTTCTTCTGGCAGATCGGGCAGGAGTGCTGCGCCCTCAGCGGCGCGCTGCTGCGGTGCACCGCCAGGTGCGTCTTCAGGTTGCCTTTGGTGGAGAAGGCGCGGCCGCAGACCTTGCAGGGGAAGGGCCGCTCCCCGGTGTGCGTGCGGTAGTGCATCTTGAGTGAGCTCTGGCAGCTGAGGACGCGGTGGCAGATGAGACACTCGTTGGGGTCGGCGGTGGCCTTGTCTATGTTCTCCACCAGCCGCTGCAGCTTCAGGGTCTCCGACCCCGGCTCGGGCGGCCCACCCCCTGGGAAGCCTCCGACCCTGGGGGAGGGATGGGTCGGCCCCACCCCGGGCAGGATGGAGCCATCCTCGCTTTCCGGAGACAGCCCGAGCTGCAGGTCGCCGGGCAACGGGCCCCCTTTGGCGTCCTTGGGGTGAGGCCCCGAGGGGAGATTCTGAACTAGCCCTAGGACACTGGGGGTCCCCGCCGCGAGCGCGGGTTTGCTGTCTAGGGAGAGCCCGGCTTCCTCGAGGGGGGCGGGGCCGGCCAGCGCGAAGGGGAGGCCGCCGCCCACCGCCGTCTTGTCGTGGAAGTCAGCCAACAGCTGGGGGTTAGCCTTCACCTGGGGGTGCCGGTGGAAGTGCACCTTGAGGTTGCCCTTGGTGGTGAAGCGGTGGCCGCACACGGAGCACACGAAGGGCCTCTCTCCGGTGTGGGAGCGCAGGTGGATCTGCAAGGAGCTATCAGTCCCAAAAACCTTGCTACAGTACTTACACTTGTGCCGGCAGAGAGCCTCGTCCTTGAGTTTGACCTCCACCGGGGAGACACTCGGTGGCTTCCCTTTGCCTTTCTTGGACGGGTCTAAGGCCACCGCGGAGAAGGGGCTCTGGAAGAGCACAGAGCCCGGGGCCTGGGGGAGCAGCGCCCCGGGGAGGCGCGACAGGACGCCGGGGAGCACCCGGGTGGCGTCCGGCTTCAGCGCGAAGGGCGGCAGCCCCGGGGAGGCGGAGCCGCCGGCGGAAGGGACGTTGGCGTGAGGTAGCTTGGCGGGCTTCAGGGCGTCCAGGGGCAGCCCGGCGCTCCCCGCCTTCTGGCTGAGCAGGGCCACGGCCGCCGACACCTGCTGCGACACGTGGCCCCCGAGCGTCTTCAGCGAGTCGGCCGCGTGGCCGGCGTGGAGGGCGTGCGAGGCCCACATGTTCACCTGCACCCGGATCTGCTCCGTGAGCTGGATCTGCTGCAGCTGCTGCTGCTGGAGGCACAGGATCTGCTCGAGGACCCAGGGCAGGCTGCCGGCGCTGGGCAGGGGCGCCGGGGGCGCGTCGGCGCTGCGCTGGTTCACCGCCACCTTGGTGCCGCGCAGCGCCTGAAGCGTGACGTTGGTGTTGGCCACCTTGCCTTTGGGTAAGTAGCTTATGTCCTGCGGCGCGGGCGGCAGGGCGGCCTCTGTCTTCAGATACAGGACAGACTCCGCCCCTGGCTTCTCCCTCGCGTCCCCGGGGGCCCCTCCGCCGCTGCCATCGTCCCGGTGGCCCTCCCTCCGGCCCGGGCTCGGCGGCTGCGAGCTGAGCACAGTCCCCGGCAAGTCTTCGGACGACATCGGCCCCTCACTGTCCTTCAGGATGAGCACGGGGGGCGTTTTAGTGCAATTTTTCTTGTGGTCCAAGAAGTCGGAGAAGCTGAAGAACTCCGCACAGCATTTCTCGCAGACGTGGGTCTCCTCCCGCCGGGGCCGCTTTATCCCTGCTCCGGCGCCATTCGGCTCCTCGCTGCCACTGCTGCCGCCGCCGCCAAGATAGTTCACTGGAGCACCTGCGAGGAGAGGGAAGGAGAAGATGAGAATTCCACCCTAGGAAGGACACAGGGCGGTCTCTGGCGGGGGGAGAACCACAACTCACAATTCAGAGGGCTTCATGATCTGTGTCCTAACAAGGAGACCATGGAATGAGGGTCTCAGTGAGCCAACCACTCATGTAGTGGGTGGAATCATAACCCCCCCCCAAATATCCAATCCTAACCCGTTCCCCTGTGCACGTGGTCTTCTTGTGGGGGCTAGGAGGGAGGCTCTGTACAACTGTTAATTATAGAGTGGAGCCCAAGCCCAGTGCCTGGTGTCCTTAAGAAGAAAAGAGACAGGAAAACTTCCCTGGTGGTCAGTGGTTAGGAATCCACCTGCCAAGGAGGGGACGCAGGTTCAACCCCTGGTCCAGGAAGATACTACGTGCCTCGAATCAATTAACGGCCATGTACCGCAACTACTGAGCCCGTGTTCTCTAACAAGAAACCACCACACAGTGAGAAGCCGTCGCACCGCAACTGGAGAAAGCCGGCATGCAGCAACAGCGACCCAGGGCAGCCAAAAAGAAGTAGAAATCAAAACAAACAAAAAAAGACGTGAGACAGAATAAGGCCGTGTGAGGCCAAGGCAGGAGATACAAAGCTCTAAGCCAAGGATGCTGGACCCAACAGAAGGCAGCAAGCAGGCTGCATGGTCCACACTCGCCTTGGAGCCTCCAAGAGAAAACGACCCTGCTGCTCCTCAGCCTCAGGGGTCCAGCCTCCAGAAGAGTGCAGACAGACTCGTCTTGGGCAATCTAGTATGTGCTCCTTCCCTAAGTCACGCTCGACTCTTCGCAACCCCATGGCTGTAGCCTGCCAGGCTCCTCTGTCTGTGGAATTTTCCAGGCATGAGTACTGGAGTGGGTTGCCATTTCCTTCCGCTGGGGATCTTCCCGACCCAGGGACTGAAGTTGGGTATCTTGCATCTCCTGCACAGGCCATCTAGTAATCTGTACCAACTTATTATTAAGGCAGTGCTGGGAAACTCAATATAATTTATTAAAATAATCCCCACGGAGCTCTCTGCCCCACCTCAGAGCTGGCTTACAAAAGCAAATGGATTTCATGTCGTCCATTAAATGACACTGGGAGCCTGCTGTTCATCTCCACCCTGGGTCCATCAGAAGTGAGACTGCAATAAATCACTCCTCCAGACCGAGTGGGAACTCTACCTTCCCACCAGAGACTGTGGAAGCTTAAAGGTACCAAGAACTATGACGGTGGTACTAAACTCACCTAAAATGTGGAGACCTAAGTAAGACAAAGCCGATACACCGAGGAGTGTTTTTTATGTGTGTGTCGGGGGCGGGGGGGGGGGGGTGGGGACTGAAAAAAAAAAAAAAAAGGAAAGATTGCACATCCAAGAAAAAGACTTTACTGACCTTCCTGATAATGGAAAACCTGTAGAAATGCCTTAGCGTGACATTAAAGGATTAACAAGCCATTAAACAAAGAAGCCAGAGACAAGCAGGAAAGGTCGGAGTGACAGCATTTCCTCCTCGCCCTCCGTTTGCAGCTTCTACTACTGTTACGTTAGATCAAACAACCTTCATAGTCTGGGCAGTTCTGTTCCTAAAAATGATTGATCCCTGGGTTCCTTTTGCCAATTGGGTCCCATTTCCTTCACAGTGACTGCCAGTCTGCCTGTCAAAACACCTACTGGGCAGCCATACTATGGCCAGCTGCCTGGGCCCTGGCGAGTGGAGACTCCGTAACCGACTTGACTGTGTCCATTTCCTGGCTGTTCTGCTGTATGCACACCCTGACCCGAGAAGTCACACAGGCACACCTCAGACGCAGCAGTCCCAGGGGTGTTGAGCTAAGCCACAGACCTTTGCATATGGATACAAAGATCCACCTAGAAAGAAGGGTATTTTTCACAGAAATGTTTACAGCCACGAAAAAAAGGGAGGGAGGTGGAATGTAAATTTTGGTATACCCACAGTATGGAAGCAATGTAGAATTTCCGTATGTCCTGAATTCGGAGACAGAAATTAGGTGGTAGTAGGTCACAGAACTGTATGCAACAAGTGACCACTTTCGTTTAAAACAAAAAACACCTATTTTTGAAATGTGCAAATGAGTGGGGAGATGGCCATGTCAGGAAATATTATTTTTTAAATAAAATAATCACTTTTTAAAAATAAATGAACCTCTTTTGCCTCTTCTTGGGTGATTACATTTCCCAACACCACGCACGGGTTTTGACTGAGGAGTCAGTCAACAATTTGGGGGAGGGATTGATCCTGAAACAGTGTATTTCTCTTAAGATCTATACTTTCCAACAGACTTTCAAACACTGACTCTTAAATTTCCACAGCATAGCCTTAATAAATTGACTTAATCTTTCCTAATTTCAGACTAGGTAATAATCAGAAGTTTAGCAAGGTGTGTGTGGGTGAACCAAGCAAGGGAAAGAAAACAAATTATAGTAATCTATCATTCACAGGTTTGAGATGGTAGGTTTATCCCTCAGGATTTCTATTAAATGTGTACAATCATGACCGCTACATAAGGTAGATGCCTGGGTTAAGCCATGTGATTAGTAAGTGTTTGTGAGTGCTGACTACAAGCCTGGCACCATCCTAGGATCTGGGGAAAGTGTACATACTGTAGGTGTTCAGTGAACATCAATTTCCTCACCTTGTCTATTTCTGTGGCTTGGTTACCTGGGCAACTAGGGCTGCTGAAAATAAGACTTACAACAGTCATTTAAAGCCTCACTCATTTTAACAACCCTTCTCACTTCCTACTGAGTGCAAGGCAGGGCTAGGGGTCTGATGATGCAAAGACGAGCAAGCCTGGTAGTCCCCAACGGTCCAGACTAGAACCTCTAGGTGCCCCGTGGTCCACGATACATCCATCCAATTCTATTAAACACCAGCCCCATTTATAGATGAGAAAAACAAACTCCAAGATGTGACTTTTACCCAAGACAACACAATAAAAAATGTAGTCATAGATAACTTTTGAGCACTTACTATGTACAGGTGTAATTTATGTTATTAACAATTAACAAAAGAGACTATTACATTTAACAGAGGGGGAAACTGAGGCACGGGACATTAACTTCCCCAAGGCGGTGAAGCAAAAAAGCCAGGCATGTGCAGATTCTCCCTTTGAACTCCTCATTCATGCACTTCCTCTCCTACTAAGTTCTTCTACTGAGATGGCAACTATCTTGCCTCTTGCAGAAACCCCTGGGGAGGACAGGAAGGCTTGAAGGAGCAGGTTGGGGTGGGGGCAGGACAGGGAGGGTTAAGACACAATCCACCCCAGCTATTTCCATGGGGAACAGTAGGTAGGTACCACCTTCCTTCCAACTCCACAACTGCTCTAAAGCAACCCAATTCCCAAGAATCAAGTTAAAAGTATTCATTAGTTCCAAGAATCATTAAGATGGTGTATCTATCTACCTGTATATTTGTAATGGGATGCTTGTGGAGATGTGTTAGTGGCACCATCTTTCTGGAAGTGCAACTCTGGCAATTATGTGTCAAGAACTTTTCAAGGGAAACTTAGAAAGTTTCTCTTGGGAGGGAAATATACCAGCCAAGTAAATGCATAAATAGATACAACTTTTTCAGAGTACAATCCACCACCACCATCATTATAGTGCAATTCTTCCACCAAGCAACTCCCTTGGTAGGAATTTACTTTCTGTGATGCCAGGGTTCAGGTCTCATAGCAATAAACAGCCCAAACAAAAATGGACACACTGTGGTTCACCAGCAAGATTCTGATGAAATAAACCAGGGTACAGAAAAAAGATGACTACTTTGTAGCTCTTTACTACAGGTGCTTGCTCTATAGGACAACCACTCAAGTGTGATTTCAAAAGGAAGAAAAAATGCAGACAACAGGCTGTACACATAATGTGCTTCCCCCCTGCCATGTTTGGGAATAGACATAAACATGTCCGCGGGAAACTTCTGAAATAAGCATTGCTAAGGCTGGTCCCTGGCCTCTGGAGCACAGGCCTGGGGTGGAAGAGAAACTTCAAAATGTATACACTTTTGGCTCTTTTTTTAATTAGCATGTTACACCCCTCCTCTCTCGTCTCAGCCATGCTACTTCTAGAAATCTCTAGCAAAGCCCTGTACAAATGCCCATTCTGCTTGTTAAGCGCCAAAGCACAACTGTGACCATCCCCCATACGCTGCCACAGAGCACCCAAGGCAGACTCCCCCACCTTAACTCATTTATCTTTGCAGCCACACAGACAAGCATCTTTGCTTCCAATGTGCAAGCGTGGAAACTGAGGCTCAGGAATAAATGACTCAAGGTGCCACACTGTTCACTAGAAAACACAAGAGCAGGGACTCTAGTCTTAAATACATTTAAAAAGGCACTAAAGTTAGCGGCCTCATTATTACTCTTTCTGCTAGAACACTTTCTTTTTTCCTTTTACCCCTCTAGGAAAGCTTTTAAAGCATTTCCCCCCCTCCTCTCCCCCTGACCCAGTCCAAAACTTTAATACCACAAACATACTGTATATCTGTTTATGCACTATGATCCTTTGAAAGACCACAAACCACTGTTCACACCCATAATTTTTTTTTTTTTTGGCCAGGATGCACAGCACACAGGATCTTAAGAACCTGTGCCCAGTGCAGTGGAACACCAGGGAAGTCCCAAATATACGTTTTTGTCTCCCTCTCCCCAACACAGACAATATTCTTTCAATCGTGAGCATTGAGCGCACACCTTGGCAGTATTTGCAGAGCTCCTGCCTAGGTCATCAACAGAAAGCAGGTATTTTCCTATGATGTTAACGCGGCTGTGTTACTGGAAATTCTGGTTACCTGACTGACTGCTAGATCTTCTTTACTGTGTTCATAAAGAAGCACGTATTACTGTATCACAAATGTTTCCAATCATTTCTGGTCAGTGTATCTCAACGTGATTTATCTCCTGGGTATTTCTATGTATCTCACTGTACGAGGTTCAAGATTTCTGTTGGAGGAGGGGAACTGTGGCACAAAAAAGGTTAAGCTCCCTGCCCCAGAAGGACCTAGCAGTTCCCAAGAGTGATTTACAACCTGAATACCAGCTTGCAGGCCCTGTATACACAGGCTCGCCTCTTCTGCAGCCTCCAATACTGGCAACATCCCACTCTGAGTCTTCAAACAGCAGGAGCTCTGTTTGCTGGTGCAGTAAAGTACTTCGACATCCAGACCACCATTGGCAAATACTGAAAGCGTATTTGCCCAAAAGTAAGAGGACTCTGTTATGAACAATCGCTGGGTATGCTTAAGTTAACCCTTCCCGAAAAGAAAAAGCAAAGTTCAGAGGGATTACAGCAACTAGATCTTCCATCCTTCTACCCCACCCCCACTCCCGAATTTTAGGAATGTTATCTCTCAGCATCTAGTTATCCAATAAGTTTGAAGAATGCAGTAAACCCAGCAGGGGGCTTAGATTCAATCACTGCCAAATGGATAGAGAATACTCTTACTATTGTATAGCAAGAAAAGCTCATCTGCCAGAGGCCAATCAAATTCTGAAGCCTATGAAAATGCTTAAGAAACCAACCGTATATCTTGAGACAAGCATTATGCCTGAAGCTTATCTTTTTTCCCTCCCATTCCTATATTAAAAGAACTACAATGAGCAGATTATCTAAAGTACTTAATATCTCTTACCCCACACCCCCACCAGCAGGATAACTGCTTACCAAAAAACAAAAGGAAATTGAGATGTCCTTAAGTACTGAACCAGTTCAAAAAAAGCGCTTAAAATTAAACCAGTTTAATTTTACATCTGCATTCAGCAATCTGAGAAACGCCTTTAACTAAATTTGTAGGTGGGAAATTAAAGCTGTAATTAAGTTCCCATTTAATAAAGGTATAAAAAAAATTGTTCCAAACTGTCCTGAATCAAAATTCAAGTTTGCTGAAAAGGAAGAAGTAAAAAAATCAAAGTTTTTTCTGCTAACGTGTGCAAGCTCTGCTGTTTATGCTAGAGATAGGTCCCACTTTTCTTCAACTGAAGCTCATCTTTTAAAAGCAAGTTGTTAACTTCATGCAGGCAGTTTTTGCTATCTCCTTCCCCAGAACCCCTTAGAACAATACCTGACATGGACTCGAAATTTGGGGAGAAAAATGGATGGCAATGATTGGAGATGCAGTTCTTATCTGGATTTAGAGGCTTCTAAAGATGCTTTAGATGCTTTTTTAAACAATCAAAAGCACACAGGTGAAGGGTGATGAAAAAGGGGCATCTTAAACTCTTTCCATCATTTTTTCCAAGGCAGTAAAGCCTGGAGCACCAAATGCAAACTCTGTTTAATTTCCAAATTGCTTCCCGGGACCCCTTATTCTAAAGCCTACAGCAGCCCCGCTCCTCCATCTGATAGAATACTGATAGAAAAATCCCATCCCATAACCAACCCTCTCAAACCACCATAAACACAACTTCTTGGATTTAGAGCACAGCTCAAATCAAACAGGACAAGGACACTCTGGGCAAGCCATTGCAACCAGGAGCTGAAGTTTAAACTGAGCAAAAACAAAAAAATCAAAAGTAATGTACGTGAGGTCTCCAGCGTGGTGTGGGCTACAGATAAAACTGCAGAATTATCCCACTTTGGCAGTTCAGCTGTCCTGACACAATTTTTTATTTTGAATAAAGTTAATTACCAATCACATTTCCAGCACACAGTGGGCCTTCTATAGTTGAAACTATCTAAATAGGGTGTTTCATCTCCCTGGTACAGAGAAAGAACCCAGAAGCTCAGAAATCAAAGCTTACGCAGCTGAAAGTCTTACAACCAGATTGGAATGCACACCTCACTCTTACACCTTACAAAAAAAATTCATTTCATATAAAAAGAGGAAGCATTAACTCTATCCCTCCCTCCCAAGATGGCTCCCTAACAGGAGGAAGGCTGAAGGGGCTTGAAGGATCAGCTAGCACCGATTTGTGCAACTTTTAACGGAACAAAATAGGTGTGGGCAAGCTGTAGCCCTTCTCTTTCAGAAAGCCAGATGCAAACGCAGAAACTTGGCCTGCAACATTCACGGAGGCTACTGTCACCAAGATTTCCCTTTCCCTCAATTAAAACAGAAACTTCCAAGCGTCCCATTCTGCCTCCTTACCGCAGATGTAGGTCATTTCAGTTTAGAAACTGGGGCTAAGCGGTTATTTGCATTTGGGGAATCTTAATCGTTGATGGTTGTCATCCAGTTTAGCACAAAGGGCATTTGAACCTCTTTTGAAAAAAAGGCTGATTTTCCTGTACATAGCCTTAGTCCCCTGAGCACCTGCAGATGTTCTGGATCTAACTGATCGCCAAACTTCATTTTCCTCCCTCAAAAAGTGCATTTCTTTTTTAAGTGGTCTCAAATCGGCTGTGCACTATAAGATCAGTCTAAACTGGACGTTTTTAATTATACGCATACACGCAAACAGGGGCTCAAACACAAAATGTATCCATTAGAATGAACTGCTTGGGCATGTACCACTACTACCTTCTGTTTCACGGTGGCAACTGGGGGCTCTGCAAACACATACTAGGATCGAAGAATTCTCTCCAAGAATGCTAAAGACTTGGCAAAGAAACTTCGGCACCGCCGGGGAAAGCGCAAAGAACTGACTGGCGTCCCGAGGAGCGCCCAGCCCAGAGATTTTCAACCCCCCGCCCCAGCGCGTCCCTCCCATCAGGTGGGAGCCGGTACCTGCGAGGGGACCCGCCTCTCAGCAGAGCGCGAGGTTCCCGGCTGGGCCTCCAGGGGACGCCCGCGCGCAGCTCAGCGGCCACCGCAACCCCAGCGATCAATAGCAACTCCCCCTCCCCAATTGTGGAGGGAGCGCACGGCCAGGCTCGCGATCCTAACCAGCTCGGGTGGACTGGTGGCCGACTCCAGCTAGCGTCCATTTAAGAACGTCCCCTCGCCCCCCGTAACCAGCTCCCCCTAAGATGCCAAATCCCACCAAAAGCCGCACTAAGAGTGCGCCCACCCAAAACGAAGCGGGTAGGGGGAAGGGGAGGTCAGAGCAGGACCAGGGGAGGGGTCAGAGCCAGGAGCTCGCCCCTCCTTCCCGGGAGGAAGCGGGCGGGCGGAGGGTTAACCCTTTTGTTCCAGGTGGGCCAGGCAACGAAGCCTCTCCGTCCTTCCCCCCCACCCCCCTCCCAAGGCACAAAGAGAGGCCGCCCTCCCCCGACCTCCGGTGCGCGCTGCCCTGACCATCCGACGCCCCCAAAACCGCTGAGCCGCCCCTTTGGTCAAGCCGATCTGTTTAACTTGCCCTGGAAAAAGATTATTTGGGGAGGAGAGGGGGAAATAGGGATTTACATTATGTTACAGATTCAGAAAATGTATTCCATTCCCTCCCCGAAATAAAGGGTACGGTAACCAAAAAGCGGCGGCGGCTCTTCCCCTCCTTGTAGTGGATTGAAGCGACTAGGGTCGCCGCGCGCACCCCCATCACCCGCTGGGAAATTAGAAAGCAGGCGGCGAGGGGAGCGAAGCCACCACCAAGGCCTGAGAGGAGCTTAAAGACGCCCCCTCCCCCACGCGTACGCGAAAAACTTATCAGGCGACAATTTGGCGGGCCAGGGCGGAGGGGAGATAGTGAGAAAGCGACTCGCTCCTAAAGCCCCCGAGGTTAAGTGATTAGGGAGAGAGGAGTCCGCTCGGCCGCTCCGACTGGGCTGGGGGTCCCGAACTCTTCCCGACCCCGGAGAGGCGCGGCGCGGAAGCGTGGGCCGGGTCAGCCCCTGGGAGCTCGCCCTGTCCGCGACCGCCCAGCCCTGGCGCGACCTCTCCCCTCCGGCCCCCGGGGCGCGCTTTTCGGAAAGCGGGGCGCGCCAGAAAAGCCACGCGCAACGCCAGGCGGCTGCACCCCAGCGGGACTGCAGAGCGCGCGCGACCCCCGCGCCCGGGGGCCCGCACCCCTCCCGCCGCCCGCGGTTATTTTTAGGAAGTCGGAAATCAAAGATGGCTGGAGGTCAGGCCCCGAAAGGTTAGGGCGAAGATCGGCAGGCGGCGCAGCCCCGGGAGAAAAGAGGGAAACCAAAAAAAGAAAATTTTGAAACGGAAAAGAAGGCAATCTTGTGCCCTCGTCCTCCACTTCTTCCGGCCCTCGGTCCCCTCCGCAGCGCGGGTGGCCCGCACCCCAGCTCCTGGGGGGTGGGGAGAGGTCGCGCCCCCTCCCCCTCACGGCACGGGAGGGGCGCGTGCAACCGATCGGCCGCCCCCGGGGGGTCTTCCAAAGGTGCGCCCCTTCCCCAGCCGCCTAGAAAAGCCCCCAACGGTGAGGGAATAGAGTGGGGACCCCCGGGGTCTTTTCTTTTAAAAGCGGCGCCAGGGAGGGAGGAGGGGGGCCGAAGTTACAAGTGTGGGGGGGAGGTTACTAGTGAGGGGAGTGCAGCCAATTAAGAGAGGGGCAGAGGACGAGGAGAAGGGGACCTCTCGGGAACGAGGGGCAGGCAGAGGCTCGGGGTCACTCCTACAGTAAGAGCGAGACCTGGGGGTGAAACTTCCACGGGAGAGAAGCGAGAAAAAGTGCAAAATTAACGAGGGCGGGGGTGGGGGTGGGGAACCAGGCTGCCGGTTCGCCCCTGGAACTAAGCCCCCGGATCCAAGTTCCCGAATCTGCGGAGGGAGCCGCGGCCTCGCCGAAGCCCGCGCCTCCGAGGGGCGGGCGAGCGTCTAAGAAGCTGCCCGCCCGGGGCGCGCGCCCCCCAGCCCCACTCACCCGGCGCCCCCGCCGCCGGCGCCGCTGGGGCCGCATCTGCACACTCGGGGGCCGGCTGCTGCGGCTGCCGCTCGCCCTGATCCTCCTCCGAGTTGATGTGCTGGGGCTTCGCCTGCTTGCGCCTCGACATGGTGCGAGCATCGGGGCGCCTGGAGAGCCGCGGTTATTTGCCCACTCCGCCACAAATTCCTGGAGTTGGGAAATTTACCCCCCTTCGGCCGGAACGCGCATGTCCCAGTAATTATTATTATCAATAATGCATTGCGATTTATCATGAGCCCTGACAGCTGATTGGCCTGGGTCCAAGACCTCAGAGATCATTTAAATAAGTCCTCATTGATCAGGGAGGGGCGAGGCATTCTGGGCTTTGTAGTCCGGCCCTACAAGCGACAAAGGCGTGTTCATCTGGGGAGAGCAACTAATTAGCATTCGGGCTCAGATTGGCTGGGTGCTGGGCGAAATCCGAGGGGGGACCATCCTCGCCTTCAGCTATCTGAGTTCTGGGAGAGAAAGAGAGAAATAATTGTGTACTTACTAAAAACTAGGAGTTTCCATAACAGTTTTGAAACAAGAGTATTTGGTAGTGTGCTCCAAAAATTACTTTTGTAAGGTTGATATCCGCGCAAGCTGGGGAGGAAGGTCTTTTCAGTGAAATATTTTGTCTCAATTTTTACCTCTAACAAAAAAATAAACAAAAAACCCTGAGATTTGACCCTTGTCCCCTCCCATCTCCTTTTTCATTGAAATGTTTAAATTGAGTTTTGAGATATCCGAAGAATGGCGGTATATTCAACCTTCCCCCCTCATCTCAACACTTAAGGTGGCCTTCAAATTTCCCAAATCTCAGAGTAGCCCCTCGCCATGATTTATTTCCTTTAAATGCTAAATAATAACCTCCAGGATTCATACTCACAAAGTCTGGGTTTTTTGTCACAGTGCAAATCTTGATTTTTTTTTTTTTAACTTTAAAATGACTGGATACTAAATATAGAAAAAGCGGATTAAAAACAAGTATAGTCAGAGATAATATGGAAACATGGAGAGGCTGCGTTTTTTCCCCTACAAGCCATAAAAGTCTGCTAACATTTTATAATTGAGACAATCCTCTCCCATGGATGAGCAATGAGCATTGTCAGAGAAACTGGGTGTTGCCAAACGAGCCATTATTGGAATTTTTTGCTATACCAGCTTTACTGTCGAAAAGATGTGTATAGTTCAAAGTGATTGCCTCATCCTGACACAGAGACGTCTGAAATCTTCTGAAATTGTGCATGTGTGTATAATATTCTATGTATAAAAAACTATAGTAAATCTCGATGTATTTTATTCCATTAACTGCTTTGCATGATGTCAATAAATGTTGAATAAATGATGAAATATTCAGCCTTCTAAGTCTTTGATTCAGTAATTCCCTGGTACCTTTCTGCGTGTGTCTTAATTTAGCACTGACTCCACTGTAAGGAACTAAGCAATTATAAACCCTTCTTCCACATTTGTGCACTGTAGCTTCTTGATTAGTTATTCATCAGGTTCCCAGCTTGTAACAGTTTCTTGTAAGCTCCTTGGGAATGCAAGCAAAATAGAATCCTAAGCCAATAAATGTGTTCACCTGGTTGTTTGGACAACCCAAGGCAGAAAATAAATCAGCTTGATCATCTTTTTGATATTCATGGTCATCAATAAAAACGTACTGAAGGAAGTGAGGTTAACTTCCAGTTTTTGCGTCTTTGTTTGAATACTTGGAATTGGTTGAAGTTCCCTAAACCAGAAAAGATAGAATTACAGTCAACAGCCCAAGTTGGAAAGGTAAGAATTTGGTTTCATAATACATGGAAGCTGTTTAGCATTCTCATACTGAGTAAAAAAGCCAATTAACGCCTGCCTCTCTGACTAATCTGCTTATATTCCCAACACCTTTTCTGTGTAAGGTAGGCGATGTAACTTACCAGTGTAAACGCATGTGCACAGAGGCTTACAGCTCGCGAAATATTAGTGGTTTAAGGAAAAGTTCATTTCACATGTAGGTGTTTATATTTACTTACTTTAGTTGGTGACAATGAAAACATGGCAGTCGGTTCTGCTTAGAACAAGGCAGTAAAAGCGTGCCTCGTGAGTCTCCAAGTGATAATAATAACAGTTGATTGAGCCCCTGGCATGCACCACAGACTTCGAGAGATGGACACTCCCTAGTTTTCTCTTCCAAGATAGAGGCATTGTTGTGTCCATTTTGAAAACGAGGAAACTGAGGTGTAAGGACCTGAAGTAACATAATTAAGAAGCGGGTGAGCTCAATCCCTAAGCCCAACTTCAAAATTCTTTTATCACGCCCCGATGCCCATGATCCAGCTGTAGCTGAATATAGACAAGATAGCCAAACAAGAAAATATTGTGGTAAATGAAACACGTTACAGTAAGCCTGTCCTGAAAAATCCAGGGTCTGCAGAAATAACTTCGACAGATAAAGCCAAAGAGAAGTTTTCCCCAAAGGAAAATCTTCCATGAATATTGAAAAGAAAGACTCAGTACACTTTTCAAATCTACCTCCAACTGATGAGCTGCGGCCAGCAGCTAGTAATCCAGAGGCAAAGTAAGACCTTAGAACAAAGCGGAGGGGGGTGAGTGGTGCGGAAGGCTAGTCGCTAAGCCAAGGTAATTTTTTGATTATTTAATATTCCTTAAACAACCGAAAGACCTGAATGTGTGATGAGAGTCAGGGAAGAGAAAAAAAAAAAGATTGGTGCACAGGATTAAACTTTGTAATGCCTTTTGTTAGATGACTGGGTTTGTGTATAATCAGGTTCTTCTCCCTGTTTGCCCCAGACAGAAATTGTCGGGAAATTGACTTCTTTTATACCTTTCCACAAGCAGTCTAAGAACACTGAGGATTTATCGTGTTTAAGGGTATTTGGGATATATAATCCCATTTTATCATCATTAAAATCCTTTTTTATTCCCATTTCATCCAATGCCTCCTGGGTACTAACAGTTGTATGCTGAACGTATAAATTCAGGAACTTTCCAGTTAAAGGTATAGTCGTCTGTGGAACTCAAACCTTCCAAGTCCACAGAATCCACCTCTGGTGTGTTCTGCAAGGAACTTTCTCCCCTCCTGTTCTTTGCCTCTCTTCACCTGCCCATTTCTACTAAGCTCCCAGTCTCAGTTCGAATTTTTCTTCCTAAAACCGGTTTGTTCTCATCCAAATTAGAACAGTCTCGCCTGTTAGTCTAGATCTTTTAGAAGCCAATTCTTTCCTTTTATAGCATAGTTCAAAATGTATAATTATAGATTGAATGGTATATGCATTTATGATTGGTTTTGCACAGAGCAGGCTCCACGAGGGCAGACACCTTCACCCCTGTGTCTCTAGCACAGCCATCATAACAGAACACGGAAGTCACAGCCAGTGACTTTGGAGAAGGATTTGGGGGGGCTGAATATAAAACAGGGTATTAAAAGCCAATTACCATTGACGGTGAAGCTGATGCTGAGGCTGAGACTCCAATACTTTGGCCACCTGATGCGAAGAACTGACTCACTGGAAAAGACCCTGATGCTGGGAGGGACTGGGGGCAGGAGAAGAAGGGACAACAGAGGATGAGATGGTTGGATGGCATCACCAAATCGATGGACATGAGTTCGAGCAAGCTCCGGGAGTTGGTGATGGACAGGGAGGCCTGGTGTGCTGCGGTCCATAGGGTCGCAAAGAGTCGGGCACGACTGAGCGACTGAACTGAACTGAACTGACCATTGATGGAAATGTACAGTGCGCAACTGTCGTGGTTTCTTAAAAAATCAAAATAGAATTACCATAGGATCCAGCATTTCCATTTTTGTGTAGGTAGCTGAAAGAACTGAAAGCTGGGATGTCAACAGTAGCCTGTTCGCCCATATTCACAGGAGCTAGAAGGCGGACACAACCCAAGAGTCCCTCAACAGGTTGCTGGCTAAACAGACTGTGGTGTCTACATACGATGAAATATTATTCACCCTTAGAAATGAAAGAAACTCTGACTTGCTACAGCCTGGATGAACCTTGAAGATATTACGCGAAGGGAAATAAACCAGTCCCACAAGGACAAATACGATTCCAGTTCTAGGAGGTACCTAGAGAAGTCACAATCATGCGGACAGAAAGTAGAGGGTGACCACCAGGGGCTGGGTGGAGGGAGAATTGGGGGGTTGTTGTCTAAGGGTACGGAGTTTCAGGTTTGCAAGATGCAGAGAGTGCTGGAGACTGTACAGTGATATGAATGTCCTGCTTACCACTGATGAGTTCACCTTTTTAGAGACGGTTAAATGGTGAAATTTTACGGTATGTATATCCTACCACAAGTGGAAAAAAAGGCAAGTACAAACTGATGGCTGCCCAGCCATATGTATTTATTAAAAATCACTGGGGTATGCCTATAGTGGGTGAATTTTATGATATGTACAGCAGGTCTAAACGAAGCTGTTGTTAAGAAGGTGAGTAGGTATTTATGTTACGTTGAGTGCTCAGTGATGTCCGACTCTTTACCATCACATGGACTGTAGCCCGCCAGGCTCCTCTGTCCATGGGGTTTCCCAGGCAAGAGTACTGGAGTGGGTGGCCACATCCTCCTCCGGGAGATCTCCCTGACCCAAGGATGGAACCCATGTCTCCCGCACTGTAGGCAGATTCTTTACCACTGAGCCATCTGGGCTTCCCGATTAGATATTTGGTTGTCCCTATAATTGAAAGAGCCATAATTACCTGCGTACTTTTTTCCTACATGGATTCCCAGCATCTTAGTCTTGAAAAGACAGAAATGGCAAGGCTGGTGTCCATAAACCGCAGTCTGCCACTGTGAAATGATCACCCCTTTGGGTCCCTAATTGTTTGTACCAGGAAACAGCTAAGTGGACCAATGTGGTGACCACAGCTGCTTTAATTTGGGAAATCTAAGGTTTGGGTTCAGGAAGTAAAAAGAGTGGCTTTTTTCCTCAACATGGACCAACCTCTTGGAGGCTATGGACTCATCGATTTGATTTCTGCCTGCCTCAAATAGAAGGCTTTGTATATCAGGAAGCAGCCGTTCAAATCTAGATTTAGCAGTTGAGCGAAAATTGCCTCAGAATTCATCTTTGTCATTCACTGGGAGTGCTCTGTTATGGGGCCGACTGTCCACTCTTCTGAGTGTCCTGACCCAGAACTCTTTTATTGAGATGATTTATATTTGCAAGATCTGGCTAATTGCAGTAATCACCACTTAAATGATGACACTCTCCCGATTCCTGTTTTAATGTCTCTCTGCTTGTTAACATTTTATCAATCCCAAATTGGTATTGAACAATTTCTAGCTCTAATTAGTCTTCCCTGTTAATATATCCTCTAATATATTAAATCCCACAACTGCATACTCAAAGAAAAAAAAAAGTATAGCTACTCCAGCAAGTTCATTAAAGCAGGATTGAACTGTCAGAAATAGGAGTTTCTCCCAGTTACTTCAGTTGAAGAGGAGATGGACTAGGAATGAGAAAGTTGAGGCTACTGGGATTTTTTGGTCCCTCAGTCCCTTGACGGGCCCACTGTGGTCCATGCCCACAGGTCTTTAGGGCAATCTGGGGCACTTACATGCTCTGAGAAGATTGGTCAGGCCTTACACTGTGAAGTCCAAGGCAGCGGTTCTCAATAGGGGTGATTCGACCTCCCCACTGCCTGGGGACATACGGCAATGAAAGAGAGCTCCTGATCCATAGTAGGGAGAGGCCGTAACATAGCAGGCTTAGGCGGGGAGAGCATGCTAATACCCCATATAACCCAGGACAGCCGCCCACCTACAACAGAGAGCTACGAGTCAGCAGTGCCAAAGCTGAGAAACCAGGTCTATAGGTAGTATGATTTTCAAGGCCATGTTCAGTTTCAGTTCAGTCGCTCAGTCGTGTCTGACTCTGCAACCCCATGGACTGCAGCACGCCAGGCCTCCCTGTCCATCACCAACTCCCAGAGTTTACCCAAACCCATGTCCATCGAGTCGGTGATGCCATCCAGCCATCTCATCCTCTGTCGTCTCCTTCTCCTCCTGCTCTCAATCTTTCCCAGCATCAGGGTATTTTCAAATAAATCAGCTCTTCGCATCAGGGGGACAAAGTATTGGAGTTTCAGCTTCAACATCAGTCCTTCCAATGAACACTCAGGACTGATCTCCTTTAGGATGGACTAGTTGGCCATATTAGCAACTATCTAATCCTTTTCTTTTCAATAATAATAAAAATAATTTTTATTTATTTAAAATTTTATTAAAATAAAATAATAATTCCTGATAAAAGTGAAAGTGTTAGTCACTCAGTCCTGTCTGACTCTTTGCAACCCCAAGGACTGTAGCCCACCAGGATCCTCTTTCCATGGAATTCTCCAGACAAGAATACTAGAGCAGGTTGCCCTGCTCTCCTTCAGGGGATCTTCCCAACCCAAGGATCAAACCCGGATTTCCTGTATTGCAGGCAGATTCTTTACCATCTGAGCTACCAGGGAAGCCCTTTCAGTAAAACAAGATACTAAATCGCAATCACGGTAAATCCTCTTATTTTCTATAGAGAACCAACTAGTTACCAGTGGGAAGAGGGAAGCAGGGAGGGACAATAGATAGGTAGGAATTAAGAGGTAGAAGCTATTAAGTATAAATAAGTTCTAAGGACATATTGCACAGCACAGGGAATGTAGCCAATATTTTATAACAACTGTATGAGGAGTGTAGCCTTTAACACTGTGACTCACTATGCTGCGCGCCTGTGACTTGTGTATATCGTACATCAACAGTCGCTGTGGTTCGGTCACTACGTTGTGTCTGATGCTTTGTGAGCCCAAGGACTGCAGCACGCCAGGCCTCCCTGTCCATCACCAACTCCCAGAGTTTACCCAAACCCATGTCCATCGAGTCGGTGATGCCATCCAGCCATCTCATCCTCTGTCGTCCCCTTCTCCTCCTGCCCTCAGTGTTTCCCAGCATCAGGGTCTTTTCCAAGGAGTTGGCTCTTCGCATCAGGTGGCCAAAGTATTGGAGCTTCAGCTTCAGCATCCAGTCCTTCCAATGAACATTCAGGGTTGCTTTCCTTTAGGATGGACTGGTTGGATCTCCTTGCGGTCCAAAGGGCTCTCAAGAGTCTTCTCCAACACCACAGTTCAAAAGCATCAATTCTTCGGCACTCAGCTTCTTTTATAGTCCAACTCTCACTTCCATACATGACTACCGGAAAAACCATAGCCTTGACTAAACAGACCTTTGTCAGTAAGGTGATGTCTCTGCTTTTTAATACACTGACTAGGTTTGTCATACCTTTCCTTCCAAGGAGTAAGTGTCTTTTAATTTCATGGCTGCAGTCACCGTCTGCAGTGATTTTGAAGCAAGAAAAGAAAATTTGTCATTGTTTCTACTTTTTCCCCCATCTATTTGCCATGAAGTGATGGGACTGGATGCCATGATCTTTATTTTTCGAATGCTGAGTTTTAAGACTATACCTCAACTAAAACAGAATCCTTAGCTTCTCCAACACTTTAGCCACCTGATGCAAAGAGCTGACTCATTTGAAAAGACCCTGATGCTGGGAAAGATTGAAGGTGGGAGGAGAAGGGGACGACAGAAGTTGAGATGGTTGGATGACATCACTGACTCAATGGACATGAGTTTGAGCAAGGTCCAGGTGTTGGTGATGGACAAGGAGGCCTGGCGTGCTGCAGTCCATGGGGTCACAAAGAGTTGGACACAACTGAGTGACTGAACTGAACTGAGCTGACCATTGATGGAAATGTACAACGTGCAGCTGTCGTGGAAAATAGTATGGCGGTTTCTTTAAAAAATCAAAATAGGATTACCATAGGATCTAGCATGTCCACTTTGGGGTATATAGCTGAAAGAGTCGGATACGACTGAGCGGCTGAACAACAGCTTCTCCAGGGGAACCTTGTTCACCCCCCCAACTGAATCAAACCCATGCATCCCCGCCTTTTCTCTCAAATTGTACAGGCTTATATTCCCTCATTCCCTCATTGGGATGATGTGAATAATTTTTCTGCTGCTTCTACAGATGACAGAAAGATAATATTTGAGTGAATTTTCTTCTGATCTTTCTTTCATGAATATCATAACTTTTACAGAGTTGAGATCTATTTGAAAATACATTTTAGAAAAAAAAACATTTTGCAGTTCTATTTCACTTGAACGGGACAGCATCAGCCTTTTCTACCTTGATAACAACAAATCTTTGTCAATGTGTTTTATCATGTCATTTTTTCACTCTACGGATGAACCTTTAATCCGCTTAACCAATCCCTGTTACATATTGAGTTGTCTTTATTATAGAGAATATGAGAGTGACCATCCTGTTGCTCTGGCTCTGTGCAAATTTGGGCTTTCTGAAGACCACACATCCTCAGTTTTTCTGCAGTAAGTGCTGGTGCTTCTCAAATTCACAACCCATCAAAAGCTTCTGAAAATACTCTCTTATTCCTTGGTGGGTTCTTGTGCAAGACATGGGCCTGGATGACATGAGTGGTCAAGCTAAAAGGGTAAAACCATAAACATGCTTATCGGGACATTCAGATATTTCGTAACTGGACAGGAGAAATGTATAGATTTTCAAAAGCAAGTTGAAGGTTCAATTGATTGAACAATTTTTCTGCTAAAAAGCGCTTTCCACTGCATTCCCTTTGCTAGCAGTTCTGATTCATTCTTTGAACATTTCTGTATTGGCCCCCACAGCCTTTCCTAAAAGTTTTCTCTTGCTTTTTTCCTTTTTCTTTTTTGTGATTACCTTCCAGACACACACCCGGCTTCCCCCGCCTCCCCAAAAATACCTATTCTGAACTTGTCTTAAAAAAAAATAACACTGAGAAGGCACTTCTGTCAATTTGCCACAAGCATTCTTTATTATAACAAAACTTTAAGAGCTAAAAGCCCAGCACTGGAAAGTTTACTGTCATAAATATCTATCTATCATTGTAATATAAATTATAATTGAAAATAAACTTGTCAGAGAACTCTGCCCAAGACACAAAAAGTGAGTGGGTTAGAGCGAGGCAATTAAGAATGTTAATTGGCACAGAGAGAAAAGCAAAGGGCAGTCATTGTTAAGATAACCGGTCTATAAACACTGAAATGGATTTTGTGAAGGGGAAGAAAGGAAGGATCATCTTTTGACCATGAAAGGGAATATAAAATGCCCCGTCTTTGTTTTAACGTGCGGAGAGATTTTGACTTCTTTTCTCAGCTCCAGCTTCCAAATAAACAAATGACCTGGCTCTGGTCTGGTTACAAAGACTGAGATGAGGTGCTGAAATGGAGGGAAAGAGGGAAAAGCAGAGAGAGAGCAGAAAAGAGCAGAAAGAAGCAAAGGGTGAAGAAGAAAAATAGGAGGGGAGGAAGGGGGTGGTGACAAATGTCGAGGAAGAAATAGACACCGAATAGGAAGGCGCTCCTAGGAAACAGAACAGGAGCTAAGGACAGCTGTTGGTTTGTTTTACTCTTGAGTTTTTTTGTTGGGGCTGTGCCATGCAGCTTTCGGGATCTTAGTTCCCCAACTATGAATCGAACCCAGGACTCAGCCGTGAAGGCATTGAATCCTAACCCCTGGACCACCAGGGAGTGTCCTGAAAGTTCATTTCTTAACCTGGGCAACAGGGACGAGCCGGGGTGTGCATCCTGTCTTTTGTCATTGTCCTCCAGCCTCTCTCTGTCTCTCCAAACCTGATTTCCTTTGCCGGTAAATGGAGAAACTAATCTCTACTTTGCTTCAAAAATTAGAAATGATGGTAGTAAAGCCTCTGGCTTATACTGGTGTTCAGGAAGCACGTATCGTTATCACGCACACTTTTTCAGGCTATAGTAGAAAGATTAATCTAAGGTTTGTGATAATATTAAGTAGACCCACAACATACATGATAGCCTGGGGGCCAGAGTCATTCGATTTACTTGACTATCATTCATTCAATGAAGAATTATTTTGTCCTCTAGGTGCCAGGCCTTGGGCTGAGTGCTGAGAATTTTAGGATGAAAAAACTCACGTGGTCTAAAATGGGCAAAAGGGGAATTCTCTGGCCGTGCAGGGGTTAGGGCTCTGTGTTTCACTGCAGAGGACCCCGGTTCAATCGCTGGCAGAGGACTAAGATCCCACAAGCTGTGCCAGGCAGTCAAAAAAAAAAAAAGGCACCTCCCCACCCAAACCTAATGTGAACAGTACTGGGTCACGCAAACAGTGGTGGTTGACGGAGCGTGGACTCTGCCTAGCATGGCGCTGGGATGGGACGAGGGGATGCAGCTGTGGAAGGCATAAGTTACCTTGCTGACTTGCCATTCCATGACAGAAGGCACCCTGATCACTTCATTCGTCTTTGCGTAAACAAATACCTTCAATACGTGTCAGCTAGAAGCGAATACCACGAAGACAGCGAAACAACACAAAGGGACAGAGAACGTCAGAGGATGCGTTTTTGGCAGAGGAATGAGGAAAGACCTCGCTGATAAGGAGGCATGTGAGCGGAGACATGAAGGAGGTGGCAGGCAAGCTGCTATCTGTGGGAAGGGCATTCCAGGTAACAGACAGTGCAAAGGCCCTGGGGCAGGAATGTGTTTGCCCTCTTTGGAGAAATTTAAAGAGGCCACTGGGGCGGGACTGGAGTGAATGAGGGGTAGTGGGGGGGCCTTTCAGAGGTCATGACTCTAGTTTTTTGGGTTTTATTTTACAATTTAAAAAAATTGTGGAAAACACACATCAAACGTAATATCTTAACAATTCAAAATAATGAAGGTCAGTGGTATTAAATGCATTCACATTATCGTGCAACCATCACCCTCTTCATTTAGCAAGACTGAAACTCCGTACCCATTAATCACTAACTCCCCAATTCTCCCTCAACTCAGCCTGGCAACCACCATTCTACTTTCTGTCTGAATACTCTGGGTACTTCATGCAAGAGGAATCATACAGTGTTTGCCTTTGTGTGACTGGCTTATTTCATTTGGCATCATATCCTCAGGTACATCCATGGTGTGGCCAGTACTGGCATTTTTCATTTTTAAGGGAATAATATTCTTTTGTGTGTATATACCACATTTAACTTACAGATTCATCTGTCACAACACAGAAGGGTTGCTTCTGCCTTCTGGCTATTGTGCATCATGTTGCCATGAATATGAATACGCAAGTATCTTCCAATAGGCCTGGCTTTTAATTCTTCGGGGAATAAATACCCAGAAGTAGAATTGCTGCGGCATATGGTAATTCAATTTTTAGTTGTTTTCTCTTTCAGGTTTTATTGGAGTACGGTTGATTTACAATGTTGTGTTAGCTTCAGGGGCACAGTAAAGTGAGTCAGGTAGACATGTATCTTGGGGCTTCCCTGGTGGCTCAGAGGGCAAAGAATCCGCATGCAATGCAGGAAGGCCCCGGTCCGATTCCTGGGTCAGGAAGATTCCCTGGGGAGGGGAATAGCTACCCACTCCAGTACTCTTACCTGGAGAATTCTATGAACAGTGGAGCCTGGTGGGCTATGGTCCATGGGGTTACAAAGAGCTGGACACAGTTGAGCAATTAACACATACATAGATCTATTGTTTTTCAGATTCTTTTCCCCCGTCAGGTGATTACAGAGTCCTCAGCAGAGTCCCCTGTGCTGAACAGGAGGTCACTGTTGATCATCTATTTCACATATAGCAGTGTGTATGATTCTATTTTTCATTGTTTAAGAAGCTGCCATACTATTTTCAGCAACAGTTGCACCAGTTTACACTGCCACTGACACTATGCAACAGTTCCAGTTTCTCTGCACACTCACTCAGTTCCATTCACAGTCGCTCAGTTGTGTCCGACTCTGTGACCCCATGGACTACAGCACGCCAGGCCTCCCTGTCCATCACCAGCTCCCAGAGTTTACTCAGACTCATGTCCATCGACTCGGAGATGCCACCCAACCATCTCATCCTCTGTCGTCCCCTTCTCCTCCCACCTTCAATCTTTCCCAGCATCAGGACCTTTTCAAATGAGCCAGCTCTTCACATTAGGCGGCCAAAGTATTGGAGTTTCAGCTTCAACATCGGTCCTTCCAATGAATATTCAGGACTGATTTCCTTTAGAATGGAAATCATACTCACTCACACTTGTTATTTTCCAGGTTTTGTTAGTAACTATCTAATGGGCGTGAGGTAGTTTCTCATTGTGGTTTTGATTTGCATTTCCTAAAGAGTGAAAAAGTTGGCTTAAAGCTCAGCATTCAGAAAACTAAGATCACAGCATCTGGTCCCATCACTTCATGGGAAATAGATGGGGAAACAGTGGAAACAGTGTCAGACTTTATTTTCTTGGGCTCCAAAATCACTGCAGATGGTGATTGCAGCCATGAAATTAAAAGATGCTTAGTCCTTGGAAGGAAAGTTATGACCAACCTAGACAGCATATTAAAAAGCAGAGACATTACTTTGCCAACAAAGGTCCGTCTAGTCAAGGCTATGGTTTTTCCTGTGGTCATGTATGGATGTGAGAGTTGGACTGTGAAGAAAGCTGAGTGCCAAAGAATTGATGCTTTTGAACTGTGGTGTTGGAGAATACTCTTGAGAGTCCCTTGGACTGCAAGGGGATCCAACCAGTCCATCCTAAAGGAGTTCAGTCCTGGGTGTTCATTGGAAGGACTGATGCTAAAGCTGAAACTCCAATACTTTGGCCACCTCATGCGAAGAGTCGACTCATTGGAAAAGACTCTGATGCCGGGTGGGACTGGGGGCAGGAGGAAAAGGGATGAGATGGCTGGATGGCATCACCGAGTCAACGGGCATGAGTTTGGGTAAACTCCGGGAGTTGGTGATGGACAGGGAGGCCTGGCGTGCTGCAGTCCATGGGGTCGCAGAGAGTCAGACACGACTGAGTGACTGAACTGAACAATTAGTGTGTTAAGTATCTTTTCCCAGGTTTTTATGTATTATATGTCTATCTTAAATAAAAGATGCTGTTACCTCTTTTTTCCTTCCTTCCATTCATTTTATTTAAAAAAAAAAATTACCCTTCCATGTATATTAAATGTCATATCACAGTGACACCCTACCAAATAGATACCCAAATAAGTATCAGGACATTTCAAAGATGTAAAAAATTACTCAAGAGGAGGTAACTACGTAGGATGTTTACGAAAACATTAATTGTCCTGCACCAAAAACACATAAGGCTTGAACCTTTTAAAGAAGCTTCATCTTAATATGGCTTCCCCAGTGGCTCAGATGGTAAAGAACCTGCATTGCAATCCCTGGGTCGGGAAGATTCCCTGGAGGAGGGCATGGCCACCCACTCCAGTATTGTTGCCTGGAGAATTCCATGGACAGAGGAGCCTGGTGGGCTACAGTCCATGGGGTCACAGAGTCAGACAGGACTGAGCAACTAACACTTTCACTTTTTATCTTGATATGACTGCTAAGAGCAGTGAAACAGTCTTCTGCTTTTAAAGAGAACATTGCGTTTTGTCTAGTGAGATGAAAAGCCGCTGGAAGGTTTTGAGTGGAGAAACGACACGACTTTCATCAGGTTTTAGAAGGAGAGCTGTGAGTGCAGTGATGGACCCCAGCGGTGGAGACTCCAGCGATGAATGGGCCCAGGAGGGAGAGATGACCGGCGGCTCCAGGAGAGATGCTTGGATAGGAATACGTGGGACTTGGAGACAGACTGGATGACTGGATACAGGGAGAGAAGAGAGAGGCCAAGGACGGTTCCTAGATGTTTTACCCAAGCGCCACGTCGTGTCCAGAAACAGGAAGGCTGGGGGAAGTCAGTATGGCCTGGGGTCTTCACTCCTCACTTGGGACTTGTTATGCTGGAAAGCCCGTGCAGCAGGGAAGACCCAGAACCAAAAAAAAACAAAACAAAACCCAACGCATTCATATATTAAAAAGATCAAGTACCCTATGGGGTAATTTCTGTTGCTATCTCCCCCATTTTCCAGGGGAGCAGATTACGGCACAGAGAGGTAAATGACTTACCCAAGGCCTTGCAGGGCTAGGGCCGACCTTCAGAACTGAGCAACTTCTGAGGGCCACGCGAGGCGTCAGCAAACAGCAGCCCAAAGGCCAAGTCCAGCCTGCCTTTGGTTTGCAGGACCCGTGCGTTAACAAGGGACTTTACAGAGAAATGGCAGCCCAGCTCAGTACTTTTGCCTGGAAAATCCCATGGACAGAGGAGCCTACAGTCCATGGGGTCGCAAAGAGTCGAACACGACTGAGTGACTTCACTTTCTTTCTTTCTTACAGAGAAAACTTCACTATCTCCTTCAGGATAAAAAACATGACTTTGAACTCCAGTCAAGCAATGTTATCCTCCAAAAGAATTCCATTCTCTTCATTCATAGACTTAACATTGAAAAAAAAATTGGTGGCTCAGATGGTAAAGCGTCTGCCTACAATGCGGGAGACCCGGGTTCGATCCTTGTTCGGGGAAGATCCCCTGGAGAAGGAAATGGCAACCCACTCCAGTACTCTTGCCTGGAGAATCCCATGGATGGAGGAGCCTGGCAGGCTACAGTCCATGGAGTTGCAAAGAGTCGGACACGACTGAGCGACTTTACTTTCCTTACATTGTTATTATATTTTGAAGTTCATTAACTGAAAATTTGGTTTTCTCCCTTACATAAGTATCCGCATAATATCCCCAGTTTGGGACCTCTCTGGCTGTCCAGTGGTTAAGATTCCGAGTTCCCAATGCAGGAACTAAGTTCTGCATGCCGCAACTAAGACCTAGCACAGCCAAGTAAACGAACAATAAAGCTGCTGTAAATATCCAGGTACAAGTTCGAAACAAAAATCCTCAGTTCTGCCTCTTGGTCCAAAAAGCCTAAAATGTTTCTATCTGATCCTTTGCAGAAAACATTTGCCAAGGCTGTGAGTCATCTCGTGGGTGACATCACCCAAAACGTTAGCTCTTGAATGAATGAGTGAACGGATGAATGAGTAGTTGGGTGGAGAGGCTGGAGGTGGGATGGGGGTGGACAGCGATAGTGTCTCACCAAGACAGAGAGCGTATCGAGACAGGGAGGGTCAGAGGCAGTGAGTTCAGTTTCAGAAACTTTGTTGGAGATGAGAGTTGATTAGGTCAGCATAAACCCAGGGAAATACTAACTCAATCTAAGCAAACCCACCATTGTCCTCCGGTATCTGACCTCTGACAGAAAATTCCATAGCTATGCAGAAAGCCCTGTATACCTCTGGGATATTTTTATAGGGAGTATAAAAGACCTGGGTGTGGTTGGAGAGGGAGGGGAAGATTCTGGAAGGCTGGTCTTTTGAGAAGAGTTTATCAGGAAAGACCAGTATTTATCGGGTTCCAACTAAATTAAAGACAACATGCTGGGGCCCTTATGGAACTATCCTCACAATTCCAAGAGAGAGGTATTATTATTCCCATTTTGCAGATGCAGAAACTGAGGATGAGAATAGCTGTGACCCAGGGCACCCACCTCAGAAGCAGCCAATCCAGGCTTTCTATCAGCTCCTCTGACTGCCAGTCACCCATTTGTTTTTTATTTTTTAATTTTTAAACTAATTAATTTATTGTTGAGTCTTCATTGCTGTCAGAGGCTTCGAGTTGCAGTGGCTTCTCTCGCTGCAGGGCATGGCTCAGTACTTGCAGCGCGTGAGCTCAGTCGCCCCATGGCACGTGGAGTCTTCCCTGACCAGCAATCGAACCCACGTCCCCTGCATTGGCGGGCGGACTCCTTACCCCTGGACCACCCGGGAAGTCCCACCCATTTGCTTCTTGCTACAATCCGTGGGGCAGGCAAGGTGCTAGGCCCCAGGATTCGGTAAAGAAGAGTCCGCCTCTCAGAGCCCAGTGAGGAAGACAGGCGGCAGATACACAGGTAAATACATGCCGTGAAGGGTACAGGTGATTACAGAGTGACCGGAGGTGGAGGCCACCTGAGTTCATGGGTTCATGCGTCCAGAGCTGCTGATGCGCGGAGGAAGAATGCTTCACAAACAGCCAGGGCCCTGAGGCTGGAATGAGCTTGGACAAGTTGAAGATCAGAAATGAGGCCGATGGACAGTGCCCAGCAGAAGAGGCACCCGCGCCTCCTCAAAGGAAGCGCCCCCCAGGCGGAGCGAGCTTCGCTCCAGCTTTGGAGCCAGGCTGAAGCTGGCTGGGACTGGTCACCTCTGGGACTGGTCTTTTTTATTACTTGCAATCATTCTTCATTGTTATTTCCCCTCTCTTCTTTTCCTTTCTGTGTGCTTTTTTTTTTTTTTTTTTTGCCCTGAGGTCTCACTGGTGATAGAATAATACTCTAGGTCGAAATTGTTCAGCTGGGGAGGGGGTGGAACCAAATATCGGCTTCTTTAAAAATTGCTACATAGCTGTCAAGACTTTGAACACTGTCCCTGGCGGAAATGAAGCCCTTCCTGTAATCAAGGGCTCAGAACCTCCGCCTGGTGCCCCGACGTCTGAAGCGGGACCCCTGGACGCTGAGCCTCCTGGTCCTAGATCGAATGCCTTTTCCTGGGGAGAAGCTCTCCTGAGGTTCTCCAAGGGCGCCTCTGCCCCTCCCACTCACTGCCCTTCATCTAAGCTCTCCATCAGGCTTTCTTCAACGTCACATGAGCGACGGCTTGGGGAGGGATGGTGCTTTGCGGGGGGCTGTCCTGGGCATCATGGGATGTTGAACAGCACCCCCGGCCTCTACCTGGATCCCAGTAGCAGCCCCTCCCTTCAGTATGGCAGCCAAACATGTCTCCAGACACTGCAGAATGTCCGCAGGAGAGGGGGCAGAAGGGCCCCTGGTTGAGACCCCTGCTCTCGATGGCCCGTGAGGACCCTGAGACAAGAAAGACGACAGCACGTCAGTCCTGCTGCAGGGGCACTGCTCCCCTCCCCACTTGCAACCAGCGCCTCCTAAGCCACGGTCACCCCAGGGGACCTGACCCTGAGGCTGACAATGTTGACCTCGCCCCAGTTCTTCAGGGGATTCAAGGAGGTCCTGTGCCTGCCACCAGTGTACCAAGAGCTCTAGAGGGGGCTCCCCCGGCGGTCCAGGGGGTAAGACTCTGCGCTTCCAAGGCAGGGAGCCTGGGTTTGGTCCTTGGTCAGGGAACTAGATCGTGCCTGCCCCAACTAACACCCAGTGCAGCCAAAATAAATAAATATTGAAAAAAAAATAAGAGCGCTAGGGGAATTATGTCATCATCGCCACAAATAGAACTATTTTAATAAACATTTCTAAAACATCGATCCAATCCATCAATATTTTGGGCTGGAGTCTCCTGAGCGTGGGGCAGATTGTTCTCTGTTTTTTAGTCGCTAAGTCGTGTCTGACTCTTTGTGACCCCGTGGACAGTAGCCCACCAGGCTCCCCTGTCCATGAGATTACTGGGTGGGTTGCCATTTCCTTCTCTGGGGGATCTTCCCGACCCAGGGATCGAGCCCACACCTCCTGCACTGAAAGGCGGATTCTTGACCACTGAGCCACCTGGGGTCACTGAGCCACGTGGGTCAGATTGCACGCTCTTCATTTCATCCTTCTCTTTCTACCACGACAACTTTAGAGCTGCTCAGTAGCTTTTCCCTGAACATCTGCCATGTACCAAGCCCGCAGACCCGCCCCTGCCTTGGGGATCAGCATCCAGGCCCGCCCCCGCAGCGGCTGGCGCCCCCGCAGTCACGGCCGGCGCCCCCGCCACCTGCTCTTTATTTACCCTCTCTGTTGTTTTCCCAGCAGAAAATCTTCATACCTGACACTGTATTCTTAACATAACTGGTTTTGTCCACTAGAAAAAAGCAGGGATTTGGGGCTGTTTCTTTCACTTCTGAATCCCAGCCTTTAGAACAGAACTTGGCTCACAGCAGGAAATCCCATGCAATTTTTGTTTTTGCTTAAGATTCTTTTGATGAGGACCATTTTAAAAGTCTTTACTGAGTTTGTTACAATATTGTTTCTGTTTTTTGTTTTCCTTTATGGCATGGGGCTAAAGGGGTGGTTTTAGCTCCCCAACCAGGGACTGAACCTGAAATGCCCGCATTGAAAGCCAAACTCTTAACCTCTGGATCACGAGGCAAGTCCCCATGAGATTTGGGGATTTTTGGAGAAATCTCTCAGCAGTAAAGAATCTGCCTGTAATGCAGGAGACTTGGGTTCGATCCCTGGGTCGGGAAGCCTCCCTAGAGAAGAAATGGCAACCCACTCCAGTATCCTTGCCTGGGAAATCCCATGGATAGAGGAGCCTGGCGGGCCACAGTCCATGGGATCGCAGAGTCGGACAGGACTTAGTGACGAAATAGCAGCAGTAACAGCTGCGCCTTAAAAGGGAAGCCTGGGCTGGAGAAAGAGGGTGGGGAGACACTGGTGAACAGGTGGTTCAGGAGGTGCAGAGACTGATGGTCCTGGGGAGAGAGATCCAGCAAGAAGTGACAAGGTCCCTGGGGCTCGCCACGGTGCTTTGGGGTTGTGGTCCTAGGAAAGAGGTGGCGCCTCCTCAGGTGGAAGGAAGACATCCTTTAACAGCGGGAGGGAAGCGGAAGACCTTCCAAAGATGCACAGTGGAACTCCTCCGGGAGGGGTGTCCGCGTCTTCTCTGGCCTCATCTCTCCTCTCTCTTGCCAGCCTCTTACTCTGCTCTGCCATCCGCCCCCCTTGCCTCTTTTTCTTTCTTTTTTCCTCTCTCTCTCTGTTTTTTTGGCTCCGAGGCTTGCTGAATCTTAGTTCCCCGACCGGGAATCAAACCCACGTCCCCTGCAGTGGAAGCACAGACTCTTAACCACTGGACCGCCGGGGAAGCTCCTCCCTTCCCTGTTTTCAAATCCTCCAACCAGGCTTCTCCACTTCGCTTTGCCCCCTGCCTGGCACACACAGAGAGCCACGGGGCTCCGTCCTTCACTGGCTGGTCTCTGCGGTCTGTCCCCTTTTCAGAACCCCCGCCGTGGGTATCAGCACCCTCCTGCCATGCAGGTCCCCACTGTCATAAACATCCTGTCCTTGTCCTGCTCGGGTTTCTCAGCATAATCCAGCAGTGTGTCACGCATTTCCCGTGTATTGATTCATCACCTGCTCCCTCTTGATGCCTTAGTCTCGCAGCTGAAGCCCCACTTCCTGGTAGAGTGGGGGCAGATAAGACATGGAATGGATGTAGGGATAAGTGGACTTATATATCGAGCTGGGCCAAGTTGGGGCTGTCCCCTTCTGATGGAGTCCCCTTCCTGCAGGTTGAAAGGGATGAGACCGCGACTTGTGGTTGGGGTGCGGGGTAGCAGGGAGCTGGTCAGAGACCTGAGGACCTGTGAGACTCGGTAGGGAGGAAGTGGAGGGCGAGGTTAACTGGGGTTGTGCATCTGGGCGTTAGGCTTCCCTGGCGGCCTGGTGGTAAAGCGTCTGCCTGCCAATGCAGGAGACACGGGTTTGATCCCTGGGGTTGGGAAGATCCCCTGGGGAAGGAAATGGCAACCCACCCCAGTATTCTTCCCTGGAGAATCCCATGGACAGAGGAGCCTGGCGGGCTACAGTCCATCGGGTCGCAAAGAGTCAGACACGACTGAGCGACTAAAATTTCGCTTTCAAACAAGAAAGGAAGGTGCAGAGTGCGGGGGGTGGGGAGGGTACCTACTTTTCTCCCTGTTTTACAGATGAGAGAACAAAGTTACTGAAAAGTAAAATGACCTTCTGAAGTGCTGGAACCCTGTCTGCACTGGAACCCAGATCTGCTACATTCCATAGTCGGACTCATCAGCGTGGCTTTAAGGCATGATTTCAAGACAGTTGCCTAAAATGATTCTGGATTTTGAGCTGGAAAATCAAAGGGAAGCATCCCCAGGTGGGGTTTTAGGTGTGTTCTAAGGTGGGACAAAGACAAAAACTCTTTTTGGATTTCAGGTCCCGAGATCTCTTTTGTTATGCTTACATTTCAATATCCTCTAGATTATTTCTCTCCTCCCCACTCTCTATTTTTTAAATTCCTTTAGTGTTTTGCTTGAGGTCTATAGGGTGTGGCTGAAAAAAATCTAAACTGGAGGCATGGAAGCTTCTTGCTCAATTCATCAGGTGACTTAATATCACCAGTTATTATGATAATAGCTTCCATTTACATGTGTAAATGAAGATCTTCTTGAAGGCAGCAGTTTTTAACCTGAAGTCCAAGGTCTGGGGCTGGGACCATGAAGCCTCTGCTGTGATATAACAAATTTTGTGCACACCAGCATATTCTGCCAGGGGAAGAAGTCAAAATTCTCATCAAGTTTTCATGACCATCCCACTTTCAGCCTCCAAGTCTCCACCAGCTTCTTTTCAGACTTTCTCCCTACCACAGGACCTTTGCATCTCCCTATCTGGAACACTCTGTCTTCCCTGAAATCTTGTTGATGACTCAAACTTGATTTTGTAAAGCAATTACCCTTCAGTTAAAAAATAAATTAACTAACAAAACAAAACTTGAGCCCTAACTCAGGCATCTTGTATTCAGCCCTGTCTTCTGTACTTCTTGACTAATTCAGGTTCTGGCTGTCTCACACACGGCCATTGGAGAGCTGGATTTTTGCTGTTGCTCAGTGGCTAAGTCATGTCCAACTCTTTGCGACCCCGTGGACTGCAGCTCAGCAGGCTCCTCTGTCCTCCACTAACTTCCGAAGTTTGCTCAGATTCATGTCCATTGAGTCAGTGATGCTATCTAACCGTCTCATCTTCTGCTGGCCCCTTCTCCTTTTGCCTTCAATCTTTCCCAGCATCAGGATCTTTTCCAGTGAGTCGGCTCTTTGTATCAGGTGCCCAGCGAATTGGAGTTTCAGCTCCAGCATCAATCTTTCCAATGAATATTTAGAGTTGATTTCCTTCAGGATTGACTGGTCTGATCTCCTTGCAGTCCGAGGGACTCTCAAGAGTCTGCTCCAGCACCATAGTTCAGAAGCATCAATTCTTCGGTGCTCAGTATTCTTTATGGTCCAGCTCTCATATCTGTACATGACTACTGGAAAAGCCATAGCTTTGATTAGGTGGACCTTTGTTGGCAAAATGATGTCTCTGCTTTTTAATAGGCTGCCTAGGTTTATCATAGCTTTCTTTCCAAGGAGCGCTAGATACCTCTCTATTAGCATTTATCACGGCTGCAATTTGGCTTATTTGTGAGTTTATTTGACCAAGATCTGTCTCCCCTAAAGGTGCCACCTGGGTGTTCCCAGTAGTGCCAGGCACCTAGCAGATACCCTAAGCTGTGGCTCTCGGGCATTCTCCTGTATCAGAACCATGGCTCAGCCTGACCCGCATTCTGAAGACAAAGGTTTGAAATATACCACCTGGACGCATTTATCATGCACCCAAACCCATGCAGTCCACACACGTTACCGCCCTATTTTCCCAAGCAGACCTTCCGAATATTTAGATGATACTGCATAACATGGACGGACCTGGAGAGTGTCCTACTGAGTGAAGTCAGTCAGAGAAGGAGAAGCATCGGATGAAATCCCTTATATGTGGAATCTAAAAAGAAACGATACAAATGAATTTATTTACAAAACAGAAAGAGACTCACAGACTTATACAACGAATTCACGATTGCCGGGGGGAAGGGAAATTGAGGGACTTTGGCAAGGTCATATACACACGGCTATGTTTAAAATGGATAATCAACAAGGACCTACTGTATAGCACATGGACTCTTCTCAATGTCATGAGGCAGCCTGGATGGGAGGGGAGTTTGGTGGAGAATAGACGCATGTATATGTGTGACTGAGTCCCTTTACTGTTCATCTGAAACTATCACAGCGTTGTTAATCGGCTAAACTCCAATACAGAAAAAAAAAAAGTTTAAAGTTTGGAGAAAAAAAATAAAAAGATGATACTGCATAAATGTTAAGAGTGTCCTCTGGAATCAGACTGCCTGGATTTGACTCCTGGCTCTATTTGCCAGCTATGTGGCCCCGGTTAAGTTGATTTAGCTCCCTCTGGGCCTCACTTGCTGCTGCTGCTGCTGCTAAGTTGCTTCAGTCGTGTCCGACTCTGTGTGACCCCATAGACGGCAGCCCACCAGGCTCCTCCGTCCCTGGGATTCTCTAGGCACCCATCTGTAAAATGGGGATAATAATATATACATTATACATCCATCACAGGGCTGAAGGCCATCAAGTACACATACTGTGTACTCAAGGGAGCTACTCTTTGCACATACCAGGTTTTGTGCTAAGCTCTTACCGACTTTCACTCTGAGCCCCTAGAGATTATCAGCCCAAGTTCAGATGTGTGTGTCTCTTTTCATGTCTCAGAAAGCTCAGGTTGGAGGTTATAGGCCCAGTGCCGCACACCGTGCAAGAATCTCTCTTCACCGATATATCTCCAACTGACTGAATTCCGTTTTTCAAAAAGCAGCGATTATTTGCGAGAGGTGGATGGCAGGAAACGAACAGGTACAGTCTCCAATCCCAGTGACAGCCTGGCCATCCCGGGGGCTGAGCAGGTCTGGAGATGAATCTATTGGCCTCCGCGTCAGATGCTGAGAGGGTCATGAGATGTGCCTTTGGTCCCGATGTCAGCTAAGAGTGGATCTGTGGCTGGAGTTTTCAAGCACATTTGCTGAAACATCTTGGCTTCATTACATTTATGAGTTTTAAAAGCATGTAAAATATTTTATATGGTCCTTGCAAAAGGGTAGCAACATAAATAACCAGCAGGGAAAGGATGATTTTGGAGAGATGGGGTCTGTCATGTCACCAGCGGCAACTCTGCGGACATCCCGAGGGGGCAGAATATTCCGTTTTTTCTCTTTCCTGCCCTGTGCCTAGGAGCTCGGCCTTCGGGGCCTGCAGTCCCTGGCTCCTGTGACATCTGGGCTTTTGTGGGTTTCAGCCTAGAGGGAGCAGGTGCTGGAGATGGGCGGTCAGGAGAGAATGCGTTTGGGGTGCTGACCCCTTGGCCGGCCACTACTGAAGGCACAGCTCCTGGGGGGTGGCCCCTCCCTGCAGCTCCGGCCAGGTCCTGCTAACTGCTCCCTCCTGTTGCCTTTTCCAGCCTGGAGGACGCAAGGGCTCCCTGCTGTCAGTAGCCCCAGGGTGCTTCTCCTACCCCTACAGGCTTCTCTGTACCTGCCTGCCCCTTTGTAAATACCTACTTCATGAAACTCTCCTTGGTGACTCTGCTGGAGTCAGCCTTCTGATTATTTTTTAATATTTATTTTATGTATTTATTTGGCAGCTCCGTGTCTTAGTTGCGGTGTGCAGGACCTTTGATCTGCGTTGTGGCTGGCGGGATCTTTACTGTAGCACGCAAACTCTCTGCTGCAGCACGTGGGACCTAGTTCCTTGCCCAGGGATAGAAACCAGGCCCCCTGGGAGCGAGGAGAGTTAGCCCCTGGGCCACCGGGGGAGTTCTAAGCCTTCTGATTCTTGCTGGGACCCTAAAATGGACTGACATTAATATTGGATTAAGGTTAGAAATCAAACTCTTAGAGGAGCTTGAACTTTTATGCTGTGGTCCCAATGAGAAGAAAATCTGTCCAGTAGAGGGGAGGTCAAGCTCAGGACTGTAGCCCAAACCCCCACATATCTGATATCTTTCAGGTGCCTTTTAAATGGTAACCCTCTCCAGTATTCTTGCCTGCAGAATCCCAGGGACAGAGGGGCCTGCTGGGCTGCCGTCTATGGGGTTGCACAGAGTCAGACACGACTGAAGCGACTTAGCAGCAGCAGGTGCCTTTTATCTACTAGAGGTGCAAGCTATGCGTGATCTCAGCTGTCCAGAAAACATCCGTGTTAACAGAGAAGACAGACAGCTCAATAAAAAGATCACAGTACAGGAGGAACATGGCTTAGCGTGGTCCTGGTACTAGCATTCGAGTTTCCTAGGGCCGCTGTCAGCAGCGGGGTGGCTTACACACAGAAAGGTATCGTATCACAGACACAGGGGCTGGAAGTTCAAGATCAAGGTGCTGGTGGGGTTGGTTCTCCTGAGAGCTGAGAGGGAAGGGTCTGTCCTGAGCATCTCTCCTTGGCTTGTAGAGGTGGGCCTTCACAGCGTCTTCCTTCCCTCCATCATTTCTGTCTCAGCGTCTAAATTTCCCAGAAAAGCCGGCAGCCATCCTGGATCAGGGCCACTCGGATGCCCTCATTTTGACTGCTTACCTCTCTAAAGACCCCGTGTCCACACAGGGCCACACTCCAGGGTCCTGGGAAGGAGGATGGCAATGTATGCTTTTGGAGGAGACACAGCTCCACCCATAACCAAGTCGGACACCGGGGAGGTCAAATCTGATCTGGGTCACCCGGGACAAGTTATTTAAACTATTAGATAGCTGAAATAACTATTTCCATCTCATCAGCTGAAAAATGGGGATAATGTGGCAATCACTTTGCAGGATGCGAGCGAGCGTGTTATGAAATAAAGAGGGGGAGAATGCCCCAACAGGGCCTGGCACATGAACAGCATCTTTTATTGCTGGCGTCCCATCGCTTAGTCGTGTCAACTCTTTGCGACCCCATGGACTGCAGCATGCCAGGATTTCTAGGCCTTCACCGTCCCCTGGAGTCTGCCCAAATGCATGTCCATTGAGTCGGTGATGCCATCTAACCACCTCATCCTCTGTCGCCCTCTTCTCCTTTTGCCTTCAGTCTTTCCCAGCACCAGAGTCTCAAGCAAACTCTGGGAGACAGTGAGGAGGGAAGCCTGGCGTGCTGCAGTCCATGGGGTTGCAAAGAGTCGGACACGACTGAGCAACTGAACAACAGCAACCAGGGGTTAGGACTCTGTGCTTGCATCGTAGGGGACCCAGGTTCGATTCCTGATCAGGCAACTAGGATCCCACAAGCTGGACGATACAGCCCAAACAAAAATGAATCACATCATGTGATATCACTTATATGTGGAATCTGAAAAAAATGGTACAAATGAACTTATTTACAAGACAGAAATAGAGTGACAGTTATAGAAAGCAAACTGTGGCTACCACGCTGGTGGGGGGATAAGCTGTGAGACTGTAACTGACATATACACACTGCTGCTGCTGCCACGTCGCTTCAGTCGTGTCTGACTCTGTGCGACCCCATAGACGCAGCCCAGCAGGCCCCTCTGTCCCTGGGATTCTGCAGGCAAGAATACTGGAGTGGGTTGCCATACCATATGTGAAATAAATAACTATTAAGAACCTGGTGTATAGCACAAGGAACTCTACTCAATACTCTGTAATGACCTATATGGAAACAGAATTTAAAATCAGTGGATATGTGTACACCTGATTCACTTTACTGTACAGCAGACACGCAACATTGTAACTGCTAAGGTATGTCCGCCTCTTCTGTGACCCCATGGACTGTATCTTGCCAGGCTCTTCTGTCCATGGGATTCTCCAGGCAAGAACACCGGAGTGGGTTGCTGTGCCCTCCTCCAGGGGATCTTCCTGATCCAGGGATAGAACCTGAGTCTCTTGCGTTGGCAGGCAGGTTCTTTACCACTGAGCTGTGCCCTCCTCCAGGGGATCTTCCTGATCCAGGGATAGAACCCGAGTCTCTTGTGTTGACGGGCAGGTTCTTTACCACTCAGCCACCTGGGAGGCTCCTGTAAACCAACTAGACTCCAATAAAAATTACTTAAAAAAAAAAAAAAAGAAAAACATGGATCACGTTATGCCTTTTCCTTCTCAAAACTCTTGATTTCCCACTAAAATTGGCACAGACTGTGTAATCCCATGCTCCAGCTTCCCAGGTCCTGGTGAACTGGCCTCTGCGTGCCTCTCCCTCATGACTTCCTACAGCTCCCCGCCTGGATCGCTACAGTCCAGCCACACGGGCCTTCCTGCTCTTCCTCCAGCATAAGAGGTGGAGCCAGCTCCAGGCTCCTCGTGCTTGCTATTCCCGTCACCTGGAATGCCCTTTCGGGAGCACAGGCCTTCCTCCCCACTCCATTCTGGTTTCCACTCAGATATGATCTCTTCACAGAGGCCTTCCTTGGCCATCCTTTTCTCGATGATGTTGGCTCATCTGCTCCCCTAGCTGAATTGCCTCATTTTATAGTATCGTCCTCAATAGCCCCATCACCCTCGGGAGTTAACCACACGCCTGTACTTGTCTGTTTACGGTCTGCCTGTATCATCAGCATGAAGTTTCTCTAACAGCCGAGAACTCCCTTGCTCATGGCTGAATCTCCAGAGTCTGGAACAGCGCCTGGCACGTAATAGACACTGAGTGAACCCATACGGGGGTGGGGAGGGGACGCCAATATGTACCCCCTTCTTCTTCCCTCTTCCTCCCCTGACCCCAACAGAATCACCAGCAGGGGAAAGAACCAGCTGTCAGGATTCTTGCTTTGGGGAGACGGCCAGGGGCTGGGGAGGCTGTGATGGGCGTAGAGGCAAGCGTAGGCTCCTTGGAACTCGGTATCCCGCGATGGGACGCGTGGGTGGGCTGGGGTAACAGATCCACTGGGCGGGGGGCGGGCGGGAGCTCTGCGAGGTGTTTAAGCCTGTCAATAAAAAAAGTGACCGCTGCTTTGTATCTGCAGCTACTCAAGGGAAATAAAGCCGTTTGCTTATAAAGAATTTCCATAAACATTTCTGAGGATGTGTATTAGGGGTAATCTTGGGATGTGCATTAAGCTAAACAGGGCAGTATAAACACAGGAACAGGCTGAAAGAGGGAGAATGAATGGCCCAGGTTTGCCCTGGCCCAGTGGCCTCCGGCAGAAACCCAGAGACTTCGCTTCTTTATTTAAAGAAGGCGGGGGTTGGGGGGGGCCCAGGCAGCCACAGGCAGCCCTTGCCACCAGCAGATTCTTGAACAATCTCTGGAATTAGGCATATTTTCTTCTTTCTCCCAATGATCAGTGCTTTGAATTCCTGAAGTCATCTCTGTCAAAACACGTAGAGGTGGCAAAAAAAAAAAAAAACCCAGAAGGGGAGGCACCCTCAGGAGCGTGTTCTGTGCCAGGCTAGTTCTGGAAGCTGTGTGCGCGCAATCTCGTTTCAGCTTCCCCGTACCACTCCCGGGAAGGTCATGGCGTTGTCTCCGTCTCACAGATGAGGAAACTGAGGCACAGACGTGATGACCCACTGAAGGTCACAAAACCATCCGGACCTGGGGTCCAGAGTCTGAGCTCTTCCAAGGATGGTCTACTGAAGGAAAGAAAACGCATCCTCGTATTGTCTGCATTTTGTCACCGAAACTGCAGGTTTATTCGGAGGAATCCGGGGCACACAGTGGAATGGAACGTGTGTTTCGTTCAGGCTTCTATCCCTGGTGCTTCTAGGGAGGTGCTTCTAAAATTATCTACCTAGGGACTCCCCTGGTGGTTCAGAGGCTAAGACTCTGAGCTCCCAACACCGGGAGCCCAGATTCGACCCTTGATCAGGGAACTACATCCCACATGCCAACACTAAAGATCTGCATGCCACAATTAAGACCTTGTACAGCCAAATAAATAATAAAATAAATATTTTTTAAAAATGAAGGGCTTCCCTGGTGGCTAAGCCAGTGAAGAATCTGCCTGCAATGCACGAGACCTGGGTTGGATCCCTGGGTCAGGAAGACCACCCCCCCGCCCCCCGCCCCCGCCAGGAGAAGGAAATGGCAACCCACTCCAGTATTTTTGCCTGGAGCATCCCATGGACAGAGGAGCCGCCTGTTTACACGCTGTCTTGCTTCTTGCTTTTTCATTTAACAACATATTTTGGAGTTTATTATGTAGCCTCACCTATAGAACTACACCATTCTTTTAAAAAATGTTTGTTTATTTTGATGTCGTGAGGCCTTAGTTGTGGCACGCGGGCTTCTCTCTAACTGCGGCGTGTGCTCAGTGACCCCACGGCACGTGGGATCTTAGCTCCCCGACCAATATCTAACCCACGTCCCCTGCATCGGAAGGCAGCTTTTTAACCACCAGAGCACCAGGGAAGTCCCTACACCATTGTTTTTGATGACTGCATAGTATTTCACAAATGAATGGACCGTGATTATCCTAGACCTAAGTATTTAGGCTGTTTCTAGCATTTTGTGATGATAAGCAATTCTCTGGCTTAGTGGCTGGGTGCAGTGTGTATGTAATTTTGTACACGTGGATGTGTATGCATAATTTCATACATGTGCAAGAATATTCATTAGATCAGTATACGGAGTAGAATACCAGCATCCCTACAAATTATTTTACAATTTTACTCTTCATCTCCATCTTCAATTCTATTTCTTTCTTTGTCACGTATAGCCACCCTTGTGTATTTAAAATGAGTCCTACCAATCCACTTTCTATATCTTCTTTGTATGTTGTATATCTTTAAATACTCACATATGTGTGTCTATGTGCATACGCTATTATTTTGCACAAGCTTAATTTTTATAATGTTTCGCAACTTGTTACAAAGATTTCCTTATGCCCTTCACCACTTTTCTCCGGTTAATGTTAATATCTTACGATTAATGTTCATATCTTACATATTAACTGACCAACCTGGACAGCATATTAAAAAACAGAGACATTACTTTACCAACAAAGGTCCGTCTAGTCAAGGCTATGGTTTTTCCTGTGGTCATGTATGGATGTGATTGCTGGACTCTAAAGAAAGCTGAGCACCGAAGAATTGATGCTTTTGAACTGTAGTGTTGGAGAAGACTCTTGAGAGTCCCTTGGACTGCAAGGAGATCCAACCAGTCCATCCTAAAGGAGTTCAGTCCTGGGTGTTCACTGGAAGAACTGATGCTGAGGCTGAAACTCCAATACTTTGGCCACCTGATGCAGAGAGTTGACTCATTGGAAAAGACCCTGATGCTGGAAAGATTGAGGGCAGGAGGAGAAGGGGATGACAAAGGATGAGATGGCTGGATGGCATCACCGACTCGATGGACATGGGTTTGGGTAAACTCTGGAAGTTGGTGACGGACAGGGAGGCCTGGCGTGCTGTATGGGGTCGCAAAGAGTCGGACATGACTGAGCGACTGAACTGAACTGAATATGCAATGATCAAAACTAGGAAATTAACGTTGGCAGATTACTATTCACATTGGTGCAACACTACTAACTAAACTACGGGCATTTTGCAGCTGGTGATGGACGGGGAGGCCTGGCGTGCTGCAGTCCACGGGGCTGCAAAGAGTCGGACACGACTGAGCGACTGAACTGACAGACTTTTTTCAATTTTCAAGTTTTCCCTTTTTTTTTTTTTTTTTTTCTGTTTCAGGATCCCATATGGCAGCTGTGACAGTTCCTTGATCTTCCCTTGTGTTTCATAACTTTGGCACTGTTAGAGAATTTTCATCGGTTATTTTGTGAAATGTCCCTTGATTCGAGAGTATGTGATGCTTTCTTCTGATTAGAAAGAGGCTATGCATTTTGGCAAGGACGCTACAGAAGTGATGTGTCTTATTACTGAGGCCTGTGTGTTGTCACTACGTCTCAGGGTTAGTGATGTTGGCCTTGATCCCTAGGCTGAGGAATCGTCTTTACAGTTTTCAGACCTACTGATGACGCCAGGTGTGATTCCTTCCTTATGACTGCTTCAGAGAATTCTTCCTTTGTCACATGCTGCTTATTTTTCACGATACGCTGAGAATCTCATTCCTTGGGAAATAAAACCTCTGGCCAGGCTGGTTGAAGCCTGGTTAGAGAAAGTGTGTTTCAGTCATGACATACTACGCAGCTGTCAGAAAATATAACCAATTTTAAAAGAGCTAAGACTAGAGATAACGATTGGGGGAAAATTCCCAAGACATATTATGTTTAAGAAGTAAGTTTCAGAAAAACTAATATCTTCAATACATGTGCAAAAATATTCTTGAATTATTGGAAGGTATTTACGTGTGAATGCTAAAAGGTCTAGACGAAGAGCCACTTATTTACAATGGCCAATGGCTTCCCTGGTGGTACAGTGGACAAGACTCTGCCTGCCAATGCTGGGACACAGGTTGGAGGCCTCAGGGAGGTTCCACGTGCTGCAAATACGGAAGCCCCTGCGCCCTAGAGCCGGTGCTCCTCAAGAAGAGAGGCCGCTGCCACGAGCCTGCACGCCGCAACTGGAGCGTAGCCCTCGCTCTCGGCAACTAGAGAGAGCCCGCAAGCAGCAGCGGACACCCAAAACAGCCGAAAATACACACACACACACACGCGCAGTGGCCAAGCTACGAAAGGCACGTAAGTTTCCTCCGCAGATGAACGCGTACGGAAGATGTGGACACACGCACAGCAGCGTATGACCCAGGAAAGGAATGAAATTCTGCCACGCGCACGTGTGGGTGGGAGTCTGGGAACGGTGTTCCGCTCGGGGAAGTCAGAGAAAGACAAATACTGAACATTTTCACTTATATGTGGAACCTAAACAGTTTTCAAAAGGAATGGCTGTAACAAAACAGAAACAGACTCACAGATACAGAGAGCAAATGAGTGGTTCCCAGCGTGGAAAGGGGTGGGGGGTAAGGCGGGGCAAAAGCATCCAGAGGTACAAACTAGTAAGGATAAAAAGAAAAAGGATATAAAGGTGTGATGGGTAGCACAAAATATATAGCTGACATTTTATAAAAGCTTGAAATGGAGTATAGTCTATAAAACTATTGAATCACTATGTTATATACTTGAAAGTGATATAATAAAACATACATTTCCAATGAAAGAAAAGAACCGCAAACTATTAACAGTGGTGAGTGAGAAACTCCAGCGCGTAAGAACTTGCGCTGGGAATAGATGCAGAGCTTTTATCCTATACTCATATGCATATACATATACTCCTCATATACATATACTCCTCATATGCATCATACATTTATACACATTATAATATGGTCCTTTCAAAGAATGAGGAGGCTCCTAGAACAGATATGAAATGAGCTTCAAGATAATTTGATTAAAAGGGAAAAAGCAAGCTGTGGGGGGGAGTGTGCATAGTATGTTAACATATGTAAAAGAAACAGAGGGGAATAAGAGCCCGTATTTGATTCCGCCGAGTTCTATGAGAAATGACAGGGGCAGGCTCTGGGTGGAGGAGGAACAAGAGGTGGGGGAGTCTTTCCATCACCTCCATTCTTTTCAGGTTTTAGACCATGTGACTGTATTATCTATTCAACAATTTGAGTTACTTAAAAAAAAATCTTCCGGGGGAATTGCCTGATGGTCCAGGGGTTGGAACTCTGCGCTTTCACTGCTGAGGCTTCGAGTTCAATCTCCGGTCAGGGAACTAAGATCTCACAAACCACACGGCACAATGGAAATAAAAAATCTTCTGTGGAGATATAAATTTTAAAGTGTTGTTTTTTTTTTTAATAAAAAAATGCGATGCAAAAAAATGTTTAGCATAGACAATAGGAAATGAAGGAAAGCAGTCAGGAATGCAGAGGCAATATGTCCCAACATTTTATAACAGCATAACCTTGCTTCTGATGTAAAGGTTAATTGTGGAACTAAATTAGCTGGCAAGCAGGTTGGAGCAGCGTGAAAACATTGGTGAAGTCAGCCCTCATACTGCCTTATCTACACGAAAATTATCTTCATCAACGGAGGTCAAGCCACTCTCTGTCTCTCCTCTCCCACTGGCCTACATGCCCCCGTGCACAGTCCTGGCACATTAAAAACAGACAGAGTTCCTGCTCATGCTCTGGCAGGGACTGGAGAGGACAGAGACGTGGGGCGCCAGAAAGGCTGAGTATCAGTTTTATCACGGATGTTTTGATGATCGTTGTATCTGTTTCCTGGGAGGCAAGGATCAGAGAAACTCATCAGGTAGCCTGAGGCTGCTCAAATCTGAGGTCAAAACACCTGGGAGAAGTCAACTGAGAGATCTGGTTGCTTCCACATACCTGGATTCATTCATCCAACAAGTATTTATTGAGCACCCATCATATGCCAGGCCGGGGTGGGGACCAGGATGAGGAAAGGAGGGGGCCGGGGGATCCAAGGTGAGGGACCGCCCCTGTTCCATTCTCATCCTGACCCATGCCAGGTGCTGCGCCGGCCACTGAGGCTGCAGCCGAGAGCAAAACACATCACTAGAGGGGGAAAAAGCTGGACACGTGATCAAGTCTTCATATTTTAAGGCTGGATATTATGGGCTCCCCTGGTGATTCACACGGTAAAGAACCTGCCTGTGATGCAGGAGACTCGGGTTCCATCCCTGGGTCGGGAAGATCCCTAGGAGGAGGGCATGGCAACCCACCCCAGTATTCTTGCCTGGAGAATCCCATAGACAGAGAAGCCTGGCGGGCTACAGTCACAAAGAGTTGGACACGACAGAGACTTCTTCCACTTTCAGTATGGAGGTCAGCTGTTTCTGTTGGAAGTTTTGCCCGCCCCTCAGCCTGGAGTTGCTGACCGCTTGTGAAGTCCCGCCTTCGCTGGTTTTTCTCTCTGCTTCTCCAGGGGTGGCTCTGACAATGGGACATCCCGCTTCCTGGGCACTTACGAATGTCTGGCGCTCCAGCTGCACAGACTGAGAGAACCTACCCAGTGCCTCACTAAGTGGGACCACGATTGTTACCAGGTTTCCAGACTGAGGTCACAGCTGGTGTGTACCCTGGGAGACGTGGCCGAGGTAAAGAAGACCGGCCAAGACAAGGGCTGACCCTGGTGTGGATCCAAATAGCCGCTGGTGGGTGCTCCTCACAGCTCCACACTGTAACAAAGATGGGTTGAATCTGGGGCTTCCCTGGTGGTCCAGAGTCCACTCTCTGGTCTGGGAAGATCCCGCCAGCTACAGGGCAGCTAGCCCAGTGGGCCACAACTGCTGAAGCCTGCCTGCTGTGAGCACCCACGAGTCTAGAGCCCGTGCTCATCAACAGGAGAAGCCGCTGCAACGAGAAACCCTCACACGGAACTCGAGAGGAGCCCCCGCTCTCTGCAACCAGAGGAAGCCTGGGCAGCAACCTGGCTCAGCCAAGAATAAGTGAAAATACGTTTACAAATTGCTTCTTTAAAAAAGGGCTGGGTTGGCGGAGTCTGGTCGACTCTTACTTCTGAGGTGTGGGTGGGGGGTGAAGATACTGCCCTGAAATGCAGGCAGGGGCTTTTCTTTCTCCATCAAGTGCTAATCCTGGCAAAACTCTTGTCACCTCCGGTAAGCCCCAAGAGGCCACCGCTCCCTGCCATCCTCCCTTTTGGTCCAGCCCCAGAGGACCGCCGTCGCTTCGCTTTCTAGTCCTCTCCACCATCCCAAACCGGCCTGCCTGTTCATTGCCTCCTCGCTCAGCATCTTCACCAAATCACTCTCGCTACAGTGTCCATAGCAATCACAACAGCTCACGTCACGGGCCCTGAGTCCCCCTCCCTCCTTTCCTTCAAAAAACAAAAGTATCCCGTGACCATGCGTTACCTGCCAATCCCTGTGGTTAGCACTGAGGCACACCAAGAAAGAAATGCGGACGCGGTTCATCGAGCCCAGGGTGTATTGGAGGGAGGCAGACTTCAGTCCAGCAATCCCCCTCAAATATGTAGAGAGATACTATTATACGCTGGGATAACTGGTATGAAGAGGCGCAGGGTGCTACTGGGGGAGTGGGTTAGTCCAAGGGGGCTTCTCGGAGGAAGGGACATTTGAGCTGAAACCCATAGGATGAGGTTACGGGGTGAAGGGGGCAGAAGAACGTTCCAGGCAGAGGGAATGGCATGGTCTCTGGGAGGCTGGGACGGAAGCCTGCAGGGCTAGAGGATGCTGAGCAGGGAGCAGGGCCCAGTGATGAGACAGAAGGGGATGGCGGAGCCCTACCGGGAAGGCTCTGAGGTCAGACTACAAGGCTCGACAGGGCACACCCGTGGGGCCTTACACAGGGCGATCACGGGGTTCAGTGTGAGTTTAGTCCAACCCAGCCCGACTGTGGTTGGAGGACCCACAGGAGGGAGTAAGAGTGGATGAGAAGAGCAGTGAGGAAGGTCCTGCCAGTCTGTTGCTGAGACAGGGAGGTGCAGACAGAGGGGCTCCCCTTGTAGTGTGGAGATTTGGCGACGGAACTCAGCAGAGGTGAGCAGGGGAGCGAGAGGTCCCTGACTACGGCTCAGGCAACTAGAGCAACTGTCGGTCCTACAGCGACCTTGCAGTGACCTTCCCAAATCCACACCGTCCGCCCTCCCGTGCACAGGTAAGAAGTGACGGAGGAGTCTCTCTGTTGAAGAGAGACTCTGTGGTCCTCTTTGGTTTTCTCTAAAATACCCAGTGGAGCACAGCCTCTGAGAAAACCACAGCTCCAAGGGACACATGCACCCTGACGTTCGCTCAGCACTGTTTGCAACAGCCAGGACACGGAAGCAACCTGCATGTCCCTTGAAGGGCGAATGGATAAAACTGTGGCACATATATTCCATGGAATTTACTCAGCCATGAAAGGGAACGTATTTGAGTCAGTTCTATTGAGGTGGATAAACCTAGATCCTGTTACACAGAGTGAAGTCAGAAAGAAAGAGAAAAACATATCATATGTCGATGCGTGCCTATGGAGTCTGGAGAAATGGTACTGATGAACCTATTTGCAGGGCAGGAACAGAGACTCAGACATAGAGAACAGGCTTGTGGGCACGGGGGGAAGGAGAAGGTGGGAAGAATTCAGACAGCAGCAGTGGAACATATACGCAACCGCAGGTAAAGCGGACAGCCAGTGGGGACTTGCGGGGTGACACAGGGGGCCCGAGTCAGTGCTCTGTGGTGGCCGAGGCAGGGAGGCTGGGGTGGAAGGTGGGAGGGAAGCTCACGAGGGAGGGCACACATATATACCTATGGCCGATTCATCCCAGTGTAGAGAAGCCAAGACAACATTGTAAAGCAATTACCCTCCAATTAAAAAAAATAAATCAGAAATAAATGAGTAAAAATGCCCACATGGAAACTGGCTTCACTCACTGATGCTCAGGAACTAGCGTCTCCTCTCTTCTCAAAAGACACACTATTAGGGCCAGGATACACGAATGAACCTATTCTCCTGTCATTTGAGGCTTATTTTCATCAGCCAATAAAACCTGCTTCTATTACCACCACTGATGCTTGGAATTCAATGAAATCAATCTGGGAAGGTCTCTGAGGCTCCCCAAGTTGAGAAATCAAATGAAGTGACTTTTCTTTCATAAAAGTTGATGGTATCAATATGTATACACAGTTCAGTGCGTTCGCAAGGCCTCATCCATATCCTCTTTCCAAACGACCTGGTCAGGGGACAATGTGAGTTGCAGAACAGGAAGACGGTATAATCTCATTTTTGTTGAAACAAATCAAAACCAAAAAGATACCCAAACTTAGCAGTGTTGGTAACATTTGGGAGCGTGTTAGAAATGGAGACACTTGGCTCTCACCCCAGGTGCATGGAGTCAGATCCTCCATGTAACGAAATCCACAGGTGAGTCTTCAGCACAGAAAAGTTTAACAAGCACTACTGAAAGCTTCTCTGTTTATGTATCCACACATAAACACCTGTCTCTGTACTTTTCTTTATCCAGCCATCTCTGTCGGCATCTACCTGGATATACACAGAAACGTGTACATTGTAGAAATGTAAATACATAGATGGGTCTGGGATTATTTGCATGAACTCACAGGGGTCAGTTTTGAGGAGGAGAATGTGGTGGTAAAGGTTAGGGGGTTGAGAATTCAAGGGGAACGTTCACATTTTACCAGGCGGCCTTTTGGACTATTTATTTATTGGTTTAAGCTACAGGGAGAACCTGTTAATGTCTTATTTGGGGGACCTAAGTGTAAATACTAAGGTCGTGTAAAACAGAAGGCATGAAAACCTAGCCTTGTAAATAACACGAACATCTCAAGTCTTCCCTCTTGGCCCGTGGGCTAATAACAAACTCTTTGACCCACCATTTCCACTTGGAGGAAATTCCCTGCAGAATTACTCACACATGTGTGAAATGATGTCCCACCAAGATCAGCCAAGGGGGCACTGTTTGTAACAGCAAAAGATCAAAGGCGACCTAACCGCCCATCCATTGGAATCGGCTAAAAAGGTTAAGGGGCATTTACAGTGGAACAGTACGCAGCCGTAGAAAAGAAAGATGAGTTAGCCGTGTATTGAGATGGAACAGTGGCCATCAATGGGTCATCCGCGGGAGAAAGTGCCAAGTGATCTGTAAGGCATGTTAACGCTGTGTCCGAAAGGAGGGAGAAGGAACATGTATTCTCACCGATCCTTGCCGATGCGCACAGACACCTCCGAATATTACACTGCACAGGATCACCCAGAAGGGCTTCACTCTGAGCAGGTAAACGGGTGCCTGCGGCACGGTAGTTAACACAGAGGCCGCTCCTCGCTCGCTGTACTCTGTGCTTTTTGAACCACTTGCAGGCCTTACCTCGTCAAAACTTCACTGAAACAAGAACAAAACAAAACAAACAGAAGCCTCTGGGGTTCTCTTTATTCCTCTGAGAATCCTTATTCCTGGGAACTGCATCTGGGGAACTCATTGTGAATCTAATAACCCAGGAGCTTGGTTTCCCATGAAAAGGAGGCTGCTTTTCACGGAATGAGAGGGACAGTCCCCGTCCTAACAGGACGCACACATCCTCGGATGCCCCTTTATTGCCATTTCGCCCTTTGCTGCTCTCATTTTATGTGACTCAGCCTTATTTCTTAAAGGTCCCACTAGTTTTCTTTAAAGAGAGTACCCCAAATAAAAACCTCTGTCATTTTCCTCCTAAACCGTCTCGTTCAAAAAACAAAACAAAACAATAAATCTCTTTTTCTAGGATTAAAGTGAGGGATAGGAAAGAGCTGGTTTCCTCCCTCTATCCTCCACCCTCACCCCCAAACTATGGAAACAAAACGCAATAAAACCCAAAGTGAACAGAAACAACAGACAAGGAAAACATGTCAAAATCAGGACGTTGCACGTCCTTTGTAGCCTGCAGATCCGGCACCCAGGGGAAAAATTCTATTGAAAAATACAGTTTTCCAAAAAGTGGCACGTGCTTGTTACAAAAACACCTCAATCATTTTCGGAGCAGAGAAGCCAAACATACCTCCTTGTTTCACTGGCATTTTCCTTATCTTTCTCATGCTTTCCTGAGAGCTGAATGATGCTTGAGAAAAAGAGGAGAACAAGACAGAAAATAATGCTTGGTTAGGTAAATATAATCAGCTAAGGAAAGCCTCCTAGAAGAGCATAATTCACTGAGTCCCAGTTTATAGAGGGAAACCCCCAAACAAAGGACTTTTGTGAAGGGATCAGCCTGAAGCCCACCATAACTTAGCATACAATGGGACAGCTTAATAAAAGAGCCTTCCAAGTTCCACCATGGTTATCTAGGCGCACCCAAGGTGGGGTGGGGGTGGGGGGCTGCTGAGAGAGAGAGACAGAGAGACAGAAAGAGAGAGGAATAAACATTTGGAATGTTCCCAACTATCTTCCTAGTTAGCAATCATGAATGCATGAAAGGTTTCTTATCAGCCTGAGTTCCACACATTTTTCAAAATAAAAAGCTATGGCAATTTTCCTTCGGATCTGTTAATGGATCCAGAAAGGTCCAGGGCATTTGCAAATTCACGTAAATACTTTTCCAATGAATGTTAGTGTTTCAGTGAATGTCTCGTTGTTTATGTGGAATGACCAGATATATACATATATATACCAACAACAGGGAATGTAATATAATGGTATTTATTGGTATGTATACCATACGTGTAATTTTTGAAGTGTTCCAAAATTAAATGTGTGATTATGGATTTTGTTAAGAGAGGAATATTTTGCTCTTGGGATTGAAAGACCCCCTGAAAACTAAGTTTAGGTCAGTGGCAAGCGCCAGTTAGCATGATAAGACACTTTGTAGTCATTTATGAATTTTGTATTTTCTTTAGCTGGTGCAAAGCTCCTTGGGTCCCTCAACCTAGTGCCCCAGCAGCCTATGAAAAAAACCCTGAAAATTAAGGCAAAGCAACCCTTGGTTCTCTGTTGGACCTGACCCCACCTCCTGTCCAGTTCCATCTGCTGTTCATCTTAAGGCACATTTCTGATTTCTCCTTCAGTCCTTGTAGCCTCAGGAGGTGAGGGTGAGGCTCAGAGAGGGTGGGGGTTTGGGGCCAGGTGTGGTGATTAATCTGCAAGGATTTCTTAATCTTCCACTGTATGCAAATACTCTATGCGACAAAAAGAAATATAAAACAAAATCCCTTTAGGAGATTGTAAATGAATACTATGTTAGCAGGCTGTATAAGAGAAGATTCTTGACCTAGGTATACAAGAAAAATGCAAATATAAATTACTCCGAGATATCTTTTTTCCCCGTTCGTAAGATTAGCAGAGATGCTAATACTGTCTTTGCAAAATGTGGGACCACAGGCTCTCACAACATGGCCTTGATGGGGGAAGCTGGGAGTTACCATTGGTTCAGCCTCTTTGGCGGGTATTAGGAAACATTTACGGAAATAAAAGCTATATATATCCTTTGACCTAGTAATTATTCTGCTGGAAATTTATCCTATAGACCCTCTACTGAACACATGACAAATGATGTCTGTTCAAGGAAATACATGGCAGCATTGTAGGTAAAAGCTAAATAATGGACACAACCAAAATGTCCATTAGAGGAAACTGTCAAAATAAGCTACGGTCGTCTATAATACGGCATTGTGTTTCTGCAGCTGGAGGCAGCTGTGTTTGGACTGATATGGAATATGCTATGCACGGTGGAGTGAGATGAAAAAATGAGCTGCCAAAACGGGTTTTGGATGCTACCAATTCAGTTGAGCGAGGAAAAAATACCAGGCTGAACCATGTGAAAATGCCAACATTAGACCATTTTTGACCTATAAACAAAAATAAGATTCAATGCTAAATGCATGTTAAAATATTTATAGATATTATCTGCTATCGATTTAAATACATATACATTTATATATTTTATGTAAGTTTTTAAAAATATTTATTTTTTTTTTTATTTGGTTGTGCTGGGTCCTAGTTGTAGCATGTGGGATCTAGCTCTCTGACCAGGGATTAAACCCTGGCCCCCGGCATGGAGTCAGACGCTGGACCACCAGGGAAGTCCCTATGTAAGCTTTTTAAACAAACTTTTAGCCTTGAGATATGCATTGATTCACCTGCGGTTGCAGGACATAATGCAGAGAAGCAAGGGACTCTTTCAGGTGCTCTGGGGACCAGGTACCCAGTTTCCAGAGCAGAAACATCTTGTAGTGTTAGCTGCTCAGTCGTGTCCAACTCTTTGCAACACCATGGACTGTGCCCCTCCAGGCTCCTCTGTCCATGGGATTCTCCAGGCAAGAATACTGGAGTGGATTGCCATTCCCTTCTCCAGGGGATCTTGCTGACCCAGGGATCGAACCCAGGTCTCCTGCATTGCAGGCAGATTCTTTACCGTCCGAGCTACAGGGAAGATCCAGTAACGTCTTACCACACTCTAATATCACAGCCAGGATGTTGACGCTGGTACTGTAAAGATACAGAACGCCTCTGTCTGTTCAGACAAGGATTCCTCATGTTGTCCTTTTACAGCCACACCTGCTTTCTTTCTGCCCTGACCCCTTCCTTAACCCCGGGCAACCACCGATCTGTTCCATATTGCTATAGTTTTTTAAAAACTATGTATTATTTATTTGGCTGTGCCGGGTCTTAGTGGCAGCATGGGGCATCTTTAGTAGAAGCATGTGGGATGTAGCTTCCTGACCAGGGACCAAACCCGGGCCCCTGCCCTGGGTGGATGGAGTCTTAGCCGCTGGACCACCAGGGAAGTCTCTATATCGCTGCAGTTCTGGCACTTCAAGGATGCTAAGTAATAGGAAGTACGTAACCTTTCGAGACTGGCTTTTTCCACGCACAGAATTCTCTGAAGGTTCATCCAGGTTGTTGACTATATTAAGCGCTTGCTCCTTTTCAGTGCTGAACCCTATCCTTGGAAGGCGGTACTCCAGATTTTAACCGTTTACCTGCTGAAGAACATCTGTGTCGTTTCCAGTCTGGCCTATAGTGGATGAAGCGGCTACAAACATGTACAGATTTTTGTATGAACATAAATGTTCATTTCTCGGGGATAAATGCGAGTAACGCATTGCTGGGACATATGGAGGGTGTGTGTGTGCGTGCGTGCTCAGTCATGTCTGATTCTGCGACCCATGGGCTGTATCCTGCCAGGCTCCTCTGTCTATGGGATTTCCCAGGCAAGAATAGTGGAACAGGTTGCCATTTCCTCCTCCAGGGGATTTTCCAGACCCAGGAATCGAACCCTCATCTCTTTCGTTTCCTGCATTGGCAGGCAGATTCTTTACCACGAGCGCCACCTGGGAAGCCCAGGGGTGGCTGCACTTTGATTCTGTCTTCTTTTAATAAACATTTATTTCTCGATTTGGGTATTTTTTGGCTGCACCTGTTGCGGCATGTGGGATATAGTTTCCCGACCACGGGCGGAACCTGCGTCCCCTGCATTGGGAGGACAGAGTTGAAGTCTTCACCACCGGGCCGACTAGGAATTCCCTCCATTTTACTAGCAGGCAACAGAGTTTGGGATTTCTTTTTTTATTATTATTATTTAATTTGATAGGAGGCTAATTAATTTACAATACTGGAGCGGCTTTCACCATACATTGGCATGAATCAGCCATGGGTGTATGTGTTCCCCATCCTGAATCCCCCTCCCACCCCCCTCCCCACCCCATCCCACTGGGTCATCCCAGCGCACCAGCCCTGAGCGCCCTGTCTCATGCATCGAACCTGGACTGGTGATCTGTTTCACGTATGGTAATATGCATGTTTCAATGCTGTTCTCTCAAATCATCCCATCCACCTTCTCCCACAGAGTCCAAAAGTCTGTTCTTTACATCTGTGTCTCATTTGCTGTCTCACATATAGGGTCATCGTTACCATCTTTCTAAATTCCATATATATGTGTTAGTATACTGTATTGGTGTCTTTCTTTCTGACTTACTTCACTCTGTATAATAGGCTCCAGTTTCATCTACCTCATTAGAACTGATTCAAATGTATTCTTTTTAATAGGTGAGTAATATTCCATTGTGTATATGTACCACAGCTTTCTTATCCATTCTTCTGCTGATGGACATCTAGGTTGCTTCCATGTCCTGGCTATTATAAACAGTGCTGCGATGAACATTGGGGTACATGTGTCTCTTTCAATTCTGGTTTCCTCAGTGTGTATGCCCAGCAGTGGGGTTGCTGGGTCGTATGGCAGTTCTATTTCCAATTTTTAAGGAATCTCCACACTGTTCTCCATAGTGGCTGTATAAGCTTGCATTCCCACCCACAGTGTAAGAAGGTTCCCTTTTCTCCACACCCTCTCCAGCATTTATTTCTTGTAGACTTTTGGGTAGTAGCCATTCTGATTGGTGATTGGCGTGAGATGGTACCTCATTGTGGTTTTGATTTGCATTTCTCTAATAATGAGTGATGTTGAGCATCTTTTCATGTATTTGTTAGTCATCTGTATGTCTTCTTTGGAGAAATGTCTGTTTAGTTCTTTGGTCCATTTCTTGATTGGGTCATTTATTTTTCTGGAATTGAGCTGCAGGAGCTGTTTGTATATTTTTGAGATTAATTCTTTGTGAGTTGCTTCATTTGCTATTATTTTCTCCCATTCTAAAGGCTGTCTTCTCACCTTGCTTACAGTTTCCTTCATTGTGCAAAAGCTTTTAAGTTTAATTAGGTCCCATTTGTTTATTTTTACTTTTATTTCCATTACTCTGGGAGGTGCGTCATAGAGGATCCTGTTATGATTTATGTCAGAGAGTGTTTTGCCTGTTTTCTCTAGGGATTTTATAGTTTCTGGTCTTACATTTAGAGCTTTGATCCATTTTGAGTTTATTTTTGTGTATGGTGTTAGAAAGTGTTCTAGTTTCATTCTTTGACAAGTGGTTGACCAGTTTTCCCAGCACCACTTGTTAAAGATTGTATATTCTTGCCTCCTTTGTCAAAGATAAGGTGTCCATAGGTGTGCGGATTTATCTCTGGGCTTTCTATTTTGTTCCATTGATCTATATTTCTGTCTTTGTGCCAGTACCGTACTGTCTTGATGACTGTAGCTTTGCAGTAGAGCCTGAAGTCAGGCAGGTTGATTCCTCCAGTTCCATTCTTCTTTCTCAAGACTGCTTTGGCTATTTGAGGTTTTTTGTATTTCCATACAAACTGTGAAATTATTTGTTCTAGTTCTCTGAAAAATACTGTTGGTAGCTTGATAGGGATTTTGAACCCGAGAGCACAGGAGGAGGTATTCTTCAACCTTTTCAGGCTTCAGAGATGCTTCTGGAAATCATGCCTGAAGAGTATCCAAAAGATTTTAGTGTTTGTGCTAAGACAACTGGCTATCAATATCCAAACAAATGGCCCTTTCCTTCACACCATATATAAAAATTAACTCAAAATGGAGCAGTGACATAAACATAGAAGCTAAAACCCCAACAATCCATGACTTTGGATTTGGCGATAGATTCTTACACATGACACAGAAAACATGAGGAGCTAAAGAAAGTATAGATAAATCGGACCTCATTGAAATGAAGGGCTTGGGCTCCAAAACCACTGCAGGTGGTGACTACAGCCGTGAAATTAAAAGACACTTGCTCCTTGGAAGAAAACCTATGACTAACCTTGGTTCAGTTCAGTCGCTCAGTCATGTCTGACTCTTTGCGACCCCATAAATCGCAGCATGCCGGGCCTCCCTGTCCATCGCCAACTCCCGGAGTTCACAAAAACTCATATGCATCTAGTCGGTGATGCCATCCAGCCATCTCATCCTCTGTCGTCCCCTTTTCCTCCTGCCCCCAATCCCTCCCAGCATCAGGGTCTTTTCCAATGAGTCAACTCTTCGCATGAGGTGGCCAAAGTACTGAGTTTCAGCCTCAGGATCAGTCCTTCCAGTGAACACCCAGGACTGATCTCCTTTAGGATGGACTGGTTGGATCTCCTTGCAGTCCAACGGACTCGCAAGAGTCTTCTCCAACACCACAGTTCAAAAGCATCAATTCTTCGGCGCTCAGCTTTCTTTATAGTCCCAACTCTCACATCCATACATGACCATTGGAAAAACCATAGCTTGACTAGACGGACTTTTGTTGGCAAAATAATGTCTCTGCTTTTTAATATGCTATCTGGGTTGGTCATGACTTTCCTTCCAAGGAGTAAGAGTCTTTTAATTTCATGGCTGCAATCACCATCTGCAGTGATTTTGGAGCCCAAAAAATAAAGTCTGACACTGTTTCCCCATCTATTTGCCATGAAGTGATGGGACCAGATGCCATGATCTTCGTTTTCTGAATGTTGAGCTTTAAGCCAACTTTTTCGCTCTCCTCTTTCACTTTCATCAAGAGGCTTTTTAGTTCCTCTTCACTTTCTGCCATAAGGGTGATGTCATCTGCATATCTGAGGTTATTGATATTTCTCCTGGCAATCTTGATTCCAGGTTGTGCTTCTTCCAGCCCAGCATTTCTCATGATGTACTCTGCACAGAAGTTAAATAAGCAGGGTGACGATATACAGCCTTGACATACTCCTTTTCCTATTTGGAACCAGTCTGTTGTTCCATGTCCAGTTCTAACTGCTGCTTCCTGGCCTGCATATAGGTTTCTCAAGAGGCAGATCAGGTGCTCTGGTATTCCAATCTCTTTCAGGATTTTCCACAGTTTATTGTGATCCACACAGTCAAAGGCTTTGGCATAGTCAATAAAGCAGAAATAGATATTTTTCTGGAACTCTCTTGCCTTTTCCATGATCCAGCGGATGTTGGCAATTTGATCTCTGGTTCCTCTGCCTTTTCTAAAACCAGCTTGAACATCTGGAAGTTCACGGTTCACATATTGCTGAAGCCTAGCTTGGAGAATTTTGAGCATCACTTTACTAGCATGTGAGATGAGTGCAATTGCGTGGTAGTTTGAGCATTCCTTGGCATTGCCTTTCTTTGGGACTGGAATGAAAACTGACCTTTTCCAGTCCTGTGGCCACTGCTGAGTTTTCCAAATTTGCTGGCATATTGAGTGCAGCACTTTCACAGCATCATCTTTCAGGATTTGAAATAGCTCCACTGGCATTCCATCACCTCCACTAGCTTTGTTCGTAGTGATGCTTTCTAAGGCCCACTTGACTTCGCATTCCAGGATGTCTGGCTCCAGGTGAGGGATCACACCATTGCAATTATCTGGGTCGTGAAGATCTTTTTTGTACAGTTCTTCTGGGTATCCTTGCCACCTCTTAATATCTTCTGCTCTGTTAGGTCCATACCATTTCTGTCCTTTATCGAGCCCATCTTTGCATGAAATGTTCCCTTGGTATCTCTGATTTTCTTGAAGAGATCTCTAGTCTTTCCCATTCTGTTGTTTTCCTCTATTTCTTTGCATTCATCGCTGAAGAAGGCTTTCCTATCTCTCCTTGCTATTCTTTGGAACTCTGCATTCAGATGGGAATATTTTTCCTTTTCTCTTTGGCTTTTTGCTTCTCTTTTCACAGCTATTTGTAAGGCTTCTCCAAACAGCCATTTTGCTTTTTTGCATTTCTTTTCCATGGGAATGGTCTTGCTCCCCGTCTCCTGTACAATGTCACAAACCTCATTCCATAGTTCATCAGGCACTCTATCTATCAGATCTAGGCCCTTAAATCTATTTCTCACTTCCACTGTATAATCATAAGGGATTTGATTTAGGTCATACCTGAATGGTCTAGTGGTTTTCTCTACTTTCTTCAATTTCAGTCTGAATTTGGCAACAAGGAGTTCATGATCTGAGCCACAGTCAGCTCCTGGTCTTGTTTTTGCTGACTGTATAGAGCTTCTACATCTTTGGCTGCAAAGAATATAATTAATCTGATTTCAGTGTTGACCATCTGGTGATATCCATGTGTAGAGTCTTCTCTTGTGTTGTTGGAAGAGGGTGTTTGCTATGACCAGTGCATTCTCTTGACTAACCTAAACAGCATATTAAAAAGCAGAGACATCACTTTGCCAACAAAGGTCTGTATAGTCAAAGCTATGGTTTTTCCAGTAGTCATGTATGGATGTGAGAGCTGGAATATAAAGAAGGCTGAGTGCCAAAGAGTTAATGCTTTCAAACTGTGGTGCTGGAAAAGACTCTTGAGAGCCCCTTGGACTGCAAGGAGATCCAACCAGTCCATCCTAAAGGAGATCAATCCTGAATATTCAATGGAAGGACTGATGCTGAAGCTGAAGTTCCAATCTTGGCCACCTGATGCAAAGAGCCAACTCATTGGAAAAGACCCTGATGCTGGGAAAGACTGAGGGCAGGAGAAGGAGATGACAGAGGATGAGATGGTTGGATGGCATCACCGACTCAATGGACATGGATTTGAGCAAATTCTGGGAGACAGTGGAGGACAGAGGAGCCTGGTGTGCTGCAGTCTGTGCATGGGGTTGCAGAGTCGGACACAACTTATCAACCAAACAGCAACAACACAGCTAAAAGCATCTGTGCATCAAAGGACATCGTCAGGAAAAAGACAGTGCACTGAATGGGAAAAAGTAACTGCAAATCATATCTCTGGTGCAAAATAGATATAAAAAACTCTTGCAATTCAACAGCAGAAAAAACAAATAGCCCAATCAAAATATGGGCAAAGGACTTTTCTAAAGAAGTTAGGCAAATGGCCATCTAATACATGAAAAAGTGTGCAACACCATTAGTCAGTAGGGATATGGAAATAAAACCACAGTGGCATACCACTTCATACCCAGAGGGATAGCAGTCAGCAAAAAAACAAAACACAGGGACTTCCCTGGCGGTACAGTGGTTAAGACTTTGCCTTTCAAGGCCAGTGTGAGGGTTCGATCCCTGGTGGGGGAGCTAAGATCTCACATGCCTAGCAGCCAAGAAAACCAAACCTAAAATGAGTAATATTATAACAAATTCAATAAAGACTTTAAAAATGGTCCACAGCACAAATATCTTTTAAAAAAACATAAAAATGGAAAATAATGTGTTGACAAGGTTGTGGAGAAACTTGAAACCCTCACTCCGAAAATCAGTCACTCTGAAAATCAGTTTGGTGGCTTTCTGAAAGGCTAAACACAGAGTTACTGAGTGAGCCAGCTGTTCTGTTTCTAGGTGCAACACTCACAAGAATTGAAAACAGGTACTCAATGCATGTGCCCTGAAGCAGTGCAGGCAGAGGCGGTGAGTAACCCGAGGAGAAACGAGGGCTGTAGACACGCCGGAGTATTAGTCAGCGGTGAGAAAGGGACGGAGTGCTGATACTCGCTACAACGCGGAGGAATCCCCAAAGCATGATGGCAAGGGAAAGAAGTCAGATACAAAAGGCCACGTTGCAGGATTCCCTTACATGAAATACCCAGAAGAGGTAAATCCACAAGGACTGGCGGCTGACGGGGCTGGCGGGAGGGGGAGACGCGGAGCGCCGCTTCATGGACGCGGGATTTTCGTCTCAAGTGATGAAAGCGTTTTGTATTTGACCAAGGCGCTGGTTGCACAATAATGCAAAGTAAATTTCCCTGGATTGTTCACTTTAAAATAATTTCATGTTCCACAAATTCCACATCAGTGTTTAATTTTGTTTGTATTTGGCCACGTCCTGCGGCATGTGGGATCTTAGTTCCCTGACCAGGGATCAAAGCCATGCCCCTGCAGTGGAAGCATGGAGTGTTAACCACTGGATCGCCAGGGAAGCCCCTCAGCTTTTAAAATTATCACTTGATTCCAGGGGTTTGGAGACCAGCTGCTCCTCACCGTGGATATTTACTGTCGCCAGGGCAGGGACGTAAAAGAGAAGAGCGAAACGGGTGTACCTCCTTCAGAAAAGATATCACAATTTATCTGATGCTAATCTCTGAAGTCTCTTGGCTTCCCATGTCACAAAGCCCTGGACGTAGCACCCAGAGAAGCCCCTTAAACTCCCTGAGCCTCTGTTTCATGGAGGCGGCCCCTCTCCACTGGCGGCTGTGGGGTCTGGGAGGGGGTAACGGATGCAGGGTGGACTGTTTGTCCCTTCTCTCATAGTCCACAGGCGATCGGGGTACACATACAGCCGCAAGCAGAGGCAGCATCAGCCCAGACCTTCAGAGGCACTTGTCCATTTCACCCAGATAGTCAATGGGAGGAAACCATCAAATTGGTCTTTGCCATGGATTTCCATGGTGGTCCAGTGGTTAGGATTCTGTGCTTCCAATGAAGGGGCCACGGGTTCAATCCCTTGGTCAGAGAACTGAAATCCCACAGGCTGCACAGTGTGGCCAAACAAACAAACAAACCAACCCAAATGCCGAACTGGCCTTTGCCAGCAAACAAGAGGTTTTCAGGTTCAGGGACTGTCCGCTCACCTGGGCGTGGGCGGATACAGCTATGACAGCCACTCTGTTCAGGTTGCCCACCCTCACAAAGGCTCCTGGGATGGATCGAACCCTCGCGCTCGATGACAACAGGGTACCGGATAAGAAGCTCTTTAGATGTGACGGAGAACACGTTTTAACAGCCCCAGAGAGGTGGAATCATCACGGAGCGGTGTAAAAGGAGCAAAATTATTTCGGATAAACCATGAAGGATTTTTACTACCCAGTGATGTGATAAGTCAACGTCTCTGCAAACGCAATAAAACAATTGTTTAGTCTCCATGATTCATACCACAGACCTTAGGATTCTGGGTTTTGATCTTATTGCCGCAATAAACTGTCTAGACAGCAATTAACAAACTGTTTTTCCTTCAGATGTTTGGAGTGCCAGCAAGGCGGGAATCGGCACTTAGAAATACAGGGGCTTCTTCCTGACTCCTATTAATTATCGGGTTGGGGTGAGTGGGAAAAGCCCCAAATCGTCGGAATTAGCCTCTAGAGGTGTCCTCTTTCTTGAGGGCCAGGTGCCCCTACCTAATGCTGATTTGCAGTTGGCAGGAAATCTAAATAGTCAGCTTTGTTTTGGTTTTTGGCTTATTATTTTATTGTCACTTTAGAAAGAGCTTGCTAGAGTGAACTTAAAAGTCAGCAGCACGAAAAGTCTAAGCTAGACACCTCGGATCCTTTGAGGGATACGAGGCAGACTGGCTTTTAACAATGACAGTCTGCATCTGTCGAGGGTTTCCCAAGGGGCAGGTGACCCCCACACTATTTAAGCCAGCTTTCACAATTAGTTCTATGAGGGGTGCAGCTGAGGGTATCAAAACTCTGAAGAAGTAAACTTTACTCAAGGTGGCAAGAGGCTTGGGTGAAATGAATACTAGTTGGTTCTGCAGCCCTTTCTCTTCCCACTGGGTCACACTGTCTAAACCGATGGGAAAGAAATACACTCGCTTCTAAAAAATGACTAAGTTTAAAGTCCCAAGAACACAGGGCTTTCATTGGTCGGTTAGTCTGTATCACATACAGCTTTCAAATTACTGGTGATCGGAGGTCCCCTGTGCTGGTGGGTAGGGATGTAGGCTGCTGCGTTAATGGTGAGAGGGAAACCTGGAAACCACTCAAATGGCAACCAACAGGGAACTATTAAGGCATGGGATATATCCAAACCATGGCTAGAAGAAAGCCATATTCTGTAGGACTGAAAGAGAAAGAGGCAGGCTTATGGAGACTTGGGAAGCTTTACATATACTAGTAGGTAACAGACCAAGTTGCAAGACAAAACCAGAAAGCACAAAGCAAGGCTATACATTCTCTACAGATGCGTCATTATGGAGGTGCATCGGAAAAGTCTTAGAAACCTACATTCCCAATGGATGGCTGAGGTTTCAAACGGGGGAGAGGCGGAAAAGAAGTTTGGGCAAGCAGGTTGTCAAAGGGGACTTCAGTCTTATTTGTAATATTTTAGCTTTTTTGCAAAGAGAATATGTTCATATATTATTAGTGAAATTAAAAATTAATTCAAGAAAAGGAGAAAGTCCACTTATAGAAGAGCAGCTAGATAAAGTGTAATCCAAATGTTAGTAGCTCGGTCATGTCCGACTCTTTGAGAAATCATACACTATAGCCCAGCAGACTCCTCTGTCCATGGAATTCTCCAGGCAAGAATACTGGAGTGGGTAGCCATTCCCTTCTCCAGGGGATCTTTGTGACCCAGGGATTGAAGCTGGATCTCCTACATAGCAGGCAGTTTCTTTACCACCTGAGCCACCAGGGAAGCCTAAAAACAACTGTAATTCAAACAACCCATGAATTACAATGTAGCATGAAAAATAGTGAGGCGGATCCATGGCCCTTCTGTAGAAATCCTTGCGAGACTCACTATCAAGCAAAAAGCCTTTACATGGAATGACTGAATTCACATAAAAATAAGTTCTAGAAGGACAGCAGACAAAGCCGTTATTTCTAATAAGGGAGAGTAACGGCGAATGGGGCATTAAAGGTAAATTTTGATTAACTTTTATCTCTGTATTTGAAATAATTTTATTCTAAAATAAAGCTGAATTATCTGTGTAGCTTTACTTTTGTAATGAATAGTGGAAACAAAAAGTTTTTAAAAGAAACAATAAGAGCTGACATGAAATTAAGGTTCCCAGTGGCCAGACACTGTGATAACGCTCTCCAACCACTCTACAAGGTATAAAGTATGTCGCGTCTGCTTTTACGGAAGAGGAAACTGAGGCACACAGGTGAAATCAGTAGCCTAAAAGGCCACTTTGAGTCGGAATGGGGCACCCAGGCTGCGTGGTTCTGGGCACCCAGGCTTCATCACCGCCCCCCTTCCCGACACTGCCTCTTGTCACAGTGGGGACCACGTCCTGTCCCGGCCAAGAGTGGGTGTAAATCTTAACCAGAAGAGTCTGGGGAAAGGGCTTCACATTCACCGTCATTCAGTCCAAGCTACTCACCGGACCTGCAGGATTTCAAGGTCGAGAGAGCCCATGCAAGTTCTGTGGTCAAAACTGGGGCAAGCAGGTGTAGAATCAGTTTCTTCCTAGACTCTCAGACCCCTGCTCCATCCATAGTTTTTCTAACATTTTTACGGTCAAAGGCCCCCAGATTCATAAGTTGGAACCTTCTTAACACCTACACTATTTTGTCACTGTTGTTCCAATCTCCACTGCTTGGTTTGCAAAGCAGTGGGAGGAACACTTTCTCGTTTGTTGCTGGAAAAGGTAACGCTGAAGACATCTGTTTTGTTCTTGTTTAGTTTCTGTATGTCCTTTAAGAAAAGTCTGCGCTGCGTGCTGTGCTGAGCTCAGTCGCTCACCGTGTCCGACTCTTTGAGACTCCGTGGACTGTAGCCCGCCAGGCTCCTCTGTCCGTGAAGATTCTCCAGGCAAGAATACTACATACGGTTGCCATGCTCTCCTCCAGGGGATCTTCCCAATCCAGGGATCAAACCGAGGTCTCCCACATGTCAGGCAGATTCTTTACTGTCTGAGCCACCAGGGAAGCCCAAGAATACTGGAGTGGGTAGCCTATTCCTTCTCCAGGGGAACTTCCCGATCCAGCAATTTATCGGGGTCTCCTGCATTGTAGGCAGATTCTTTGCCAGCTGAACTACCCCGGAAGCCCTTAAGAAAAGTCTGGATGCAGACAAATCATTCATTTATCCATCCGTATATTCAACACCAGGATATAATGGGTCGGTACGCTCACTCAAGAGCCAGGCAGAATTATATCATTTTGGGTTTGTGACAGCTCTCCTGAAGCTCACTTTTCATATATTGAAAATGGTGGAGAAGATGAAGTTGGCACATAATAAGGGCTTACAAAATGCTCACTATTATCATCTATCATCCATCCATCTGTTCATTCGCTCAGTCGCCATCTATTTATCTATTCATCCTTCTCTCTCCCTCCTCCCTCCCTTCCTCATTCCCTTCTTTTCTGCCTTCCGTGTTTCCACTCATTCCAAACTTCCTCCTCTCCCTGTCTTCCTACCTACCTCCCTTCCTTCCTTCCATATACTTATCTCCACATCCATCCATCCATCCATCCATCCGTCATCCACTCCTTCATGCCTCCCCTGCCTGGTGCTCTATGCCAGATCGTGGCGATTACAAAAACAGAGAAGACATAACCCCTGACTCCGTGGAGATCCCAGTTTAGATGAAAAGACACAGTTAGGCCTGTGGCTATAGGGAGTATTTGATCCTGCAGGGAACAGAGAAAGAAAACCTGGGCAACTGTTTAACTTCCGGCCCAGCTCTGGGGGTTGTTTAGGAAGATATGTGATACCCACTCGTCTCCCAAGACTCCTGATGGCTCAGAGTGCAGGGGACAAACAGGGCTAGATCAGCACAGTCGGTAACAGTGCGGTGCTGCAGCTTCTGCGAAAGGCCCCCACCCCACAAACAGACAGCGTAACTTGGGTTCAAGGGTGACAGTCTATCACATTCTCAAAAGTAAAAGGCTCCTCTGGGTTTCTTCCATATCTTTCCCCGGCTTCCTTCCACAAACTCCCTCACCTCCATTCTGCACCAGATACCATACACAGTGAGGAGATACCACCCAGACCACACTGGGGGCTGTTGCCTTATTTATAGAGAAAACAGAACTCCTTAGATTAACAAGATCTGTAAAGGAGAGCGCTCCTAAAAAGGATTCCAGGTTTCTTTTCTGAGGGCTGAAGAGCAGGGCTGGGGGCTGCAGTGAGTCTCCAGAGACACTGACTCTTAAATTTCCCTCCTGGTGACAGTTTGATGACGGCAAGGAAGCATTTCAAGGGCCTCTCCCTGGCTCAGTGGTAAAGAATCTGCCTGCCAATTCGGGAGATGCAGGAGATGCAGGTTCAATCCCTGGCCCCAGAAGATCCCCTGGAGAAGGAAATGGCAACCCACTGGAGTATTCTTGTCTGAAAAATTCCAAGGACAGAGGAGCCTGGCGGGCTACCGTTCATGGGATCACAAAGAGTTGGACACGACTGAGTGATTGGGCACAAAGCTACCTGCTTTAATCTTTTTTCATTAGCATTGATCCCGATAAAAGTTGCCATGTATTAAGTAAAATTTTAATCTACTTATCTTTCTAAACAGAATGTAAGCATCAAGAGGGGCAAAGGTTTTCTGTGCTAGTCACCATCCCCTGTGTTAGAACCATTATAGCATTCAATCAGTTTTTCCTTAATAGATAAATTTTGATTGTGCAGATGAGGAAACTGAGTTTCGCAGAGGTTAAAGAGCTTGCCCAAAGTCACACGGTGGATTTGACTCCAGGCAGACTTCAGAGTCCAGCACCTGCCTTGTATACTGCCCGTCTGCGCTAATGCTTGGGTTCATGTCTGCAAAAACTCCAGGAATGAAAACTAGGACGCATGAAAGTTCCTTAAAAGTTAAACCAAACTTTAAACCAAAATTAATACACGATCTAGCAATTGGACTTCCAGGTATTTATCCGAACGAATTAAAACCAGGATCTTGAAGAGATCTGCATTCCCACGTTCATGGCAGGATTATTCACGATAATCAAGGTGCAGGGACTTCCCTGATGCCCTGGTGGTTAAGATTCCACGCTTCCACTGCAGTGGGGCATGGGTTAGATTCCTGGTCTGAGAACTAAGATCCCATATGCCGTGGTGTGGCGAAGAAACTAACCAACCAAAGAAACAAACAGGATGTGGAAGCAACCAAAACGCCCATCAAAGGAGGAATGATTGCAGAAAAGGTGATGACCATGCACAAGGGAATATCATGCAGCCTTGAGATGGAAGCACAGCCTGGCACAGAGTATCCCCTGAACAAACCACGAGGACATAATGCTACGTGACGTAAAGCCCGTCACAGAAGGACAAATGCTGCATGATCTCACTTACACCCAGAGCAGTCAAGCTCATAGCAACAGCGAGTAGAATGGTGGCTGCCGGAGGCTGAGGAGAGGGGCTGGATGGGGAGCTGCTGGTCAACGGACATGACGTTTCAGTGACGCAAGGTGAAAGCCTAGAGATCTGCTCTACAACGCTGTGTTGCTCTCACCAGAGGTGTTCAACCTCTGCACTTTGGAATCACTCAGTTCAGCTCAGTTCGGTTCAGTCGCTCAGTCGTGTCTGACTCTTTGCAACCCCATGAACCGCAGCACGCCAGGCCTCCCTGTTCATCACCAACTCCCGGAGTTTACTCAAACCTACGTCCATCGAGCTGGTGATGCCATCCAACCGTCTCATCCTCTGTCATCCCTTTCTCCTCCTGCCCTCAATCTTTCCTAGCATCAGGGTCTTTCCAAATGAGTCAGCTCTCTGCATCAGGTGGCCAAAGTATTGGAGTTTCAGCTTCAACATCAGTCCTTCCAATGAACACCCAGGACTGATCTCCTTTAGGATGGACTAGTCTAAGGGGAATCACTCAGGATACTTCTAAAAATTGTTATGCCTAAGCCTCAGCCCCAGACATATTACATCAGAATCCTTGGGGTGGGGCCCAGGCATCAGTATTTTCTAAGCTCCCCAGTTGATTCCAGAAGTGCAACCAAAGTTGACACCCACTGCCTAGTGACCTTAGCCGTCCCTATGGCCTTAAAGGGGGCGTCCCTGGTGGCTCAGCGGGCAAAGGATCTGCCTGCCAAGCAAGAGTCACAGGGGACTCAGGTTCAGTCCCAGAGTCGGGAAGATCCCCTGGAGAAGGAAATGGCAACCCGCTCCAGTATTCAGCACTGAAAAATCCTATGGACCAAGGAGTCTGGCGGGTTACAGTCCGTGGGGTCACAGAGTCGACCCTGAGCGATTAAGCACTGGCGTGCACACACACACACACACACACACACACAAACACACGGGTTTAAACAGGCAGATGACTCCAGTTGTAACCATTTCCTTGAGTCCCAGATAGGCTCTTCTTTCTCCTCAAACGTCACCATTGAATGCCTAATGGACACTTCGTCTTGCAAGAGTCAAGTGACCTGTTCCCTCCAGACCCGCTCCTCCCCAGCAGTCTCCACCGCAGTGACTGACATCACCAGTCACCCCTTGTTTCAGGGCAAAAGCTGAACATCTTTCTTGATTCTTTGTCTTGCAACTCCTATTCAATCTACTAAGGACTCCTGATGGCTGTTTCTCAAAACATACTGCCATCCTGGGACGTCCCTGGTGGCTAGTGGCTAGGATTCTGGGCTTTCACTGTCGTGGCCTGGGTTCAGTCCCTGGGGTGGGAACAGAGATCCCACGAGCTGCAAGGTGTGTGTGTGTGTGTTGCTACTGCTCAGTTGGACTCCCTTCCCACCTCTGGACTGTGGAACCCCCAGGCTCCTCTGCAGGCAGATTTCCCAGGCAAGGACAGCGATTCCCACTCAATCCATCCCCATCTGCAGCTGCCTTCCAGAGACCTTCTCAGATCCCTCTGATCACTTCTGGACCTTCCAGTCTGGCTCTACCAGCAGTGAAAAGTGCTCAGCATCATTTCAAGCGCAAATTCCCTTTCTGGACCTTCCAGTCTGGGCTCTACCAGCAGTCAGAGTGAAATCTATTACAAAGGAAACTCAGCGTGAAAAAGTGCTCAGCATCATTTCGTCACTGGAGAAACGCAAAGTAAACCTCAATGAGCTATCAGTACAGACCCAGGAGAACGGATGAAATAAAAAGACTGACCACAGGAAGGCGTTCGAGTCAGTGTTAACGAGGAGGATGAACCTAGAGTCTATTAGACAGAGTGAAGTATGTCAGAAAGAGAAAAACACGTGTCGCATCTTAATGCATATGTATGGAATCGGGAAAGATGGGACTGATGAACCGATCCGCAGGGCAGCGGTGGAGATGCAGACGCAGAGAACAGACTTGCGGCCCCGGGCGGGGGCGGGGCGGGTGGGGCGGGTGGAGAGAGTAGCGTGGGAGCGCATGCACCACCATGCGTGAAGCGGACAGCCAGTGGGAACCTGCGTGAGACTCGGGGAAGCCAGACTGGGGCTCTGTGACAGCCTGGGGGCGTGGGATGGGGGGAGGGAGCCCAAGAGGGCGGGGACCCAGGTACACCTACGGCTGATTCATGTTGTGTGGACGAGACCAACACAGCGCTGTAACGCAATTATCCTTCTCTTAAAAAGAAATGAGTTAAAAAAAAAAAAAAGTAATCACACCCAATACTGCATAGCATCTGAAAACCTCACAGATTGCTGGTGGGATAAATACCGCGGAGAACTGTTTGGAAGTTCTCTAACTAGCAGTTTCATTTCTAGGTAATGAAAACCTATGTCTACACAAACACTATATAAGAATGTTCATAATAGCTTTATTCTCAATAGATCTACAATGGAAACAGCCCAAAAGTCCATCTCCAGGAGAATGGATAAACACACTCTGGTATATTCCTCTAATTGAATACCACCAGGGAAGTCCAGAATGTGTTTTAAATGCTCCAAATGTGTGGGGTTTCTGTAGTCATCTTTCTGTTATTGATTTCTAGCATTTTAGTCAGAAAACATGGTATGAAAGATAAAGTTGAAACTGGATGAAGTGTGCTTTATTTTTGTAGCGAAGAACACAACATGATATCATTTCTTTCCGTAAATATTGTTATTGTTTAGCCCCTAAGTCGTGTCTAACCCTTTTGCAAACCGATGGACTGTAGCCCACCAGGCTCCTCTGTCCATGGGATTTCCCAGACAAGAATACTGGAGAGAGTTGCCATACCCTCCTCCAGGAGATCTTCCTGACCCAGAGATCGAACACTTGTCTCCTGCATTGCAGGCAGATTGTTTACCCTAGTGCCTCCTGGGAAGCCCTCCATAACTATTTACTATTAGGTAAAATTATCAAAACATCCAGGAAAAGAGAAACTCCAACTTCAGGGTGCAGCTTTCCCTTGAGGCAAGGACAGAGGGAAATGAGCTCGTGAAAGGCTAGTGGGAGGATAACTCTACCTGTTATGATTTTAAAATTGTATAAAAATTGACTCATTAGAAAAGACCCTAATGCTGGGAAAGATTGAAGGCGGGAGGAGAAGGGGATGACAGAGGGGACGACAGAGGATGGATGGCATCACCAATTCAATGGACATGAACTTGGGCAAACTCTGGGAGGTGGTGAAGGACAGGGAGGCCTGGTGTGCTGCAGTCCATGGGGTTGCAAAGAGTTGGACATGAATGAGTGACTGAACAAAACAGAAATTGTATGAAAAGATACTTGAAACTAATTAGAGAGAGATCCACAATATTCCCAGGGGAACCTGGGGCAGCCCCTGTAATCAAACACAGTGCTATATTGGCAATGAAATGTCTGTATTCCAAATGAGGTGAAATGTTAGGATAATAGATAGCCTCACAGCAGTTGTTGGTTTTCAGGGCTTTTTATATTCTGTGAGTGCAGATCAAGAATCACGGACTTGTAGGTATTAGTGTTGATTAAATAGGGATGGATAATAGGTCTATCTGTTATATTATTTATTTGCAGTTCTCTGAACATTTGAAATAGTTCCAAATATACAATTATTAAGACGTTTGTTAAAAAGACTTGAAGGGCTCTCCTCAAATTGCTTTCCTCCAGCTTTTTGTTATTGTTGTTCAGCTGCTAAGTTGTGCCCATCTCTCTGCAACCCAATGCAGCATGTTAGCCTCCTCTGTCCTCCACTGTCTCCCAGAGTTTGGCCAAATTCGCGTCCATTGAGTCAATGATGTTATCTAATCACCTCGTCCGCTGCTTTCCCTTCTCCTTTCGCCTTCACTCTTTCCAAGCATCAGGGTCCTTTCCAATGAGCTGGGTCTTCGCATTAGGTGGCCAAAGTATTGGAGCTTCAGCTTCAGCATCAGTCCTTCCAATGAATAGTCAGAATTGATTTCCTTTAGTATTGATTGGTTTGATCTCCTTGTTGTCCAAGGGACTCTCCAAAGTCTTCTCCAGCACCACAGTTTGAAAGCATCAATTCTTCAGCGCTCAGCCTTCCATCCCTGGTCAGGGAACTAGATCCCACATGCTGCAACGAAGACCCAGTGTGGCCAAGTAAATAAATACAAAGAGGGTAACAGTGCTGCTGAGGGTATGGACTTCAGCGCGATCAAGAGCACTTACAGGTTGGTTAGTGGGAGTGTCGCTGCTTTAAGGGTGTATCAGTTTCTTAGAGCTGCCTTGACAAATACCCACAAATTCGGTGCTGCAAAACAGAGATGACTTCCTCACAGTTCTGGAGGCAAGACGTCTGCAATCACTGGGTCACTGGGGCCGGGCTCTCTCTGAGGGCCCCCGGAGCTTCTGCTGACTCCTGGCAACCTTGGCTGTTCCGAGGCTTGTAGCTGCATCTGGCTGATCTCTGCCTCTGTCTTCTCGCAGCATCTTCCTTGAGTCTCTGCTCCTGTCTCCTTTCTCCTTCTTATAAGGGTACCGAGTCTAGGTTAAGGCCCAACCTACTCTAGTACGTGCGTGTGTGTGTGTGCGTGCGCGCGCTCAGTTGCACAGTCGTGTCCAACTCTTTGTGACCCATGGACCGTAGCCCGCCAGGCTCCTCTGTCCATGGGATTTCCCAGGCAAGACTACGGGAGTGGGTTGTCATTTCCTTCTGCAGAGGACCTCCCTGACCCATGTCTCCTGCATCGGCAGGTGGGTTCTTTACCACTGAGCCACCTGGGAAGCCCCACTTTTAGTATGCCCTCATCTTAATTAATTACATCTTCCATGACCCATGGAAATACCAAACAAGGTCAACTTCTGAGGTTCTGGGAAGGAAAAGAATTTTAGGGGCACAACGTTCAGCTCGGTACAAAAGACAGTTTAGATGTGGCTCCCATTTCCCCCAGCAACCCCTCTCCCAGGTATATGTCCAGAAGGACAGTTCCCACAGGGGCCCAGCAGGGCAGGTGTCAGGCACGCATTGCAGCCCTATGCTACTAACGATGAGCTGGAAGCTAGCGAACTCTCCGCTAGGGACAGATAGAGCCAAACAAGCTGCTTCATTCACACTCAGAAAATCTGTGAAGCAGGTGAGGAGAATGAGGGATACTCCAAGTACTAACAGTGGCAGGGTTTTCAAGCAAGAAGGGAAAGTGAGGGGAAAATATGTGCAGTTTGATCCAGTTTACGTATTTTTAAACACACAAAAATAAAGCAATATATTTTTATATGGGCGTCAATGTACAGGAAAATCTGTAAGGCTACACACAATGGTACTGATTCTCTTTAAGAAGAGAGTGAAAAAGGAGGGCTGTGACACCAGCTTCCTGGGTTGTTTTTTGTATAGTTTTGACATGTTTTAATATTTATGTTTGTAACAGAAATGTTTTCATCTGCTTCTTATTAAAATTAAAATAAAAACTAAGCAACATGTAGATCAGCATGCGTCACTGACCCAAGTTTTGAAAAAAATACAGAAATTATTTTTCAAAAACACACATACTTTTAAAAATATATAGAGAAAAAGGCCTGAAATAATTTACCCAGAGCGATTGTGAGAAGAGGGGCCTCTGAACTGAGGGGTGGTGGCAAGGACAGGCAAAGGAGAGGTGGTATATGTCTGCTTCACTTTTCATTTTATAGTCTTTTAAAATTGTTTGGGTATTTTCTTCAATCTTTAATACAAGATGCATTCATTCTGTAATTTAACATTTTAATAGCATTTTAGCAAACACTGTTCTGGGGTTTAATTCATTCTAAGTGTCCAGATTTTCTGTTGACCATCACAGGAATGAAAAGCAAAGCTCCAGTGGCCTGCTTCCTAAGCCTGAGCTGGTGTGTAACGCTGACATGACCAGCAGACATAGCGGTACAAAAGCATAGGACAGCTGCTCTGATAGAGTTGCTGAAATCCCCTCCATACTTTTGAGATCTGAAAAGGAAATGATATGCACAGCCTTTGAAATGATATTTGTTGTTTTAAGTTTATCCCCTTAAAACTGCCTTGCCCAATATGATAAACCACCAGCTACATATGGCTCTTTAAGAGTAAATTAAGGTAAAATAATGTGAAGAATTTAGTTTCTCAGTCACATGAGTACCATTTCCAAGGCCCAAGAATTACTTTGACTAGTGGCTACCATGTTGCACGGTGCTTCCATCAATGTGGGAGGTTCTATTGGACAGCACCGCTTAAAAGCAGGATGATATATAAACATTTTTGTTTACCACACTTGACAGGATTTCCACTGTGGAAAGGCATCCTTGTGTCTTAATTACTCAGAGACAGCCAAGGGAAGTAAGTTTGGTGGATAACTTCTCCTTAAGTCCCCGCTTCTGAGAGCAGGTCACATGTGATTCTGGGCTGTTTAATCCCATGGACCCGCCACCCTAGTCCCCCTGCATCCTTGTGCTCATTTAAAACACCCCAGTGGATCCTATGAGGTAGTCCCATGTTCTGGCCAAACTGGTTTATGAAACCATGATTTGAGAAGTCCTGTCTTGCAGGCGGCTGGGCCCTGCCTTTGTGTGGCCGTAATAAGGTTATTTATGGGGGAGGGAGACGACTCTCTGAGAAGATGAAAGGTTTGATGGTAAAGGAAAGCAGAAGCTCAGAGGAGCAGGTTTCTCCTATAGCAATGACTCTCCAGATAAGATAAATCACTCGGGACCATTAAACCTTCAAGAAGAGTGCTCGTAAACCTCTCCTTGAAACTCACAAAGCATATTCTCCCTTGGAGGAGCCCACGTGGTGAGGGCCTCACCACCTTTCCCGAACTGGCCGCTAGTCCCCGTTTCACCTTGCTGGGCCCTTGGTCCAGGACCCTGGACCAGAAAATCACTTTTGAAGTCATTTCTCAGGGTGGTCAACTCTCCCTAGCTTGCCAGGTATTGCAGAACTCCCAGGAGTAAATTTGGGGAAGTCACAGGCAGACCCAGGTGGTGCTTTCTTTGTACCTTGAGGACAAGCCTGGGACTCAGTTCAGCAACAGAATTTTTTTGTTTCATATTGAGCTACCATTTATTGAGTTCTACTGTGGATCAGACAATGAGGGCTCTTTATTGGCGTTTTCTCCTTTAATCCTCATAAGCAATTGGGGGTAATAATATTATTATTGTGATTTTCAACTGACAGGTGAAGAAACTGAGGCTCAGACAGTGGAAGTGACTTGCCCACGGTCACATTGAAACAGTATCCATGCCTCCACAGCTCATGCTCTGAACTGATCTATTTATCTTTCCTTTTTCCCCTGAATCAGCCTCCTTCCTGAACAAATGGAGAGGGCTTCCTGGTGGCTCAGTAGAAAAGAATCTGCCTGCAATGCAGAAGCAGCCGCAGGAGACAGAGGTTCGATCCCCGGGTGGGGAGGATCCCCTGGAGGAGGACATGGCAACCTCCTCCAGTGTTCTTGCCTGGAGAGTGCTATGGATGGAGGAATCTGGTGGGCCTCACAAAGAGTCAGACACAACTGAAGCGACTCAGCACGCATGCATGCACAAATGGAGATCTCTAGGCTTTCTAGAAGCTTCCCACCAACAAGGGTCTGGAAGCAAACACACTGTCCTCATGAACCAGGAGGGGAGGAGCAGGCCCCCAGACGGTCAGACTTGGGGCTGAGCTGCGCCTGCGTGTTCAAAAGTCAAGTCTAATTCTCTGTAACTGTCTGGACCTTTTCATCGGCAAAGGCCAAGTTCCAAAGGTGGTCAGTAAATCACTTGCAGATGGGCCCTGGCCGTGGCTGAGTGGACCCCATCCTGCTCGTTTTACCACCGGGGCGCCGTGAAAACAGCAGGAGCAGAGGATTCCCGCCACATTCTGCGCGGACCGGAGCCCAGAGCACCTGCGACTGAAGGGAAAGCCTGAGGCTGACGAGGTGCCAGGCTGGGCTCGATTTCATTCCTCTCCCACATCTCCGCTATCTGTGAAATAGATAAGGCTGTTCTTCCAGCTCAGGGTTGAGGAAACGGAAGCGATGTTGTCCCCAGGGGACACGTGGCGATGTCTGGAGACACTTGTGGTTGTCACAAGCTGGTGGGGAGGGGGTGGGGGGTGCACTACTGGCATCTGGTAGGCAGAGACCAGGGATGTTCTAAATGTTCCACAATGCACAAGACGGCCCCCTTCTCCCCCAGTTAGGAATTATCCACTGCGGGGCTCCCGGGCTGGTCCAGTGGCTAAGAATTCACGTGTCAACGCAGGGGATACGGGTGTGATCCCTGGTCGGGGAAAATCCCAGATGCCACAGAGCAACCAAGCCCGGGGGCCACAGCTCCTGAAGCCCACACACCCCAGAGCCCGTGCTTTGCAGCAAGAGAAGCCCCCGCGACGAGGAGCCCGAGCCCCGGAACCAGAGAGGAGCCCCTGCTTACCCCGACTAGAGAGCCGCACAGCAACAAAGGCCCAGCACAGCCAGGAAAATAAAATCTAATAGAAACTAGGAGAAGGTCCCTGGTTCCTGAGGGGCCTTACTGCCCCAGAGCTCGAGGGATTCACCTAGAGTCTCAGGCCTCCCCAGGGGCACGGTAGCCATTAGCTCCGTTTTGTCCTCCCCTTCCTGTACCTCGGAGAACAATCAAAGGTCAGCTTAGGAGGGGACAGACTTTGTGTTTGTCTGATGCTATGCCCAGGAAATACCTGTTACATGATGAATGGATGAATATGAAGTACCGTTCATGGAGGGCTTTCTGTCTGCCAGGCTTCACGCCCAGCAAGCTGCTGGCACCATCTGGTTCCTTCACTTCTCAGAACCTGTCTCAGAAGCAGGCACTGCTGCCTCCAGTCTTAGGTTATGGAGCAGGAACCAGGGTGCAGGGAGAAGAGGTCCCAGGCCAGGGTCACACAGCTGGACGGTGGCGGAGTCCGTCTCCAGCCCCACTGCCCCGTGTCACACCAGAGTCTCTGCAAACAAGAACAGCCTCCAGGGCTTCCTCACTATTCTCACTGTCCTGGGATTTATGCATACATCACTCTTTGTAGCACTGAGCTTTTTTTTTTTTTTTAATTAGTTTTGGCCCTAATAGGTGCCACGGACCATATAATAAGTAGAACTCTGGGGACAGTGGAAGAAAAGGCCCCATTGGCAAAGCCCTGCTGTGATCAGAAAGAAAAAGTTGGAGATGATACCTCACAGCAGGAGATGAAGCCTTAAAGGCATTATGGCCCCACTGGCCTTGCCGTTCTCGGCAGACTGAAGGCGCCGTGGCCCAGAGGGTAAGACAGTTTCCCACCCAGAGCCCAGCCTTGACTTCCCCGGATTCCTGTCAACACAAGGGTTTTAATGAGTCTACCAGAGATGTGAGTGCGCCATTGTATTTGCACTTTATGACATCTTGTTATATTTCAGAGCGGCGCATTCTGAATAAAAATGAGCCAGGCTTTTTAGGGCTCCTTTTTATTATTAGCATTTGGTAAAAAAGCAACCTTAATGAGGTGTTAAGAGTCATCCTGTAGCCTATTGTGCAAGAGGCCTGGGAGCATAAACTCCTGAAAAGCCACAGGGGGATTTATGACCCTCGATACCACCCCTTCCTGACGGAGCTTCCGAGGGCGCATCTTTAGTTCTGGGGCTTCCGACAATTCACACGCCCAAGCTGCTTCAGTGCAAGCTGAAGTAAACCTTATTAAACGTCGGCAAGGATTCTCCTCGCCCGGCTGCTCGCTGCGGAGGAAGTCGGCCGGGTCCACCCGGCATGAAGGCAATTGTCCATTGAGTTTGGACAGAAGGATCGGAGGACTTGACTATTTGTGTTTCTTTCCTCATTGGTGAGGAATGGAACAGCGATGCTTGGAAAGAAAATAGAAGCAAGGACAACTTTTGCTTCTCAGCAGCGAGAGGAGTGCCTTGGCAAATAAATACAGTAGAATTGTACTAATCAGTCACCATTCTTCCTGAAATAGGCGTCATTTAAGGCTGAGGGGTTTTATTCCCCGCCCCCTCCCCCCGTACCCCAAAAGATATGCTACCTATCAGGGATGAAAAACCAACCAACCTCTGGGATGCACAGAGATACCTAGATACCTCAGGCTTAATCTTGGAGTCTATAATTTGAACAAAAAAAGGAAATGATTTAACCCTTTATATCCTTCTCATTTGGAAATATCTATTTATATATTTTAAAGAAAAACCTGTATTCCACCATGTATATTGACCCTTCCTAACTTTAAGCAGTTAAAACTGAGAATTGGTCAATAACACTGTATTAAATACTTCAAAAGTACAAAGAGGGACTCCCCTGGCAGACCGGTGGCTGAGACTCCACACTTTCAGGGTGAGGGCTGCAGGTTCAGCCCTTAGTCGAGGAATTAAGATCCCACATGCTGCACAGAGCAGCCGAAGAGCAAAACAAAACAAGTGCTGAGATCCTAGATCTGAAATGCTTCTCATCACACACAAAGGAGATAAGCATGTGAGTGACAGAGATATCAGTTCAGGCGGGGATGCCAATCACATCACAATATACAAATGTATCAAATCAGCACGCTGTACACCTTAAACTTACACAGCATTATATGTCAGTGATAGCTCAATTAAAAAATCTCATAGTTGAATTTTTTCATAGCTATTAAACTGATATATCAGCATTTTACACAATCTCTGTTTTCATTGTTCCTTTTGATGGAATACAATTAATATTTAACTTGGAAACATATACCTACATTTCACTTGAGTGAAATAGAAAGTGTGTGACTTATTTTGCCATGTAGGATTTTATGGTATTTCCAGAACCTGGCTGAACACCCCGTGGACTGTAGTCCAGCAGATTCCTCTGTCTATGGAAATCTCCAGGCAAGAATACTGGTGTGTGAGTGGCCATTCCCTTGTCTAGGGGATCTCCCTGACCCAGGGATCGAACTCAGGTCTCCTGCACTGGCACTGTCTGAGCCACCAGGGAAGCCCAATTAATTCATATGTGAAATCTACATATTTGCTCCCTTAGTTCTCTAGGAAAATAATATCCCTAGGGAAGTATCATGGGAGGAAAAACCCTACAACATTTGGTGCTGGAAGGCTACAGTGAAAACCTTGGTGACTCTTAGCAGCAGTGTGGTCTTGGGACCGTTCCGTCACGCACTGCCACTGAACAGGAATTTTTTTTCTTTTGGCTGCGTCATTCCGTTTGCAGGATCTTAATGCTCAGACCAGGGATTGAACCCATGCCCTCGGCCTGAAAGCATGGAACCCTAACCACTGGACGACCAGGAAACTCGCCCTCCCAAATATTTTTATTAGTAAAGTGAAACCAATAATAACTATGTCGATAGTTGTTATATTACGAATATCTATTTTCATTGCAGTTCACACTTAGGTAATGGGACTTCGCCGGTGGCTCAGAGGACTTCCCAGGTGGCTTACACAGTAAAGAATTTGCCTGCAATGCAGGAAACTGGGGTTCAACCCTGGGTCGGGAAGATCCCCTGGAGAAGGGAACGGCTACCCACTCTGGTATTCTTGCCTGCAGAACCCCACGGACAGAGAGGCCTGGTGGGCTACAGTCTATGGAGTTTCGAGGAGTCAGACATGACGGAGGCCTGGTTCAGGCAAGTGTGGCCAAGGCATCACAGACTTTTGAGAAGAAAAAGGCATGATGAATTACCTGATTAAAGAAGCCAGTTTTGGAATGATGAGTCTGAGAGCGCACCCTCGGTTACAAAGTAAGAAAGAGATTTCAGAGGAGAAGAAAGATCCCCAGCTGTCCCCGAGCCTCACCGAGGTGCTGTGATTAAATACTCTGATGTGGGATCCAGAAGCCTGGGCTCAAATCTGAGCTCCATCACTCACTAGCTGTGTGACCCTGGGGAAGGGACACAGATTCTCCCTGGGTTCTGCACCTACAAAATGGGCTGGATGAGAATCATCACAGAAGTACTGAAACATGTAAAATGCTCAAGATAGTGTCTAATATATGGTGACTGATACACAGATAAAATCACTATTCTAGCCACCACTAATAAAATCACACCATTCCTGGTCAATGAGCTGACGTACAAAGAGATCCACGGGGTACCATTATCAACTCCCTCTTTCGGTTAATAGCTAAGGACGGATTAGCTGGTACAAGATATCTTTGTAAACCACTAGTCTGATCATTTTATTGCCTGATTAACTCTTTGCCATAAAATATTTGCAAATCATATATCTGATAAGGGACAAATATGTGGAATATATAAAGAACTCTTGCAACTTAACAATTTTATTATTTTTAAGACAAATAACCCAATGAAAAATGAGCAAAAATATGGACTATACATTTCTCCAAAGAAGATATATAAATGGCCAATAAACTTATAAAAAGATACTCAGCATCATTAGTCATCAGGGAAGTACAAGCCAAAATTACAATGAGATACTATTTCATACCCTCTAGGGTAGCTACAACCTAAAAAATGGACAATGAAAGTGTTGACAAGGATACAGAGAAATTGGAATGCTCATACATAGATGGGGAAACAGTGGAAACAGCCTCAGACTTTATTTTGGGGGGCTCCAAAATCACTCCAGATGGTGATTTCAGCCATGAAATTAAAAGACGATTACTCCTTGGAAGAAAAGTGATGACCAACCTAGATAGCATGTTCAAATGCAGAGACATTACTTTGCTGACTAAGGTCCATCTAGTCAAGGCTATGGTTTTTCCTGTGGTCATGTATGGATGTGAGAGTTGGACTGTGAAAAAGGCTGAGCGCCGAAGAATTGAGGCTTTTGAACTGTAGTGTTGGAGAAGACTCTTGAGAGTCCCTTGGACTGCAAGGAGTTCCAACCAGTCCATTCTGAAGGAGATCAGCCCTGGGATTTCTTTGGAAGGAATGATGCTGAAGCTGAAACTCCAGTACTTTGGCCACCTCATGCGGAGAGTTGACTCATTGGAAAAGACTCTGATGCTGGGAGGGATTGGGAGCAGGAGGAGAAGGGGACGACAGAGGATGAGATGGCTGGATGGCATCACGGACTCGATGGACGTGGGTCTGAGTGAACTCCGGGAGTTGGTGATGGACAGGGAGGCCTGGCGTGCTGCGATTCATGGGGTCACAGAGTCGGACACGACTGAGTGACTGAACTGAATTGATACATTGCTGGTGGGAATGCAAATAGTGTTGTCACTTTGGAAACCTGTTCAGTCACTCCTCAAAATATTAGACATAAAATTTCCATTGATCTAGAATTTTACTTTTAGGTATGTAGTCAAGAGAATTGAAAACATATGCTTATACAAAAACTGGTACACAAATATTTACAGCAGCATTATTCATAATAGCCAAAAAGTAGAAAAATCCAAATATCTACTTATTGATAAATAAAGTATGGTATATCCATGTGATGGAATATTATCCAGTCATAAAAAGGAAATATAAATGAAATGGAATAGAGTGTTCAGGAATAAACCCATGTATATGGCCAAATGATCTTCAAAAATGGTGCCAAGATAACAATATGAGGAAAGGACTGTCTTCAACAAATGGTGCTGTGGTGCTTCCACAACAAATGGGAAACTGTATATCTACACACAAAAGAATGAAGATAAACCCTTATCTTACTCCATCTACAACAGTTAACTCAAAAGAGAATAAAAATCTAAACATAAGGCCTGAAACTATAAAACCCCCAGAAGAAATCATAGCGGGAAAGCTTCATGACATTGGAATGGGCAACAATTTATTGGATATGACACCGAAACCACAGATAACAAAAGCAAAACATAGATAAAGGGGACTACATTAAACTTAAAAACTGCTGCACAGCAAAGGATACCATTAGCAGAGTGCAAAGGCAACCAGCAAAATATTTGCAAGCCAAATATTGGAAAAGGGTCAATATCCAGAATATAAAAAGAACCCTACAACTCAATAACAACACCAACCATTAAAAAATGCGCTAAGGACGTGAACAGACATTTCTCCAAAGAAGATATACAAATGGTCAACAAGTGCATGAAAAGCCGCTGAACAACCATCAGGAAAATGCACAGCAAGACTGCAAGGAGGGACTTCCCTGGTGGTCCAGGGGCTGAGACTGCGCTCCCAGTGCAGGGGCCCAGGTTCCATCCCTGATCCCGGCACTAGAGCCGCACGCTGCCGCTAAAGACCCCGTGTGCTGCAACCAAGACTCGGTGCAACTGAGATAAATAAATATTTAAAAAAAAAAAAAAAACCACACAAGGAGATATACTGCACGCTCATTAGGATGGATACCATATTAAAAAAAAGTAGCAAGTGTTGGCAAGAATGTGGAGAAATGGAAACCCTCACATACTGTAGGTGTGGCTGTAAAATGGTGCCACTAAGAAACAGTATAGAGGCTCCTCAAAAAATTAAAAATAGACAATGTATGTCGAAACCAATACAGTATTGTAAAGTAAAATAAAGTAAAAATATTAAAAAAAAATTAAAAATAGAACTACCATATGACCCAGCTCTCCCACTTCCGGGTATGTCCTGACGAATTGAAAACAGGACCTAAAACAAACACTGGTACCCCCACGTTCATCGTCATATCATTCACAACAGCCAAGATGTGAAGTCAGCCTAACTGTCCATCAACAGATGAATGGATGAATAAATGCGGCCTACATACATAACACAGCGGAATATTATTCAGCCTTAAAAAAGGAAAATCTCGTCATACGGCTACAATGAGGATGAGCCTAGAGAACATTATGCCAAGTGAAATCAATCAATCATGAAAGACAATCACTACCTAATCCCATGTACATAAAGTTTCTAAAGTCAAATCTGTGGGGATAAAGGGCAGAAGGATGGTGGCCAGGGATAAGGCTACCAGGAGCTGGGAGGAGGGGAAAACCCGGAGTTGCTCTTCCACTGGTTTAGAGTTTCAGCTAACAAAATGAAAAAAATTTTGAGATCAGCTGTACAAGGATGAGTCTATAGTTAGCAACACCATAGCATACACTGAAAAATTGTTGCAAGCATAAATTAACACAACAACAACAAAGAAAGCTGATAAAAACAAACAAAAAGGTATGAACTACTGATTCATGGTACAAAATGGGTGGGCCTCGAAGATGCTTTGCTAGGTGAAAGGGGCCAGACACAGAGGACCACGGCTCTGCGTGACTCCACCTCCAGGACCCACAGAGGCAGAATCAGATCAGCAGTTGCCAGGGGCTGGGAGGAGGGGCAGAAGGGGATGACTGCGCATGGGGACTGATTTGGGGGGGAGCTTATTGCACATGCATTTCGCTCTGGGGCACACACAGCCTCCTGAATTTAGGAACTGTAGCCAGAACTTCAGCCCTGCACTCAGGGACTATTTTAAACAATGACATCAACACAAAGCACCAGGGGGAGAAATATGGCACTAAGTGGACAGAGAAAAGACAGAGCTTACGGTGTGAGAGCTGAACCCAGCCGCAGAGTGGTCTCCGGCCCGCTCTGCGCCTGTCTGCAAGAGGCTGAGCGAGAACCAGGAGTGCTGACATGTGGTTACAGACGCACTTCGGCTGGGAGGCTGAAGCACGCACCTCTGCAGTGATGAGGACTGACCGTCTCTGGAGGACTACCGTGGTGGGGATGTCATCAGAAGAGGCAGTCGCCTCGTTCTGATGGTCGAGCTTTCAGGGCTGTTCCTGGAGACGCGTGAGCTGAAATTTCTCACGTATGTGCAGCTGAGAGACTCCTAGCTGACTCTGCCTCATATTTCACCAGAAATTACGAAGCATTGGCAGTGTTTTTCCTAGCACCCGGAAACAAGAGATTTCGCACAGCCAAGACGAGTTACAATTTATTACCTAGAGCTCTCAGTGGCTGGGAGATTTCAATCAAGAGATGAGGAATGCGGAGGTCCGTCTCCCTCACATCTTGAGGAAAGCACATCTTGTTATTATTTCCCTACCTCTAGTTTGTAAGGCCTAGCTTTTAAAAAACTGACACTGGTATGTTCTGGTCCCAGGGTGCCCTGGAAGATCCACTTGAGTTGTTACGGTTCATAGAGCAGCAGGCCCAGATACCTTCTGGTTGCTTGGGTTCTAATCCTAACTCTGTCACATCTTAGATATGCACTGTTGAACAAGTTAGCATGCCTCAGTTTTCCTCATCCATAAAATGGGATAATAGGTATAACGTTGTGAGGCTTAGAAGAGTTCCCAGCAAGGAGGAAATGTCATAGAAGTTCAGGAAATGCTGGCTCTTAAGGAACGCAGCCAACAATCATCAAGCCTTTGTTCCATTCCATTGTGCACCGTGTCAAGCAAATCACATTGCAATTTTAATTTTTTTTAAAACTGTATTTATTTATATGGCTGCACAGCATGTGGGTTCTATAGTTCCCCAACCCGGGTTCGGACTGGTGCCTCCCGCATTGGACGCTGTTGTCTTAACCACCGGACTGCTGGGGAAATCCCGGTGATTTTAATTTAAATATCATTTGGAGAGCCATCTCTAGAACACGTGATCTAAAAGACAACCTCCCCCAGCCTGCTTTTTCTATTGCAGAGAGCCCTGATCATAAGTTTCTATTACTCTCTGTTAAGTCATATTTTCTCTCTCCTCATCACTAGACTGAAATCTCCATTCGGACAGGGACTGCATTCCGCTTGTTCATCTTGTATCCTTAGCACAGTGCCAGACCCGCAGCGGATGCTCAAGAAATACATACTAACGGAGTAAGGGAGTGAAAGTTAGGGTCTGAGCTCCTGTCCTATGCTGGGGTTGGGGCAGAGATGGTCAGAGTCCAAACAGCGCACCTAATACAATAGCTACTAGCCACACATAGCTACTTAAATTTAACTTCAGAGTGATGAAACTTAAATAAATTTAAAAACTCAGCTCCTCTGGCACACTAGCAAATTTTAAGTTCTCAGCACGGACAACTGTCTCACAGTTAGGAGACAGTCCGGATAGAGAATGATTCCATCATCAGAACGGTGTGCTGGCAGAGCTGATTCAGATCAGGGATTCTCTGCTGAGGCTGGGTGTCCCCCCGGGGGTGTCTGGCAGTATCTGGAGACGTTTTGGGTGGTCACGACTCGGGAGAAGCAGCTAGCATCTAGCGGGGGCAGAAGTCAGGAATGCTGCCAGCACCCTACAGTGCAGGGAGTGGCCCCTCAGCAAGGGTCCCCTGGCCCATATGCCGGGAGTGCTAAGGTTGAGACGCACGGTTTACAGGAAGGCACTTAGGCGACAGCTTTCTGTTTGACCAGAATGCTAAGTGTCCTAGGATTTGGATGGTTTAATTTGTAATTAAAAGCCTGGTGAGTACTTTTGGGTGTATGTAGCATGAAGTCTAGTTTCCTGGCTTAAATTCCTGGAATTCCTCACTACATCTTTGAATAGGATATTAAAATCCAGAAATCCTCCTCCAGCTGTATTGTCAAATGTATACATTTGCCTGTGAAAGTAGCTGTCTGACTCTTTGCGACCCCACGGACTGTAGCCTACCAGGCTCTTCCATCCATGGGATTTTCCAGGCAAGAGTACTGGAGTGGGTTGCCATTTCCTTCTCCAGTGAAAGTAGCAAAACCCATCAAAACGGATCCACATCATTCAGACCAGAAGCGGTTTCCAAGGCCAGATTGTTCTAGATCAAGGGTCTGTAAACTATAGTCCCCGGACCAAATCCACCCATGAGGTGAGAATGCTTTTTACATTTTGAAATGGTAGATAAACAACCAAAATAGTACTACTTTTATGACATGTAAAAACTATAGAGATTCCAATTTCGGTGTCCGTAAGTTTTATTGGAACCCGGCTGACACTATAATATAATTAAGTAATGTCTGTGGCTGTTTTCATTTCACATATATCAGTGGGCAGTCTCATTCAGAAACTGTAAAAGTCACAAACATTCACTCTCTGTCCCTTTACAGAAAAAGTTTGCTCATCCCTTCTCTGGATACTAAACATCTTGGTGGATTTTTTTCCCCCTTTTTTCTTGCTTGCTTCTGTTTTCTTTCTCCACCCCCCCCCCCACCCTGCCCCGATCATAATCATCCTGATAATTTGCAGGTGGAGACTCAGCCCAAATGACCAAATGGGTTTTCTTTGGGAAGCAGAGCGCAGGAGGGGATTAACAGGAATGCAGGGGCGTTCATGTGAAAGATTCCTCTTCGATGAATTTAGGGAACAAAGACCCCCGTGGTCAATGATTTCTGTGGGCATGAAAGTAGGAGAGAGTCTGGGTGCTTTCGTCAGATTTGCAGCACAAATCATAACAGTTACTGAACACCTCCCTTCGCAGTGGTACGCTTTTAATGCTTAACTCCGTGACCTCACAAAAATAATTGCTGGGAAGCAAATTTACTTAGCTCTCTGCCTTTATTTGCTGACCGAGGGGTTTGGTCTGATGGTTATATTGTTTATGGAAATGCTAGAGGGGGGAGGGTGTGGGGAGAATACAATTTGGTCAGAGAAGTTGGATGGATTGAAAGGACTGAGAGGATTTTGTCTTTGCTTTATAATTGGAGTCAGGATTTCCCTTCAAGTCACTCACTGCAGACTCAAATCTCCCTGGGCTTCTCGGCCCACAAGTCCTGCTAAGCTCTTTGTCACCAGGTTAGCATCTGGCTTTTAAAATCCTTGTCATTTTTATGATTATAATGACTGTTACAACTTGTCGGTGAATGGGTTTTTCCAAATGCTGAGAATGTCTTTAGTCAGAAAGGGGGGAAAGAAAAACAGGTTGATTAAAAATGATTAGTATGTTTTGGGAGCAGTTAAGGATCTCTCTCTCTCTTTTTTTTTTAATCCATGAGAATTTTCACATTAGGAGGCATTGCCGCTGGCTCTCAATTTAGCTTGGAATTTTACTTTTAGAAATGAAAGGTGGCATCTTGAAAGAAAATCCTAAAAAAAACTTATTTTGTCCCACATCTTCCATTTTAGAAAAGAGATAGAGGATTCCGTGATTACAGTGGATAACATTCAGTGATCTGGAGGTTGCCTTGGTGGGCAAAAACATTGGGAGATTCTCCAGCCCTTTTGTAAGATTTGTAAAATCAAAACCTGTATTGGCTGCAACTGATCAGGAAAAAAAAAAAAAAATTAGTGTACCAAGAGCAAAAGTTAGCAACCATGACTTTAGGAGGCCAGAGCCAGTTTGTTAAGCCCCTCGGAAGACAATATTGAAAGTGGCTTCCTCAGGAAAATACTTAACCACCCAATCAGTCAAACCATCTGATAACTGCTTATCTTCTCTAATGCGATTGGGAGTCCGTTTGATGCCCCTTTGCATTCCAATCACAAAGCTCATCTTAGGTAAGCACCTTGAGGAGGGAAAAAAGGAAAATTCATGAGTCTCTCGCTTCTGCATTCATGGAATTTTCTTTTCACAATAGAAGGAAGCATGTTAAGCTGGGTGGGGGCAGGGTAGGGGTACTGAGGTGAAAATCTTGGAAGGAGAGGAGCGTTGTGTTCAATTTCAGTGAAGCACTTTACTCTGGCTAAACGGCTGAGAAACAATCCAAAGAAGATTATTTTATGATGTGTGAAAACTCTGAAATTCATGTTTTCAACATCCGTTAAGAAAACTGTGTTGGAAGGCAGTTTCCAGCCTCTGGAGCAAAATAAGAGTGAAAAAAGTCAAGAGCATGAAATGGCTACTGTTGTCTCCATTTTTAGCTACCCAGGAACACAGGACAAATTAAACCTGCGCATTAGTGAAGACATCCAGCATTTGTGATGAGCGTGGCTTGCTTATCCGCCCTCCCTACATTCACAGTCCTTTTCATAATCCTCTACCCTGGAAGTCTTCCAGAAAACGGGAGAGAAGCACAGTGCCTCCCTGAGAGTAAAAAGTTAATAAGTGAGAACTGCCTGGCGTGTGGTAGCTACTCAAAACGATCTTGGCTGTTACTAGGTTATTGTTAATAGCAACTGTGCGTTTACTCCACCATTTCCCACTGACAGTGGTCAGGCAGCATCCATCACACTTTTAATCAATATCTGCTTTGACCCAGCACTTAAATTTATAGACATTTATCTCACAAACTCCCAGTCCGTATGTCAAGCAATTAATATTTTTGTTTGTCTTGAGTTCCATACTATGTGCTTGTATTTTACTTTCAGTGCTGTGTTACTAGGAATATCTAGGTTAGCATTCTGTCATTTGCTGGACTGATCCCCGTTTTCCTTTTGAAAGGTGCCATTCATCATCACTCTCTTTTGGCGCTGGCGGGTGGGGCTGTAATGTTTGGCTTAGTTCCTCGGCCAGGTATTGAACCCGAGTCCCCTCCATTGGCAGGTGGACCACCAGGGAAGTCCTATTTTTAGTTTTTTTAAGGAGCCCAGAGGCACCGGTTTACATTCCCACCGACAGTGTAGGAGAGTTCCCTTTTCTTCCTGCTCCTTCCAGCATTTATCATTCGTAGCCTCTTTGATGAAGGCCATTCTGAGGATCTTTGATTTGCATTTTTCTAAGAACCAGCAATGTAGAGCATCTTTCCATGTGCCCAGTGGCCACCCGTGTCTTCTTTGGAGAAATGTACCACACTGCTGACCGAGCCTCTAGGCAAAATCCAGCAACCACGAGGTTCACGGACGTGATTCCTTCTTCTCAGACAACTTGTCATGATCTTTTCCTATAGGCCAGTGTCTGAAAAGGTAGACTTTGAATATTCGGTGCAGCTTTGTTTTTCAATCGTGAAATAAATGAGGGTAGATCTAGTGTCTGTTACTCATCATGACCAGAAGTGGAAATCTGTATATACACAATCTATTTGAATATCCACAAATAGTGAGTGGCATGAGAAGCATTGTGTTATAATACTAGATTCATAAACAACATTTCATGCATGACGGCTATTTATTTTCCTTGGATGTCTGGCTTTTATGGTGCAGTGTCTGTCTCTTACAGGCAGTCACTAAACGGATATTGTCCAGCCAGAAGGTTTTTGGGTGTCATGGACCATTCTGCCTGGAAAAGAGTTTGGGGCTTTCAACCTACCCATTTCAGGTAGGAATGGAATGGATGGAAAAATTGATAACTAAAGTGGGGCCACTTCTTTTTTTCTAAAAACACATTTATTTACTGATTCGGCTGCGTCAGCCCTTAGTTGGCACATGGGATCTTCTGTCGCAGCGTGAGGACTCTCTAGGAGTGGGCAACTCTTTGCGACCCCATGGACAATACAGTCCCTGGAATTCTCCGGGCCAGAATACTGGAGTGGGTAGCCTTTCCCTTCTCCAGGGGATCTTCCCAACCCAGGGATCAAACCCAGGTCTCCTGCATTGCGGGCGGATTCTTTACCAGCTGGGCCACAAGGGAAGCCCTATATGGACTGAGAATGGATATTCCTATTGATTAATTAATCAACAGCAATATCCATTCTCAGTCTCAGCTCCTAGAGAACAAACGTTTTATTTTAAAAACTGAAACTTTGAATCAAGTTTTATAGCTTTTGACTGAGCATTTTCACTTCTGAGATTTCATTCTGCAGAGTCAGGGCACAAGCAAGGCTTGTTTTACGTGTGGAGATGTATTTTGCAGCATTGCTGCAGCTGTGAAAAACTGGAAACAAACTCAATGCCCATTAGTAGAAATGAAATATATTGATGTATGTTCATGCAAAGAACAATGATGAGGTAAAAGAAAAAAGAATGAAGTAGAAAGTCTATAGAGGAACACAGAAAGTTATCTAGAGCAGCTCTGACTTTCTGCGATGATAAAAATGTTCTATGTCTGCCCTGTATAGTAGCCACTCAACACATATAGCACTTGAAATGTGGCAATTGTAACTGAAGAACTGAAGGTTCAATTTTATTTAATTATGTGTTTATTTAAGCTTGAATACCCACATAATGTACGGATGTGAGAGTTGGACCATCAAGAAAGACTGAGCGCTGAAGAATTGATTCTTTTGAACTGTGGTGCTGGAGAAGACTCTTGAGAGTCCCTTGGACTGCAAGGAGATCCAACCAGTCCATCCTAAAGGAAATCAACCCTGGATATTCATTGGAAGGACTGATGCTGAAGCTGAAGCTCCAATACTTTGGCCATCTGATGCAAAGAGTCAACTTACTGAAAAAAGGACCCTGATGCTAGGAAAGATTGAAGGCAAAAGGAGAAGAGGGTGGCAGAGGATGAGATGGTTAGATAGCATCACTGAGTCAATGGACATGAGTTTGAGCAAACTCTGGCAGATAGTGAAGGACAGGGAAGCCTGGTGTGCTGCAGTCCATGGGGTCGCAGAGAGTCGGACACGATTTAGTGACTGAACCACAGCAGCACCCACATGAGGCTCACGGTGCTGCACTGAGCAGCTCACATCTAGAATGAATTGTTCTAGAATGTATTGTTCAGAGAAAAAGGCTGGTGGAAAATAGTAAGAAGAGAATAATTCCCTTAAAAGGTAATCAATAACATGTTTTAATTTATCCATTATAAGAAGTCTAATGGAAAATACACCAAACTCGTAATAGTGGCTTTCTTGAGACAGGTTGTAGATTTTCACTTTAATACCATATATTCATATATATTGGGCTTCCCTGGTGGCTCAGTGGGTAAAGTGTCTGCCTACAATGCTGGAGACTCGGGTTCGATCCCTGGGTCAGGAAGATCCCCTGGAGAAGGAAATGGCAACCCACTCCAGTACTCTTGCCTGAAAAATCCCATGGACTGAGAAGCCTGGTAGGCTACAGTCCATGGGATCGCAAACAGTCGGACACGACTGAGCGACTTTCCCTTTCCCTTCACCATATATTCATACCATATATGAATTTCCAAGTGATTAAAAGAATTTATTTTGAATTTAAAAAATAAGTAAATCCCATAAAGTAAAACCAAATTCTGAAATTTCAAATCATATTGAGTTGAATGAACAGGTAACATGGTTGGAGGACAAATCCGAGAGAATCTTCCCGAGGAATTATCAGAATCTCATGTACCCTGAGGAAGAGGATGGGGCTGGCAACCGTGAAGCCACTCAGGTGGGGCTGGCCTGGGGCTCTTGGGAGGTGGATTTAGAAAACAGTTTTTATGCCTAATGAACTCCAGAACTCCAACCTCTGCCGCTCTAGCGGGCTGAAAGCCCCCTTACTCCAGTGCTCATCACAATGACTGGCATCGACTTGCGTGCAACAGGCATAAACAAAAGCACAGAGAATGAGCCAAACCCGCCGCTGCCAGGAACTCAGCATCCAAACCAAAACCTTGTCTTTGTTGATACCAATATGCAACCAGGTTTTGTTCGTCTGTTTTTTAAAGAACACTCTAAATAAAGGAAAGAGGCCAATACTTCCTTTTCCCTTGTAACTGACAACCCCTTTCCCTCCCAAAGTCTAATATCTGGTATCTGTGGATCAATGTTGTGAGGATGGGACTCAAAACATTGAGGGAGGGACAGAAATCTGTTTTGCCTTCAGGATCATGTGATTAAGTAGATTGATCTTACCCGGCTTAGAGTTGGAGGTGAGACTAACAAGGTTCTAAAGGCACTTGGGGGTTTCCCTGGTGGCTCAGTGGTAAAGAATCTGCCTGCCAATACAGGAGACTAATTTCAAAATTTGGTTTTATTTTATGGGATTTATTTATTTATTTTAATTCTTTTCATCACTTGAAAATTCAAATATGGTACGAATATATGATATAAAAGTGAACGTCTACAACATGTCTCAGAGAAAGCCACTATTACTAGCTTGGTGTATTTTCCATTAGGCTTCTTTTAATGTATAAATTAACATATGTTGTTTATTACCTTTTAAGGCGTTTGATCTCTGGATCAGGAAGATCCCCTGGAAGAGGAAATGGCAACCCACTCCAGTATTCTTGCCTGGGAAATCCCATGGACAGAGGAACCTGGTGGGCTTATAGTCCATGGGGTCGCAAAAGAGTTGGGTATAGGTTAGCGACTAAACAACAACAACAAAGGCACTTGATTTGGGAAACTTGCCTTAACTTTAAAAGTATTCTCCATGCTAACTCTGGCATAGGAGTCCCAGGGAGGGCTCTGATTGGCTCAGTGTGATCCCTGATTCATCTCTGAACCAATCAAGGAGGCAGTGTTGGTAGCCCGAATGGAATCGAGATCTCTGATTGGCTGATCCATGGGAAGGGCAGAATACGTAATAAGGCGCCTTGGTCTGCAGGATCCTCCGGAGCGCAGAGAAACTTTCCTGGAGGAGGCAGGGTGGTCAGGAAGGACAGTCTCGCTGGGAAGATGAGAGCAACCTACGGCACAACTGCAGGGCTGCCTTTCTCGTAGAATCACACAGGCGTACATGTCCTTCTTGCATGAGGTGTCCATGATGTGGCCTCTGCTAATCAGTGTTAATGTAGTAAGGTTAGACTCACCCAACCCTAAGCGTGGCATCTCAACATCCAGGGGGCTGCATCTGTCTCCATTTCAGCATCCCTGGGTGCTGTGCCTTCCTCTGCTTCAGTCTGAGTGTGACTTGGCAGGTGACAGCCAATGGTCAAATGATACATTTTCCTTCAAATCACCTTCTCCAGTTACGTATCTCCACACAGTGTACACATGTGGAGGCACAGCCGCGCAAGAGTCCACTCATTCGACAGCTCTTTACTGAGCCCCCTTCGTGTACCAGATCCTCCTATTCTTAGTTCTTTTCTCAACTTTTAAAGTTTATTTATTTTGGGCTGCACTGGACCTTAGTGGCGGCACTCAGGATGTTTGTTGCCGGGCGCTGGCTTCTCTCCAGTTGTGACGCGTGGGCTTAGTAGCCGAACGGCATGTGGGATCTTAATTCTTTGATCAGGGGTGGAACCTGCGCTCCCTGCAGTGGAAGCACAGAGTATTACCTACTGGACCATCAGGGAAGCTCCTGAGTGCATCCCTTCGTAAGATGAAGGACCACTTTCCTGAAGCCCCTGGCAGGTTCCACTCTCGAGTCTGCTGGACGGGAATGATCTCAAGCCTGGAGTTGTGGCCGTCACCCTCCAGGACACACAGGTCACCCAGGAGCTGTGCCCGGCTCTGTCCCCTCCACAGGGATGGGGCCGCCTGGAAAGAAGTGGGCCTGGCAGTGCCGGCACAGGCCTCGGTTCCCTCGTGTGCATAAGAAAGGGTCGAAACAACACCAACTGCTGCCAGTTGTCGCTGCTCAGTCACTAAGTCCTGTCTGACTCTTTTCAACCGCACGGACTGCAGCACGCCAGTCTCTCCGTCCTATCGCCTGACGTTCACTCAGGTTCAGGTCTATTGAGTTGGTGATGCCACCCAACCATCTCATCCTCTGTCGTCCCCTACTCCTCCTGCCTTCAACCTTTCCCAGCATCAGGGTCTTTTCCAGTGAGTTGGCTCTTTGCATCAGGTGGACAAAGTAGTGGAGCTTGAGCTTCAGCTTCAGCATCAGTCCTCCCAATGAATATTCAGGGTTGATCTCCTTGCAGTCCAAGGGACTCTCAGGAGTCTTCTCCAGCACCACAATTCGAAAGCATCAATTCTTTGGCGCTCAGCCTTCCTGATGGTCCAGCTCTCACATCCATACATGACCACTGGAAGAACCATAGCTGTGACTATGTGGATTTTTGTTGCCAAAGTGATGTCTCTGCTTTTTAATACACTGTCTCGGTTTGTCATAGCTTTCCTAGTGTTTCCAAAATTGAGGCCTTTATGCACCCTCCTTGACTTATCTGTGAATCACACAATTATTTACTTAACATTTTCCTTTAAGTCATCTTGATATTGACTCACTTTTTTACATTCAACCTCATCCTGGCAAATGATGTGTATAAAATGGTCTTACTGGCTTGTTACATTTTCTCTAAAAGCCACTGAAATATATACATAATTTTTGAAATGAAAATGTCTATTGGCATGACACCTGAAAGATCTCATGTGTGCCACCTCTGGGATGCATACCATCACTTAGGAAGTAAACAGATTCTAGGATTGCTTTTGGAAGATTGTATTCTCCCGTGACTTTTTTTTGGCCGTGCTGCACAGCTTGTGGGATTTTAGTTCCCCAACCAGGGATGGAACCCAGGCCCTCAGCAGTGAGACTGCGGATTCCTAGCCACTGGATCAAAGGACATGAGTTTGAGCAAACACCAGGAGATGGGAAAGGACAGGGAAGCCTGGCGTGCTGCAGCCCACAGAGTCATACAGTCATACATAACTGAGCAACTGAACAACACAACCAATGAACCATCAGGGAATTCCCCTGTGACTTATTATTAGTGGCAAAAACAGAAAAAAGGGAAAAACCTCACAAAACAAAAAGCAATGCTGTGTGGAGGTCGATGAGATGAAAACAAAACAGGATATTTTTTAAAAGCCATTAAAAATGCACAGTGGTATCTTGGATTAGATTCTGGAGCAGAAACAGGGTAACAGTCAGTGGGAAAACTGATGAAATCATAATAAAATCTGGAGTTTAGTTAATAGTATTTTAGCAATGTTGATTTCTCAGTTTTGATGAGGGTACCATGATATGTGGGCCTCCCCGATGGCTCAGAGAGTAAAGAATCTGCCTGCAATGCAGGAGACACAGGAGATATGGGTTCAGTTCTCGGGTCGGGAAGATCCCCTGGAGGAGGGCAAGGCAACCCACTCCAGTGTCCTTGGCCTGGGAAATCCCACAGGCAGAGGGGCCTGGTGGGCTGCAGTCCAAAGGGTTGCAAAAAGTGGGACGTGACTGGGCGACTAACACAAATCATGATATGTTAGGTGTTAAAATTAGGGGAACCCAGGGAAAGAGAGCACAGTCAACTGTGGAAGATCCTGAGAGATGGGAACACCAGACCACCTGACCTGCCTCTTGAGAAATCTGTATGCAGGTCAGGAAGCAACAGTTAAAACTGGACATGGAACAACAGACTGGTTCCAAATAGGCAAAGGAATACGTCAAGGCTGTATATTGTCACCCTGCTTATTTAACTTATATGCAGAGTACATCATGAGAAACGCTGGGCTGGAGGAAGCACAAGCTGGAATCAAGATTGCCAGGAGAAATATCAATAACCTCAGATATGCAGATAATACCACCCTTATGGCAGAAAGTGAAGAGGAACTAAAAAGCCTCTTGATGAAAGTGGAAGAGGAGAAGTGAAAAAGTTGGCTTAAAGCTCAACATTCAGAAAACTAAGATTATGGCATCTGGTCCCATCACTTCATGGCAAATAGATGGGGAAACAGTGGAAACAGTGTCATACAATTTTTTGGGCTCCAAAATCACTGCAGATGGTGACTGCAGCCATGAAATTAAAAGACACTTACTCCTTGGAAGGAAAGTTATGACCAACATAGACAGCATATTCAAAAGCAGAGACATTACTTTGCCAACAAAGGTCCGTCTAGTCAAGGCTATGGTTTTTCCAGTAGCCATGTATGGATGCGAGAGTTGGACTGTAAAGAAGGCTGAGTGCTGAAGAATTGATGCTTTTGAACTGTGGTGTTGGAGAAGACTCTGGAGAGTCCCTTGGACTTCAAGGAGATCCAACCAATCCATTCTGAAGGAGATCAGCCCTGGGATTTCTTTGGAAGGAATGATGCTAAAGCTGAAACTCCAGTACTTTGGCCACTTCATGCGAAGAGTTGACTCATTGGAAAAGACTCTGATGCTGGGAGGGACTGGGGGCAGGAGGAGAAGGGGACGACAGAGGATGAGATGGCTGGATGGCATCACGGACTCGATGGACGTGGGTCTGAGTGAACTCCGGGAGTTGGTGATAGACAGGGAGGCCTGGCGTGCTGCGATTCATGGGGTCGCAAAGAGTCAGACACGACTGAGCGACTGAACTGAAACAGAAGATATGTGCACGTGCTTAGCTGATCAGTCATTTGTGACCCCACAGACTGTAGCCCACCAGGCTCCTCTGTCAATGGGATTCTCCAGGCAAGAATACTGGAGTGGGTTGCCATGCCCTCCTCCAGGGGATATTCCTGACCCAGGGATCGAACCCAGGTCTCCCGCATCCCAGGAGGACTCTTTACTGTCTGAGCCACCAGAGAAGCCCAAGAATACTGGAGTGGATAGCCTATCCCTTCTCCAGGGGATCTTCCCGACCCAGGAATTGAAACAGGGTCTTCTGCATTGCAGGCAGATTTTTTTTTTTTTTTTTTTTTTTTTTACCAGCGGAGCTACCAGGGAAGCCACAAACAGAAGCTAGAGATTCTCAAATTCAAAAGAGGTGATTTTGATTCCCACCCCCTCCCCAGTGCCCCCACACACACACACACTCACACACACACACACACACACACACACACTCTTAGCTGTGCAGTGAGAAATATTCCTTCAGGTACCCTTAGCTTCCGTGCCTGCATCTAGAGCCCTCCAACCCAGGATGCTCACATTAACCCATCCATGCATATGGATGGGAGGGGGCGGGCAGAGTCTACTTGTGTTTCCAGAAACAAGAGGGGGGGTACTTCCCAAAGAGCGTCTCTTTGAAATTGGACCCTTTAAAAGTTGGGCTGCTGGACATTAATAAGGAAGAATGGAAAGTCCAGATCAATAAGACTTGCTGAAAATAAAACACGCATTAGCATAGAGTATTCCCCATAACCAAGATTAATGCCTTTTTAAACCAAACCAGAGCACAGAGGTATATCTTTTAGGCTAATTGCCACTAGAGATTGCAGAGAGAAAGGAAGACAGGCTTGGGGGTGGGGTGGGGGGATGGGAGGGGGGGTGGTAGTGGACAAAATCCAATTGCAGAGCTCCAAAGAGCTGGAGTGAAATGAAACAGCCCCTCAAGTTATACAGAGAATTTAACCCGCACTAGGCTTGGGCTTATTATTTTAGGCATGCATTTGAAATTTAAATATGTTCTAGGGACAAAGCCTTTTTGCAGCACGGCTGGGTGTTTGCCCAATTGGAGTCCTGCAAGTTTATTAACAGGAGCACGTGATCAAACATAACCTAACAAGTGGAGGGTTCTCTTTACTTGTACAGCCACGCCGAAAAGCCTTCTGTGGAATTCCAATCCTTCACCCCACATACCCCGTGTCTAGGACTGTATTTACTCAGCCACTCTCCCTTCCTTTTAAATTTTTTTTGCAATTAGCAGTTACTCATTGGAAAGCCACTTTGGAAGATTTTAATATCCTTGTATAGGGCTTTTAAGAACTGCAATACTGTTAGTTTTGCTGGTGTAACACTTTAGTATTAAAAATATGAAATAAAAAACGTGAAATCAGAATAATTGGTGCCTTGACATATTCCCAGGTGCATAGATATTTTGAATCAAATGTGCACTTGTTTAAAAAGCTTCCGGGCACTTCCCCGGTCGTCCGGTGGTTGGGACTCCGCGCATCCAGGGCCCAGGTGTGATCCCTGGTCAGGGAACTGGATCTCACATGCCATAACTAAGACCCAGCACAGCCAAATAAATACGTATCAAAAAAATAATAATGCTGTTGGAAAAATGGTGCTGATAGATCTGCTCAATGCAGGGTGGCCACAAACCTTCAATTTGTAAAAAAAATGCTGTATCTCCTGAACACGATAAAGTGAAGTGTGATACGGCAAGAGTCATCTGCTGGCATTTATAACTCGCTGAGGAAGAGTCTGAATAAATGGAAGCTGTGGTTGATTCAGATTTTTCTCGTACTCTGATTAGTGAGACTCAGCTGATTCCCCTAGAACTGGTTTGGTCTTAGAACAGAGTGGGGTAGGGGCTGGTGGGAGGGAGACCCAGGGAAGCGGGAGGAGTGTGGTGGAAAGAGAGAAAGGGAGGGCAGGGTGCCTCAGCAGCTCCTGGGGCCTGGAAATCCCTGCCCCGGGCTAGTCTCTCAGCTCTGCCTCTTTCCCTCCTGGACGGATCCAGTCTCCATTTCCTAAGATAACTTTTTGTAACCGTGACCTTCCCCACTGATCCTGCCTGGGAAGACTCAGACCAGCCTCTCCACGAAGCTTGATCCCTGACCGTGGTGCTCTCGCAGGTGGGACAAGGACAAGGCATAGAAGGCAAAGTTGATGATATTTCACTTTAAAGAAACTACGGCTGTGAATTCAGACAGATAATGTTGTAGGAGAGGTTGGAGAAGGAAGTGGCAACCTACTCCAGTGTTCTTGGCTGGGAAATCCCAGGGACAGAGGAGCCTGGCGCTCCACAGTCCATGGGAGGTAGAGGGGTGTCACAGACTCAGACACGACTCAGCAACTAAGCAATAACAACAAAGTTGAGAGAACTGAGATGTGGAGACTTTGTCACTTTCATATAGATCATGGGCTTTATTTTTTGGTTTGGGGGAATATTTGATCTGACTATAAAAAAACCTACTTTTGTTGGGCTATTTAATATTTATAGATCATTGCAAATAGAAAAAAGATCGCTTAAAGGCTGTTGACTGTGTGCCTGTTTTGCACTCATATTTGAAAATAAAAAATAAACAAGGTATCATTCCAGCTTCCTAAAAAAAATAATATTATATCAGAGGCAAAACTTTCCCTCTACTTTTAGGGTCTCTGACTGAGCCTGAGAATTAAGTTGACACAAGACAGACAGACAGGGGAAAAGCGTATACAGTTGAGCTCTGCCCTACATGGGGCTGAACTGCGCGGGTCCACTTATGTGCACATTTTTTTTCACTAAATACATACTGTGCAATCCACAGTTGGTTGAATCCGCAGAGATGTGGAAACACAGAAAGAGAGGGCCGACTGTAATGTTACCTCTGGGTTTTGAATTGACCAGGGGTCGGCACCCCTAATTCCTGCGTTGTTCAAGGGTCAACTGTCAATTTTATTTAGTAATTTAATAATTTTATGACATGGACATGGGAGCCCTTCAGGAACATGAAGATCCAGAAGGCAGCTGGGGAGGGGGGCTGGGAAGGAGACTCCAGATGGAGGGGCATCCTTATGCCTATCGCTGATGCAGACTGGACCGCCGAAACGGCTGAGTGACTCACACACACAGCAGAAACGATCACAGCGTTGCAAAGCAATTTCACTCCACATAAAAATATATTTAAAAAGGGATATATCGAAACAAAGAAGAAAGCAAGCAGTTGGGCCTACGTGCTTATATATTCAGTCTAATAGATTATGCAAAAGTAAACTCTATAGGGATGCTACAGGCAGATGAGAGCTTCTCAACAAAGTTTGTGCAAAGTTGGGAATTCGCTGGTGGTCCAGGGGTTAGGACTTGGTGCTTTTGCTGCCAGGGACCAGGTTCAATCCCTGGTTGGAGTACTAAGATCCTGCAAGCCTCGTGGCAAAAATAAAAAAATAAAAAAAAATCATATGCAGAACCTTCTGGTTCTTCTTGGGCTCAAAGCAGCCCCCACCCACAGGACTCTGGTGACTAGAATGTTCTCCTCCTCCAGGTGTGGGGGAGCATCTTTCCTGGGGGAGTTCATCTCCGGCTTTCAGGAAGATCAGGAGAGATTGGACAGGAGAGACCCCCGTGTCTCAAGACAACCAGAGCTGCTGTTTTGCTCAGGCCCAGGAAACACTGTGTTTTCAAAGGCAGAAAAGTGCCTGCCCTTGAACTCCTGCAGGGAGACCTAGGCCTTTGTGCGGCAGAAGGTAAGGCTCCACCTTCCGTTCTGCCATCCTCCACGCCCTCATCTGCCCAGGGTTCAGTGTCAGCCAGAAACGGAGGCTTGGGGTGTGGCAGGGAGGTGGGCTGCTTTGTGGCACAATATGTGAGGAGAAGACACCGAGGTTCCTGGAGGAAATCGAGACGAGGACAGAACGCGGTTCCTAAGGAGTTAGCTTCGTGGCTGATGCTCCTGAGGGCCTCACACCCCCAGGACAATCCCATCTATCATTCCTGTGGCTTCCTCCTTGTCGGCTCCAGCCTTTCGAGTCCACATCCCCACGAGGCTGCAATCCTGGCCGTAGAACACGAGATCTCGCCAACATCCAGACAAAGAAGACTTTTTCTTCCTCTGGAGTTAAAACTCCAGAGAGGGGCTGTGATTAGCTCATGTGACCTCCAAGAAGAGCGTTCCGATGACAACAGCCATCTCATGGACCCCTAACTGGTGTCAGGCAGCCCGATACTGTCAGGTTCTCATGAGCTAAACTCGCAGACCGCCTTTCAGTGTGTTCTGAGAAGCTTTATTCAGAGAAATTTAAAAAGTGGAGACATCACTTTGCCAACAAAGGTCTGTTATAGTCAAAGCTATGGTTTTTCCATTAGTTGTGTACAGATATAAGAGCTGGACTATAAAGAAAGCTGAGCACCAAAGAACCAATGCTTTCAAACTGTGGTGTTGGAGAAGACCTTTGAGAGTCCCTTGGACTGCAAGGAGATCCAACCAGTCCATCCTAAAGGAGATCAGTCCTGGGTGTTTATTGGAAGGACTGATGCTGAAGCTGAAACTCCAATACTTTGGCCACCTGATGCGAAGAACTGACTCATTGGAAAAGACCCTGATGCTGGGAAAGATTAAGGGTAGGAGGAGAAGGGGACGACAGAGGGTGAGATGGTTGGCCGGCATCACCAATGCAACGGACATGAGTTTGAGTAAACTCCAGGAGAGTGGAGGACAAGGACGTCTGGTGTGCTGCCGTTCATGGAGTTACAAAGAGACAGGACTTAGTGACTGAACAAAAACAACAATTCAAAGAAATGCTCCCCTGTAAAAGGATAGTTTATAGTCAAATAGCTTAGGCCATATCTTCCTGAGGAAATTCATAGGTCCGTTGGCGTCCTGAAGGCCCTGACAAGTGCTATAGAAATAAACCCTGTTTGCTCTGTTGACTGAGAACTTCCATGCTCTTTGACAAACACCCTGTCCACGCTTCACATATATGACCACTAACATTCCATAACACTAGTCTTCTGAGGAAGACACTTCGACTATGAGCTAGATCTTTTCTAAGATTCTTTTTATCTTGTGTTTGCCACGATAGATCGTTCAGGAATGTGTTTGCCTACAGGTAACAGGAAACTCCACGGTTTCTCCAGATAAAGATTTATGTGCTGCGTGCCACCACATATTTGGGAGAGGGAAGCTGGGGTCAGGTCTATCGCCAAGGATGCCTTTAGGGAAGGGCTTCCACATTTCTGCTCTGCTATCTTCAGCACATGGCATTTGTCCTCATGGTTACAAGATGGCTGCGCCTGCTCCAGGCTGGGAGAAGGAGGCAGAGACAAAAGCCTTCTCTTTGTGGTGGTTTCTTTTTTTAATTCATAAAGGGATGTCCTTTCTAGGAACCTCAACAACCAAAGTAGATTCACATGGCGATGCCCAGATGGGAATGCGGGGGCCGGGGGAGGGGAGGTACGCTGTGCAGCTTGGGCTTCCCTGGTGGCTCAGCTGGTAAAGAGTCTGCCCGCAGTGTGGGAGACCCTGGGTTCGATCCCTGGGTTGGGAAGGTCCCCTGGAGGAGGGCATGGCAACCCACTCCAGTATTCTTGCCTGGAAAATCCCTGTGGACAGAGGAGCCTGGAGGGCTACAGTCCATGGGGTGGTAACGAGTCGGACACGACTGAGCGACTCAGCAGAGCAGAGCGCTGTGCAGCTGGCAGAGTCTTCGTTGCCTGACCAGAGGTGAAACCGGCGCCTCCTGCATCAGAAGCACAGACACTTCACTGCTGGGCCGCCGGAGAAGTCCCAAGCCTGCTTTTCTCAGAGAATTCTCCAGCTTGGCTCACAGTCACTTGATTCTGCCTCTTGGTTAAAAGAAACAGAGGACCCCTTGATCTTTTTCTTCTCTGCTTTCCCCAAGCCAGCCAAGCCTCCATCTCCACCTCTGAAGTGTGCTTTGAATCTGACCGTTCTATCCTGCTCCGAGTCTGGGGATGGGGATGGCTTCCAGGCTGCTCTCCTTGGAGCTTCCTGCCCTGCCTTGTTCTACACCAGATAGGCAGAGGGATCCGTGAACACGGAGATCAGCTGACAGGGCTCATCTGCTTGAGTCCAAAGCCTGGATCCCACGGCCCCGCGGACCCTGGCTCTTCCTACTCTCCCTGTCACTAGCTCCTCCTTGTGGTCCAGGAGGAACCAGGTGTGGTCCCACCTCAGACCTTTGTACTGGCTATTCCCTCAGCCTGGAACACTCCCCCCAGTCATTTCCATGTCTCTCTCCCTCCCTTGTTCTGGGCTTCACCTTCAAGTCACCTTCACTGACCTTTATATATAAAATGGCAGTTCAGTTGTGTCCGACTCTTTGCGACCCCATGGACGGCAGCACGCCAGGCCTCCCTGTCCATCACCAACTCCTGGAGTTTACCCAAACTCATGTCCACTGAGTCGGTGATGCCATCCAACCGTCTCATCCTCTGTCATCCCCTTCTCCTCCTGCCTTCAATCTTTCCCACCATCAGGGTCTTCTCAAATGAGTCAGCTCTTCGCATCAGGTGGCCAAAGTATTGGAGTTTCAGCTTCAGCATCAGTCCTTCCAATGAATATTCAGGACTGATTTCCTTTAAGATTGACTACTTGGATCTCCTTGCAGTCCAAGGGACTCTCAAGAGTCTTCTCCAACACCACAGTTTGAAAGCATCAGTTCTTCGGCGCTCAGCTTTCTTTATAGTCCAGCTCTCACATCCATACATCACTACTAGAAAAACCATAGCCTTGACTAGACAGACCTTTGTTGGCAAAGTAATGTCACTGTTTTTTTTAATATGGCCTGGTTATAACTTTTCTTCCAAGGAGCAAGCGTCTTTTAATTTCGTGGCTGCAGGCACCATCTGCAGTGATTTTGGAGCCCAAGAAAAGAAAGTCTATCACTGTTTCCATTGTTTAGCCATCTATTTGCCATGAAGTGATGGGACTGAATGCCATGATCTTTGTTTTTTGAATGTTGAGTTTTAAATGAGCTTTTTTCACTCTCCTCTTTTCACTTTCATCAAGAGGCTCTTTAGTTCATCACTTTCTGCCATAAGGGTGGTGTCATCTGCATATCTGAGGTTATTGATATTTCTCCCAGCAATCTTGATTCCAGCTTGTGCTTCATCCAGTTCAGCATTTCTCATAATGTACTCTGCATATAAGTTAAATAAGTAGGGTGACAATATACAGCCTTGACGTACTCCTTTCCCAATTTGGAACCAGTCTGTTGTTCCATGTCCAGTTCTAACTGTTGCTTCCTGGCCTGCATACAGATTTCTCAGGAGGCAGGTCAGGTGGTCAGGTATTCCCATCTCTTGAAAAATGTTCCACAGTTTGTTGCGATCCACACAGTCAAAGGCTTTGGCATAGTCAATAGGGCAGAAGTAGATGTTTTTCTGAAACTCTCATTTTTTTGACGATCCAGTGGATGTTAGCAATTTGATCTCTGGTTCCTCTGCCTTTTCTAAATCCAGCTTCAACATCTGGAAGTTCTCAGTTCACATACTGTTGAAGCCTGGCTTGGAGAATTTTGAGCATTACTTTACTAGCATGTGAGATGAGTGCAATTGTGTGGTAGTTTGAGCATTCTTTGGCATTGCCTTTCTTTGAGATTGGAAAGAAAACTGACCTTTTCCAGTCCTGTGGCCACTGCTGAGTTTTCCAAATTTGCTGGCATATTGAGTGCAGCACTTTCACAGCATCATCTTTCAGGATTTGAAATAGCTCAGCTAGAATTCCATCACCTCCACTAGCTTTGTTCGTAGTGATGCTTCCTAAGGCCCACTTGACTTCACATCCCAGGATGTCTGGCTCTAGGTGAGTGATCACACTGTCGTGATTATCTGGGTCGTGAAGCTCTTTTTTGCACAGTTCTTCTGTGTATTCTTGCCACCTCTTCTTAATATCTTCTGCTTCTGTTAGGTCCATACCATTTCTGTCCTTTATTGAGCCCATCTTTGCATGAAATGTTCCCTTAGTATCTCTAATTTTCTTGAGAAGTTCTCTAGTCTTTCCATTCTATTGTTTTCCTCTATTTCTTTGCATTGATCGCTGAGGAAGGCTTTCTTATCTCTCCTTTGGAAGAGAGAACTTTGGAACTCTGCATGCAAATGGGTCTATCTTTCCTTTTCTCCTTTGCTTTTCGCTTCTCTTCTTTTCACAGATATTTGTAAGGTCTCCTCAGACAGACATTTTGCCTTTTTGCATTTCTTTTTGTTGGGGATGGTCTTGATCCCTGCCTCTGTACAATGTCACGAACCTCCATCCATAGTTCTTCAGGCACTCTATCAGATCTAATCCCTTGAATCTATTTGTCACTTCCACTGTATAATCATAAGGGATTTGATTTAGGTCGTACCTTAATGGTCTAGTGGTTTTCCCTACTTTCTTCAATTTAAGTCTGAATTTGGCAATAAGGAGTTCATTATCTCAGCCACAGTCAGCTCCCAGTCTTGTTTTTGCTGACTGTATAGAGTTTCTCCATCTTTGGCTGCAAAGAACATAATCTATATGATTCTGGTATTGACCATCTGGTGATGTCCATGTGTAGAGTCTTCTCTTGTGTTGTTGGAAGAGGGTGTTTGCTATGACCAGTGTGTTCTCTTGGCAAAATTCTGTTAGCCTTTGCCCTGCTTCTTTCTGTACTCCAAGGCCAAATTTGCCTGTTACTCCAGGAGTTTCTTGACTTTGTACTTTTGCATTCCAGTCCCCTATAATGAAAAGGACAACTTTTTTGGGCATTAGTTCTAGAAGATTTTGTAGTTCTTCTTAGAACTGTTCAACATTAGCTTCTTCAGCATTACTGGTTGGGGCATAGACTTGGATTACTGTGATATTGAATGGTCCACCTTGGAAATGAACAGAGATCATTCTGTCATTTTTGAGACTGCATCCAAGTACTGCATTTCAGACTCTTTTGTTGACCATGATGGCTACTCCATTCTTCTGAGGGATTCTTGCCCACAATAGTGGATATAATGGTCATCTGAGTTAAATTCACCCACTCCAGTCCATTTTAGTTCACTGATTCCTAAAATGTAGACGTTCACTCTTGCTGTCTCCTGTTTGACCACTTCTAATTTGCTTTGATTCATGGAACTAACACCCCAGGTTCCTATGCAATATTGCTCTTTACAGCATCAGACTTTACTTCCATCACCAGTCACATCCACAAATGGGTGTTGTTTTTGCTCTGGCTCTGTCCCTTCATTCTTTCTGGAGTTATTTCTCCACTGATCTCCAGTGGCATATGAGGCACCTACCAACCTGGGGAGTTCCTCTTTCAGTGACCTATCTTTTTGCCTCTTCATACTGTTCATGGGGTTCTGTGGTTTGCCATTCCCTTCTCCAGTGGACCACGTTTTGTCAGAACTCTCCACCATGACCCATCCATCTTGGGTGGCCCTACATAGCATGGCTCATAGTTTCCTTGAGTTAGACAAGGCTGTGGTCTGTGTGATCAGATTGGTTAGTTTTCTGTGACTTCTATAAAGTGGCAATGCCTACCAAGCCGTCCTGGCTTCCCCTGCACTATTTTTATCCATAGCACTTACAGCTATCTAACTGATTATGTGTTTCACTCAGATTACTTTGTTTATTGTCTGTCTGCCTTCCCTCACCCCCAGCGCGAGCACCGTGAGATTAAGGACTTGGCTACATTCGCTGCTCCGTCTCCTGCTGGATCGGTGGCTGGCACATGGTGGGGCTCAGTCATTTTCTACGGAATGACTATGATTAATGTCTGTCCACTTGAGCTCTGTCTGTTTCATCTTCCTCATCACCTGAAGGACGGTACTGTGTCTCTTTTTCTCTGCCTGTATCTGATGCACAGTGGTGGTTCAATGCAGCTTAGGTGACTCTATCACCACGGCCACCCAAAGGCCTCGGCTCCCCTCTCTGCACTGTGAGGAGTGGGCATGGCCTCTGGAAAGTTCAGTCCTGCCCCCGGAGCAGGCTGTCCCTGGGCCCAGCCAGGTAACCAGAGCCTCTTAGGAAAGCAGGACTGATGTGACCAGAACTTCCCATTTGTCAAAAGAATACGATCTGAATTCTTAGGTGAGGGCCCTTAAGGTTTTAAATGTGAGCAGTAACTTGAACATTTTCACAACGCAGCTGTTTCCTTCAGAGCAAACCAGCCCAACACTGAGTGGCTTCATGCAACCACCGGTCATGCAGCTCACGTCCTCTGTCTCAGGCAGCGCAACTGACCCCTCCAGATCAAACAGTCCTTCCTGGCGACACGGATTAGAATCTACACCGCTGGCAAGCAGAGAGCTTTTGTACAGAAGGAGGAAAACTCTGCCATCCCAGAAAAGTTGGCATGAAATTAAGGCGACAAGGGAAAAAAAGAGGCATGAGCTGCTGGCCACATAATTCAGCTTAATCTCCAGGAAGTGATTGTCAAAGCATTAGAAGGCGTCTCTGCAGACATGGGGAAGCCGGGCCGAAACCGCCCGCCAGTGTTGGAAACAAATTCATATTACAGGTCACACGCCCCGGGGCAGCCAGCGCTAGACACGACGATGGCTGCATTATAGGACACGGAATAAAGAATTGCTTTAGGTGTGAGGGACATCTAATGATGAATGGAGGGAAGAAGAACCCCAAATTAGGAGAAACTGCATAATCTATGCTTGTCAAAGAGGGAAGATGGGGGAGGGATAAATTGGGAATTTGGAATTAAAGATACACATCACTATATATAAAATAGTAATAGATAACCAACAAAGACTTACTGTAAAGCACAGGAAACTATATTCCATATCTTGTAAGAACCTATGATTAAAATAATCTGAAAAAGTATGGTGACATATATCTATATACATATATAAAAATATAAAACTGAATCTGCTGTACACTTGAAACGTTGTAAATCAACTATGCTTCAATAAAAAAGAACCCCCAGATTAGGATGAGCCGACAGTTCCTGAGTATATGATGAGCGGCCATCAGTCACAAGTTCCATCAATTTTTTTGAGATTCTCTGTATTTATATACCCCAAATATACATATAATCATCCTATATACATTCTGTATAAATTGTACGTAGAATATACATTACATATTATGCGTACGTATATTATATCTAATATATTCTGTACATATACAGGATATTGTGTATATAAAATTATAACCATAATGATATGCACAGTTATAGGTAATATACAGTATACACTCTATATCCATGGGGTTGCAAAGGGTTGGACACAACTGAGCAATTGAGCGCATGCACACACACAGACACACATATACAGAAAGCTTAAAAAGTAGGGGGTTTTAACTCAACAGTATGCCATATTGTCAAGCATGCTATGCTAAATGTGTGCCGTTTTAAATGATAACTTTTAATAGAGTAAAAAAAAAAGGCAAGAGGAAAGAAATCTGAAAAGCAATGTGATATAACTGTGCTAGTTAGAAGATATTTTATAAAACATTGACTCATCTGGACTGTATATTGTGGTCCAGTGATGAGACACCAAAGTTGTACAAAGTATTCCTGAAGGAGGTCAAACTGGCGCTTCAGAAAGTTCATCTCATGAGGAAAGCAAAAGGCAGGGCTTGGAGGCAGGGCCGTTCTGGACTTTACAGGGGACACAGAACATACGACAGCCACGTGGAATGCATGGTCCCTGACTGCATCCTGGCTGAAACGTACCAGCCGGGAAGGGTATTTTGGGGAAATTAGGATTCCCAAATTAGGACTCTATTTATTTTAAAAATCCTCTCTGTAGTTTTATAGCTACAACCTGAGGGAAATTAGGGACAAAAAGTCATGACATCTATCAATTGAAATACCTGAGGAAGAAAGAAATGATTCATGAAGAAACTATGGCAAAACGCCAGCAATGGCTCTGTTTAGATGGTGGATGTCCATGTAGTGATAAAACGTGATTTTCTGTGTGATTGGAAATTTTCACAGAAGAAAAAGTAGAGCAGTGAAAGCTCGGGAGTCTATGAGGAACATGAATGATATGTCTGTGCTTAATATATTCAAGGGTATTGTAAACGAGGGTGGTTAAAGAGCAAGGAATATTCTGAGAGAAAAAAGGGAAGGAGGCGCAGGATCCTGCTTCAGCCTCATCAGTGCTTCTGTGTGACTCTGAATGTAACCTCACTCGAAGGTCGTGTTGAAAGTCCGGAGTGTGGACCCTTGTGAATGAGAAGCGGGGGCATGATGGCTTCCTTGGTCTCTTCAGAGGGCACCGGGTAGCTTTGTCTCTGCCCTCCTTTTTATCCCAACAATGATTCTGCCAGAACACAGCTATTAGAATACCCCAGGGACCCACCCAGTGTCTCATAAGTCCTCTGTTTATTTTTCAAAATAGGAGAGGGAAGGTTAGTTTGGAGATAAGGAATGAGGCTGATTAACCAGTTAAACCATTTCTGTTAGTTCAAGAGATCACATTTCACTGTATTATCTACAATGTGAATAGTTAACTTTCCAGGGGGAATCTTCCTTAGAGGAGATAAATTACGAAGGTAAAAACATAACAATAGTGGATTTTTTTTTTCCTCCTTGCAATTTTTTTTAAACTTTCCTAATTGATCTCCTAAACTTCAGATTTGAAGTGATACATTAATATTGCTAAAATGAATATAAAATTAATTTCCTTGTGATGAAGCAATTTCTGAGGAACCAAAGGCCATAGATGGAACATTTTACAAGCCTCTATACAATGAAACACCTTAGCAAAGAATCAAACATTCTGGTTACTCAGATCTGGGGTTCATGGTTATGTGGAACAGACTCAAATTTCAAAATACAAACTTACTATCTTGAAACACCAAAAAATTCCCCAAAACTTCTGAGATTGGCCCTATTCTCATGCTTGTCAAAACTCAAAAAAAAAAAAAAAAAAAAATCTGACGTTACAGATCTTGACAAAGAAATTTAATGTTGGCAATTTTAATTCTCAAGGAACTTTAGATGCTGATGCAGATGAATGGAATTAAGCATTACAAGAGGAGGTACTGATGAAAAATCTAAATACCTGGCCTATCTCTGTTTATCTGTTTTCAGGAGGCTGGAGGGTTAACCCTGTCAATCAAGACAGCATTGTCTAACTTACAGCAATACTGTTTTTAAACACACACTTTAATGAAAATCTGTAGAATGCATATCTTGTTGTGTAGTCACTAAGTTGGGCATGTCTGACTGTTTCGGGACTTGTGGACTGTAGCCTGCCAGGCTCCTCTGTCCATTTGATTTCCCAGGCAAGAATACTGGAGCGGGTGGCCATTTCCTCCTCCAGGGGATCGTCTTCCATCCCTCCAGGGACTGAACCCGTGTCTCCTGCATCTCTTGCTTTGGTGGGTGGATTCTTTACCACTGATCCTTCTCAGGTGGCCAGTGCAGGAGCTGCAGGAGACACGGGCTCGACCCCTGGGTCAGGAAGATCCCGTGGAGGAGGTAACGGCAACCCACTTAAGTATTCCTGCCTGGAGAATCCCATGGAGAGAGGAGCCTGGCGGGCTACCAGTCCGCGGGTCCGCAGAGTCGGATGTGAGCGCACACGCCCGCATGAGCCACCAGGGAAGCGCTATAGCAATTAGAAACACCATTAAAAGGAAGAAGGAGAGGCGATGGGGTGGGAAGGGGCGAAGGAAGACGAGATGAAGACGGAGAGGATGGAGAAGCAGAAATTTCAGGAGCCCCAGGAGCCCCACGTGGACAGTCCACAGCTGAACTGTGCTGGCCAGCAGCCCTCAGGTAATTCACACACAAACCACAGCAAACGCACGCATCAAGTGAATTAAACTGGCTTTCAGAAACCATTTACTTTCTTTAAAACTTAAAAAACCACACAAGTCACATATTTGTTATAGAAAAGGCAGATAAACAATAGGAAGTAGAAAACCAATCACCCATCAGCTTGAAATAACCACTCCAGTACTCTTGCCTGGAAAATCCCATGGATGGAGGAGCCTGGTGGGCTGTGGTCCATGTGGTCACTAAGAGTCGGACAGGACTGAGCGACTTCACTTTCACTTTTCACTTTCATGCATTGGAGAAGGAAATGGCAACCCACCCCAGTGTTCTTGCCTGGAGAATCCCAGGGACGGGGGAGCCTGGTGGGCTGCCATCTATGGGGTCGTACAGAGTTGGACACAACTGAAGCGACTTAGCAGCAGCAGCAGCAGTTTGCTGGTAGAATGGTCCCTCCTCATCGGCAGGGGATATGTTCCAGTATGTGACACCCTGGATACTTTGAGCCAAGTCACTTCAGTCTGTCCGACTCTTTGCGACCCTGTGGACCGTAGCCCACCAGGCTCGTGTGTCCACGGGATTCTCCAGGCAAGGATACTGGAGTGGGTTGCCATGCCCTCCTCCAGGGGACCCTCCCAACCCAGGGATGGAACTGGCGTCTCCTGTGTCTCCTGCACTGGCAGGCAGGTTCTTCACCACTAATGCCAGCTGGGAAGCCCACATCGGATAGCACTGAACCTTGTATATAGATGGTGTTTTTCCTATGCTAGCAGGAGGGTGTCGTATATAATACAATGTAAATATGCCGAACAAAGCAGTGACTCACCTCCTGGGTGGGACAGAGCAGAGGGCGCGAGGTTTCATCCCCGTACTAGAGTGGCACAGGATTGAAAACGTCTCAATCGTTTATTTCTGGAACTTTCCATTTAATATTTTCGACTCACAGTTTACCCTGGGTTACTTCCCTGGTGGCTCAGACGGTAAAGTGTCTGTCTACAATGTGGGAGACCTGGGTTCGATCTCTGGGTCGGGAAGATTCCCTGGAGAAGGAAATGGCAACCCACTCCAGTACTCTTGCCTAGAAAATCCCATGGACGGAGGAGCTTGGTGCAGGCTACTGTCCATGGGATAGCAAAGAGTCAGGCACGACTGAGCAACTTCACTCACTGAAACCTTGGAAAGTGAAACCCAGGATTGGGGGGAAAACTGTTTTCTAGTTTAGTTTTGCTAAAGTTTTCTTTCTTTTTTTTTTCCTTTTTCTCCCCTGCTGCTGCTGAAATTGTTGCGATAAGTCACAGCGTAAAACATTTACATAAACTGTCCTTAACAGTGGTTTGATGGTGTTGGTTGGGGGGGAGGGGGGAGCATTGGGAGGGGCGGGAGGTGAGAGAAGTTTTCCACTTTCTATGTTGTAAATTTCTGTACTCTTCTACCGTTTTTCCCACCAAGCGGGAATCTCTTTTTTAAGGTGAGGAAAAATCCAACCAGGATCAGTTTTTAAGTTAAAAAATGTAATGGTTACAGTGAAATCAGCATTAAAAGCACCCATATCAGTTCCAAGTCTCTCTCTTTGGAAAGCAGAATCGCCGGCACAGACCTATATGCAGTCTTTGAATATTTGGAAAGATCCATCATTAACTGAGTTTTTCCCCCATGAGATGGAATGGTTAGTCTGTGTCCACACAATTTCAAAACAACTTGTCAATGCGGTAGGGACAAAAAAAAATCCCAGTACTAACCATCTAGTTGATTCAGGGAAAAATTATCAGTCAACCATTTGTCATTTAATCCAAACAAATGGTTGACTAAATCTACTTTTTAATTAGTTACACTTATATTGCATAGCCACTGTGTCAGGCAAGGGTTTTAGTAGCAAAACAAAAGTCTGTGAAGATTTTTAAGGAGATATTTCTATTAAATCCTCTTTGGAACCCACACAGAGGTGAAAACACACTGTTGTGTATTTATCTTGGCTCACAGCTATTGGAAGAAGAAATTAACTAACTATGGGTGTAGGAATCTCTCTGGGGGAAAAAGAAATTACTGAAGGCTTTTCAACAAAATATTTAGTCACAACCAAACTGGCTCCTTATAACAAGTCATACAAATATATTGCATTTATCAAACAAACAAAACCTACTACAATGCAGGCAAGAGCCGCTCCTCATTATTAGTGGGAATACGAGCAACCTTTGTTTTCTTTTTGTTTCCTGGTCCGTTCTGATTTCCCTGCATTGATCATGTAGGCTATAACGATTTGTATAAGAAAAAAAAAGAAAAAGAATGATACACAAAAGGAAGGCCGAGAAGGCAGACCCACACCCTTAGAAGCAGGGTGTTAAAAATAAGATGGAGTACAAATCTGCACAGGTGGTGTAGGAATCAGTGTCCCTCCTTATCTTTACCTCCTTCCCTAACACTTTTCTTTGTGTAAAAAGAAAAGGTTCAAGATCAGAGGCTGTACCATTCTCTAAGCGAACGTCATGGAGATCATCAATCTATCAGATCAACACACTCCAGGCCGCTGGTGTCTGGAACTCTGACTGTGTGTGTACTCACACGAGCATAGATAATTCAGAGAACTAAAATTATACTACTGTCTGCCTATCTACCCCTCCAACCATCCGTTATAGACATGGTATAATGCAGAGGCGAAGAGCATGGACTAGAGCCAGACTGCGTCAGTCTGAAACGTGGCTCCATCACTACTAGTCCCTTGCAATGAGCGATCACATCTCTTAGATCTACCCTCCAGACTCAGGGAGTCTCTTCTCTGAGTCGACCTTACTTTCCCATGAAATGCAGACCCTGTTCACAGCTGCGGGCTTTTGCAGCCTTCTTCTGGTCAACAGAAGTTAGGGTTCAAAGGCCTCTTTTCCTTTTGTACTGTCTGTGCTCACTTCAGTCCAAAGCTCGTTGTGTTTACGCCAATACACTTCTTTTAAAAATGTTGTGGGTCTCCTATGAATTCACAAGTAGCTCAGTTGGGTGAAGTTGCAGACAAGTTACTGGCCAGGGTTGGGGTCCAGTGAAGGCTTGACTGGGGCTGGCAAACCTATTTCCAAGCTGGTGCACTCACAGGACCTGCGGCCTGTGTGGGTGGGAGGCCTCAGTTCCTCATCATGCAGGCATCTCCAGGGGGTTCTTATGTGCCCTCATGGCAGGGCAGTCGGCTTCCCCCAGACCAGGTAGGTGATCCAAGAGACAGCAATGCAGAAGCTACAAGGTCTCCTATGAGCTTCTCTGGGAACATGTACATTGTCATTTCCCCAGCCTTCTATTGGTGACATGCATGAGGGGGTGAGGACTATCAGGCCGTCTGGAGGATAGTTACTACAGGACTTTTTCAGACCAAGTCTAAGACAGGTTTGTTAAATGCATGTGAAATGCATGTGGAATCTGCCCAGTGTGTGTGTGTGTCTGACTCTTTGCAGCCCCATGGACTGTATTCCGCCAGGCTCCTCTGTCCATGGAATTTTCCAGGCAAGGATACTGGAGTGGGTTGCCATTTCCTCCTCCAGGGGATCTCCCCCACCCAGGGATCCCAATCCCTTTTCTCTTGCATCTTTACCACTAGCGCCACCTGGGAAGCCGCGGAATCTTCCTGGACCAGGGATCAAACCCCTGTCCTCTGCATTAGCGGGCAGATTCTTATCTGCTGTACCACCAGGGAAGGATGAGCTGCTACCACACTATTGAATTTATTTGCTTGTTTATTACCTGTTACCTCCTCTCACACCTATTCCAACTAGGACAGTGGTTTTTGTCAGGGTTCTAAGTCCTCAGCGTCTGGAAGAGTTTCCGGCACATAGTTAGCCCGTAATACTTTTTAGTTGAATCACTGATTACCTATTTTACGGATGAAAAAATGAAAGTGTAGAGAGAAGTGACCTCCAGGAAGATCACACAACCAGGAAATGATGGAGGCAGAATTCTAAACCACGATCGTATCCACCATAATAAACTCTCCCCGCAAATATGGCCTGTGCTCACAATTGTAAAAATGGAATTGATAAATAACTTATTCTAAGAAGATATTCATTGTAGATAATGTTTAAAAAATGATAAAAATCTATATTTCTAGCATTATCCTTTTTTGGAAGTAAAATAGATATTTGCACAGATACCAGGAATTAGCAGATTTCAGAGGCCAAATCAGACACTACCACCCTCCCTTGCCACCGCCCACCGCCCACTGCCTTTGGTTTTGGTTTAGTCTGAATTGAGAATGGTTTTTACATTTTAAAATGTAAAGGATAAGAAACAACTTCAGTCTTTCAGCAAGAATGGTTACTTGAAGCATTGAGGACATTGCCCCTTGGACCACAAAGTCTAAAGTATTTACTTTCTGACCCTTTACAGAAAAAATTGCTGAGTCCTGGTAACACCAAATAGACCAACACACTCTGGTGGTGCCATCAGGCCCACTGATCAGTGCAGCGTCCTCTCTCCATCCCGCGGTCAGCTGACCTGAAATCTATCTGCTGTCTTAACTCCTCTTTGTCAGGCAACAGCGCAGGCACAGCTTCTGACGCTTAGGACAAGCACATCTTTGGGAAGCCTGACAGCTAGAGAGAGCTGGGTCTCTACATCTGACCGGATGGAGATTCTCAGGCTTTATTTTCAGGTATTATTATGGGTTTCTCAGGTTGTACTAGAGGTAAAGAACTCACCTGCCAATGCAGGAGACATCAGAGATGCAGGTTCGATTCCTGGGTCGGGAAGATCCCCTGGAGAAGGAAATGGCAACCCACTCCAGCGTTCTTGCCTGGGAAATCCCATGGACAGAAGAGCCTGGAGGGCTACAGTCCATGGGGTCACAAAGAGTCAGACACGACTAAAGCGACTTAGCATTATTTTTATACTGATTCTTAGATCTTGTTAGGCAGTATGTAATAAATGGTATCATACTATCTAATCCTCCAAGGATCCCCAAATGTGCATACAATTATGTCCATTTTGCATATGAGGTGACTGAGGCCCCGAGAGCTAAAGTGATCTGCCCAGGATCACGCAGCTACAGCGTCAGGGTTGAAGACTGAGCCCAAGGCCGTGGGGCTCCAAAGTCTGTGGGTTTTCCGCAGGCTCAGCCTTGTTACCACTGACATGCGCAGAACAGTCTCTTCTACTTGATGGCTGCCCCAGAAAGGGTACAGAAACCTCAGCGAATCAGCTGCTCAGCCACGCAGATTTTGGAGTGGAGAAGACAGACAGAACAGACTTCTAAAGACCGAGGCTCAGACCCCACCTCAGGCAAAGGATGTCAGCTCCCAGAGCCTCACTCAGCTACCCAGGGGAGGGGGTGGGTGTGGGGACTGCAGTGAACCAGCCCTGCTTTGCAGCAAAAGTTTGTCAAGCTCCTCTACATGCCAGACTCCAGTCTAGAAATTTCTAAAGCACTTCATTAAAGTAGGATAAGATCACTTTATTGGAGTCATGCAGATCATTTTGCCAATGAGTCACGTTAATAATGGCTTCCCAGGGGGCTCAATGGTCAAGAATCCACCTGCTAAGCACGAGACGCAGGTTCGGTCACTGGCTGGGGAAGATCCCCTGTAGAAGGAAATGGCAACCCACTCCAGTGTTCTTGCCTGGGAAATCCCATGGACAGAGGAACCTGGAGGGCTACGGTCCACGGGGTCGCAAAGAGTCGGGCAGGACTGAGCAACTGAACAAGAAGAACATGTTAAGTATAACTGCCGCAGTTACCAAGCGTTTGCTGTGTGCCAGGCGACAAGCCATGGGCTTTGCAAATCCGAATCACAGTTCTAACGGCTGGACTTCAAAAGAAACAGCAACCTTCCATCGCTGTCGATCAAGGGCCGAAGAGTTGATGCTTTTGAACTGTGGTGTTGGAGAAGACTCTTGCGAGTCCCTTGGACTGCAAGGAGATCCAGCCAGTCCATTCTGAAGGAGATCAGCCCTGGGATTTCTTTGGAAGGACTGATGGTGCAGAGGTTAAAGCGTGTGCCTGCAATGTGGGAGATCTGGGTTCAATCCCTGGGTCAGGAAGATCCCCTGGAGAAGGAAATGGCAACCCACTCCAGTATTCCTGCCTGGAGAATCCCATGGACAGAGGAGCTTGGTGGGCTACAGCCCACGGGTCGCAAAGAGTCAGACACGACTGAGCGACTTCACTTTCTTTCTTTCACTTTCTGATGCTAAAGCTGAAACTCCAGTACTTTGGCCACCTCATGAGAAGAGTTGATTCATTGGAAAAGACTCTGATGCTGGGAGGGATTGGGGGCAGGAGGAGAAGGGGACGACAGAGGATGAGATGGCTGGATGGCATCACGGACTCGATGGACGTGAGTCTGAGTGAACTCCGGGAGTTGGTGATGGACAGGGAGGCCTGGTGTGCTGCGATTCATGGGGTCGCAAAGAGTCGGACACGACTGAGCGACTGAACTGAACTGAACTGATGCCCTTAATGAAACCCTGAATAGGAGGCAAAGAGCTCATGATCCTAAGGAGAACCACCAGGCTTGCTGTGGGGCGAGAGGCTCCTAGAGGGACACTAATTCTCCGCACTTCCCGTCCTGGCATCGGCCTTTGATCTTCCAGCTCACAGATGACAAGTGCAGGGGAACTGCTCCAGTGAGTTTCTGTCTCTCTGAGGATGAAGGTGTGCAGACATGCTGAGCCGCCTTGCTCACTATCAGAGTTTATGAGCGTTAAACTGTGAATTTTGAAGGCCTCGTTTCATTTCAGATCAATCTGCTTTTTTTTTTTTTTGAAGTTAAAGCAGTTTGCCTCTGCTCTGTGTTCACTGCAGAAGGGGTGGTGGGGTGGGACCAGGAGTGTTGATGACCAAGTGTTTTTCCAGGGAAACCCTCCTGCTTCACTTAGGGAGTCTCTCGTTTGCAGGGTGGGCCACTGCTGGGACTCACCATTTGGCTTGTCAGTTGCCTCTCAGAATAAATTTATGACAGTAACTGATATTTTTTTTTTTAGCTTCTGGAACTTGCTAACAAAATGCAGATGAGATGAAACTGTTTGTACTCTACAGATAGTTTCCCCATAAATTTAAGAAAACTATCGCAGTCCTTTAGGCCACTCCCTTCACTGGTAATGGTGGCAATGTTGTTAATTCAAAACTCTTAGAAAATGAGCTCTTTCTGACCATCATCCTTCCATCCCTCCAGCTCCCCATCCTTCTGTCATCTACCTAAAGAAATGACGATGTTAGCTAAAAACAGCTTGCCCCACACAGGAAGAAGGAATACCAAGCCTGAATAATTTGGCAATAACACTTTTGAAGATGAAAAAGACATTCGACCTTAGATGCAGCGACTTCATGCCTAGCACATAAGCCTACAAAAATCATGACAGGTGTGTGCAAAAACTGATGTACGAGGGCCCTTACCGCTGCACTGTGATATAAAAAACTAGAAACAACCTTTCCATTAACAAGACCATCATTAGTTGTTTCTCAGCCACTTGACTGCTTCTTTTCTTAATTCCCCCGTTTGGAGAACAAGAATATTCAGAATACTTCTTGTTGTGTGGTGAGGATGAGATGAGTTAATGCCCTAATAGGATTTAGAACTAAGCTGGGCACACAGTACATGCTCAATAATTTTAGCCTTTGTTATATTCCAAATAATAGAAACTAACATATACTCTTTTTTTAAAGGCTGAAGTTGATCCAAATTACCGATTCACACTTATGGTTGGGGAAAAAATAACCTACGGTTATATGGTTATATGGTTAGGGAAAAATAAATGACAGAATATGGAGAATATGATACACTCACAAATGTGCTTCTCAACCAAGGCCATGTCTCATATTTAGCACACAGGTTTATTTGTAGGTAGAACATTTCAGGAAGGACCCACAAGAGTTGGTGGTCTACGAAAATATCTGCTTAGCCTCTGCAGATGGAGAAATCTGTCCACCTTTTTTAAAAGATGTCTGTGGTCTAAACCAACAATTCTCATTTATAGTTTATGACATGTACAGGATAGAACACGGGCTTCCCAGGTGGCACAGTGGTAAAGACTCTGCCTGCCAATGTAGGAGACACAAGAGACCTGGGTTCGATCCCTGGGTTGGGAAGATCCCTGGGAGCAGGAAATGGTAACTTACTCCAGTACTCTTGACTGGGAAATCCCACGGACAGAGGAGCCGGGTGGGCTCCGATCCACGGGGTTGCGAAGAGTCGGACACGACCGAGTACCACCACCACCACCACCACAGCAGGGTATGAGAGTCCCAACTGTCTCGTATGGCCTAGTTTGAAACTAGTGGTTTTAATCAATTTATAGTCTGAATCAGTGTGAAGCACGTGTCCTGCAAAAAGCTCTACACAGCTCTGCCAGCTAAAAAACACTGTTAGCTTGAAAATGACTGAGATCAATGAAAATTCATGAAATGTAAATTTGTGGGATAAAAAACTATGCAACCTTCGATCTACATTTTCATTACCTTCTGTGCTAAAGACTAGGCGTGAAAAAAAAAAAAAGACTAGGCATGCATTAATAATAGAAAATCAAAGACAATGCCTTTGTATAAGACACTAGAAGGTGGGTTACACTTTGATGTTAGTTAGGTACCTATTGCTTGAATGTCTTTATTTCATACAGATAACACAACTGCAAAAATGAGTGGAGCCTCCGGTTTAAAAAGAACTGGCCACGATTTTGTATCTTCTTGTTCAGCATTCACCTGTGCTTTCAGATGGTCTTTACTGGTGTAAAATCTGGGTCATTTTACAAACACACGTGTTTCTGGGTCCCTCCAGAGTGTTAGCCTGTTCTCATTAGACTTCTCTTTCCCTGACCAAATTCTGTGACTTTTCCGAAGCATCCTTTGACTGCAGTTCATGTGAAGTTATCATTTTTAACAAAAAAAGATGCCTGCTGATTCCAAGCCATTTGGTGCCCTCCTGTCAGGGGAGGAGGGTCACACCGAATAAGGCTGAAGGTTTTTATTATCACATCGTAAATGAGCAAACGGCATCTGTCAGTACAGAGGCTTGCGGGGCCTGGAAGAGGAAGCCACTCTGGGGGAGGCTTCCAGAGACAAAACGGATTTTGATTAAACTCCTGATCCAACATCTCTTTTCCTGTTTTATTTTGCCTCATTCACTTGGCAAAATCACAATGCCATAAAAACACCCAAACAGGAAGCCGGCAACCCGTTGGACTGCTCAGCCACCCCGTTACTGAACAACAAGCAGTCAAGAGCTTGAATCCTAGACAATTTTTAGAGTTTTAAGCATAAGCATGTCACCATCAAGGGTATTTTCACACCGGGAGCCCTGCCTGCTTTGGGTCGTCTTTAGAAGGTATTTCTTGCCAAGAATAACACAGCCCTTTTGCTGAAGTGTTAATTCTCACCAAGTTTTCATATTTGGGTCATAAACATCCTTCCTGACACTGGTAAAATGGCCAAGGTGTTTATGAGCCGCAAGAAATCTTTATGCCAAATGCATAAAAGCAGAAATGGAGCTGTTCACATCCATCCTGGGAAGAGCTGTCCTGGTGGGGGTTGGGCAGTGCAGAGGGAGGGGGTCCGGAATGATTTCACTGGAAGCGGTTACGGTGGAGGTCTCATAAAAATGTTCTGTAAAAGGTGATAGTGATTCATGCCTGGGCAGGTGTGGGAGCAGCGTGTTCGGCCAGGAGGTCTGGAAGATGTGCCCCCTGTGGGCTTTGGGCCAGGGCAGGGCAGGGATCTAGCTCAGGAAACGGCATGGCTCAGGTTCTGAAAGGCTGACAGGTGGGACTTGTGTTTTCCAAAGAAATTTAGAGGCTGGGCATAAACCGAGTGCCTACTTCCATGGGAAGTCAACAGCCACCGTGCAGATGTTTCACCCTAAAAACATTCACACTGCAGCAAATCTAAATTTGTTCCTATTACGGAAAGATGTCCATGATTGTTTTTTAAAGGCAAATTTAAAATATATATATATAGATCAGAACATCCTTTTAGTTGTTGTTTAAAAAAAAAACAACACAGCATGCACACTGAGAATAACCTGGAGAAAACATCCCAAACATCACAGTGGGTTTGAATGTTCTGCACACCATATTTCTGTATTGACTGCATTTAAAAATTTTATTTATTTAGCTGCACTGGGTCTTAGTTGCAGCGTGTGGGATTTAGTTCCCTGACCAGGGATTGAAATCAGGGCCCCCTGTACTGGGAGCACGGAGCCTCAGCCACCAGACCACCAGGGAAGTCCTTTGGAAGAGCCAGTAGAGATAAAATCGAGAAGAAATGATGCTTTTGGACTGCAAGGAGATCCAACCAGCCCATCCTAAAGGAAATCAGTCCTGAATATTCATTGGAGGACTGATGCTGAAGCTGAAACTAATACTTTGGCCACCTGATGCGAAGAGCTGACTCATTGGAAAAGACCCTGATGCTGGGAAAGATTGAAGGCAGGAGGAGAAGGGGACGACAGAGGATGAGATGGCTGGATGGCATCACCGACTCAATGGACATGAGTTTGGGTAAACTCCGGGAGGTGGTGATGGACAGGGAGGCCTGGTGTGCTGCAGTCCATGGGGTCGCAGAGAATTGGACACGACTGAGCGACTGTGCACTGAACTGAGAGATAAAATGTCATAGATCTACATCTAGAGACAAATTGAAGAACAAAAGCACGTGCCTGTAGACACTGGTGAGCCTGAGGAAGGTCTGCAGTTTCTGAATCGACTGTGCCGCTGTCCTTTTCCTGGTTGTGATGATGCGCTGTCGTTACGGGGTGTCACCACTGGGGAAAGCTGAGGGAAGCCAAGGGACAGGAACCAGGGACCCATCTGCACTATTCTCACACTTTCTGTGGTCTACAGTTCAGTTCAGGCGCTCAGTCGTGTCCGACTCTTTGCGACCCCATGAATCGCAGCACGCCAGGACTCCCTGTCCATCACCATCTCCCGGAGTTCACTCAGACTCACGTCCATCGAGTCCGTGATGCCATCCAGCCATCTCATCCTCGGTCGTCTCCTTCTCCTCCTGCCCCCAATCCCTCCCAGCATCAGAGTCTTTTCCAATGAGTCAACTCTTCGCGTGAGGTGGCCGAAGTACTGGAGTTTCAGCTTTAGCATCATTCCTTCCAAAGAAATCCCAGGGTTGATCTCCCTCAGAGTGGACTGGTTGGATCTATAGTCACTTCAGATTAAGAAGCTGAAACAGGCCAGCTATTAGTTTGCAAATGAAACACATGATGAAAAGACAAAGTGATTCATGAAACTGCTCACTGCTTATTGTTGGAATCTACAGATACGGATGGCAGAGCAGAATGAACACGCAGACCCGGTCCAGCGAAGCGGCTCCCATGTGCTCAGAGAAATACAGTTACAGGCTGCCAAAGCGCTAACAGTGGTTACCTCAGATGGAAGCTTTTCATTTGGCGGGTACTTCTTGGTACTTAATTTTTTGTTTTTTGTTTCTTTGGCCAAGCAGCACAGCTTGCAGGATCTCAGTTTTCTGACTAAGAATTTAACCAGGTCACTGCAGGGAAAGCCTGGAACCCTAACCACTAGACCACCTGGGAACTCCCAGTCCTTAATTTTTTTTAAAAAAATTGTGACTATACATCACTTTTAACATTGTTTGTCATTTTTTCTTTTTTTTTTTTTCTTTCTTTTTGTCATGTACTTTTCTGAGGTTGATTTTTTTCCCCCAAACTTAAACACACACACACACACACACATACATATATGTGTATGTTCAGTTCAGTTCAGTCGCTCAGTTGTGTCCAACTCTTTGTGACCCCATGAACTGCAGCTCACCAGGCCTCCTTGTCCATCACCAACTCCTGAAGCCTACCCAAACTCATGTCCATTGAATCGGTGATGCCATCCAATCTCTGTCAGCCCCTTCTCCTCCCGCCTTCAATCTTTCCCAGCATCAGGGTCTTTTCCAATGAGTCAACTCTTCGCATGAGGTGGCCAAAGTACTGGAGTTTCAGCTTCAACATCAGTCCTTCCAATGAACACCCAGGACTGATCTCCTTTAGGATGGACTGGTTGGATCTCCTTGAAGTCCAAGGGACTCTCAAGAGTCTTCTCCAACACCACAGTTCAAAAGCATCAATTCTTCGGCGCTCAGCTTTCTTTATAGTCCAACTCTCACATCCATACATGACCGCTGGAAAAACCATAGCCTTGACTAGATGGACCTTTGTTGGCAAAGTAATGTCTCTGCTTTTGACTATGCTATCTAGGTTGGTCATAACTTTCCTTCCAAGGAGTAAGCATCTTTTAATTTCATGGCTGCAGTCACCATCTGCAGTGATTTTGGAGTCCCCTAAAATAAAGTCAGCCACTGTTTCCACTGTTTCCCCATCTATTTGCTATGAAGTGATGGGTTAGGGTTAGCTGGAATCAAAATTGCTGGGAGAAATATTAATAACCTCAGATATGCAGATGACACTACCCTTATGGCAGAAAGTGAAGAGGAGCTAAAAAGCCTCTTGATGAAAGTGAAAGAGGAGAGTGAAAAAGTTGGCTTAAAGCTCAACATATGTGTATGTACATGCATTTACTTTTTGGCCTAGGTAAGTTCTTCACTCACTGCTTACACTTCTGGGAAAATCTTTTCATCTGTGGAAATGGAAATAAGACTATTATCTCATAGTTTGGATCCAGCTGTCAGGACTATAAGGGGAAAGCTTGGTCTGATACATTACACTTGACCTCTAAGAGAAGGGAATTAGAAAATGCTGGGGACCTACTATGTGTCAGACACATTACATCCTTTCTCTTAGTTATTCCTCAATACAAGCAAATGGGGTAGATAGTTTTTGGATAGTCTTTCAGCAACTGAGGAAACAGGCATTGAGAGGATAGTGGAGCTCACACAGCTGGTAAGTGGAGGGGCTGGGATTTGAACCCAGAAAGTGTAGCTTGGGTATTTGCACTCTCAACCACTACTTTATACAACCTCTGGATGGAGACTTAGGACATCACCATCATCACAATGACTATGTCACAATGACATAATAAATGTACTTCTGCTCTTTTGGATTCTTAACCAGTACTATAACCAATACATAATAAAGGGCTCGGCAACACAGACGGAGAATGTAATGAATGACTCAGCACCAGACAACTGAATCACTGCTGTGATCAGATTTCCTATGGCTCAAGAAGAAAGTGCTGCCCCTCATTGCGTTGTGTACAGGATGGGAAGCGGGTATATCAGGATGGAAGGATGGACTTGAAACTGCCAGATTCTTTGCTGTAAACAGAGCTCCAGAGAAGACATGGGCAAGAGCAAAAGTCTCAGGAGGTCCTTTGGGAAAAGAGCAGTGGCATGTGGGGAAGGTGTCTGCAGGCTTCAAACCGGGATCTCTTGCATTGCAGGCCGATTCTTTACCAGCTGAGCTACCTGGGAAGCCCTGGACCGACCAGGAGGCTCCAAAGAAATGACAGGGGCTGTGATAGACTGAATAATACCAACCCCAAAGATGCCACACCCTAGTCCCTGAGACCTGTGGGTGTGTCACCTCATGTGGCAAAAGGGACTTTGCATATAAGCTTAAATTAAGAATCTTTAGAAAATCGAAGATGATCCCAGATTATCCAGGTGGACCGATACAACTGCAAGGGTCCTTATAAGAGGGCAGCAGCAAGTCAAATTAGGAGGTAGAAGACGTGACAACAGACGCAAGAGGTGGGGTGATGTGAGGACGCCTCCAGGAGCCGAGGGAGGCAGGCGCCCCGCAGCAACTCGATAAGGCGAGGACAAGTGTTTCTACTGGAGCCTCCAGAAGGGGCCAGCCCTGCGACACGGCCTTGACTTCAGTCCAGGGAGAAGAATGTTGACTTCTGGTCTTCAGAACTCTAAGAGAATAGACTTCTGTTGTTTCAAATCACTGAAGCTGTGATAATAATTTGTTAGGGCAGCAATAGGAAATTAATATAGGGAATATGAGTGCTACTCAATCCTAAAGGAAATTGAATATTTGTTGGCTATTCATTGGAAGGACTGATGCTAAAGCTGAAACTCCAATGTGTTGGCCACCTGATGAAAAAAGTTGCCTTATTGGAAAAGACCCTGATGCTGGGAAAGACTGAGGGCAGGAGGAGAAGTGGGTGACAGAGGATGAGATTATTGGATGGCATTAGTGATTCAATGGACATGAGTTTGAGCAAACTCTGGGATATAGTGAAGGACAGGGAAGCCTGGTGTGCTGCAGTCCACTGGGTCACAAAGAGTCAGACACGACTGAGGGACTGATTGATTAGCAACAATAATGAGTGCTACTGGCTTTAAATGGACCCTCTTCAAGTGTTTTTATTTTTTTTTCAAGGTCCTATTATATATGTGTGCGTGTGTGTGTGTGTGCTCTGTTGTGGCCGACTCTTTGCAACCCCATATACTATAGCCTGCTAGGCTTCTCTGTCCATGGAATTTTCCAGGCAAGAATACTGGAGTGGGTCACCATTTTCTTCTCCAGGTAATTGTTTTTAGATAGGAGAGAAAAAAAAAAAAAAGATAAGAATTCTTTGTAAACTAATTAATCTTTGTTGCCTTACTGTGCTTCTTTAAGTGTGTCTTTGTGTGTTGACTGAGCTGCATGGAGTTCTTGGTTTTATTTGGATTAATTGTTGGAATCAAGATTGCCGAAGAAATCAAGCTGGAATCAAAATTGCTGGGAGAAATATCAATAACCTCAGATATGCAGATGACACCATCCTTATGGCAGAAAGTGAAGAAGAACTAAAGAGTCTCTTAAAGAAAGTGAGAGGAGAGTGAAAAAGTTGGCTTAAAGCTCAACATTCAGAAAATGAAGATCATGGCATCTGGTCCCATCACTTCATGGGAAATAGATGGGGAACAGTGGAAACAGTGTCAGACTTTATTTTTTTGGGCTCCAAAATCACTGCAGATGGTGACTGAAGCCATGAAATTAAAAAGACACTTACTCCTTGGAAGAAAAGCTATGACCAACCTAGACAGCATATTAAAAAGCAGAGACATTACTTTGCCAACAAAGGTCTGTCTAGTCAAAGCTATGGTTTTTCCAGTGGTCATGTATGGATGTGAGAGTTGAACCATAAAGAAAGCTGAGGGCTGAAGAATTGATGCTTTTGAACTGTGGTGTTGGAGAAGACTCTTGAGAGTCCCTTGGACTGCAAGGAGATCCAACCAGTCTATTCTAAAGGAGATCAGTCCTGGGTGTTCATTGGAAGGACTGATGTTGAAGCTGAAACTCCAATACTTTGGCAACCTAATGCGAAGAACTGACTCATTGGAAAAGACCCTGATGCTGGGAAAGATTGAAGCAGGAGGAGAAAAGGACAACAGAGGATGAGATGGTTGGATGGAATCACCAACTCAATGGACATGAGTTTAAGTAAGCTCTGGGAGGTGGTGATGGACAGGGAAGCCTAGTGTGCTTCAGTCCATGGGGTTGCAAAGAGTTGGACACAACTGAGCAACTGAACTGAGCTGAATGTACTGAATAAATCCTTAGTGATAACAACCCAAGAGCTGAATCCACTTCACAGAATGGAAAACCATGGCACAGGCAGACCCAAGCTTCTCTAAAGAACCAGTTGGAAGCTGCATGCCGACTGCAAAATTTCACCCTCCCCACTATGTTAATGGACAGAGTCCAATGTATTAAGTCTATTAGGATACAAGGGCAAAACTCAGGCATTTTTGCAGGTGCGTACTGAGTCACTTCAGTGCTGACTCTTTGCGACCCTATGGACTGCATTTAGCCCGCCAGGCTCCTCTGTCCATGGGATTCTCCAGGCAAGAATACTGGAGTGGGTTGCCATGCCCTCCTCCAGGGGATCTTCCCGACCTAGGGATTGAACTCATGTCACTTGATGTAAAGAAACTACCATTGGCTGGTGGGTTCTTTATCACTAGCATCATCTGGGAAGCCCATTTTTGCAGGTAGAAGAGGGCAAAAGTAAATATAAAGGGAGGGTTCTTTCCTTTAAAAAAAAAAACTATGTAAAAAGGTACATACTCTTGTAGACACATTTTAAAATACAGATAAAAAGAAGAAAAACAAATTTACTTGTTAGAATATAAAACAGATAACTTCTGTTGGCAAAAATGACGTCAACATATTTTCTATGCCTACATATACTTACATAGGTTCACCAAAAAATGGTCATACAGCACACCCCACTTGGTGACGGCTTGGTGCACCCAATCATCACGAACCTCCTTCCATGGCGATAAATGAATTTCCTTAAAGCCGGCTTCCAAACAATGTGAAGAGGTATTGGGAGCAGTTCCAGAGGGAGATGGCCTGGCCAGTCTGGGTAAGAGGCATTTGGGGAACATTTCTCAGATACTTGATACGACAGTAGCAACACACAGGCCTCAGAGGGCTGCACAGTAGGAGGTTTCTCCAACCTGTCTTACCGTGGGACTGTCCGTCCCCCTCAACATCTTTTAAAGTTGAGAATACATGTACGTGACATAAATTAACCATTTTGAAGTGAACCATCCAGGGGTATTCAGCGCATTCACAGTGTGTGTGACCACCTTCCCGCTCAAGTTCCAAAACATTTTCATCACTCCAAAATAAAACCCTGTACTCATGAAACAGCTGAATCTTCCTTATGCTGGCATCAGGAGCTCCCTGGTTCTTTCCGGTATTTGTTGAATGAATAAATAAAGATAGGGTTTAAGACTATAGTAACAACTCTTCAGACTTTGATATGCAAGGCGACCTCTTTACAAGAATACAAAAGCGCACGATATAAACCCATGCTCAGTGATAATCCAAGAGGGTCATTTCTCAAGTCCCAGAGAAATAGAGAATCTGCTAAGATTTGGCTGGTTATCATGATAGCTCAACCAAAACAATATGCTTATGCAAATTATTTAAGCATAACAAGAACATTTCCAAAGCATTCTGGCATATTAGAAACATTTGAAAGAGGGCTCCTAACATCTAAGGATCCTCTGCTCATAAACAGCCAGAAAGGAGTCATCTTGCATCTCTTTTTTAAAAAGGTTACTTTATGCAAGAAGTCGGGAGATGAAATTCTCCAGGTGATTCTCCACAACCAGTGGTGTAAATCTAATATTTGGAATTTGGAATGAGAATTAAAAAAACTTCAACCAGAAAGAGTTAAAAGCGGTTTCCTCTGAGGAATGGGCCTGGGGAAGGGCTGGGCGGTCTGGCCTTTCTTTAGCCCTTCTGTTGTTGATTAATTTTTAACCCCTGGCAAGGAATTCTTCCATTTAAAACAAAACAAAACAAAAATTTTTAACAAATAGGTATTTCTGGACGCTAACAATGGTAATAGGTAATCTTGCATTACAGAAGTACAGGAGATCTAGCTAAATTTTACTCCAACGTGAAGACAAGAGAACATATTGATAAAATATTTCCAGAAGACACACAAGAGGTGAGAAGGCTGGTTCCTACCAGGGAGGGGGGCAGAAAAGCAAGAAGGGCTTTCACTGGGCATCTTTTTATACTTGAAATTTTTGAAAGATGCAAATGTATTACATGTAAAATATAAATGTCTTGGGAAGAAGAAAAGCAAGAGTTTTATTTTCAGTAAATGTATGAAGATAGATAAAACTTACTATAATGAATTTTAAAAGTAGATTATTCAAAGCAAATATAGCCAAATGTCAACTGTGAGGAAAGCTAGGTGAAGGATTGGTCAGTTCAGTTCAGTCGCTCAGTCGTGTCCAACTCTGCAACCCCATGACTGCAGCACGCCAGGCCTCCCTGTCCATCACCAACTCCCGAAGTTTACTGAAACTCATGTCCATCGAGTTGGTGATCCCATCCAACCATCTCATCCTTTCTCGTTCCCTTCTCCTCTTGCCTTCAATCTTTCCCAGCATACATAGTTCATTTAACTATTAACAGAATAAAAAAATCATTTTTCAATAAAAGTTTGAGGGAAAGTATTATGAAATTAAAATACAGTGATAAACACTTGAGAGGCTTTAAAAAAAAATCCTGGTGCTTAGGTAACATCCTGGAACAATAAAATTGAAATCTCGGGGGAGGCGGTAGCCTTTAATATATATATATTTTTAATTCCCAGATGATTTCAATGTATAGCCAGGTTGAAACCACTGCTCTAGAGAATCTCAAAGAATCCTTTTTTGCTTCAACTTTCTCTGATCTTTTCATTTCCTATGTTGGCAAAATAGCTCCAAAACACCCAGAGTAATTTCTAGCCGATTTTCTAAATAAATTACCTTTAAAGAAATTAAAAACATAAAATTACATACTAGGAGCAGAGGGGTTTGTCTTCAGGAAACAAATAGCATATTCTCCGAGAAGCCATGCAGTGCTGACATATACTTGGTTCGCAGAATACCGAAGGTACCCTGTGTTTTTATAATTTTATTTGAACTACTGAGTTTGATAAAGTTCCCTTCTCACCCTGTTCCACACTTGGTGACTTCAAAGAGGGGATAGGGCCAGTTCAGCTCCACAGGGGAGAAGAGAAAGTTCTAGATCTTTCGATATATTGGGGAAGCTGGACTGTTAGGACAGTTTTAGCTGCAAATAATGGAAAACCCAGCTCAGCAGGGCTTGGGCAATCTTGATTAACCGTCTGTCAAGGAGTTTGTCTCTGGCTGTTTCTCGCAGCGGTGACTTAGTGCAGGAGCCAGGTCTTCCCGTTTCTTCTTCTTTCCATGCTCCAGCCGCAGCTTGTCTTCCTGGGCTGCCTCCCACCACGGCCCCAAGACGGCTGCAGAGTTCTTAACTCAGGGCGACAGTGGTTCCCAGAGGCAAAAGGAAACGTCCCTGCCTTTCAGCCCTCTTTAAGGGTGAGGAAAACCCTCCCTGAAGGCCTCTCAGCTGATTTCCCATCATCTTTTTGTTCAAAGTGGTGTCATGTACCTATTCCTAAACCTTGACTTGGCAAGACAAATGAGACACCATAGTGGGCTCACAGTCACAAGAACACCGTGTGTACACACATACACGCACACGCACGCAGGCACGCAAACGCGCACACGCACACCCAGCCCAAGCATCTAAAGCGAATGTAAAAGGCTCCCCCCCCACCCCCATGCCTCATGGCTTCTGGAATCTTAGCTCCTTGACCACGACTGAACCTGGGCCTGGCAGTGAAAGCACTGATCTCTAACCACTGGACCGCCAGGGAGTTCCCGAAAAGACTTTAAATTCTAGTGTATTCTGATTTGGAAACAGTTTCCCATTGCAATTAAATACACACAACATATGCTTCTCAAAAGTCCTCGATATTAAGCCCAAGTGGGAATTTAGCATTTGATAAAGACTGTCTTTGAGATCGGTAGAGGGCAAGATGAGTAACAAAATAAATGGTGGCAATCTAGAAAAAAAATGCAAAGTTGGAACTGGACTTTGGATCACGTGCGTGCGTGCGTCAGTGCGTGCTCGGTTGCTCAGTCGTGTCTGACTCTTTGCGACCGCGTGGACTGCAGCCTGCCAGGCTCCTCTGTCCATGGGATTCTCCAGGCAAGAATTCTGCAGTGGGTTGCCATTTCCTTCTTCAGGAGATCTCCTCCATCCAGGGATAGAATCCTTGTCAAGATCCCAAATGTAACAGAGCAATCAAGCCGACTACCGCAACTAGAGAAGCCGCGCTGCAGTGGAGACCCAGCACGGCCGAAATAAATAAATAAATAAAACGTTCCCTCGGCTAGTATGTGGATAGTGCTTAAAAACAACAACAGCAAAACCAAAGTGGATTAATTTGAACAATTATTCTCCAGAAGAGAGTCAAGACATCTATCTGGCAGCTTTTTTATGTTTATTTTTTCTGTTTTGTTTGAAATAAAAATTTACAATCTAAGAACAAAACCACAACTTTCGATGCCTTGTTCTTTTTGATATAAAAGTTAATAAAGCCTAAACCGATAGGCCTGAGCCCATTTGAGAATGCCACATTTACACCTGTGCTGCTTCATCCTGGGCTTTCCAGATTTACCCACAAGGGTTTTCATTTCATTGTGTTTGTTTTATTTTGAAGGGACAGAAGTAATAGCCAACATCTCAACAAAATCAGTTCCTGGTGCTGTCTCTCACTTCTGTCTTCCTGTGACCCAATAAACATAACCAAACCCGACAGGGTGATGGTTAAAAGCCAGTGCAAATTGAGATTGGGCGACTTAGACTTTCTTACTCACACAGGCTTTATCTTTGCAAAGCTGTGACATTAAATCCCACTTATCCCTATCAAATATGGACACCCAGCTGTAGACACAAAAGTATCTTTTTTCTCCCCCGACTGTGTATATTCCCCTATCCAACTTTGCATTAAGAAAACAGCTGACAAACTAACGTGTGGAAAGCAACTCTTTGATGCTGCTCATAGAGACCAGTTCGTCCCCCGGGCTCACCAAAGCTGTTCAAACAAGAGCTCCATTGTCCCTTTCGGAAGAGAATAATAGAAAACCTAAATGAAATCTGGAGGTCACTGGACCGCTTAGGAAACAGGGAGGTGGATGCTGCAGCTGTTAGTGTGTGACATGCCATCCACACTCACAGTTCCAGAGGAAATGGTGAGGATTTCTGACGTCCAAGGAAGTTGTGCAAGAGTGGTTTCCTCATTTCAGGCTTCTGACTCTGCCATACCAAAGAACCCACCATTTAAACTTCATCCGAAACCAAGATTTAAGTAAGTAACAATATGATCAGCATCATAACAGTGAGCATCATGGCAGCCACCATTTCTTGAATGTATTTAACCCCACCATGACCCTGTAAAGTGGGCATGACTATTACGCCCATTCTATAGATGAACAAACTGAGGCTCAGAGAGGGAAAGTAGCTTCTTCCGGAAAAGAAGCTGGATTATTTAGGAAACTACTTCCTCTCTCCCTCTCTCTTTCTTTTAAACTATTTATTTATTTGGCCTGTGCCAGGTCTTATGGCACACAAGATCCAAATCCCTGACCAGGGGGTCAAGCCAGGGCTCCCTGTACTGGGAGCTCAGAGTCTTAACCACTGGACCCCCAGGGAAATCCTGAAGCTTCTTTCTTGAACAGGGCACTCTTCTGCTTCTCATCTTTCACAGACTCTTTTTTGAAATGTTAAAAAAAAAAAAAAACTACCATGTTTTTAATTATATAATAAATATTACTGCAGATTATAAGCTGCTACATACTGAATTTTTCACAACAATGAGACTATCTCCTGGCTTAATTTCAGAAATGGAATAGCTGGATCAAAGATCCCTGATTGACTTCGGCACATATTGCCGTCCCGTCAATAGGAGAGGGACTTCGCTGGTGGTGCCTGGTGAAGACTCTGCACTCCGGGTGCAGGGGCCTGGGTCCGATGCCTTCTTCAACTCTTCCCCCTACCCTTTTGTTGTTTCACTGCTAAGTCGTGTTCAACTCTTTGCGACCCCATGGACTGTAGCCCGCCAGGCTCCTCTGTCTGTGGTTCTCCCAGCAAGAATACTGGAGAGGGTTGCCATTTCCTTCTCCAGGGGATCTTCCTGACCCAGAGATCAAACCCACGTCTCCTGCGTTGGCAGGTGGATTCTTTACCACTGAGCCACCAGGGAAGTCTCCCCACCTAGTCCTCCTCAAACATCGGTCAGACCGTGTCCCTTTCCTGCTTGCACCTTCCACTAGCTGCTCGTGGCAGAGTGCTGGGTGGTGGACCGTGAGGCTCTGAGCCTGACTACGGAGAGGCACTGGCGGAGGGAGATGGGGCTGGAAGAAGCAAAAGGTGGTGAACCGAACCTGCTCCATCTGCAGAGGCACAGGCTGCCGATGCCTCAGTGGACTGGAGACCGTCCCCCGGGCGGCCTTGGGGGCCCTGAGCTGAAGATGGCAGGGCCACGCTGTAAAGGAGCGGGGGGCCCTAAGTCGACCCCGTGCGGAACACCTGGATTGAATGGAGGTAGACAGGCTCCCCAGAAAATCCATGAACTTGTACGAACCTGCCTGTTGGGATTCACTCCTCCTGAGCTCTCATGATTGAAATCCCGACTGGCAGTCCACCTGGGGACACCTCCCCGTCCTCTGTCCTTAAGCAAACATTGACCACATGCCAGAGTGAGTGAGTGAGTGAGTCTTAGAGGAGAGACATCCCTGGGACTTCGGTAGTCAAGCCTGGGCTTTGGGAAGTCAACCCTGAGGCAGAGGGAAGTTGAGATCAGGAGACCTCATCCAGGGCTCACTGCACTCTGACGCGCTCCTGTGTGCAGAGAAGGGGGTAGGGCCTGGCACCGCGTGACCCTCTAGCTTTGCTCTCCAACCACGTCCACTCCCTGAACATCCTGTACAGGTGATACCACGATCTGTGCAGTGAGCAGGGCAGTCTGGGAGTGCGACTTTCTAGAACCTGTGGGACCTCCCCTGCCTCAGCCCTAAGGGTGGTGCCAGGCAACTGGTTGTCATAGAAACCGAGTAAGCCACAGGGTTCCGAACGATCAGTTATGGCCCATGGGACACTGGAAATCAGAGGCAGAGCTGGGATGCCCATGGGATCAGTGAGGGCCTGCTGCCCGTCTCCAGAATGTCTTCACCACTGGGTCTGGGGGATGCTCTCCTGCTGCTCTCTGCGGCCTTGAGAGGAGTCCCAGGTCCCTGGGGGTTTCCTTGGGAGATCCTGCTGTGTGCAGCAATGGTGCTTTTCATAGTCAAGAGCCGGAGCACTCTAAGAAGGGGGGCAGAGCTGGCTGAGAGGCGTTCTGCCCGTGCTGAGGTCTACAGGAAAGTCAGGGAGAAGACTGGACTCACGGCGCAAGCCTCTGAAGCCCTCAAGACGCCCGTGGTGGTGGCCAGAGCTTCCACGTTACAAATCCCGTGCTTGGAGGCCCTCAACAGAAATCCGAGCGGATCATCTCTTGAGGACATGAAAGACCTCCTTGAAAAAGTACAGAAAAGTGAGCCCTCCCCCCAACTTTCATTTCATGGGCTGATGATGGCTCGTCTCCAAGGACAGACACGGTCACTTGGAGACATGGCGGAATCCCACCAACTTCAGGTGACTGAGGCAAAAAACATCTTGAAAGCCTTTCAGGACAAAGTGCGACATCTCCAGGAACAACTGAGGGCTGGTTTGAATGAAAATAAGTCATCTTCAGCAAAGTCTCACAGTCTCCATTTCCGGAGAAGTGGAGGGATGGAGCCACAGGACACAGGGCCTGAAGGGACGAAAAGATGGGCTGGAACGCTCAAACGCGCAAATGCGGCAGCTGCTGGATGATGGAAGGAGCCAGCTAAAGTCACTCATGGAAACCACACTGAAGACCAGACATTCGCCTGGCCTCTCGAGAGAGGGTCGCTTTGAGAGGAGCAACTTGGAGGTGGGAGAAAACAGGGAAGCAGAAAGTGAGCATCCCCCAGGGGGCCTGTCGGAAGCTGATCTGAAGGGTCTCATTCATGCTGTCAACGTAAAAGTGTCCTTTAAAAGGAAGAAGAAAGAAAAAGAAGAAATATCCAGAAAATTGCATGAAGAAAATCAAACCAATGAAGAGAGAATGGGACAAATAAAACGTCTCCAAACCGAGCAAACCTCCTTGCGTTCTGAAAATGCACAGCTGGAGAGGGAGATCCAGAAGCTGTGGCTGAAACTTGAAATGCTGCCTGAATTACATCAGGAGCAGGTCAGGCAGCTACTGAGAAAGTCGACCGTGGAGGCAACATGCCGCCTGGAGGTCGAGAGGAGATGCCCCCACGTGTCCCGAAGACTGGACTATGCCAGTCAGAAGCGCAGCCTCTGCGGGAAGATGGCAGAGGACATAGAGAGGGAACTGGAGAGAGCCGCTTGCTCCGGCCTGAGCGAGCTCCTCTGGCGGGAGAGAAGGGCCCGGGGAAGGTGGGCGGAGCCCTGTCCACCGAGAGGCTGCTCCACGAGCTGTGGAAGGAGAACGGCCGCGCCAGGCAGCCACTGGCCAGCCTCCAGCTCAAGCTCCAGCCTTTCCCCAGCAGGGCGTTTGTTCCTGCTGTATCAGGGTATCCGCTGGGTCAGCAGGCTCCCCAGGAAGCTGGAAGGCCACACTGGGAGGGCTCGGGGTTCCAGGCTCACCTGCCGGTTTGACGTTGCTTCCACAGCAGCTGGGGCTGTAAGACCCCACCCACAGCCACCGCCAGACATGTGCCTGAGTCCTCTGTCTATAAAAGCAATTTTGATTTATCTCTTTCCGGTCTAACTGCTGTGTTTAGTTGATGCTATGACTGCTCATATTCACGTTTTATGGCATTAGAATGCCTAGGTAGTGTTTCTTCGACTGGAGAGTCCGCGTGCCACAAGAAAGACCCAGTACAGGCAAAATTAAAAATAAATAAGCAAATGAATAAATAAAAATAATTCTCTTTCTATATAGTTACGTGGAAAACAAAACAAAACAACGAATACAGACCAATTTGAATAGTATGCTACCATTGATGAGAAGGCAATGGCACCCAACTCCAGTACTCTTGCTTGGAAAATCCCATGGACTGAGGAGCCTGGTGGGCGGCAGTCCATGGGGTCTCGAAGAGTCAGACACGACTGAGCGACTTCACTTTCACTTTTCACTTTCATGCATTGGAGAAGGAAATGGCAACCCACTCCACAGTTCTTGCCAGGAGAATCCCAGGGACCGGGGAGCCTGGTGGGCTGCCGTCCATGGGGTCGCACAGAGTCGGACATGACTGAATCGACTTAGCAGTAGTAGCAGCAGCATTGATGAGAAAATAAACAATACTTTTATACTTCTTATACTTACATAAACTTATGATATATGTTCATATTATATATATACACACAGACGCACTTCCTTGAATATGCTTAAGATGTATCTAATAAGATGCACATACCTGCAGGGGGGCATGGCAATGCATTCCAGTATTCTTGCCTTGGGAGAATCCCATGGACAGAGAGGAGCCTGGTGGGCTACATAGACCGCAGGGTCGCACAGAGTCAGACACGACTGAAGCGACTGAGGGCGCACAAGATGCATGCAGAAATGATACCAGCGAGGGCCTCCCTGGTGGTCCAGTGGTTAAGAATCCAGCTGGCAACGCAGGGGACACCACACTGATCCTGGCCCGAGCAGATCCCACATGCTGCAGAGCAACTAAGCCTGTGAGTGACAACTCAGCCCACCAGCCCACGAGCCCACAAGCCCAGCTTTGTAAGAGAAGCCCGAAGCCCTGGGGCCAAAACACAGAGTAGCCTCTGCTCACCACAACTAGAGAAAGCCCTCGGGCAACAGTGAAGACCCAGGACAGCCAAAAATAAATAAATAGGATTTACACCCCCCCCCAAATGGCAACCCACTCCAGTGTTCTTGCCTGGAGAACCCCAGGGATGGGGGAGCCTGGTGGGCTGCCGCCTATGGGGTCGAACAGGGTTGGACACGACTGAAGTGACTTAGCAGCAGCAGCAGCAAATGGTACCAGTGATTACCCCTGGGGAAGGAAACTTAGTTCTGGGAGGCAGAAAACTGTTTGTTTGGTTTTTTTTTTAACCGTTTTCCAATTTTGGACTGTGAACAATGTGAATTCGTACCCATGAAAACTTAAACGACAAGGATGTAAAATACTTTTATATTCTTTTAACGAATATTCTTTAAAAAAAAAAAAAAAGGTCAGTCAGTTAATTGGTTACAACCAGCCTAACTTCCTGTCTTTGGGACAACAGGCAATAGAGATTTTTTTTTTAATGAGAAAAACTTTACATGCCCATTGTAAATAACAGGAAAAATGTAAACACCTAACTTCTCTCTTCCCTTTCCTCACCTGTTCCATACCTTTGGAGATAACTCGCTAATGAGCCCGTCCGTCCGTCCACCGCTCCAACCATCCCATCTACAAGCAGATCTCATAGAATGTGCAGATTCCCGATTTGCCTTTCAGTTAGCAATGCAGCAGACGCTTTTCCTGTCGGCATATCTTCTCATGCATCTCAGTGTTATTTTTTCGCATGTATTACAATTTTTTAAAGAACACACTAACGAATGTCGAGATTTCCTAGGTGACTCCGTGGTAAGGAACCCACCTGCCAATGCAGGAGATGCAAGAGACGCAGGTTCCATCCCTGGGTCGGGAAGATCCCGTGCAGAAGGAAATGGCGACCCACTCCAGTATTCTTGCCTGTGAAATCCCATGGACAGAGGAGCCTGGCGGGCTCCAGAGACCATGGGGTCACCAAAGGCAGACACGACTTAGGGCCTCAACCACCACCGCATACCCTGGGCAAAGTTTCTTTATTGCTTATTTACCAAACAAGAGGGTTAGTTATATATTTTAAAAACTCTAGTGATAGCCTCACTGACAAATTTGACTCAGCTAACTTTAAAAAAAGATCCACGTACCAAAATGACTAGTGAAGGTCAATTGTTGAGTCAACTATAGAACTTGGCTTAGGAACCCAAGAACAAAAGTGAAATCAGATCCCTTCAGAACCGATGTACAGTTCTGTACAGATACTGTGACAGATATTACACTTCTCTGAAATCTTAAGTCAAAAGAGAAAATAAGAGATTAACTTATTTCTAATTTGCTTTACACTCAAGCATAGATGCACGACTTTTCTCAGCAATTAAAATATTTTTTTGGACAATCGAGAAAGAGAATGAATGTGCGGAGAGAACAGAGGATGAGCACACAGAAATTTACACGTGAAGGCATTTTTTGCGTCATTTTTTCGCAGTTGGGAAACCCTGGAAGAAACTTAGGTGGCTGCCGAAAATGAATTGGTTGTGGACATTATGGTACAGCCAACTCACAGACCACTGACGCATAAATGAAAAAGAATGAGGTCGGCTTATGCGTGCCAGTGGAATGACCGGCAAATGGAACTGCCAAGATCAAGGAAGTATACACAAGTTTTGGCAAAATTAGTTTTAAAAACACCACCACTAAATATGTGTACTACTATTGTTTAGTCACAAAGTCATGTCCAACTGTTTGCAACCCCATGAACTGCAGCCCACCTGCCAGGCTCTTCTGTCCGATACTGGAGTGAGTTGCCGGTTCCTTAAATAAGTGTATAGATCTGTGCCTTTATGCCTGCCTATGGGCATCTATGTTCCCACAAGGGACACAGAGAGACGCAGCGAAGGGAGGAGGGAGTGCCCTAATGTTAGAAGCACAGGCGCAGCGGAAGATTTACTTTATAAACTATTACAACGCTGGGCTCCTCCACCTAAATGCATGCCTCCTATGCTCCGAAGCGTGTTTTCACTGCAGCAGAAGCACATGCCGGCCGATGACATTAAAATCAGCTGCTTTCACCCTCAACATACTTCACTCTTCTAAAAAATAACCTGGTGATTTAAAATTCATCCCTAATCGTAACAGCCAGCCAGCCCATTTGTGGCTCATTCATTTCCCCCAGAAAACAGTGAATAAACACAGCAGGGTATAAATGCATACGTCTGGAGAAGATGAACTTTTACCAGTTCTGTCCTTTCAGAACTCTAAAGTGCGGACCTTCCCAATTTCTTTGACCTTTTTTCTCCCCCCATTCGGATGCATGGCGGTGACAAGGCATTGAATTTCCAGTTTGTCACTAACGCCATAGGCTTTATTATGCCTTTGAACAGAAGCTGGGCTTGAAAAGTTTTTCTTAATAAGTAGCTGTTCACCCTTTGATATGCACATCTGGATCCCCCGTCTTATCTGGGGCATGCCAATGCTGCTTCCTGCAGATAGCGATAAAAGAACAACTCAAAATAACAAAAAAGGAATAAAATGTGCCAGATGCCTAAAAAATAAGGCGGACAATGCATATAAAAGCAACTGGTTTTTCAATTCCGGAGAATAAACTCTAACCAACAATAGAAGCAATCATTTTAGCAGTCAATTGATGCAAAAATTTTTTTTTCTTAAGGGATTAGGAAGGGAAAAAAAAAAAAGCAAACATTAGCTGGCCACCACATTCTGTTGGAAATTAAGGGGGAAATGTAAGTGTGCTGTAAATCACTTTGGGGTTAATTTTGCCTCTGCCACGTGACTTTGTTTCTTCTTTTTTCTCTCTTTTCCCCCCACTGGGCTGTGACTCAAACACTGTTAGTTAACACAATTAAAAGCCAAACAGGCTGATTCATAAAATTTTCAGGAACTACAGAACATTTCAAACACAGAGAAGTACCAAGAATAATATAAGGGACATCTGTGTACCCATCATCTGGGCTTAATGACCACTTTTTCATTTTTTTTTCCCCTTTCTGTCCATTTTATCAGAATAAATTTCCTTCAGTCTCAGAAGGAGTCATTCTGAATGTGACTATCTCTTAATTTCAAGCTCATCTCTGTTTCTTAAAGGAAGGTGCTCTTCTTATAAAAATATTATGATTTTCTCAGTTTTGCTGAAAAAGAGCTTTCTTCTACTTAGTGTGTAAATGGGCCTGATGCTTTGAAAGTGAGATTAGTATTCAGGAAGAAAGAGTAGAACTGTTATATGCTGAATATGCGTATTTGATTTATAGATATTACTTATGGTTACTATCTGGATGGTCTTTGTCCTCTGTGGCTTCTTTTCAAAAAAAGCAGTGACTAATCTGTTTTGTCAATGAGTGCACAGAGCAGCAGGAGTTCTGAGGCTGATTGTGAATGATATAGTAATAGGCAAATCAAAACTTCTGCTTTACAGAAACTGCCCCCTAAAACGGGAGCTGGGGACTGTGGGGAGAAGGAAAAGGCCGTGGTGGCGTCTTCCTCTGCAGCACTACGCAAACTGCGGTTTGGACTCTTTCCTCCCTAACCAGCTAACGTTTGTGAGCTGATTCGGCATTAGCATGCAGCAGGCATGGGAAAATGATAAAGTCCTATTACCACTGTCATGGCAACTGAAAAAATGGCTGCTTTGGGGGAGCAGGGTCCACAGGAGAAGAAAAGCAAAGACCCCGTCTCTTTCTTCTGTCTGACATCTGTTGTTTAACATACAAAATTGTATTATCATGATGCAAGCTAGTTGGCCAGCACGAAAGCCTGCCTAGGAATTGTTAAAGCCATAGCCCCACCACTGCCCACTCCCCTCTCTTTACCATAAGAGTATATAATTTGACCCTGACATTTCCACTGAGAGTGATAAATTCCCTTCCTTTTCACCCCAGGTAGAGTGTGAAGCGCCCTAAGAAGGTGCAGTGTAGGGAGAAGGGTCTTATGGGGGTAGAGGAGGGTACAATGGACGGATTATACAGCAAAAATCATGCTTTTAATTTTGTAGTTGCTTTTCTGAATTATCCATTCTTCTCTTTGCCCCCATGTCCCTTCTCTTAAGCATTCTGGATTTTTCTAAGACAGCAATTTAGGCAGAGCTTGTGACCAAGAGCAGATAGGATACCAGGAGGAATGGCAAACAGAGGTGCTGGACTAAAGGTTTAAACTGGTTATTGCCAGAAAAGAACCAGAAGGAAGTGCACTCAGTGCCAGAACCCTGATTCGGGAGAGAGTGGACAAGAGCGACATTTTCTTCTCTATCTGCCCTTTTCCAAGTTTTTAAAATCAAGTGTATGCATCACTTCTATAACCAGCAAACACATCCAGTAAGTGTTCCAAATGGGGCTACAGAAATAAGTCTCTGGAAGAATGCCAGTGCTGACATGCATACAAAAATTCCACATTATCCAAAGTTACCATCTGAAGCAAGTGCTTGGTTCATATATGTGTCTGTATACATATTTTATGCATTTAAATACGTATTTACACCTGCATTTAACACAGAATAATACACATATTTTAATATATAGTACAATTTAATACATGTGGATTATGTACATATTTGTAATATGTGTGTGTATTAGTTGCTCAGTCGTGCCCGACTCTTTCTGATCCCATGGACGGCAGCCCACCAGGCTCCTCTGTCCACAGGATTCTCCAGGCAAGGATACTGCAGTGGGTTGCCACTTCCTTCTCCAATCTGCAATCTGTGATATTCGCATATGACAATGTCCATGTTAAGTCGCTCAAGTCCTGTCCGACTCTTTGCAGCCCTGTGTCCTGTGGCCCACCAGGCAGAATGTTGGACTGGGGTGCCATTCTCTTCTCTATTTACATACATACATATTTAAATGCATATGGATTTATAAGCAAAATGCATATTTAATAACATATAGCTCTGTGTTAAAATAATTATAATTATTAAAATAATTCACATTTTAATACTTTCTTAGTGAGAAAAGTTAAATGAAACTCCTTTCAAACATTTTGCTCCCCATCCTCTCACAGTTGTGTAAACAGAACAAAGCAGGGACCAATTTGGGTTGTTTTCACAATACTGCCTTGAAACAGCTGTTAAGGGTTCCTTTGGGGCTATCCTAAAAATAGACAAAATTGAAATTCGGGGAAAGAGTGAGATTAAGCCCAATGATCGGAGAAAGTCAGTGACACACTACAAAAGGAAGATCATTGACGTCATTCACATCAAGCATCGGCAAAGCTGGCAGAAGAAGGCGGTAAAGCAAAACCTGCGGGTGGAAGCTCCGGCCCGCTTGAGAGTGCGTGGTTTGGAGCATCCTTAAGGTTTTTATAAGGATCACAACCGACGGGCAGGCTGGAGGCGCAGATGCAGGAGCAAAAGACATCAGAAAGGTCAGAACAGCTCTGTTTTTCCAAACTGTAAGAGTAAAGTTACAATGTGCCACCTGGATAAGCCGCTAGCAAAGTCCCCGGATGACGTCCACAGTAACCACAGGGATTTCTTGGACGCATTGGGGATTGCTAGAAGAATTTGCTTGGGGGAAGGGAGCTGCCAGGAACCAGCCCCAACGAATCACCCGGGATGGCTCAATGCTTGACCTGACAACGGTCTTACTTTTAATCCTCAACACGACCCTCTGAGGTAGGTATTACTATTCCCAGAATAATAATGGGGTGGGGGTCGCAATGATTCGCCCCCTGGTGTTTCCCTTCTCAGATATTCCAGTATCAGGTCATTTCTGCTTCTCTTTTTGGCTTTCAATGCCATCAGCATAATCTCTGTCAGAGGGTGGGAGTTTTACATTTGCAATTCTAGATTTTTCTTTCTGCTGGGTTTCCGGCAGCCCACTGCTGTTTTTCACATCTCTTAACTGCACATCAAATGAATCAGGCCCTGGAACTAGCCCTTAGGTGTTTCCCGGGGAAGGGGGGTAATCCCTGGGGGGTCTCCCTCTTTGCAGTTTAAGATTTTGATAGGCATAACTTTCTGGTCAGAGGCAAGGAAGTTCTCTGAGTCAGCTTTTTCAATTCAAACCCCCACTTTCTTCCCTCCCGAGTCACTGCTCTGGGTGCTTGGGGCCTCCAACCTGCTTCCTGACAGTCATGAAGTCCTTCCCAAGCCTGACTGTGCGATGAAGCACCTGCTGGGTTTTCCAAAAATGAGGATTTCTCAGGCTGGGCTTCTATTTCACAGGCGCAGACTCTGATGGCAAGAGTCCCCTCCCTCGAGCCTCAGCCATCAGAAAGAGCTACGGACAAAGGAAAATACACACTAATTTAAGACTCATTCTGATTACTGACCAAGCCCCGTCTCTGTAGATGCCACCTGTGCTGAGAGCGCCTCCCTCCACCATTCGGCAACTCCCAGCCTCCTCAGCGCGCACAGTTGACGTCATTTCCTGCTAGGTTCGCCGTTCGCGTCTCCCACCAGGACGGCAGGGGACCCCTCTTCTCGGTCACAGCGCGTGGGGGGTGCCCGCACAGCTCAGTGGCTCGGGATTACACAGTGAGCGAAGGACTTGACTATGAAAAATTCCATCAGCAGGCAGGGACCCCGGTCCTTTCCGAACCTGATCTTTAGTACAGATGCGGAAAGGCAGTTCAGAGTGGAGCTCCCCTGTGAGCCTCTCAGCTCCGCTGCCGCAGGTGAAGCCATCACCTACTCCTAGGACATCTGGGCTTTTGAGATGCAGAAAGATGTGTATGACAACAGCATCCTTCAGAGCAGCAGAAAGCTGGAAACAAAAGGAATGACCCCTGGCACGGTCACGCTATGGAATATCATATCCTTGGATCTGGAACCCATGCGCAAGGAAGCCCAATCATATACTGCGTTATTTTATATCAGGGACTTGAGCCATCTGTGGATTTCAGCATGGGCGGTAGTAGTCCTGAAACCTGTTCCGCTAAGGTTACCAAGTGACGGTTACTTCCTGTACGACAATAAGTAAAAAGAATGGATAAATCTGTAAGAATTGTGTCGAGTGAATTTCCATTAAGTATGATGGAGTGACAAGGACAAAGGGCACTAATGTGTAAAATACTACCTCATTTCGGGAAAACAATGGTAAGTTATCCTTGTCGAGGATGACTTAAACCTGGATAAAAATATGAAACGATGGCAACTTCATTGTGAAGACTGCTAGTGTGTAGGGGCTGAGTGGGGAAGAGGGGAGAAGATTATGGAGAAGAAGGGAGATGTTGGCAGAAATCAAGAAAAAAAAGAGGAAGAAAATTAGATGGTTGTGATATTAAAATCATGTATTTATGAAAATTATGTAATTATGCATGCATGTAAATAAGCAGAATTGCTTTTTTTTTCTTAATATGAGATGCACCTGAAATGATGGAAGACAGTTTGAATGTATTTTTTAGGAAAGAAAGATGAAGAAGAAATAAGCTAATATTTAACTTAGGAGCTGAGTAGAAAGAGAAATGAGGTCAATGCCAAGAAAGATGGAAATAAAAGGAATCACCTATCTGAGATTTTTAAAAATGGAAACGTCTTAAAGCTAATACGGAATGTTAGTAGTTGCTTATTAAGCATGAAGAAGACAGGGAGGCTCATTGTGTTATTTTTTTCTACTTTTCTGTGTTCTTACACTTTCTCGTTAGGAAAAAAAAACACATCAAAAGACACATTCAGCAAAGTGTCCTCATGAGGGCCACTCTCTTCCAAAAGCAGGAGGCGTGCCTCCTGGGGGCGATGATGTCAGAGTTCCTCTGTTCTGGGGGCTGCTGCCCCCAAGCCAGGACTTGTACACCAGTGGAGGATACGAGCAAACGAGGGGACCCCTGATTCTGATTTTCCTCCACCCGCCTTCACTTCTCTTCCTACTGCCCCCTTACGGAAGGCATCTCTCAGAGTTTTGCCTGATTTTGGTATTTCGGGGGTTGAGCATGTTGTGGGGACAGCTGGGGTCCACACTCTGGAGCTGCCCAGAATTAGCTGTGGGATTTTCTTCAAGGAGGAAAGGAGAGGAGGCAGGTGCTCGAGGCGGAGCTTGGCATAGAGGAAGGAGCCTTCTTTCTTTCTCTCTCCATGGGGTCTACTCCCGTATCTCAGCGGCTAATTCTGAAGCCTGCCTTTTCTGCAGGTTTTACTTCTGGATGGTTCTCCAATCTGCCTACGGTCACACCAAAACCATGCAGCTCCTTCTGAGCCAAGCAGTGGGTACCCAGCGCAGTAAATAGACACTGACACCTGTCTCCCCATGGGTAGATATGGACTCAAGTGTAGTCCAGGGACTAAAGTGCTGGGCTAGTAAGTCCTCCATCTGACTAGCTGACAAACGACAACTTCTCTGAAGCTTGGTTTCCTCTTATGTAAAACCAGCATTACAAACTGGGCTTCCCTGCTGGCTCAGTGGTAAAGAATCCGCCCGTCCTACAGAAGCCACAGGAGACGCACGTTCCATCCCCGAGTCGGGAAGATCCCCTGGAGGAGGGCAGGGCAACCCACTCCACTGTTCTTGCCTGGAGAACGCCATGGACAGAGGAGCCTGGTGGGCTACAGTCCACGGGGTTGCAAACAGTCGGACAGACTGGAGCGACTGAGCACGCGGGCACAGGCGGTCAGGGTGGGGCTTTTTGTTCCTGGTGTGTCTTCCGTCGTGACGACCAGGGGGCCACAGTCTGATGGTTTCATTCACCATCGTTTTCTCAGAGCCTCCTAGAGCCTTGCTAGTACCTGGCATATACAGGTATTCTGCAAATATTTGTGGAGTCAGTTCCTTTTGTCTTATATTTGGGCTTTAGAATTTAAAAGAAAATTCCCTTGCTTCCTTCCTTAAGAGGAGATATTTTTAAGGGTCTATCTAAAGACCATATCTAGACATTGTGTTTTTGGGTGGTAGGACATTCACGCCTTCAGTTTTAACTAGATGTCGCCAAAAGTTTTCCAAAGGATTGCATCAACTTCCACTCCAAAGAGAAGTCTATAAGGGGTCTCCTTTGTCTGCATTCTTTTTTTTGGCTGTGCCATGTGGCGCGTAGGGTCTCAGTTCCCTGACAAGGGACTGAATCCAAGCCCCCTGCATTGGAAGCCCGGCCTTAACCACTGGGCCACCGGGGAAGCCCCTTGTCTGCATTCTTTCTAGGATTGGGTATGATCAGACTTTTAAAGGCTCTGCCAAAGATTTCTCTTGAAAGGGGAAAATGCAAATGAAGCTGTTTTCAGAATATATCATACCTTTAAATGTTTTTTAAAGTACTGTTACTAGATTTTGACACTGTTATCACCCCAGACCTCAGCTCAAATGTCCCCCCTCTCCCCTCCCCCCAGGCTGGTCCCAAATCCCTATAGAGGCTGGTCTCCTCTTCAGTCACCTTCCGTCCCATCCCTCTGTTTATCTCCTGCATGAAGCACTGGAATCAGAAATAATCTTTCGAACAGTTCTTTCTGATTGCTTTCTCCCCAGTGTGTCTACAAGGGCTCTTATCTGTCATCACCAGATTTCCGAGCCTTGTTCGGAGCCTGGGTAAGAATGTAAGAGATACTTATAAAATAAACGAAAGAGTATACGACCTTTTACAAAGCTAAAGCCATTTTGGACATTTATTAGACATCAGGTTTGTTTTTTTAAGTCGTAACAGTATTAGGCAAGTACTGTTATCAGATAATCTTCCTCCTCTGTTTCACCCTTACCACTTCTGAACCACAGATTTCATAATTTATTCAATCACTTATTTGCCAGTGATGGTGCCATGAACTGACGTGACTTAGCACAGCAGCGGTGCCATGAAGGTACTCATGGGATGAAGACAGAATTATTTATCTGCAATTTTGCTGGAAGTGGGGGTTGGGTGACCTAGCCAGAGTGAAATGTGGAATCTGGCTTCCAGAATTTCTCAAAAGAAGGAACTTTTTTCAGTAGAGAAGTAATAATGGGGATAATAATGAGAGCTAAAATATTCTGGATGTTTACCCTACGCGAGGCCCTGAACTAGCTACTTTACACGAATTATATTTTTAATCATCAGAAAAACCATACAGGGTAGTTATTGTTAAAGTGCAGTCACCTCTAGGTCCATTTAACTTCTCTGAATTCTACTATATGTGTGTGGGGAGAAAAGAGGGAGAGAGAGAGAAAAAAGAAGGATTTAAATTACTTGGTCAGGGACTTCCCTGGTGGTCCAGTGGCTAAGACTCCGAGCTCTCAATGTAGAGGGCCTGGGTTCAATCCCTGGTCAGGGAACTAGCTCCCACATGCTAAGCAAGCAACGCACAGCAAGCCTCTAAGAGTTTATCCACCACAGCTAAAGATCCCACATGCCACAGTGAAGACTGAAGATTCTGTGTGCTGCAGCTGAGATCCAGTGCAGCCAAATAAATACTAAAATAACCAAACAAATTACGCAGGCAATCGTGTGCCCTGTTACAAGGAAGAGGTGGAGTGGGCGGTCCCTGGCCCTGAGTTTTGTCTGGTCCTTGCCTGCTCTATCATAACAGAAAGGATGGTCAAGGGTAATTTTTGATCATACTTGATTCTTTCCCCCTCTACACATTAGCTTTTAGAACGAATGCCTTTGCAAATGGAGGCTCAGAGGAGCTGAATGTCTTCTATAGCGAAGTTACATGCTTGCACAAGCAGTTTCAACAACTACTGGGACCAGTTTCTTTGATCCTCACATATCTCCTCAGTTTAATACATCAACATGTTTCAGTTCCTGGACACAGGTCCATGCTATTGTTGCAGGAAGGGGGACCCCTTTCTCCTGGGTCCCCTTACCCTACTGCTCTCCACCCGGGTGCGCTTTCCCAATAAAATCTCTTGCTCTGTCATATGTCTCCTCGGACAGTTCATTTCCGAGTGTTAGACGAGAGCCCAGTTTCGGGCCCTGGAGGGGGTCCCCCTTCCTGCAACACTATGAGCACTTTGCACGTGTGCCAAGTCACTTGAGGCGAGTCTGACCTTGCGACCCCATGGACTGTAGTTCTCTAGGTTCCTCTGTCCATGGGATTCTCCAGGCAAGAATACTACATCGAGTAGCCATTTCCTTCTCCAGGGGATCTTCCTGACCCAGGGATTGAACCTGGGTCTCCTGTATTGCAGGCAGATTCTTTACCACTGAGCCACAAGGGCACTTAAGTGCATCAACCATTACTGTTATAGAGATCGTTTCCTCCAAGAACACAGAACTGAGCAAGCTCTGGGAGAGGTGCTAAAGACTGCGGTGAAGTCGCTTTTGCTGGACGTCTTTTTAACAAGAATAGACTCTAAACTGACTTGAATTTGTTAGATGCGCTAGAGATAGGGAGAAAGAAATCTGGAACGTTATTCTAAACCCAGGATTCTGTGACTATCTCATTGTTTCCCAGATTTCCTTGATCACAGAAATCATTTACTAAAAAACAAAAGCAACAACAAAAAAGAAATGCACCTCCAAGCAAACGAAAGAAAACGCAACACGGTGCCTGGCACACAGGAAGTGCACAATAAATGTCTGAGGAATAAGTGATGGAAGGAAAACATCACACATTCAAAAGCAAAATGTAGGACCTGATCTTTGCCAATAACCTTTCTCAAACCACACGGGTTTCTGTCTTATGTTGGTACGCAAATACACACACACACCTACACCTCTCACATAAGTTTGTATCATCATAGCAAAAAACATCTTGATCTTGGTGTTTAACGAACTGTTGGCTCAGCAGGTAAAGAACCTGCCTGCCAAGGCGGGAGACACAGGAGACAAGGGTTTGACCTCTGGGTCGGGAAGACCCCCTGGAGAAGGGAGTGGCAACCCACTCCAGTATTCTTGCCTCGAAAATTCCATGGACAGAGGAGCCTCTAGGGTTGCTGTCCATGGGGTCGCAAACAGCTGGACACGACGGAGCACACTGTTTGTTGTTGTTTGGGGAGAGAAACTGTCTTTGATGGTAAAATGCTTGAATCTTAAGAAGAGGAAGAGACACCAGAGACCTCTCTTCTTCGCACCCACACACAGTGAAAAGGCCACATGAGGAGTGAGCCCCCTCCAGAGACCAGTCTAGATCTTGGACTTTCAGCCTCCAAAAGTGGGTGTGGTTCTCTATGGTGGAAGCCCAGGCCGACTAATGCAAGGAAACAAAGCGCAGCACTAGAGGGAGGAGACCACCCTCCAAACAGGCAGCGGTGTGAACGGCTCTCCCTCTGGGTGTTATTTCCAGTTTACAGGTAAAGCCACAGGTATGCAGCTGAGTGGGACTTTGAACCCAGCACAGGTACTTCCAAAGAGTGTGTTCTTTGCCACCATGGTGGGGGCGGGGGGGGGGGGAGGAGGTGAATCCCATAATTTTAGGATTTCTCTACAATATGCTTTATTTAAAGTTTGAGGCAGTTCCATTTCTCACTTTGTTAAGCTAGGAGAGGGGAAACTCTGTGAATTTCCCTTTATCAGGATGTTTTTCATTACAAGTATCAGTAGATGGATGAAATTTGGGTCAAACTAGAAGTCCATACTTCACACTTAACAAGAACCCAGAGGTTGACCCAGAGGTTCCAAGACTGGTTCAGGAGACGACCAACATCATTAAGAAAGCAGACCTCTCCATCCTTCCGTCACATCATTCTTGTCATTTTCACTTTGCCCCGAGTGTCCTCACAGTCACAGAATGGCTGCCATAGCCCCGGCACCTCCTCCTAGAACCATGTCAAAGGCAGGAAAAGGGGGGAGCATCCCTCTTTTTAGAGGAGGAAAATCTTCCTTTAAAGTCCTCTAGCAGGTTTTCCGGTTTCCTCCCTTTTGTCTGTGGCCAGAGCTGGCTTACGGGCCCACTTCTAGAACATTCTCTGGCAAAAAGCCTCAATGGACGGGTGGAAAGGTGTTGGGAACTCACTTTCCTTGAGCACCCACCTCCAGATAACCTGAAGAAAATTCAAGATCTGGATTGCAAGGAAGAAAAGGAAGGTGGCAGTTGCGTATGTGATTGAGATCTTTGCTTGCAATCTTGTTTCAGGCAAAGTTCACGTGCGAAGCTGGATAAGTGCAGTTCACTCCAGAAGTCCCTAGACCCTACTGCACAGCCGTGCGTCTTCATATTTCAGGCTTTCAAATAACCTTGCTGCTGCCACGGAGACAAACTGAGTTACTAAACTGCAAGGCGGGATCGTTCCATCATAAAAATACTGCTGGTAATTAAATCCTCCAATTACAGGTAGTCAGATTAGTGAGACTAGCACGGTATATTTTAACTAGTAACTCAATTGGGGTGACTAGAGATGGAAAAAGATAAATTGAAACAGCCTTAAGCTCAACAAAGAAAAGGGCATGAAATCAATTTGTATGTAAATTTCTCCCAGTTAGAACGTCCCAGAAGAGAGTTACACAGAACACATGTTCTTCTGGATTAAAATCCTTCTGAGATGGTCCTATAGAAGCTTCCCTGGTGGTCCAGTGGCTAAGACTCCACTCTGCCAACGTAGGGGGCCTGGGTTCGATCCCTGGTCAGGGAACTAGATCCTGCATGCTGCAGCTAAGACCTGGCACAGCCAGATAATTTTTTTTTTCAAAGGGGAGAACAGAAAAATATATATATTTTTAAAAAAGACCATCCTGTCAGTTTAAAAGTAACCAAACAATGACGTCAGGAGTTAAGAGTCTAACTGTGAAAAAAAAAAGAAATGTCATCTTTCTTGACAGTTTACAGGGAATGAGAGAGACAAGTTCATAGCATACCCTCCTGATGTTATATATTCCTTTCCTTTCCTTTCCAAGGTGGACGCCTGGTTCTACATCCTGGAGCAACTTTCATGTGGGGAAATAATAACGTAGGACAAAGAATTATTGATGTCACCGTCTAGGTCGTAGCTTGAATCCATCTTTCCCTACAGATATTCTGTTGATTTAATTGAAGGGAAGCCCAAATGATAATAATACAGATGATGATGAACATGGTAGGAATAGCGAACCTTTCCGAGTATTTTCTCTAAACCAGACACTGTGCTTTCATGTGTAAAACTACGATCACAAACTGGGTTGCTGTGAACCCAGCTTCCGAAGGAGGTGGATCCCGTAGGCCCAATTTACCAAGAAGGAGATTGAAACCTGGAGAGGTTAAGGAACCACCCTGAGAGTAAGAATACTTCGGGGACCTCCCTGATGGTGCAGTGGCTGAGACTCCATGCTCCCAGTGCAGGGGATTGGGCTCAACCCCCGGTCAGGGAACTAGATCCCAGGTGATGCACCCGAGAGTCCAGAGATGCAGCTGAGACGGGGCCCAGCTAAACCAAATCTGTGAACGTAGGAGTGTACGTAGTGTGCACGGGTGATGGTGTTAGCTGCTCAGCGGTGGGAACGCAGGAGTATACGTAGTGTGCACGGGTGACGGTGTTAGCTGCTCAGTGGTGTCAGACTCTTTGTTTGTGACTTCATGGACTGCAGCCCGCCAGACTCCTCTGTCCATGGAATTCTCCAGGCAAGAATACTCTGGTAGGCCGCCATTCCCTTCTCCAGGGGATCTTCCCCACCCAGGAATTGAACCTGGGTCTCCTGCACTGCAGGCAGATTCTTTATTTTTTATTTTTTATTATTTTTATTGAAGGATAATTGCTTTACAGAATTTTGTTGTTTTCTGTCAAGCCTCAATGTGAATCAGCCATAGGTATACATATATCCCCTCCCTTTTGAACCTCCCTCCCATCCCCCTCCCCATCTCACCCTTCTAGTTGATACCGAGCCCCTGTTTGAGTTTCCTGAGACATACAGCAAATTCTCGGTGGCTGTCTATTTTACATACGGTGATGTAAGCTTCCATGTTATTCTTTCCCTACATCTCACCCGCTCCTCTCCTCTCCCCAGTCCGTAAGTCTATTCTCTACGTCAGTTTCTCCATTGCTGCCCTGTAAATAAATTCTTCGCCTGTATGTATGTACATATATTTTAAAAAAAGGATAATTCAGTCTTAGTCCTAGCCCTACCACCACCGAGCCTCATAATCGTAGAAGGCTGAACTGTGCCCCCTCCAAAATACAAGTCCAAGTCCTAACCCTTGGTACCTTGAACATGACCTTATTTGGAAAAAGGGTCTTTGCAAATAATATTAAGTTGAAGAACTTGGGATGAGATAATTCTGGATCACTTGTGTAGATCTTCAATTCAGTGACAAAGGTTCTTATAAGAAAAGGAAGAGGACAGAGATGCAGAAAGGAAGTCTGTGTGAAGACAGAGGCAGAGACTGGAGTGATGTGGCCACAAGCGAAGAAATGCAAGGAGCAGCCAGGAATTGGAGGAGGCAGGACGAATTCGGCCCTAGAAGCCTTCAAGGGAGCGTGCCCTGCTGACACTCCAATTCAGGACTCGCGTCCTCCAGAACTCTGAGAAAAGAAGTTTCTGTTGTGTTAAGCCAGTGTGTGGTACTTTGTTATGGCAACCCTGGAAACTGATGCTGTCAGTATAGGTGGGTCCCTCTGGGTCTTGGTTTTCTCATTGGTTACAGGCGAGGTTTGGAATATACCAGCCTCTAAACATGAGATGATGAACCTGGGACAATCACTGAGGGGGGAATATGTAAACCAGTGGTTCTAGGACAGGGGCAGTTTAACCACACCCTCACCAGAGAACATCTGGGAATGTCCAGACCCTGAGGCTGGGAAAGACTGAGGGCAGGAGAAGGGGGTGACGGGATGAGAAGATGGCATCACTGACTCAATGGACACGAGTTTGAGCAAGCTCTGGGAGATAGTGGAGGACAGGGACGCCTGATGTGCAGCAGTCCAGGGGTCACAAAGGGTTGGGTATGACTTGGCAACTGAACAACAACGAGAGACTCTCTGGTTTTCACGACTGGGTGAGAAGCGGCGGTGAGATTCCTCCTGGCATCTGGTGAGCGGAGACCAGGGAAGCTGCTCAGCATCCTTCAACACGCAGGATGGAACCCGCCCCAGAGAACAGCCTGGCTGAAAGTGTGAGCAGTGCACAGGCTGGAAACCCTGGTGTGCACCATGCTAACGTGAGGCTTACAAGCCATACGTTATTGAATGTTCACAGTTACTTCTCAGGGCAAGTGTTATTAGGAGTATTTTTCCTATTCTACAGATGAGTACACTGAGGCTAAGAGAAGTGACTTATTCAAGGTCACAGAGCTAGAAAGTGGTAGAGCTGGGATTTGAGTTTTTTTTGCTTTTGTTTTTTAAATAATAGAGCTATATTTATTCAATGAAAAGAACACTCTTTTTTTTTTTGAAATTATCCTTTTTACTCCTTAATTTTGGTATTTCTCCATCCTTAGTAGAATGATAGTGTTGGTGGATGCCACTCTTTTGAGTGTAGGTCCTTTTGGTTTGTATCATAAAAAGTTGGGAATCCTATATCTTGTCACACATTTTGATCAGAGACATTCACTTCCGGGGGAAGCCTGGGAAAAGGTCACGTGTAGAGCTTCTTCTAGGCCTAATAGTGGAGACACGTTTCTGTCCTGCTTGGGTCTCTACAAAATCCTCTAAGACGCTAATTCACTGGGTGTGTGTTAGTGACCTGGGCAGGGCAAGGCCTGTGTTGACCATCAGCTACATCGAGGCTGCAGTGAGTGCATTATGAAGAAGATCCCTGGTCTGGGAAGATTCCACTTGCCGCAGGGTAACTAAGCCTGTGCCACAACTACTGAGCCCAGGCTCTGGAGCCCGTCGTCTGAAACGAGAGAGGCCACCGCAGTGAGAAGCCTGTGCTCCCCAACTAGAGAGTGGCCCCTGCTGCTTACAACTCGAGAAAGTGCCCATGCAGCCACGGAGGCCCCGCACGGCCAGAGAGTAATAAATAAATAAATGCTTACAACTAATGAGCAAAGAAGAAGGGATAAAGATGGCTTTCGTGGCACCAGGTTCCAAGAGTGAACCGCCACTCAAAGTTTGACTTTGGTTTTTTCGCTTTTTTCCATTCTCCTGCTCATCTGCCCATTCACTCACTGTCCACTTACTCACTATGCCTTCATCCATTCATTCCGGAGCAACCATTCTGGGAGCTCACAACGACGGGCCTGACGCGTGAGGGCTGCAAAGTCAGATGCCGTGTTTATGAATTAGTCACAATTTTTATGAATTATGAATTATGCATAAAGTGCAGGAAGAGAAGATAGAATGATACTGGGTCAGCCGATTGAGCTCAGACTGATTGTGCCAGACCTCCCAAGCTCTTGACCTGCACTTACTCAAGTAATCTCCTAATGCCCTATGAGGTAGGTACTCTAGTTATCCTCCACTTTACAGATAAGAGACTAAGGTATACGATTTTACGTACATTGCTTAAGATCTTGCAGAGGAAAAGGATCTGAACCCAAACAGTTCTGTTCCAGACTCTGCTGTCAGTCATCACCTCTCTGTGCAGAAGTAATCATAAGACGAAGTAATACTTGGTTTGGTTACTTTTTTGCCCCTCCTGTTAGTACTGCAAAGAATAAGCGTTATTACACCAATTCTCATTGCACTTTGATGGAAAGATACTTTTTCATGATTCCCATTTTATAGATGAGTAGACTGAGATTTACAGAGGTCACATGATTGATTTTAACCACCTGGCTCTGAAGAGGCGTGAGAACTTTGCCATAAGCAAGCTGGGTGTAAATCCTGACCCTGGGACTTCCCTCGTAGTCCAGTGGCTAAGGCTCTGAGCCGCCAATGCAGGGGACCTGGGTTCAGTCCCTGGTGAGGGAATTAGGTCCCACATGCTGCAAGTAAGACCTGGTACAGCCAAAAAAAAAAAAAAAAAAATCCTGGCCCTGTCACTTTCTGGCTGTATAACCTTGGGCAAGTTATTTAAACTTTCTGAGTGAAGAAACACAAGCTGGAATCAAGATTGCTGGGAGAAATATCAATAACCTCAGATATGCAGATGACACCACCCTTATGGCAGAAAGTGAAGAGGAGCTAAAAAGCCTCTTGACAAAAGTGAAAGTGGAGAGTGAAAAAGCTGGCTTAAAGTTCAACATTCAGAAAACGAAGATCATGGCATCCGGTCCCATCACTTCATGGTCATAGCAAACGCCCTCTTCCAACAACACAAGAGAAGACTCTACACATGGACATCAGCAGATGGTCAACACCGAAATCAGATGGATTATATTCTCTGCAGCAAAAGATGGAGAAGCTCTATACAGTCAACAAAAACAAGACCAGGAGCTGACTGTGGCTCAGATCATGAACTCTTTATTAACAAATTCAGACTGAAATTGAAGAAAACAGGGAAAACCGCTAGACCATTCAGGTATGACCTAAATCAAATCCCTTATGATTATACAGTGGAAGTGAGAAATAGATTTAAGGGCCTAGATCTGATAGAGTGCCTGATGAATTATGGAATGAGGTTCATGACATTGTACAGGAGGCAGGGATCAAGACCATTCCCATGGAAAAGAAATACAAAAAAGCAAAATGGCTGTCTGGGGAAGCCTTACAAATAGCTGTGAAAAGAAGATAAGCGAAAAGCAAAGGAGAAAAGGAAAGATATAAGCATCTGAATGCAGAGTTCCAAAGAATAGCAAGAAGAGATAAGAAAGCCTTCTTCAGCAATCAATGCAAAGAAATAGAGGAAAAGAACAGAATGGGAAAGACTAGAGATCTCTTCAAGAAAATTAGAGATACCAAGGGAACATTTCATGCAAAGATGGGCTCGATAAAGGACAGAAATGGTATGGACCTAAGAGAAGCAGAAGATATTAAGAAGAGGTGGCAAGAATACACAGAAGAATTATACAAAAAAGATCTTCATGACCCAGATAATCATGATGGTGTGATCACTCATCTAGAGCCAGACATCCTGGAATGCGAAGTCAAGTGGGCCTTAGAAAGCATCACTACGAACAAAGCTAGTGGAGGTGATGGCATTCCAGTTGAGCTATTTCAAATCCTGAAAGATGATGCTGTGAAAGTGCTGCACTCAATATGCCAGCAAATTTGGAAAACTCAGCAGTGGCCACAGGACTGGAAAAGGTCAGTTTTCATTCCAATCCCAAAGAAAGGCAATGCCAAAGAAGGCTCAAACTACCACACAATTGCACTCATCTCACATGCTAGTAAAGTGATGCTCAAAATTCTCCAAGCCAGGCTTCAGTGATACGTGAACCATGAACTTCCAGATGTTCAACCTGGTTTTAGAAAAGGCAGAGGAACCAGAGATCAAATTGCCAACATCCGCTGGATCATGGAAAAGCAAGAGAGTTCCAGAAAAACATCTATTTCTGCTTTATTGACTATGCCAAAGCCTTTGACTGTGTGGATCACAATAAACTGGAAAATTCTGAAAGAGATGGGAATACTAGACCACCTGACCTGCCTCTTGAGAAATCTGTATGCAGGCCAGGAAGCAACAGTTAGAACTGGACATGGAACAACAGACTGGTTCCAAATAGGCAAAGGAGTACGTCAAGGCTGTATATTGTCACCCTGCTTATTTAACTTCTATGCAGAGTATATCATGAGAAACCCTGGACTGGAAGAAGCACAAGCTGGAATCAAGATTGCCGGGAGAAATATCAATAACCTCAGATATGCAGATGACACCACCCTTATGGCAAAAAGTGAAGAACTAAAGAGCCTCTTGATGAAATGAAAGAGGAGAGTGAAAAAGTTGGCTTACAGCTCAACATTCAGAAAACGAACATCATGGCATCTGGTCCTATCACTTCATGGGAAATAGATGGGGAAACAGTGGAAACAGTATCAGACTTTCTTTTCTTGGGCTCCAAGATCACTGCAGATGGTGACTACAGCCATGAAATTAAAAGACGCTTACTCCTTGGAAGGAAAGTTATGACCAACCTAGATAGCATATTCAAAAGCAGAGACATTACTTTGCCGACTAAGGTCCATCTAGTCAAGGCTATGGTTTTTCCTGTGGTCATGTATGGATGTGAGAGTTGGACTGTGAAGAAGACTGAGCACCGAAGAATTGATGCTTTTGAACTGTGGTGTTGGAGAAGACTCTTGAGAGTCCCTTGGACTGCAAGGGGATCCAACCAGTCCATTCTGAAGGATATCAGCCCTGGGATTTCTTTGGAGGGAATGATGCTAAAGCTGAAACTCCAGTACTTTGGCCACGTCATGCGAAGAGTTGACTCATTGGAAAAGACCCTGATGCTGGGAGGGATTGGGGGCAGGAGAAGAAGGGGACGACCGAGGATGAGATGGCTGGATGGCATCACTGACTCGATGGACGTGAGTTTGAGTGAACTCCAGGAGTTGGTGATGGACAGGGAGGCCTGGCGTGCTGCGATTCATGGGGTCGCAAAGAGTCAGACATGACTGAGCGACTGAACTGAACTGACTGAACTGAGATGATTAGGTTAGAGCAAGACTGCACACACTGTCCCATTGGCCAGGTATGTTCCAGCATCTGTTTGGTACAGCTGTTACCTAAGAATGCTTTTTACATTTTTAAATGACTACAAAAAAATCAAAAGGAGAATAATATTTTGTAACACATGGAAATGACATGAAATCCAAATTTCAGTGTCCACACCGTCTTCCTGGCTCATAGCCACGCCCACCCCTTCACATTCTGCCTTTTACGCTCAGCAGGTTGAGGAGCTGCCACAGAGACTGCATGGCTTGCAAAATCGAAAGTATTGACTCTCTGTCCTTTCATAGAGAAAGTTGGCTGACCTATGGATTAGGTGACAAATAGAAAATCCATGCTAGGTACTCAATAACTATTATTAGAAATAACAATGAAAACAATGATGTGTCATTTGAAATGTCCAGTAGATCTGAAGTCAGTGTTCAAAATTATACTGAATTTTGTCATTATTTGAAGTGAAAGGGTGGCTCAGACGGTAAAGCGTCTGCCTACAATGTGGGAGACCTGGGTTCGATCCCTGGGTTGGGAAGATCCCCTGGAGAAGGAAATGGCAATCCACTCCAGTACTATTGCCCGGAAAATCCCATGGACGGAGAAGCCTGGTAGGCTACAGTCCACGGGGCTGCAAAGAGTCGGACACGACTGAGCGACTTCACTTGAAGTGAAAAGAAAAATCTTGTGTCCACTGAGGGGCTCAGAGGAAGATGTAGGGAATTAACAGGTATTTATTAATTATTATTATAATTTTTTTGGATGCGGACTGTTTGTAAAGACTTTACTGGATTTGCTACAACATTGCTCCTGCTTTGGGTTTTCGGCCTTGAGGCACGTGAGGCAGCCCTCCACACCCGCTGCATTTGAAGGTCAAGTCCCAGCCACTGGACTGCCAAGTAAGTCCCAACACTTTATTAAACAGAAAGCGAACAGGAACAAATAGCTTATATCCTCAAAGTCTGTTATCTCTACTTAATCCCATTTGTCAGCTGTTCTTGCCTGCAAATATGTACAGTTTTCTTCTTGGCATAAGCACTTCTACAGACTTTCCATTTTTTTAAGGCTCTATTTGTATTTTTTTATAGTCTACCCTCAAATTAAAGGAGAGCTCAAAGTCCAATAATGGAACAATAATGAAATGAGTTTGGGTACATTTACTATTCAATAAAGTCACACCTAGCCTGTACAAATGAGAATTAAGACTTTGCAGCAATATCAGAAACTGATTATAATATAATAATTGATACAATATGATAGATATTTTGTAGACACAGAAAAATATATTTGTGTGTGTATAGAAAATATATATATAATATATATAAAACATTTTTATACATACATATATAATTACAAAGAAATATGCCCTAAAATGTTGGTATAAATTATCTCTGTGTTAATTTTCTTCATGATAAGTTTACAGGTTTCTGAATTTTTTGTTTTTTCTATAATGAGTATAAGGTATTTTTACATTATGGAAAAACATTAAGAGAAAAAGTCAGAAGCGTAACTGCAGGATTCCATGATTCTAATTGAGAAAAATATACACTTAAGAAAAAAGACTATAAATGAATACAAGAAAACCCAGAATCGTTTCATAGAGAATGAAATGCCATAGACCATGTTGTTAGCTTTCTAAGTAAAAATAATAGAAAGCTATCATTATGGATCCCACATGTTGTCATTTATTATTGTAAAATGATAATTCTGTATATCTTATTCATACAAAGTTTGTTGAAGACAATATAGTTTTCAACAGAAATTTAAAATTATGCTCACATACCACCACCTTCTGTTATTTTAAGAATGCATTTTCTTCCCCTTACACAATTACAATCAACTTAAACTTACTTATTGTGTATTTTTTTAAAAAAATTTAACTCGTGTTACTAGTTTGGCAAGTATTACTCCCTATTGAAAGCAAGAGGAATGTTTTCTAAGTGACCAGTTGTCACATTTCTAAACTAAATCAAACCTGTTTTCCCAGCTTATAAGTAAGCTTTTAATTATGCAAATAGAAGTGCAACCTAAAGAAACAGGTCAGGAGAGGGACGTCTGACTAATTAATGCCGGGGAACATAATGTTTTCTTTCCATGCGAGCGTATGTTTCACTAACCAGGTGATGTTAAAATTAAAACTAGGTAGGTTTATCAGCACATGATTAAAGACCTTAGCATCTAGCTGAACTAAACCATAAAAGAATCTGTCCTTTTGTGTTTCTCCACAGGCATCTTGAGTTGAGCTTACACACTCTAGGAGCTCAAGGTAAAAAAGATTCATGTTCCTCTGTGTTCACCATTTTCTGATGACTCTGCTGCGTCATCACAGATTGAAGCTTAAAGAAACACTTAAATGCATGTGTATTAAGATATTAGCTGCTACTGCTGAGTGGTAGGATTTCAGGTGATTTTTTTCCATTTTACTTTTCTATATTTTTCTCATTTTCTTCTATGACCACGGACTATATTCACAAGTGAAATAAACAGCACAAAAATAAAATACTTAATGTATCATTTCATTCACTCAGCAGCCCAGCGTGGCTCATGCTGGCCACTCCCTTCCTGAAAGCCAGGCAGCATAGCCAACACGGTTTACCTCGATCATTGGATGGAGCTGTGGATAAACGGACTCGTAAATGGGAAAAGCATTCTGCAAAGCACAAAGCCTTAAAAAACCAACAACAAGACTCTCAGGAACTTTCCTGGCGGTCCAGTGGTTAAGACTCTCTGCCCCCCATGCAAGGGTGTGGGTTCAATCCCTGGTCAAGAAAATACAATTCCACATGGGTTCAGCATGGCCAAAAACAAACAAACAAAAAAACATTTCAAATAAGACACTCACAGTCGTATACACCCAAGCAGGTCATTTCCTTCTCCTTGGGTGAACTCCAACAGGTGTGCAAAGCCCAGCTTTGCCAATAGTTGGATGTCTTATTCTTCACTGTCTGTGCCTCAATTCTGCCCTGATGTTGAGGAAGCCACTGTCATGCATGAACAACAGATGTGGCTATGTGCCCATAAACATTCATTTATGGACTCTGAAGATTACATTTCATATGACTTTCATGGGTCTTAAAATATTTTTTCCAGTTATTTAAAAATGGAAAAACCACTCTTCCCTTTTTTTGTCATTCAAGATAGATGGCAGGATGTCAAGCATGGATCATGCAGTTTCCTCCTAAAGGATATGAAAAGGATGGGACTTCCCTGGTGGTCCAGAGGGTAAAAAATCCACCTTGGAAGGCAGGGGACGAGGGTTCAATCCCTGGTCGGGGAACTAAGATCCCACATGCTGTGGCTACTGAGCCTGCGTGCTCTGGAGCCCGTGTTCCACAATGAGAGATCCCGCATGCCACTGCGGCCAAGACCCACCCAGCCAAATAAAAAAAAGGTAAATAAAAGGAAAGAATGCAGAAGACAAAGGGAGAGAAAGGCCCTCCCGTCCAGTTTCCCAGCGTTCATCATTCTGGCAGCACCATCCAATTCTTGCCAAATCTGTGTACTCAATAGTTTACTTAATACACAAAATAGTCCAACTCATGCTTCGTTTTTTCACTTCTTTGTGTCTATTTTAAAAGGAGATTTTATCCATCACTGTCATGAATGGAAAACTCAGTATCAGTTATCGTAATAGAAGGTAACGGAGCAAGTGAATTTTAAAAAATGAAATTTTAGTTAGGCATGCTCATCTACTAAAGCCTTATTGCCTAAGCCCTGCTGTCTCTTTGTTAAACAGGAAATCAGTGAGTGTGGAAAGGCACTAAGGATCTATTAGCACCAAACAGAGGCTTTCTCCTTAATGTCATCAGACAGATGGGAGGTGCACGCTTTGGTATTATTGAATGGCACGCGCATGTCCCACCAGACTGTGCCCTTGAGCCCACTCCTTACTTTGGGGAAGCTGACCTTGCCAGAGTTTCCCAAAGTATATCCCACAGTGCATGCGTGTGTACGTCCTCAGTCGTTCAGTCGTGTCTGACTCCTTGTGACCTCATGGACTGTAGCCCACTAGGCTCCTCTGTCCATGGAATATTCCTGGCAAGAATACTGGAGTGGGTTACCATTTACTCCTCCAGGAGATCTTCCTGACTCAGGGATTGAACCTGCATCCCCTGCATCGAGGGGTCGATTCTTTACCTCTGAGCCACCCGGGAAGCCGTATTCCACGAAGATGGGCATTTAACTTGCTTCAGTGACTAAATCCTGAGTGAAGGGCAAGTTCACCGTCTTCAGGACCAAAATTTGCTTCCATACTGATAACTTACCTACAATTAAAGCGTGGTTTGTGGGCATTACAACAAATGACAGCGTTGTAAATCTCACTGAGTGTGTCCCAGAGAACAAAACTAGGATTGTCTTTAATAAAGAAATGAGAATTTCTAATTAGCTTTCTCGTTTGTGTAGGGGAGGATCATATCTATCATTAGGCTTAGAAAGTTAACTTGCAACCTCATTCTTCTAAGCTTTGGGGTCCCTTCCATCTGTAGTCTCTGCTTTAGGGCTTTTAGTATTGAATTCATTGTCTGTGGGAGTTCTCCTCTAGTTCAATTTTAGGGCCAAACAGTGCCTGTTTTGTTTTGTTTTCCTCTCCTAGGCAAATGAAATTAAATTCATATTCAAATTTTGCGTGAAGTTTACCAACATTTCCTGCTCTTTATTTTTGCTCTTGGTTTCAGAGTAAAATTTTGTCTTGTTCTTTTAACATTATAATTGCTACTCAGGATTCTAGGTTGTAATTTTGCTCTTATGTAAATTACATCACTTCAGTAGCAAAGCCCAGCAAACAGTATTTATTTCCTTCCTCCGTCTTGGAAACTGATTCCATTTGAAAAATGAAATGCAGAAACTAATGAAAGCGAGACCCGCTATCTGCCTTGATCTAGCTGATCTGATTTTAAACCAGTCTGCAGAGGAAAGGACAGACAAAAATGATGCAGTCCTAGCTAGCATTCTTGGCTGTTTCTGACCATCCAGAAGCAACATGACTAATATGTCAAGTGAAAAAATGTTTCCTTGATTAAAATCATAACAACATATTATGTGTAATAACAGGGAGTACACATGACTCAGATTCCAGAAATGTTAGAAACTGGAGGCTCAGTAACAGACAGCAACCAGTGGGGACTGCTCTGCTGGAGGGGGTGTTTGGGAAAAGCTTGCCAATTGCACGTTGAAGTTAAACAGGAGCCTAACTTAATTCTTATTCCGAATGAAGAGTAGTGTATTATATCCTTGCAGCTGAGAGGGATACTGAAAGCCCTAAAAAAAAATAAGTGTCTTTAACAAGATAGAAGTTTATTTTCTTTCCACTGAAAGCTAGGTAGGTGGTCTAGGGCTGCTGTGAACTCATGGGACCCAAGCTGCTTCTCTCTTTTCTGCTTTGCAGATTCAACCGACCTCATGGCCCAAGATGGTAGCAGCCAAGTTCCAGAGAACAAGACTGAGGAAGGGACAGGGACAGAGGGCAGCAAAGTCACTTGCCTGACACATCCTGTTACAGGTCAGAATGCAGTCACAGGACCTCAGCTAAACTAGAAATGGGGGCCTTCCCAGGTGGCACAGTGGTAAAGACTCTGCCTGCCAATGCAGGAGGTGTAGGTTCGATCCCTGGGTCCAGAAGATCCCCCGGAGGAGGAAATGGCAACCCACTCCTGTATTCTTGGTCTGTAAAATTCCACAGACAGAGGAGTCTGGCGGGCTACAGTCCATGGGCTCGTAAAGAATCGGACACAGCTGAGCAACCAAGCACACAGACACGCAAACTTTAGAAAGGAGGCTTGGAAATGTAGTCTCTTTTTTTTTCTTGGTGAAAATTTTCATCCCAGCTGAAAATTCTATTATGTGGAAGAAAGAGAGATAAGATCTTGAGGTACAACTTCAAAGTTTCTAGCAAAACAAAACTATCTTTCTGGATTTAGCCTAAAGGTTCACAGGCATAAAGAAAACCATTCATTTATTCATTCAACTGCTTAACTCGGCAAATATCGATTGAGCACATACTATGCGCTAGGCACTGCTTTATGGGCTGAGTTATCCTGGTGAGTAAAGCATAACTCCCTGCCCTCAGGGGGCTTACATCCTAGCAGGGAGGGAAAGATAAAAAATAGTAAATGTAAGTGATTAAACTATATCCTATATTAAAAGATACAGATTATTATAGCAGAAAAAAGGGACTTCCCTGGTGATCCAGTGGCTAACATTCTGCGCTCCCAAGGCAGGGGGCTGGAGTTCAATCCCTGTTCTATTTATTTATTAATAGAATTCATTTATAAACAGGGATTTATTCATAAATAAATAATAGAACAGCTAACCTCCCTGCTAGCACGTAAACTCCCTGAGGGCAAGGAGTTGTGTTTTATTCACCAGGATAACTTAACCCATGAAACTGCCAAGCACGTAGCCTGTGCTCAACCAGTATTTGTTAAGCAACTGAAAGAATAAATGAGCGGTTTTCTTTATGCATATGAATTTTTAGGCTAAATCCAGAAAGATATAGCCTAAAATCATTTAAAATAAAAACAAAAATTGTCTCGGTATAAACTTTGGACCCTCAAGATCCCATCTCTTTTCCAGGGACCGAACTAGACCCCACATGCTGCAACTGAAGACCCCGAGTGCTACAACCAAGAGCTGGCACTGTCAAATAAATAAGAAAATAAAAATAAATATTTAAAAAATAATTATAGCAGAAAATAAGACACGGGTGCTGAAGTCAGTGGGAGTGGCTACAATTTTATATAGGTGGTCAGGGATGGGTCTCCTTGAGGAGGTGACCTTTGTGCAAAGACTGGAAGGAGGAGAGGGAATGAGTCTTGCAGAAACTGAGGGGAAAAGGCTTCCAGGCGCCAGAACCAGCCAATGCAAACATTCAAAGTTGGGAGCATGCATGATCGAGTGCTGTGCGCAAAGGGGCAGGAGGCCGGAGCTGGCTGGAGCAGAGTGGACTTTAAGATGAAATCAGAGAAATAATAGGAAGCTAATTCATTTGGGGTGGGCTCTTACAACTGCTGGCCTTCCCAGGTGGCTCAGTGGGTACAGAACCTGCCCGCAATGCAGGAGACGCAGGAGTTGTGGGTTCGATTCCCAGATCAGGGAGATCCCCTGGAGGAGGGCATGGCAACCCACTCCAGTATTCTTCTGTGGAAAATCCCGTGGACGGAGGAGTCTGAAGGGCTACAGTCTATAGGGTCGCAAAGAGTCAGAACGACCAAAGCAACTGAGCACGCACTTACAACGGTGACAAGTACTTTGACTTTTCCTCAGAGTGAAATGAGAGCTATTACAGTGTTTGAACTGGTAGAGTTCTACATACATAGAATTTATTAATAAATAGATGCACCCACATTCAGGGTGTCGACTAAAAATGTCATCGCTACTGGGGTGCATGAATTAAACTGGAGATCACTGGTGAAACCTATTTTCTGCACCTATGTTAGAAAAGCTGAGACACATTGGTATTCTACCAGGTGAAATTTCTGATCAGAAAATTTTATTTATGAGGAATATTGGGCCATCGTGGGTGGTAACAACCATCCACTAACAGGACGAGATGGTTGGATGGCCTCACCGATTCAATGGACATGAGTTTGAGCAAGCTCTAGGAGATAGTGATGGACAGGGAGGCCTGGTGGCTGCAGTCCGTGGGGTCGCAAAGAGTCGGACACGGCTGAGTGACTAAACAGCAAAAACAGTTACTCAGAACTCACTATGGCTGGCACTGATCTAAGTCCTTTATCCAGGTCAACCTGTTACATCCTCACAACCGGAGTATTATTGTCCCTTATTTTATAGGTGAGGAAACAGAGAAGTCAAGTGACTTGTCCAAGGTCACACAGCTATCAAGTCATAAAGCTGAGATTGGACCCCAGGCTTGTGCAGAGCCCCTTCTCTTAACACTACACCCAACCATGTCGCTGAGATGATTCAGAGACCTGGTGTGTCCTGTAGGATAAAGCACTGCTCTGAAGAGCAAAGTGGGCTCCCTGCCTTTTCAGGTCTGTAAATCTTGATGTGAATATGATTTGCTGATCTAACATCTGAGAGTCTGTGTGCAGGACTGTGCCCAGTTTGGAGCCAGGACTGCAGGGTCATGATGATGGGCTCAGGACGGGTGGTATTTCTGGCACACTGTCCGTCGCGTTCAAGCCAAGCCTCTGGAAGCGACATCATTCTTTATCTTTTATGATGGGACTCCTATAGTTTGCTATGTAAACGCTGCTACTAGCATCATGTCCATCTCAGATGTCATACAGAACACTGGGTAAGGCCACGATCATGTGTCAGGGAAGACCTGGGTTTGAATCGCAGCCCTGGCCCTTGACCGCTGTGTGACCTTGGGCAATCGCTGTGTGACCTTTGGCAACCGCTGTGTGACCTTGGGCAACCGCTTGATCTCTCTGTGTCTCAGACTCTTCCATGTGGTCCCCACCTCAAGGGTTCAGGGGAGGGTTAAATCAGATCATGCAAGTGAAAAGTGAGGAATGGGTGCCCTGCCCACAGCTGTTATTACCACTTTGAAAGTTTTGTAACCTGTCTGCTATTTACCTGTAAAGCCTGAGTAATCACTGTCAGAAAAGTCAAGGGATAATCCAGAAGTTCTTGTACTTCCGTGACTTGAAATACTTTTCCTTCCTCACACAGTCAGTTCTGCTCTAACCCCTGTTTTGAAAACACAGGGGGCTTGGGTTACATTCCTGGTCAGGGAGCTAGATCCTACACGCCTCAACTAAAAATCTTGCATGTTGCAGCTAAAAATCCCGCATGACACAATGAAGGCTGAGGATCCCAAGTGCAGCAACCCAGGCTGGGTGCAGCCAAAAAAAACCAGATAACTCTTCTCCCTTCACATCACACCTCCCTGCACCTCACACCTCCCTGCACCTCACAGGTGCAAGCTTCCAATGCCACTTCTGCAAGCAGAGCTGAGGTCTTTTTCAAAGTAAAGCATTATTTGTTACGGTATTTATATACTTCTTAACAATTTAATGATGATGCATTTATAATTAGGCTCCTGTCCTTTAAACAGATGTCTTTATTGTGCAATTCTGCAGAGCACAGTGATTTTTTTAAAAAACACAACTGCCACAGAACTGGCTGTATTACCAAATGAATTGCACACTCCTGGCAGAAAATCTAGGATAAAAGTTAATAAGAAGGAAAAAGAGAGAAAAGAGAGCAAAAATCGCCTGTAGTTCCTCCCTGACAGAAGAAATCATGTCTCCTAACTTGTTTTCTCTGCCTTGACACACACACACAACCATACATACCCCAGCCACACACACAACTGCACACATTCAGTCAACATCAGTTTTCTGGTCCCCTCCCTCTTCAAATGCAACAAAATGCATCCCATTCATTGAATCTTTGTCTGCAGCTTTACTATCAGTAAATATTGTGCCATAGTCCATTGCATAGATGGACCATATTTTCGTTTAAAAACATAAGCAATATTTTTTCTTCTCTAAAAGAAGACATTTGAGGTAAATAACTTCAAACATTACAAGGTTCTATCAGGTACAAAGGAAGAGCTTCCCAGAATCTCACCTCAACCAGCCATCTGGCAAATCCTGGGATTTAACACAGGGGAAACACAGGCACTGAAGGTGCTCTCAAGAGAGTTATGCTGCAGTGAGGGAGAAACATATCAATCCAGGAAGCTCACAAGGCAATATGAGATTATAGGGTCTAGTGACTGCTATGACGCTGGGGAGGGCTTCCCTTGTGGCTCAGCTGGTAAAGAATCCACCTGTAACGCAGGAGACCTGGGTTCAATCCCTGTGTTGGGAAGATCCCCTGGAGAAGGGAGAGGCTACCCATTCCAGTATTCTGGCCTGGAGAATTCCAGGGACTGTACAGTCCATGGGATTCCAAAGAGTTGGACAAGACTGAGTGACTTTCACTTTCACGATGCTGGGGAAGAGTGAGGGCGGGAGGAGAAGGGGGCAATAGAGGATGAGATGGTTGGATGGCATCATTGACTCAATGGATATGAACTTGAGCAAACTCTGGGAGACAGTGAAGCCTGGCATGCTGCAGTCTTTAAGGTCACAATGAATCGGATACGACTTAGTGACTGAACAGCATGTAGGAATTGTGCAGTTTGCAACTAGAGGCTACCACAGGTGACCAAATGTGTGTGTGTGTGTGTGTGTGTGAGACAGAGAGAGAGAGAGAGAGAACACCTCCCTAGAGCTAATACTGCCCAAGAGAACTATCAGCCAAAGTATAATGCCTTCTCGTCCAGTTTGGTTTTTCTGTAATGCACATAGTAATTTTTTTTTCTTTTCTAGAAATGGACCATGCTTATTAATTTGCCTTTTTGTCCAACAGTATCCTCAAGGCAACTTTTCAACGTCACATAACACGCTAGGTAAGACCCTGGCTCCTGGATTCAAATCTTGGCTCTGCCTTTCACTAACTGTGTGCCCTTGGGCAAGATGCGAACTCAGTCTGCCCTAGTGTCCTAATCTACAAGACGGCAAGGATGGAAGGGTTGTTAAAAGGATTGAAAAAGGCGACGTATGTAAAACTCTCAGCACTCAGCAAATGTTAGGTATTAGTTTGATGGTTGCGTGCTTTTCATCTGTTTAAACCAGGATTTCTCAGTCGCCAGAGTATTGACATTTGGGGTCAGATACTTCTTTGTGGTGGAGGCTGTGTTGAGAATTTAGCAGAATAACTGGTCTTTTTCCCACTAGATTCCAGTAGCAGGACCCTAGTCATCACCATCAGAAATGTCCCCAGATGTTGACAAATGTCTCTGGGGGTGGAGAGGACAAAAACTGCCCCTGGTTGAGAACCACTGCTTTATATGCATGCTTAACCTAAAAAATACACATATCCACACATGCATGTAATAAAGAATATGCAATATATATGTAGAATAGAATGTATAACATGCTATATATTATAAATCATTATTTAATAACATTATTAACATAAAACAGTATTTGCTATAAATACGTCTGTTTATAAATAACATACATAAGTATGCATATGTGATATATAAATACAAGTGAAATCTAACGTATATATAAACGGGGGCTTCCCTGATTGCTCAATTGGTAAAGAACCCGCCTGAAATGCAGGAGACCCCAGTTCGATTCCTGGGTTGGGAAGATCCCCTGGAGAAGGGATCGGCTACCCACTCCAGGATTCTGGCCTGGAGAATTCCATGGACTGTGTAGTCCATGGGGTCACAAAGAGTTGGACACAACTGCGCGACTTTCATTTCACTTCCGTGGTAGTTCAGTAGCTAAGACTCTGTGCTCCCAACGCAGAAGGCCTGGGTTCGATCCCTGGTCAGGGAACTGGATCCCACGTGCCACATGGGGCATGGGGTCCCAAAGAGTCGGATACGACTGAGTGAGCTCACACACACAAATGTCAATGGTAGGGCTACGAAACCCCATCCTATACTCTTTCAAGAAAAGATAAGACCATTATTCTTCTAGAATTCTTGAAACTTACTTTGCATGTCTTCTACATTACAAATAACAATTGGATAATAAGAATTTGTATGCCGCAACTAAAAAAAATACCTGCATGCCGCAACAAAGATTGAAGATTCTATGTGCTGTAACTAAGACCTGGCCCAGCCAAATAAATAAATAATTTAAAAATAACATATATAAACACGTAAAAATATACTTAAATTTATTTTTTAATTAAGGAAAGTATGGATGAGAACAGTTGAAAGTTTGAAAATCAAACAAAAACTCGCGGATACAGAAAAGAAAAATCTAAAGAAATAAAGGGCAGTCCAAAACGTGAGCAAAGGTGGTTTCTGGTTTCTACCAAAGCGAAATGTGGACCAGATGGAGGCAGGGGATGAGTCGGGCTCATGGAGGAATTCAGTTTGCTTTGGGGAAAATAAGCTATTGCGTGTGTGTCTGAGTGTGTGTGTGTCCCGAGTAGGGGCAGGGGGAAGGGTGGCCAACATGATTTCTTGGTCAACGGCCTCTTGGTAAAGACAGACAGGCAGGCTTGGAAGCACTTCTGGGAAGAAAAACCACACTTGCAGCTACACAACCCACTTTCAGTTAAAATAAATCTCACTTTCCCCTTTAAAGCAAAAGACGCAGGAAGCATTTAACAACAGTGATTCCTCAAACTGAACAATGAGTCTGAGCCACTCTCTTCCTGCCCTTGCTCCAGTCTGAGTTTTCTCTCACTGGGACAGTGCCAGACTCAGGATGAAAACGGCTGCTGGGCCAGGGAGATGAAGAAGGCTCTGCTCTGTCTTGCTGAAGGAGTCTCGGACGGCAGGGGGGCACCAGAGACATCAGTAATAACATTTACCCCGTGTTTTCATGTGTCATGCCCTGTCCTAAGCCCATTATATGAACTGGCTCCTTCCTTCTACATGGAAAGCCCAGAAGACAGCCTGATTACGTCCATTTCACAGATGAGGACACTGAGGCACAGAGGGGAGACACAGCAGGTGCTGCAGCTTGCAGGTGGCAGCGCTGGGATTGGAAGCTCAGCAGACTGCCTCCAGAACCCAACATTTCCCCAGGACAGTAGCTGTCCCAGGTGGCGGGGGGTCGGTGGGTATTTTTGCCCCCGGAGGACACCTGGCAATATTTGCAGGCATTTTCAGTTGTCACGGCTTGAGGAGTGCTGCAGGATTCTAGAAGGCGGACGCCAAGCATGCTGTTAACCTCCCACCAGGCACCAGGCAGCTTCCTGCCTTGAATTACTCAGCCCCAAGTGTCAGTGGTGGGGCTTCCCAGGTGGCGCAGCAGTGAAAACCCGCCCGCCAGTGCAGGAGGCTCTAGAGACACGAGCTCAGTCCCTGCATTGGGAAGATCCCCTGGAGAAGGGAATGGCTACCCACTCCAGTATTATTCCCTGGAAAATTCTATGACAGAAGGAACCTGGCAAGCTAAGTCCATGGGGTCCCAAAGAGTCGGATACGACTGAGAGTGAGCTCACACACACAAATGTCAATGGTATGGCTACGAAACCCCATTCTATACTCTTTCAAGAAAAGATAAGACCATGATTCTTCTAGAATTCTTGAAACTTACTTTGCACGTCTTCTACATTACAAATAACAATTGGATAGTAACTGTGCTCATTGGAAAAACAAAAGACATTCATAAAGGAAAAGATGATTATAAAGAAAAGTTTATAAATGAAAGATTTTTCTCCTCAGTCCCATGGCCTGGGATAAACATTGTTAACAGTTTGGCATATTCTCATTTTTCGTACTCATGACATCTTTCAGTCTGTCTTCTTATCTACTTATCTCTCCCCCCCACCCTTGGTCAAAAATAGAAGCCATTGATATGCATACCTCTATACATATCTTTTCTTGCCTGTCTTTTACTCAGAACTCCAGACCACAAGCCTCTGCATCTGCTGTCCGATGGAACGTTCCTCCAGGTAGGTATCTGTTGGCCTGTATCCAACAGATACTAAGAGCAGAGCTCATCTCCGTAGAAGGGTGGTCCTTGACTTCCCCACGAAAATAGTGCCCTCTCTTCCATCTCCGCTCTTCTCCTCCTTGACTGCGTTTGCTTTACTTCTCATCTCTGACATCTGGCTGAACATTCACTTGTTAATTTGTTCACTGGCTGTTCCTCCCCAGAATACTGGGTAGATGGTGGCAGAGACTGCGTCTTTCAGAGTACTGTGTCCCAGCCCAGAGCAGAGCCTAGCACACAGCAGTCACCCAATAAATACTTAGTATAATCAATAAAAGGATGAAAGGACAATGAATTTATCATGTTTATCCTTTAAAGTCTGTACATGCAAATAAAGCTGTATCTTGTTCTCCTCAGTGGCTGGAGAATAAGGTCATCTCGCTTTTCCCAAGGTGACAGAAACTTTGGGTGTCTCCAGGTTCTCATTTTGTTGTGTGCGTGGGGGTGTAGGTGAGTGAGGCACGCCTTGAGCGTCTTATTCATGTATCAGCGTGCACCTGGGTAGGCATTTCTATAGGCTAGATTCCCAGAAGTGGAATTGTGTGGTCAAATGTAAACTTTTGATCAGAGTTGCTATAAATGTGAACTCCAAAGGCAGAATGTCCTCTTCATCAACACTGGATAATTAGAACTCGAATTAATTTGACACAATGTTCTAAGGCTTTTACATGTGCTGAGTTAATCCTTAGAAAAACCCTTCCAAATAATAGTATTTATATAGGATTTGCATGCTATCCCCAGTTTTAAGTGTTTTACAAAATATCTCATTTTGATCCTGTAGCAACTCTCTTGGGTAGATACTATTGTTATAATCGTTTTACGGATTAGAAACTGAGGCCTCAGACTCTGGAAATTTCTCCAGGATCAGACAATCAGAAAGTGGGACAGCCCAGACGGACCCAGAAAGTCCAGTCGCAGGGTCCACACTCTAAGTTACTCTGCTATCCTGCTTCTCCATGGCAGAACAATGATTGTCCCATTTTACACGGAGGGGGACTGAGATGCACAGAGGCTAAAAAACCCACCTGAAAGTATTATTAGTCTTTCTGCTGGTGGTTTAGCCGCTGAGTCGTGTCCAACTCTTGGGACCCCAGGGACTGTGGCCTGCCAGGCTCCTCTGTCCAGGGGATTCTCCAGGCAAGAATTGGGGTGGGTTGCAGTTTCTTTCCTCAGGGGATCTTCCCGACCCAGGAATTGAACTTGGGTCTCCTGCATTGTAGGCAGATTCTTTACCAACTGGGCTACAGGGGAAGTCTTAATCTTTTTAGTTGTTGCAAATATGACTGGTGAGAAATGGTACCTTGTGGTTTTAACTTTTCAGAGTATCTCTTCTGTTTTTAATATTTGGTAACAATATATTTTATTACTAGGGTAAGAGGATTTCTCAATTGAGAAAACACATATCCTGTTTAATAATACATGTCTATGAAACATGAGTTCTTTTGCCTGATCTGACTGATTAAAACAAATCCAGACTCTTTTTACTCCTAAAATATCTTTTAAATTTAATTAATTTCCAAATAATTTATTTTTGAGAGGTAAACCACAAAAAATATTTGAATCTACAAGTTGATAAACACCTCAATGCAATATGACTTTCTGATTGGGTCACCAACAAGGATCAGTGGGAAAAACTGGTGAAACCCACACAGTCTAGTTACCAGTATTGTTAATTTCTTAGTTTAATGCATATGGGTGTGTAAGATGTTACCAACAGAGAAAGCAGGGTGACAGGCACTCTTTTTATCAACTTTGTAACTTCTCTGTCAATCTAACATTATTCCAGATAAAAAGTTTTTAAAAGAGTGTTTAATGCTATTTTTTTCAGATCTATGAAGATACTCGTGATATGGGTTGTCAGACATGGGAAACACCTGGCTATGGTTACATTTTGGTAAAAAGGAAAAAAAATCGCTGTTATCCTTCTGCTGGACAAAAGGGTATATTTAGCCTCAGATTTTTTTGTGGTGACCTTTGTGTTCTGAAATGAATTAGAGGTTTATGTGTAAGAATGTAAAGCACAGGAAATCAGGAAGTGGACGGGATACCCCTTTCCTGCCATATTTCATTCGTTTTTGTGGAGCAGCGTCATCAGGAGGAAAGTTTGCTAGGTTTTTCCTTCATGACGTATCTCTTGAGTTCTGAAGGCAAGTGCACGTGGATACACATGGCCACCTCAACCAGAACCCTTGAAATTCCTGCGTGGAATTTCAACTTCCTGGGATAGCTGAATAACAAAAATAATGAGAACAATTTTAGTTGAATTACTATTTTAATGTGTTCTTTGTCTCTGCCTGTTTTGATTTAGAATAAATTACTTATCTTTTATTTTTTGGACTGTGAAAACCTTTTCTTTCATCTTAAATAAAATCGGAGAGGAATTCTGGAAAATAAGCCAGGTTTCCCAACCCATAACTTCTTTCTAGGATAAAATTTGAAAATGTACATGTATGTTTCTTTTGTTTGTTCTCTAAGGAATGAAGCATTTTCAAGTCAGATAAGAAAAAGGTCAATTTTCAGAGAATTCTGACTTCTTTCTCCTCATATATCCCAAGACCTTAACATGGTGTCTGGCACATAGTGGATGAAGGAAGAGAAGAAAAATGACATAATATTTTTACACTTAAGACCTTCAGCAAAGATAAAAGTACATTTTCTGCAAGAATGCTGGCATATTTGACAATGTGATTGAAGGAGAATATTTGCTGCCTTTGATATTTATTTTTAAAAAGTAGTCTTTAAACAATTTCCAAGCTAATAATGAGAGGAAGGTAGGTTATTTTCCCATTATTCCTTAGATTTGGCAATGTTTGACTTCCCAGAAATATTCAGTGCTTACATTTTGCTTTCGTTCATGAAATGAACATAGGGCTTCTGTTTGGGCTTTTATTTCAATGACATTTTAAAACAGGAGCATATGTTTCAAGAAGTAATTAGTGATTGTTTAATATAACCACCCCGCAGGCTGAAAGGCTGTAGGTCAGAATTGTTAACAGGCAGAGCAATGAAAAATAGTAAAGCATTAGCAGATAGCATAAATAGTCAAATCTGACCTCCAAAGGTCAAAAGAGAACTAAATAATTTGGTCACAGCCTTGGCTGATCTAAATCAATGCAATCCCAATTTCCTTTTTTGCTGGTTTGCCTTTGGTATTCCAGTCTAGTACTTGCCAGAAGTCAGAGACAGAGAGCGAGAGCAGGGTGGGTCTGCTCAGCGATATAATTTTACTACATGTGGGTGGTTTCAAAAAAACAATAGCCAGAAGTATTTCAGGAATCAAATGAAATTACTTAAACAGAAGCCTCTGTGGTTCTTCTGCTACTTGGCCTTGTTTCTCTAAGAATGATTTATGATGGCAACACCGATAGAAATCCATAATTAACTATGGAAGCATTTTGTATCTTAGGTTTCCCACATTTTTCTCATTGTGGGCGTCTTAGATTGAAAATGATACCCTTATCCAATAAAATGGAAAAGCAATAAAATCTGCAAATTGCTGGACCAAATGATGTTTTTAATCTTTAAAAAAAAAATCCTAATTTCTATCAGATTTCTATCCCCCCAAATTTTTAATCGAATTATTCCCTCCCTTCTGACTATGTCTGCCTTCTAGTTTTTCACGCAGGATCACATTTTTGTACATCTCCGACGAAGATAAAACACAGCTGTTCAAATGTATTTTTTAAAGTAATAAATTGATATCCAGTTTTGATTAGGAAAAGGACATTTAAAGGAAAAAAAAAATTCCTTTTTGTGATTACAAAAATCACGTTAAGACCCGGGGGGACTATGCCTCAGTGACAAAACAAATTTGCCACAAATCATTGTACAAAAGAACAGCAGGACCTGAGCCTAAACTCGGGGACCGCTCCTATTCATCGCTCATTTGTTTTGGAAACTCCAGCCTCCTCCTGCCATGCTCAATATCTAATTGGCATTCTGACCCTTCAGATAACTCAACATCTGCTACTCAGATGCATCTTGGAAACCCTTTGTTCCCCGCAGGCGGAGTTCAAGGGGCTCTCTTTACTGATACACAAGATTCACGCATGCCATTGTGTTCGCAACTCCCGGTGCAGAGTGGAGACAAAACTTCTGCAAGCCAATATGAAAAATTGAGCCACCTCCATATTCTAACCAAATCGCATTCAACAGATTTAAAACTATGAATGGCTGGAGCAGGGGGTGGTGAAAGAGCTAAACAGTCCAGCTTGACTTCTTTAATAAGCAACTGGGGGCTGCAAGCCGCACATCTATTTTGACTCCCGCTCGTTTAAATAAGTTTTGGCTCCTTAACCTCTGTTTCTCACGAGTATGAGCCAATGTCTGTACTCAAGTCTGGGATTTTGTGGGTGCACACACATGTGAGTGCTCTGTTGCTTCAGCCGTGTCTGACTCTGCGACCCCACGGACTGTAGCCCGCCAGTCCGTGGGATCCTCTGTCTGTGGGATTCTCCAGGCAAGAATGCTGGAGTGGGTTGCCACGCCCTCCTCCAGGGCATCTTCCCGACCCAGGGATAGAATTCAGGTCTCCTGCATTGCGGGCGGATTCTTTACCAGCTGAGCTCCCGAGAAGCCCCAGTGTGTGCATAACCTAACTGGGCGGGAGAGATTGGGACATTTGTTTCTGCAGTTTACTGGGAAATGAATTGTCCTTTTCAGCTGTTTTTTTTCTCCTTTGGTGTCTGTATTCTGCTAAGGGGTGGCCAATAGGTGTCCCTTACTCAGTTTTGATACTGATCTAAGGAAGGTCTTCTCAGAAACTATCCCTAACCACCCCACGCCCTCACCCCTGTGCCATTGCTAAGGATGGCTTTCATTGACCACAAGTTACAACCACCTGTCCAGGCAACTGACTTCTTCTTCTTCTTCTTTTTTTTTAAATTGACAGTTAGGTTTAGGGTCAGTAGGATAAGGTTTAACTTTCTTCCGGGAGGAACGAACTCAACATCAGTAGAAAAAGGTTTCGTCCTTTTGAATACTGAAAGTTAAAGTTTGGATCAGGCTGAAAGATTCTACTGCTAATAGCTTAAGGCTCAGAATTGGCCAACCTAAGGGCATGAGCTCCAGGCAAATAATCAGGAATTTGGGACATGTTTAAAAAATTAAATAACTGATTTTTCTTTTCCTGGCTTAAATGGTTAGGCTGGGCACTGCGGTATTTTGGTTCAAATCTCTGCTCTGCCCGATTCTAACTAGGAGTCTTTTAAGCAAACATTTAAGCAAATGTTCGCCTTTATGAAATGTGGGTGATTCTCACTTCACAGGATGACTTGCGTTAAGTCACATAAAGTGTTTAGCTCACTGTCTTGTTTAGCTCAGTGTCTTATTAATCGTGCAGTAAATTATAATTATTGTTGTTAGAGTCTTTTTGACCCAAAGTTGAAAGAAATTTCATGCCAGCTCCCCAAAATTGTAGTGTTCTCTTGCAATAGCATGGAGTTTCTCTGGTTTCTACAAGAGCAAACTGCCAGTCTTATAAAAATTATTATTAATGATGTTCTTTTCTTTCATGGTTTCTGCCAGTTCTTCCTTCAAAACTTTCAGCTGGCCTTTTCCTACCTTCAGTTACAACAGCCGACACTTTCTAGGCAAGATGTCTGCATGAGGTTCCTTCCCTGTTTCTGAGACTCATTCAGGAACAGTGTTTCTAGAGCTCTGAGTGCTTACCCGCTAGCTTTCCTTTGCTAATGAGTGGAAACAGCTGCATGAGCAATGGCTTTTTGTTTGTTTTTCACCCATCATTGTCATTTTTAGATTTATTATTTTCCAGAGCTTCTGAAGAGGAGGTAACATCCCAATACCCAGAGATTTGCTTTAACTACACCTTTTCCTGGGCTAACAGCTGAGGGCACAAAATGAATGGGATATGCTCTCTGTTCAGGAGAAATGTACAGCAGCAAGGGTCAAAGCCCCAAACTAGGTATTTAATTTCTTTCCTTATAAAGACCTTTAAAAGATGTCATTTGCTACCCAGCAAAAGGATCTGGTACTAAGGTGAGGCAGAAAATTTAGGAAGACACCAAAAAACTCAGTCTCAAGGTGAGTGATATTTTAATGCAATGCTTTTTAAAAAATGTAATGTTTTGATCTGCCCCTTTCTAGCCATGAGGCTTTAGGCAAATTCTCATCTTTTGTATCACTGTTTCTTCCTTTGTGAAGTGGGGGTAATATTTACCTTGCAGGGTTGTGGAAGATTAAATAACACATATGAAGTTCAGTGCCTTTAAAAAAAAACCCCACAATGAACAAAATGTCAAAATTCTGGATAAAGACTGGATCTATGAGGAAGATTGCACTGAGGAAATTTTGAAAAAAAAAAAAAAAAGCTAAATGGGTCATTTGAAGCTAAATAATTACTCTTTAATAATAATTATGATTTCAAAGAAGGACAGGGCAGCAAGCCTTGTGACTCTCCTCTTTCCCTTCCCTGCTTTTCTGCTCTCTCTTGTCAGAAAGTAGGTACAGGCCAGGGCACAGAATCTAAAACTCGATTGCCTCAAGTTTAACCTCTGGATCTACCCCTTGTTGGCTGGATGAGCTTGGGAAAGTTACTTAACCTCTCTGAGCCAGGTGAGGATGAAATAAGATGCGTGCAGAGCCGGCACCCAGCAAGAGGGAGCAGGTCTTGCTGCTCAGAGGCAGTGCAACTCAGATTGTTTTAGTTGACTCCACGTTTGCTTGTCATCACCAGCTCATCACTTTCAGAAGGTTTTCTGGACTTCACCAACCCAACTGAGAATGTGTCCGTGATTCAGAGAGCTTAACAGACCCAAGTGCCACAAGACTTGGTAAATGTTCACACGATCACGACCATCCTTTAGAACGTCTTAAAAAGATTATCGTCACCATCACCATTATTAAATTTGGATAAAATTGTTCAAACTCTACCCAATGAGCAGAATGACAAGCACAGTGAATGCTCCAGGCTACAGACTACAGGCGACAAGCCAGACTTCAGAATTATTAAGATTTTGTTGCACTTGCTCAGCTAGGCTCGTCTCCTCCCCGCCTCCCATTCCTACCTATAGAACCTTAAAGGGCGACCTAGGGACTTCGCTGTCGGGTCCAGTGGTTAAGACTCTGCGTTTCCAACGCAGTGGGTGCAGGTTCCACCCCTGGTCCAGGAACTAAGATCCCACATGCCACACAGGCAAAAAAAAAAATTAATTAAAAGTAAAAATTTTTTAAAAGCATGTCATAGAATTCATGACTTTTCACCCTACATATGTTAGTATTCAGATAGAAAAAAACCAGTTTATTCAGGGGAAAAACCACGCGAGGCCATTGTCACTTCTATTAACAAAAGGGACAATAATTCCTTGGCACCACCTGGTCCATCTTAGAGTGGTCCATGTCATCTCAAAAACGTCTCCCTCACTCTTGGTTTGTCGGAGTCGGGTCCAAAAGGAGGTCCAGCCCCTGTGCTCAGCCGTCACCAGAAACCCTTTCTTTTAGGAGCTCCCAGCAGGCGACTGTTGAACCCCTGACATCCTCTGCTTCCCTCGCCCCCTGTGCACAGAACCAAAACAAAAAAATCCCGACCTATTTTTCAAACATGTTTATCCAAGAGAAAGGGTGGAGCGAGCGCCTGAAGCTGGGAGGCTGTGGGGCCGGGGGGCGTGTGGTCCCTGCAGCGCGGTGCAGCCTCCTGGCGCAGCCCACCTCACATCCAGGTGTTGGGCCCCAGACCCACTCCGGCCATTGTTCACCGCCCCCCTGTGGATTAATCCCCTGTCAGTCAGGCCAGAGATGCTCTCGGGGAGACAGGCCTGCGTAGCATCCCATGTGTCAAATCTCCTTTGATACTCTTTATCTCCCCTTATCCTTTCGGACGCACCATGACGCCTCCGCCCTTCACAGCCCGGGGACTAACGCCCCTGGTTTGCAGGGGAGGCGGGGGGCTTTCTCTCTCTTTTTGACGGACATCACTGTTGATCTGATAAGACATTTCTTCAGCGGAATCAAGGGACCAACTCCGAGAGCCGCGAGTCAGGGATTCAGTCGCAGTTACAAGGCGCTAAGTGGCTTTGCCTTTCACTTTGACTGCAGAGATCCTGTTGATCTCGTCAAAACTAGAGACTTCCTTTTTTAGGGGGCTGGGGGCGGGGTCGTTCAGGAGGAGTGAAGCCTGAATAGAGTTTCAAATGCATGTCCCAGTTAAATGTTGTCGTGTGCTAAAATTTCATTTCTAAAATATTATAACTATTTATAGGAGGAAAGACATGCGGGTCACATATGCTATTGTACAATAAATATAAATGTAGTAATATTAATATTGAACCCATGTATTTGGTTGATTTTTTTTTTTTCCCTTTGTGGCTTCCCAGGTGGCTCACTGGTAAAGAATCTACCTGCAATGCAGAAGGCTCAGGTATGATACTTGGGTCAGGAAGATACCCTGGAGAAGGAAATGGCAACCCACTTTAGTATTCTTGCCTGGGAAATCTCCTGGACAGAGGCGCCTGGCGGACTGCAATCCATGGGGCCACAAAGAGTCGGACACGACTGAGCGACAGCATGCATGCTGCTTCTATTACCTTTTACACTTACAGCATGATTGTCTTACAATTTAAAAATCAAATTTAAATTACATAAGCAATGCATACATCCAGTTCATACCTAAAAACATTCATGTTTCAGAGAGAAAGCTACAAGTTCTTGGTGACTGCTTCTAAGTCCCCATCTCCACAAAAGGTAGCTGTTGTTGTCAGCTTGTGCACAATCACAGTCTTTATTTCCATGCTGCTGCTGCTGCTGCTGCTGCTGCTAAGTCGCTTCAGTCGTGTCCGACTCTGTGAGACCCCATAGACGGTAGCCCACCAGGTTCCTCCATCCATGGGATTTTCCAGGCAAGAGTACTAGAGTGGGGTGCCATTGCCTTCTCTGATTTCCATGCATGGACATCCACATACATGTCCTAGACTTAGATTTTAGCTCTTTCTTGTGACTCCATTCCTGACTCCACAGCTTATGGGCACGTAATTGCTGCCCAATGGAGACGATGGTAATGCACTGTTAGGAGCTACCAAAAAGTATTAATATACTGATTTATGGATGTTTGTTATATAGAATCTAGGCAACTGCACAGATCTTCTTGGTAGAGAAACTTCTATTTCCTTTGCTAGACACAATGCCAAAATGATACTGAAGAGCAATGGGTTGTAGGACGATGCTGAAATGATAATTCTCACCTCTGACCTCAAACCTTTCTAGAAGTGCCTATTGGATGAAAAGTTGAATGAAAATTCCTGAAACAGAGATTCCCCATCACCTCTTACTTCTCCCTTCTCTCATTCATAACATTTTGTATCATTTTCCTGCCATTTCTCCTCTTAGTAAACATCATGAAGAGAAGATGGTATTGGAATAAGAGTTCTCAACCAACAGAACTCTCCTAGTAGAAAATAAAAAAGTGTTTCATTTAACATATGACTTTTTTCCTTGAGGTTTCCCTATTTTTTTTTTTCTGACTATATAGAGATTCTGCTGGTTTTAAGAAATAGTTACCACTGGTTAAACTCCTGATGTCATCTGTCCTGGCCATGCACACAGGATCAGGGACTTAAAACAGTCAACACAGATATTTTTTTATCCCTTCCTAATTTAGATCAAAGCATCAAAAATCTGAGGGCTTTCCAAGTGGCATTAGTGGTAAAGAACACACTTGCCAGAGCAGGAGACAGACGTAAGGGACTCAGGTTGGATCCCTGGGTAGGGGAGATCCTTTGGAGAAGGAAATGGCAACCTGCTCCATTATTCTTGCCTGGGAAATCCTGTGGACAGAGGAGCCTGGCGGCCTATAGTCCAGGTGGCTGTAGGGAGTCAGACATGACTGAGCGACTGGCCGTGCACGCTTGGGCCAGACACACAAAAGAGTTCACGGTGTGGTGGGAATGTGGGTCACAAAGCTGAGCGTAGATGAATCAAGCAGCCGACGGCAGGATGGCACTGACGGCAACGTCTGTGCTGAACTAAAACCGGTACTTGGGTAGGAAGTGATTGAGGGCACAAGGACTAACGTGGATCTCAGGGGTGGGGCCCTGGAGGGCTCTCCAAGGATGGGAATTCCGAGTTGAAACCTGAATGATGAGATTAAGTAAATGTGGGGGGAAGGGCATTCCGGGAGGCAGGGGTAGCATATACCCAGCCCCTGCTCTGGGAGCCTGCTTGGCACGTTCATGGGTAGCAAAGGAGGGAGGTGGGGGCAGAGCCCGTGATCGAGGCCACTCTGCATCCTATGGAGCTTATTCTAAGCCCTCTGGGAAGCCGAGGGTGGGATATAAGCCAGGGAATAGAAATCCCACTGCAGCACGTTGCTGTGTGTGGGGGTCTGCTGAAAGACCTCGGCGAGTGAGGAATTTGGCACAAGAGCTGTTTGACTCCCAGGGTCTTGAAAACCACCTTGCAGGATCTCCTGCAAAGCCCCTTCCGTGGGGCTACCACGCGGGTGTCCTACACACCGCATCATAGCAGAGGGCAGTGCGTTTGAACACTTTATGCAAATTTAAGTTCTGAAGGTAGGGCCGAAGCGCTGGTAAAGCGTTCACTACTTTATTTAGAATTCAGCTTTCAGCTTTTCTTGGCCAAAGCATACTACCTCAAAGGGTTGAATAGGTCCTGATAAAATTAGCATTTCAGAAGAGAAGAATGGAGTAGACGGAAGCCTCACTTATAGGAATAGGAGACTTTGAGGGAGCATGTCAGCATGGTATTATGCAGAGGATGACCAGTCTTTGATAAAAACCCCCAGCATAACAGGGACTCATCTGAAGACTGGCTCTTTTTTTTTTCTCTCCTTTTTTCCCATCTTTTGGCCTTGAGCACAGCATGTGAGAATCTTGGTTCCCTGACCAGGGATGGAACCCATGCCTCTGGCATTGGCAGAGTGGAGTATTAACCCCTGGACTACCAGGGAAACTGGCTCATTTGGTGGCTTTTGAGGAGGGACCTTGGGAAGCTGGGGACTGAGAGAGGACTTCTTCCTCCTGAGAAAGGACTTTTGTGCCTTTTCCACCTCTAATGAAATATGCGGTGGTTTTAGTCCTAAGTCCGGTCCAACTCTTGCACCCCGTGGAGCGTAACCCGCCAGGTTCCTCATTCCATGGGATTTTCTCGGCAAGAATACTGGAGTGGGTTGCCATTTCCTCCTCCAGGGGATCTTCCCGACCCACAGATGGAGCCCGCGTCTCCTGTGTCTCCTGCTTGGCAGATGGATTCTTTACCACTGAGCCACCAGGAAAGTCCAAAATGAGACTATACTACCCCCAATCCCTGCTGGGTCTGACCCCTGGTGAGGGAACTAACACCCCACGTGCTGCAGGCAACTAGGCCTTGGCACCATCACTAAAAGATCCAGCATGCCGAGCTAAGACCTGATGCTGGCAGGCAGAAACATTTTCTAAAAGCTAGAGTTATATACGTAAAATTTCTACTCATTTTTATCAGTTAAAGGGCCAAACTTCCAACTAGGACATCGTCTCTGATAGATCTCAAGCTGGTTAATTTTTTTAAGTTGCAAGAATGCTTTTCATGATTGTAACACCATTGAGTGCCTACTAAGTACACAGCCTTTGCTACATTCTTCTGTACAGCAAAAGCTTTCTTAATCAAAAGCAGGATGAATGGCAAATAACACACAAATTAAACCCTTTGTTGATTACGTGCCACATTCCATCTACTAGGTTCCCTCACGGGTGCTTCTGTTGTTATTTAGAGAGAATTCTATGAAATCATCACTAAGACTTCATTGACTTGGAGTGATTTATTTTTGGGGGGAAAACCAGATGTTTGGGATGGCTGATAACGCATGAAAAGCTCTTTCTTTGCTGTTTGTTTTCTCAGGGTGAGTTAGGCGATGATGACAAATATTAAGGTACCACCTTGCCCCATCCTACTGACAGGCCTGTGACTGATCTTTTTTTATCTGTTAGTTGAAAACGCACACCAAATCCCAGGGACAGGGGAGCCTGGTGGGCTGCCATCTATGGGGTCACACAGAGTCGGACATGACTGAAGCGACTTAGCAGCAGCAGCAGCGGGCGTATGTGTAGTTCAAGAAGTTAATTGAAATTTAGATCGCTAACTTATCCTCTGTACCTTTAAATTTTTTAAACAACAACCCCTCGTGCCCACACTACACACACCCACATCCACACGCACACTTATACAATCTGTTGGAAATTTGTTTCTGAAGGGCCAGTGGCTCAGGAGAAAAGAAAAGGCAGTGTGCTTTGGCCGTTTGGTTTGAATAAATGGTACAACTGCTATTTGTATATTTTAAAAATTCCAAATCTTATTGAATTAGATAAGTGGACTCCGGAGAAGGTGAGTGAAAAACTGAACCACTTGTGTGGCTAATTTCAGAAATTTAAAGAAAATACAAACTTGGGAATGTCGCATTCCATGGTTCTAAGGCACGAAGCAGAAGGCGGTGGCCTCGACCACCGGCTCGATGTTTCACCTCGTCTAGGACCATCCCACGGGATTCCATGGCAGAGTGACACTACTCCAGGAACTGAGCTCAGTTCAGTGCAGTCGCTCAGTCGTGTCCGACTCTTTGTGACCCCATGAATCTCAGCACGCCAGGCCTCCCTGTCCATCACCAACTCCCGGAGTTCACTCACACTCACATCCATAGAGTCTGTGATGCCATCCAGCCATCTCATCCTCGGTCGTCCCCTTCTCCTCCTGCCCCCAATCCCTCCCAGCATCAGAGTCTTTTCCAGTGAGTCAACTCTTCGCATGAGGTGGCCAAAGTACTGGAGCTTCAGCTTTAGCATCATTCCTTCCAAAGAAATCCCAGGGCTGATCTCCTTCAGAATGGACTGGTTGGATTTCCCTGCAGTTCAAGGGACTCTCAAGAGTCTTCTCCAACACCACAGTTCAAAAGCATCAATTCTTCGGTGCTCAGTCTTCTTCACAGTCCAACTCTCACATCCATACATGACCACAGGAAAAACCATAGCCTTGACTAGAGGACCTTATTCGGCAAAGTAATGTCTCTGCTTTTGAATATGCTATCTAGGTTGGTCATAACTTTACTTCCAAGGAGTAAGCGTCTTTTAATTTCATGGCTGCAGTCACCATCTGCAGTGACTTTGGAGTCCCCCAAAATGAAGTCTGACACTGTTTCCCCATCTATTTGCCATGAAGTGATGGGACCGGATGCCATGATCTTTGTTTTCTGAATGTTGAGCTTTAAGCCACCTTTTTCACTCTCCTGTTTTACTTTCATCAAGAGGCTTTTAGCTCCTCTTCACTCTCTGCCATAAGGGTGGTGTCATCTGCATATCTGAGGTTATTGATATTTCTCCCAGCAATCTTGATTCCAGCTTGTGTTTCTTCCAGCCCAGCGTTTCTCATGATGTATCTGCATATAAGTTAAATAAGCAGGGTGACAATATACAGCCTTGACGTACTCCTTGTCCTATTTGGAACCAGTCTGTTGTTCCATGTCCAGTTCTAACTGTTGCTTCCTGACCTGCATACAGATTTCTCAAGAGGCAGGTCAGGTGGTCTGATATTCCCATCTCTTTCAGAATTTTCCAGTTTATTTTGATCCACACAGTCAAAGAACCGAGCTAGAAGCCCCCAAACCCCAGCACTGGGTGGGGGTTTCTTAGCCAACGAACAATGCTCCTTCAGCCTGCACCGGTGGTTGGAGATTGGGGGACCCAGCCCTCAACTGAGCCACCCTTGACAGTTTCTGATTTTTTTTTGACAGTTTCAGGTTAATTTCTGCTTTGGTGGTACCCCCAGCCCCTTGTGAGTTTTCAGATGACCTGCTCCTCACTTTCCAACCCCAGACACCGAATCGGTGGGACGCGCAGGCACCTCAGGTGGCATTCTCAGTGAGAGGACTCTATATGGCAGAGCTCATCATTTTTTTGGAAATACCGTGAGCCTCCATACCCACTGAGGAACGTCCCTGGGGGTGGGAAGGCTTTTTTCCTCTTTGCGTCTTTAAATGTGAATGGACGCCTTTGATGGGTCCAGCCACATGGCTGTGGGGTGAGGCCCCACTGAGCTCTGATGCAGGCCCTGAGGCTGTGTCAACATGGCTAAAAATAGTGGAAAGTTGAAAGATTCCCTCAGTCAACACAGACAGGTTTGCAGGGGGAAGGTGGTGCAATCGATGGCATGGCTTGAATAGGTTTCTCCTGCTAGTTCATTTATTATTAACATTTGAACATCCACAATAAGGCAAACAGCTTCTATCTTGTGCCTAGTAGGGTTCTAAATTGCTTTATAAATACGAACAGGCTTGATTTTCATTGTAACTTTTCCTTTCTTCATTTTAAAAAATATTTTTTACTTGTTGGCCCAGGTCTTAGTTGTGGCAGGTGGGAGCTAGTTCCCTGATCAGGGGTCGAAGCGGGCTCCCTGCTCTGTGAGTGCTGACTCCTAACCTCTGGACCACCAGAGGCGTCCCATAGGAACTTTCCTTGTCTTACATTCTAACGAGGAGGGAATTGCCAACTGGTGGTCTCTAGGCCCCCTCTGACCCACAGATGGATTTTTGTCTCGCAAAGAGTTTGAAAGCTTGGCAAAACGCATATAAAATTTCAGCTCCTGCCTATTCTTAAAGATGGGAAAGAGTTCGTGACTTGGGGCCTGCGCTTCTGCTTGGAGAGCACTGGGGAAAGTGAGGTGGTCCCCAGGCAGAAGGGCCAGGAAACGCACACGCGCGCAGACGCCCCTGGATGGGGACTGGCTTTCTGGGCCTTCAGAGTTCCCACGGTTCAGATCTGTGTCTGGGCCTCGTGATCGCTGACTGGCGACACTGGTGTTTCAGAGCTGTTGGAGTTCGTTGAAGGGGGCAGATCTTTGATGGTGGTGGTGGGGAGGGGTTGGGGAAGTGGAGGAGCAAAGTATGTATTAAGTGAACAAATGAATGGGGTCTCTGGGCTTGAGCGGAGCGCTCTGGGTGGAGAGAGGGACAGAATGAGAATGGTTTCCCCAGGAGAAGGGACGAGCAATGTCTAGTGTGGTGTCTGAGGGGAGGGCTCTGGAGTCTGGCTGCCTGGGTCTAAGCTGCATCTGCATAAGCTTGTGGTCTCTGCAAGTCAGTGCACCATCTGCACAGCAGGGCTAAGCGAACCAGCTGCCCCACCAGGGAGCTACCCGGATGGAGCAAGAAGTGAAGGACCTGCACACAGTAGGTGCTCAAAAAATGCTGGCTCCGAAAATCCCTTTTAAAATGCTCCTTTTATGAAATTTAAATAATAGTCTGGAGTTTGGTTAATACTCTACACGACTGAGCGACTGAACTGAACTGACCAATGTTGGTTCCTTAACGGTTACCATGAGGTTTCTGTATGCTGCTGCTGCTGCTGCTAAGTCGCTTCAGCCGTGTCCGACTCTGTGCAACCGCACAGACGGCAGCCCGCCAGGCTCCCCCGTCCCTAGGATTCTCCAGGCAAGAACACTGGAGTGGGTTGTCATTTCCTTCTCCAATGCATGCAAGTGAAAAGTGAAAGTGAAGTTGCTCAGTCGTGTCCGACTCTTTGCGACCCCATGGACTGCAGCCCAGCAGGCTGCTCCGTCCATGGGATTTTCCAGGCAAGAGTACTGGAGTGGGGTGCCATCGCCTTCTCCGGAGGTTTCTGCATAGTAGCTTATATATATATATACACGCTGTGCTGTGCTTAGTCGTCCAGTTGTGTCCAGCTGTTTGTGACTCCATGGACTGTAGCCCGCCAGGCTCCTCTGTCCACGGGGATTCTCCAGGCAAGAACACTGGAGTGGGTTGCCATGCCCTCCTCCAGGGGATCTTCCCAACCCAGGGACTGAACCCAGGTCTCCCTCATTGCAGGCAGATTCTTTACTGTCTGAGCTACCAAGGAAGCCCATATATATATATATATATACACACATATATATGTATGTGTATATATATATATTTTATGATTACTTTAAGTTGTTGATCCCTTAATTTCAAATGCATTTTAAAAATCTTGCATTTAGAGACTTTCTTGGTGGTTCAATGATTAGGACTCAGGGCTTTCACTGCTGTGGTCCTGGGTTCAAGCCCTGGTCGGGGAACTAAGATTCTATAAGCTCCGGGAAAAAAAAGGCAAAAAAAGAAAAAAAACCCAAACCCTGCATTTATATTCTTCTCTTCTTACAATTACCAACAACTGTTTTTGATATCATATTTTATGCTTCAATGTCTGCTTCTTCCCAGTGACCAACGTGTCGCTGGTGAGGGTGAGCAGGGTGAGGGGTAAATGGGGACTCTCTGTACTATTCCTGCAACTTTTCTGTTAATCTATGAATAAAATGATGAGACAATAAAAGGTATATTTAAAAATCACATTTGTGTATAAACAATACATGTCCCTTTCATCACTGGCAATGCCAAATAATTACTGAAATTAAGAAAGTCCTCAAACATACCCTCAGCTTTTCACACACTGAGGCCACAAAACCTGCATATGCCATAATTTCACAAATGGCTTTTTAAAACATGTGGCAATTTTGGGAAACAGCGCTTTCCAAATCACTGGCTGCCCCAGTGTCATGATGTCATCACCTGCTAGCCAGCCAGGGGTTTTGTCTATTCAACCATTTATTTCGCTCAGTTGTTCAGTTCAGTTCAGTAGCTGTGTCATGTCTGACTCTTTGCGACCCCGTGAATCGCAGCACGCCAGGCCTCCCTGTCCATCACCAGCTCCCGGAGTTCACTCACACTCACGTCTATCGAGTCTGTGATGCCATCCAGCCATCTCATCCTCGGTCGTCCCCTTCTTCTCCTGCCCCCAATCCCTCCCGGCATCAGAGTCTTTTCCAATGAGTCAACTCTTCGCATGAGGTGGCCAAAGTACTGGAGCTTCAGCTTTAGCATCATTCCTTCCAAATAAATCCCAGGTCTGATCTCCTTCAGAATGGACTGGTTGGATCTCCTTGCAGTCCAAGGGACTCTCAAGAGTCTTCTCCAACACCACAGTTCAAAAGCATCAATTCTTCGGTGCTCAGCTATGATCCCCCAAGCCAAATGAGAAAGCATGATTTTAAAGAGGTCTACAAGGATGGACGTGCTAGGCATGTGAAACTTAAGTTTCAAAGGCCCCTTTTGTGGCCAAGTAGGTTTGGGATGGGGCCCAAGAACTGCATTTCTGTGGGAGTTCCCTGGCAGGCCAGTGGTTAAGACTTGGTGCTTTTGCTGCTGGGGCCCAGGTTTAATCTCTGGCTGGGAGCTGAGATCCTGCAAGCTGCACTGTGCAGCCAGAAAAACAAAAACCAGAAAGTAGATGAGGTTGTGCATATGCAGTGCTTATCGAGATGACTGGTGCTTGGTAAAAGTAAACCATCATTACTATCTTCATGCCTCAGTCTTACCAACCTTGAAAATGGGTCTATGGGAGGATTAAATGAGATATTTTGTGCAAGTCCTTGGTTCATGCATGTCACTTGTGATGAGTATTATTCCATAGGTGTACAACATACTTGTCATCAATGACAACTATTCTGATGGTGCCCAGGGTGAGCAGGAGCCCTGGCTTCCTTTCCTAGGAGCAGCTACAGAATTGGCAGGACCCAGTGTGAAATGAAAGTATTGGGGCCTCTTGTTAAAACCTGATTAAGAGGGATTTCTCTGGTGGTCCAGTGGTTAAGACTCTGTGCTTCCAAAGCAGGGAGCACAAGTTCAATCCCTGGCCAGGGAACTAGGATCCCACATGCCACAGCTAATAAGTAAAACAACAACAGCAAAAATTGTTGAGAATTTCAAAGAGGCCTTCCCAGCGGCTTAGTGGTAAAGAATTGGCCTGCCAGTGCAGGAGACGTGGGTTCAATCCTTGGGTCAGGAATATCCTCTGGAGGAGGAAATGGCAACCCACTCCAGTGCTCTTGCCTGGGAACTCCCATGGACAGAGGAGGCTGGTGGGCTACGGTCCACGGGGTCACAAAAGCGCTGGACACAACTTAGGGAATGAACAACAATAAGAATTCCAAGATGGTAACAGCAGAGCCTTAAGTCAAGCGTGCGGCCCTTCTGAGCATGAGAGCAGCTGGGATGACCCTGAAGCTGGCCCTGTCCTCTCCCAAGGTCATCTGGGCAGAGAGCTGGTGTCCGGCCTTGGAGAAGGGTGGTTATGAAAGCCTCGTCTGTTCCTTCACGCATTCGGGTGCTCCCTCCTTCTAACTGATTCCAGGACCTTGGAATTCCGCCTGACCCCTAAGGCTGCTCCTAATGCAATCAGGGAGACACTAGATCCCCAGTCAGCCCCCAAATCAAAGGCCGGGACAAAATCTTGGATAAATTACAGCTGTTATAAAGAAGCCACCTTTCACCTTGCTCCCGTATTCCTTCTGTTTATAGTCGTAACTCAGTGAAGCCCGCAACATTTGCCATTGATAAACCTGGCTGGGTGAGCAAGCCTGATGGGTTAACAAGGACAAATAGAGCAGCTTCAAAAGAAAGGCCAAATCATACTTTTAAATATCCAAGTCTGTTTTTTAAAGGAATGTGGGGTCATATAGAGAGATGCGGCTTGGAAGAACATTTGTCCATAAGACTGTTGAATGACTTTGCAAGATGAAGCCAGCTTGTGCGCTGCATGTGAGCGGGCGGGCCTCTCCAAAATGCTCGCCCTTCCTCTGCTGCCAACGCTGCTCCTGTCCTGCAGGAACAGGAAGCACACCACCTCCCACGCCAGCACCTTCACTGGCAGTCTGCGTTCCCCGAGCACTAGCATCAGGCCGGGGCCCTGCCAGGGGCTTGACAAGGGTGACCTCCTTTCGCTCGCTCAAATACCCTCTGGTTACCAAGTGACCCAAGTTCACTAGAAGTGGGTAAGCAGGTTTCCAGCCTGCCTGTTTGATAAACCTGTATCCTTTTTTAAAAATTTTATTTTTTATTTTAATTGGAGAGTAATTACAACATTGTGTCGCTTTCTGCCATACATCACCATGAATCAGCCACAGCTATACATATGTCCCTGCCCTCCTGAACCTCCTTCCCACCTCCTCCTCCATCCTGCCTCTCTAGGTTGTTACAGGGCACAAGATTTGAGTTCCCTGCGCCATACAGCAAATTTCCACTGGCTATCTTAATTTAACATATGGCGATGTATACCAAACCTGTGTTCTTAGCCACCATCCAATAGAGTCATCTGGTCATACAAATGTGAGTGACAAAAAAAAAAAAAAAAAGATGCCGGAATAACCAACATATATGTATATGATCCAAATTGTGCCAAGGCTTTGTACATATTGCGTTTGTACCTCACAGGTTTTGTGCGGGAGATAGATTATTATTATCCCCATGAGACAGATGAGGAAACCACGGCTTGGGGAAGGTGAGTGCTAAGGGCCACACAGCTTTGTGGGTCAGCAGTTATCTCAGCTCGAGCTGCTGCCGTAAGCTACTACAGGCGGGGTGGCATAGTGACAGACTGACTTCTCACAGTTCTGGAGGCTGGGGTGTCCAAACTCAAGGTGCCAGCAGATCCTTCCTGGTTTGCAGATGGCAGAGAGCGGAGAGAGAGAGGAGGCAATCTTCCGAGTTTTTCTTCTTGTTAGGGCACTAATTCTGTCCTGGGGGCTTCACCCTCACGACTTAATCAGTTCCCAAAGGCTCTACGACCAAATACCATCATACTGGGGGTTAGGGTTCCTGCATATAACTTTGGGAAGGGCACAGGCATCAGTCCATAACAGAAGTCACAGCTTAATGGACTTCCCTGGTGATCCAGGGGCCAAGAATTCGCCTGCCAATGCAGGGGACACAGGTTTGAGTCCTGGTCTGAGAAGATGCCACATGGCAAAGGGGCGCTAAACCCATGAGCCACAACCACTGAGACTGCGCGCCCTAGAGGCCACGCTCTGCAGCAAGAGAAGCCAGCGCGGTGGGAAGCCCGCACATCACAGAGAGCAGCCCCCGCTCGCCACAGCTGCAAAAGTCCGTTCGCAGGAATAAAGACCCAAGGCAACCAAATTAAATTAATTTTAAAAGTTATAACTTAAGAAATCAGAAAAGAGGAATTTATTTACTTTCTTTGCAGCAAGGGAGAATAGTGCTGCCAACTGTTGAATTTCCACTTAATTTTTTTGTTCAACATGGAACATGTTTGGTCTTCAGTGCTCCAGACACAAACAGTGAGGGGTACAGGGACACGCAAGTCTTCAAAATCCTGAAGCCACAGCAAGGGAAAAATAGGCAGCTTGATGTCAGTGATGAAAGAGTTAAAAATCCTCTTGTTAGCCTCAGACATTGCAAAACCAGGCCAGCAACATTTTTTTTTTTCCAGAAAAGGTTATAAGTAAACACAGTATGTAATAGATCTGTACCGCCTAATTCTAAGCCATGGTGGGCGTCGGAAGGTTACAGAAAATGCAAGACAGGTAGCGTCTGAGGACTGAGGGTGACAGAGGTTTTCTTTTTCTTTTGATAGATTTTTCTTTTTCATTTGGAGAATATTCAAATCAGCTGAAAAGTACAGAACACAGTATAACAAACACTTATAGTCCCACTGCCCCCAATCAGCAAATATGATCCTTCTGTTGTAATCTTGGATATTTTAAAAATAAAACATAAAACATCACCAATTAAGCCAAGCCCAACTTTTTCTCAAGGCCTCCCCCAGAAGCGATTGTGATCATGAAATTTATGTTTCCTTTTGACCTATGCTATGTTACAATAATTTTAACATTCTGTGTGTATACCTCTATATATCTGTATCTTTAAATGTTATAAGTGAATTTATAGAAAGAGTTTCTTGTTCTTGAGATGAGTCATGTTGATACATATGATTCTTTTCAATCTCGGGATCATATTTCCTCTCAGAAACATATCACGTTCTATTTATCCTTTCTTGGACGGGGGGATATTCGGGCTGTTTGCGATATTTTGCTTTTCCAGCAGCGCTATGAGCCTTGCGATGACCTCGTGACATCTGTTGGTGTGTGTTCCTAGCTTGTCTGGGGTGGACATACGCAGGGTTCCCTCCTCTCCAAAGTGTCTCGGTGAAACTTAGTCCTACTCTGAGTCCCTGCCTTTGATGCGGGGACAAGTCAGCTTACAGTACTCACAGAGCCCAGCACTCTGCCCAGCCTGAGACCCAGCAGACTGGCTGGAGCCCACCCTTGCCTCCGCTCCCTGCTGCAGTCACCGTCCCCGCTCCTGGAAGCTGCAGGCCCTCCAGCCCCGGACCCCCACCACCTGGCCCCTCCAGCCCTGGACCCCTATACCTGGCCCCTCCAGCCCCGGACCCCCACCACCCGGCCCCTCCAGCCCCGGACCCCCACCACCGGGCCCCTCTGAGCCGCGCTGCAGAGGCTCCGGGCCTCCCCCCAGAGCTGAGCTGGCCCGTCGTCACCACTGGTCTCGACGACGTGTGTGAAACATGGTTGCTGCATCCACGGAACTGGACTTCTAGCTTCCCTTCCTTTTAAAACTTCAGAACTGGTGCTTCACTCAGCTATTAGATCACTCGCAAGTATCTTCAGGACAATTTGAGTAAGTGAATCTACCTTTTCAATCGTAAACTTGATGAAATCAAAATTCAGATCAAATCTTTCCCATGCAAATTTAGTGTCCAGATAGATATGCTGCCGCTACAAAATCTGTACCAGACTGCAAAGACTTGGTGTGAAAAAAGAAAAAAAAAAAAGTAAAAAATCTCCTATGTTAGTTTTTCCAAAACATTTTTGAAAGGATCATGTTTCGGAGACACTGAGTTTAGTAAAAATAAAATATGTTATCACAATGCGTCTCCATTGTTTCTGTTCACCCTTTTTAGCCTGGCTACTAGAAAATTTAACATTACACATGAAGTCGTTTATAACAAAAGGTATTATTCAACACATGTAAAAACAAGTAAGTAAAATGAAAAGAAATTTAAAAACAGAGCTTTGAAAACTCAAAGAAAATAAAAATGATAATACAAGTGAAATAAAAGATATAATCACAATAAAATATAACTTTAAAAATATTTAAGTATTAATGAGTATAATTAATATTTTAGAATATTTATTCAAATAAAAATAACCTTCAGTTATTTCCACCCATTTCTTTTTCCCTCTTTAATGCTGGCCACTAGAAAGTTTGCACTGCTTATATGGCTTGCATTATATTTTGAAGGCAGAGCTCTGGAGAGCTGGCTCCTCACTCAGCTCTTTGCTGTAACATCAACTTTTCAATGACGTTTCTCCTCACCATACAAACTTGAGGCCCCCACCCCATGGCCTTGTCTATTCTCATCACAGCACTTATCGCCACCTGCCCTTCTGGGGTGTTTCTATGGTGCTTTTCTCAGCACGGGACATAAATGAATATCTCGATAGGAGTCCTCCAACTCTGGCTCAAGCAATCCGCTGGGCGCTAGAATCGTGTCTGCCTCGTGGGTTATGTGCATAAATATTTGTTGAGTCAACTCACCTCCATCATTTCCGAGGAACATTTCCAAGAATTTGCAAGACAAACTATCCGTGTACACACACCACCCACCCAAGGTCTCAGGACTAGGTAACTGAGATCTAACGCCGAGAGGAGACATTTTCCATTCTGGATCCCAGGTGCCAGGGGATCTAATGACTTTTTGTCACCCAGTCTTCCTGAAAGGTGGAACCGCGGGATGGGGAGAGAGAGAAAGAGACCAGTTTGGATTTATGTAGGAAGCATGTTTGCCTGCAGCTTGATAAAAGATCATGGCTGGAAGCAAAAAAAAAAAAAAAAAAATCAATCAATCATTCCCTTCTTGATGGCTATTTTAAATATTTAGCTGAAATTGTCCTCATCTGGGTGTCAGCTGTTTTCTCTGCAAACACCCATAGCCCTTGTGCTCACACAAATGCAGGGGGGCTGCAGGCCCAGCTGCAGGACACCTTTTGTGTTTCCAATTTAAAGCTTCTGGGTTGATAGTTCACATTAACATGGAAAGAAATATACAACTTGTGAGTCGGGAAAGCAGTTTTTACTCATAAAATCCTTTGATAGTTTAGCCATCTGGTCAGAGTGCAGCCCCGCATAAAGGAGGCCCGAATAAGGTTAAAGGGCACACTCTCTCGGGGTCAAGGGGCCCCACCAGAGTTTGCACTGGCGGACGCCGCTAAAAGGACGCCTGACAAATTATTGCGCATTCCATAGCTTTTTGCGTAAGTATTTCATTACAGTGGACAGGAATGTTGTTGATATTTTCCAACTAGAGGCTGGGCGAAGGGGAGGACGCAGCTCTGCTCAGGAACTCTTTTTGGATCACACCGACCCCCCCCTCCCCCCCGCCTGCTCCCCAGTAGACAGCTCTAAGCGTTTTATTGAATGGTTCTGTGCGGTGGTGCATTCAGAAGCCTTCTGGCTCTGGCAGCGGTGTGAAGAGCTATGTCCCTCCCTCTTGGGGAGAAAAAGGAAACACACTGCCTTACCCTGAATTGCCAGAAAAGCCCCTCTGCTATTTTTTGGGGGGGCTGTTTGGTAATAAAATAGGCAAGGAACTGCAATACTTGGAACTCTGTGCTCTTTCCGGTGTGAATGTCAACAGAAGTAAACATATTTATGGCTTTATTTCTCAGAGGGGATCACAGACAGAAAGGAATTTGAGGCGATTAAGTGTCATCTTCTCCAGAGCCCAGGACAAAAGTGGAGGAAATCACTTGACTTTATGGGGTCTTTGATAACACAAGTACAGTAAGGAAATAGCGGGTCTTTGAACACCAGGAGTGCACGTCTTGGATTTCTAAAAAGTGCCAAGAAGGCACCCCCATCCCTTGAAATGAGAAGAATGAAGATGTTGTCTGTGAACACATGTCTTGGTGCAGCTTTGGACAGTGACGGTCATTAGGCATTAGCAACAGCAACAGATCTGTCCTGGTAAGAGACACAGCTTGGAGGACCATTCTGCATAAGACATTTTCCAGCCAGACATTAAGGCCAGGAGGAAATGAAGAGGTGGGACAGGCAGATGGACTGATCAGTCCAAGGGGAGGTGAGTCTGTGAGTAGGGCCCCAAGTCTCGGTCAGCGGAAGCCAGCAGGAAGATTCACTGTGGTGGAAGGTCAGAGCTTAGGGAACCCTATCCCCTCTCCAAGTCTCCCTAAAATGGACCAGAAAGCCCTCTGGACTGCTGTATGTATCAATCCTAAATATTCACTGGAAGGACTGTTGCTGAACCTGAAGCTCCAATGCTTTGGCCACCTGATGCGAAGAGCTGACTCACTGGGAAAGACCCTGATGCTGGGAAAGACTGAAGGCAGGGGGAGAAGGGGGGATACAGGATGAGATGGCTGGATGGCATCATCGACTCAATGGACATGAGTTTGAGCAAACTCCGGGAGACAGTGAAGGGCAGGGAATCCTGGTGTGGTGCTGCAGTCCACGGGTGGCAGACAGTCAGGCGTGACTTAGTGACTGACCAGCAGCCAGTAACACAGATAAGGTCAAATTCACCACTTTAACTTTTCAGCTTGCAAAATTCGGTGGCATTTAATCCACTCACGATGTTGTGCGCCCAGAAACATTATTCAGCTGCAGAACAATTTCATTAACTGAAAAGGAGACTCCCACGCCCATTAAGCAGCCATTCAGGCCTTTTTTAAAAAATAGCAGTTTTACTCCCGGTGGGCACAAACACATCAAAGATGGTGGGAAATTGCTCATTGGATCTGTTTATTTATGGTCCTATCCCTCATGATAGGCGGTAAAGCCAGGCATGAAATAAGTAAACACCCACGCAGACACATATATATTTAGGTAGCTGCTCGTGTGCATGTGAGAGGCAGAAAGAACAGATCAGGAGCTGGAGAAGGGCAGAACCATTTCTCCACTGCCTGTGCTGTGTGTGCTTAGCTGCTCAGTCATGTCTGACTCTCTGCGACCCCATGGACTGTAGCCCGCCAGACTCCTCTGTCCATAGGGATTCTCCAGGCAAGAACACTGGAGTGGGTTGCCATGCCCTCCTCCATGGAATCTTCCCAACCCAGGGATCGAACCCAGGTCTCCCACACTGCAGGCAGATTCTTTACTGTCTGAGCCGCCAGGGAAGCCCAGGAATACTGGAGTAGGTAGCCTATCCCTTCTCCAGGGGCTCTTCCCCACCCAGGAGTCAAACTGGGGTCTCCTGCGTTGTGGGCAGATTCTTTATCAGCGGAGCTACCCAGGAAGCCCTCACCCCTGGCTGGTCACCTGCAATTTTATGTTCCGCAGACAGTGAGGGCCGCACACGTCATTCAGGCTGTTTTACCACAGGTCACATTAAAATATCACCTCGAGGGGCTTCCTGGTGGTCCAGTGGCCTGCGATGCAGGGGACACAGGCCTGAGCTCTGGTTGGGGAACTAAGGACCCCCGTGCCATGCAGAGACTAAACCAGAGTGCCACGGTCTATGCAGCAGAGAGAGAGAAACGGAGACTCTGGGGGCCGCACTCAAGGCCCCGGCACAGCCAAAGAAGTAAGTAAGTAAATTAAAACAAACAAAACATCACTTCGGTAGGCCTCAGTTTCTCGGGGTACCAAAAGTTTATGAGAATGATTGTGACTTAGAGCACGAATCAAAAAGCAAAAAGAGAGAGAGAATTAATGGCAGTACTAACTGTGTCAGGAACAGTACTGGCTGGTCAGGTGCTTTATCTCTTTAACCCTCCAGAAGACTGAATTTGCAAAAATGACAAGAGTGCCCCTTTACTCTAGATTACAGATTAGGATATAGAGGCTCCTAGAAGTGAAGGCACGGTTGAAGGTTATACGACTAATTATTGCTGGAACCACTGGGTCTAAACTCTTAGGTATGAAACTCAGTGCCACGAGGTGTAAATTTAATGTAAACCATATAGTAAAATCCTAGACTGGAATCTACCTGCAATGCAGGAGACCCCGGTTCAATTCCTGGGTTGGGAAATTCCCCTGAAGAAGGGATAGGTTACCCACTCCAGTATTCTCGGGCTTCCCAGGTGGCTCAGATGATAAAAGAATCCACCTGCAGTGTGGGAGACCTGGGGTTCGATCCCTGGGTTGGGAAGATCCCCTGGGGGAGGAAATGGCAACCCACTCCAGTGTTCTTGCCTGGAGAATCCCTGTGGACAGAGGAGCCTGGCGGGCTAAAGTCCATGGGGTGGTAAAGAGTCGGACACGACTGAGCTACTAACACAGCATGGCATATACTAAAGCTATGGTTTTCCCAGTGGTCATGTATGGATGTGAGAGTTGGACTAGAAAGAAAGCTGAGCACCGGAGAATTGATGCTTTTGAACTGTGGTGTTGGAGAAGACTCTCGAGAGTCCCTTGGACTGCAAGGAGATCCACCCAGTCAATCTTGAAGGAGATCAGCCCTGGGATTTCTTTGGAAGGAATGACGCTAAAGCTGAAACTCCAGTACTTTGGCCACCTCACGCAAAGTGTTGACTCCTTGGAAAAGACTCTGATGCTGGGAGGGATTGGGGGCAGGAGGAGAAGGGGACGACTGAGAATGAGATGGCTGGATGGCATCACGGACTCGATGGATATGAGTCTGAGTGAACTCCGAGAGATGGTGATGGACAGGGAGGCCTGGCGTGCTGCGATTCATGGGGTCGCAAAGAGTTGGACACGACTGAGTGACTGAACTGCTACATACTACTACACAGGCTGTATGTATAATCTGAGTTCTTGGAAAGTGTCCAGACATTCTTGCTTGCCTGCTGGACAACTATTTCCTCTCATTCCTTATAATGAGACCTTGATTTTGTGCAGACCAAATGATGTCTATCCCTTGGATTCATCTAAGTAAGTAGTTCTCAACTGTTTTGAGTTGAAGATACCAACTGAGAAATGAAAACTGTGAAAATTTAAAATGTTTATTATAGCCAGTATGAGTAAGTCCTGTATCTTCAGACACTGACAGATAATCATCCCACTTTATGTAAGGGACTTGAGCACCCACAGATTTTGGTGTTTGCAGGGGTCCTGGAGGATACTGAGCAGCCACTATAAGTCATTTAAAATAATAATAATAATCCAATTGAAAGTGAAAGTGTCCATTGCTCAGTTGTGTCTGACTCTTTGCGACCCCCTGGACCGCAGCCCATCAGGCTCCTCTGTCCATAGACTTCTCCAGGCAAGAATACTGGAGTGGGTAGCCATTCCCTTCTCCAGGGGAATCTTTCCAACCTAGGGATCGAACCTGGGTCTTCCGCACTGTAGGCAGATTCTTTACCATCTGAGCCACCACGGAAGCAAGCCCATATAATTCTGTTACATAACAAATAAACATTTTATGAAATAGGAATATTTTTCAAAATAAAGAAAATTATCACGAAGAGTGGCATGTAATCTTTTGCACTGTATGCAAATCTCAAGACTGGCTTTAACAGCAGACAGTGGGATTCTCAGACCGGCTTTTGCACCATTTGTACAAATGTCCACACAGTGAAAACCGGCAGGTAACTTTTTAGTGTTATTATGAAAATTGTTTCGCCTTCATGGGTCCCCCGACCCAGAGGGTCTCAGAGACCACAGGATTCGCGGACTGTTCTCTGAGGACCAGCTGGGCTGTACCGATCAGAGCACTTCTGTTGCCTTTCCACAGGGATTGCTGGGGGGATAGATCATGTGACCAGTCTGGCCAAAGAGACGGACACAAGTTGGGGAGCCTCTGGAAAAGCTTTCCCTCCCTGATAAAGGGAGCAAGCCACAGGAGAAGAAGGCAGTGCTGCCCCACGTCCACTTCCTTTTCCCGTGAGACCACAAAGCTGCCTGTGCCGGCAGCCATCCTGCGACCACGAGGCAAGAACTCAGTAAAATGCCAAGAGAGGGGAAACAGTGGGTAGGAGAAGCCTGGGTGCTGCGTGACATGACCAAATCACTATGTCAAACTGAGATGCAAGACTTGTTTTTGGAGATAATTAAATCTTTGTCTAAACCACCCTGAGTGACCTTTGTATACAGATGCATTCTACATAATACATGGATTATGTAAGCTCCATAATATTATGTCAGTCAGTCAGTTCAGTGGCTCAGTCGTGTCTAACTCTTTGTGACCCCATGAATTGCAGCACACCAGGTCTCCCTGTCCATCACCAACTCCTACATAATACAGAGACTGCTGCTGCTACTGCTGCTGCTAAGTCGCTTCAGTTGTGTCCGACTCTGTGCGACCCCACAGACAGCAGCCCACCAGGCTCCTCCGTCCCTGGGATTCTCCAGGCAAGAACACTGGAGTGGGTTGCCATTTCCTTCTCCAATGCATGAAAGTGAAAAGTGAAAGTGAAGTCGCTCTGTCGTGTTAGACTCTTAGCAACCCCATGGACTGCAGCCTACCAGGCTCCTCTGCCCATGGGATTTTCCAGGCAAAAGTACTGGAGTGGGGTGCCATTGCCTTCTCCGAATACAGAGACTAGCAGTAGATTTTGGAAGGGACAAGATTGGAAACTCAATTTAGGACTTTTGCCAAATTAAACAAAGCTTGAGAAAATGCTTTGCCAAATGCAAACCTAGGTACAAATTTTCAGTTTATTTAGCAAAGAAATATTTATTGAGCCCTGAGTTAGATAGGATTAGGTCTGTCTGGGCAGAATAGAAAACCAGAAGTAACAGTGCTTTAAACAAAGAGTTTACTTCTCTCGAGCACACACAGGCAGTAGAGTGCCTAGTGTGTCAACTTAATGATTGTCAGGCACTGCAGCTCATTCCGACCAGCCACCCTATTATTCTCAAATTGTGATTGTCATTGTCCAGTAAGGAAGCGTGAGCTCCAGGGACCATGCTGGGCTTCCCACATGGTGCTAGTGGTAAAGAACCCACCTGCCAATGCAGGAGGCGGAAGAGACGCAGGTTCGATCCCTGGGTTGGGAAGATCCCCTGGAGGAGGAAATGGCAACCCACTCCAGTATTCTTGCCTGGAGAATCCCATGGACAGAGAAGCCTGGTGGGCTACAGTCCACAGGGTGGCAAAGACTTGGACACAACTGAAGTGACTTAGCATACAGGCAAAGAGGAAGGGCAGAAACCACCTTCCTTCCCTAAAGCCATTACTGAGCTGCTCCACGAGATACCTTCTCATAGCTTACTGGCTTGAGCATAGTCACGTGACCACACCTACCTGGAAGGGAGTCTGGGAAATGTAGTCTTTATTCTGAATGCCAGCGTGTTCTGCCATCAGTCATGGTTTCTGCTTTTACAGAAGAAGGGATACGTGAAGATATAGTACCTACTATGTGCTTCTGCTGCAACACTAATACGTCAGCTTGTTTCAGGAAAAGCATATTTTTTTTAATTAAATATTTTTATTCAACAACGACTGCTTGAGGGCTATTTGTTCAGCCGACGAGGTATAACACAATGCTGATAGAAAAACAATCAGAAGGAATTGTTATCCAATTAGAAATAGCCTTGTTGAGGAGAACAGTTATGTTTATAAAGTTAAAAAAAAAAGCCACCGTGAACATTTTTTCTTAAAGAGATAATTAAGGGCTTGTGCAAAGTTCTAGCTATAAGGAATCTCACTGTATTTTTTCTGCAAGCCTATGAAAAGTGGAAAGCAACTAAATATTTAGCTATTGTTAAAATCAATCATGGTACATAATTAACAGAAATGCTATTAAATAATACTGGTTTATGCCATTTACTTTATGCCAGACACTGTCCCAGCTCTTTACCTATATTAACTAAGGTAAACTTTAAGGTAACGAATTCCTATGAGATAGATAAATACTATCTCCCTATTTTACAAATGAGGAAACTGTGGCCCAGGAGAGTAACTTGTTCTAGATCATACAGCTGACAGGCAGAGCTGGGATTCAAACACAGAGTCCAAACTGTAATTTAGCTTTTGTTTCCCCCTTGGTTGTGCCCCGAGGCATGTGAGATCTAACTGTTCTCCCCAACCAGGCTACCTCCTGTTGGATAACAATTCCTGCTGATTGTTTTTCCGTCAGCCGTGTGTTATATCTTGTAGGCTGAACAAATGGTCCTCAAGCAATCGCTGTTGAATAAAAATATTTAAGTGAACGAAAAATATACTTTTCCTCAAGATCCCCTGGAGAAGGAAATGGCAATCCACTCCAGCACTCTTGTCTGGAAAATCCCATGGACAGAGGAGCCTGATAGGCTACAGTCCATGGGGTTGTAAAGAGTCAGACACGACTGAGCAACTTCACTTCACTTCACTTCACTACAAGCTGACACACTAGTAAACTGCATGTTAGTGGAGCAGAAGTGGCACATAGTAGGAACTGTGTCTTAATTCAATCTGCAGGGATCGAACCCTCGCCCTTTGCACTGGAAGCGTGGAGTCTTAACCAAAGTCCCTCTAAACTTGTCATCACTATTGATTTGTGCATCAGTGAATGTTTCATTTAACTCTTACTCTACTCTGTATAGCAGTGTGTTCTAGGGGCTTGGGGTACCTCCTTATGAAACTTACATCCTAATTAGGGGGCAGGGTTCAGACAATGAGTAATAGGTGTAACAACCCATTACATGCCTGGGAAAAGCGTGGAGGCAGAGGGAGGAGTCAGGGCAAAGGCCCTGCGGCAGGAACACAGGTGACAGGCTAGACAAGGCGAGAGGCCAGCACGGCCACCGTGCGGCGAGCCGCGGCGAGAGCGCTGAAGGGACCAGACTTTCAGGGGGCTGGGGCTGGGGACTGGTGCCGCCATCGGGCCTCCCAGTGCACGGCAAAACCCTGAGCGAGGTGACAGCCCAGTGGGGGCTTTAGTAAAGAGGGCTTGTTTATTGTTTAGTCACTAAGTTCTTTCCAACACTTTTGAGACCCCATGGACTGTAGCCCGCCAGGCTCCTCTGTTCATGGGATTTCCCAGGCAAGAATACTGGAGTGGGTTGTCATGCCCTCCTCCAGGGGATTTCCAGACCCAGGGATTGAACCCGAGGCCCCTGCACTGCAGGTGGATTCTTTACCACTGAGCCACCTGGGACACAAAGGAGGGCTACCATCCTCAGATTTTAAGGGAATCCCTCTGGCTGCAGTGTGAAAACTAGACCACAGGGCGCAAGCAGGGAACCTGGAAGAGCAGAGATTATCACAGAGAAGGATGTTCACACCAGAGCATGAATTTTCTTAAAAAGCTACACAGCAGTGTGGACAGGCATTGTACTACGGTCACATGAGCCGTGGCCACAGGGGGAGCTGGGTGAAAGGAAAGCAGGGCCTCTCCGTGCAATGTCCTGGAGTCTAGAATTATTTCCCCCAACAGAGTACGTATAGAAAAATCTCCCAGTTGTTTAAAAAAAAATGCAAAGAAATGACACAACACCGAAATGGTCATCTTAAAAATTGGACACAATTTTTCTTGTGTGTATATTTTATGGTTTTTTTTTTTTTCCCAGTGTTCCTGTACTACTTTTGTGATTGAAAGAAAAAACCTTTAAAAAACCATCTAGACTCATCCAGACCCAAGGGATCACAGACAGTAAAGAGAGGAAGAATGAGCGTGGCTCAGGAAAACAATTCTTTCCAAAAAGGCTGACCCAGGGCCAAGAGTAAGTGCTTTGACAGATTTGGAGGCTGACCTGACCCGAAGATGGCACATTTGAACGTCATCCGATTTACGGCCGCGGCTTTAACACGCTGCGTCCAGCCCCCCGTCACCGCATGTCATGCTTGCCTTGGGGGAGGCTGTCACCCCCCGGTGGTTCCATTTGTCACCAGAAACTGACATGTTTGGATAACACGCCAACCCTCACCACGCTGACCAGTGCTCCTGGGTGCTCGGCCCCGCCCCCTCCCCCGCCATCTGCGCGTCTTGGGGTCTAAGTCACCGTCCAGCAGGTGAGCTGCTTGTGGGCAGGGCTGGGGGCTTGCTTGTGATGCCCCCTCTCAGGAGCAGGAGTCTGGGACTTCCCCAGCGGGCCAGTGGTGAAGAACCCACCTGCCAAAGCCAGGGACAGGGGTTTGATCCTTGGTCTGGGAAGATCCCACAAGCTGCAGGAAGGCTGAGCCCTCGAGCCAGAGCTACTGGGGCCTGAGGGCGCTCGAGCTGGTGCTCCGCCACAGAAGGAGCCGCTGCGATGAGGGGCCCGCACGCCACAGCCAGAGAAAACTTTCCAGCAGCGATGAAGACCCAGCGTAGCCAAAAGTAAAATAATTTAAAAAATATAAAAGCAGAGTGACTCCAACATTTGCTTGCAAAGAAAGTAAAGCAAAGTTCCCTTTTGTTGATTCTGCTTAGTCTTTTCAAAAAAAATCCCTGAAGGAATAAATAATAAACAAACAAGTGAGCAAAATATGAGAGCTGGCCCTTTACAGTGAGCTGAACAGGTGTCCCTCCAAACCCCAAAGGAGCCTCGGGGCATTATTAAATATCTTTTCAAAAAGCAAAGCTCTGGATATAATTTTTTTTCCTCTCTCCCTTCCCTTGTCCCTTCTTTTTTAATCTAACAAATATATATGGAACATCTTCTGTGTCCTAGAACACACACCAAGCAGGGCAGTATTGTGGAAACTAAGAAAGACAGGGTCCTTGCTCTCAGGAAGCTTGCAGGGTAGGAGGCAGACGCTAAACAAAGGTGCAGATAAAAACAATTTAACTCCCGTGGTGACGAGTGCCGGAAAATAGACATTCTCAGCACAGGGCGATGGTTGAGGAGGTTGAGGAGGATGGGGTGGGCCGTGAAGGCTTCCCAGGAGAAGCAACTTGTTTTGTTTTCTAGATAAAAATGCTATTTCTTATTTCCATATTCAAGTGCTTGGGATAGATACTAGGCTAGGAGACATTTGAAAGAAGTCTGATAATTATTCCAACCAATAATAGCCAAGTTTGGTTTTAGGAGGCAATAAGAATAGGAAAAAAAAAAAAAAAAGCAAAGAGCATGCTTGGACATAATTACAGCAAGAATGTACAGGCCAGATTTAACCCTATCAGAGGAGAGAATGGAAGTTCACCTCAGTTAACATTAAGGCCAACTGTGGGAAAACAAATGACAAAATGGGCGCGAGTGATGTCCTTACAGGCGAACATCCTGAAGACGTTCTTACAGGCCCTACACCAGTGCCCCACAAGACACACGAAGTTGGGGAGGGCTGTAACCATGGTGTGGGGCGTCTCGCATGCTGAGGACATGTCATCCCTGGTGGCAGGGAGCTCTCGTTACTGCGACAACCACAATCACCTCACTAATGTCCAGTGCACCCCCTGCTTTCTGCCGGAAGTCCTGGGATTGGCTTAAACGTCACTTCCTTGCTTCCTTAGGGGGCTCCTTCAGTAGACTAGGGCTGGGCAGTGGCCTAAGGATGGGGTTGGGGGCAGGAGCTTAGGGGAGCAGAGCAGATGAAATGGGAGGGCAAAGCCTTGCCAAGGTGGGACGTTCTGAGTGCATTTCACAGTGGGGAGGGGTCTGCACTGACCGCACAGGACAGGCTCCTCTTAGCATACGTGTGCCCAACCTCCTCTCTCTGGGACCCCGGGCTGTGACCCCCGAGCCTTCAGTCCTCGGTCTCTGGAGGGAGAGTCTGAAGGCGAGCCTGATGAGTGAAGGGCACTCGGTCCAGGTGGGGCCGGCGCGCTTTCCACTTCCTGGTTTGCAGACAGCGGTCTTCTCATTGTATCCTCACATGCTTGCTTTGGACCAGAGTGGGAGGAAGCAAGCTCTCCGGGGTCTCTTCTTACCAGGGATTGAATCCATGTCCTTGGCAGTGAGAGCGCCAAGTTCTAACCACCGTCCTATCTCCTAATACTATCACACTGGGGGTTAGGGTTTCAATACATGAATTTTGGAGGGGGCACAAACATGCAGTTTATAACAATGACTTATTTTAGTAAATCCAAAGCCTTCTACAAAAGTTAGTTTAAATATTTTTTAAAAAATTCTAGAGCAAAAAAAAAAAATAAATTCTTGAGCAGTTTTTTTATCTGGTGTGCAATGCAGAGGAGTCTTAATTCAGACGGTGTGGGGGATATTCAGGTAGTTGCTACATTATGCTTTTGTATTTAGAAATACTTGCTGTGGATTATTGTTATAGAAAAGAGCGGTGGTGGTAGTTTAGTCACGAAGCCGCGCTCGACTATTTGCAGCCCGATGGTTTGTAACTTGCCAGGCTCCTCTGTCCATGGGATTTCCCAGGCAAGGATAATAGAATGGGTTGCCATTTCCTTCTCCAGGGGATCTTCCCAATCCAGGAATCGAACCAGCATCTCCTCCGTCTCCTGCTTGGCAGGTAGATTCGTTACCACTGAACTACCTGGGAAGCCCATAGAAGAGATTAAAACTATGTAAATGGCATTAAGTAGGTCAATGGGTTAAAAACATTAAGTACAGCCGTATATGATGTAGATATTTTTTAAAACGTGGTAGGTATGAATAGCTTTCTCTAACACTGTTGATATGGGTCAGTGTCCAAGATGCATATACAAGTGGAAAAAGCAGATACAGATCAGCGTGTCTAATAGGGTTCATTTGTGGCAACAAATAAAAAAGTCAGTGTAAAAACCTTTGCTTGTCAATGTATACAAATCTCCAGAAAGAGAAACAAGAAACAAGGGCGGTTGCCTTGGGGATGGGAATCAGTGACTGCATAACAAGAAAAGCAAGTGTTTTTATTGCACAGCACTTTGTACTTTTTGAATATTGAAGCTCATGAATGGATGGCCTCTTTTAAATAATTACATGCACACACGCAAATGATGAAAAAAAAAAAAAAAGACAAGCAAAAATCATAAACACCAAAACAACATAGGATTATCTACAGTATTCTGACCCAACAAAATTAAAAGATTCGCTTGGAATTTGGCTCAAACTCTAAGTCATATTAGGGAGTGAGGCCCTCCTAACAGAAGCCGTTCGAGGAATGGAATGCCTTCCACAGGTGTGGTGTTGGCCCCAACGTTCCAGGATCAGTGCTGAGCTCTGTGCTGAGTTTCACCATCCTAGTGGTACGCAAAGGGGCTTCCCAGGTGGCTCAGTGGTAAAGAACCCACCTGCCCATGTAGGAGATGCCAGAGACGCGCTTTGATCCCTGGTTGGGAGGGTTGCCTGGAGGAGGGCATGGCAACCTGCTTCAGTGTTCTTGCCTGGAGAATCCCATGGACAGAGGAGCCTGGCGGGCTACAGTCTACAGGGTCACAAAGAGTCGGACAGGACTGAAGCGACTTAGCACGCACACACGCAATGGTGTGCAAAAGACAGACGCATCCAGACATCTCTGAAGTTTTCCCTGTTGCGGGTATTCACAATGGTTTGTTTTGCTCCTTTGTGCCTTTAAAAACATTGTGTGTGTGTGCGCTGCCTATTTGGTAATGAAAAGTGGGAAAAATGAACGCTGCTTAGAATTAATATAATGACAAGTATATTCCCATAAGAAAACTCCCAAAACGTCTTTAAACTCAACGAAAAAAATAAAGAGTCTTGTCTGGCCCTTGAGACTGTAAGGCGTCTTTTCTTTCTTAAAAATATTAAGCTCCCAACAAGTAGATTAAAAACTTTACCCTCCATTAAGTCCTAAAACAGTGAAAGTGAATGATCCATCTCCCCAGTGTCATATTTCCAGAGGGGACAGTGATTATGAATGTCTCTGGGATCTGTACGCTCCATTAAGTCCTGTTAGGAAGAATACTTTCCAGCTCTAAGACACAATTAATATCTTACCGGCAAAGGCATTCTTGAATAGATGACTGAGATTTTAATTACACTCAAGCAGAAAGTAATACTTTCTCAGGCTGGGTAAAAACACTCTTCGGAAGTAAGTTTGGGGGCCATAAAGACTGGGGATTAGTTTAGCTAGTCATTTGTAACAGGTAAGTGGTTGTGCTTTAACTTCCTGGACTTAACGCTGGAGAAGCAGAAGACGGTGTTTTAGGAGGAGGAAGGAGAGTCCAGCTGGAGGGGAAGGTCTTTATGCATTTTTCCACAGCTGAGAATTCATAAATAATGATAGTATCGATTGTAAAAAGGACAAAACATCAGGATCAACATTCCCACAAATTTGTAAGTTAACCATTCGTTTTGTTTACCCAGTGCATTCATTATTACTGTAGGAAACGTAACGCATCTCACCAAAGCTGGAGAGAAACTGGAAGACAGCCACCAAATCTTCAGATGCAAGCCTAGCAAGTCTAGCCCAGTGGTTCTTTGTGAGGGGCAAGCAGGCAGCTTGTGGGATCTTAGTTCCTGGACCAGGGATCAAACTGGCAACCCGGTCCTCGGCAGTGAGAGCGTGGAGTCCTAACCAACGTACGCCAGGGAATTAATTCCCTAGGCCAGTGGTTCTTAAGCAGCTATGGTATTTATCCAGGGCGTATTTCATGCTGTCTGGAGATACTTTTGGTTATCACAACTGGGGGGTACCACCGGCATTTCATGGGCCAGGGATTAAACATCCCTGCTAAACAGCTCCCACCACAATGAACTCAGAAGACCAAAGTGCCAAAGTGAGAAATCAGGTCTAGAGGTTGTTGAGTAACGTGTTGGAGGGTGTCCCTCGAAGGCGACAGAAGTTTAGAGTAATCTCCTTTCAGAAGGGGGTCTCATCCATGATGTATCATTTCATTAGGGGGAATTATTCAGACCCCAGGAGACACCACAGTGACAGAAAAAACACCGGGGAACAAAGAACACGGTTGTCATTTGTCCCGACAGCAGACAGCGCAGACCGTCCCTTAAGGGATAGTTAAAAAGGCCTGGAAGATAGAAGTAAGATACGTGGCTTTTCCCTTTAGTAGGGAGGATGTAGGGAAAACCAGAATACTAGTTAAGAGAGAAGTTAGGCCTCTTGGTAGCCACTCTAATTGGAGTCTTATTCTTTAAAAATGTTGGCTGGGGCTCAAGGTCTGGGGGTCCCCTTGAAATTAAACGCAGAATATAGTTTGTACGTGTATAGTGCGAACTTTCATCGGATTCTCTGTGCAATCTATAAGCCCCAAAGACTAAGAACCATGACTATAAAGGGTCCTAAACACCAGTTGTGGTTAAATGCATTTCACCCCTATTTTTGAATAAGCCATACTTGCATGTGGTGAGGATAAAGTAAAACAGTGTGAAAGAGGAGTGAGAACCAAGGCTGAGGGCCCCTCACTCATCTTGGGCACAAAACCCTAAGGAGGTTTAAAGAAACTCAGTAATCAAGATAAATACTGTTTAAATGTAGTATCTTAAAAATGAAATTATAGAAACAAAAACATTAATGGAAAAAATCCATGATGAACAAAATATCAAAATTCAAATGAAAACAAGGTCAGAACTCCAGACTTTTTTCCTTTTGGCTCAAGCTCCACTATGACTCAGAAGAGCACGGTTACTTCCATTCACGGCTTATACAGGTTTCCTGTCTATTCTTCCAGAGAGGTTCTATGTAATTATAAGCAAATACGTATAGATCAGCCGCCTACCTGTACGCTTTTTGTTATACTAGGTATACCATGTCATACCTTGACTTCTTCATTTACTATATCTTCAAGATTGTTGTTCCATATCAGAATGGAACGCAATATATTATCTATTTATGTTATACACATAGACAGCTTCCCAGGTGACTCAGTGGTAAAGAATCCACCTGCCAATTCAGGAGATGCAAGTTTGATCCCTGCATCAGGAAGATCCCCTGGAGAAGGAAATGGCAACCCACTCTAGTATTCTTGCCTGGGAAATCCCATGGACAGAGAAGCTTGGTGGGCTACAGTCCATGGGGTCACAAAAGAGTCGGACACGACTTAGTAACTGAACGACAAGACGTGGATATATTTCAGGTGATCCAGTTACGCCAGAAAATGCACTTATTGTCTTCTCTTTTAAAGCACTGGTCTCACTAATTGCTTTATTAATTAAACATTTTTGTGCAAAGCACCATCTTTTCCTTGAAAATCCATTTCTCGAATACTGGATGCTACATCTGTTTGCCAGGTCACATCCTATAGAAAGAAATATCCGGAGAACCATACTTGATTAGTTCTCTGTTTTAAAAAAGTGCACGCCTCCTTCCCTCCCACACCGGGCTTGGTAACCTATCTAGAAATGGCTGGATGGACGTGGTGAGACTCCCAGGTAAACTGAGTGTCCTAGAGGGCACACTGGCCTCCTCAAGTTACTGGTCACTGCTAATTAGTTTAGAGAGTGTAAACCCTTCATATTCTCAAATTCCGTTTTCAAAGAAACAGGAGGCTTAAGTCGCCACAGATGTGAATGATGTCATTCGGAGGGACTTCAGGAGACACAGTTGAAACCATCTGAAGCTGGCAAGGCACTGCAAACCCACGGACTGGCCCTGTGCTGATTCATTTAGCCAACACGGAACCATCCAGCTGAATCTGGCAGGAGCTCCGTGCCTCTAATAGAGTCTGAAAAAAAAAAAAAACCCTTTCGTTGTTTCAGTTTGGGGCTTAAGAAAAAAGACAGTAAAGAATAAAGTTGGAAACGCATCTTTTGTTGGAAATTTGACCAGTACGTTATCAGAGGGTATTTTCCATGCTCCAATAATGGCAGTGATTTCATAAGACTTACTTTGTGCAATGCCTTTTATTGCTTTTCTGGTTTCACATTTACTATATCGTGCTAAGTGGCTTCTCTCATGTCCAGCTCTTTGCGAGTCCATGGACTGTAGCCTACCAGGCTCCTCTGTCCATGGGATTCTCCAGGCAAGAATACTGGAGTGGGTTGCCATGCCCTCCTCCAGGGGATTGTCCCCGACCCAGGGATCAAAACTGCGTCTCTTACGTCTCCTGCATTGGCAGGTGGGTTCTCCACCACTAGTGCCACCGGGGTGGAGAAGGCAATGGCACCCCACTCCAGTACTCTTGCCTGGAAAATCCCATGGATGGAAGAGCCTGGTGGGCTGCAGTCCATGGGGTCGCTGAGGGTCAGACACGACTGAGCGACTTCACTTTCACTTTTCACTTTGATGGATTGGAGAAGGAGATGGCACCCCACTCCAGTGTTCTTGCCTGGAGAATCCCAGGGACGGCAGAGCCTGGTGGGCTGCCATCTATGGGGTCGCACAGAGTCGGACACGACTGAAGCGACTTAGCAGCAGCAGCAACAGTGCCACCGGGGAAGCCCATTGATTTCCCAAAAATATGTGTGGAGGGTCTACTTTGTGATTGGCATGCTTCCAGGACTGGTGATGTATGATGAAGAAGGCAAACAAACAAAAATTCAAATGTTACAAAATGCATTCCATAGAAAGGCATGACGACGACGAGCCCGCCCACTCCAGGGACCACGGGTTTCTCCATCTTTTTTTCTTTCGAAGCCTCTGCTAACATATAGTATTTTATAATATATAGTATATACATACAGTGTTTTATAATGATGGAGGTACTTGTATGGATAGGTATATACTTATAGAGACATTCAGAGAGTCACGATAACATCTGTGAGGGGAATAAAAACCTCCCAAATTTAAAAAATATTTTTAAAATTCCTTTTTATCTCTAATCTTCACATGGATTGCAACTGCTGATACTTTGAACTAGATTCTACATTTAAAAGAGTTCTCTGCCTTTGATCACGGGTCAGTGTTGCCACATTTACAGGGATAAAAATGACGGCGATAATAATAAAAATCACAGAAGTGAAAATGCTCCATTACTGAGGTCTGGGTGCCTGACGTGTACCCTGTAAATCATGTGCACCACTATGAAGCTTACACACAGCCCAAGCATGTACCAACACTCGGGCTGGCTCTTGAAATTACACAGCAGCCCTGGGATGTGGGGCGAGACCCACCCTCCCCTTGCCTCCCCACCCCCAGGGGAGATCAGCACAGGAAGGGTTGGGGCTCAGGGCAAGTCCTTAGCCATCCCAGCACAGATCTGTTCGGCTTTCAAGCACCGTATCTCCCACTCTAACATCATGTGAGCAAACAAGAAGCATCCATAAAGCTTGATTTACAAGCTTTAGAAACCTGGGCTGGCACTTGTCAGCTGCTGGATTTGATGGAGCAGGCACACTAATTTCTAAGCCTCCAGTTCTGTGTTGTCACTAGAGGGTGGCAGTAGGTGAGCTGGGCCCCCTGGCTTCAATATGAAATGAGATAAACATTCAAAGTATGGACAACAAAGGGGTCCTGGCCTATGAGGATCAAGCCAGACGCGGCACGTTAAAAAAAAAAAAAAAAATCCATAAATTTTACAGTGCTCTCCAAATCTTTATTACTATATTCTCTTTTTTTTTGGTAGGATTATCTCATTTTTATTTTTGATTCACATACAATTCACATCACATGAAATTAAGTATTTAGAAGTGTATAAATTAACAGGCATTTAGCCCATTCGCGATGTTGCGCAGCCATCAAGTTATACTATTTTCATGAACATACATATACTTACAGATATATATGTCAGCCGTGGCAACGCGGGCACCTGACGGGCCTCCTTGGTCTTTGATCCTCTAGTCATTTAGTGCCCCTCAAGGACACTAGGCTCCTGCAAGAGTCTCCCAACCCCTGGGCCTCTAGCTCACACAGAGTTTCCTGCCTCTTCTCAATCCTGTCTTTGAATTTCAAAGCCTTACAATTGCACTCAACAAATTGCTATGGGTATTTAAGCATGGTCTTTGTGATGTTTGCTGTTTTACAAAGCAAGTGAATGTCAGGGGCTCTGATTGGTTACAAAGCCAAAACTAATTCTGAGATAGCAAGATGAAATTTTAATTACAACCATCCTTGGTTTTAAAGACACCCCAATACTAAATAACTGTACACAGAATGCAAACACCACCTCCACCCCCAGTGTTGTTGGGCTGCTGGGGGGCGGGGGGAGGACAGACACAGTGCTAACTGTTGGAAAGTTCTAGAAATAAAAGTAAGGCTCAACAACACTTAAGATCTTTGTACAGAAATACAGAAGCCAGTTGAAAGCCTTTTCCATATCTGATAACTGGAGCTATCATTTCTTTTCAAATGCAAATAAGTGATTTGGGGCATGATCAGAAAAAGGCTGAACTGGATTATTTGCAACAGAGTGCAGCAGGATGACTTTCAGCAGCGATGCATGTGTCCACAGGAATCAGCCCTGTTTCAATTTCTAGACTAGGAGTTCTACAGATTCACAAATAGGGAGAGGCCCTGGTAATTTCTAAAAAGCCACAAACAAGCCGTGCATTTCTGTTCCTTCCAATGAAACGCGCCAGATCGGGCAGTGTGTTTGTGATCACACCAAAGTAGCAGCACCCAGTTCAAAGCGGAGGAAAAACAGTCCTAACAATGCAAGAATTTCCCAAGGTCCAAACATCCCAGGCCACGCAGCTCCCACAAATGGAAACGGTGTCAGATCTGCATCAGAATCGATCCTCAGGTTTCCATCCACAAAAGAAGGATGTGGTCAAACAGAACAAACAGCGCCAGGGACAGCAGAGCAGCCTTTTGCAAACGTTCCCCTCCCCTCCGCCCACCAAAGTTTAGAAACCGACATCAATTTCAGCGTAATCGCTCAAGATACAATCACGGCAGAGGGCAGGGGACGAGCACATCTGTGCTGTTTTCCTCTGAGAGATGTGAGCTGCTGATAAATATTCACAGCAGAGGTTTTTCCATAATTCTTGGAGTCTTCAAAAGCAAAGCCATTTTGGGAGCCCAAGCTTTTTGCTCCTGCCCCCGCCCAAACACCAGGGGGAGGCAGGAGAAAAAATGAGTGAAAATGAGGGAGAGTAAGAGAAAAAAAGAAAAAAATTATTGATACAGATAAAAGAAATTAAGCGAGCCATAAAGTCTAGGCTTTGTTTTAACTGGGTTGTAAGGTCCTGCTGTGCTGCCCATAATCCAGCTGGGAGAGGCACCCCTGCTGGGTGGCTAATTAAAACAATTATAAATACAAAGAGGGTATCAATGGCATTCCAAGATTCAGACAAAGAGATAAAGCATTGAAGATTTAAATTGTCAATGGTCAGTCTCTCTTCAGGCGGTTCTGAAGAGGAGTCAGAGTCCCCAAGAACTCCAGACTCTTTTCTATTACTGACTTGCGTCTGGCTACTCAGGACTCTACCTTCTGTTGGGTTTACAAACATCAAAATACGTCAATGATGGAATTAAGGGAAATTTTTAGGCACAAAAAGACTTCAGTGTCCAGCATGTCAGGACGGTGGCTCTGAATTTTAAAATAAAATCCTATATGGGGAAAAAGGCCCCTGACCTGCCTTTGGGATCACTATTTTCAAAACAAGAAAACAGAAAAGATCTTGAGACATTTTCCCCCAATTCAAAGCGATGAAATGAAAGTCAATGAGAAGTGATTAAAGAATATTTTAAAAAGTACTATGGGAAATTTAAGCAATGTTGAAAAGGTAGCAAGTTTGCTCAGGTTACCACTTCAAAGTATCTTTTAAAAGTGAGCTGCACGATTAAACAACAAAAGTGAAAATATTTCTTCATTTCTTAGAACAAACTTCTTTTTATTTTCCCCCTTTCTGGCTTTTACAGGTTGAACCCTATGGAAGGAACACTCAGAAGTATAATAACCTAGAGTTGTGTAAATTAGTTCGCTGATTATGGTAAAGACCCTCAAAGGTGTGAAACTGAAAGCCACAGGCAAGAGCTAACATATGCAACTCTAGGAAAATGTCTGGCAACTTTCAACAGCTACAGTGCAGGACAAAATAAGCGTCAGATGTAAATTCGAATGTGGGAAGAGCAACGACCCTGATTCCTTTAAAGAATAGGATCCAGATACTGTTCTGCAGGCGCCTTGCACCTTCTCAGCCAGTAGGGACAGTCACTCTGCATGCTCGGAGCCTCTCGGGACTCAACCCCAGAGCGGAAGACATCACAGATGTTTCCAGGGACACCACAGGGAGGGTGGTCTGTGTGTTGTCTCGAGTGGAGTGTGACCACTGAGATCCTGCACTTCGGGGCCGGTTGGCTGGGCGTCAGGACAGAGACCCTGGAGCTCCAATTTGCCAAGGCTCACCCTTAAAAGGAACAACATACCTCTTCCCATCCTGAAAGAAAGGAGCTGGTGTAGCTGGTGAAAGCAGTTCAGGAGGCAGTGGTTAAGGCAGATGAGGCTCACAAGGACCCAGTGGGGGTCAGAGGCGGGTGCGTCCTCTCCCCGCCCCGCTCCTCCCCTACCATCTCTCACTTCCTTTCTCTTCTGTCTCATTTTGCCTCCAGTGGCCAGGGGATTGAAACTTTCCATGGGATTATCAATGCTCTCCCATCTTTCTTCCATCAAGTAACTGGAAGATGTGTATCTTTCCTGGTGTTGAAATTGTATCAATAAAAAGGTCTGGGAGACTGAACGGAAACACTGGCCCAAACACATGACCGATTAGTAAAAAAGAAAGGATTTGACCAAAATGACTCCCCTGCCCCAAGGATAAAATGTTGCCTCAAAAAAAAAAAAAAAAAAAAAAAAAAGTTGCCTCTCACACGGATGGACCTAGAGACTCATACTGAATGAAGTAAGTCGGACGAGGAGAAATCTCCTACGACACGTGGAGCCTAAAAAGAAGTGATGTAAATGAACTGATTTACAAAATATAGACTCTTTTGGAGAACAAACTTTATGGTGTGGGAAGCCGGAGTTTGGGGAAGAATGAGGAGAAGGGATAGTTAGGGAGTCTGGGATGGACGTGTACAGACTGCTACATTTAACATGGATCACCAGCAAGGACCTGCTGTTCAGCACAGGGGACTCTGCTCCGTGTTATGTGGCAGGCAGCCTGGATGCGGGGGTTGTTGGGGGGAGAATGGACACATGTATACGTGTGGCTGAGTCCCTTCACTGTGCGCCTGAAGCTATCACAACATTGTTAATCGGCCATGCTGCTGATCTTAGTTGCTTTGGTCGTGTCCGACTCTGTACCCTATCGACTGTACCCTGCCAGGCTCCTCTGTCCATGGGACTCTCCAGGGAAGAGAACTGAAGTGGGTTGCCATGCTCGCCTCCAAGGCATCTTCCCAACCCAGGGATCGAATCCGGGTCTCCTGCATCACAGACAGATTTTTTACCACTGAGCCACCAGGGAGGCCCATTAATACGCCGATGCAAAATAAAGTTAAAAAAAAATGTTGTCTCATAAAACACCTTTGCTGCTTTAGGTATTCTGAAGTTATTATATATCCAGAGTATTCACGAAAAGTACAGAAACTTCTCTAGTCATGCACGTTCAGCTCAGAGCTTTTCTGGATTTGAACAGAACTCCACACGGAAGCAAAAGTGTGACAAAAGCCTGCTCAGCGCCAACAGACGGTGATGGGTTCTGGGCTCTGTCACTTGAGGCTGGTCAAAAGTTTTAGGCTAAGGCAAGGCTGAAACTCAGAAGCACACACTCAAGGCACAGAGGAAAACAGGTGGCAGGTCTTCCAGCACTGGGCATGGTCTGCGTCCTGCACGTCAGGAGGCGTAAAAGTCATTAAGCAAACCTTCAAACATTTGAGCTTCCTATTTGACACACATGCCTTCATAATGACAAAAGCAAGACATACACGTTATTGTGCTTTTTTTGTTCGGTTTTAAATTTGGCGGCACCGAGTGGCATGCAGGGTCTTAGTTCCCCAACCAGGGATCGAGCTCAGGCCCCAAGCAAGTCCTGAGCACTGGGCTGCCAGGGAACTCCCAAGCTATTGTCTGTATGTGATCCCAGAAACCACCACAGAGGAGAGGATTTACTTACTACACGCACCCAGAACTCTGGGTGTTCTGAAGATGGGCCTTGATGGTCATGTGAGTAATAAACATAATTCATAAATTATTATTTATCCCGTTTCCTTTTGTTGCTTCCATTTCAATAAAATCAAAAAATGTGTAGTTTTAGTCAGTTTTTTCCGTAAAGTTATATTCTATTTACCAAAGACTATGAAAGATTTTTGTAAAGAGCCAGATAGTAAATGCTTTAGGCTTTGTGGTCTACATATGGTCCCCTTCATACATTTGTCTTGGTTTGTTTTATAAACCTTTAAAAATATAAAAACCATTCTTAGTTCATGGGATAAATATAGCCCTGAGGCTGTTTGAAATAAAATCCTGTCATTTCTTGACCCCTGATTTTGAGAAGAATCATCTAAAAAGTTTTTAAAAATAAAATACCATGATCAAAGTATAAAAGATTTGAATCCTCATTAAAAAACTAAATGCTAAAAAGCAAATACTTCATAAACATTTTAAAATATTTTTCTTCCCAAACATTCAAAATTATTTAAGATGGAAAGGTAAAATACAAGTGACAATTAATTGACATCAAGCTTTATGTAAAAATTATTTAAACAAAGCTGAAAAATATATAATAAGTATTTGTTAAAGCCCATTAAATATGTTATAAAAATAAAACTATTTTCAATTCCAGCGTTCAGTCAGTGTTTATCTAACTGCCGGTGTTGAGGACCTAAGCCTGTTACGTCAAGACCAATGTATACGCAAATAGAAGAGGAATATAAATTAATATTATAAAACGTTCTCTGTTGCCGTGTGCAGCTGGTACCAATACCGTGCTCTTTGTAACACCTCTCAAATCATGAACCGGGATGTTGAGAAACAGGAAAGGGGAAGATCTGGCATTGATGGGGCAATGGACTATACAAAGTATCTCACTAATTTACGGCACGGGAGAAGGCTTCGACAGTCAATTCAGTTATCTTTTCTCTTTCTTAAAGTACTTCCCCCGCTCAAATCCTCTATACACGGTAGAGTGTCATCCGATATCGGCAGCAAGACAACCACAAACCTTCAAGACGTTCAGAAGCAAGTGCCTTGTGCTTGGCAGAACAGCACCAGAGACGTGAAGACGTCAGTCATGGGTGAGGATGTCGGATGCCATGGCTCACATGATGCCATCACTGAGTACCAGGTACTGAGGGGCCGACTTGCCCATGATTTTAAGATTTTTTTTTAATATGGACCATTTTTAAAGTCTTCATTGAATGTTACAATATTGTTTCTGTTCTGTTTTGGTTTTTTGGCCGCAAGGCATATGGAATCTTAGCTCCCTGACCAGGAATTGAACCCGCATTTCCCGCACTGGAAGGTGAAGTCTTAACCACTGGACCACCAAGCACATCCCTGCCCATGATTTTTTAATAAATATTTTGTGCACATATTTTATATTAGAACCACAGAAGTGAAGCATCCAGGGCAGGGGTCCTTCCTGCCCAGGTCTAAAGGGAGATTGCAAAGCAGATTAAACAAACAAACAAGGCCAGGTGGAAGGTGAAGGGCCACTGGCAATGGGGGGCAGACAGAGAGAGGGCAGACAGGTGGAGAAGCAGTGGTCTGGGAGGCCAGGCCCTGTCTAGACAGAACTGCCAGCATTCTGCCCTTACCAGTTACCGACATTAGTGAAGTGGATCTCGTGTTGCTGGACCCTCTGACTTCTCAAGACAACGCTAAATCCTGGGGGTGTACATTAAAAAACTGACATTCGAGATAACCCAGATTGAAAAACTAAAAAAAGCACATTTGGTGACATCACTTCTTTAGGCTGGATTGACGCCCAAAGCCACTATGAGCAGCCTTCTGGTCTACCGCATTTTCCTATTTGCGCTTATTTTTGAAGCATCTATGAACACTAATTCTTCATTTTGGGTAAATACTAAAGTAATGACATAGCCAAAAGTGGGGAAGAAGAAGTAAGTCATTAGGTTAGAAAAGAAAAGAAAAGGGTAGGCTTACAGTGATGTGTCACAAGGGCAAGCTGTGTTCGGTCACTTGAACTTAGTAGAATACAGACTCAACAGTGTCCTGTTTCCCGGTGGAGAAGCTTCTATAATCAAGCATGTTAGTCTGTTTCTGGCTCTGCCACTAAGTTCAGATAACTTCTGAGAGATCTGTACTGTAATTCAACTCATTTTCAGGAATAGGAGAGTGAGTGGCAAAAACTGTGAGATGAAAGGCAGAGATCTGCGGGGAATATTTCCGGGAGATGTGAAGACTCAGGACATGGGGTCACATCCCATGGTTCTGGAGAGGCAAACGGAAGCTATCTGGCCTGAGAGTGGGGCAGGGAGAGAGAGAAGGGGATGCATGGAGTGCCGTGTCAGGCCTTTTGGAGCACAGGAGAGACACCTACAGAGAGGCTAAGAGGTCAGACTGTCCCAAGTTCAAAACCCAGTTTAAATTCTTACAAACTGGAAGAAGTTGCTTCTCCCTCTGAGGTTCTGTTTCATCATTTGTAGGAGGGTGACAGTGATGACCCATCTCAAAGGGCTACTCTGGGAAAATAAGTGAGCTAATCCAAAGTCAAGGTCTAGCGCACCTCCCTCAATAAGTACTGAACCAAGCTGACTATTGTTAGAAGAATCCCTGGGATCCCTGGGATCCATCAGCAGTATGGGAGGCAGCTGAAGTTGAAGAGCACGCCTTGGAAGGGGGGCATATGTACTGGGGAGCATATGGTGGTGTTAGTGTCAAAGACCCCGCCTGCAAATGCAGATGTAAGAGTCGTGGGTTCCATCCCTGGGTGGGCAAGATCCCCTGGAGGAGGGCATGGCAACCCACTCCAATATTCTTGCCTGGAGAACCCCACGGACAGAGGAGCCTGGCGGGCTACAGGCCATGGGGTCAAACAGAGTCGGACTCGACTGAAGTGACTGAGCTAGCCCACAGCCACGTGGATTTGGGGGAGCAGTGGAAGGAAGTGAAACCCTCAAAGCGATCCAGAGGAGGAAGTCAGGTAGGAGAAAGGCCGAGACAGGATTTGGGGAAGGTCCCTGGGTGAGAAGAAAACAGAGATTTAATTTTCAGGGCAGTGTGAAGAGTAAATGTGAGGTCAGTTCAGTTCATTTCAGTCGCTCAGTTGTGTCTGACTCTGCGACCCCATGAATCGCAGCACGCCAGGCCTCCCTGTCCATCACCAACTCCCGGAGTTTACTCAGACTCACGTCCGTTGAGTCAGTGATGCCATCCAACCATCTCATCCTCTGTCGTCCTCCTCTCCTCCCGCCTTCAATCTTTCCCAGCATCAGGGTCTTTTCCAATGAGTCAGTCCTTCGCATCAGATGGCCACAGAATCGGAGCTTCAGCTTCAGCATCAGTCCTTCCAATGAATATTCTGGACTGATTTCCTTCAGGATGGACTGGTTGGATCTCCTTGCAGTCCAAGGGACGCTCAAGAGTCTTGTCCCACATCACCGTTCAAAAGCATCAGTTGGAATGACATTTTACAAACTTTGGGGTACTGGGGAGAGAGGAGATGTTTAAAGTGCAGATTTTCAGAAAGCCTGACTCGGTGGTTCTGGGTGGGGGCCCAGGAATCTACAGGGATTCCAGCTGAAGTTAGGCAACAAGCCATTCTTGAAAGAACACTGTTAAGACAGAACATGCAGGCAGGGAGAAGAGACAGCGGCCCCCATTGTTTCAGGGTGGTTGGTTACAGTACACATGTGTTTCCCTTCCAGTACCCATGCATTGACTAACACTTTCACACATGCATTGAAGAAAGTAAAAAGTTTTCAAGAGAAAACAGGTTGTCTTCAACAGGTTGTTTGATAGGTAAAGGAAGGGACGGTGGCTGCTGGTGTTTATTTCTTTATTTTAATGGCCAAGGGACCGGCAGTGGTAAAGAATCTGTCTGCCAGTGCAGAAGACTAAGAGATAAGGGTTCAAACCCTGGGTCAGGAAGATCCCCCAGAGAAGGGCATGACAGCCCACTCCAGTATTCTTGCCTGGAGAATCCCATGGACAGAGGAACCTGCCAGGCTACAGTCTATAGGGTTGCAAAGAACTGGACTCCAGTGTAGCAACTGAGCATAAGACGACAAACATCTGTGACCCCAAGTTTGGATGGATGAATTAAAGTGGTTAAATCAACCTTGCGTTTCTGAAATAATCCAACTCAATCATTATGGATAGTGGGAAAGACATGCATCAATCAGGCTTCAATCTCAGGTTCCAGGCTCCCTTTCCTCTCTCAGGGTTCAGGCTGACATGACTTTCTCTCTCTTAACAACACAATAGTTCCCTGAGACTTGGAAATAAACATCAGTTAGTCTAGGGCAGTGATCTTCAAACTGTTTTCCTCTTAGACTCCATGAAATATTTTTTTAAAAACTCTGATGTGCTTTAAAGTTGACATCTGCAAGATTTTCATATGTTTAAATAGCTTAAGAGGATTCTGGGACATTGTAATGATTTGCTGTTAATACATACTTTTGTTAAATGCATTGAAAATAATCTAAATATCATGTATTCTTGACCTCCCATTATCCACTTAAATCATGCATGAATAATCTGTTCTTTAGTACGGAGGTTCCTTAAAAAACTAAAAATAGAGCTACCAAAAGACCCTGGAATCCTACTCCTGGGCATGGATCCAGGAGGAAAACATGACCCGGAAGGATACATACACCCCAGTGTTCACTGCAGCGCTGTTCACAGTAGCCAAGATGTGGGAACAAGCTAAGTGTCCATCATCAGAGGAATGGGTGAAGACATGGTACACACACACACACACACACACACACACACACACAGAGGAATATTACCGAGCCATTAAAAAGAATGGCATAATGTCACTTGTAGCAACAGGGATGGACCTGAAGAGTCACACTGAGTGAAGTTAAGTCAGACGGAGAGGGAGACGTAGCGTATGACATCCCTTATATGTGGAATCAAAAAAGAAATGATACAAATGAGCTTACAAACCAGAAAGAGACTCACAGACTTAGGAAACAAACTGAAGATTGTTGGAGGGTGGGGGGCAGGGATACTTAGGGAGTTTGGGAGGGTCAGGTACACACTGCTATATTCAAAATGGAACCAACAAGGACCTACTGTATCGCACATGGAACTCAGTGTTATGTGCCAGCTTGGATGGGAGGGGGGTTTGGAGGAGAATGAATCCATGTATAGGTATGGCTGAGTACCTTCGCTGTTCTTGCAAAACTACCACCACAGTGCCATACCCCCAATACAAAATAGAAGCTTAAAGTTTGAAAAAAAACAACCCTGCACTTTAAAGTCAAAATTTTATGTCAGTATTTAAGCTTTTCTTTCTTAAATTTGCACTTCAATTCCACATCCCCATGGAATTTGATATTAATGTAACAAACATTTTTTTAATGTTATAAACACTTTTGGCTTAGAAGTCTTTTATTGGTCACCTTATCAAACTTCTTGGCAAGGAAATTTACATATAAGTTGTAAAAAGTTCAGTTTATCTGGTCAGAATTGAGTTACTTTACAACGACTAATTTTTCTGCAATTGGTGAAAATAAGGTGAATATACTACAAAATCAGAACAACAGAAGTTACATCATTGTTGACATTTGGCCATGAATGCAGATAGGTTCGTTATGATTTTCACTCCTTGCATATGTTTGAAATTTTCCACTATAAAAAAGGTTTAAAATATATTGAAGAAATAAGTTTGCTACAAACTCTGGTTAAACACTCCTAAACAAAAAGTGTAGAATTTTATTATTGGCAGTAACATTTTTAACATGGGCACAAGTTTGATCCCTGTTCGGGGAATGAGGATCTTGTAGGCCATGTCAGTTCAGTTGCTCAGTCGTGTCCGACTCTTTGCAACCTCATGAATCGCAGCACGCCAGGCCTCCCTGTCCATCACCAACTCCCGGAGTTCACTCACACTCACGTCCATCGAGTCACTGATGCCATCCAGCCATCTCATCCTCTGTCGTCCCCTTCTCCTCCTGCCCACAATCCCTCCCAGCATCAGAGTCTTTTCCAATGAGTCAACTCTTCGCATGAGGTGGCCAAAGTACTGGAGTTTCAGCTTTAGCATCCTTCCTTCCAAAGAAATCCCAGGGCTGATCTCCTTCAGAATGGACTGGTTGGATCTCCCTGCAGTCCAAGGGACTCTCAAGAGTCTTCTCCAACACCACAGTTCAAAAGCATCAATTCTTCGGCGCTCAGCCTTCTTCACAGTCCAACTCTCACTTCCATACATGACCACTGGGAAAACCACAGCCTTGGCTAGACGGACCTAAGTCGGCAAAGTAATGTCTCTGCTTTTGAATATGCTATCTAGGTTGGTCATAACTTTTCTTCCAAGGAGTAGCGTCTTTTAATTTCATGGCTGCAATCACCATCTGCAGTGATTTTGGAGCCCCAAAAAATAAAGTCTGACACTGTTTCCCCATCTATTTGCCATGAAATGATGGGACCAAATGCCAAGATCTTTGTTTTCTGAATGTTGAGCTTTAAGCCACCTTTTTCACTCTCCTCTTTTACTTTCATCAAGAGGCTTTTAGTTCCTCTTCACTCTCTGCCATAAGGGTGGTGTCATCTGCATATCTGAGGTTATTGATATTTCTCCTGGCAGTCTTGATTCCAGCTTGTGTTTCTTCCAGCCCAGCATTTCTCATGATGTACTCTGCATATAAGTTAAATAAGCAGGGTGACAATATACAGCCTTGACGTACTCCTTGTCCTATTTGGAACCAGTCTGTTGCTCCATGTCACGTGGTGTAGCCCCTCCCAAAGAGAAGTTGACTGTGATTTTTAACAAGGTGGACAGTCCCTTCCCTTGGTGCAGATCAAGCAGCAGTCACGATTATTAGGTTCTCGTGTATCTTCCCAGTGATGCTGGATGGATATATGAATACTCACACACACTCTTTCTGATATACAAAAGGAGCACATTGCGTGCACATTCTGTGCCCTAGTTTTTGCCGATGTGTCTCTGTGTGTGACTGTGTCCTATAAATATATACGTATATATACAGACAGACACTTGCTTTTCATTTATAAAAATGTCTTCAGGGAATTCCATGGAATGAATAAACATAAGTTATTTATTTATTTACTATTATTAAAAAATACTTGTAAAACATTTATTTATTTGGCCGTGCTGGGTCTTAGTTGTGGCACCTGGATCTTGATCTTCATTGCAGCACGTGGGGTCTAGCTCCTTGCCCAGTATGGAACCTGGGCCCCCTGCCTTGGGATGTGGAGTCTTCACCATTGGACCACCGGGGGAGTCCAGAAGTATGTTATTTAGACAGACTCTTCCCTACTTGAGGGTATTGAAGTGGTTTCTGATACTATGCCTTTATAACAGGAGCTACAGTGAATCATATTCACAAAATACTGTTTTGTTCATCTCTGATTTTATCTTACAAAAAAACCCCCACAAGTTTTTAAGACCAATTTTAAAAGAAAAATGCCTCCTTTCAACAGCTTAAGAAATGCCTTTCATAGATTTAAAAACTCATCAGAATTGATTCTCTGGCTCAGATTCAGGTGGGAACTTTACCCCCTTCCTGGTTCTCTAATACAAACTGGCCACCCCTGGTGACCCATACAAGTCTCACCTTTTGTTATTTATTTTCCAAATACCTAAGCACAGCTGTTTTCCCCTTTTCCCTGAAATGGCAGAGAAGGGAAGGTTACCATTTATTGAGAATTGATCACGTGCAGGTACCGCACCAGGAGGTGTCGTCTCACGGAGCCCTCAAGACAACCGGATGAAATGGACATTGTTTAAAGATCAGAAAACTAACGCTCTGAGAAGCGGAGTCACTTACTTAAGGTCACACCGCTGGGAAGTGGTAGACACGGGGATTCATTCCAGGTCTGTTCGATTTCAGGAACTCATTCACTGCCTTGGGAGCCTGTTACATATACCCATGCTATTCAAGCCAGCACTGCCTCGGAAACTTTTACAACTACTTTTACATTCATGGAAATATTTCAAAAATAGTACGGAACCTTCTACAGATGCTTCACCCAGCGTCTCCTAGATCACAGACTAAGACATTAATATTGGGTTCAACACTGTTAACTAAACTAGATATTTTGTTTGCATTTCACTGATTTTCCCCACTGATGTCCTTTTTCTCAGCTTTGGGATCCAATCCAGACAACCATATTGCTTATAGGATTTCCTACTCCTTTTAGTTTTTAATTCCTATACTTCTCAGCTCCCCCACCACTTCTTGAGAGCAGAAATACTACTGGACATTTGAATCCATTCCAGTGTCCTAGGAACAGTGCTGGACCCATGACGTGAAGTGATTTATCTGGTTTGGCCTGATTTATTAAGCTTCTGGCTGAAGAAGAAAACAGAAGTTGCCAGGCTCCAGAATATCAGGTGTGCTAATGAACGCCACGACACCGCCCACCCCGACCCCGTAAAGCAAGAGCTGGGGGGACACATCAGCACCTTGTCTGCCGGGCGCTGGAGGAAGTGGGAGATTTGCTCATAACACCAGGTCATTTCCTCCCGTCCTGGCCTGACCTCCCAGCTCTCGTAGCAACAGCCAGCAGAAGCCATGGCCAAGTCACTTAGTGACATCTTAAGGTGAAGGAGAGAACTGACAGGGCGCAGGGTCCCCTCACTCAGAGAAGAGAGAGCTGAGAGGGCGCAGGGTCCCCTCACTCAGAGGGGAGAGAGCTGACAGGGCGCAGGGTCCCCTCACTCAGAGGGGAGAGAGCTGACAGGGCGCAGGGTCCCCTCACTCAGAGGGGAGAGAGCTGACAGGGCGCAGGGTCCCCTCACTCAGAGGAGAGAGCTGACAGGGCGCAGGGTCCCCTCACTCAGAGGGGAGAGAGCTGACAGGGCGCAGGGTCCCCTCACGCAGAGAAGAGAGAGCTGAGAGGGCGCAGGGTCCCCTCACGCAGAGAAGAGAGAGCTGACAGGGCGCAGGGTCCACTCACTCAGAGGGGAGAGAGCTGACAGGGCGCAGGGTCCCTCACTCAGAAGAGAGAGAGCTGAGAGGGCGCAGGGTCCCCTCACTCAGAGGAGAGAGAGCTAACAGGGCGCAGGGTCCCCTCACGCAGAGAAGAGAGAGCTGAGAGGGTGCAGGGTCCCTCACTCAGAAGAGAGAGAGCTGAGAGGGCGCAGGGTCCCCTCACTCAGAGGAGAGAGAGCTAACAGGGCGCAGGGTCCCCTCACGCAGAGAAGAGAGAGCTGACAGGGCGCAGGGTCCCTCACTCAGAAGAGAGAGAGCTGAGAGGGCGCAGGGTCCCCTCACTCAGAGGGGAGAGAGCTGAGAGGGCGCAGGGTCCCCTCACTCAGAAGAGAGAGAGCTGAGAGGGTGCAGGGTCCCCTCACTCAGAGAAGAGAGAGCTGACAGGGCGCAGGGTCCCCTCACTCAGAGAAGAGAGAGCTGACAGGGCGCAGAGTCCCTCACTCAGAAGAGAGAGAGCTGAGAGGGCGCAGGGTCCCCTCACTCAGAAGAGAGAGAGCTGAGAGGGCGCAGGGTCCCCTCATTCAGAGGGGAGAGAGCTGAGAGGGTGCAGGGTCCCTCACTCAGAAGAGAGAGAGCTGACAGGGCGCAGGGTCCCTCACTCAGAGGGGAGAGAGCTGACAGGGCGCAGGGTCCCCTCACGCAGAGAAGAGAGAGCTGAGAGGGCGCAGGGTCCCCTCACTCAGAGGGGAGAGAGCTGACAGGGCGCAGGGTCCCCTCACTCAGAGGGGAGAGGGCTGACAGGGCGCAGGGTCCCCTCACTCAGAGGGGAGAGCTGAGAGGGTGCAGGGTCCCCTCACTCAGAGGGGAGAGGGCTGACAGGGCGCAGGGTCCCCTCACTCAGAGGGGAGAGCTGACAGGGCGCAGGGTCCCATCACTCAGAGAAGAGAGAGCTGACAGGGCGCAGGGTCCCCTCACTCAGAAGAGAGAGCTGAGAGGGCGCAGGGTCCCCTCACTCAGAGGGGAGAGAGCTGACAGGGCGCAGGGTCCCCTCACTCAGAGGGGAGAGAGCTGACAGGGCGCAGGGTCCCCACACGTAGAGTGGCTGTTCCAAAAGCAGAGTTCCTGTCCTTGTTTTCCTTGCCTGCCCCACAGAAATACGAAAAGTCTAGACACTGAATGGACATCAGAACACACTCAATAAAAGGAAAAGTTTGCTATGTAATTCTACCTGATCTCTATCATTATCTAATATTTACCATGCACAGTAAAGTGTTTTTTAAAAATATTTTTGGGGTGCCAGGTCTTATTTGCAGCACGTGGGGTGCAGTCCCCCCATCAGGGATTGAACCTGTGCCCCCTGCAGCGGCAGCACTGTCTTAGCCACTGGACCACTAGGAAAGTCCCCACAGTAAGGGTTTTTTTTATTTTTATTTATTTTTATTTTTATTTTTTTGAAGTAGATTTATTTTTTTTTTTTTACATTTTCTTTAGTTTTTTATTTTTTAAATTTTAAAATCTTTAATTCTTACATGCATTCCCAAACATGAACCCCCCTCCCACCTCCCTCCCCATAACATCTTTCTGGGTCATCCCCATGCACCAGCCCCAAGCATGCTGCATCCTGCGTCAGACATAGACTGGCGATTCAATTCACATGATAGTATGCATGTTAGAATGTCATTCTCCCAAATCATCCCACCCTCTCCCTCTCCCTCTGAGTCCAAAAGTCCGTTATACACATCTGTGTCTCTTTCCCTGTCTTGCATACAGGGTCGTCATTGCCATCTTCCTAAATTCCATATATATGTGTTAGTATACTGTATTGGTGTTTTTCTTTCTGGCTTACTTCACTCTGTATAATCGGCTCCAGTTTCATCCATCTCATCAGAACTGATTCAAATGAATTCTTTTAACTGCTGAGTAATACTCCATTGTGTATATGTACCACAGCTTGCTTATCCATTCATCTGCTGATGGACATCTAGGTTGTTTCCATGTCCTGGCTATTATAAACAGTGCTGCGATGAACATTGGGGTACATGTGTCTCTTTCAATTCTGGTTTCCTCGGTGTGTATGCCCAGAAGTGGGATTGCTGGGTCATAAGGTAGTTCTATTTGCAATTTTTTAAGGAATCTCCACACTGTTCTCCATAGTGGCTGTACTAGTTTGCATTCCCACCAGCAGTGTAGGAGGGTTCCTTTTCTCCACACCCTCTCCAGCATTTATTGCTTGCAGATTTTTGGATCGCAGCCATTCTGACTGGTGTGAAGTGGTACCTCATTGTGGTTTTGATTTGCATTTCTCTAATAATGAGTGATGTTGAGCATCTTTTCATGTGTTTGTTAGCCATCCGTATGTCTTCTTTGGAGAAATGTCTATTTAGTTCTTTGGCCCATTTTTTGATTGGGTCGTTTATTTTTCTGGAGTTGAGCTGCAGAAGTTGCTTGTATGGGTTTTTTTTAAATATATGAGGTTTTGTTTGTTTGTTTGGCCACAGGCAGCAGGCGGGATCTTAGTTCCCCAACAAAGGATCTAACCCACACCATCTGCAGTGGAAGAGTGAAGTCTTAATCCCTGGATCGCCAGGGAAATCCCTAAAATGTGTGAGGCTCATCCCGGATCCATCTAACAAATATACACTGAACACCGACTATGTTCCAGGTACTATTTTAGGGACTAGCTGTAAGGAATAAATGGTAGAGTTCTAACTTCTGCCCTCTGACTTTATAGGGATACAGAAAGCAGACCAACAATCAATCAACACAGCATCAAAGTAAGTACCATGTTTGCCAGTTGTGGGGTTCAGTTCAGTCGCTCAGCCGTGTCCGACTCTTTGCGACCCCATGAGTTGCACCACGCCAGGCCTCCCTGTCCATCACCAACTCCCGGAGTTCACTCACACTCACGTCCATCGAGTCCGTGATGCCATCCAGCCATCTCATCCTCAGTCATCCCCTTCTCCTGCCCCCAACCCCTCCCAGCATCAGAGTCTTTTCCAATGAGTCAACTCTTCGCATGAGGTGGCCAAAGTACTGGAGTTTCAGCTTTCGCATCATTCCTTCCAAAGAAATCCCAGGGCTGATCTCCTTCAGAATGGACTGGTTGGATCTCCTTGCAGTCCAAGGGACTCTCAAGAGTCTTCTCCAACACCACAGTTCAAAAGCATCAATTCTTTGGTGCTCAGCCTTCTTCACAGTCCAACTCTCACATCCATACATGACCACAGGAAAAACCATAGCCTTGACTAGACAGACCTTAGTCGGCAAAGTAATGTCTCTGCTTTTGAATATACTATCTAGGTTGGTCATAACTTCTCTTCCAAGGAGTAAGCGTCTTTTAATTTCATGGCTGCAGTCACCATCTGCAGTGATTTTGGAGCCCCCAAAATAAAGGAGGAGCAGTGGCTGCACGGGCACAGGAGGGCTTAGAGGAGCTATCCCACGTTGAAGGTTAGGAAGGGCGGTGGTAAGGAGATACCCCTCGTCCAAGGTAAGGAGCAGTGGCTGTGCTTTGCTGGAGCAGCCGTGAAGAGATACCCCATGCCCAAGGTAAGAGAAATCCAAGTAAGATGGTAGGTGTTGCAAGAGGGCATCAGAGGGTAGACACACTGAAGCCATACTCACAGAAAACTAGTCAATCTAATCACACTAGGACCACAGCCTTGCCTAACTCAATGAAACCAAGCCATGCCCGTGGGGCAACTCAAGACGGGCGGGTCATGGTGGAGAGGTCTGACAGAATGTGGTCCACTGGAGAAGGGAATGGCAAACCACTTCAGTATTCTTGCCTTGAGAACCCCATAAACAGTATGAAAAGACAAAATGATAGGATACTGAAAGAGGAACTCCCCAGGTCCAACATGCTACTGGAGATCAGTGGAGAAATAACTCCAGAAAGAATGAAGGGATGGAGCCAAAGAAAAAACAACACCCAGTTGTGGATGTGACTGGTGAGAGAAGCAAGGTCCAATGCTATAAAGAGCAATATTGCATAGGAACCTGGAATGTCAGGTCCATGAATCAAGGCAAATTGGAAGTGGTCAAACAAGAGATGGCAAGAGTGAATGTCAACATTCTAGGAATCAGCGAACTAAAATGGACTGGAATGGGTGAATTTAACTCAGATGACCATTATATCTACTACTGCGGGCAGGAATCCCTCAGAAGAAATGGAGTAGCCATCATGGTCAACAAGAGTCCGAAATGCAGTACTTGGATGCAATCTCAAAAACGACAGAATGATCTCTGTTCGTCTCCAAGGCAAACCATTCAATATCACAGTTATCCAAGTCTATGCCCCAACCAGTTGTGGGGTTAGATCCTCTTAATGACTATCTGAGCACTTCTGCATGTAAATCCTGGAAATATGACAAGGAACAAAATAGCTCCTTAGCTTTGAGATAAGACAGATTCTAGTAGAAGGGGAGGCAATTTTAAATAGAGGGGTCAGGGAAGGCCTTTCCAAGAAAGTACCCTTTGATCTGGGATCTGCTGCTGCTGCTGCTGCTGCTGCTGCTAAGTCGCTTCAGTCGTGTCCGACTCTGTGCAACCCCAGAGACGGTAGCCCACCAGTCTCTGCCAGTCTCTCCCAGTCTCTGCTGGGATCTCCAAGCAAGAACACTGGAGTGGGTTGCCATTTCCTTCTCCAATGGATGAAAATGGAAAGTGAAAGTGAAGTCACTCAGTCATGTCCAACTCTTAGCAATCCCGTGGACTGCAGCCTACCAGGCTCCTCCGTCCATGGGATTCTCCAGGCAAGAGTACTGGAGTGGGCTACCATTGCCTTCTGGGATCTAAAAGATAAAAAAGAGAGAAGGTAGAAAAAGCATTCCAAGCAAATGGGGTAGCACGTGCAAAGGTCCTGAGGTAGAAACGAGACCAGTAGTTTTGAAGAGCTGAGAGAGAAGGACACAGTGAAGAGTGTGTAGTGAGCAAGGGAGGAATTTCAGTCCATGGAAACGGGAAAGCCTCAGGGCTAATTGGTTGCTCTTTTGACATTTCCCAGAATCCCCTTCCCTGTGGTTTCAGGTTCTGCCAGGGTTGTGGGGGGTACCCTTAAGAGGCCTGGCAGACAGAGGAAGACAGGCTAGCTGGTGGCAACTTTCTGGAGAATTTTGTGTGGATCAGCTGTGCAGCTGCCCACTGAGAGCTTTCTAAAGGTTCTCAGCAGTTTCTGGCAAGCTTTAGGAAACTGTCTGACTCTGTGACACTCTGGACCACAGTGCACCAGGCTCCTCTGTCCATGGGACTTTCCAGGCACAAATGCTGCAGTGGGTCGTCATCTCCTCCTCCAGGGGATCTTCCTGACCCAGGTATCGAATTTGCACCTCCTGTGTCTCCTGCATTGCGGGCAGATTCTTTAGCTGCTGAGCCATCAGGGAAGCCCTCCCTCTAGGGCAATGGCTGACAGTCTATGGCTCTCAGGCCTAACCAGCCCACGGCCTGTTTTTGTCAATAAAATTTTATTGGAACATAGTGACACTCATATACTTGCACATCATCTGTGCCTGCTTTGGGGCTGCAACAGCAGATCTGAATGGCCTGCAAAACCTAGAACATTTTCATTCTGGTCCTTTTAAAAGAAGTTTGCCAATCCTGCGCTAAGATATGGCAGGTTGCAAGCATATCTTACAGATACACCCCTGTATCTGTATAATGTCTATGAGTGATTTCAGTTATCTGGCCCTACCCTTGAACATCCAGCAAAAGGTTTTGTGCAAGGAAATGATGGGGTCCAGCTAATGTCTTTGGAGAAGGCAATGGCAACCCACTCCAGTACTCTTGCCTGGAAAATTCCATGGACAGAGGAACCTGGTAGGCTGAAGTCCCTGGGGACATGAAGACCGACACTCAGTCGGACACGACTGAGTGACTTCACTTTCACTGTTCACTTTCATGCATTGGAGAAGGAAATGGCAACCCACTCCAGTGTTCTTGCCTGGAGAATCCCAGGGACAGCAGAGCCTGGTGGGCTGCCGTCTATGGGGTCACACAGAGTTGGATACGACTGAAGTAACTTAGCAGCGGCAGCTAATGTCTTGGTTGTTCGGACAAAGTAGAAGAGCTTTATTGTTTTGCCAGGCAAAGGAGGCCATAGCAGGCTAATGCCCATTAGACTGTATCCCGCCCTGGAGGGAGTAGTGAGGAGTCTTATAGAAATGGTTCATAGAGGGCATGATTGCTCGTGGACTTTCTTCTGATTGGTTGATGGTGAAGTAATTGGGAGTCAGCATCATTAACCTTCTGGTTCCAACTGGTCTTGGGGGTGGGGTCTATGTGCTTGTGGGCAGCATAAGTTAACATCCCCCACCTGGTAGGGGTTTCAGTACCTGTAAAACAGCTCAAAGGACACAGCTCAGAACATCAGCTACAGTCCTCGAGGAAGAACGAAAGGTCCTTGACCTTGTTTAATGGCTTGAGTATTACTCTTTTGTCTTCTAGCTAATGGTTTAAAATTCTATTTTTGCTACTGTTTGGAGGGGCTTGGAGGAAGGCAAGACTGGGGTGGGGGGGTCCCATAAAGAGGCAGTTATCCACATGAAATGTGGTGTCAACTTGTACCAGGGGCGTGGTGGGAGGGATGAGGTGGGAAGACGCAAGATACAGTCTAGAGACAGCCTGGCAGCAATGGACACACTAGTGTGCAGATCAGGATTCAATACTCTTCTCCACTGAAAAGAACCAGAGCCCCTCTGAGAAACAGTCCATCTCAGAGCTGGGGCAGAGGATACTCAAGAGGCACCTGGAACATGTGATACCAGAAAGTAAGGACGTGCTTAAAAAGCCAGGGGCCCATGCTGAAAGGACACAGGGGCCAAACTGAAAGACCTCCCAGTGGCCAAACCTGGAGCGATTTGAACAAACTAAATAAGCAAAGAGAAAAACACACAGTGTGAGTCAGTAAATACAAGGGGAGGTAGGACAGTGCCTCCTTACAGAAATTCCCATAGACGCATGAGAAAAGAATGATAGAATTTGAAAATCACCACATGGCAAATGGGAGCATGGAATCTTAATCACTGGACCACCAAGGATGTCCCTCAGCTATTTTTCTTTAGATATGTATTTTATCTACTTGGCTGTGTTGGGACTTTGTTTCTTCTGTTTCAGCACATGGACTCTCTAGTTTGGCCCAGTAGCTGAAGCACACGTGGTTGCTCCACAGCAGCTGGGATCTTAGTTCCCTGACCAGGGATTGAACCCATGTCCTCTGCATTGCAAGCTGGATTCTGAACCACTGGACCACCAAGGACATCCTCTCTCAGCTATTCTTAAGCTACTTTAACAGCAATGCTGAATCTTTTCCCAAATAATTAAATGATACAGAAATGAAAGCATAAGAAGTAGCCCTTAAGATACTAGATAAGCTTTCTTCTTTCCTTCCTTTTAAATATGTCAAAATTTAAGGAATTGCTTCCTTCCATCTGCCCCCTTTGTCAACTGCAGCATTTTCCCCCAATTTTTAAGTTGTCCTCAGTTACTGAAAATCTGGCAAAGCTCTGCACTTTTTTTTTTGGGGGGGGGGTGCCCATCCCATCTCCTTTCCTTGATCACTGTTACATTCAGCTTTCAAGAGTCGCATTTAAATATAGGAGTAGAAACAGTCTGCGGAGAAAGCAATGGCTTTCTCCAGTATTCTTGCCTGGAAAATCCAATGGGAGGACGAGCCTGGCAGGCTGTAGTCCATGGAGTCGCTAAGGGTTGGACACGACTGAGCAACTTCACTTTCAATTTTCCCTCTCATGCATTGGAGAAGGAAATGGCGACCCACTCCAGTGTTCTTGCCTGGAGAATCCCAAGGACAGGAGAGCCTGGTGGGCTGCCGTCTATGGGGTCGCACAGAGCTGGACACAACTGAAGTGACTTAGCAGCAGAAACAGTCTGTGAAGCTATTAGCAATGAAAGATAATCAATTGGAAATGGTTCCCTGCCTGGCAATTTTCAAGCAGTCATCACCAAAAAACCAATTATGCTGTCAGCTCTTGGTCATCATAAAAGTCCTTGTCCAGTTAGAAGTTACAGCATTTGCTGAGATCTAAGATTTATATACAAGTAGTATTTAATATTGATTAAACAAATAAAGGCACATCATATAAATTCCCAACATTCTTGAGCAAAGTCCAGATTTTTAATAATTCTTCCTTTTACTGGTTACTATAGGAATTAGGTGCTAAATGTGAAATTTCAAATGATTTTATTTCTATACGGTGTTCACGATGTTGCTGGATCAAGGGGTTGGTGGATTTGATATTTGCAAATTGATATCTGGTCATCAGGACACTTGTGATACTTTTTTGCCATTTAAAATTTAATCAGGGCTTCCCTGGTGATTATACAGTAAAGAACTTGCCTGCAATACAGGAGATATGGGTTCGACCCCTGGGTTGGGAAGATCCCCTGGAGAAGGAAATGGCAACCCACCCCAGGATTCTTGCCTGGAAAATCCCACGGACAGAGGAGCCTGGCAGGCTAGAGTCCATGGGGTCTCGGAGTCTGACATGACTGAGTGACTAATACTTTCATCAGGACACTTATGATTTTTTTTTGCTATTTAAAAATTTAATACACATCACTTAACTACACAAAAATATGATCATGGATGGATTTTTTAAAAAGTCCTCCACTAATGCCATTAAAAGTTACTAATGCAATAATGATAATCAGCTTATCTAATTTAGCACAGTACTTAACAAAATAATGCTCAGTTTTGGAGAAGGGGAAAGCCAACTTGGCTTTCCAGTATTACTGACGAGGATAAACTGGTACAATCTTTGTAGAAAGCAATTTGGCAACGTTCAGTAAAAGCCTTAAATATATTCATGACCTTTGACCTAGTAATTCAATTTTTGGGATCTAACAGAAGAAAACCAGTCAATCCTAAAGAAATCAGTCCTGAATATTCATCAGAAGGACTGATGCAGAAGCTGAAGCTCCAATACTTTGGCCACCTGATGCAAAACACTGACTCATTGGAAAAGACCCTGATGATGGGAAAGATTGAAGGCGGAAGGAGAAGGGGATGACAGAGGATGAGATGGTCGGAAGGCATCACCAACATGATGGACATGAGTTTGAGTAGACTCCAGGAGTTGGCAATGGACAGGGAGGCCTGGCGTGCTGGAGTCCATGGGATTGCAGAGAGTCAGACATGACTGAGCGACTGAACTGAATGGAAGAAAATCCAATATACGGAAAGAGCTTTATGTATTATTTTTAATGAAAAGAAACCCAAATGTCCACCAAGGGAGTAATGGTAAGTAACATTTATATGTCATTTTGACAACATGGAAAAATGCTATATTAGGTTACAAAGAGGGGAAAATAAAAATTTCAAATTGTGCAGACATTAATATATATTACACTTATATACAAAGTGTATATTATATGCACATATATATACAAATATATTATTACATATTAGTGTGTATACTTACTATGTTAATGATGTAAAAACATACTAAGCAGACCAAAAGACTAAGAAAATAGAGCACAATGTTAGCAACTGATACCTATGGATTCGTAACTAAATTATAGGTAATAAAGACTTGCTTCCCAAGTGGCGCTGGTTGTAAAGAATCTACTTGCCAAACACAGGAGACCTGAGATTGATCCCTGGGTTGAGAAGATGTCCTGGAGGAGGCAACCCACTCCAGTATCCTTGCCTAGGAAATCCCATGGGCAGAGCAGCTGGGCAGGTGCCAGACAAAGACTGAGCACACACACAAAGGTAATTTTACTTTTGTGTATCATTTTGTGTTTTCCAAATTTTCTATAAGTATGAATTTAATTTATATGATAAAAATGATGGAATGTATTACAACAGTTTTAAATTAAAAAAAATTAAGATCATTATTTTTTTTGGTGTGAAATATCAGTCACGCATTGGATTGTCCCCAGCACAGTATTCCCTGTTCTTCAGAGGTGTGGTCACGTTTTCTGAGAATATTTTGTGTAAGGGAAGCCCGAGACTGGAAAGTGAATTGCAGATGAAAAAAAAAAAGAGCAGATCTACTTGGTAATTGGCTTCTTTTTGGCAAAAAACAAGGTCAGTTGCTGAAATTACTGCTCTAATTAGGTAAATCCCTATTTCATCCTGAAGTTAGAATGCCAGAAAATAACAAACCCATGAAGGTGATAGATTTTTCCAGGCTCACATTTTGAAAGAAGTTCTGTGCAATTCATAAGCGGCATTATAAATTACTTTTTAATTTGGTTATCCAAGTATTTTCCAGAAAATAAGATTAAAAAGTGTCCAAAGGTGGGTAGGAGGGTGGAGGAGACGGATGTAGAGGCAGAGTATGTAAGACACAAGGGATGAAATGCTCACAGAATTTTTAAATTTCAAAGGATTTTACATTTTAAATCAGCATGTATATTTATATTTAGAACATGGACACCAAAGTCAATAAACTGGCAAAGTGGATGAGAATCTGGCAAATAAAAGCTATTTTTTTCATTAATTTAATATTCACTTGCTGTAAAAAGCCCAACAGACTGGATTTTATTAGTCATAAAACCTCTTTCCCACGTCTGCTTCACTTACAGAAGACAGCCACCATTCAAGTTATTTCATATCCTTTAAGACAATCTCTATTTAAAACACTAAGAGGGATTAAACTGCAACTTTTTTTTCCCCTTAATAATTGACCTTCAGCTACTTTCCTGTCAACACACACTGCACCTTTTTTACAAAGCGTTTTGGCTGCACTGGGTCTTTGCTGCCCAGGCTTTCTCTAGCTGTGGCTTCTCCTGGCAGCGGTTCCTCTCGGTGGGGAGCTTGGGCTCAGTAGTTTCGGCAACAGGCTTAGTTGCCTATGGCTTGTAACATCTTCCCAGACCAAGGATAGAACCCACATCCCCTGCATTGGCAGGCAGATTCTTAACCCCTGGACCACCAGGAAGTTGTGTGTGTGTTTTTTTTTAAGTAATGTGTGCTCACGACTGTCTGACTACATCATCATTTGACAGTCCCATCCTCAAGACATTTGGTTGTATCCTTCTAACTGCTCTCATGGACAACGCTGCTCTGAACAACTCTGTAAATACTCATTTGCTTCCTTAATTCCACAGGAGAAATTTCTGTAACTGCTGGGTCAAAGGGAACTCACATTTTAATATTTTGGTAGATATCACCCAACTGGTGGCCCCCCAGCCCAATCTCTTCCTAGCAGGGCATAAGAATTCTCTTTCCTCACTAACTGGCCACGGAGTTGAATTTTGTTTAAAATGAATAGGTGATTTCTATTCTATTGTGTTCACTTTATTATGTCCATTTCTTTTCCTTAAAAAAAATATTTTTATTTATTTGACTGCGTCAGATCTCAGTTGCTGCACGCGAGACCTTTGACATTTGCTTTGGTATGTGGGATTCACTTCCCTGACCAGGGATCGAACCTGGGTCCCCTGAATTGGAAGTGAGGAGTCTCAGCCCCTGGCTCACCAGGGAAGTCCCTTGTCCACTTATTTTCAAAGGAGAGGAGTTTTGTATTTGAACCAAACAGAAGAGCACGAGGACAGAGTCTGTGCAGGTTTTTTCTAATTCAAGTAGGTACATCAGGAGTTACTATTAACAAAGTAAACCCAATATGCAACATATACAATGCATTCTAAAGTCACACGTAATTGATTTGAGGATTAAGGAAACTCCTGGATATTTGAGAATTGTTGGCAGCTCTTAATGGCTCATTAAAAAGTATAAATTCTAGTTAGCGAGTCTGATCTGGGGCTTGGCACGTGCCAGGCACTGTTCTAGTTCTTTTACGTAGACTAACTTACTTAGCTCTCATGACAGCTCTGTGAGGTAGGTACTATAATTATGTCTACTTTATAGATTTTGGAAAATGAGGCATAGAGGGTCTTAACTAATATGACAAGGTCACGCAGCTAATAAAATGACAGACCCAGAATTCAAACCAGACGCTAGGACTGCAGCCTCTGGGCTCTTAACCACTATTCTCTCTATCCAAAGTTCATCTTCAGGAAATAAGGATGCATTCCACAGTCCTCTGCAAAGCTTTTTATCATAGCACCGACAATGGAAACTTCCTTACCTGCCTTTGGGTGGAGATGTCCCAACCGCCAAGGTGTTCCAATGGCTGAAGCACGGGTTAATTTCTTTCGGCTTACAACAACAGAAAAGTAGTATTTCAGAGGTTTGGAGGCCAGAAGTCCAAACTCAAGGTGCTGGTGGAGCCATGCTCCCTGGAGGCTCTAAGGGAATATTCCTCCTTGCTTCTTTTAGTTTCTAGCAGCTCCTGGCAGTACAGGCTAATTTTTATTTTGCTTTTCTCCATTTCGTCCAGTGACCACATATTGCTTTTGTACTAAGAGAACCCCAGTGACAGTTCTTAAGAACAGAACACTTTCAATACCAGAAAGTGGCTCATCTTTCAAATGTCTCATTCAAGCCCTGTACCAACAGCCACTCAGCATCAGGTTTCATTTCATAAAATCACACAGACACCATGACCCGCTGATGTCCACTCACTCTGCCTGCAAGAGCTCAGTGTGGAACATGGGGCCAGCATCACCTACGACGGAGAGTTGCTGCAGGCGGTCGAGACCTTTGAGAGGTTCGGAGCGCATCTGGCCCGGGTAGCTGCTATAATCATGATTTTTGCAGCCAAAAGACAGCCATGGTGCATCATTTATTTATTGCCACTTCCTGCAGCTTTTAGGATCTTAGTTCCACAACCAGGGATTGAACCCGGGCCCCCAGCAGTGAAAGCATGAAGTCCTAATGATTGGACCAACAGGAAACTCCTGAAGACAAATTTTTAAACCAAAGAATTTATAGACACAGCTAATGGTGACTGGCTATTGAAAGGGAAAATGAGGGGCTGTGATGGGAAAGAGACTTTTCACTGTATATCCCCTGGTATTGCTTGATTAGAAAAAATATGTATAGATTATTATTTTAAAAGAAAACATTTTAGGACTGCAGGACTTTACGGTGAGCTTTTTAATTAAGTGAACATTTCACAAATGTAAATTTACTTCTTATCAACATACTCAAACCACACTAGAATCTTTAATTCTAACAGCTAACAGCTAAGGCTTTTGTATTTGAACTGTAATATAAAACCAATATTTGGGGACAACCCACGTCAGAAAAAAATCCTACTCAAGCATTCCATTCATGTCAAAAACAATCTCAGCAATAGGGGAGCAGGTTCAAATTATGCATCATATTTTCATAAGCTGTTCTCACTGGTAGGGGTGGTAAACCACAGCCTGGGGTAGTGGCTGCTAAATCCAGCCAACTACCTGTTAGTTTTCTGAATTAAAATTTGTACTGAGACCATTGAAGATCCATGTATAGTTGTAAAGGTTACAGTGAGAGATCCCTATGTTCTTTGCCCAGTGTTTCTCACAGTAACCCGTGAGCTGCTTTTGTACAACCCACGAGCTGAGAGCAGTTTTTAGATTTTTAAATGGCTGAAAAATTTAAAAATATTTTGTGATGTGCAATTGCATGCAATCCAAATTTTGGCGTCTGTAAAGCGTTCCAGGGACACAACGACACACATTTCTTTAAGTACCATCCCTGGCTGCTTTCGTGTTTTCAGGCCAGAGCTGAGCAGTTGCAAGAGACTGTACAGCCTGCAAAACCTAAAATATTCCCTACCAGCTTTACAGAAAAAGTCTGCCGGCCTCTGGGCTGGAGACGAGGCTGGAGTCAGGAGAGAAATGAGTATCTGGAATAACGATTTTTCTTTTAAAGACAAAACATTTCCAAATGACATCTGCACCATTGACTCCCTCAGGTCTTGCTGTTAGAAACGTCTTCCTGCAACAAGGGACAAACGGACAACTGACAAAGAGGCGGAGATAACCAGTTCCTCTCCAAATCCAGAGATGTCTATGCGTTTGTAAAGAATTACACACAGGACATGAATTTCTTTTAAATCCAAAGGGATCATTTATCAAAACTACAAAAAAAAAAAAAAAAAAGTGAAGGTAGACTGTTGCAGATGGACAAGTGACCACCAATACAGCTGAGATAATCCTTTTCCTCCTAGGATGCCTAAGATGAGTGAGTACAGACGACCCTGGGCTGAATACTAGAATCATCCGCTGTTGTTACTCATGGGTTATGCTCCCAGCCTTGGGTCAAAAGCCTTCCGTGTTAGGCTGAAGCCAGTCTGCTGTGACCTTGCAAGAAACAGGTGGTACAGCAAGAGAGCACTTGGGAATTTCAGAATTGCTTGATGAACAGTGTCTGTTTTCTATAAGCCAACGTCCCTCAAACTAACAGGTGAGGATTGAGCCATCTTAAGAAGAGCTTGTTGGAAAAGGGCTGCACATAGGCACTACTACAAAGAGCCCTGTTTGATGAATCCCTTCTAACGCACGGTTTTCTTTGGGGTGGGGTGAAGCAGGGGTAACTGTTTAAGCACGGATGCTACTAGACCTAGTATTGATAGAAATAACAGCAAGTTCCAGTTTTACCCAGAAAATCAGACCCCAGAAATTCCATTAGCACAGAGGTCTTAACCAAGGGACCATGAGTAGAATTTTTAAGGTCCAGAGTTTTGCACGGGAAAGATGAATCTTATTTCACTCATCTCTACCTGAAACTGAGCGCCTGTCAGTTTGGGATGTAGGTACGAGAACACAGAAGCGTTGACAGGACCAGTGACTGGGTCAACAAAAGAGACCAGTAATTTTCATATCGCTGGTGTCTCAGTGGTAAAGAATCTGCCTGCAGTGTAGGAGATGTGGGTTCAATCCTGGGCCAGGAAGACCCCCTGGAGGAGGAAATGGCAACCCACTCCAGTATTCCTGCCTGGGCAATCTCATGGACAGAGGAGCCTGGCGGGCGACAGTCTGTGGGGTCGCCAAAAGGTGGGACACAACTACACTCACACGCTTCCTATCTTCCAAGTTTCATATAACATCCCGGTTGCTGTAACCATCTTGAAATACCATTTATGAGCATCTCTCCTTCAAAATAGGATTGCGGTTGATTGACCTTTGAACAACATAGGTTTGAAATGCACTCGGCCACATAAGTGGTCCACACAGATTTTTTTTTTCAATAATAAATTATTATTAACCAACCTTGCAGTTGGTTGAATCCATGGAGGAATTGTGGACGCTGACTATAAATGATAGTTATGCTAGAGGTCTGCTGCTACAACCTTTAATATAATGCTAATTCAGTGCACTTAAACCAAGAAATATTTTGATAACGATTTCAATAGTTTTCCTCTGCAAGCTTTTATATTTTGCTTTATTTTCTTAAACATGATTCAGAGAGAGGATTCATAGACTTGGCTGGACTGACAAAGGGACTCATGACTCCGAAAGCAATGAAGAGAACTGGCATTAGGTCTCTCGAGCAGGTGGCGTTAGGTGATAGAAGGAGTTCCACTCAGAGGACACGGATACAGGTTCTAATTCTGACCATGTGCTGGACTTGGACTCTTTACCTTCCTTTTCTTCTCTATTAAAACAGAAGCGCCTCAAGGTGTGAGACATAAATGAGATCCTATCTAAGTGGCCTCTGAGAGTGGCTGAGCGTGGGCTCTGGGGGCCTGACACACTGCTGGGAGTTCAAGTGTAGTTATCATCAAGATCAGTATCAAAGCAAAATTTGCTCCACCGTTTTGTGACCTGCCTGAGCTGGGGGAATGCAACATCAGTCATCCCTGCAATACTTACCTGTAGGTGGACGCATAGCCTAGGGACATTTTCCAATTATCCAATAATACCCACATTCAAAATACTTTCCAAGCCAACTACAGACCCCACCGTTCTTGCAAAAGATCCTGTCCTTTTCCGGCCTCGACACTTAGAACTCAAGTGGCTCCCTCCCCAGTTCCCCCACTTCTGCCAGTGGACGACAGCCCCGCCTAAGCTGCAAATAACTCACAAGCACAGGGGTCCGGCACACGTGGGCTCGCCTTTCCTGGACCAGCTGCACTGAGCAGGTTTAACTTCTCCGAAAATCATGTTCGTAACAACAAATGCAAATGGCATTCATTGTAACAGCTGAATGGAATTGTGTGGGGAAATTCTAGACCATCATGATTCATGGTGATTTTCCCCTCCTATCTGGAGCCCTGGCTGCCCGACTCCAGACAGGAGTATTGGTCACAAAGGTTGAGACCTTTTCTGTACCAGTAACGTACACTGGCTCCCTTCCTAGGCATTTTTCCTTTCCTCACAGGACTGGCTATGTAATTTGGGTTTGATGCAAAATGCAAACTCAGGACCCCTGGTTCAAAAACTAAGAATTATAGAACAGCATCAGCAGAGCAGGTACCCGAGTGTGGGGCCCGCCGGGACCGTATAGGTGGCAAACATCCATGAAGACAGCCCTGCTTCTTCCCTGGGGCAGCTGTTCCCACCTGGCTGTATGTTAGGATCACGTGCACAACCTTAGAAGGTACCAATGCCCACGGCCTCCCTGCAGAGGCAGATTCCAATTACCCAGGAGCTTCCCACATACTTCAGCCCGGAGCCAGTTGGACCCACCAGACCGGTGTGACAGAAAACCTTGGAAGGACGCCATGGGCCTATATCACAAACAGCAGCAGAGGGAGCCCCAGTGAGGGCCTGATAAAACAGATATTCCTGAGTGGAATACCTTGGGTGTGCAAGGCCAATGCGAGGTGTCTCGTAGCAAAGTCACCTCCAGCCTTCACAAGAACGCTGCATGACTGCTCAGGGGCAGAGGATACACGTGACCCAGCATCTCCTTCCAGGTTTTAACTCGGGAGAGCGACTCTAGCACCATGATTTCCCAGCACCCTTTGCAACGGCCATGGCGTATGACCAGCCAGGTAGCAGGGGATGGGAACAGAAGCTTATGTGCAACCGTCTGCAGTGCTAAGGGGAGGCCTCCTCCTACCCTGGCTGGAGCTTCAGTGGCCACCATTTTGGACCACGTGTTATAGATATGGGGTGGGGTGGGAAGGAAGACAGAAAACATGATGCACAAAGTCATAAGGTCACAGTGCTAGTTCTTGGTTATCCCCATGCCCCAGCTCCGACAAAATAAATGAGAAAAAGACACAGGTGAGCCGATTTTTGCTTTGCTGTTTTGAACCTGTTGACGTCACCATTAAGCCAAATGCCTGAAATGGCCCATTTTACAGATAATCGAAAGGCTTCCTGGGTGGCTTAGTGGGTCAAGACTCTGCACCACAGAAGACTAGGGTTTGATCCCTGGGTTGGGAAGACCCCCTGGAGAAGGGAACGGCTACCCACTCCAGTATCCTTGCCTGGGGAATCCGGTGGACAGAGGAGCCTGGTGGGCTACAGTCAATGGGGTTGCAAATAGCTGGACACGACTGAAGCGGCTGAGTGCTTCATGGACAGACAAGCAAACTGAGAATCCGAGGTGCAAACTCTGGCCGGATGCTGGCCACACAGCAATGCCGGAGCAGGGCCGTTTGGACCCCTTTCCTCCTCAACCCCGACGCCTTTTAACAAAAGAAGGCTCCTTTCGGATGAGTCTGTCATCGCCCCACTCAGCTCAGAGCTCTAACAAAATATAAAGTTTAAAATTGGAGAGCCAGCCCAGTTCTCTGGTTAAAAATGTGGACTCAGGAGCTACTCTGCCTGAGGCTGAAACCCAACTCTGTGCTAGAAGTTCCATCACCCTCATGCTTCAGTTTCTGCATCTGGACAAGAGGCAGGGACGAGGGTGAAGCAGTTGAGGCACACCCCTTCAGTGCAAACGGAAAGGGGTGCCCAAAATCTCACTGATCAAGGAAAGTATTTTAATGCAATTTTTCTAAAACCCAAACTTAACACAGAAAATCCACAATGAACAAAAACATCACAATCTTAAAGACAGGACCAAGTCCTGCCTCAATTCCCAGGCTAACTTCTAATAAAACTTAAAAGAACAACAAAAACAAAACCAACAAAGCAGCTGACCTGTAGGCCACAGTTTGCCAATTTAAAAACTAGATTGCTTTAAAACATGTGATTGCTGAGTTTTGAGTGCCCTAGGCCAGTGCCTTCCTCGTCTCAACCTAGCTCCAGCTCTGGATAGCAACTGACAGAATGAGATGACTCAACACAGGTCAAGTTCTTATCACAGTGCCTGGCTCAGAGTAAGGACTCACACCAACACAGCAGCAGGAATTGAGGCTCATTCTTTTTAAAGAATTAAACACAGGGACAAATGAATTCATGTTCCATTGTTTAGAAGGCAGCAGGAAGTCTTAAGCAGAGGAAAGCAAGAGGGTATCTCCTTGATTTTTTAATTCACTGGACACTTTATAGCTGCACTGAATAGACATCCAAAGGACTTAGCATTTCCCAGTCCTTAACCTCCCTGGTGAAGGCAATGGCACTCCACTCCAGTACTCTTGCCTGGAAACTCCCATGGACGGAGGAGTCTGGTAGGCTGCAGTCCATGGGGTCGCTGAGAGTTGGACATGACTCAGTGACTTCACTTTCACTTTTCACTTTCATGCATTGGAGAAGGAAATGGCAACCCACTACAGTGTTCTTGCCTGGAGAATCCTAGGGACGGGGGAGCCTGGTGGGCTGCCGTCTATGGAGTCGCACAGAGTCAGAAACAACTGAAGCGACTTAGCAGCAGCAGCAGCAACCTCCCTGGTAGCTCAGCTGGCAAAGAATCTGCCTGCCATGTGGGACACCTGGGTTTGAAAGATCTACTGGAGAAGGGACAGGCTGTCCACGCCAGTGTTCTTGGGCTTCCCTGGTGGCTCAGATGGTGAAGAATCTGCCTGCAATGCAGGAGACCTGGGTTCAATCCCTGGGTTGGAAGATCCCCTGGAGAAGGAAAAGGCTACCCACTCCAGTATTCTGGCCTGGAGAATCCCATGGACCGTATAGAGTTGGTTACGACTGAGTGACTTTCACTCATAACCTGGAACTTGGGCTTCCCAGGTGGTGCTAGCGGTAAAGAACTCGATCCCTGGGTTGGCAAGACCCCCTGGAGAAGGAAACAGCAACCCACTCCAGTATTCTTGCCTGGAGAATCCCATGGACAGAGAAGCCTGGTGGGATACAGTCCATAGGGTTAGAAAGAGTTGGACATGACTAAAGCAACTTAGCACACATGTACACAACCTGGAATTTAACCTGTCTCTGCAAGGAGATCAAACCAGTCCATCCTAAAGGAAATCAGTCCTGAATATTCATTGGAAGGCCTGATGCCGAAGCTGCAATACTTCGGCCACCTGATGCAAAGAACTGACTCATTTGAAAAGACCCTGATGCTGGGAAAGACTGAAGGCAGGAGAAGGATACGACAGACGATGAGATGGTTGGATGGCATCACCGACTTGATTGACATGAGTTTGACCAGATTCCGGGAGTTGGTGATAAACAGGAAAGCCTGGCATGCTGCAGTCCATGGGGTTGCGAAGAGTCAGACACAACCTAATGACTGAACTGAACCTGTCTCTTGCATGAAACTGTACCGGCTAAAGGGACCCCAGGAAACCTGGCATTCTTTGTGTTTGTCCTGTGTTTTGATATATCAATTACCTTGTTGCTTGCACTCAACAGCCCAGGTCAGGAATCAGCAAAAGACAGCCCTCCAAATCATGGCCTGGAGGGCCAAAGTTTTTCGTAAACAAAGTTTTATTGGCACATGGCTATATCCATTCACTTACCTGTTATCTTCAGCTGCTTTGATGACAATGGCAAAGTTGAGTGATTGTGCTAAGGAGGTGAACAGAATTGAATAGAGACTGAGGCTAGCAAAGTCCAGGATATTTCCTGTATGGCCCTTTACTGAAAAAATTCACCAGCCCCTGGTCCATGTAATGTCAAACTGCGAATGTTCATTAATCAGCGTCTCCTTTGAGATCCATGCACACCTTGCAAAACAGAGCTGGGTGCAGAAACCAATTCAGGGCCTCTTAACTACTGTGGCTATTTCCAGTCTCATTTGGTGACAGCTGTGTATTTTAAGTCTCATCCTCATTTCATAAAGTTTTGTTGGAACACAGACAGTCTGGCTGCTTCTGTGAAGAGAGTTTAGTCTCGGAAGAGCTCTTACGGCTTCATAAAGCCTCAAGTACTTACTATCTGGTTCCAAGCTTTTTGCTAATCTCCACTCTACTGGGGATCCAAATTTGCTAGGTGATACCAGTGTGGATCCAAGACCCTTGATGCCCATACAGCTGTGAAAAGAAAAAGCCTTCTAAAGAGGCTGATATTGTCCCTGTTTCTCTGAAGAGCTATGACGTCAGAAGTACAAGGAACGTTTATATGATTTCAATCTATGGGTTCCCACTTGAAACGTCAACAGCCCTTCTGTTACCAGAACAGAAACATAGATAAGACTCATGACAAACAGCAAAAAGTGACAATAGAATCTGTACAATGCACCAGCAACCAGGAATGAAACACTTCGGAACAACCAAAGATAGCTCTAAAACAAAAAAGGATTAATTCTCTCTGCCATCACTTCTATGTTTTCTTCTTACAGTCGTTATCGCTTGCCTTGAGCCAAATGGAATCAGATGTGTTCAAAGTAACCTTCTAAAATAAGCTCTGTCTTTATTTCATAAGTGAAATAGTCACTTTTACAATCTATTAAAATTTTGTTTTCACATCCCTGTTCCTAGTTTATAAAAAACAATGGATCTATTCAGTGTTTCAAAGGCCCAGATATTTAGTCTGATGAGGCCACACAAGAATCTGTATTAAAGACTGTATCTGAAGAAAAGAAGAAAGAAACTGGATAAATTATATATCTGCTGGCATTCCAAGACCTCTTAAGTTTCAGTCAAGTTAAATGTCCATTTACAAGAGGCTTGGGATTTCCCTTATTTGTTGGTTCAGCAAACACCAAGTACTTACTATGATGAAAGACACTAGTCCCAGGCTTTTCCACGCATTGCCATGTACCACAACGAAGCCCAGGACCCACGGGCCCCCTGCTCTCTTTTTATGAACACAGATACACAAATCTTGAATTTCACAAGTTACTGGCTGAGCTAGTGTTAGCTTAATCTCTGGTGCCACCTACAGGTCAAACTGCATTTTGCTTCACTTTGGCACGAAGACGCTCAGAAATCCTAGGTGCGTCTACACTGAAATTACCACCGGGTGGAGGGCACTGGAGAACCCCACACTGTGTAGACCACAAAAATGGAGTGTCCCGTTGACACCATTCTACAGACGAGCTTGCCTTTTTATTATAAGACAACAGATAAAAGAAACCACACAGAAAACATATAAGGCGGATACTCTTAGAAACCACCACCCAGGTTAAGAAGTGGAACTCTTCCGGCCCGCTGACCCTCCACATACTCCGACATCCCCTTAACCTGCTCTATGGATCAGTGTAGTGTTAGTTTTCCCACGTGGTCTAATTCGTCTGTTTCATGATCCCATCAGGGGCGGATCAGTTTTAGAACTGGAATCCATCGTGAAGGAACTATCCCTATCGGATAGAGCAGTGCTCAGTGGACCCTCCGATCTTGGAACCGAGGAAACCTGCTTAGACGATGCTTGGAGGGAAGACAGGAACAAGGGGTGAGGTTGGGGGAGGTGTCCCCACAGGGCTGCCTCGGCGCCTGCCCTCACCCCACGGTGACCGCAGCCGTGGCATCTGCAGGCCTCAGGGTGGACGCGGGCGTCCCCGGAGCGGGCGAGTCCAGTCTGGCTTGAGGGCTGGGCAGTGGCGTTGCGTCCGGAGATGCGGCCGGCTGACCACCCACTCTGGGGCAGCTAGAGGCACTGGCTGGATTCCAGGGGCGCCTCGAGCTGCCCGACGGAGACCAGCGCGCCCAGCTGCCCGGGGGCGCCGCTCTCCGGCGGGAAGGTGACCAGGCCCGAGCTCTGGTTCTCAGCGTGGTCGCTGTGCTGCCTCCGGTGGCACCGCAGAGAGTCGTCCCTGACGAAGGCCGCCCCGCACGTCTCGCAGCGGAAGGCCCTGTGCGTCACGATCTTGGCCACGGGCGGCCCTTCCCGGCCCGGCGGGGCCCGGTTCTCCGTTCGGGCCTCGTCCCGGTGCGCCTTGTCGATGTGCTTGGCCAGGCTGCTGGGCCGCTTGGTGTCGAAGCTGCAGAAGTCGCACTTGAAGGGCCGGTCGGGGCAGTGCACGCGGCTGTGCACGCGCAGGGCGGCCGCGCTGGAGCACGAGTAGCTGCACTCGGGGCACTTCTCGGGGTGCTCGGCCTGGTGCAGCCGGCTGTGCTCCAGCAGGTCGGCCCGGTCCCGGCCCTGGAAGGCGCAGTGCAGGCACTTGAAGGTGTGTTTGATGCGGATGTGCGACTTGAGGTTCGCCTTCATGGTGCAGCGCACGTCGCAGAACTCGCACTTAAAAGGCTTCTCCCCCGAGTGCACGATCATGTGCCTTTTCAAGTCCGAGCTGATTTTGAACTTGGCGCTACAGAGCCAGCACTGGAAGGGGGTGTCCCCTGGCAACGGGAAGGTGCGTTTCCATTAGAGCAGGCAGGCAACACAGAACTCCCCCCAAACATGCGTTCAGAATGGCTGGTGGCAGCCAGCCAGGTCTTTAAAACTCCAGTTCCTTGCCACCTCCTACCGCCCCCACTTGGGAACACTGTGTATTAACTCAGGGCAATCCCACGTGTGAGTACTACCCCCACTTTAACAGATGGGGTAACTGAGGCTCAGAGAGGTCACATTATTCGACCACGGCCAAACAGCATCACGGCATCCACATCTGCCCTCTCCATGACACTTCAGGTCCAGATCTAAACTCACTTGACATCCCAGATTTGGACACAGAAGGAAGATGTGTGGTTATGTGATACAAAACTGTTTCTAATCAAGATTTATAAACATGCTCACTTTGGTGTTTGGACTTCCCCTGTGGCTCACACAGTAAAGAATCTGCCTGCAACGTGGGAGACCTGGGTTCGACCCCTGGGGTTGGGACGATGCCCTGGAGAAGGGAATGGCAACCCACTCCAGTATTCTTGCCAAGAGAATTCCATAGACAGACGAGCCTGGCAGGGCTACAGCCCATGGGGTTGCAAAGAGTTGGACATGGCTGAACAACTAACACTTTTTACTTTTCACTTTAAGTTGTATTATTACATCAGGTAACTGGCTTGTATCAAAGTTTTGCAGTTTCACACTGACGGACTGAATTTTATTTATGAAATTAACCTAGGAATACGGCAGCAAGAGCAGAAGACAAACCTTGAGATGCCATAGCCTCCTCTGTACTTCCTGGAGGGACGGCTTAGGAGTTTAGTTCTTTGCAGGCTGTTACTTTAAACATCCCTGTCAGTTGATTACAGGCAAAGATGAGATTGCTACATACCCTACACAACCATCCTTTCCCCAAACTTCTCCTGCATTCTGTTGGTTGTGATTTTGACTCATCTAGCATCACTCTCTAAAACGAGTAGTAGCTTCAGTGTTTAGTTCATCAGCTTGAGAGGTTTAAGGATGCCTTTCTCTTTGCCACACTACCTCTCCTTGCTTGAGAAACGGCTTTATTTCACTTGAGTTTCTCACTTCTCTTTTCTTCCTGACCTTGTCAGAAACCAGACTTCTATCTTCTGATTGTCAGTTCAGCAGCTTTTTCCATGCTATCTGAAAAGTTAGACCTTATAGCCAGCAACCCCAGTTCCAATTCATACTGCTCTGTTCTGACTACCGTTTCTAACAGAGCTCTTGGATGCAACATTCCTGCCAGTAGGTTGGTACCAATGAGAACTGAAAAATTCTGGTAAGTTATGCAAGTGCTCTGTTATCTCCAGGATTTTTGTTAGACTTGGCACATTCACACCACTTATTTCCTGCAGATGACTCACAGTCCACAGATGACACGTCACAGTTAGGAAGAGGAGATCGGTTTAAGGACGAGACATTAGGTGGGTTTTACCTGTTACTCGACAGTTTGGGCCATCATGCCAAGAGGCTTCAGCTGCTCCTCTGACCTCTGCAGCCTATATCAGTTCCGAGTTCAGAACACCCAAGGCAGTCAGATGCGAGCTGCAAAGATTAGCTCCCAGCTCTTTGGCTGCCTCCCACTTGTCCGCTGGGACACAGGTTTCTTGACTCAATTTTGGATGTCAGTATATGCCGGTCTGCTTGCCATTTGCCATGAATTCATTGGAAATTCTAATTTTCTGACTCTCCTTATGGGCTTCCCAATCCCCCTTTTTCTGCACCATGGTGGGTTGGTTAGTTCTATCTCCTTATTTCAACAGGGTCTCACACAGGGAGGGAAAAGCTTTTCTGCAAAGCCTAATTTCTAGACGTTTGTGATCGCTTTCAGGTAATTTTGCTACATGTTTCTTTTTTTATTGGCGTATAATTGCTTAACAATGTCATGTACAACAGAGTGCATCAGCTGTATGAACACATATATCCCCCCCTCTTCAGCCTCCATCCCACCCTGCTCTTCCCACCCCTCCAGGTCAACACAGAACACCAGCTGAGCACCTTGTGCTACATACCAGCTTCCCACTAGCCAGCTGTTTTACACGTGGCTACATGTTTCTGAATTAAGCCACACAATCAGAGTCGACGTTGAATGACAAACACCTAGTTTATTCATCAGCCTTTTATTGAGATGCACCCTTTGCTTCTTGTGTGTTGACGTGGATAATCACCCCCAGCTGTATTCTGTGCAGGCAAGTCAGAAAACAGCTGTCAGACTTCCAGTGTTTTACTAGAAGCTGTTGTCCCAGTGGGAGAAACCACACCCTTCATACCAACAGAGAAGCTCCAATTTCCTTTACTCACACCCTGGAGTCATTTGCATTGCCTGTGCTTTAACTAAATGAGCGCTGAGGGGTCAGAGGTGCAGAGAGGCCTGGGACTTACCCGTGTGGGAGCGCAGGTGCACGGTGAGCTGGCTGGAGTTGCGGCTGGCGTAGGGGCAGAGCTGGCACTTGTAGGGCCGCTCGTCCGAGTGGATGCGCAGGTGCTTCTTGAGGCTGCTGCTGTCCACGGCCGCGTAGTCGCACAGGTGGCACTTGTGGGGCTTCACGCTGGTGTGGCAGCGCATGTGCATGGCCAGGTTGTCCTTCCGGCTGAAGCACTTGTCGCAGAACTCACACTTGTGCGGCTTGTCCCCTGCAAACACACAAGCAAGAGTCGCGGCTTCAGGGCTTTTGTCCATCAGGACGCCGGCAGAAAGATCCAACCAAGAAGGCGGTCTGAGTCCCGGGCTCTGCCTTTCCCTTCTGACCAAATGCCCGGAGACAGGAAGACACTGAGGTCCAGACAAGCATCGTGGAACAAGAAGGTGTGCTGACTCGTTCGTGGCTCAGAACTTTTGCAGACTCCCGAGGAGCAGAGATAAAATCAGGCTGAAAGGAAGTCACAGGCCAAACCTTGTTTGAGAAAATGAGAGCTTTCCTAGAAGCTGTCAAGATTGGAGAGGGCAGGTGGTGGATATCTGGAACGGCTTTCTGGCTCTCTAGCTGATGAGCCACCTGGAGAACAGTCAGGGTGACTCTTACGTGTGCTAAACCACAAGCAGTAGAGGCGCCTGCTCTCCCGGGCCATTAGGAAGGGAGGCTGCTTAGGCTGGAGAAGCATCGCCAAGGCTCCAAGAACGTGGAGGTTCCCGGAGAGCAGAGAACCCCATGCCCACAGCATCACCGCCAAACTGCGTTCTTCCTTCTCCCATGACTGCTCCAGACGGGTCACATCCGAGCAAAGACCTACCCAACAACCCACTGCTTAGGGAAAGCCAGAATCAGAAGGCATGCCCAACCCAAGAACCCGGACTCAGAGAAAATCATTCTTTCAACACCAAAACCAGATATGGGTCTTTAAAAGGCTGTTTCGGGTTGTGTGAGGCTTGGGGGATTGTCGTCTTTTGATAAGGGATTGAACTCAGGCCCCCGGCAGAGGCAGTGCTGGGTTCTGACCACTGGACTGCGGGGGATTCCTCAGACATGGGTCTTAAGATGGCTCAATTAGAGGCAGGATGGGACAATTTCCGAAGCCTAAGAATGACGACATCCTAAAGCTTTCAGGAAAAAAAAAAAGGCCCAGATGAGCACACAACTCCTCAGACAACACCAGATGGTTGCAAGATGGGAACAGTACCTGCAGAATCCCACAGAAATTACTGAAATAAAACCCCATACTTAACTCGCTTGCCTGGTGGCTCAGGTGGTAAAGAATCTGCCTGCAGTGCTGGAGACCTGGGTTCAATCCCTGGGTTGGGAAGATCCCCTGGAGGAGGGCATGGCAGCCCACTCCAGTATTCTTGCCTGAAGAATCCCATGGACAGAGGAGCCTGGCGGACTACAGTCCAGGGGGTTGCAGAGTCAGGCACGACTGAGCGACGAACACACACACTTGAACTCGCATTCAGTGGGAAGAGAAAATAAAGCCAGTGGACAGATGACACAAGGCATCACACTTGAACCGTGTACATCAGACCACAACAAAAGGTACTGGATAAGATGGGGGATATAAGTAATGAAATGGGGAGGACTGCTTTCAAACCAGAAAAGAGGAGCAAGGATAAAAAAAGGGGCACAACCGAACAGAAAAGAAGGTAAAAGTCAAGCTAAACGTTCAGTACAAATGGATTAAATTTCCTGTTAAAGATGTCAATCACATTTTTTTAAAAGTCAGCTTAATACTCCTGAAAAGGGAAAGTGTTAGTTGTTCAGTCACGTCCAACTCAGTGACCCCATGGGCTGTGGCCCGCCAGGCTCCTCTGTCCGTGGAATTCTCCAGGCAAGAACACTGGATTGGGTGGCCATGCCCTTATCCGGGGGATCTGCCAGATCCAGGGACTGAACCCAGGTCCCCTGCATTGTAGGCGGATTCTTTACTGTCTGAGGTACACAAATAAAAATGAAAGAGGAGTAGGGAATGATACACAGCGTTCTAGGAAAATGCTAAAAGGCATCAGAAATATCAATGTTAGGCAAAACACATCATGGTAAAACCACTACAAATTTCATATGGAAGAGACAGAACTCACCAAGTAGATGTGACTCAAACTTATGAAACTAACGTGGTTTCACAAAAGGTTTCCAAGGAAACCTGTAGGACATATTTTAAAACAACTTTTGCTCCGAGAGTCGCAACTGGATTACAGACTCTTAAGAGATGGACAGTGAGAGCCCCACGCTATCAAAACCCAGGGCCTAACCACTTTTCAGAAGAATCTCTGAACTTCAGGTCAAAAGGCTGAAAGCAAGTGAACCATGTGCAACTCGAGAAACTGGGAGAAACGGAAGTTCTCTGGTGGCCCCACGGCTAAGACTCTGTGCCCGGGCCCAGGTTCGATACCTGGTTAGGGAACTTGATGCCTCATGCTGCAGTGAAAATCGAGGAGTCCACGTGCCACAGTCAAATAAATACTAAAAAACAAATAAACAAAAAAAAAAAAACCCACCAAAAAACCAACTAGAAGTGAAAACAGACAGCACTTGATCAATAAAAACAAAAGAATAGCTATTAAAAAGGGAGGTTTGTGCAAAGAAAAGATACCAATAGACCAGTGTTTTCAGTGTTGCCACTACAGCCGTTTGGGGCCGGATAATTCTTTGCTGTGCCCTGTCTCGTGTGTTGTAAAATGTTTAGCAGTATCCCTTACCCCTCCAAGATGCCAGTAGCACCTTCCTCTCTAGTTCTGAGACTCAAAAATGTCTTCAGACATTACCAAATGTCCTGGGGGGGAAGGGGACAACACTGTACCTGGTTACGATCCATTTTAATAGACACGGGAAAAAAGAAAAGGGACAGATAGATAAACTTAATCATGACTATTAAGTCAGACTTTACCCCAACCAGTTTCTGTGCACGTGTGTGCTTAGTCGCTCAGTCGTGTCCGACTCTTTGTGACTCCATGGACTGTAGCCCACCAGGCTCCTCTGTCCATGGAATTCTCCAGGCAAGAATACCGGAGTGGCTAGCGATTCCCTTCTCTGGGGGATCTTCCCCACCCAGGGAAAGAACCTGTGTCTCCTGCTTCACACGTGAATTCTCTATCATCTGAGCCACCAGGGAAGCTGACAATCAATTAAGATGACTCAATAAAATGGCTACGGTCCAGGAAGACACAAAATTACAGTCTGAATTAAGAAAGAAAACAGAGCAATAACAAATTTAGAAAAACTGCTATGTTAGAGATGTGCCCCAAGGTAAACCGTTTTTTGCGCAAATATTTGCTGTCCTTCTCGGGAGAATCAGGCTGCATGGTTCCATCACTGTCGGCCCGGACACGGGACTGGCTCTGCACAATGGAGACGAGCAAATGTTCTTAAGAGCCAGTACCTTGGGAATTCCCAGGTGGTGGAATGGTTAGTACTCTGCACTTCCACTAGGGGGCACAGGTTCAATCCCTGGTCTGGGAACTAAGATCCTGCAAGCCATGTGGTACCGCCAAGAAAAACCCCCAACCAACCAACAAAAAGAGCCAGCGTCTGGTTGGCTACACTTGCTGCTCTTATCCAAGATGACCTGTAACATTCCAGATCAGGGGTTGAGTTTGCTTTTTTGAACTATAGTTTTTTTGAACTATGTTTCAGGTGTACAACGTGATTCACAGTTTTAAAAGTTATATTACACTATGGTTATCATAAAATATTGGATTTATTTCCTGGGAAGAGCTAGGATTCTTAAATTTGGGCCCTGTGGGTAAAATTTAGGGAGTTCCAGACCTTGTATGTGGAGAAGGAAATGGCAACCCACTCCAGTGTTCTTGCCTGGAGAATCCCAGGGACGGGGGAGCCTGGTGGGCTGCCGTCTATGGGGTCGCACAGAGTCGGACATGACTGAAGCGACTTAGCAGCAGCAGACCTTTTATGAGAAGGGATTAAGTTTTTATCTCTTTCACCTCTAACTGGAATTTACCATTCCCAGACATTCTGAGAACTCACTCCTCTTACAAGAACTGCAGGTTCGTACCCTCGATCGCTATCGCCCCATTTCTCAAACCGAACTCATAGAAACAAGGAGTAAAATCCAGTGTCAGGGTCAGTGGGTCTGGGGTCCTGTATTTCTAGTGAGCTCCCAGGTGGCCGTGACCTTTGCGGTCTGTACCACTCTTCGGGACTCCCCTGCTGGCTGAGATGGCAAAGCGTCTGCCTACCACGCGGGAGACCTGGGTTCTCTCCCTGGGTTGGGAAGATCCCCTGGAGAAGGAAACGGCACCCCACTCCAGCATTCTTGCCTGGAAAACTCCATGGACAGAGGAGCCTGGCTGGCTACAGTCCATGGGGTCGCAAAGAGTTGGACACGACTGAGCGACTTCACTTGCAGTCTTCAGGAAAGCAAGGGTAGTCTATTAAAATACTACACAATGAACACTTTGATAGCAGCTGTGCTTACATGTAGTTTAATGTGATTTTATTATGTTTAAAAATGTTATTCTGGGAGGGCTCTATAAGCTTCACAAAATTGCCAGGAGTCTTAGCAGGAAAAAAGGGTTAAGAGCACCTTTAGATGGCATGTTCCAGACAGGCCGCCCCACCAGCTGGGTCCTGGAGGGGAGACCACGAGGCGTGGAGCTGCCACTGGCTCTGGGGATACAGGGCTCAGTGGAGCTGGCCTCCGTGGCCACTGAGATGGACACCGCCATCACAGCCTACTCCAGGCACTCTCCAGCCTCTGGGAAAAGGAAGTTGTAAACGGAGTACTGTGCTCACGTTCACCCAATTTTCCAGCAAAAGTGTTTCCATGTTCAATTGTTTAATAGCAGAGGGAAAGAAAAAACTGTCTCAACTCACTTCAGGATAGATTAACCCTGATATCAATACCAAGTGATGAAATACAGAGTGGGATAAAACAAACATTGGGAGACAACGTCCTCTATGAGGTTAAATGCCAGACAATTATCTTAAGCGCAAAACATTTGAAATTCAACCGTCACTTATTTTTTTATACTTTAGTAGCTAAGTTGTGTCCAACTTTTTTGATATCCCAAGGACTGTACCCCGACAGGTTCCTCGGCCCATGGGATTTCCCAGGCAAGAACACTGGGGTGAGTTGCCATTTCCTTCTCCAGGGGATCTTCCTGACCCAGGATCAAATCCACGTCCCCCGTGTCTCCTGCGTTGGCAGGTGGATTCTTTACCACTGAGCCACCAGGGAAGCCCCTCAACCATCATCCTTGATGAAAAAACCCAAAGCCAAGCAATACACACCCCAAGACCCAAACCCACTTCCGCAGACTCGGAATAAAAACAGACAAAAACTTCTCAAACATGACAAAGTGACTTCCACAAGGATCCTAAGGACTTGAACCACAAATGGTGGTTAAAAAAAAAAATCCAAGTAACTCGCTGGCAGTCCAGTGGTTAAGACTGGGTGCTTTCACTGCTGAGGGCCTGGGGTTGATCCCTGGTTGGAGTGCTAAGATCCCATAAGCTGCTCTTGCAGAGCGGCCACAGGGGGGTGGGTGGGGGGAAATCAAGATATTTCATTCGAGTCAGGAGTAAGATTCGGATGGTTTGGTTCACCACTACTCAGCTCTGACCCCGAGCACCAAGGCCCTCTGGATCCAGTAGAAAGACAGACACGATTTGCATATGACAATCTACCAGAGCAATTCAAGAGCATAAACTTGACCTCCTAGAGAACACAAGGCAGCCAGGGGCCTGGCGAGAACGTGCAAAACTTCTCTGAAGCTCGTTCTGCCGCCGTCAACGCTCATAAGTCCCCACACACCCCATCGCGCCCCCACCCTTCCTCCCAGGCTTCTCCCTGAAGAGCCCCACACCCTGACTCGGGCGGTGGGGCGGCCCGGTGCGGCGATGCTTGAATTAAGTGTCGTGTTCCGTGATTCACAGTCTCAACTGAGTACTTTTCAGCTAGCCCACCTTGAGGCAAATACAGTTCTTGTGTTTCTTTTGGACTTTATTCCTGTGGGCTTTTCATCTGAATATTGGCACTTCTGTTAGAGTGACTGCTTGTTCAGGTCCTTTTCTATTGGAGTCATCACTGCTTTGCAGGCATCCTTGTGTGTTTAGAAGATGAACCCTGCCCCATGTTGCAGATTTCTTAACTTCTTGATGTCTTAGTGGAAGTTTTAACTTGAGTCATATTTAATCTGTCTTCTTGGTGGACTTTGCTAATTGTGTTTACCTGCCTATTTTCACCATAAATTTGTCCTCCTATATTTCCTGGTAAGTTATAGACTTTATTTAGTATACTTGGAATTTGAATGATAAATTTCCCTATTAAAGATGTCAATTACACTACAAAGTGTGCTGTAAACCAAAATACTTGGCTGTCTTAACAACAAGTGCTCGAGGGGTGTCTGCACTGGGTGTTTTCTGTACCATGTTGACTTGAAAGAACTAAAAAAACCACGGGTATTTCAGATTTGGTGTCTGGCAGATGTTTCCTTAAATATGAACTAAGTGAGCCAGTCATATCAAGGAAAGTTACTGGCAATACTGGGATGACTTTTGGATTGCAAAGCATATCCCTCACTATCCCAGGCCTGCAGGATCCTAGCTTTAGGTCTTTCTACTGAGATTCATAATTAAGCACGATTTTTCTCCTATGGTACAATGAAATGGATGAACATTTAGAAGAATTACAGAAGCTGGCAAAAGCCACATTTTCCCAAATGACTGGCCTATGACTGTCAAACCAAGTGTGGTTTGAGAGCCAGTCAAGCATGAGTGAGGGCCATTCAAAGTTGAAAACAAATGGAATTTAACAAGTTTGAAAATTTTATGGAAATGACTGCAAATTCTATACAGCAACTAATATTTAACAAACTACCATTTGTTGTATTTTGGTACAGTGTTACCTGAAAAGGCTAATCAAAACTCCATTTCCAATTACATTATGTGAGCGGCCAGATTTTCCTCTTATATTCCAACCAAAGGAACACACAGCAATAGGCAGGATACTGGGATACAGGGGTGGGAGTTCAGCTAAACCATGAAATAAGACATGTTTGCAAATGCATACACATTGTTACTTCTCATAGAAGCGTTTATATATAGCAGGCTTACTGTAAATTTATTCATTTAAAAGTAAAAGTTTTGGTTTTAACTTCTAATGCAGTAACTGTCAATTAAACTCTTCGGGGGATCTTCAGGTTTGAAGTGTGAAGGATCTCAAAACGGTGGTTGGAAAATCAATGTTCTACCCATTTGGCAAAGGTCCAGCTTCCGCCTCAAGCGACCCCCTGCACACACACTGCCACCCCCCTTACAGCTGCGCTGAGAGGCCATGTGGTCTATATGTGAGCTCTTTTTCTTGGTAGTAGAACCATCTCTTTGTAGCTGGGCACTTACCACACGGATTCAAGACTTTAAGCTCCCGGACTTCATTTCCACAGCTAAGAATCGCCACGCTACTAAGTTCTGGCCAATTGGGCATCAACTGAAATGACGTGTATAACTTCCAGGATGCTGCCTTTAAAGGTAGGAGTAGGGCTTCCCCGCTGACTCAGGCAGTAAAGAATCTGCCTGCAATGCAGGAGATCCGGGTTCGACCCCTGGGTTGGGAAGACCCCCTGGAGAAGGCAACCCACTCCAATGTTCTTGCCTGGAAAATTGCACGGACAGAAGAGCCTGGTGGGCTACAGTCCATGGGGTCGCAAAGAGTTGGACACGACTGATCAACTAACACCAGCCATCTGAGACCACACCAATCCTTGGGATATCCAAGCAACGAAATAGGACCCCGAGTCCCTGAAACCATGGGGCTGGCCACCACACTCGCCAACAGGACGGAAATACGTTGGCTTTATGAAACCCTGGGGAAAAACGCTAACAGCGCCCCAGGGCCCATTCCTGCTTTCCAGAGGTAGCATGGGCCTGCCCAGCATCTCCCCGCCGACTCAGGGAGCCCCACCAAGGACATGGCCTCACCATGTACTTCCGTATCCCCCTCATGCTTTGTATCACTCCAATAAGACATTAATCTAGCCCCCACCTGTCTCTCAAGGTCCTCCTGGTACTGCGGCCATAGGGGCCTGACAACCCTTTGCAGGGCCCATCCTGTTCATTGTAGGTTTCGGGCAGCACCCTCAGCCTCCGCCCCCCAGAGTGGCACTGCCCCAGTGGAGAAGCACTGCCTGGTTACCCTCAGGACGGAGTCGCCCCCTGGGAAGTTGCCTAACCCGGCCACCTTGATAGGGAGTCTCTCATCTTTGTTCAAATGGCTCCCGCGGTCTGCGGGTGACCGCCACCATCCTGGCAGCCCTACCTCCCGAGGCTTCACAAGGAGGCCGTTCATGACCCACCCTTCCCAGGCAAAGCCGGCCCTCTGCTCTCTAGCTTCCACAGCCCACTGCCCGTTTCCAAGAGAGACTAGGTGTCCAGAAAGCTGTCCTCTTGACGCTGGAGCCTCAGGGTTTCAGGTGGGCATGTGGCTGCCCATCTTGGAGCCGTTTTCCAGCCCCGCTTTGTGCCTGGTGCGATGACTGAGTCCGGCTTGTCATCCAGCTAGTCACTGGGAAGGCCACTTCAGGGGCCTGGCCTGGGGGAGGCTCTGAGCCTTCCTCCCGCTTCAGTTCTCCACTGGCTGAGAGACCGAGGTCTGGAGCAGCTGCCTCGGACCAGGAGATGAAGCTGTTTGTTAGAATGACAGCTATATCCCACCAGCTGGGGACTACCTGGCTTCTTAAATTGTACTTGAGAAAAAGCACACTGATTGTGTTTAAGTCATTTAGTCTGGTTTCTCTGAGAGCAGAGACATCAGTATCTCAACTCATACAGGCAGAGGGTGGCAAAGTTTCTGTAATGAGCTAGACAGTGTGTCTCCGAGGACTATCCAGTAATCCCACTGCAGGGCCGGGAAACAGTTATTTTTCATGCAGCTGTTAATATATGATGGGCTTACTCTTCTATTATTTTTAACAGCAGCCACAGGTAACAGGCGAGCCTGGCAAGACAACAGGCCGTACGCAGTTTGCAGAGCCTGCTTCTAGGTCATTCCTTTGCTCCAGCACATCTGGTTTCTCTGCATTCTCAACAGCGTGGTTGCTCAGAAGGCACCTTCCATCCAGAAGCAGCCTCACTGCTCTTATCCACAACCTCTACGGCCAGAGGGCCTCTGTGCTCACCCTCCCTCTGCCCGCCTCTCCAACCACATCCCACACCCGCTCTGCTCCGTCCACGCCTCTGCACCGCAATCCCCTCCCTCTGGAATCCTTCCCTCTCCTTGCCCGACTCCTCAGCCATCTCTCCTACCCGAAGAGCCTCTTCTTCCAAAGAGTCTGCCATCACCAGCCTGCGACAGGCTCCCCCCGCCTGTCAGTTACCATCAATGCCTTTGAGACTTTTCAGGTCCCAGCCTCTCCTGCTAGATTGCGTCCTGAGGCAGAGACCTTCCATGTCGGGCCCACCATCATACATTTGTGGTCTCGGTTTTTTTCCAACACATGACTTTGGAACAAACGAACAGGTACCTACCTGTGTGGATTCTTAGGTGGCGGTCCAGATCTTTCATGCCATGAACAGTTTTGAAGTGGCAACCTAGAAAAGAAAAAACAGGTTCCCTTAACAGGACCTCAAAGAGGAAGTTACGAAGAATCTGAAATTCCGGCAAGTCAGTGCCTGAGCTCCCGTGACCGCGCCGGGTGCAGGGAAGGGGCTCAGCACATCGAGTCTCCCCTTCACCTGGGTAGCAGCAGTTGAAGGTCCTCTCCCCAAGGGTCGCTGTTGGCTCCTTTGACTCGGAGGGAAGAGCCGTGACAGGGGCTTTCTGGGCGTCACCGCCGTCAGCGGAGGGACAAGGTGGTTTGGGAACATCGTTATCTAGTTCCGAAGCTGAAATCGAGACAATGGAAAGTATTACTTGATTTCTCAAATATAAGCACCATGATCAGGAAGATCCCCTAGAGGAGGAAATGCCAACCCACTCCAACACTCTTGCCTGGGAAATCCCATGGACAGAGGGGCCCGGTGGGCTACAGTCCACGGGGTCACAGAGTCGGACACAACTGGGCGCACAGGTCTTAGAGCAGCTTTGGGCTTATTTTACCTTCCCCCACTTCCCCCAGAAAACCCCCAAACATTACAGATTAGAAGCCATGCACACTCTGGTCTCAACCATCCTCTTCACCAACTTCCAGGAAGCAGAGGGGACAAAGCAAATGAAGTGTGCCAGGGACACGACTGTCAAGATCCAGACTTTGCAACAGCACCTCGCAAATGACGTGGGGAAGACCTGGTTTGTAAGATAACTTCCAACCCATCAGACTAGCAATTTTAATAAAATAAACACAAAGTATGAGAAAAATGGAATAAGACAGTAAAAGCCCAAAGGTTTCACATGTGACATAAAGCTGGATGTTTGCCGAGTTACTTTTAAATGCTGTTTCTGAACTTATTTTAACTCAACTCAGCAACAAGTCACAGACCACACTTCAAGCGTCACTGCTCTCCAGGTTAAAATGCCACTGTTTCAACCTGAAACATGAAGAAAAAAGAGACTAGAAGATTTGAGATGGTCTGCAGTATCAGGACTTTCTGGGATCCTGACCAAACATACTGCAAAATGCATTTAAAACCCCAGGATGCACCAACACTAAATGAACGTTTAAGGGATGTTTTTAAGGCGTGAAGATGAAATTAAAGTTTTAAAGAGGATTCTAGCAGTTTGCAGGCATTCATGCTCAGTGATGTCCAACTCTTCACAGCTCCACGGACTGCAGCCCACCAGGCTCTGTCCATGGGATTCTCTGGGCAAGGCCACTGGGGCTGCCATGCCCTCCTCCAGGGGATCTTCCAACCCAGGGATTGGATCGGACTCTCCTGCATGGACGGGCGGGCTCTTTATCACTAAGCCACATGGGAAGCCGTGTTCTAGTAGTTTGGGGACGGCTATTTGTAGACTGTGCATGTCTGATGTGCGTCAAAATAATCCAGGGCAGGGCAACGGCTGTATGAAGAAACAAGATCAGCCACCTGTAACCAGTGATTGAAACTGAGCCTCTGGTTCATGACATTCGTCGCATAACCCTCTGTTAGCAAGGCTGACCCAGGTGTAACTGCGGTTTCTGTCAGCCAAAATGGCCAGCTTATTTCATAAAATTCAATCTAACAGGAAACTTTAAAAACTTCTATAACAAAGACCAAGTGCTCCTCAAAGACTGTAAAGTGATTTCTCTCCAAATAGATTTAAGATCCGGGTAAAAAGAGGTGCTGTCAATATTTTAGATCTGAAAAGAAAAAAACGTATTAAACAGTTTATGAATTACAGCCCAGGGTCAGGGACTTTTGATCCCAGGCTTCCTAGGTGGCTCAGTGGTAAAGAATCTGCCAGCCAAGTGGGAGATGCGGGTTTGATCCCTGGGTTGGGAAGATCTCCCTGGAGAAGGAAATTGCATGGCAACCCACTCCGTTATTCTCGCCTGGAAAATCCCATGGACGGAGGAACCTTGTGGGCTACAGATGGTGGGGTTCCAAAGAGTCGGACACGACTCACTGACTGAACGAAAAACGTGGACGGTGGATTCCGCTTTCCTCGACAGGCTGGTCAAAGCAAACCTTCTCACCACAGAAGCTGCAGAACACGCTGAGGAGGGCATAGGGTTGGCCTGGTCATGTGCTAGCTGTGTGATTACCGGCAACTTACTCAGCCTTTCTGAGCTTTGGTTTACTTCGCTGTGAAGAGGCATGACTGACCCGCCTCCGAGTAAGAAGAGATGCACTATGTAAATTCCCAGCACGGCATCCAGCCTCCATCTCATCAGTGCTATTACAGGGCTTCAGTTAAAGGGCCGCAGGTGTCACATCCAAGGAGCTGTGATGCTTGAAGCCCCTTAACAGGGGCTGAACAAGGGACCTAGGCCCATGCCTTTCAACTGGGGGTCATTGTGCAACACCTGGGGACACTTCTGATTGTCATGATTGTGTGCTCACGTGGTGACAGTGGCATCTAGTGGGTGGAGGCCAGGGACGTTGGTGAGCATCCAGTGATGCACGGGACCCCCCACCCGCCACACCAGAATCCCCTCAACTGTGGGTTAAATGCAGTCTCCAAAGCCTCATCCACCTTAACTGGGGAGGGGGTGAGCCCAGGAACCTGTGTTTTAAAGCACGCCAACCTCATCCTACTTACTCTCTAAGCCTTTGATACTCAAGGGGTGGTCCTCAGAGCACTAACACCAGCATGATCCAAGAGCCTGTTAGAAAGGCAGAACCTCGGCTCTTAGACGTACAGAATCCCCAGTTGAGGCCCATGCACATCAAATGGGGAGAAGCACAGCTCCAAGCCATAGCTTCTCAAATTACCTGCACATCACAGTCATCTAGAGGGCTTGTTAAGGTGCAAGGTGGCATGGCCCCCGCTCTGGAGGTCCAGAGTGGAGCTGGCGGTGTTTCATTTCTAACAAAGTTCCAGCTGATGCTGCTGGTCTGGGGACCACACTGAGACTTTCTGCTTGCGGGAAGAGAACCTGGCTCAGAGATGCTGCTCAAGGCTGCTCGGCAAGAGTTTTCAGGGAATCAGAAAACTTGGCACGTCTGAAGTCCATCATTGTGCCTCTCAGAGGAAGACAAAACCTTGCATTGCTTAGTAATTCACATGTTAAGAAAGCAAGCCATTAAACTCCTGAGGGTTTCTAATCCCACTGAAACCAAGAAAACTGGAAAGCTAAGTAGGAGGCTGTGAAGCACAGTGGTTTACGCCTGGGAAGCCAGCTGATAAATAGAAGTGGAATCTGGAACTTATTAGCTGTGTGACCCTGGTTGAGTTCCTCAACTTCCTTGTTCCTCAGTTTCTACATTTATAAAATGAGGATTTTGGTCCCCATTTCCCAGGTTTAGATGAAGATTAAATTCCTTAACAAACTTCGTAAAAGAACCTTCTGAGTCAGCACTATACAGATGCTCTTGGTTATATTCCCTGATGTGCACGTGCACACCCACACACCACACACTCACACACACACACCAACACACACCACACACCCACACACCCACACACCCACGCCACCAAATTCTCAGGGAGAGGGAAACAGTTCACAGGGCCAATGTGAAGGCAGGCAGAAGGGAGACTGTTGGGTTAAAGCTCTCAGAAAACTGTGCCTAAGGCTATAAAGGGTCACCCAGGCAGAAAACGGCAGAGCTTCAGAGGCGACTTCCTTCTTCCAGGAAAGGAAGGAAGGTGGGAAGCCTGCTCTCCTGAGACAGGCGCAGCTGGGGCAGAGACCCTCCTAGGCTGGAGGCGGCGGTGGGCCGCACCTGACGGTGGGAACTCAGGGTGGCTCAGTGGCCTTCTAGCCTTTTGAGAAACTGCTGGTGTCTTTTGCTAAGGTCGTTTTCCTGCCTCTCTTAGCTTCTCTCTGGTGGTGACTGAAGTTCCCAGCTGACCTGTGTCATTCTGTCTCCTCCAGAAGCTACATGAGTTGCAAAGCCATCTGCAAATTAAGAGCAGCCCAACCTTAAAAAATGGGATTCCGCGGTGGCTCAGCAGGAGAGAACCCACCTGCCATTGCAGGAGATGCAGGCATGCGAGGTCAGTCCCTGGGTCGGGAAGATCTCCTGGAGGAGGCAATGGCACCCCGCTCCAGCATTCCTGCCTGGAAAATCCCACGGACAGAGGAGCCCGGTGGGCTACAGTCCATGGGGTCGGAGAAGAGTCAGACACAACCTAGTGACTGAGAGCGCGCATGTGCTCACACAGACACACACACGTGCAACCTTAAAAAAAAAAAGGCAGGCCTCTAGTTCACATCATAACCGACCTGAGACAAGTGTAGGGGACATCAGTTACAGGCTGTTTTTCTCTGCAGCGGTGGCCACCCCGCAGTGCCGCACAACACCCTCCCCAACCCCTCCAAACACGGAGCAAGGCTCCAGGAGGTTGCCCTCCAAGCGCTGTTTGCAGGAGTAAAAAGTAGCCCATAGCACTCACTTTGAACAGCCTGTGTTTCTTCAAGAACCATCTTATATTATCGCTCCCCACACAAGACTCAACATCCCCAGTACCGCCCCAGTTCTTTACAGAGGAGCCGCAGCCCTGCCCCGCCCCCAGGAAGACCCTGGTTCTACCTGCCTATCCGCACTCTATACCTCGAGGGCAGAGACAGGGCATTTTGGTTGCAGAAGTTTCACCCAGCCAAGCTTTACTTTTATATACAAACCACCAGTTTAGGAGTGGCTTTGTTAAGCTGCTTCTCTCCTCCACTGCCTCCCTGGGAGCAGTGCGGTCATCAGAGCTCACTGGACACCTGCTGCTGGAGGTCTGCTAGGAAAATGCAGAGGCGGCGGGAGGGAGAAGGGGACAAAGTTCCAGTGAGGGCTCCTCTCACCAGCTCCTGGCTAAGCAAAAGGCAGCAACTCATCGCGGGGGTGGCTGGGTCGGGTGGAGAGACCTGAAATAGGAACCTACACGGTCTCATCAGAGGACAAGATAATCACAGCGGAAGCGCCTTAGAAATGCAGATTCCTCGACTCCGCTCCACCCCTGGGATTCCAGAAGCGCGGGGTGGGAGCCGGAGGAATCCAGCGAGTTCTCAAAGCTTTCCACCCGCAGAGTCTTCGGAAGCAGAGGCTGCCTCTGGGCACTCAGGGTTCCCCAAGGTCTCCAAGCTTCTCCCGGAACCCCTCTAACCCTACACCCCACCGCCATCCTTATCCCGCTCCCGCCCTAAACCCTGGCGCCACTTCATTCAGAGTAAGAGTTGACACCCTCACTGGAGCCCGGGGCCCCCGGCCCCTCTCAGACCTCAGCCGGACGCCCCCGCCCCAACTCCAGCCTCGCTGATGCCCTTGGCCGCCTCTACCGCTCGCCCAAAGCCTCAGGAGTTTTTCCTCGATGGTGCCCTCCACCGAGAGGCCTTCCCCGGGCAGCACCCCGGCCCCTCCCAGATCGGTGCTGTCCCAGCGCTCACCCCGAACACGCTGCACGCGCCACCGCTTTATCTCGAGGGCCATCGCTCCGGTCCCCAGAGGCCTCGAGCTCCAGGTGGACGGGAACCGGTCGCAGTGCCCCCGCTCCAGCACCTCTCTCCAGGGCCCGGCAGAAGCTCGGACATTCCCCCCCCCCTCAATTCCGTCCCCGCTCCCCCCGCCCCAACACCCAGGGAGACGCCTGGATCTCGGAACGCCCACCTCCGAGGCGCGCAGCCCCAGCCCGGCGCCAAGGAGGCCGGGCACGCCGAAGGCTGCCTCCGGAGGGATCTCAGAGCATCCTTCCAAGGTGTGCGAGAGACGAACCGTCATCGAATAGCGCTTGGGGGGCTGGGGGGCAGGAGTGGTTGCAGGAGAGCGACTCGGGGAGCGACGTAATCTACCCGAGAAAGGTTAGTTTACAAGGGGGTGTGTGTGTAACTTACAACGGCAAGGGTAACAAGGTCTGAACCCCAGAACTCAAGTTGGAAGCCTCACCGACCCCCCCCTTCCAGCCCGATGGTCAGGACCTTGCACCCACGCGGGTCTGCCGAAAGTCCGAGAAAACCGCCCCCAGCACCCGGGGTCCCCGGCGCCACTCACCCGGCTCCCCTGCCGCCTCCGAGGCCGCCTCTGCGAACTCCCGGCTCGCGGACTGCGGCTGCTCGGAGCTGAGATGCTGGGGCCTGGCCTGCTTGCGCCGCGACATGGCGTGAGGATCGGGGCTCTGGCGACTCCCTGTGTCGCCCTCACACAGCCAGTTCCCGGAGTTCGGGAATTAACCCGGCTCGGCCGCAGCACGCACGTCGCGGCAATCCTGCTCATCAGCCCAGCAGGACGGTTTATCAGGAGCCCTGGCGGCGGACTGGCCCGCAGCCAAACCTCGGGACTCCCGGGGAAGCGCGGGGCGCACTCGGGCAGCCCACACCGGCTGGGAGCTCGTTAGAAATGCAGACTCTCGGGCTCCACCCTAGACCCGCGGAATCAGAATCTGCATTTTAACAAGCTCCCCAGGTGATTCGCATGCACATTAAAGTTTGAGAAACCGTGTCTGCATTTTAACGAGGTCCCCAGGTGATTCGTTTGCCCATTAAAATTTAGAAGTACAGCTCTCCTCCAACTTTAATGTGCGCGCGAATCACTGGGGATCTCGTTAAAATGCAGATTCTGACTCTGTGGGTCTGGGGTGGGGCCTGAGCTTCTGTATTTCTAACGAGCTCCCAGGTGAGGCGGCTGCTGCCCAGGCAACGCTTTTAGATTTTGGCTTAATTGGTCTGGACTTGAACCCTGGACATTGGTGTGTATATATATATTTTTAAGTCCCTCAGGTTATTCTGATGTGCAGCCAAGGTTGGGAAGCACGACCTCCACTCGTGGCTGCGTATTCGAATTTAAAATTTAAATTAGGCTACAACTGCAGGGTGAACCCACTAGTCCTGGAAGAGCTGGGTAAAAATGCAGATTCCGCAAGTTTTCGCTTCAGGCACCAGGGCCCAGGAATCTGTATTTCTGTGCACCGTCTTCCCCATCCGACCCCCAAACCACGCCCCGCCCTGTCCCGGGACCCCGGCGCCCGGGGTCCGAGACCACACAGAGGGAGCCTGGGGCCAAGAACAGGGCGGACCCCGCCCGGCAGGTGACCGAGGCGTGGTCCAGGGAGCAGGGGGGAGGGGGGGTTGAGCTAATTGGCGTTCTTGCTCAGACTGGCTGGGTCTTGATGAGACCCGAGGGGACCCCTCCTGGCACCAGGTAAACGACATCCAACTGGGAGCAGAAAGCCACCTACGAGCCCCAGGTGTTTGCGCTCTTCGGTTGGGGAGTTACTCGAGGCGGGCTGTGCCCGAAGCTTGCCCGAACCTGAGAGTCACGCGGTGCCTTTGGGTAAAAAGACAGGTTCAGCTTTGAACCCGTGGGGGCGGGGCCTGGAGCCCGCATTTCTAACAGAGCCGCCGGTGCGGTTTTCTTCGGTGGCTGGCCCGGCCCCGAGCGGCTTCCGCTTCACCCTGTCTTCCATTCACCTTTTGTGACGTTTACCCTTGACACACCCTAGGGGACTGCCTGCGAGCAGCTCATTTTTATATTTCTCAAAGACAGAGCCTGTTTTCCTCAAATTTCCTGTTGATTTTCAAGGTGTAGATTGATTGTAAACATGTCTGTGTAAAGCCGGATGAAGTCACTCAAGGTTGAATTTTCACGACGTTTATTAAAAGCAACTTTTAAAGCTTTCTTTGGGATGTGTGCCTAAGGGCACATGTGGTGGTGGTGGTGGCGGCGTAGGCGCCAAGTCGTGTCCGACTCTTTCGGCCCCCTGGAGCCTGCCAGTCTCCCCTGTCCATGGAATTCCCCAGGCAAGGATACCGGAGCGGATTGCCCTTTCCTTCTCCAGGGGATCTTCCCGGCCTGGGGGCGGGGGGAGGGGAGGCTGAACCCGCATCTCCCCGGCCCAGGGTGGGGGTGGAACCCGCACTCCGGCGTTTCACTGAAGGCGGGTTCTTTCCTGACTAAGCCTCCAGGGAAGCCCTCGGGGTACACACACAGGTAAAGCCGTTTCAGAACATCCTGGTGCTTGTGCTTATTGTGTGTCTTTTTGAAATGTCTCAGAAGGATTATCAGGTGGCGCTTGCCTCTTGTTCAGTCTCTCAATCGTGTCCAACTCTTTGCAGCCCCATGGACTGCAGCATGCCAGGCTTCCCTGTTCACCATGTCCCAGAGTTTGCTCAAACTCATGTCCATTGAGTCAGTGATGCCATCCAACCATCTCACTTCACCCTCTGTCTGCCCTCAATCTTTCCCAGCATCAGGGTCTTTTCCAATGAGCTGGTTCTTCGCATTAGGTGGCTTAAATATTGGAGCTTCAGCATCCATCCTTCCAGTGACTATTCAGTGTTGGTATCCTTTAGGATTAACTGGTTTGATCTCCTCGCAGTCCAAGGGACTCTCAAGAGTCTTCTCCAGCACCACAGTTTGAAAGCATCCTTTCTTCAGTGCTCAGCCTTCTTTATGGTCCAACTCTCACATCCATACATGACTACTGGAAAAAATACAGCTGTGACTAGATGGTCCTTTGTCGGCAAAGTGATGTCTCTGCTTTTTAATACACTGTCTATGTTTGCCATAGCTTTTCTTCCAAGGAGCCAGTGTCTTTTAATTTCACGACTGCAGTCACTGTCCGAAGTGATTTTGGAGCCCAAGAAAATAAAGTCTGTCACTGTTTCCATTGTTTCCCCATCTATTTGCCATGAAGTGATGGGACCGGATGCTGTGATCTTAGTTATTTGAATGTTAAGTTCTAAGCCAGCTTTTTTACACTCCTCTTTTACCTGCATCAAGAGGCTCTTTGGTTCCTCTCTGCTTCCTGCCATTAGGGTTGCCTCTGGGGAAGTTGAAAGAGGAAACGCATGTAGCCCAGAGGTTGGGAGAGGTCTGACACCACTCCACAGGTGTGTGCCTGTGATTGTATTTTCTGTGGATAGAGGTCATTTCTTCAGGTCAGGTGCACAGAATTGGATTAACCGATCTTTGGTGTTGGTACATGTCCCGTTGCCATCCCTGATGCGCATTTGTTTGGGTGCTTGTCTGTTCCTTGGCTTATTGTGATATAATTAATACCAGGGAACCTGCAACCCCCAGCCAGACCTTAACCATAACCTGCATTTCTCATATTCCTCCCTTAGCCCCTCCCCCAATTTAATTGCCATTAACCTAAACCCTCCATTCTTCATTTCTTTGCCCTTTTTCCCCCTTGACAAGTTTTTTTTTCTTTTCTTTTTTGCACCTACACGTATTCCTTAAATCTTAATCTTTCAAGAAGGTCATTAAAAGGGAAGGTAGTGACTTCCCTGGCGGCGCACTGGTTCTGCCTTCCAATGCAGGGGGTGCGTGTCTCTGATCCCGGGTCAGGGAGCCAAGAGTCCCACATGCCTTGGGACCAAAAAACCAAAATGTAAAACAGAAAGAGTGTTTTAACAAATTCAACAACGACTTTAAAAAATGGCCCACGTCAACAAATACTGAAAAGAAGAAAGAAATGGGAATGTAATCTCCCAGGAATTAGTTCAGTCGCTCAGTCGTGTCTGACGTTTTGCGCCAGGCTCCTCTGTCCTTCACCATCTCCTGGAGCTTGCTCAAACCCTTGTCCATGGAGTCGGTGATGCCATCTCATCCTCTGTCGTCCCCTTCTCCTCCTGCCCTCAGTCTTTCCCAGTATCCAGGTCTGAATCACTCCCTCATTTATTATATTGTTAAGGTCGCCCACATTGTCGCTGTTGTTCAACCATTTTGACGGGTGTGTAATATTCCAGTGTGATTATCTGCTTTCCTGTTGACGGGCACTTGGTTGTTTCCCAGTCTTTGCCTCGTGACTCATGTGGCTACGGTCTTTCTGGAAAGTGTCAGTTTCTTAAATGAATGTGAACATTGGTTGGACTGTAAGAGACTAAGGCATGATGAAGCAGGAGAGGCATCAACCTCACTTTCCCAGCGAAGGGAGAGGGACCGTGGAGCCACCGTCTTTCCCACACTCCATCTCATTGGATGTTTTAATTTTGCCAATCAAGTTGACGTACAAAGATATTTCACTATGATTTTGACTTGAATTATCCTTGCACATATTTCTACTCAAAAAAAGTGAAAAATAGCAATGTTTTCTACAAGTATCATGATAGCAACAGATTAAAATTTGTTTTCTTCTTTGAAGGCATTGTTTTAGTGTTTTGTAGTACATCCATTCAGAGTTACGATCCTAAATAAAGCTCCATACCATGTTTGGTTTTAACGGCTTAATTTCAGGGTCATCACTGAAAAACAGAAAACCTCACAGAATATATAGAAAAAAGCAAAGTACCATTGGCTATGCTTAAGTTCCGGTTCTCCCTTTTTAATCCCATTCACCAGTTAATACAGATTGAGTCTTCATTTTCTTTGAAATCCAGCATGTAAATTTTCATATTCCCTGATAATCAACCTGGGGCTTCTACAAACTAAACTAAAGAGTATGCCCCACTATCTGTGTAACAAGTGGATTTCAAACCCACTGAAGCTCTGTAGGTGGAAGATATTTGAAAAGATTAGGAAATTCTGTTGCCAAGTTTAAACATGCAGATAGAGGTTTTTACAGGTGACAACTTTTCTTTATTTTCAGCAACAAAATTGCCTAACAAAGGAATCCTGGCTAAACACTGTATTTCAAATATTCACTCCATATCATGTTCCTCTTAGAAACTAGTTACTTTCTGGTTTAGAACTTCTTCTTTTTCTTTCTTTGCTCTTGTCTTTGGGCATGCACGATCTTAGTTACCCTCAGTTCAGTTCAGTCACTCAGTCGTGTCCGACTCTTTGCGACCCCATAGACTGCAGGACACCAGGCCTCCCTGTCCATCACCAACTCCTGGAGTTTGCGCAAACCCATGTCCATCGAGTCAGTGATGACATCCAACCATCTCATCCTCTGTTGTCCCCTTCTCCTCTTGCCCTCAATCTTTCCCAGAATCAGGGTCTTTTCCAAGGACTCAGTTCTTCACATCAGGTGGTGAAAGTGTTGGAGTTTCAGCTTCAACATCAGTCCTTCAGTGAACACTAGGATTGATCTCCTTTAGGATGGACTGGTTGGATCTCCTTGCAGTCCAAGGGACTCTCAAGAGTCTTCTCCAACACCACAGTTCAAAAGCATCAATTCTTCGGTGCTCAGCTTTCTTTATAGTCCAACTCTCACATCCATATATGACTACTGGAAAAATCACAGCTGTGACTAGACAGAACTTTGTTGACAAAGTAATGTCTCTGCTTTTCAATATGCTGTCTAGTTTGGTCATAACTTTTCTTCCAAGGAGCAAGTGTCTTTTAATTTCATGGCAGCAGTCACCATCTGCAGTATTTTTGGAGCCAGAAAAAGTCTGACACTGTTTCCACTGTTTCCCTATCTATTTGCCATGAAGTGATGGGACCGGATCCCATAATCTTTGTTTTTTGTGTTGAGCTTTAAGCCAACTTTTTCATTCTCCTCTTTCACTTTCATCAAGAGGCTCTTTAGATCTTCACTTTCTGCCATAAGGGTGGTGTCATCTGCATATCTGAGGTTATTGATATTTCTCTCGGCAATCTTTATTCCAGCTTGTGCTTCCTCCAGCCCATCGTTTCTCATGATGTACTCTGAATATAAGTTAAATAAGCAGGGTGACAATATACAGCCTTGACGGACTCCTTTCCCAGTTTGGAACCAGTCCGTTGTTCCATGTCCAGTTCTAACTGTTGCTTCTTGACCTGCATACAGATTTCTCAAGAGGCAGGTCAGGTGGTCTGGTATTCCCATCTCTTGAAGAATTTTCCACAGTTTGTTGTGATCCACACAAAGGCTTTGGTGTAGTCAATGAAGCAGAAGTAGATTTTTTTTTTTGAACTCCCTTGCTTTTTTGATGATCTAATGGATGTTGGCAATTTGATCTCTGGTTCCTCTGCCTTTCCTAAATCCAGCTTGAACATCTGGAAGTCCCCCTATCAGGGTTCAAACCTGTGGTGCCTGCACTGGGGGCGTGGAGTCTTATCCGCTGGACTGCTAGGGAAGTCCCTAGTTACTTCTCATTCTTTATATATATTACTTTTATCTTGATTTAAAAAAAAATAGTTGTTAGGTAGTTCCCTTTCTTCACAGAGAAAGTGAATTTTTAAGGCTTGTCACTTTGTAAAAGAAAAATGGAGTGTATTTGTAATTTTGATAATTTAAGCAAGCATTTTGCCAAGAGATAACACATATGGATGAATTATACAGATTTTTCCTGGTCACTCAGCATCTCCTTACAAAGCATTGCAAAGATTCCAGAGTTAGTATCCTATCCTTACTAAGCACATGTCCTGGGGCCAGCCAGGGTGAGAATCCTAGCTCTGAGACCAGGTGATCTTGAGAAAGCTGCCCTGTGCTTCAGTTTTCCCATCAATAAAATGGGGATGCTGATACACCCAGGGTGGTAGCGAGGGTGAATGAACTTCGTACATGTAAAACTGCAGGGAGCAGTGTCTGCGACAGAGGCGGGACTGTGAACGGTAACAGGTGTTCATGACAGAAGGGTGAGAGGTAGAGCTCCTGTGATAGTAGTGAATGCTCATCCAGAACTGGCGGTTCCTGGGATTCCCTGGAAGTCCAGTGATCAGGACTCTGAGCTCTCACTGCTGGGGACCCGGGTTTGATCCCTGGTTGGAGAACTAAGATCCCACAAGCTTCGTGCTATGACCAAAAAAAAGAATTGGCGGTTCCAATGAACTTGAGGCAGATACTCGTTTTATGTGGGAATAAACAGGAAGCAAACAAGCTGTGCTGACGTCATCAACCCTTCTGAGCTGCCTTTGTGCCAGTCTCTCTCCCTGGTCAATAAGTGCTGCTGCTGCTGCTAAGGCGTGTCTGGCTCTGTGCGACCCCATAGACGGCAGCCCACTAGGCTCCCCCATCCCTGGGATTCTCCAGGCAAGAACACTGGAGTGGGTTGCCATTTCCTTCTCCGGTGCGTGAAAGTGAAAAGTGAAAGTGAAGTCACTCAGTCGTGTCTGACTCTTAACAACCCCATCGACTGCAGATTACCAGGCTCCTCCGTCCATGGGGTTTTCCAGGCAAGAGTACTGGAGTGGGTTGCCATTGCCTTCTCTGTTAATAAGTACTAGTACTCATTTAATTAGTCAAGTAATTTCTTTTTTAAGAGAAATAAATTAAAAACACAATTCTCTCTCTGACTGTTCCCAGAGAAGAAAAAGATAGCTCATAAGAATTTGAAAAGAAGGTCCAAAGTCACTTACGATGAAAGAAATACAAGTTAAAAATACATTGAAGTACTATTTTATATCCTGTCTGAATAGAAGAGATAAACACACACACACCCCATGTTAGTGGAGGGGAGTGTATGTTGTGGTCCAGCTATTCTCCCCGCTGTGCATTTCTCAAACTGTGCGTGGGCATCGCTGGGGACCTTGTTCAAAAGCAGATTCTGACTCCAATGCTTCTCAAACGTGCAGAAGACTGACCTGGGGATCCTGCTAAATGCAGATTCCAGGCGAGAAATGTGTAAGCGGCGTTCAGCATCACTAACTACAAGGGTGGTGGTGGTGAAGTCGCTAAGTTGTGTTGGACTCTTTGAGACCCCGTGAACTGTAACTTGCCCCGCTTCTCTGTCTATGGGATTTCCCAGGCAAGAATACTGGACTAGGTTGCCACTTCCTTCTCCAGGGGAATCTTCCTGAGACCCAGATCAAACCTGGGTCTCCTGCACTGCAGGCGGGTTCTTTACCGACTAAGCCCGATTACTGGAATGATAACCACAAAGTCCTTTTTTCTTTTAACCTATCAGCTCGATAAAAATTGAGAATGCTGATAACATCGACTTTCAGCGAGAGTGCAGGGAGATGTGTCCTCTTGAGCACTGCCGGCAGGAGCGTGAGTATTTATGTCCCTTTGGAGGGCAGCTGGGCGGTGAGTCTGTAGATGCACCCTGCCAGCGGCCTGGCAGTGCTACCCCCCGGCGACGCTTCAGAGAAACGGTGGCACACGTGCCAGGGGGCAGGTCCGAGGATGTTCACTGCAATAACCACTGTCACAGCAAGAACCCTTGGGCGACGGCCTAAATGCCAACAGTAGAGGAGTGGTTGGAGAAGGCGCTGGCACCCACTCCAGCACTCTTGCCTGGAAAATCCCATGGATGGAGGAGCCTGGAGGCTGCAGTCCATGGGGTCGCTAAGAGTCGGACACGACTGAGCGACTTCCCTTTCACTTTTCACTTTCATGCATTGGAGAAGGAAATGGCAACCCACTCCAGTGTTCTTGCCTGGAGAATCCCAGGGACAGGGGAGCCTGGTGGGTTGCCATCTATGGGGTCGCACAGAGTCAGACATGATTGAAGTGACTTAGCAGCAGCAGCAGCAGAGGAATGGTTAGATCCAGCTGTGCCTTACCACATCAGGCAGCAAATAAAAGTACTCAGGCAGATTCACGGTTATAGGCGTGGCTACAGTCCATTCTGAAGGAGATCAGCCCTGGGATTTCTTTGGAAGGAATGATGCTGAAGTTGAAACTCCAGTACTTTGGCCACCTCATGCGAAGAGTTGACTCATTGGAAAAGACCCTGATGCTGGGAGGGATTGGGAGCAGGAGGAGAAGGGGACGACAGAGGATGAGATGGCTGGATGGCATCACTGACTCGATGGACGTGAGTCTGAGTGAACTCCGGGAGATGGTGATGGACAGGGAGGCCTGGCGTGCTGCAGTTCATGGGGTCGCAAAGAGTCGGACACGACTGAGCGACTGAACTGAACTGAACTGAGAGCTCTAGATAGACTGCATGAAGAGGAAAAACAAGTCATACAAAGACATGAAAGTGAAAAAGAAAGTCACTCAGTCGTGTCCAACTCTTTGTGACCCCATGGACTGTGTTCTCCAGTCCAGAATGCTGGACTGGGTAGCCTTTCCCTTCTCCAGGGGATCTTCCCAACCAGGGACTGAACCCAGGTCTCCCCCATTGCAGATGGATTCTTTACCAGCTGAGCCCCCAGGGAAGCCCACATAGCCAGGAACACATCTTCCATTCCATGTGTTTCCGGTGGTGAAAAATGAATGTCCAGGGGCGAAACGTTTTGGCAGAATGCACACTGGCTATGGGATTCCCACAGGTGGCTCAGTGGTAGAGAATCCGCCTGTCACTGCGGGAGATGCGGGTTCGATCCCTGGGTCGGGAAGATCCCCTGGGGGAGGAAATGGCAGCCCACTCCAGTATTCTTGCCTGGAGAATCCCATGGACAGAGGAGCCTGGTGGGCTAGAGGCCATGGGGTCGCAGAGAGTGGGACATGACTGAGGCTGAGTGCACATGTGTACTGGCCGTGAGTTCAGGGAGACGTGGGCAGGGAGCACTTTGGAAGGGGAAGGACTGGAGAGCCGAAAATATCCACGGATGTGCCCAAGAGAACATTATACTCAGCAATGTTTTTTTTAAATAGGGAGGAGCGGGTTCACATACCACTTTATGGTTAAAAGTTAATAATTAAAATTACTAAATTATGGCTGTATCACACAATGGAATAAATTCTTCGTGACCACAAAGACAGTTTCCCTGTGCACGGATGGAACATTCTTCAAGATGCACGCACACACGCAATAGTATTGTGATAAAATTTAACACGTTTACATATACGCACATCCTCGCATAAACTCGTGATGCAGAGGAGACCAGGCTGCTGGTAACAGGAGTTCTCTCTGGTGATAACTCGATAGCAGCGTTTGTGGCGCAGCTGTCTGAGTGACGGGCATCTTGGCTACATGCCTTTTCACACTCTTCTAAGTTTGAAAATTTTAAATGTGGCACACGTACAAGAATGTACAAAACATAAATGTGCAATTTAAGGCGTAACACCTGAATAACCATCAACACTGGAGAAGGCAGTGGCGCCCCGACTCCAGTGCTCTTGCCTGGAAGATCCCATGGACGGAGGAGCCTGGTGGGCTGCAGTCCATGGGGTCACTAAGGGGTCAGACACGACTGAGTGACTTCACTTTCCCTTTTCACTTTCATGCATTGGAGAAAGAAATGGCAACCCACTCCAGTGTTCTTGCCTGGAGAATCCCAGGGACGGGGGAGCCTGGTGGGCTGCTGTCTATGGGGTCACATAGAGTCGGACACGACTGAAGTGACTCAGCAGCAGCAGCAGCAGCCATCAGCATAGGAAGATGGGGAAGACTCTTAGCACTGAAGAAGCCCTTCATGCTCCACATCAGCTCCTCCTTCCTCAGCCACCTGCTGCCACAAGCTCTAATTCTGGGCACTATTGAAAAATAGCTGCATCACCTAAATATGTTGCTTAGTATTGCCACTCGGGGAACGGTATGACTTAACTTTCCCTCCCTTGCTCCTTTAAGCCTGTGAGATTCAACACGTCACTGCAGGCAGCTGTGGCTCGTTCACTGTTGCCCTGGGAATATATTCACGCTTCAGCGACACCTTCATTGCTGACGGGTGGTCTCCAATCTGTAATCACGAGCAATGTCGCTACCAACATTCTTGCACTGGTTTCCTGATTCATGTGTATAAGTTTCTCTATGCCCAGAATCTGCATTTTACTAATAACAAAATCCCCTGGTGAGTCTCATGCACGGTAAGTTTGAGAAATGTAGTGTGGGAGGAATGCCTGGATCAGAACATACGCTTATGTTAAAATTTCCTAGGAAATGCTAACTACTTCAATGTGGCCATACTAATTTATAACCCTAGCAGATATAGCTGAGCCACTGGGCTTCCCTGGAGGCTCAGCTGGTAAAGAATCTGCCTGCAACGCAGGAGACCTGGGTTTGATCCCTGGGTTGGGAAGATCCCCTGGAGAAGGGAAAGGCTACCCACTCCAGTATTCTTGGGCTTCCTTTGTGGCTCAGCTGGTAAAGAATCCACACGCAATGTGGGAGACCTGGGTTCTATCCCTGGGTTGGGAAGATCCCCTGGAGAAGGGAAAGGCTACCCGCTCCAGTATTCTGGCCTGGAGAATTCCAGGACTGTATAGTCCATGGGGTCGCAAAGAGTCCAGACACAACTGAACAACTTCACTTCACTTTGTCAGAATATATAACTTTTTAAATAAAAAAAAAAAAAAAGCAGCAGCAGCTAGTTAAATAGCCACTGGTGCTAAGTTGCTTCAGTCGTGCCTGACTCCCAACTCTCTGCGACACTGTGGACCACAGGCTGCCAGGCTCCTCTGTCCGTGGGACTCTCCAGGCAAGAATACTGGAGTGGGCTGCCATGTCCTCCTCCACGATGTAGGGACTGGACCGACATCTCCGGCGTCTCCTGCCTCAGCAGATGGGTTCTTTGCCTCTAGCGCCACCTGGGCAGCCCGCAGTCACTGGGACACAGTCTTAGCTGAAAATGGAAATAACCATGAAACAAACAGATCCTCAGCTCCTCCTCCCCTTTCCTTTCTCCTCCATCACTCCAGCCCCTCCCCTACATGGACTAGAATTTGAAATGATGAGCGTGAAATATTGGAGGAGGATACTGTGTAAGCAACAACGTGGATCAGGACCTTTATGGTGGAAACAGCCTCCAGTTCACTGGCTGGCCCCACAGCCATGGAAGTTCCTGAACGCTAAAGGAATGTTTTCCCAGGATAAGCATTCTAAACTTCTAGATGTGGGGCTGGGTGTGGCAGGCCTGGACTGCTCAGCTACCTTACGTGCTCTCGAGAAAAGTGCATCTCGGTTCCTTTGAGGTGGCACTGACGTCACCCAGCCCCACTGTCACTTCCAGGCTCTGTGAGTGATCCATAGATTATGTCACAATCACGCTCACCTCACACGCTAGCAGAGTGATGCTCAAAATCCTCCAAGCCAGGCTTCAACAGTATGTGAACCGTGAACTTCAGATGCTCAAGCTGGATTTAGAAAAGGCGGAGGAACCAGAGATCAAATTGCCAACATCCGCCGGATCATCAAGAAAGCAGGAGAGTTCCAGAAAAACATCTACTTCTGCTTTATTGACTACGCCAAAACCTTTGACTGTGTGGATCACAACAAACTGTGGAAAATTTTTCAAGAGATGGGAATACCAGACCACCTAACCTGCCTTCTGAGAAACCTGTATGCCAGTCAAGAAGCAACAGTTAGAACTGGACATGGAACAACAGACTGGTTCCAAATAGGAAAAGGAGTACGTCAAGGCTGTATATTGTCACCCTGCTTATTTAACTTCTATGCAGAGTACATCATGAGAAATGCTGGGCTGGATGAAGCACAAGCTGGAATCAAGATTGCCGGGAGAAATATCAATAACCTCAGATATGCAGATGACACCACCCTTATGGCAGAAAGTGAAGAAGAACTAAAGAGCCTCTTGATGAAAGTGAAAGAGGAGAGTGAAAAAGTTGGCTTAAAGCTCAACATTCAGAAAACGAAGATCATAGCATCTGGTCCCATCACTTCATGGGAAATAGATGGGGAAACTGTGGAAACAGTGACAGAATTTACTTTTTCGGGGTCCAAAATCACTGCAGATGGTGACTGCAGCCATGAAATTAAAAGACACTTGCTCCTTGGAAGAAAAGCTATGACCAACCTAGATACCATATTAAAAAGCAGAGACATTACTTTGTCAACAAGGGTCCATCTAGTCAAGGCTATGGTTTTTCCAGTAGTCATGTATGGATGTGAGAGTTGGACTGTGAAGAAAGCTGAGCGCCGAAGAATTGATGCTTTTGAGCTGTGGTGTTGGAGAAGACTCTTGAGAGTCCCTTGGACTGCAAGGAGATCCAACCAGTCCATCCTAAAGGAAATCAGTCCTGGGTGTTCACTGGAAGGATGGATGCTGAAGCTGAAACTCCAATACTTTGGCCACCTGATGCGAAGAGCTGACTCATTTGAAAAGACCCTGATGCTGGGAAAGATTGAAGGTAGGAGGAGAAGGGGATGACAGAGGATGAGACGGTTGGATGGCATCACTGATTCGATGGACATGAGTCAGTCCATGAGCAAGCTCTGGGAGTTGGCGATGGACAGGGAGGAATGGCGGGCTGCACTCCATGCGGTCACAAAGAGTCGGACACGACTGAGCGACTGAACTAGACTGATCTTATGGCACACCGTCTCCCTGACTCTGACATATTCCGCTGGCACTTGTTCTAGAGCCATTCATTTGTTTAACAAAAATTAATTTGATTCCATCTGAGTGTGAGGTGCTGTGTCGGCCTCTAGGAATGCCACAGTAAGCCTTTAAGGAAGTCACAGAGTAGGCAAAAGGAAAAATAAGTAAACGGTTCCATACAATAGGATAAAGACTCACACAGTGGCCAGGCAAAGCGTCACGCAGGAGGCAGACTCATAACCCCAAAAGTGTAGGAAGAGCAGGTCTTAGGCAGACTGAGAAATGAGGCCAAGAGGGAACAGACTGTGCAGAGATCAGCCACGGCACTTATGAGAAACCTGTCTGGCTGGAGGCGGGCGGAATGCTGGAGCCGGAGGTGGGTAGGGAGGAGACGAGAAGGCTTTGATGGCAACAGGCTGTAGTGAAACCAGCTCCGGTTTCTTCTTCCCCTCTCCCTATTGAACGTGGACATTTCCACAGCAGGTCCGAGGCCTGGCCTGGGAAGGTTACCTAAGCTCCCTCACCTGAGAGGCATCAGTAGCGGTGGCAGTGATGGCTGCGATGGTGTCAGTGAAGAGTGATCACAGAGGCTTGCCGTGTGAGCATCTGTGAACACATCTCACATGCATTATCTCACCCGAGTTCAGCTCTTCAGAGATGTGTGATTTTGAATAAGTCCCTTAACCTCCTCTCTTGAGAGTCCCTTGGACTGCAAGGAGATCCAACCAGTCCATCCTAAAGGAGATCAGTCCTGGGTGTTCATTGAACGGACTGATGCTGAAGCTGAAACTCCAGTACTTTGGCCACCTGATGCAAAGAGCTGACTCATTCGAAAAGACTCTGATGCTGGGAAAGATTGAGGGCAGGAGGAGAAGGGGATGACAGAGGATGAGATGGCTGGATGGCATCACTGACTCGATGGACTTGAGTTTGAGTAAACTCCGGGAGTTGGTGATGGACAGGGAGGCCTGGCGTGCTGCAGTTCATGGGGTCGCAAAGAGTCAGACACGACTGAGCGACTGAACTGAACTTAACCTCCTCAAGCCTCAGTTTCCTCATCTGTAAAATGAGGATGATAATTCTACCTAACTCGAATGGTTTTTCTGAGCGTTAAAAGGGAAATATATGTAAAGGGGTCGACAAATACTTTAAATGCGATAAATACTTTAAATAAAATATTTTAAATAAAATACTTTAAAATACAAATTATAATCTATTGATTTTATTGAGTATCTACAAAGTGCCTGATTGGCTTGCCTTGGGTCATATACCCACCCTTTAGCCCAGGGGTTGGCAAGCTATGGTCTATGGACCAAATCTGGCCCATTTGCGTGTTTCTGTAAATCAGGTTTTATTAACATGGCTCCACTCAGTTACATATTTATCTATGGCTGATTCCTGAGTAATTCAAAGGGTAAAGAACCCGCCTGCAATGTGAGAGACCTGGGTTCGATCCCTGGGTCGGGAAGATCCCTGGAGGAGGGCATGGCAACCCACCCCAGGATTCTTGCCTGGAGGATCCCACGGACAAAGGAGCCTGGCGGGCTACAGTTCATGGGGTCGCACAGAGTCGGACACGACTGAGCAAATTTCACTTCACTTCACATGGCTGCTCTTGTGCTAGAACCACAGAACTGATGAGCTGCAGTAGAGATGATGAATATTTACCATCAATTATTTCTGTTGAAACCAGCAACTCTTTCTGTTGCCTTATAGGATAAACTCGCTAACCTTTGCTATTAGACTGATAGCTTTGACCAAGGTCACAGGATACTGTGATTGGCCAGGCATGGGACGCATGCCTTCCCCTCGTGAAGGCCGGCCCTCACAGACTGGAGCCCGTTAAGCTCTCAGAAGGAAGGAGAATTCCCCTGGTGGGGGTAGGGGCATCTTTTTGTCTAAAGGAAACAAGGTTTGCACTATTAGACCGAAAACATCTGAGCTGACTTTTTAGTTAAGTGCAAGGGCTGAGTCTAAGCAATGACATGTACATCGATACGGCCCCAAATTCTGCCCAACGGGCGTCCTCAGTACAGACCACGACCACAGATCCCATCAGAGCTTCTCTCTTTGGGAGTGAATCAATTAGAGTTCATTGATTACAAGCAACAGAAACTGCTGGCCAACTGCAGCAGATCAGGGATTGACTGGCAGCACGTGAGGGGGCTGAGAGCACAGCTTGGGCGACAGGGAGACGGGCCAGAACGAGGGACCGAATGAGGCTCGTCCACTTGGGATGCTGCAGGGGTGTCTGCGGTGCTGAAGCTGGAAACGCCTAAGCTGGGCCCCGCTGCTCCCAGAAGCTGCCATCGCGCTCTGCTGAAACCTGCGGAAATGCTGCTCTTCGGAGTGAGCTCTCAGACCTCCTCTGGTTTGCACTGGCCTTCCCAGGTGGTGTGAGTGGTAAAGAGCCCGCTTGCCGGTGCAGGAGACAAGAGATATGGGTTCGATCCCTGGCTTGGGAAGATCCCCTGGAGAAGAGAAAGGCTACCCACTCCAGTATTCTGGCCTAGAGAATGCCATGGACTGTATGGTCCATGGGGCTGCATGCAAAGAGTTGGACACGACTGAGTGCTGTTCACATGTGTTAGGTACCTAACATATATTACTCTTTTTGTTTTTCGTTTTAAATTGAAGTATGGTTGCTTTACAATATTATGTGAGTCTCAGGTATACAGTATAGTGATTCAGTATTTTTGTAGATTATATTCCATTATAGGTTATTATAAGATAATGGATATGGCTATATCCTTGCTGCTTACCTGTTTTACATATAGTATGTGTATCTGTTAATCCCATATTCCTAATTTGTCCCCTCTCCCTTTCTTCTCCCCTTTGCTAATTTTCTGTATCTTAACATGCATTACTCTATTTAACATGTATTATTTTATTTAACTCTTCTTTACAGTACTATAAGGCAGGCATGGTTATTACCTCACATTATGCAGAAGACGAAACTGAGGTTCAGAGAGGTTACGTCACTTGTCTGGGTCATTTTCATTCTCTGGGATAATACGGAGCTGGGATTCTAACCCACATTGATCTGACTCCAGAGCCTTTCTTCCTAACCACTGCCATCCGTATTCCACTTCTCCATGGGCCTGCTGTACAACCCAGGCTTGTGAGGGCTTTGAATGATATCCATGTGTTCTCCATAGACCCAGCTCTAAGAAACTGCTTCATAGAACCTGCTTTTTTTTTTTTTTTTTTTCTTTACCCCTAGTGGCTCAGATGGTAAAGAATCTGCTTGCAACGCGGAGACCTGGGTTTGATCCCTGGGTTGGGAAGATCTCCTGGAGGAGGAAATGGAAGCCCACTCCAGTATTCTTGCCTGGAGAATTCCAGGGACAGAGGAGCCTGGAGAGCCACAGTCCATAGCATCGCAAAGAGTCGGACACGACTGAAGTGACTTAGCACGCATACATGCTGTCTACACTGGATCAGGTGGAAAGAAGCTCTGTAAAGATGATTGCCAACTTACTAACTTGCAAGAACTTTTAATACTGAAAAATTTTTAAGTTCTCATGGATCCTTCAACATAAAAATCTTTCAAATTAACCTGAACTCTGCTGATCTTTCTGAAGACACATAGTAACTTAGAGTCAGGTAGAAATGAATGGAATCCTCTTTGAGAAAAGGTGTAAACTCTCTTAAAAGCTGAAGCATCTCCAGAACTTTGTCCCTCTCATATATCTTCTGGAATGTGCTGAGTCTCAGAGCCAGCAGGGAAAATGCTACTTCGAACCAAAGATGCCACAGGGAGACCAACAGGTCTTGGGCAGACCGAGTAGGGCGTCTTGTGGGCAGGTTTCCTTCCCTTTCTGAAAAAAGGGAACTGACCAAAAATTTAAAAAAAAAAGGAAAAGGAGGTAAGATGTGAAAAAGAGACCAGCTGGATTTGCATTCGCAGTTTATAAGGACAAACACTTTTTTCATCATACTTGTGTTGAAAGTGATTTTAAAGTGGTATTGTAGGGAAAACATTGTTTTACTTATTCAGGTAAATGCTAACACGGGATACGGCAATTCAGTAGACAATCGTAAACTGAGGACATTCACAAATAGCCTCCTGTGTTAGCTTCCGCTGTGTCACAACCTCAAAATCTCCATGGCTTTTGACCACAAATCTTCATGTTCTTTTTCCCGGATCTGGGAATCATTGTGGCTCTGTTGGCTTGGGTTCAGGTCAACTCCATGTGGCTGCTCGTTTTTCCCTGGGTCTTTATCTACACAGGGCATGTTCTTCTCATGACAGGTCACGTGAGAGGGACAGGATGAGCCAAACTGCACAGGAACAGTGAGAAAACCCCTCTTCCCATCAGCTTCATTGGCCAGAGCAAATCACACAGCTTTGCCCAGAGTCAACGGGGCCAGGCAGCCACTCTACCCACCGTGATACTGATGGGCGAGGGTGGGTAAGTCCCAGGGAGGGGGTGCCGGGTTGGAAATAGGAATCTAATCCACTATGCCTACTAACATTGGAAGTAGGAATACAGTCACATGGCGAAGAATAAACAGATAAAGATGGTACATTTATAGGAAGAGTACATTTATCTCTAAAGCATTAGGTCAAAACTCAAACTCCATCAGCTCTGTGGCATGTGACTTGCTATTTTTCTTGGAGAACGGACCCGTGGGATATGAAACTCTGACCTTTGCCTTATGTTGCTGTCTTCCATTGCTAGGGCAAAGCATTAGGCGTTATTTTGCAGCTTCTGGGCTTGGCCTTCCATTGGAATGGGCAAGGGCATATTGGAAGCTACTTAGACCTGCTCTCCTGTCCTACCCAGGCCGGATGATGGACTACACAGACTCTTTATATACCTGATATAAATGTGGTATTGCTTCTCTAGAAATAACAACTCTCCCAGGAGCTAACATTCCCTGAGGAGCACCATTTACTTCCTTACTCTTTTGGCTTTTTCCTTTTGGAAGAATGCTAACAGGCTTATATTTTACTCTCGTAGATCAAACACAGAATAATATGAAACACAACACTGAAGTATTTTGGTGTGTGTGAGAAGCTCAGAGCAAAGATTCTGCCTTTGAATTTCCCAAACTATAGCTGTAAACCAACATGCAACAAACACGTCTATCACTCTCAACGGGGGGTGGGCGTGGCAGGCACACCAGCAATGGCTTCCCAGTCCCACTTAATATTCCAGGGAGGTCCAGGGCTGGGTGGGAGTAGGGAAGAATCCCAGATTTACCAGACTGGATGAAGGTCGTGACTGGAGAAAACACGCTGATTCGAACGGGGGTAGGTGATTTGAGTGATGGCTGTTGGTTGAAACATTACAAGGGAATTTGCTGTGTGACCTTGGGTGGGTTTCTTACCTTTTCTGAGCCTTTGATTTTTTAGCATTTCCCACGTTGTCTGGGTCAGAAAAATAGTCAGCAGTGCTATTTCTAAAACAGTCTCGGACCCCCTCACAGGTGCACTGTATTAGTATTTCCAAAGCTGGGCTGTGGCTGTGGGCCTTTTTAACAAGTTTTCCAGGTGATCCTTACATCAGGCAAGTTGGGAAACATCTGTTTCTGCACAATATGGGTAATAATTGTGCCTCCCTTGTGGGCTGTTAGGAGGATGAGATAACTGCGTTCAGCATTTAGCACGTGTTGGACAGAGGAGCCTGGCAGGCTACAGTCCACGGGGTTGCAAAGAGTCGGACACGACTGAAGTGACTTAGCATGCATGCATGGCATATCCTGAGTCAATAAATGTTAGCTTTTTATCACTGAAAATCATTATTGCTATTTGTTTAATAAAAATCTGTTATGCACCTACTGTGCAGGTGTACTGGGGCAAGGGTTGGCAAACTATGACCCAACACACCTGTTTTTTTTCTGTGAGTCAAGAATGGTTTTCACATTTTTAAAAAAATGGTTGGGAAAAAAAAAAAGAAAAATAATAGTTTGTGACACTTGAAAACTATATGAAATTCAGATGTCAATGTCCATAAATAAAGTTTAATCGGAACGCAGCTATACCCTCTCCTCCACTATTGTCTCTGGTTTATAGAAGTTTGCTAAACCCTGCTCCATAGCAAGGGCCTTTGGTTGGGGTTCTTGTGTTTGGGGAATATAGAAAGATTTCTCAAGAAGTGTATGGGCATGGCTGAGGAAATCAGTTCTCAGATCCTCCACTTCTAAGGGTACGTTTCCCTAAAACTGATAAGAACACACCCAGAAGGTGACTGATGGTGCCGAGGTTGAGAGTAAGTGCTCCACTGGGAAGGAAATCTCAGGTGGGTTTCAGTTCTTTGCTTTTAACAAAATTGACCCAATTAATTATGATTGATTGTTGTATGATTTTCTGGCATTTATCTCAGAAGGAATTTAAATAATTGAGAAGCATTGCTGAAACAATACACTTTCTATGTCCACATCCTTACTTATGTGACTGAGACTTCTCAGGGTTCATTTACCTCAATAAAAAAGAAAACTGAGAATATAACTGCAAGTGATCTGTACCTCATTCTAGCAGCTGATAAAAACTTTTAAGTAATGTTCATCACAGATATATAAGCTGACTAAAAACTAGGCCTATCAGTAAATTCAAAAAATTTTAATTATCAAAACATGTTTACAACATAACAACAAGAAAAAGTTGTTTCTAATGATAATTTGATGTAAAGAAATGTTTAAAGCTTGGAGCCCTATGGTCAAAGGGAAGAAAAATGTGTTTCAATTTGTAGAACCATAATTTTATTGCTGAGTATTTGGATGAAATGATTAGTTTCAGATCTGGAAGTTTCAGAGACTGGTTCTTTCAATCTGATTGGCTGAGATGAGAGACCTCCCAACTTTTTCCCCCATCAACACTGCCATTCTATCTCAGTTTTGCCGGTCACTGGATCAGACCAGTATCAAACTTTTCCTCTCCATGAGAACAGGTTTTAAAGATGACTTAAAAGAACCCTCTGTCCAAAGATATTATTCCTCTGCCAGGACAAAAGAAATACCAACCTAAGTGACCTTTCTGAGGAATATACTCAAGAGATTAATGGAATAAGGATAAAAATCAGAGTAAAGATATGAAATACAGGAAAAAGAGCACAAGACACTACGGTGAATAATGAATGTTGTGACTTTGATTAGACCTCAGTGGATGATGGTAATTTGGGAATTATAAGAGACATTCTGCAGGCTAACGTTTAACAAAAGCCTGGAGGTAATCTAGAAGCTATCTCAGCAAAACCCAGGATCTGGGGAGGGGCTCCTAGAAAGAGATGTGGTCTGACAGTCTCCTCTTAGGAGGACGCAGATTCTTAATGAAAGGTTGGCGCCTGGTTAATATTTATATTTGATATAGCAGTAGGGGAAGCAATTTAAGAATAATCACTAAAGTTTAGAAAGAAACTATTAGCAGAATGGAGACATATTTAAGAACTATTGAGAACAAAACGAAAAGCTAGAAAGGGAAAAGAAGAAAATCACAAAGTTTAATAAGTAGTAAATATTAAATAAGACAGAAATGAATAATAGTTATCATATGTTACTATGATAAATGCAAACAGTTTGAATTCTCCAACCAAAGACGAAGAGATGCTATTAAAGAAAGATATTAAACCACAGAGTGGGCAAAGATAAACTGAGCAAATATAATAAAATATAAAATAAGTCTTAGAATATTGTCACAAAATGAAGTATAATTTAAATGGAAAGATCAGACGTAACAGATAAACTGTAAAATTGACAAAGAACACATCACAGCCACAGAATTATACGCATCAAACATGTGACAAAATACAATAAAACACAGTAACACAAGCAAAGCTCGATAAAAAACACAATGATAGTGAAAGGCTTAAAAATACTCACTTCAAAGTTTACCAAATAGACAAAAACTAAGAGGGATTCAGAAAATCTGAGTAACAAAATCAACATGCTTAATTCATAGATCTCCATCATACATTTACAAAAATTGGTCATGTGTACGGCCATAAAGAAAACTAATAAATTACCAAAAGCACATATTTTACAGGTCATATTCCCAGATCAAAACATTAATATCAAAAACCAAAATTAGTTTCACAAATTGTACTTACTTAAAAAAATAAGAAATAAACCTCTTGGGTTTTATCCCCCTGACCCACCAAACCAACCAACCCACCCTGAAACTGGAATAACAAAGAATCTAGAAAATTTTGAAAAGATGCTTCATATAAAAATCTGTAGAGAATGGATGTCAAGAAAATTTCTGAAAGACTTGGAAATAGGCAAGAAAGATTACTGGCTGGTCCTGAGAGATCACAGCCCTGGGTTCCCTAACTCTATAGGGGTCAATGCCTGTCAGTGTTTTTGAGATATTTTATACCTTTGTGAGTTACAGAAACATACGATAATGCAAAAACCATGTAAGAATGCAAACTTTGTGGGTGGAATGCACCTGGTGGTTGCCCTGCAGACGCTGACCAATTTGCATCTGTCTGTGAACTCACTTCAGTATTCCTGATTGCCTTTTTAAGTGTTCATTCATTGACTTCTCCTTGGAACCTGTTGTAACATCTTACTGATTCCTTCATTACTTAATGAATTAAATAAAATTGCTAATGCCTGTTCACTTTATATTTGTATGACAGTCATGATTTTAAAACTTCGAAAAAATGATCTTTTTTTTTTTTTTTAAAAAAAGAAAAGATCTTTAAGTCATACTGGAAAATATATAGGTTTAAATGCTTTTACTATTAAAGGCGGAAAATAAGGCTGACCTTAATACAGGAAATTAGACTAATAAACTGAAAGAAAAACAGGGGAAAGAATTAATAAAGACAACACTGAAATAAAGATAAATGCTGAACTGAATAAAATGGAGGAGGAGTAGAGAAAGAATAAATAGAAGAAAAAGATTTCCTGTTACATAAACAACAAGATAAACTCTTGGCAGACTCCCTAAGGAGAGAACAGAAAATACCAAAAACAAACAAACAAAACAGAACCCAAAAGCCCATCAATGGCAACAAAGCCAGACCAAAAGTCAAACGAAAATCCCCAAAACCTTTCACCAAATCCCACAAACAAACAAGCAAAAAAGGCAATCAGAAAGCTGTCAGACCCCAAAAATACTGGGTTCTAAACAATTTTAAGAGACTAAGTGGAATTACATACTACAGATTTGAAAATTTAGAGTGAAATGAGTTTTTTTTTCTTTTGCAAAGTCTGTAGTACCAAAATATATCAGGATCCAAATAGAACATTAATTACAGAAAAAAATTGGAAAGTTTCACAGGAATGTACAATGAAAAAGGGACAGACATGGGGTTCATGTCCCAGGTGCCCAACAACCCAAGGAGAAAAATGAGAGTGTGAGTTTAAAGTTCATAGGTAAGAAAAATGCAAATAATCAGAAGCCTGTGCGGAGGCATCAGGGAGACGCAGATCAAAGCACAAGCTCAGGGAATGCAGAGTCCTGATTACCATTTTCACACGTCAGATCACTAAACCCCAAAAGATCAGTAACACCCGAGGTTGGTGATAGCTGGGGCTCATATCCCAGTGAGACTATCATTTTGAAAAAGCCATCTGAATCTACGCAACTGCAAACTAGAGGAACTCACTGACACTCACTCTGAGAAATCTAACCTACAGAAAGAAAATAAAGCACAGATGAATACAAGGAATTATGCAGGACATTTACTGTGGCAGTTCCTGACGGTAAACAGAGCCCCAAACGACCCGAATATCCACGAATACGGAGGTGGGTGTTTATAACACGGTAATTCATACTCTAGCTTTTGCTTAAAAAGAGTTAGGCGTTGCTGTCCTGACACACAGTACTGTTATAAGTGGGATCGTGAGAGCAGGTACAAGGAGACGCACGCAGCATGACACCATAAAGATAAGGCGAGACCTTTACTGGGGTTCAGACAGTAAAGAATCTCGAGATCCGGGTTCAATTCCCGGGTCGGGAAGATCCCCTGGAGTAGCGAATGGCAACCCCCTTCAGTATTCTTGCCTGGAGAATCCCATGGACAGAGGAGCCTGGTGGGCTACAGTCCATGGGGTCACAAAGAGTCGGACCCGACTGAGCGCCTAACGCTTTCATTTTTCACATCAGAGAGAAATGTAGGTAGTGCCCTACTACAAAAATAAGGACAAACCTTTCCTAGTTATCTTTTGAGTTGGTATGAACACGGAGAACTCACTTACCTTGGGTGGGGCAAGAACAGGCTGGAGATTATGGTCTTGGTGTTTGTTCAGCTCTCTATATAGTTTATCATGAAGAACAAGTCTTCCCGCTGCAGTTTGTTAAAATCCAAATATGCACGTGTGTATATGCACAGGCGTGTATGTGCCTTATTTGTATAAATGGAGAGCCGCAGCTCTGCGGAGACGTGATGGTATGAAGACAAGTACAGTGTGTAAAAAGAAACCAGTGTGCTCAGTTCAACCCCAGCTCTGCAACCGGAGCAGGAAACACGAGCACAGAAAACAGAGATGAGAAGAAAGTACAGCGAAATGGTCACAGTGTTTGCATCTGGGTAGTCAGAATCGTGTCTTTGAATTTTTCTTAATATATATGCAGACGGCCCCCAATTTATACGATGGCTCAACTTACAGTTTGTTAACTTTTCGATGGTACAACAGCAGTATGCATTCAATGGAACCGTGCTTTGAATCTCGCTCTTTCCCCGGCTAGCGCTCTGCAGTCTGACCATCTCTCCCGGAGGCTGGGCAGTGGCAGTGACTCAGCCATGGGATCCCGAAGACGAACAAGTGATATACCTACAGCCATCTGTACCCCTACCATCCACGACTGTCAGCTTCTGCAGTCAATACATTACACGGGATATCCCATATCCTGCTACACATGGGCTTTGCACCAGCCCAGCTGGCGGCTAATGAAATGTTCCGAGCGTGTTGAAGGTGAAGCTAAGCTATGTTTGTAGATTAGCTGCATTAAGCGAATTTTTGACTTCATGATATTTTCGACTTCGCAATATTTTCAACTTAACGATGGCTTCATCAGGACATAACCCATTTGTATGTCTGAGGAAGAGTTGTAACATGGTCCCCATATTTTCTATCTTGACTATATAACATTTATAAGCAGGAAAAATATCATTTAAAAGTTCAAACAAGGGGCATACTGGGAAAAAAGAAACATGTAGAACATAGGTTCGTGAGAGTTTCCCAGGCAGAATTTAGTGGCTGAATATTTTCTCAAAGAGCTGCAAGCAATAATCCTAAAGTGATAACTCAAATACTACCAGAGTAAACTGCAAGTTTTTTTTGATTTCTTATCAAACCACAGTTAATGATGCATTATTACCATTGCTGATGCGAACATAAATTCTGGCAAAGAAGATAAATGAATTATCAAGACTGTGTTCAAATAGAAGGGATCAAAAATAAAAGACAAAACCCAGCTCGAACTCTGTGTGTCTTATGGAAAGCTGGCTTTCTAACAGGCAACCCCCAAGGTTTCCGGCATCTCCATTTTGCCTAGTTTCTTAGTTTGTTATTACAAAAAAAGGGGGGATAATATCTTTATATAAAAGTGAGTTGATATGCATGAGAATTTTAATAAATTCCTGCGTTGGGGAAATTAAAGTGTTGATGACCCTGGTAAAAATGTATCTAAAGTGTTCTCTCATTTTAAATATGCTTCTTTCACAAGCGAAACCTCCCCTCCTGACCAATCCTTGCTGATGCTCTGTGCCAGCATGTTTCATTCACTTAGGATTTATTAAGAGCCCATCCTGAGTTGAAGATAATGCTAGAAGCTGGAAATCAGAGATGAAGACCCTAATTCAGATCTTTGACAATGAACGTGTTATTTGCTCAGTTGTGTCCCACTCTTGGAGATCCCATCAACTATGTAGTCCTCGAGGCTTTGTCTATGAAATTCTTCAGGCAAGAATACTGGCGTGGGTAGCCATTCCCTTCTTCAGGGGATCTTCCCGATCCAGGGATCGATCTCGGGTCTCCAGCATTGTGGGTGGATTCTTTACCATCTGAGCCCCCAGGGAAGCCTCTTGTCTTCAAAGTACGGGAAACTTGAGACTACTCTCTGGCGCCACCTACTGATTACACAGCATTTTAATTCAAAACAGTAAAATTTGAATTTCCTCTCTGTACAGCCCACACTTTGGAAAAACATAGATGCTTTTTCAATCTCGCTTGTCTGATCCCTGGGACTGCATGTATGTTAATATCTAACACAACAGTATCCCAGAAAATTGTCCTAAAGGCTACTAGGAACTTGCATTATATTAGCATCTAAACAGAAATGTCCGGTTTGTCACTCTGAAGTTTTAAAATTAAAACGATAGTTGGGTCACTTTAGGCACCACACATATTTGACTGTGAAGAAGGTAAGACGTTTACATACTACTCATGAGAGAGGACTAAGAATCTTTGCTTCTTCAAGTTCTCAATTATATAACATCTCCCCCCCCATAACCCAAATCATACGGTGACTCTAAAGAATCATTAACATTTGTTATGCTTGAATCATGTATCAACTTATTAGGAAACCTATTGCTTCGCCCCCCCCCCCCCCCCCCGCCATTTGCACTAAACTGTTTTAAGTCAAATATCCATGTAACATTATGTAGAAAATGGTCCTTCATGCCAACAGATTTGTATCCATGTGTTAAAACACGATTACCCCCAAACACTTGGGGGATTTCAGAATGGAAGCTTACAAAAGGCTGAGAAGTACCATCTACTACACAAATTTAATGAGATGGAAAAATCCTTTATTAGAGTTGGGAAATCAAGTTGGAAGCAAACAAATGTATTCACTACTCATTTCATTCCAACCCCTAAATGGGATCATGTCCCTATCACTGGAGACTCTACGGCAGTTACCATATGGTGATTCAGAGGTCTCAAAATTATCACAGCGTAAAAAAATTACAATGAGCAGTAGAAAATTGCAATTTATTACGGGGGCGAGGCGTTTTTCACAGCAGCCCTTGAAAACAGTAAAGGCAAACCTCTCACAGGATTCTGACTTCTTTTTTCTGTCAGTCCTTTCCCCCCTTCCTTTGTTTTATAAGCACTAGTCTGGGATGGAATCCGCAGGACAGAGCAGGGCTGGGTGGGCACCTCCTTGGACGATGGAGTAAGTCTGCTTGGGGAGCTCTTGCTGGGACGTGGAGAATATGGGCGGCGCCGTGGTGGCCACTGCGATGCTCTGGCCTCCGTCGCTGACCACGGTCACTTCGGCGGCCCCCTCCTGAATCAGGGCGTTCAGGCCTTCGAAGTCAGTGCACGTGATGCCCGAGCTGGTGATGAAAGTCTGGTTGCCAGAGCCTTCCTGGGGGCCGCCCGGGGTGGTGGGGATGAGGGTCTGGTGCAGAGCGGCGCCCTCCGTCTGGTCGTGGGTGGTCAGCAGGACAGCCGGCTGGGGCAGCGCCGCGGCCTCGCTGGGGCAGCCCGAGGGCGGAGGGGGCGCGATCAGGTTGACCTGGCGGAGGATCTGCAGCCGGCTGTTGCCCCGCAGCTCCTCGGGGTTCGGCGCCACCAACGTGGGCTGCACGATGTTCACGGCGGCCGCCGCCGCCTGGACGATGGTGCTGGCCTGGGGCACTTGGTGGCCGACGATGATTTTGACCCTGCCCTCGCCGAACTGGGGCGCCGGGGTGGGCGGGAGGGGCACCTGCAGGTGCCCCACGGCCAGGGGCGCGGCGGGCGGCTTGCCGGCGTCCCCCCGGAGCTGCAGGACCGTCCCGTCGGCGCCCCTGCCGTCGCCGTACTCACTGTGCTGCCGCTTGTGGCTGCGGAGCGAGTCCTCGCGCATGAACGAGGCGTCGCAGCGGTCGCAGTGGAAGGTCTTCTTGGCGTCCAGCTTGGCCGCCTGGCGGCCGCTCGACCGACCCGCCTCTCGCCGCTCCGCCGCCTCGCTCTTGAGCGCGTCGCCGTGGAACTTCTTCACGTGCTTGGCCAGGTTGCTGGGCTGCTTGGTGTCGAAGCTGCAGTGGCTGCACTTGAAGGGCCGGTCGGGGCAGTGCACGCGGCTGTGCACGCGCAGGGCGGCCTTGCTGGGGCACGAGTAGCTGCACTCGGGGCACTTCTCGGGGTGCTCGGCCTGGTGCAGCCGGCTGTGCTTGCGGAGCGTGGCCTTGCTGTCCCCCAGGAAGTCGCAGTGCGGACACTTGAAGCTGTCCCCGCTGTGCTTGATGCGGATGTGCGACTTGAGGTTCCCCTTCATGGTGCAGCGGACACTGCAGAACTCGCACTTGAAAGGCTTCTCCCCCGAGTGCACGCGCATGTGCCTTTTCAAGTCCGAGCTGATTTTGAACTTGGCGCTACAGAGCCAGCACTGGAAGGGGGCGTCCCCTGTCAACACAAGGTGAGTTTCGATAAGAACAGGCAGGCAACAACCACAGCGGATCCCCCCGAAGCACACACCAGAAACCCGCTCAAACCGAGGCGGGCGGGTGGAGACCTTCTAACTGCGGCTCCTAGCAGCCCCTGGGAGGAAAAAAAAAAAAAAAAGAGGGGTCCGGGGCTTCTTTCCTTTGCCCAAACTTTCCCACCACCACCATCATAATACCCGGAAGGAAAATGGAGCCTGAAAATCAAGCTGCTTAATCGTCCCCCGTAAAATAAGATTTGTGAATATGCTCAGTGTATCCTTTAAAACAATCAGGCTAGCTCTTCCTACGGTTAGTGTGCTTGCTCTGCTACGGAACCATTCACAGTTGTCTAATTTTGCATAATCCGTTGATTTTGATTGAGTTACGTGTTGTAATAGATTCAAGGGTACATTTTCAAATCAGTCAGCTCCGTGCTCACTCATCAGAATATTCTTTTGACAGTGATTGAGACGCCCCTCTTATACTTCGTGTAGATTTTTATCATTAAAGATGTGTTTATTGCGTGCAACTTATTTATCCCACATCGCCAGCTGCGTTCTTTACTCTTGGAGTTACAAAATCCAGCTGCTTGATTTTTTTTTTTTTTTTAAGATTCATGTTCGGTGAAAGATGAACAGGAAAAGCGAAACTGCAAACATCTGAAAGGACATGGATATTCCAAATTTATTTCCTCAGTGAATGCCAAGTCCCAATCGTCTGATAACTGAAGCAAATTGGAGAGCCCACCCATTGCAATGCTGTTTGAGCAAGAGAAATAGCAGCTAAGAGTCTTCGGTGGCTTCTGGGAAGGCAGGTGCCCTGCTGAGCATTCCACAAGAATGGTCTCATTTGAAGATCCCGACATTCCTATGAGGTGGGTACCACTGTCAATATTACTCTCAGTACTATTTATGAATGAGAAGACTGAGGCCTAGAGGGGCTACATCACTGGTTCACAATCACTGGGTAGAACATGGCAGAGCTCGGATTCCAACCCAGGCTGATTCCAAAGCTGGTACTTTAGGTGCTGGGTGATTATCTGTACATATGACCAAGGCTTTCTTACCATAAACTTAAAAGAGTGGGTTTGTGTTCCAGTTTTTTGGTACAAGACCTATAACATCACCGTGAGATGTTTGATAAATGCAATGAACAATGGCAGGGAGCAGATTAAATAAGCTTTGAGAAAATGAAGACGCTCCAAACCAAACAATGCTTTGCACGACTAAAATGCCACTAAGGTCATTCACACGAAACTCTCGAACAAGGAATGGTAAGCTATACAGACTATGGGGCAAATCCGGCCCACAGTTCATTTCTGTAAATAAAGTTTTATTGTAACACAGTCGCATGCATCTGATAATGTGTTGTTGATGATTGCTTTCATGCCGCAACAGCAGAGATGAGTAACTGTGACAGACGCTGTATGGTCCGCAAAGCCTACAGTATTAACTATCTGGCCCTTTATGGAAAAGTTAGCTCCGTGGTAGAGAGTCCGCCTGCCAAGGCAGGAGATGCTGGTTCGATCCCTGGTCTGGGAGATCTCACGTGCCTTGGAGCAACTAGGCCTATGTGCTGTGACTGCCGAGCCTGGGCTCCGGAGCCGGGGAGCCTCGACTGCTGAGCCCTCATGCCCTGAGCCCGTGCCCCCCACTGGGAGGCGCCACGCAATGGCAGCCAGCACCCCGACTGTGGGGCGGCCCCCACTCACTGCGCCGAGGGAAGGCCCACGCGCAGCAACCAAGACCCGGCACAGCCATAAGTGAATGTATAGAACCATCAAAAAAAAAAAGAAAAGTTTGCTGACTTCTGCCTTAGAATGCTGCTCGTAACCTTTTTCATGCCACGGGACCCCCCTTTGGCAGTGAAATCCATGGACCCTTTCTCAGGACAACGTTTAAAGGCACAAGGTAAGCTAAAAAAAAATCAATAGGAAGACAAGAGAAACTAGTTGTACTGGAAGTTATTAAAAATCGAAAGAGAAAAGTCTGTGATTTGGCGATGTGTGTGCTTTATTAGTGCATGAAGTGACAAGCTGCAGAGGCTGCTGCTGCTAAGTCACTTCAGTCGTGTCTGACTCTGTGCAGCCCCATAGACGGCCTCCTACCAGGCTCCTCTGGGACTACAATACTTTCTAAATAGAGAAGAAAGTAAACTATACTTTGATCGATCAAAAATACTTGCTCTAAAAAGATCTGTGACTTCTATTGACAAGGTCACACACACTGTAATCAGATGGAATGCCTGTTTTCATAACTGAAGGACACATCACGCTCCAGTAAGATCAGTGAGAACGAAGATGTGATTTTTTTCCCTCATCCAAGTTCATGGGCCTCCTAAATTCTACTCATGGATTCGGGGTGGAGGTGTCTGTGAATTCAGAGGAATAACTGTTGCTTCAGAATGTTCTACTACGCATTTCAATTACATCACTGCCCCAATTAGTGACCATCTGTTTGCCTTTTTTTTTTTTTTAAAGCAACCAGCAAAGGTCAAACCTGGAAAAACCAGGTAACCAAATCTCAGAGCTGAGTTGCAGAGCTTAACAGCACTTTCTGACATGAAAGCAGAGGGTTTAAATCTCTTCGTCATCATCTTTTTCCTTTTTAAAAAAACTTTCATACGTTCTTTCTCCTTTTAAAGTGAAAGTGAAAGTTGCTCAGTCATGTCCGATTCTTTTCGACCCCGTGGACTGAAGCCCGACAGGCTCCTCTGTCCATGGAATTCTCCAGGCAAGAATACTGGAGTGGGTAGCTATGCCCTCCTCCAGGGGATCTTCCTGACCCAGGGATAGAATCCGGTCTCCTGCATTGCAGGCGGATTCTTTACGAGCTGAGCTACCAGGGAAATCCTTTTCCTTTTAACCGTAAATTAATTTCTTAAATGAGGCAGAAATGTTAGTACCAGTCCCATAGGACCAGAAATTCTCCAAAGCTAATGACTACGTTTGTTCCTGCCCACTACCTGGTTCCCACAGTATCTGATACCTGGTAGGACTCAGTGAGTGGTGCTCAATGGATAAGCGACTGATGTGTTTAAGCTGACAGAGCTTTCTTGAGTTCACGTTGCTGCTAAGACAAGGTAGTTGATCCAAGAGAGGAAAAGGTAAAAACAAACTTCTATTAATTCTACAACTTAAAGAAATTACAAGTGCCACAGATTTATAAAAGGGAAATGAATGTTCCATGGAGACACTGCGTAAGTGGCATACAGTTAAATCTTTAGAAAATATACCTTTTCTGCTGCTGCTGCTGCTGCTAAGTCACTTCAGTCGTGTCCGACTCTGTGCGACCCCATAGACCGCAGCCCACCAGGCTCCCCTGTCCCTGGGATTCTCCAGGCAAGAACACTGGAGTGGGTTGCCATTTCCTTCTCCAGTGCATGAAAGTGAAAAGTGAAAGTGAAGTTGCTCAGTCGTGTCCAACTCTTAGCGACCCCTCAGACTGCAGCCCACCAGGTTCGTCCGCCCATGGGATTTTCCAGGCAAGAGCACTAGACCAACTTAAATACGCTACTATAAATGGCAAGCTTTCCCTCCTAAGTTGACTCTGACCCACTTCGCTAAGTGCATCCTTCAGTGCCCCTAACTTAGGTGGGAGAGACTTCTGAAGAAAATCAAATGGACAGCAGTCATGCCAGTGTCTTAACTTGCTATAGTATCTTAATGTCCCCAGAGGTCCCCACCTCCTGGCCCTCTCTGCACCCACAGCCTCTCCCAGGTAAGTGATTATGCAGGCTCTCCTGGCAGGGGCAGGGTGACCTTCCATGACCCCCCAGATGATAGCCTCAATCATGTCGCTGGGCTTGGCGGATGGTGTGCCAACTAGACTTGATGGAAGTAGCGGCTTGAGCCAGGGCCCATGAGTCAGGCTCTGCCCACGTGCGCCTCTGTCACCCGCTGCCATGAGAAGGCCAATGCTGTCCTTGCCCGCTGGCAAGGAGGGTAACAGAGGCAGAGCAGAGCTGGGCTGCTGCAGCCAAGGCCCCTGGACACCCGGCCCACAGCTGGCACTGAGGCTTTCTGGGGTCTTTTGTTACACAGCATCATTGTGACATTAGATAACTGATACACATATTAGCATCCAGAAACACAGTGCTGCCTTAGCAGAAAAGTACAATATGTGGCGCTGACTGAGCGCCTGGGCGGCAGCTAGAGGCAGGGAATAGTGGCGACAGCCAGAACTGAGCGGCAGACGCTTGGCAAAACTGTCGCCTGTTGTGACTCAGAAGATAGAAAGTGTACCCACTGAAGTTTGGATCTGAGCAAAGAGATTAGTTCTAAGCAGAACAGTCAAAGTGTCTTACAAGCTGTGTCTGATAAGGTCCCACAAGAAAGAGACAAACTCAAACAAGAACAGGCCATTTCAAAAGGAATCTAGAGACGATACAGAAAGTCAAAGGTGTGCTGGTCGGGATGAAGCTGCTCATCTCCAACCAGCAAACGATTTTCAAAGGAAGACAAAGATCACATCCTGGGGACAAAGATCACATCCAGGGAACTGATCTCAGAGGGAAGAACAAACGGGGAAAGAGGGGTGAAAGCATAAGGTTCCTGCTTAAAATCTCCAAAAGAATAAAGTTGGTGCCGGCTAAGTCCTCTCAGCTGAACAAGGATTCCTAAAAGTCTCACTGGTTTCAACCTCCAGAAGGCGACATGCCAAAAGTGTCTATAATTAGGTTTAGAAGAAAGGCAAGTCTCCAAGAGGAGTATGGGTGTGGCTTCTGGCACACAGACACACAGGAAGTGCACAGAGTTTTAAGGGAGCTCTACTAGCAACGATGTCACCAGTCTAGAGTAAAATAAAATCCAGAAAGACCCCAAGTTTCTCTAGGATGGAAGCAGGTGGAGAAAGTTTCTCAAAAGTACATTTCCACTCCTTTTCAGAAGTGGAGAAGGAAGGGGACGCTGCAGGGGACAGAGCTGAAAGCCAGGCAGCTGGGCCAACGCTTATTCAAGAAACACTCCCTGTCCTCAGAGTTGGGGGACCTAGAAGCATCTTTCCAGAGAGTTCAGAAATCTGTGGACCAGTGACTGCCAAGTGCCTCCTGTTCCTCCCCCTTGGAATGGCAGGATTATTCCAAGTATTCTGACTGTGTTTCACTGCTATTTGTTGGGAGTGTGGGGACAGACAATTTGTCTTTCTATTTCCAATTCAAAAGGCTCTAGGTCAAGAGAAGCCATATCTATGCCTGATGGAGATCATAGGACCCTGGCCTTTAAAGCTGATTCTATGATTAGATGTGACTTGTGGGGGTCTGGGAAGAGCAAGAACCCACCTGCCTGTCAGAGAGAAGTGGATGATGGTGGAGTGAACTCCGGTTGGTGTGAAGACGGTCTTCGCCATGTAACCTTTGATGACCCTCCACTGTGGGTGAGCTCAGCCCCACCCCTTGATACCAGGTCCAATCAGGTAACTGACTTTAGCCAACGGGATGCAAGCAGAGGCTTGCCATGAGCTTACACACAGGGGCATGCTCGTTTTGTCTGCCATCATCCCACTGGGCCCAGAAGGAGGCCATGAGGTATGCGGACACAGCCAGACTGCCCCAGCTAAAGCAGGGGGACAGCCGGCAGACGCCCAGCCAAGGTCAGTGGACACCCGGCCTTTCCCACATACGTGATTAAGCCCGGCCAAGATCAACGGAATGTCTAGCCAACTGCCTGCTGACCTGAAGTATGTGAGCAATGAATACTTTTACTAATATATTATGCCACTGAGATTTTGTGGTGGTTGTTACACAGCATCAGTGAATTGAAAGCTAACAGACACACACTTGCTAAAAGGAAAACATACCTAATTTGTTAAGTTACCTACTCTGCTGAGTTTTTCCATCAAGCTGTCCCATGATGAAGTGATGAGTATTCTTTAAAACAGTAATCGAAATGTCTAACCACATGTTGTGCAGACACTTAACTAAAAATGCATTTTATATCTCTATTTCATTTAGAGCACCTTCTTGATGAAATGCTAGTGGGTGAGTTACAGAGCTATATAAAGAATTGCATAAAGCTGGAACTTGACTGTTCTCCCCTGTTGTTCAGAGAAAGATGCTTCTGAGCAGTTGACGAGCAAGACGGCACCCTGGGGGGTGAACGGCTGCGCGCAGTTCCCTGCCCGAGGTTGTGACTCAGCGCGGGAAGGTGCCGGTGCCTGAGCGCCAGGCCGGTGGGTGCGCAGAGCGAGGGCCGCACGGGGGACTTACCCGTGTGGGAGCGCAGGTGCACGGTGAGCTGGCTGGAGTTGCGGCTGGCGTAGGGGCAGAGCTGGCACTTGAAGGGCCGCTCGTCCGAGTGGATGCGCAGGTGCTTGTTGAGGCTGCTGCTGTCGGCGGCCGCGTAGTCGCAGCTCTTGCACTTGTAGGGCCTCACGCCCGTGTGGCAGCGCATGTGGGTCTTCAGCTTGTCCTTCCGGCTGAAGCACTTGCCGCAGACTTCACACTTGTGGGGCTTGTCGCCTTCACACAAGCACGTGCGGCAGCAGGGGAAAAACGAAAAAAGAGAAAGGCTTACTTCCCGCGGCCTTAAGAAAAGAGTAAGGCACAGTCGCCCAAGAATATTTGGAAACCGCCCCCCCCCAAACTAGATGGATGGGTTTTAGTTGTCAATAGACAGCTGGTGGGGAGCTGCTGTTTAGTGCAGGGAGCCCAGCTTGGTGCTCCGTGATGACCTAGAGGGTGGGGTGGTGGGGAGGGAGGAATCAAGGGGGAGGGGATATGTACGTATATATATATATATATATATATATGCTTAAATATATACACACACATAGCTGATTCACTTTGTGGTACAGCAGAAACTAAAACAAGATTGTAAAGCAATTATACTCCAATTAAAAAATAAAACTAGATGGGGCTCCCCTAGTGGTTCAGTCGCTGAGACTCTGCACTCCCGATGCAACGGGCTAGGGTTCAATCTTTGGTGAAGGGACTAGATCCCACAGGCTGCAGCTAAGACCCAGTGCAGTCAAATAAAGAAACAATAATAATGAAAAAAGCTAGATGGGTAATCGGCAAAGAGCTGGCATCTTGGGAGACAGGGAACTGCTTCTATTTTGTTGATTAGGATTTTCTAATTTTTCTGACAGTGAATATGAATTCCTTATCAATTAAAAATAGAAAGCAGCTCAAATTTTAAAGTGCAGCTAAGTAAAAATGAGAAACTTTGTCTTTTATACCCATTTGTTCTTTTTTCTTTTTCATAACAGACACAGCCCAAAACTCAAGAGTCTCTGAGCTCATGGCTGACCAGCCTAAGAATACATTTCTCAGCCTCACTTGCAGCCAGGGGTGATTCTGCAATAAAGTCACCATCAATCAAACGGCAGAGGAGGTAGACTCGTTCCTTTCCTAAAAGGAAATAGCTTGACTTTTACTTTTTCTCTTTCCACCTGTCTTGCCAGCCTGTTACCATGACATGGAAGTGAGCAAACATGTGAGGACGTCACGGCTGCAGAGGGTGGATACGTGCCCAACGCACCATGACAGTAGGCGGGACTTCAGTCCTCAGACGGCCTCCCAGAACACGCTGCCTGTCTGCCTAGACCACCTGCTCACCTCCGGACGGTTACGCGAGACAGACACAGACCCCTGCCGTGCGGTTACGCCAGACAGACACAGACCCCTGCCGTGTGTGAGCTGGCATGTGAGCTCCTTTGTTACAGCAGCTTAATCTGTACTCACTGACACACCTGTCATCTTGCCACCCTTGAAAGTGAAGTGAAAGTCACTCAGTTGTGTTCGACTCTGCGACCTCATGGACTATGCTATACAGTCCATGGAATTCTCCAGGCCAGAATACTGGAATGGGTAGCCTTTCCCTTCTGCAGAGGATCTTCCTAACCCAGGGGTTGAATCCAGGTCTCCTGCATTGCAGGTGGATTCTTTACCAGCTGAGCCACAAGGGAAGCCCAGGAACACTGGAGTGGGTACCCTATCCCTTCTCCAGGGGATCTTCCTGACCCAGGAAGTGAACTGGGGTTTCCTGCATTGCAGGCGGATTATCAACTGAGCTATCAGGGAAGCCCTGCCACCCTTGAACACCTGCCAATTTTTTGATGTATACTTTTTTGATGACTTTTGTATATGTGTGTGTGTACATTTTGGGGTACAAAAGCCTTCCTGACCAATATCAATTTAAATACTTATTTTTGAATGGTACTGTGTCTCTCAATGATTTTACTTAACACTTTCAACTTGGATTAGAATCCAGGATGGCCTTGCCTTCTTAGCCAAATGCAACACTGTCTCCCTATTATTGGCTACTTTCTTATACTTGAAATAATTTCAATCATGTTCATATCATTAAATTTCTAGAACATAATTGTTAAGGGTGAAGTATTTCACTGTATGGATGTACTGTAAATTAATGAACCAGTTTCCTACTTGGCCATTGAAAGAATGAAGTAGATACACCCACATATGGATGTGGAAAGACCTCCAGCATTAAGGGAGAAACAGCAAGCTGCAGTGAGAGTGTCTACAATATTAATTTCATAAGAAATGGAAAAAGTACATTTTGTGTCTGTTAAAGCCCAGTATGGGCTTCCCTGGTGGCTCAGATAGTAAAGAATCTGCCTGCAATGTGGGAGACCTGGGTTCGATCCCTGGGTCGGGAAGATCCCCTGGAGGAGGAAATGGCAACCCACTCCAGTGTTCTTGTCTGGAGAATCCCATGGACAGAGGAGCCTGGTGGGCTGCAGTCCATGGGGATGCAAAGAGTCAGACACGACTGAGCGACTCATGCCAAAATTTAAGAATGAGACACGCTGGACTATAAAGGCTGATGACTTTGGCGCATGTATCAGATATGAAGGAGGCAGGCAGTGAGTCAGGATTTTCACTTTTTACATACCAAACACATATTTTGACCAAATCCTAAATAGCTAAGGGCTAAAGTCAATTGTCAGTCAAAGGTCATCACTATCTTCATAGAATAAACATCTGGGATTTAAGAATAAATCTACAGAAGTGAATTAAAGATTATAATTTTATTATTAAAAATGTTCATGGTCAGAAAATCCAGCAACCATCACTTCTCGTTACTGTCAGCTGCTACACCTGTGGGTTGCCATCCTGTGTACTCCAATGCTGGACAGTGGTGGAGCCAGGCGGGTGGTTTTGGGCCAGCTCTGCTGGCAGAGAGTCCTGCTCCCGTTGGTCCTGGCCACACCCTCTTCTAAGGCAAGGACACTCTGTCAGCTCTCCAACTTGAAGATGTTAATGGAGACGCTACCGTTATACAGAAACCACCTTACAAACCCAAGCCTGGTTAACCGGGAGGAGAGGACACTCCCTGAGGATCTGCAGCAGTGAACTTCAGGCCGCTGTCCTCACTTCTACTTTATAATATTTCCCTAATTTTCATAAGTCATCATAGCACTGTACTCTTGCAAGGATGAATATGCTATATGTGACTGATGGAACTCCAACATAGGAAACCCACCAGGAGAGATTTATTGCTTGGTACACTGAGAATGCTTACCAATACCTGAAACATAATAATTTCAGAGTCTGATAACTCGATGAAATTCAAATGACGAGATGCTGTGAGGCTGATTAGACCTGTGGCCAAGGAGATATCTGAGACAACTGCTGGATATCTTATTGTCTTCATTTTCCCTTATAGATACTTTATCTGAGGCTAAGTAGCAGATTTTGGGCAATTAGTGATGCCCAAGACAAATTTCAGTGTCCCTCCCTTATATAGATGGATACTCATTGAACTTATACATGACTATATCATTTGACTTATAAGCACCTAATACTTTGTTTAAAATGGCCTAAAAGCAATTCCTTCTCCAGGCGCAAAGTCTAGGAGACACAAAAATGATCCATCAAAGGAAATTAAATCCCCAGAAATCACCGTGGTTCTCTTTTTTCCATGCATCAGTCTGTTTTTCTCCTTTGAAAATAGTTTTTGTTAAATTTCCCCTTGGAAACTGCAAAAATCACACACTCAGGTATCCGTCCAATGACTAGTGTAAAGATACCTACGTGAAAAGTTGCTATTCTCCCCCTTCTTGCTCTGTTTACCGGTCATTACACACACAGCACACACACACACACTTCAAGATATTCTCCTCCAGATGAGAAGAGCGGGTGCATTTAAGTTGTAATTAATTCTGGCACATCAATATTCAAAATGCCCATACCTGTTCACATTTCTTCTCCTAAGTTTGCTCCTATCGATTCTAGCACCGAGTTTTCTTGCTCTAAACATTTGCTGCCAAAATCATGCGTAGAAACAGCATCTTGTTTTTATTTCATTTCTGTCTGTGTTCCCGTGACGGCCAGTGAGGTCTGTGTCATACCAAGTGTCTGACTTGTCTGGACCCCCAGCTCCCAGCAGAGGAGGGATGCGTGTGACCACTTACCAGTGTGGATTTTTAAATGACGTTCCATGTCCTTCATACCATAGGCAGTCTTGAACTGGCAACCTTAAAAAGGCAAGGAGAGATCAACGACAGAGGGACACAGTCACTCTAGAACGGAAAAGCAGCAAAGCAACTTCCTTAACCGACGGATGGACATTAACAGCATGGCAACAGGACCAGCCGGAGAGGCAGTGGCAGCCCGCTCCAGTGCGCTGCCTGGAGAATCCCGGGACGGGAGCCTGGTGGGCTGCCGTCTATGGGGTCGCACAGAGTCGGACACGACGGAAGCGACTTAGCTGCAGCAGCAGCAGCAGGACCAACAGGTATCAGTGTGAATCCTGATCCCAGGAATCAAGAAGCATGTAACATCACTTCCGTGCTGCACCTAAGTCTAATCAGACAGACCCAAAGTGATGAACATTTTATGCGATAACTGGCCTGTTACTTTGCAAAAATATCAAGTTCATGAAAGACAAAAGCTTAGATTAAAGGAAACTAAAGACACATAAAAACTAAATGCCATGTGTGATCACAGCTTGGATCCTGGACCAAGGGAAAAATATTTTTCTTTTGATACAGAGGACTTTTAATGAGAACAGTTGGCAAACTCTTGATAAAGTCAACAGTTTGATAACAGCATTTATCAATGCTAATTTCCTGATTTTGATGATTGTACTGTGGTTATATAAAAGAATTTCCTTGTTTCTAGGAAATTTATATTAAGGTGCTAAGAGGTAAAGGTCATGTCTGCAACTTTGAGGGAAATATATGTACATTTAGAAAAAAACAGGGGCTTCCCTTGTAACTCAGTTGGTAAAGAATCTGCCTGCAATGCAGGAGACCTCGGTTCAACTTCTGGATCAGGAAGATCCCCTGGAGGAGGATATGGCAACCCACTCCAGCATTCTTGCCTGGAGAATCCCATGGACAGAGGAGCCTGGCGGGCTGCAGTCCACGGGGTTGCAAAGAGTTGGACAGGACTGAAGTGACTAACCCACCACCCACCAGAAAAAACAAAGCAAATGTGATATGTTAATATTTGGGAAATCCGGATGAAAGGTAAAGGTCGAAGGGAAAAGAAGGGGCCGGCAGAGGAGGAGATGGTTAGTTAGCTTCACCGACTGCAATGGACATGAGTTTGAACAAACTCCAGGAGACAGTGAAGGGCAGGGAGGCCCAGCATGCTGCAGCCCATGGGGTGGAAAAGAGTCAGACACAACAATAACAAAAGGGTGCTCAGAAACTTTCTGTACTATTTTCGCAACTTTTCCCTAAGTCTGAAATTATTTCCAAATAAATTTTTTTGTTTTCCTTTTTTAAAGTAGGTAAGGGACAATTTTTCTGGATATCTTCCTAAGCTGTAGCACCAAGAAAAATTCACAGAAATCTGAAATTCTCACTGTTCCCATTCAAAGGTCCTTGGCTGTTAAAGTCTCAGAGCCCAAGTGCATGGTGAGCAGAGGCAGTGAGAGGTGCGCCATGCGTGATGGTGGAAATTCTGTGGGGTTGATTTCTAAGCCAGGCAGTTTGCAGTACTTCTTTGCCCAGTTGTTGGGAACCCAGGAGCTCGAGCCCGGGACCTGGTAAACGTCACATTCTCTACACACGCAGGACTCAACGTCGCCTTTACCTGGATAGCAGCAGTTGAGCCTCTTCTGAGCAGGTGGGGCTGTGGGCTTTTTGGCACGCGACTTGGCAGGGAGAGAGATAACAGTGGCTGTCTGGTTTTCGTTGCTTTCCGTGGGCAGATAAGTTTGATAGCCATGTTCAAAAACAAATTCTGGAGCTGAAACTAAAAGATAGGATGATTATTAATTTTCCTAATATGCATACCCAGTAGCCTACTCCCTTTGCCTACATTCCTTTGTGAGAATGATTATGTTAGATTGTTTTTCCACTGTTCCTTGCCGCTTAGGAGTGATCACGCGACCCTGTTCTAGCTGAGACACTACAGAACATCCACTGAGGGGGCTTCTGGGAAAGATTTTCTCCCTGGTTTCAAAAAAAGGTGGGGGCAGAAAGAGACGTAAATTGAGGAAAACTCATTCTTGCTGCCCTGGTTGCCCTACTGTTTGTCTTTGGACATGGCTGATGAGGATGTGATGTCTGGATCTAGGCAGCCACTTTGTAACCATAAAGGGAGCTGCTGAGCCAGAGCCCTGAAACCCATTCAAATCCACACTCATTAAATAAACAAGAAGTGTCCTATCGTTTATACCAGGTAGGTTTTCTGTTAACTTCACCCAAATGCACTAGGTCCTGTACTTTCAGAAGCTTTAATCACAAAATCCTTTCAAAAACCAGAAAGGAGCTGACTGAAGGAATTCTGGGGAAACTACGAATACTCTCTAAACACAAACACTCTTCAAGCACTCCTAAAACCAACCAGCCCAAAAACCAACCTTATATTCTCACGGAAGTTTTGAGGAAAAAAGAATAAATGAAAAGAAGACCAAACATCATTATCATCTTTGTCTTTAACTTTTCTCATTATAACAGGTAAAACAGGCAGTCCCACGTCTTTTCTTAAAACTGTTTTTACTGCTTTGTTAATTAAGTTTATAGTTTGCAGTTTGGGAATATGTATTTTCTTTCTTCCTTTATTATATGTAATCGTCACATGGAGATCTGGCTTCAGACAGGAGTAAATACGGCCTCTAGGGCTTTTTCAGGTGAACCTGTCAGGCTGAGAGGCCCTCCTGATGATTTTGAGAGCCAATGTCATATTCTCCTTCCCAAACTTCAGTCACGGAGGCACCACCTTTGACATTTCTCCGTTGTATTTACAAAGTACACTTCTTTAAATCAACACAGGCCTGACATCACTCCCTATTTCAGCTTTGCCTGAAGCAGTAATACCCACTCCAAAGGTCTGAGGTGCCAGTTATGTTTTCTCTTAAAACAAACATTCTCTCTCTTTGAAGCTAAGATGTTATAGACCGTAAGATGTCACATTATTTTATATACAATAAATTTTTAAAAGCTGTCAATTCAACACATAACGTACTGCTTTCATATTCCTTAGGTATTTTACATATACTGATATTCCTTAGAGACTGTATGTATTGAATGAGTTCTCTAAGAGTTCACTGAACATTTGGCAGGAAATCCACATTCCCGGCATGCAGCTCTTGGGCGCCTTGAGCAATGACAACCTCACCCCAGTGTGTGTCAAAGAACACCCAGGTGGATCGGCATTTGGTGTTTGAGCAAACTCATGGTTTCCCCTTCTTCTCAGCTGAAATATGTTGGGGGGAGTTAAGTGGCTTTTGTTTAAAGCTGGCAAAAGATTCTGGCAAACTGATGTTCCAGCTTCTTGCCAAGTCTCTTTGATGACATGACCAACCAGCCCCGCCTCTTGTTGAGATGCTTTATCTACTCTGGGATTTAGCTAGTGGTTTTCAAAGTGTGATCCCCAGCCCGCAGTGTTGGGTGCCCAGGCAGCAGTAATGGACTTACCTAGGAATTTGCTACAGAGGCAAGTTCTTGGGCCCCACCCCAGCTTACTGAATCGGAAACTCCAGGGTGGGCCCAGCAATCTGGTCTAACGAGCTGCCCACGTGATTCTGATAAACACAAGTTTGAGAACTAATGGTAGAGACCATGCTTTTCCATGCAGTTTAGCAGTAACCTTAATTCAGCTTTGTCTAGTTGAGGGACTCCATCTCTCAGTTGTTGCTTTGCAAAAACCAATGGTTGTTCCTCCAGCAACAAAATTTGCTTCATCAATATCAGATGGACCCCCTACTACTATTTCCAGGTATTTCTGGGTAGAGTTACTTTTCATCTTCAGCCTGAGTCATCCTTCAGTATCTCAGGAGACATTTCAAACAGCAATTAAACCCAACACACAGAGCTCCAAAAAAAATGCACGCTTCTCTGCCAAAGTGAGTAAAACAGTGATTACTGATAACAATCCAGGTTATTCACAAACGTGCAAAGGCAATTCCTTGGTGACTGCCTCCGGGCCGGCAGCCGTCTCGCTGATTCCAAGGTGCAGCCCCGTGTCAGGTGTTATAATGTGTCGGGGAACTGATGTGAGTCCAGGCTCAGCCACTTCCCACGGGTGGGACTTCAGGCCAGTCGAGGAGCTCCCTTGAGCCTGTTTCCCCGCCCGTCAGCGGGGATAATCACTGTGCCCACTTCACAAGGATATCACAAAGCTTCATGAGAGCATCAGTAGTGCAGGACATGGGCACAGTGAGTCTTAATAAACACTAATCCCTACAGCTGAACAGAACTGGGCACCAAACTCTTAGCGGGAATGATCAAGGCTTAGGGGAGCAACCACTTCCACTGGCCTGGGACTGAGGGGTTCCCGTGGTCACGAGACTCGACATAAAACTAGGATGGCTGGTCACACCACCGTGACCCCCCGGCTCCTGGGAAAGAAGATGTGGGGGGCACAGGGGCTGGGGGTTGTGACAGTGGCCAGGCACTCCCTACAGCCCGGCTGCAGAGTCTGTGACCCTCCGGGAGGCGAGTCCTGGGTTCGGAATGGTCCTGAGCCTGGGATTCCCACCGTCCCTGGAGATGTCTGCTAACCGCCCCCCGCCCTGCCCCTACAAGCCTTAGCATCTCTTTTGTGGAGAGACAGCAAATGGGAACCCTGAGAGTGTTCCGGGTGGCAGCTCCTTTTCCGAAGTCCGGTTTGCAAACCCTTCCTCCCACCCAGGAAGCTGTCTTTACATCCCGCTGGCTGTCTCCTTAGGTGCACAGAAATCGACGCAGTCCTGCTGGTCTATTTTTGCCTTTGCTGCGTGTGCTTTTGGCGTCTTTAGGGGAGGCATCCAACTGGAGGGGTCATTTGTGGGGGGCGGTCCCGTGTCTGTCTTCAGATTTGGCATAAATAGTGGAATTTGAGTGTTCAGCATATGTGAAGGCAGCAGGGATAACCCCAAGCACCCAGATCTGCTGAGCTGGGGAAGCGCTTCTAGCAGAGATGTGACTTACCCCCAGGGAAGAATGTTCTCAACCCTTCTTTCCACTGGGGTGGTCTGTAGCATGAGCTGCTGCTTTCTGGGGGTGTGGGTGGGATGGGGGTGTCTCACTTTTAACTTTCTGCAGGAGTTCAAGGCCTCGTCTCCCCCGTGGGTATGGCTCTAACAATCAAGTCCAGTGTTTCTGGATCAGCCCCTACGCCTCCCCCTCCACCCCCAGCAGCTCACAGCCTCACACCTGCTCTCGGTTTGGCTGGACTCTGGGGCTCTCCCTGGCTTGCCAGTGTGCCCAGCCGCACGTCTGAGACACGCAGCGTGTTAGGCGCAGTCTCGGTTTGTAGCAGGAGCACCTCGGGTGCTCAGTTATTCACCCGTGATGTTGCTTAAAAAGTAAGACTGTCACATGAATTTCATAGGGAACCAAAACCGCCTTCTGAGCTTAGGACCCACGGGATGTCTTAGACCGACTGAGCTCACAGGGGCCAGCTGCAGCTCTTCCCACGAAACTGCTCTTCAAACATCTGAAGTCGTCCACGTCTCCCAAGGCCCTTTGCTTCTCCTTTCTCGTCTTCAACTTAAAAACTCCAGTTTTAATCCTTTTCTCTTTTTTAAAATTAAAAGTGTATTATATTGTCAAAACAAAAGAAAAAGCGACTAGAAAATCCCGGGAGCACGGAAAGGCGTGGAGAAAACCTGACCAACGCTGCCCCGCCGTGGCAGGGTGCCCCTACAGGGTGTGCTCGCTGAATCCGGCACTTCTCTGAAGCACTCCTCTCTGCTGTAATTAGTTACGTGGCAAAGCATCTGAGGCCCTTCCTCTCCGCCATTCGGTTGGATGCGCCCAGTGAGGACGTGTATTCCCCTCCATCACTGTTTGCTAGAACCGCGCGTGGAACCTGGCACAGCACAGGGGCTCAAAGTACACCTGTTGATCAGATGGCCAACGTGTTCTTTTTACACAGAGTTTAAAAATACAGAACTAAGATCATGGCTTAAATCGTTTTGCATTCTTTTCTTTTTTATTAAACGATTAAACAATTTTGCTCTGTGAAAGCATTCTGCCACGTTACCAGCTCACCCAAAACGCAATTTCTTCTGGCTACATAACATGCCACCATCCGGGCTGTCCCAGCCAAATTAACCCTTTCCTCTCTTTTTGGACATTGAGTTGGTTTCTAGGGGTTTACCTTTATAAATAACACCTATCCAAAAATTTTAACTTATCTTGTTAGTTTCTCTGGATACCTTCCTGTAAGCTGGAGAACCGGGTCAAAATGGAATGGTCATTTTATGGCTTGGTGACCCATAACTATAAGATCCTTTAGGAAAATCCAAATCAGTATATATTCTCCCCTTCACCTTGACAGGACAATATGAGATCATTTTAGTGTGATCTGCATTTCTTTCCTAATTGGAAAAAAAAATCCCTTTTCACTATATTTTATTCATTCACATACCTTCTTTATGAACTGCCTGTTCAGGCTATTAGCGCTTTTTTTTTTCTATCAAACTTTTCCTTTTTCCTCATGACTTGTAAATGATCTTTACAAATTAAGGCTATTCCTTCACTGTCACATATTTAAATCTGTTTGTTTTCCCCCATATTGCTCATGCTTACAGCTCGCATTTAGGGGACTTGATTCGAGTGCAAACTCAGCATTCACCTCCTGGGAGAATTCTGTAAGGACTTCTGTAAGGAAAGGTCATCTCATGCTCTTCTAAAGGGTTTTCCCCTCATGGGATCCACACCTGATCCTCAGGTCAGCCCAACAGTCCCAGTTCCAAGGGCTGAGCCCAACGCCAGCTTCTGATTCCTGACCCTGCCCCTCTCTCTGCGGCAGCTGGCTGGTCTGGGGGCAGACACGGGCACAGAAGCCGGACCGATCAGACCCACTTGCCCTGCGGTTAGGAGCTGGAACAAAGACACTGTGGTTTGCTGTGGACATCTATTTTAAAAAAAGAAGCACCCATGTGCCAGACATTGCTACCGATAGAGTTCCATTCTTTCCGGCCCAGGGGTTCTCAAAACTGATCAGGAAGCAGAGATTCTGATGCGAGGTCTGGGTACAGTCTGGGTGTGTTTATAGCTGTATTTTACTCACGTTTTCCATTCTTTTGCATACCAGCTTTCAGAAGTTCTGCTCTAGACTATTCCAGGAGGATAGTGGCAGGAGTGGCTGACCAGAAGGGCTTTGGGGCTGGATTCCACTGCTAAGCCCCTTCTCTGTGACCCCTTGCTGGCCTGGCTACACCAAGACAGTGGAACTGAGCCCGTTACCCATCCTAGCCAATGGCATCTGGGATTCCTGGGGAAGCGGTTCCTCTCTGTTCAAGAGAAGGTCCCTTTCCCCATCCCTGAGCAGGGCTGAGTGAAGACTTGAGGAGGAAAGCAGCCACCTTGTGGCCATGAGGAGGATTACTGCCTGGGAGAGCAAGACACAAACCCTGGGTATGCCCTGCCAGCTCTTATCCTGAGATAGGCAGTGTCTCACAGTCCAGCCCTCTTGTAGCTTAGTGTTAGTAAGAGCAACCGACAGCATCTGAACTAACCCAAGCCCTCGCTGCCTGGCCCAGACTCCCAGGACCCTGCTCAGAACTACCCAGATGGGATTGTTAGGGGAGGGGGCTGGGGATCTCTATCTTACTGAAGCTCCAGGGGGTTCTTTTGAGAAAGGCTGCGATGAGGACTTTACCAAGGGTGCTGAGGGGCGGTCGGATGCACAGCTTCTGCAGCCTGAGAGCTTAGCTTCCAGCCCCAGGTCTGGCTTCGAGCCCCTTTCTGGCTCTGTCACCTCGATCAAGTTATTTAACGCCTCTGTGCTTTAGTTCATTATGGGTAAAACAGGGATAATAATTATTAGTAGCTAATATATGTTGCAAAAATTTAACTTTTAAAAATTAAACGTTAAACTCATTAACAACTGAAGTTGTGAAAACCTACTTCACATATTGAGAAAACTGCTTGGCACAATAATAAGCAGCACGCAAGAATTAGCTGGGCTTCCCAGCGGGCAGAGAAGTAAAGAAGCGCCTGCCCATGCAGGAGACATGGGTCCCATCCCTGGTGTGGGGAAGACGCTCTGGAGGAGGAAATGGCCACCCACTCCAGCATTCCTGCCTGGGAAATCTCAAGGACAGAGGAGCCTGGTGGGCTCCCCTGGGGTCACAAAGAGTCAGACACGACTGGGCGACTAACACTCACACAAGAATTAGCTATTACTATTATTATTGCCAGATTCTCCTGGCAACTCACTACCTCGTTTGTTTTACTAAATTGTTCACACACTCAACAGCTTCAGTGGCTCCCTAGCTCCTTCAGAATAAAGGCCAGATCAAAGCAGGGGCTGCAACTCCATACCAGCCACTGTGATCAGATCTCCCCTTCAGCAGCAGGGACCAGCTTCTCCACCTCCAGACCTGCAGGAGGAAACACCCCCCTCCTGCTGTCTTCCTCCCAAAGGCAGGTGAGATTCTCAAGGTCTACCATACGTGTGATCTCACTCACCATTTTTCCCCGTGGCTTTCCCCGCCGAGACCAACCTACTCCATGAACTCTCTGCACGAGGGGGTGCTGGTCGCACATGGCTGGGCTTCCATGTCTTACAACTAAGTTCTCCTCCGCTCCTGGACGAGCTTGGACTCCTCCAAGGGAAGCATCTCCATTATCTCGGCTCCAGCATCTGGCACCCCCCAGTCCCAGAGCCGCCCTCACTGGGCCCTCATGATGGAGCCGGCGCCACGCCATGAACATCATGGACTTGAACGAGTTTAATCTGAACTCCGCCCCCTCCCGCATTTACTTGGTAACTTTTACTGAGTGCCTAGGATGTGCCAGGCCTGGGGCTGGGCGGCCAGAAAGCAAGACTGATTAGTCCCTGCTCCAGGGAGGTTATGGGGCTTCCCTCATAGCTCAGTCAGCAAAGAGCCTGCCTGCAGTGCAGGAGACCTGAGTTCAATTCCTGGATCGGGAAGATCCCCTGGAGAAGGAAATGGCACCCCACTCCAGTATTCTTGGCTGGGAAATCCCACGGACAGAGGAGCCTGGTGGGCTACAGTCCATGGGGTTAGAAGAGTCGGACACGACTTAATGGCTAAACCAGGGAGATTATAGGCTAGTGAACTGGAAGTTAAACCACTACCTTGCTTCCTACTAATTAGTTGCTTTGCAAATACAGAATAAGGGTCATTTAAAGTTAAGAAAACAAAACAACCCACTACTTGGAGGCCCACAGGCCAAATTGAGCCTTCAGATAATTCTGTTTTTTAGGCTTTCAAAATCAGTTAGGTGGGCTGGGTCTTCCCCACATCAACGACCTCTGGCCAAAAACCACCAGGGATACACCTGTAGTTGAATAAGCTGATTTACTCTGTCCAGTAAGGGAATCCTCACCCCACGGGGGCTGTGGAGGGTCTCATAAGAGGGTGCCTGGAAGCATGTAGAGTATTAGATGTTTAGGGCTCATGTTAGATGATTCTGCGAGCAGGCTTCAAGGAAGCCTGCATTGGAGGCTGCCAGGAAGTGGGGACAATCCTATGACTTGATATCTTAGCGACTAGTGCTCAGATGCAGAGAAGGCTAGAGCAGCAGATAAAATTGATAAAGCAGCAGGCCAGCGGGGCAGGGGGATGCCCGCAGTTCTGAGGCTCAGGCATGATGACAGAGGAGTTGTTTCCAGCCTGCCCCAGCACAGTCAGAGCTGCCCTGTCCCATGTGGACGTTCTGTGACTCTGTTCAGCAGGGGAACAGCACAGCCCGCCCCAGGGAGTTAACCCAGCTCCCCGGGACTCCAAGGCCAGCTGACGATGCCCCCTGGCTCTCCTCTGCTGGTCGTCCACAGCCTGCCCACTCCCCCTCACAGCCCATCTGCTGCTGTATTTACTGCCCCTGCCTGATCCCAAGTGCATCTGAATTCACTGCTCTGGCTAAAGACTGCTTGTTACCAAACAAACTGATGGCAACTGTGATAAGGGCTAGTTGAGGAAGTGGTGAAGAACCTAGCCTTCGGGGTGAGGAAGGGAGGGAGAAATCATGGCTAGCTTCTAGGTGTAGGTGACTTTTAACCTGGGTCCTGAAAAAGTCAGAACGAACCAGAAGAGGTGGGAAAAGTCAGTGATAATTCAACTAGTACTGTCTGGAGGCTTGCCATGAGTCAGGGCCTTCGTAAAATGTTCCATGAGCTGTTTCACTTAATTTCTGCAGCCCCCGATTCAGTAAGTAAGTAATGAGAACTAACACTGACAGCTTGAGCGTCTGCCATGTAGGAGCCCCTGGAAGCGACCCTCTGAAGTGAGTACTATCGTTACTCTCCTGTTTTACAGCTGGGCAAGTGGAGACCCCAAGACCATAAGTCACCTGCCTGAGGTTACCTGGATGGGAAGTGATGTAGCTGGGATCTGAACCCAGGCAGTCTGACTTAGGAACCTAGACTCTCTCCACAACCAAGTTCCATGGCCTTTCTATGTATTTCTGTCCCCACTTTAAAAAGGAGACAACGCAAGCTCTGATAACTTGCATCACTCACACAGCTTAAAGGCCCTCTGCAGCTAAGACTTTAACACAGGGGCCTGACCCCAAGCCCCATGACTTCAAACGGGGAACTTAGAAAATTCGTATAGGATGCTAGTTTTTTTCACCAGCGTCAAGATCTAATTTCACTGCTTTTATAGAAAAGTTCTCAAATCAAATGCCAAATGACAGGCAGCTTTCAAAGCTAGCGGGCAGAGAATAAATTTTACTTTATATCCAACATGGCAACCCACTCCAGTATTCTTGCCTGAAAAATCCCATGGACAGAGGAGCCTGGTGGGCTATAGTCCATGGGGTCACAAAGACTGAAGCGACTGAGCAGGAGCGGGGGGTGGGGGGCCTGTTTTAATCAAGGGCTGAAGAGGCACCAATAGCCCTGGACAAGGCCTGGGTGTATCGAGAGGGGTCTGCCAGGGTGGGGGTCGGGTGGTGAGCATCTTCCCAACTAGGTCAAGGCCTGGAATCCTCTGGGGAGCTTGCTAACAATGCAGATACCTGAGCCTCAGCCAGGCAGATTCAGAGGCGCAGCCCTGGCACCAGCAGCTTTAACGAGATCCCAAGGGACCCTGGTCCAAACTGCCGCTGCCGCAACACCGAAGCCCAAACTCTGGGGAAGCTGGACCCAGCAAACCAAAATAAACAGTGTAAAAGAAAGTTGGGGAGCGGGAAGCAAGATGCTGCTTGTTTGGGAGCAGAGCTGCAGGCACACGCTGGGAGAGCAGCTGGGTCGGGCAGAGGCTCAGCGCCCTGCCAGTCTCACTTGGGCATGCATCCTGATGTTAAGAAAGTGAAAGTCGCCCAGTCATTTATGTTGATAAAGTGAAAATCGCTCAATCGTGTCCGACTCTTTGCAACCCAAGGTTCCACAGTCTGTGGAATTCTCCAGGCCAGAATACTGGAGTGGGTAGCGTTTCCCTTCTCCAGGGGATCTGCCCAACCCAGGGATCAAACCCAGGTCTCCCGCATTGCGGGCAGAGTCTTTACCAGCTGAGCCACCAGGGAAGGCCTTCATGTTAATAAAAGCGGTCGTTTACTGAGTCCAGTGACTGTCATAGGCCCTTTATTTGGATTATTGCAGAGTCTCATAATAACCCAATCCTATTAGGCACCTAATTCTACAACCTAATAGTACTTGTTGTTTACTCACGAAGTCACGTCCAGCTCTTTGCATAGCCTGCCAGGCCCCTCTGTCCATGGGATTTCCCAGGCAAGAATACTGCAGTGGGTGGCCATTTTCTTCTTTAGGGGATCTTCCCAACCCAGGGATTGAACCTACGTCTCCGGCACTGGCAGGCGGGTTCTTTTCCCCTCAGGCACCTGGGAGGCACACCTGCTAGTATTAGGGACCCTTTTTAACAATCCCTTTCTACAGACGCGGAATCTGAGTGAGCGACATGCCCACGGCCCAGGGTTGCTGACTGGGATAAAGGCCCAGCAGCCTGTCTCCGGCGCGTGGTGCCCCCGTCAGCTCTGTGCGGTGGGGAACACTTGTGCAGTGGGCGCCTGGGCGTATGGGGTGGTTGGAAAAGCTGAGGCACGGCTACTGTCAACGACGGCGGGGCCGTGGAGATGCCAGGAGGCGGGGGAAGGTCTCCGAGCCGAGAACTAGGATGGAGGAAGGGGTGGTTGTATGGTGTGCGGTCAGCTTCACCAATGGACGTGGGCCCCTGTGAATAACCCACACCGAACCAGTGCCAGGAATATGATGCTGCGGGTCAAATGCAGCCCCTGACCTCGTGGCGCTTACGGTTCAGCAGTGGGACAGGCCCTAAGTTTGTTCTGCAAAAGATCCTTTAATTACGGGGACCTGATCTGAGAGAACAATGCCGGTGTGTGCGGGGCTCTTTGGGGCGAGGCAGCTAAGCCCAGCTCGGACACACACTCCAGCATTAAGTCAGCTCCAGGCAGCGGGGCAACACATACAAACGCCCCGGGGCTCAAGGAAGAGTGGCCCACTCGGGAAACAGAAAGGACGTCATCACGGCTACTGTGAGTCAGAGGGGAGCGGTGTGTCCTGAGATGCAGCCAGGTCCTGTGTGCCGATGGTCCTGAACCTTAGCTTTTGAGGGTGGGCTGGTGTCAGCCAGGAAAAGGCGAGAAAGGCAGAGGGGACGGCAGCAGGGAAGGCTCAGAGCCCAGAGAGAGGCAATGGCAACAAATGAAGGGTCTTGAGGCCTCCCTGCGCTGGGGCCTCGGGTCCCAGGCTTTGCACCGGGGTGCGGGGTGACTGGGAGCTTGTTTCTTAAAACAGAGAACCCGACACTCAATCTTCAGGGAGAAGACCACGAGGGCCAGGGCCAAGGGACGTAAGTCCCAGGACTGTCTGGAACCGGTGCTGGGACCCTGACCATCTCTCATCTCCACTCGCAGCTTCCCTTTGTCCAGCTGTAAGATGAGAAGGTGGCACCAGGCCCATCTCTAAGGTGGGTTTCAGTCTGAACATTTTCTCGGTGATTTCCTCTAAGAGGAGATTAAGAGAAACCTGGGAGAACGTGGGAAGACCTCAAGGTAACCTGATGAAAGTCTGTGAGTTGATCAATCATATTTCAATGCTTAACAAATTTCAGCAGAAACATTATTTTGGATGCATTAAGGAAATGACCACAAACTTCCCCGCTGCCAAAAAATTCAGACACAACATCAATGTTCAAATGATAAGGTAAAAGTCAGTACCCTCACTTCAGAGGTTCTCCCCATCTTAGCTCCAAATTAACTGTTTGCAAAACACTGAAAACAAGTCAGAAGTTGCAGATGAGCTCGATCAAGCTTACAGATGTATTTTGTTTGACCAACAAAGTTTTTTTTTCCCCTCGTCGCCTGACATGTGGGATCTTAGTTACCTGACTGGGGATCGAACCTGTACTCCCTGCAGTGAAAGGACCGTCTTAACCACTGAATTGACAGGGAAGTTTCCTAACAAAGTTTTAAAATTTGGGAAATTTTACATTTTTCAGTTTCTCAGAAAAACACAAATATCTAACTGATTGAATCCAAAGAGCAACTTTCTCTATTTCACCACAGTCCCCACCATCTCCTAATGCCTTCTGCAGAGTTGACATCTTTCATTAACATTACTTGCCTCATTCCTGTTCTAGAAGCTTTCCTTGAATATAATACGTATGCATATATATGCCTGTTTATATTTACTTTGAGACTCTATGTGGGTACACAGATCTAGCTTCCTTTTCGGAGCTAAGTCACATTCCACTGTCTGAATTTATTCATCTAACTGTTAGATTATATTCATTATCCATCGTGGCATTTATTTATCTAATCTCCTCCTGACATATACATTACAAAAGTTCCATTTTCTTCACAGTATATCAGTAAACACCCTTGTGCATTTTCACTTGTCAAGTTTTACAGGATAAATACCCAGAAGTGCACATACTGGGTAAATGTGTACATTTTAAAATTTGAAATATTTTACACGTAAAAATTAAAGTTTGAAAGATATCATAAGATTGCCCAGCTTATAGGAATGGATATCTCCATAAAGGAAAGGAAAGCAGTATTTGATTTGCATTTCTTTATTACTGAGGGATGATGAGTCAAGGGCACATCCTTGTATATTTACTGGCTCTTGAATAGCAACTGCTGCTCTTTGCTGACTTTTCCATCCAGTCCTTTTATTGGTTTTTAGGAGTTTTTTTTTTTTTTTTTTTTAAATATGGGAAGGATATTAGGCCTCAGTCACATGTACTGCATTTTCTTTTCCCAGTTGTCTTTGGGCTTTTTATATACATTGTTTTCATTTTGGAAAAATGGTCATTTTATTTGCCACCACATAACAATTCATTTTCTTTTGGGGGAGCAATCCTATAACCTGCCTTCTTTAGAAGGCACAGTATTAATATATTTTTTGATTTAAAAATTTTAATGCCTTTCGCCAACAAATACATCCTCTATTTTCCCACAGGATGAAACAGTGTGTTTACCAACCATCTCATAAATGGGTGACTTACTAAAGTTATCTGTCTTGTCCCTTAAGGCAGATTATAACGGAATAAGCATAGGGGTGTGTGAGTGTTTGGGTCCCTCTGCATGTGTGGACTTCCCTGGTGGCTGAGACGGTAAAACATCTGCCTACAATGTGGGAGACCTGGGTTCAATCCCTGGGTCGGGAAGATCCCCTGGAGAAGGCAATGGCAACCCACTCCGGTACTCTTGCCTGGAGAATCCCATGGACGGAGGAACCTGGTGGGCTGTAGTCCATGGGGTCACAGAGTCGGACACGACTGAGCGACTTCACCTTCACTTTCTTTCTTTCGCACGTGTATAGTTTTTACTCTACAACTTTGACGGCTTCGTTGCGCACATTTAACTTTTGGATCCATCTGCGGTTTCTTCTGGACGTGACCAAGAACTAGGATGACCTTTTCTGGTTTTCTGATTGGCGGCACAGGGAAGGGGAGTCATCAATACTTTGTTTATAGATTTTAAAAATGTCTTAAACATTTTTCTTGTCCTTTACACAAATAATGCAAATTCAGGAATCACACACATATTTCCACCACCCCCAAATAACTCCTTTTTCCTTTTTTACCATTTCTTGCAAGTATTTTTTTCTTAGTATATAGCATTTTTTTTTTTTAGTTTTGTTTTAAAAACCTGGTTTTTGTCTGTTAGTTTTGTTTAGCATGTGACAACAATTTATAACTGCTACCACTTAATGTTTTAACCTAGCAGTTTCCAATCCTGGCCAGGCAGCTAGCTTCCCCATGGAGCTTGTTAAAAATAATGAATCAGCAATCCTAGGGGGTGGGCCCTGCTGTCTATATTTTTAACAGGATCTGAAGAGGCGTCTGGGACATAACCAGGCCGACTCTGAGTGACTACCCCACCCCTCAACCATACCTGTGATCGTCTGGGTCTCCGAGGTGATGGTTCGAGTGGCAGTCTGAGTCTGGGTGGCAGGCACCGTTTCCTCCGATACAAACTGGACCGTGCTGGGCGCTGCCCCAGACGTGCCGGTCAGCTGGCAGCCACTCTGCTTGTGAGCCACAAAGGCGTCCAAATTGTTAAAGTGCTGCTTGCAGATGCCACAGATGTGGATGTCGGGAGTCAGCTCCACCAGCACGGTTGTGCCACCTGGAACTCCATGGGACAAAGCGGGAGTCACAGGTTAATTTCAGACAGTTTGAAATGACAGCACAAACCAGACCACGGTGAGAAAAACGGGCATGGTGGCAGACGTGGCTAGTTGCTGGCCCAATATCTATTCCACTCCCCTCTTCTTGCACACAGAAGCCCAGTTCTGCCCCAGCAGCAACATACCCACCCAAGTAACGCTCCTGATTATTCCCTGTGGGGACACTAGGGGTATTTCATGCAAGAAGGTTCTTCCCTGCACTTCAAGAAGGCTGCCTTGCACTTCAAAGGACCATCTCCTATCTCAAGTAAAACGTAATTGTACTTTTCAGTCATTATGAGAGCCAAGGCTCCCACTATTCCAACCCTCTCCCCCATCGTGAGAACCACTAGCCTGAATAATTTTGGTTCATGACATACTTGGGAATCCCTCCAGCACAGTGCTGGAGGAGCTCCAGGGAAAGACATGATAAAAAGGAGATGACATGGTTGGCACTGTTCACCTCTCCCTTCAGTCTTGAATGCAGATGTGAGGCCAGGTGCTTCTGCAGCCATGTTGTAACATGAGGTAAATAGTACGATCTCTACAAAAGTTTACTTCACTGATCCCCTAAATCAACCCTAGAATCAATCAATTCCAGACTTCTAATTAGGCCAGTATAGTTCACTTTTGTTACTTGTAAGCAAAACTAATTCCTGACAGAGGCATTATTTCACTATAGTAATAATATCAAGAATTAATACTGTATTTAACACTTGCAAAGTGCTTACCACAGTCCTGGCACTATATTAGAAACTGCTATATAAATGTTTGTTAACTAAAGAAATACAATGACTAAGTCTCTAACTAATAAGACAAACTGAATTTTTATTTAAAAAGTTTTCTTTGCCTTATTACAAGGAAATTCATATTTATAACAGAAAACTTGGAAGAGAAGAAGCAAGGAGGGAAATTACAGTCTTTCCACCTATGGCTACCATGAACATTACAAAATATTTTCTTCCATTAATTCAATTAAAGATTGTTTATATCATAGTGCATTGTAAATTATTAACCTTTTCCCCAGTACTGCTGTATAAGCATTATGCTCTATCACTAAAATCTCTTTATATATATATAATTATTTAATAGCAATACAGTATTCCATATTTTTTAAGCCTCATAATTTCTAACTGTAAGGTTTGTATATTATTCCCAATTTTCCCTGAGTCTAAATAGTATTTAAACCACCTCTGTGCATAAACAGTTGGCATCTTTGCTTCCTAATTTTAAAAAAATTATAGAATATTTGCATTATGTTCAATGTCCTGTTACAACCAAGACAAGACATCTCTGTGCAGAAATACAATTTGGTTGACTTCTAAGAAAAGATACTCTGCACTGAGCAAGGTAGGTTTATAAGGCATCTTGCAAACACTGAAATCAGTGGATGGAAGGACGTGACATTTCTCTTCACTGTCTTCCTGTAGCTACTGAGGCGCCCAAGCTAACAGGAAGACAAGGAATTCAAGAGACGTAGTGACTGCATCACTGAGATTCCTTAACGGCAGGACTGATACCCGGGAGGAGATGGGGTGAAGTTTCTGCTTCGTAAGATGGTTACGAGAATTAAATGAGATGGTGCTTGTAAAAGGCCGCCACAGGGATCCCCAGCATATCACCTGATGGGGTTATTACTGAGGTGTTCTAGTTGGATTTGAAACATCCCTTCTGAAAATCTGTAATGAACTGAGACCCAATAGAATACACTGGGTCTTTTTTTCTTTTTTGCATCATCAACAAAAAGAATTCCTTTATCTTTGCCAGGCTCCTCTGTCCATGGGATTCTCCAGGCAAGAACACTGGAGTGGGTTACCGCGCCCTTCTCCAGGGTGTCTTCCCAAGCCAGGGATCGAACCTGTGACTCTTCCGTCTCCGACATTGGGAGGCGGGTTCTTTACCACTGGCGCTGCCTGAGAAGCCTCTTTTTCCTTGCAAAGTTCTCCAAACCTGTCTGGGCATCAGAATAAGGGCTGGGGTGGGTTGTTTAAACACGGACACGTCTGAGCCCCACTTCAGAGAGTCCCAGCGGAGGTGGGGTGAACGGGGACTGAGGTTTAGGGAAATCTGCGCTTTTCACAAGTTACGCAAGGAACATACAGACAAGTTTAGGAGCCAGTATCTTCCGAGTCGTTAACAGTAACATCTAACAAGTGCCAGGGGTTCTCAAACTTCCTGGGCCTCCGAATCGCCCAGGGCAAGACCATCCTCCTCCCCTCAACCCCGGCCCCACCACCCGGTAGGTGGGGCTCAGAGAGCTTTTTTTTTTTTCCCCCTTTTAAAAAAATAAGCGCTGGAGCTCCCAGGTGGCTGGTTCGCGCTCAGCCCCTGGTCCACACTTAGGGAAACAACGAGCCAGGCGAAACCACGGGCTTGAAAAAGGCTGTCATCATAATGAAAACGAACCTCAAACTCAAAACTCAAAGAAAACGCCCACGGCCCCGTTCCCCATTCAGATCTCCACCTTGAACGTGGACAAGGCTTTGCAGGAAGCCGGCAAGCCCAGCCAGCCAGACCTCGTGCAGTCCTCCGAACCCCAGACTTCAAGGATTCGGGGCCACCGAGACAGAAGCTTTCCCATCAGCGTGGCCGCGGTTACCCCAAATCCACCTGAGGCTGCGCCGGGGGCGGGGAATGCCGCGAGAGGGTGGGCGACCGTCGGAGCCGCCAGCCCTCCCCGGCCACCCCCTGCCCGGGGGGCTCGTCGGAGGCTGGCGAGCGCCCCCGCCTCGCGCCGGGTCGGGTGCGCGCGCCCCCGGCCCACCCCGGCGCCTCCTGCCCGGCGCGCCCGCCGCGGTCCCCGAGACGCCGGCTCGGGGCCGTCACCCCGATTTCGGGGCCCCGGGCCTGCCCGCTGCGTCGCAGGCGTGCTTGGGCCCGGGCCCCGGAGCGCGCACTGCGCCCGGAAAAGCACTTACTTTGCACCGAGCCCGGGAAGCTCTCGCCCTCGTTGCTCGCGTTCATGGCCGCAGACTGGGGGCGAGGGGGTGGTCCCCGGCCGGCCGGGGTGCCAGGGCGCGGGGCGCGCGGGTCTACATGGTGCAGGGACTTTTCCTTTTATTTTTCCACCACCCCCCCCCAGCCTTCCTTCTCCCAACTCCGCGAGGCGGGGAGGACGGATGTACAGCGAGCGCCACTTCCGCTGCCTAGAGGGCGCTGGCCCGGCCCGGCCGCACCAACCTGGCTTCGCGGCTGCGGCTCCCGGGGGAAGGAGCCGGCCAATCCCGGCGCCCGGGCCGCGGGGTCTCCCCGGGGTCCGGACGGCGCACAAGCGGAGGGGCGGCCGCGGGCAGCGAGGGACGCGCCCCCCCCCAACCCCCCGGGCTGCACCAGCCGGCGCCCTGCCCGCACCCCGGAGGGCTGGGCCGGCGCGTTTGGCACCCCCTCCCCTCTCCCCACCCCGGCTCTGGCGCCTTTGCACCTGCCGCTCTGGGCATCTGGTCCCCGCCGAGTCCGGGCAATCGGGTCGTCCCAGGGGTTTGCAGATGAGGCCCGAGCCAGGCAGCAGTTGGGTGGGTGGGTGCGTGGGTGGGTGGGGGGAGGTTGGTCACAGGCCTGGCGGGTGGGGAATGCCGGCTGAGCGTATCCGCAGAGCGCTGGGCGGGCCCCCTGCCCAGTAGTGAAATAAAGAGGACCGTGCTCACGTGCTTGGGTGGCAACTGGGATCTGTCGCTGGGGCAAGACCCCTGGCTCCGGGGGTCCGCCAACTCTTCTGTGCATCACCACCCCCGAAGAGCTTGTTAGGACGGAGGCCGCGGGGCCAGCCCAGAGTTTCTGACTCGGTGGTTCGGGGGGAGGCCCGAGGACCAGCATTCTAAGTGGCAAGGTGAAATTCCTGATACTGGCGGGCGCTGCTGCGCCCGATCTGACCCCGCGCTCGGCTGGCTTCACCTGCCGTTCCCTGCTCCCCTCAGGCGTCAGCCCCGAGCTCTTTTCAGCCTCAAGGCTTCTGTGCTCACTGTTCGCTCTGTATCCACCGGCCACCCTGCCTAACGCCCTCGGGTCAAATGCCGTCCACGGAGAGGCCCTTCTTGGCTAGCCCCCCGTTCTGATCCTGCCGACCCTCCATCCAGTGGCTCCCCTGTTACTTTCTGGTCTGCTTTATCTTAGAATTGGTCAAATCTAACCTGGTAATCTGGAGTATCTCTGTATCTACCAGTCTATCCATCTATCTGCAGATGGATCTATCTAGTCAATCTCTACAGACAGATACACAGATTTATTCGTTTATTACCTGTCTTCCCTTGCCCCTTACATTCAATAAGTCCTCAACGACCTTGAATGAATAATAAAAACCCCTCTGCCTCGCTGATACATCTATCCCCAGTGACTTGGCCTGGTGCCCAGCACATAGTAGGCCCACAGTAAATAGGGTGACTATAACTGATGGGATTATCCTGCGGTTTCCACTGAGGGTTTGCTCATTCTTCCAGCAGCAATTTACTTAGAAGCGTTCGCCATGTGCCAGGCAGCGGTCTAGTCCCTGGAGGTACAAGGGTGATCCCGACTATTTACTTCCTGCTCTAACAGAACTTGGCTGGTGGCTAGCGATGCAGTCCATGCTAAACAGTCAGATCAGCAGTGTAATTTCTTGAGAATAATATGATCTCAGAAGACACGAACCAAGGATGTGATAGTGGCTTCCTTGGCCTATCTGAGCAAGCAATATGTGAATGAGGCCGCTGCGTCTGGGGCAGTTCCAGCCTGGGGGACTGGCAGGCGCGGGAGCCCTCATCCACAATGCTCCCACTGGTCCCACTGCGAGTCTCACCGCTCTCTCCCAGATGCTCAGGTCAGCCAGACCCCCGTCACTGCTCCTGCTCAGACACGCCCAGCTCTGTGTTTCCTCCTCCTGCTTCCTGGATTGCCTTCCCCTGGTCTTTGTAAGACTAGCCAAATGGAAGGTCACTTTGTGGGGGAGACCTTTTCTGTCTCTTATCTGAAGTCCTTACCCCCTGCTTGGTACACTCTGTACATCACCTTCATTACACCCACTCCTAGTCTATATGACCCAGAAAGGCACCGCAGCATAGGGCAATGTTTATTTTTTTAACGGTTGATAAATGAATCCCCACCTGGATGAACATTTCCCGCCTCATGCCCCTTCCCAGTCAGTGTTACCCCAGCTCCCCAAGTCCAGACAGATAAACACCATACAGAATTCTGTTGTTGCAGATTCCTTTTGTTGAGAGCAGTATTTTTTATTTTTGTCGGAAGAGGAGAAACACCAAGGGGGCTTGCTAAGGAACAAATCCTAAAGTTCCAATCCAGATCGACTGCACCCAAATTTCCTAAGGCAAGACCCGGTGATCTGCATGTATTTCACAAGTGCTTCAGGTAATTCTCACCACGATATGCTTGGGGGCCTTACGAATCAGTGCTTAGGTCTGCCCATCCTGGACACACACTATTCCAAGGTGATGTAAACCCTGGAGCTGTTTTGCTGTAACCAGTTGGGTGACCTGTGTGGGAGACTCAACTCTCTGTGCCTCAGTTATCTATAGTCTGGGAATAGTAATGGTACCTATTTCCCTAGGGTCTTTTCAGAGGAACGTGAAAGTGAAGTCCTTCAGTAGGTCCGACTATTTGCCACCCCATGCACTGTAGGCCACCAGGCTCCTCCATCCATGGATTTTTCCAGGCAAGAGTACTGGAGAGGGTTGCCATTTCCTCCTCCAGGGGATCTTCCCGACCCAGGGATTGAACCTGGGTCTCCCGCATTGCAGGCAGACGCTTTACCCTCTGAGCCACCTGGGAGTCCATATATATAAAGTGCTTCGAATAGGGCTTCGCTAGTGGCTCAGAGGGTAAAGCGTCTGCCTGCAGTGCAGGAGACCCGGGTTCGATTCCTGGGTCAGGAAGATCCCCTGGAGAAGGAAATGGCAACCCTCTCCAGTATTCTTGCCTGGAGAATCCCATGGACAGAGAAGCCTGGTAGACTACAGTCCCTGGGGTCGCAAAGAGGCGGACACAACATAATGATTAACACACACACACATTTAGGGGTTACCTGGAGAAGGAAATGGCAACCTACTCCAGTACTCTTGCCTGGAGAATCCCATGGACAGAGAAGCCCGGTGGGCTACAGTCCATCGGGTCGCAAAGAGGCGGTCTCGACTGAGCCTAGAATACCGCCAGGGCAACATTAGCATGATCGGGCAACAAATGTTTAAAAAAATTTAATTATTTACCCCATGTCCAAGGGCAAAGGAGAAGCCCCAGCAAGACAGGAGGAGGGGCGAATTCGCATTTAAAAATCAAACCCCATTTCCACCAGAGACACTCAGAAGGCTCAAACATAGCTTGCGCGCACCAGGACCCAGGGACCCCACAGAGACCGAGCCAGAACTGCGTCTGAGTGTCAGCTGCAGAGGAGCGGGTTAGCAGTGGCCTGCACAGGGGCAGGGGCTCTGGGTGCAGCAGACCTGGGTGCAGCGTAAGCCCTCTTGGAGGTCGCCATTAACCCCACCATAGAGCCGCCGGAACTTACACAGCACCGGGAAATAGACTCTTGGAGGGCACAAGAGAACCTTGTGCACCCGGACGCAGGAGAAAGGAGCAGTGACCCCACAGGAGACTGACCCAGACTTGCCCGGCAGTGTCCAGGAGTCTCTGGGGGAGGCGTGGGTCGGCGGGGGCCTGCTGCAGGGTCGGGGGCACTGAGTGCAGCAGTGCATCATGGGACCTTTTGAAGGAGGTCTCCAATGTCTTCATTATCTCCACCATAGTTTGGCCTCAGGTCAGACAACAGGGAGGGAACATAGCCTCACTCATCAACAGAAAACTGGATTAAAGAGTTACTGAGCATGGCCCTGCCCATCAGTTTCCCCTTCAGTCTCTCCTATCAGGAAGCTTCCAGAAGCCTCTTACCCTTCTCCATCAGAGGGCAGAAAGACTGAAAACCACAATCACAGAAAACTAACCAATCTGATCACACGGACCACAGCCTTGTCTAACTCAATGAAACTATGAGCCATGCCGTGTGGGGCCACCCAAGACAGGTCATGGTGGAGAGTTCTGACAAAACACTGTCCACTGGAGAAGGGAATGGCAAACTGCTTCAGTATTCTTGCCTTGAGAAGTCCATGAACAGTATGAAAAGGCAAAATGATAGGATACTGAAAGGGGAGCTCCCCAGGTTGGTAGGTGCCTAATATGTTACTGGAGATCAGTGGAGAAATAACTCCAGAAAGAATGAAGGGATGGAGCCAAAGAAAAACAACATCCAGTTGTGGATGTGACTGGTGAGAGAAGCAAGGTCCAATGCTGTAAAGAGCAATATTGCATAGGAACCTGGAATGTTAGGTGCACAAATCAAGGCAAACTGGAAGTTGTCAAACAGGAGATGGCAAGAGTGAACGTCTACATTTTAGGAACCGGTGAACTAAAATGGACTGGAATGGGTGGATTTGGCTCAGATGACCAGTGTGTCTACTACTGCGGGCAGGAATCCCTTAGAAGAAATGGGGTAGCCATCATGGTCAACAAGAGTCCGAAATGCAGTTCAGTTCAGTTCAGCTCAGTCGCTCAGTCGTGTCCGACTCTTTGCCACCCCATGAATCGCAGCACGCCGGGCCTCCCTGTCCATCACCATCTCCCGGAGTTCACTCAGACTCACGTCCATCGAGTCAGTGATGCCATCCAGCCATCTCATCCTCGGTCGTCCCCTTCTCTTCCTGCCCCCAATCCCTCCCAGCATCAGAGTCTTTTCCAATGAGTCAGCGCTTCGCATGAGGTGGCCAAAGTACTAGAGCTTCAGCTTTAGCATCATTCTTTCCAAAGAAATCCCAGGGTTGATCTCCTTCAGAATGGACTGGTTGGATCTCCTTGCAGTCCAAGGGACTCTCAAGAGTCTTCTCCAACACCATAGTTCAAAAGCATCAATTCTTCAGTGCTCAGCCTTCTTCACAGTCCAACTCTCACATCCATACATGACCACTGGAAAGACCATAGCCTTGACTAGACGGACCTTAGTCGGCAAAGTAATGTCTCTGCTTTTGAATATGCTATCTAGGTTGGTCATAACTTTTCTTCCAAGGAGTTAAGCATCTTTTAATTTCATGGCTGCAGTCACCATCTGCAGTGATTTTGGAGCCCCCCAAAATAAAGTCTGACACTGTTTCAACTGTTTCCCATCTATTTCCCATGAAGTGATGGGACTGGATGCCATGATCTTCGTTTTCTGAATGTTGAGCTTTAAGCCAACTTTTTTGCTTTCCTCTTCCACTTTCATCAAGAGACTTTTTAGTTCCTCTTCACTTTCTGCCATAAGGGTGGTGTCATCTGCATATCTGAGGTTATTGATATTTCTCCTGGCAATCTTGATTCCAGCAGTACCGAAATGCAGTACTTGGATGCAATCTCAAAAACGACAGAATGATCTCTGTTCATTTCTAAGGCAAACCATTCAGTATCACGATAATCCAAGTCTATGCCCCGACCAATAATGCTGAAGAAGCTAAAGTTGAAAGGTTCTATGAAGACCTACAAGACCTTCTAGAACTAACACCCCCAAAATTTGTCTTTTTCATTATAGGAGATTGGAATGCAAAAGCAGGAAGTCAAGAAACACCTGGATAACAGGCAAATTTGGCCTTGGAGTACGGAATGAAGCAGGACAAAGGCTAATAGAGTTTTGCCAAGAGAACACACTGGTCATAGCAAACACTCTCTTCCAACAACACAAGAGAAGACTCTACACATGGACATCACCAGATAGCCAACACCAAAATCAGATTGATTATATTTGCAGCCAAAGATGGAGAAGCTCTATACAGTCAGCAAAAACAAGACGGAGCAGACTGTGGCTCAGATCATGAACTCCTTATTGCCAAATTCAGACTTAAATTGAAGAAAGCAAGGAAAACCACTAGACCATTCAGGTATGACCTAAATCAAATCCCTAATGATTATACAGTGGAAGTGAGAAATAGATTTAAGGGACTAGATCTGATAGACAGAGTGCCTGATGAACTATGGATGGAGGTTCGTGACATTGTACAGGAGACAGGGATCAAGACCATCCCCAAGAAAAAGAAATGCAAAACAGCAAAATGGCTGTCTGGGGAGGCCTTATAAATAGCTGTGAAAAGAAGAGAAGCAAAAAGCAAAGGAGAAAAGGAAAGATATACCCATTTGAATGCAGAGTTCCAAAGAATAGCAAGGAGAGATAAGAAAATCTTCCTCAATGATCAGTGCAAAGAAATAGAGGAAAACAACAGAATGGGAAAGACTAGAGATCTCTTCAAGAAAATTAGAGATACCAAGGGAACATTTCATGCAAAGATGGGCTCAATAAAGGACAGAAATGGTATGGACCTAACAGAAGCAGAAGATATTAAGAAGAGGTGGCAAGAATACACAGAAGAACTATATTAAAAAGATCTTCATGATCCAGATGATCACGATGGTGTGATCACTCACCTAGAGCCAGACATCCTGGAATGTGAAGTCAAGTGGGCCTTAGAAAGCATCACTACAAACAAAGCTAGTGGAGGTGATGGAATTCCAGTTGAGCTGTTTCAAATCCTGAAAGATGATGCTGTGAAAGTGCTGCACTCAATATGCCAGCAAATTTGGAAAACTCAGCAGTGGCCACAGGACTGGAAAAGGCCAGTTTTCATTCCAATCCCAAAGAAAGGCAATGCCAAAGAATGCTCAAACTACCGCATAATTGCACTCATCTCATACACTAGGAAAGTAATGCTCAAAATTCTCCAAGCCAGGCTTCAATAATACGTGAACTGTGAACTTCCAGATGTTCAAGCTGGTTTTAGAAAAGGCAGAGAAATCAGAGATCAAATTGCCAACATCCACTGGATCATGGAAAAACGAAGAGAGTTCCAAAAACACATCTACTTCTGCTTTATTGACTATGCCAAAGCATTTGACTGTGTGGATCACAATAAGCTGTGGAAAATTCTGAAAGAGATGGGAATACCAGACCAGCTGACCTGCTTCTTGGGAAATCTGTATGCAGGTCAGGAAGCAACAGTTAGAACTGGACATGGAACAACAGACTGGTTCCAAACTGGGAAAGGAGTATGTCAAGGCTGTATATTGTCACCCTGCTTATTTAACTTATATGCAGAATACATCATGAGAAACGCTGGTCTGGAAGAAGCACAAGCTGGAATCAAGATTGCTGGGAGAAATATCAATAACCTCAGATATGCAGATGACACCACCCTTATGGCAGAAAGTGAAGAGGAATTCAAAAGCCTCTTGATGAAAGTGAAAGAGGAGAGTGAAAAAGTTGGCTTAAAGCTCAACATTCAGAAAACTAAGATCATGGCATCTGGTCCCATCATTTCATGGCAAAATAGATGGAGATACAGTGGAAACAGTGGCTGACTTTATATTTTGGGGCTCCAAAATCCCTGCAGGTGGCGACTGCAGCCATGAAATTAAAAGATGTTTATTCCTTGGAAGAAAAGCTATGACCAACCTAGATAGTATATTCAAAAGCAGAGACATTACTTTGCCAACAAAGGTCTGTCTAGTCAAGGCTATGGTTTTTCAAGTAGCCAGGTATGGATGAGGGAGTTGGACTATAAAGAAAGCTGAGTACTGAAGAATTGATGCTTTTGAACTGTGGTGTTGGAGAAGACTCTTGAGAGTCTTGGACTGCAAGGAGATTCAACGAGTCCATCCTAAAGAAATCAGTCCTGAATATTCATTGGAAGGACTGATGCTGAAGCTGAAACTCCAATACTTTGGCCACCTCATGCGAAGAACTGACTCATTAGAAAAGACCCTAATGCTGGGAAAGATTGAGGGCAGGAGGAGAAGGGGACGACAGAGGATGAGGTGGTTGGACGGCATCACGGACTCAATGGACACGAGTTTGAGCAAACTCTGGGAATCGGTGATGGACAGGCAGGCCTGGTGTGCTGCAGTCCTCGGGGCCACAAAGAGTCGGACTACTGACTGACTGAGCTGAGCTGAAATCACCATCTAAATGTGTAGACACTGTTTAGTCTTGGTTGTGCCGGGTCTTCCCTGCTGCTCACAGGCTTTTCCCAGTTGCAGCGCGTGGGGTTCCTCTTGGCTGTGGCTCCCGGCTTCTCACTGGGGCTTCTCCTGTCATGGAGCGCAGGCTCCAGGCCCACGGGCTTCTGTCGTTGCGGCACTGGACTCAGCTGCTCCACAACATGTGGGATCTTCCCAGACCAGGGCTCAAACCCGTGACCCTTGCATTGGCAAGCAGATTCTCAACCACTGGACCACCAGGTAAGTCCAAATCCTATTCACCGTTATTATTATGTCTTCCTGTTGCTGTCTCCTGTCCAGACTGTAAGCTCCTGGAGAGCATGGGCCTGATTTCTTTCATTAACCCTGCATCTCTGGAGCCTAGAACAGGGCCTGACACATGAGACCTGAGTACAGTTGTTGCTGCTGAATGAATTCACATATGTTTCCACCAGCTCCGTATTAACCACTTGCTACTGTGCTCAGCCAGACTTTCTCTACCGCACCTATAGGTCACTGCAGTGGTTTTTTTTTTTTTTCAGGTCTTAAAATATCCTTTTTTTATTTCTTTTTTTCTTCCTATACATGTACTTCTTATTATAGGTGTATTACAAGTTCTTGGTTAGTAGTTTAGAAAAAACCCAATAATATAAGAAAAGAAAACCCATATATAATTTAGTACCCAGAAATAACTTTTCGGTTGATGAATCTACATAAAGCCTTTCTTTCTTTTTGTGTATGTTTGTATGTGTATGTGGGTCTCCCAGGTGGCACTATTGGTAAAGAACTCGCCTGCCAATGCAGGAGGCATAAGAGAAGCGGCTTCGATCCCTGCGTTGGGAAGATCCCCTGGAGGAGGGCCGGGCGACCCACTCCAGGATTCTTGCCTGGAATTACTTCTACTACTTGTGCTATGCCATTTAATCCTTAGAACAACACATAGGTAGACACTGTCACACTCGTTTACAGATGTGGAAACTGAGTCTCCTAAAAGTTAAATAAATGTCATCCGCATGGAAGGCCGATAAAGGACCAGCGCAGTTAAGACTCCTTGAGGACAAGTAACCGAAACTGTAAGAAGAATGGAGATTTGCATATGTTACAGTCAATCAATTAGAATTCTATCCTTCTTTAAGTGATTTCTGGCAGGAGATTTTCAGATACTTTCTTCAGTTGTTAAGAAAATACATAGGACCTTTCCTGGTGGTCCAGTGGTTAAGAATCCACCTGCCAATGTGGGGGACATGAGTTCGATCTCTGCTTGGGCAACTAAGATCCCACATGCTTGGAGCCACTAAAACCCACGCGCCACAACTCCTGAGCCTTGCGTAGCTGCTGCTGCTGCTGCTGAGTCGCTTCGGTCGTGGCTGCACCTAGGAAAGCCTGAACACAGCGACGAAGAGCCAGTGCACTGGAGCGAAGCCCCAGCGCAAACAAAAATAAATTTAAAAACACACTATTTTTATGCTGGCAGTATTTATTAATCGTAACAAGAAGACTGAGGTCACAGTCACTGGCTTGATTGCTGTAAGTTCTGCAAGTGAAGATATCCTTGTCCTAACAAAATGGTTTATAATTTCAAGTGATCAAAATTTTTTTGACAGTAACCATTTTAACAGATTTAGTTTCCTATAGCAACCATGCACAATTCACTAAAATTGAAGTTCTCAGGGCAGAAACTTTTGTTCATTTTCTTCCTTGCTTACACCAGCATCTATAATAGTGTCTGGTATCTAAAAAGGGATGGATAGATGGGTGATGAACAGACAGATGGATGGATGGGTGGATGATGGATGGACGGATGGCATGACTAGTATCATGGTTACTTTGGAAGACAACTATTAAAGCAAATCTTTGACGATTATAGGAAAGCATTTTTCCCTTTTCAGTAAAACATACAGACAGAAGTGTGGTACAGTGACAGAATCTAGAAAAATTATAGGTTTCATTTAAGTTGTGTAGTCACTGATATGCAAATACCTTATAGCCTTCCTTATTTTTCTAGACAAAGGCTAACAAGAATGGCTAACCCCGGGCTTTGCGGTTTTCAAAAGTACTTGTGTCAGCAACCTCTCCACTTCTCCATTTCTCAAAAGTACTACAGAAAATTCTGGCCTAAGGGTCCACCCATAAATTTACCCGAGGTGGGTGAGCTGGCTCTGAGCCTCTTGTCGTCTGATCGCTTCCCTGCCTCCTCTGCTCGGCTCTGCAGGAGAGCTGACCCCTGTCTTGTCTTCCAGGCTTCCAGGACTTCTAGCTTCCTGTCGAGTTTGCTAGTGGGTGGAAGGAAGCTGGAGAAGCAGCCGGAGTCTTTGCCCAGGTCTTCCCCTCTGGGTGGCAGGGTCTGCGTCTCTGCTCTGGCCTTGGATCCCAGATGGGCCCACTGTGGCCTCAGGCAGGGACTCTGGTTCCTGGTCTCTGAAATACGGCTTCCTCCCTGGGGAGCATGGGCCGGTGACTTCCAGCTGATGCTATAATCTCTGGTTACCTAAACATCCATTTGGCCTTTCAGCTATCAATTCCTGATGTCAGTTTAACTTAAATCCTCAGACTTGCTTTCTTCTCCTGGTTGGGCTCTGGTTTAAGGTTTGGATTAAGGTGTGTAGGGCTTATAATTTTCTTCTGGCTTTCCTGGACACGGCAGGTGATTCTTAATTGGAGAGTGTCTTAAAATCTCCAAGGGAGTTTGCTGAAAACACACACACCTGGGCGACACCCAGCTGTGCGGGAACAGAGCCTTGAGGCGTGGAGTTCCAGGCACCAAGCCTGGAGAAACGTCATGGGTGACACTAACTAGCCCCTCCTGACCTTCTCCGTGAAACCTGATCTAAAATCTTGGCAGCAGACCAGGGGGAAATTTTTTATATTCCAGAGCTGATTTGACAACAGTATTTAACGACGGCCTGCAATCTTTACATAAGATTTACATAATCTTTACATAAAAGTCAACGAAGAAACACTTGAAGGTTAAAATAACCACTGAAACCTTCTGTAATAGGATATAGTCAAGACTCAACCTGTTGGGCATTAGGTGGTGATTATACAACCAATCATTTTGATGAGAGCTGGCTCTGAGAATTGTCTGGCGTCTGAGGGTGGCACGCCTGCGCTTTCAGAGCAGCTTCACGCGGATGAGCCCATGCGAGCAAGCACACACACGCCTGAGGTTTTTCGCTTTTTTGTATACTGTCTGAACACGAGAGTGCTCCAACAGTATAAGAAGTTGTGTCATGAAAAGGGCGTGCCTCTGCAGCCTCTCACAGCTCCCCTAGTCTCCCTTCCAAGAAACAGTCATTATCGCCAGTGGCTGGGGTGTTCTTCAGAGCAGTATTATCTATACAGATCTATATACATATCTCCCTCCATTTATTTTTCTTCCAAATGAAAATACCATGTAAACAACACTTGACACCCTGCTTTTTTGCATAACAATGTAGTTTGGAAAATATCGCTTGTAAGTGAATCTGGATTTTCCTCCCTGCCTTAGGAAGAGTTCAGTTTTTCATTGTGTGTATACATATACTAAAATTCACTTAAACAATCCCTGTTAATGAACATTTAGTTTGTTTCAAGGGTTTTATTGCCATTGACAAAGCTGCAATGAGTATCTATATCTGTATCTATACCTGTACAGGGGAGAATGTATATCTGTAGCATAATTTCCTAAGGTAGAATTGCTAAGTCAATGGGTATGGGCATTTAGTGGGTTTTTTTTTTTAAGTTTTTTTGGGGGGATATGGACCATTTTTAAAGTCTTTACTGAATTTGTTACAATACTGTTTCTCTTTTACGTTTTGTTTTGTTTTTTTGGCCTGGAGGGATGTATAACCTCTGCTCCCGGACCAGAGACTGAAGCACATCCCCTACATTGGAAGGGGAAGTCTTAACCACTGGACCACCAGGGGCAACTCTGCCTTTCAAATTTTGATGCTTTCCAGTGGCACTTTGAATGCCCATCAGTAACTTGTTAGGGCATCTCTTTCCTACATTCTAACTCAGTTATCAGGTTTCTGATCTCTGTCAATCTGGTGGGTAAAAAAAATGCTGTGTCAGAGATTTAATTTGCATTTCTCTTATCATGATATACCTCTGAATTTAATCAAAGGAAAGCAAACTCAACCCCTGTCTCCAACAAAACAGAACAATGCAGTTACAGTCTGTATAATTATGAGTTCAGAGAGGTTCAGACATAACGCATCGATGGCAAAGGAGACACCTTGTCCCAAAATGTGACTGCCGAAGAGCTAACCTGCTGGGGTTGGCTCTCAGCTCGCTGGGGTCCCCGGTGTGTTAAAAATTAGCAGGTAATACTTTAGCTTGTGTGTTTTCAAATGGTTCTAATATGTGACAGAAAATTCCAATCAGTTATTTGCTAAGATCTTGAAACCCTAAATGATGGTATGGTTTGAAAATCACTGATCTAATCCTCATATTCGGAGAAGGCAATGGCAGCCCACTCCAGCACTCTTGCCTGGAAAATCCCATGGATGGAGGAGCCTGCTGGGCTGCAGTCCATGGGGTCGCTAAGAGTCGGGCACGAATGAGCGACTTCACTTTCACTTTTCACTTTCATGCATTGGAGAAGGAAATGGCAACCCACTCCAGTGTTCTTGCCTGGAGAATCCCGGGGACGGCGGAGGCTGGTGGGCTGCCATCTATGGGGTCGCACAGAGTCGGACATGACTGGAGCGACCCAGCAGCAGCAGCAGCAGCAATCCCCATATTGGGCTTCCTAGGTGGCGCAGTGGTAAAGAATCCACCTGCACTGCAGGGGGTGAGAGTTTGATCCCTGGGTCAGGAAGATCCCCTGGAGAAGGAAATGGCAACCCACTCCAGTATTCTGGCCTGGGAAATCCCATGGAAAGAGGAGCCTGGCAGGCTACAGTCTACGGGATTGCAAGAGTCAGACATGACTATGGGACTAAACACAAAACCCTCATTTTACAGAGTGCAAAACTGAGACCCTTCCCTTGTAGAATCCAAAACTGTTGGTAAACATTAAAAAAAAAATCTTTTTGAATATCTTTTAAAATGCCTTTAAATTTTGGAATCATTGAAGATTCATAAAAAGTTGTGAAAACAGTAAGTTCTTATATTACCTTCTCCCCAGTGACAATGGCATATTCTTTTTGAGTTACCAAACAAACAAAAACATCTTGAAATGTTTATTACTTTTAAATGCTTTTTACCCATCCAAGATCACAGCCAATTCAGAAGGTAGTCATATGACAACTGTGCTGATAATCCAGATTTTTCAGTAAGGTGTCCCAGGAAGTGTTAACACTTTAGTTAGGGCCACGTATGCTATTGAAATCAACAGTCCCCAAGATACAAGGGTTCAAAGTCATAGAAACTAATTTCTCATTCTCTGCAGTCTAAGATGGGTGTTCCCGTCCACAAAAGGGGGTCTCCTTGAAGGAAATACGGACCCTCTAGACTGGAGGAGGTGTATTTTTGATGTACAAGTAGCTTGTCTGCCACAGAAAGGATTCTCCGCTTTTTCTCAGATGGTGTATCACCCAGGAGATTGGAGAACCTAGGGTTTAGTTCAGTTTGTTATCATTTAGGGGCTTCCCTAGTGGCTCAGATGGCAGAGAATCTGCTTGCAATGCAGGCGACCTGGGTTTGATCCCTGGGTTGAGAAGATCCCCTGGAGGAGGAAATGGCAAATCACTCCAGTATTCTTGCCTGGAGAATTCTATGGACGGAGGAGCTATTGTTTTGGTCTTCCTAGTATCTGTTTCTTACTTCTGAGAACAAGACTACTTCTTTCTGTGACTTCCCTTGAGAATGACTGCCCTGACTCCACATAAAGTAAGTCACAGCCATCCCCCTCCCCCCAGCCCAGTTGTCAACCAAAATGTTCACATGATCCAGACTGAGACAGCTTCTACTACTACTACTACTAAGTCACTTCAGTCGTGTCCGACTCTGTGCGACCCTATAGATGGCAGCCCACCAGGCTCCCCCGTCCCTGGGATTCTCCAGGCAAGAACACTGGAGTGGGTTGCCATTTCCTTCTCCAATGCATGAAAGTGAAAAGTGAAAGTGAAGTCGCTCAGTCATGTCCGACTCTCAGCGACCCCATGGACTGCAGCCCAGCAGGCTCCTCCGTCCATGGGATTTTCCAGGCAAGAGTACTGGAGTGGGGTGCCATTGCAGAGACAGCTTCTATCATCCTGAATTACCTGAAGCTCCTCCAAGCTTCCGCACTGTATACCTTCTGTCCTGTTTCCATCTGAAACTCTGTGTCTCACTTTATCAGGATCAGTTCAGTTCAGTTCAGTTGCTCAGTCATGCCCGACTCTTTGTGACCCCATGAATCGCAGTGCGCCAGGCCTCCCTGTCCATCACCATCTCCCAGAGTTCACTCAGACCCACGTCCATCGAGTCAGTGATGCCATCCAGCCATCTCATCCTCTGTCGTCCCCTTCTCCTCCTGCCCTCAATCCCTCCCAGCATCAGAGTCTTTTCCAATGAGTCAACTCTTCGCATGAGGTGGCCAAAGTACTGGAGTTTCAGCTTTAGCATCATTCCTTCCAAGGAAATCCCAGGGCTGATCTCCTTCAGAATGGACTGGTTGGATCTCCTTGAGTCCAAGGGACTCTCAAGAGTCTTCTCCAACACCACAGCTCAAAAGCATCAGTTCTTGGGTGCTCAGCTTTCTTCACAGTACATGACCACTGGAATGAGCTCAAGGTCCCCTTCTACGGACCCTCTTTAACATCTTGGCTGATCTACGAGCCTCTTCCTGCAGGTCCCTCTGTGTGGCCGCACCCTAGCACTTGTGCTGTGCTTAGTCGCTCAGTCATGTCCGACTCTTCGCAAGTCCATGGACCGTAGCCCGCCAGGCTCCTCTGTCCATGGGGATTCTTCAGGCAAGAATACTGGAGTGGGTTTCTATGCCCTCCTCCAGGGGGTCTTCCCAACACAGGGTTTGAAGTCATGTCTCCTGCATTATGGGGAGACTCTTTACCAGCTGAGCCACCAGGGAAGCCCAAGAATACTGGCGTGGATAGCCTATCCCTTCCCCAGGGGATCTTCCTGACCCAGGAATCACACTGGGGTCCCCTGCACTGCAGGAGGGTTCTTCACCAGCTGAGGCGCCGGGGAGTGTTTTGTGCTGGTTGGTCGTGGCCTGTCTCAGTTAGGACGCCTTTGGCTGCCAGCGTCTTACACGGAGTTTTTCTCAGTTATGCCTCATGCACAGGTCACCGCAATCCTATCGGCAGATGGACAGAAGTGGGTTTACTGGAGCTCCTGGGCTGGTTACGGTGGTCAAGACTAGCTTTGGTCTGGGTGCTTAGCCTCAGTCTAAGCTATACAGGAAAATACTCGTTTCCTCGCTAGTGACATGTGTGATACTGTGATTTATGAGTTGGTGAGGTTGGTTTTCCACCTTTCTTGGTTTGAAGCTCCTAAAACCCTTTGGAGTTTCCTCAGAGATGAGAGTGATGAAAACGTCTTTTGTTATGTTAATGAGGTGGCTTTTGGGAACCCCAAGTCACCTAAGCAAGGGTGCTGGTTGCCAGGGAAACCCAGCCTGTGTTTAGCCCTGGTTGGAACTTGCAGTCTCAGATTGGTTTTACCACCAATGGCCGGGATTTAATCAACACTGCCAGGGTAAGGGAGCCTCCACGAAAACCCAAAAGGACAGGCTGCAGACCGCGTCCGGGCTGGTGAACATCTGGCCAGGAATTCAAGGGGAGCAGGGAGGCTCTGGGCCTCTTCCTACCTACTCACCCTGTGCCGTTCCACCCTGCTGTTCCTAGGTTGTGTCCGTTTATAACAAACTGGTGAGAAATTAGTAAAATGTTCTTTGAGTTCTGTGAGTGACTCTAGAGGGTTAACGGAGCTCAAGGCAGGGGCCAGGGGTGGGGTGGGGCGTGTCTTGGGACATGCAGATCCCCAGCTGCTGCCAGAAGCTTGTGCCAACATGGGCCTGTCACCGGCTTCTGAAGGAGAGGGTGAGGCCGTCTTGCAGGACTGAACCCTTGACTTGTGGGATCTGACACTACCTACCTGTGGAATTGAGCAGGGCACCCAGCTGGTGTGGGAGACTTGCTTGTGTCTTAAAACACACACACACACACACACACACACACACACACACACACCCGAACATGTGACTAAGTTCTGCTTAGTAAGAGGCAGAGGAAATCTGGAGCCTTCTGAGAAAGACTTCTCATTCTGAACCGAAAGTGGCATGTGAGGAGAAAGTTCCTTCCTACCTCCTTCCCAGCGTTATCCTCTTTTCTCTGGGTGTTGTCAGGAGTGGACCTGGGTTCCAGAGCTCTGACAGCCACCTTGTGGACGCCAGGCTTGGCGGCGGTGCCAAGGCACGAGGAGAACAAACATAAAAAGAGCCTGGGGTTTTTCCTGGTGTTACTGAGCCATCGAGCCTACTCTGAGGCTGCCTACCTCCTGACTTTTCATTAATTGTAATAACAGATGTCCTAATGATTTCAGCCAGTTCTCTCCAACTTTTTTCACAACAGGGTACATGATCATTCAAATGATAATAACTTAGTTATTATCACACTGGAGTCAAATGGCAGAAATTTTGAGGCACTGATATGCAGGCTGGGAAAAGAAAATCAATCCCATTTCTTTATGCTATTTCCTTAGAATATAGAAAATAAAATGGAAAGTTTTAGAAAATAATTAATGATTACAATTTTACAAAACTTTTTGTTACAAAATGTCAGGTTCTTTACATGAGAAACTTGAGTTTTCGTCCATAAAGTCTGTGTATCAGATTTATGCTTTAAGTGGCTCCATGCAATTCCTGTCTTTTTAATGAGGATCATGTTTTGTGATCCTCATTAAAAAGGATGAGATGCCTGGATGGCACCGCTGATGAAATGGGCATGAACTGGCACAAACTCCGGGAGATGGTGCAGGACAGGCAGGCCCGGCGTGCTGCAGTCCATGGCGTCACAAAACGCCGGACACGGCTGGGCGACTGAACAACGACATGCCACCTGTGGTCACGTTACATTCGTGTTACATTTGGCGCTAGTGGTAACGGACCCTCCTGCCAATACGGGAGACGCAGCTGCGATCCCTGGGCTGGGAAGGTCCCCTGAAGGAGGAAATGGCAATCCACTCTGGTATTCTTCCCTGGAAAATCCCACGGACAGAGGAGCCTGGCGGGCTACAGCCCACGGGGTCGCACAGAGCTGGACAGACTGAGTGACTTCGGTTCAGTGCGGTGCAGTTCTCAGCGCTATGTTACCGGCACAGGAAGAGCCAGCCATGACAAGCTCTGTCCGCACACGGAAGCTGTGTGCAAACATGCTATTTTTATAACAAACTTTCAGAAATTTCCAATAATAACATTTTTTTTAAGGGTCTAGCAGCCAGCACACATTTCCTTTCCTGTCATTGGTAAATGCTGGAGTTTCTTGTGGCAGTACAAATGGCTTTCAAGTCCGGTCAGACTTGGAGGTAAAACATCATATATTTTACAATAATGATGAACCACCACCGGCAGGACACAGAGGCGTGGTTCAAGCAATCCCCTGCAGGGAGTCTGCAGCCACTAAAGGGCCACAGCTGAGGACGACGGAAGTACCCAGTTTATAGAAAGGCAGGTCAGGACCGCTGCATACCTGGAAACCAACCCACCAGTAGCTGTGGCCAGACCCCCACCAGCTCCACGCTGGTTGGCCGGGGCACAGTGTTCCTGGGCATCAGGAACACGAGCTCCGCCAGCACCCAGGACGCCCTGGTCACTGTTGGTAGCCGCGAGCTCTGCAGCTGACGTGGACGTCTAGCTGAGCAGCACCTTCCTGACCACACTCAGCACCTCCTGCACCCTCCAGGCCGCTCAGCGGAGGACCAGAATGAGGACACGGTGCTTCCTGGTAGGGTGGGTCCACGGCTCGGGTATTTGTCCGTTATCTTTTGGTCGTTAAAGAGAGAAATCCAAATTTGAACTGGCTTTAAACAAAGATGGGGATGAATGACTTCCACGTCAGGATGGTGTTATCAGGAATGGCTTTCTCTGTCTCTCTGGTCTGATTTAGGAAAAAATTATTTCATCAAGCTAACGTTTTAAGTTTAGTTTTTTCATCTATGTTATTAAGGCACATATATTAAAGAGCTAGATAATTCTGCAAGGCTTGTTATCAGTGAGAGTGATCTCCCCACTCCTATTTCCCAGACTGCAAAGGAACTGCGGTGTAATTATGTTTAGACAAATATTCAGTGGTCATAGCTGTACCATAGGATGTTCTGATTAACTTTCCTGTTCTGCACAACCTTTTGTTTTCATTAGAGCTAGAAGTTTTCCTTTTCTGTCTATCTACTTACTTATGTGTGTGTTAATTCATCTGAATGAGTTACCACCAGTTGTGTAAATCTCTTCTCAATGAATTCAAACCCTTGACAACTCCTATTGATTTTACCCTCCGAAGAAGCTCTTCGATGCAGACTGGAGCCGCTGAGGAGCTACTGTCTTAGGACGTCTTCACGTCATCCCGGGGCTTTCCTACGTTTCTTCCCCATGGCAGAGCCCCTGGTTTTACAGATCTTACGTCTTCACTTCCTGGTTTATTTCCAACATTCCACTTCTTTTTTGGTATAGTAGATTCCTATGACAAAGTAGAAGGAAAGCACGTTTTAAGATCAGTATCCTCCTACTTTATTGATTTGAGTTTAAAATTCTAGGCTGGGCAGACTATGACTCAGCAGGGAAAAGGAACAAATGATGGATACGTGCAAAAACTGGGGTGAGTTTTGGGGACTTCCCTGATGGCCCAGTGGCTAAGGCTCGACACTCCCAACACAGAGGGTGTGAGTCCCCTCCCTGGTCGGGGAACTAGATCCCACACGCTGAAACTAGGAGTCTGGGCACCCAAAGTAAAGACCCCGTGGGCCACAACCAAGAACCAGTGCGACCAGAGAAGCAAATAAGTATTAAATGGAAAAAGAAAACCAAAAGCAGAACTTGGTGAATCCCTAAGACACTAGGTTGAGTGAAGGAAGCCAGTCTCAAAATGTTACACGTTGCAGGAGTCCATTTGTATGACACTCTCTAAAAGACAAAACGACGGTGGTGGAGAACAGATCAGTGAGGGCCAGGGTTTAAGAGTGAGGGGAAGGGCAACACCAGGGAGATTTAGCGGGGGATGGAAATATTTGGTACCCTGACTGTGGCGCTGGTCACCGAAGTCTATGCTATGCTATGCTATACTAAGTCACTTCAGTCGTGTCCGACTCTGTGCGACCCCAGAGATGGCAGCCCACTAGGCTCCTCTGTCTATACATGTGTTAAAACTCATAGGCCTGGACTTCCCTGGTGGTGCAGGGGATGAGTATCTGTCTGCCAAGGCAGGGCACATGGGTTTGATCCCTGGTCTGGGAAGATCTCACATGCCACAGGGCAATGAGCCCATGCACCACGGCTACAGGGCCTGTGCTCCACAACGAGAAAGGCCACTGCGATGAGAAGCCTGCACACAGCCGCAGAGCAGCACCCGGGAGTACAGAAAGCACACGCAAAGCGGCGAAGACCCGGCACAGCCAACAGCAGGTAAATAAACTCACAGAACTGCACACGGACAGGAAAGGTCACCATCTGTATCATAAAGCAAAAACAAAAGAGACACTCTAAGCTACGATTCTGATTGGTTCTTGTTGTTGGAGGTGGTGTGTCCTGCAGTCACCATGACCACTGAATTAGCAAGTACCGAATCCCTGTTTCTGGGAGAAACACAGAGCTAGGTTCCTTTGAGCCCCTAGATGTGACAGTTTCATCAGCACATCAGTACACAACTTTATTTTGTGTGTTTCTATTGAAAGACAGTTTATACATTATTTTTGCATTAGCACTGAACTCTGCCAACTGTTAATTGTGCGTGTATGCATGCTAAGTCGCTTCCAACTTAATATCCAACTCTGTGATATTATGGATTGTAGCCCATCTGGCTCTTCTGACCCTGGGATTCTCCAGGCAAGAATACTGGAGTGGGTAGCCTTTTCCTTCTCCAGGGGATCTTCCTCACCCAGGGATCAAACCCAGGTCTCCGGCATTGCAGGCGTTTTCTTTACCATCTGAGCCACCAGGGAAGACCAAGGAAAGTTTACATACCACACCGATGTTGGCCGCAAGGCGCAAGGCAGCTCCACGTCCTTGGGCTTCCCCTGTTGATGATCGTATGTCTGGTACCATCATGATTGCTGTAATTTTAGATGAAAATTTCGTCTTTTTTTCCCACCACTTTCAGCTACCTTTCCTCATCCCTTTGTAATCTGAATTTTAATGATGATATTTATTGTTTGGGTCTGTTTCTACCCACCGCATGGATCTTGGCTGTCTAATTACTGAGTGACCCCTGTCCTCTGGATTTTCCTGTCCCCGCTGTCGCCCCTGCTCTCGTCTGGGCCCCCCAGCGTCTGGCGGTGGAACTCCTGTCCTGTGCCTCTCCTTTTCTGTTTTCTTTTCAATTATATATTTCTTTATTTTTAAAATGTGGTTTTGCTGTGGCTTTGTTGCCTGGAAAGTCCCATGGACAGAGGCGCCTGGTGGGCTGCAGTCCACGGGGTCGTGAAGAGCTGGGCATGATGGAGCACATGTGGGCACACAAGAGGGTCCTCACGAAGGTAAAACCGTGACTCCTTGTGTGTCCTGATGTGGTGGTGGTTATACAAGTTTACATGTGAGATAACATCTGTAGCATTGCACACTTAATGGAAAAACATCGCTATCTGCATTTTAAACTAAAAAAATGAATTAGTGAATAATTTAAGGGCAGGCCTCAGTTCAGTTCAGTTCAGTCGCTCAGTCGTGTCCAACTCTTTTCGACCCCATGGACTGCAGCACGCCAGGCCTCCCTGTCCATCACCATCTCCCGGAGTTTACCCAAACTCATGTCCATTGAGTTGGTGATGCCATCCAACCATCTCATCCTCTGCCGTCCCCTTCTCCTCCTGCCCTCAATCTTTCCCGGCATCAGGGTCTTTTCCAATGAGTCAGTTCTTCGCATAAGGTGGCCAAAGTACTGGAGTTTCAGCTTCAGCATCAGTCCTTCTAATGAATACTCAGGACTGATTTTCTTTAGGATGGGCTGGTTGGATCTCCTTGTTGTCCCAGGGACTCTCAAGAGTCTTCTCCAACACCACAGTTCAAAAGCATCCATTCTTGGGCGCTCAGCTTTCTTTATAGGGAAGGCTTAAAAGGTATATAATCTGAACCCCTAGACCTGGGCTCTGTGGGGGTGAGATTAGGGTTCAGAGAGGGAGTGTGTGTTGATGGAGCTTCCATACACCCTTCCTTCTCTGACACTGTATTGGGGGCAAGTCAGTTTCTAATTTCCCATTTCTCCTCCCGTGTAGTCAGAGTAATGCCCTCCCCTTCCAAGATGTCGTTATTCCTGGAAACTGTGGACCTGTTACCTTACTTTGCAGGCGTGGTGAAATCACGGATCTTGCGTTGGGGAGATGACCCTGGACTGTCTGGGTGGGGCCAGTGTAACCATGAGGGTCCTTATATAAGGGAGGCGGGAGGAGACGCGGTGACAGAAGAGGGAGAGAAAGAGAGAGACCTGAAGATGCTACGCTACTGGATTTGACGATGGAGGAAGGGGCCACGAGCCCAGGAGTGCAGGCAGCCTCTAGAGACTGGAAAAGACCAGGAAATGGATTCTTCCCCTGAACCTTCAGGAAGAACGCTGCCCTGTCGACACCTCGGCTCTAGGACTTCTGATCTCCAGAACTGCAAGGTAACAAGCCACTTTGGGGTTTTTAAACGTTTGTTCGCTTGTTTACGGCTGTGCTGGGTCTTTGCTGGCTGCACGCAGGCCTTGTCTAGTGGGGGCTGCTCTCTGCCGAGGTGCGTGGGTTTCCCACTGCAGGGGCCCCTCTTGTTTCGGAGGAGCACAGGCTCTGGGCTCACAGGCTCCAGGAGCAGCAGCACGTGGGCTCAGTATCACGGCAGCTCACAGGCTTAGTTGCTCCGTGGCGGGCGGATCGTCCGGGACCAGGGATCGAATCCTCGTCCCCTGTATTAGCAGGTAGAGTGTTAACCCCTGGGCCTCCAGGGAAGTCCCCTCTTGGTGTTCCAGAGCCACTAAATGGCGGTGATTTGGCCCAGCAGGATCAGGAGACCCGTGCACCTCTCTTCACACACTCCTTCAATATCCCTGGCTTGTTCGGCTCCTCCTTTGAACCGGTTCTAGTACCTCTACAAGCAGCCAGACCTGCTAATGCTTTGAATTTAGTTCAGTGAGACTGAGTTTGGACTTGTGGCCTCCCTGGCTGTGAGACAGTACGTTTGTGAGGCTTCCAGCCACTGGGTTTGTGGTCGTTTGGCACAGCAGCGAAGGGAGCCTTTCCTAAGGGAACATGAGCGCCAGTGCCTGAGATGGAGACGTGGGTGTAGAGAAGTGCTTCGACAGTTCACTAAGCTGATAACTTAAAGCGGACCCCGCAGCCGGAGTTAGAGCAAGCTTCTTCATCAGGATCACTTACGCGGTTTTCGAAAAGCGTTCAAGCCCCTAAACTCCTCTTACTCTAACAGAAACTTAGCTAAAAGTATGAGAAACAGGGATCTCCTTGGGTCAGCATTTCTGTCTGACCACAGTACATAAAAGGTTCCTGAAAGCGCCTACAGTCATAGGAAACAAATTTGGTGTTAATGAGGCCACGTCCAGGAGGTGTCAGAGGCAGAAAGTTATACAGGGATGGCCACTGACTTTAATCTCTTTTACCACGTTGCAAAGATGACTCGATGGTTGAAACATCACAGCTGACTTCCTTTTTGATTTTTACCTGAGATTTCATCGTTCGCTTTGCTTTTTTTGTTGGCAGATGTGACATAAGGTTTTCCAAAAAACTTATTCAGCACTTCAAGGCGTCATCATTCCTTGGTCCTGTGTCCTAGCATATTTGGCTCAAGGTATAAAAAAGGATGACTCTAGTGAGTATACTTGGCTGACCAGGCCTAGAGTAAAAAGGGGAAAGAAAAATGAGCAGAAGTGACCAGGAAGATTCCAGTGAGGCCTCATAACAGCCCATTTCTGGCACACATTTCACTTTTTTTTTTTTTTTTTCTTAGAGCCTTCCAACCTGGGAAGTACTTAAAGGGGCACACAGATAGCTTAGGGTACAGTTTCTATTGTGAGTTGAATTGTGTACCACCCCAAAAGTTATGCAGGTTGAATCCCCCAGGGACCTCTGGAGACAGTTCAGTTCAGTCGCTCAGTCGTGTCCGACTCTTTGCGACCTCATGGACTGCAGCACACCAGGCCTTCCTGTCCATCACTAACTCCTGGAGCTTACTCAAAGTCATGTCCATGGAGTAGGTGATGCCATCCAGCCATTTCATCTTCTGTTGTCCCCTTCTCCTCCTGCCCTCAATCTTTCCCAGCATCAGGGTCTTTTCAAATGAGTCAGTTCTTCGCATCAAGTGGCCAAAGTATTGGAGTTCCAGCTTCAGCATCAGTCCTTCCAGTGAATATTCAGCACTGATTTCCTTTAGGAGGGGCTGGTTGGACTGAAGGCAGTTGGGCTGCTGTGATAAAAATGCTATAGGTTGGGGAGACTTCAACAACATCAGTTTGTCCTTCACACTCTTAGAAGTTGGGATGTCCAAGATCAAGGTGCTGGCCAACACGGTTCCTCGTGAGAGCTGTCTGTCTGGTTTGTATATAAGTAGATGTCTTCTTGCTGAATTCTCATGTTGCAGACAGAGAGAGAGAGAGAGAGCAAGAGAGAGAGAGAGAGAGAGAGAGAGAGAGAGAGAGAGAGAGAAACAGGAAGACACAAGCTTTGAGCACATAACGGCTGTCTAGATCTGCTCTGTTCAAGATGGCAGCCCCGACCCACATGTGGCCACTGAGCCGTTGAAATGTGGTTAGTCCAAATTGAAATGCACTGTAAGTGTGGAATGCACACTGAATTTTGAACACTTAGTACCAAAAAAGGAATGCAAAATACCTCACTAGTAATTTTTAACATTGACTGCATGATGAAATGGTATATTTTTGCTGTAATGGACTAACTGAAGTGCATTATCAAAATTATCTCCACCTGTTTATTTTTACTTTTGTAAAAAGTAGCCAGTAGAAAGTTTCAAGTGACAGAGATGGGACGCATTATGTTTCTATTGGACAAAGCAGGTTTCTATCCTTGCATTTGGTCATTAGTGAAGGGGGTTGGTTAGGGCATTTTTCGGTGTCTGTTAGTCTCTCAGCCGTGTCCAGCTCTTTGCGACCCCGTGGACTGTAGCCAGGTAAAAATACTGGTGTGGGCAGCCACTCCCTTCTCCAGGGGATCTTCCTGACCCAGGGACGGAACCCTGGTCTCCTGCATTTCGGGGGGTTCTTCCCATCTCACCCACTAGAGGAGCACAGGACCTTTCTAGGGCTGCTGCTGCTGCTAAGTCACTCAGGCGTGTCAGGCTCTTCTCGACCCCATGAACTGCAGCCCGCCAGGCTCCTCCGTCCGCGGGATTTTCCAGGCAAGAGTGCTGGAGTGGGCTGCCATTGCCTTCTCCACTAGGTCTGCCTGATCCCAGGCAAGACTGGCGTGGGCAGCTTGAAATGGAAAGAGCCCAAGTGTGGGGCTGTTAGAAGCAGGTGCCTGTCTGGAGTCTGTGTGCAGGAACATGGGGAAAAGATGCTCACGGACACGACGTACTCACATCACGTGTTCTCACCTGGGCAGCGCTTACACTGCGGCTTAGCTTTATTTTCATTTATAAGAACTTCCTTTAAAACAAAAGTTCATCATGAGCAATACTACTGGGGTATCACCGGCTTGGCACGTTAGTGATATTTCTAGGACACATTAAAATAATGATTAAAATAGAATCATGGTTATCTCCCATCCCACTGAAGGTGCACATTTTGGAACATTCTGGCGGAATCTTAGTTTGCTAATCTTCAGCAAAGGAATTCTTTCGAAAGAATAGTTAGTCATTCTCTGATATATTTAATTATGGCTTTCCTTCTCTTCCATTTTACGAAGCCATTTGAATTCTTTCAGTGTGTTACTTTGACATGTAACTCAGTGTTTATGCAACAATCATAAAAATTAATTCTCTTCCTTCTTGAAACTATTTAAAATCTTCATCCTTGGCCTGCCTTATTGACATGTGCACATTAAAGTCTGACTGTGTGACGATAATAATTTCACAACAATGAATAAATGTCAAATTAATTATGTTAAAATAGTAATTTGTCTGCTTCCTTTCTAATATGTATAATTATTAATTTGGAGGGAAGTGTGAAGGAAATATTAAGTATATTGTCAGAGCTGAGGATCAACCTCTGAAGTGGTGTTTACTTTTTCTTCTGAAATGTATTATGTAGGAGCTTCCTTTTTGTCCAAATATGTTACTTGGTGGTCAGTAAGTTCTAGGGAAATTCCAGACAATGTCTTAGGTTTCAAACCAGTGGCTAGGACATGTCAATGGCAATATTACGAGAACTTTCTGTTCATGGAAACTTTGTGGTATTTTTTTCATTGGGAGAAGGGGCAGGGTGTTTTTTTTTTTTTTCCTCCATCATGATAAAGATTGTACCCTCTTCTAACTTTGTTTGTTTGCCAGAACACCTATGGGGCTAAACATAGAAGACGTGTTTCTCTTCATTCTTTAAGTATTACCTTGAATGTGTATCCTCAATGAATTCTTCCCAGTTTAGTCTTAACACTTTTGATAGTATACGTTGCCATCATCTAAAGTGATATAAACTGAACCTCTCTCTTGTTTTTGTAATTATACTTAGTTTATAACTTATACATGAATAATTTTTCATGTATGCATTCCTATCAGTTCAGTTCAGTTTGGTTGCTCAGTCATGTCTGACTCTGCGACCCCATGGACTGAAGCATGCCAGGCCCCCCCCGTCTACCACCAACTCCCGAAGTTTACTCAAACTCATGTCCATTGAGTAGGTGATGCCATCCAATCATCTCATCCTCTGTCGTCCCCATCTCCTCTCGCCTTCAATTTTTCCCAGCATCAAGGTCTTTTCAAAGGAATCAGTTCTTTGCATCAGGTGGCCAAAGTATTGGAGTTTCAGCTTCAGCATCAGTCCTTCCAATGAATATTCAGGACTGATTTCCTTTAGGATGCACTGGTTGGATTTCCTTGCAGTCCAAGGGACTCTCAAGAGTCTTCTCCAACACCACAGTTCAAAAGCATCAGTTCTTCGGTGCTTAGCTTTCTTCACAGTCCAACTCTCACATCCATACCTGACTACTGGAAAAACCGTAGCTTTGACTTGACGGACCTTTGTTGGCAAAGTAATGTCTCTGCTTTTTAATAAGCTGTCCAGGTTTGTCATAGCTTTTCTTCCAAGGAGCAAGTGTCTTTTAATTTCATGGCTGCAGTCACCATCTGCAGTGATTTTGGAGCCCCCAAAAATAAAGTCTATCAGTGTTTCCACTATTTCCCCATCTATTTGCCATGAAAGGATGGGACCAGATGCCATGATCTTAGTTTTCTGAATGTTGAGTTTTAAGCCAACTTTTTACTCTCCTCTTTCACTTTCATCAAGAGGCTCTTTAGTTCTTCTTCGTTTTCTGCCATAATGGTGGTATCATCTGCATATCTGAGGTTATTGATATTTCTGCCGGCAATCTTGATTCCAGCTTGTGCTTCCTCCAGCCCAGTGTTTCTCATGATGTACTCTGCATATCAGTTAAATAAGCAGGGTGACAATATACAGCCTTGACGTACTCTTTTCCTGATTTGGAACCATGTTGTTCCGTGTCTAGCTCTGCCTGTTGCTTCTTGACCTGAATATAGTTTTCTCAGGAGGCAGGTCAGGTGGTCTGGTATTCCCATCTCTTGAAGAATTTTCCACAGTTTGTTGTGATCCACAATGTCAGAGACTTCAGTGTAGTCAATAAAGCAGATATTTTTCTAGAACTCTCTTGCTTTCTTGATGATCCAATGGATGTTGGCAATTTGATCTCTGGTTCCTCTGCCTTTTCTCAATCCAGCTTGAACATCTGGAAGTTCACGGTTCATGTACTGCTGAAGCTTGGCTTGGAGGATTTTGAGCATCACTTTGCTAGCGTGTGAGATGTGTGCAATTGTGCAGCAGTTTGGACATGATCTTCTGTAGCATATTGGGCACCTACCGACCTGGGGAGTTCATCTTTCAGTGTCCTATCTTTTGCCTTTTCATACTGTTCATGGAGTTCTCAAGGCAAGAATACCGAAGTCATTTGCCATTCCCTTCTTCAATGGACCACATTTTGTCAGAACTCTCCACCATGACCTGTCCGCCTTGGGTGGCCCTACATGGCAGGGCTCATAGTTTCATTGAGTTAGACAAGGCTGTGGTCCGTGTGATCAGATTGGTTAGTTTTCTGTGGTTGTGGTGTTCATTCTATCTGCCCTCTGATGGAGAAGAGTCAGAGGCTTATGGAAGCTTCCTGATGGGAGAGACTGACTGAGGGGGAAACTGGGTCTTGTTCTGATGGGCAGGGCCATGCTCAGTAACTCTTTAATCCAGTTTTCTTTAGATGAGTGAGGCTATGTTCCCTCCCTGTTGTCTGACCTGAGGCAAAACTATGGTGGAGCTAATGAAGACATTGGAGACCTCCTTCAAAAGGTCCCATGATGCACTGCTGCACTCTGCCCCCGACCCTGCAGCAGGCCCCCGCCGACCCACGCCTCCCCCGGAGACTCCTGGACACTCCCGGGCAAGTCTGGGTCAGTCTCCTGTGGGGTCACTGCTCCTTTCTCCTGTGTCCGGGTGCACCAGGTTCTCTTGTGCCCTCCAAGAGTCTATTTCCCGGTGCTGTGTAAGTTCCGGCGGCTCTATGGTGGGGTTAATGGCGAGCTCCAAGAGGGCTTACGCTGCAGCCAGGTCTGCTGCGCCCAGAGCCCCTGCCCCTGTGCAGGCCACCGCTGACCCGCTCCTCTGCAGCTGACACTCAGACGCAGTTCTGGCTCAGTCTCTGTGGGGTCCCTGGGTCCTGGTGCGCGCAAGGTATGTTTGAGCCTTCTGAGTGTCTCTGGTGGAAACGGGGTTTGATTCTAAACATGATGTCACCCCTCCTACCGTCTTGCTGGGGCTTCTCCTTTGCCCTTGGACGTGGGGTATCCTTTTTTGGTGGGCTCCAACATTCTTCAGTTGATGGTTGTTCAGCAGTGAGTTGTAGTTTTGGAGTTCTCACGGGAGACGTTGATTGCATGATTCTGCCATCTTACGCCAAACTCAGGCTAAATCACTCCGAGCTGAGCCTCCAGAGAGACAGCACGGGGCCCTGTGGCCCCCTGGGCCCCCGCCGCCACCACTTTCTGCAGAAAGATGTACTCCCACAAGACTTCCTAACTGAAGATGGATGTGGTGGAAAACATTGTGGGTATAAATGGGGTCTGTGGATGTGAACAAGGGCTCTGGCAGATTGAAGTTTAGCTCTCAAACTCCTCTCTCCTGTGATATGGTAGTATTTCAAAGTTTCTTACCAGAAATTACAAGGTTGTAACCTTTGGCACGATTTTCCTGAAGGCAAAAAATATTGCATTAAAATATTGTTTTGATTACTGACCTTTTTGTTGCCTCCTTAAATGTTTTACCTGAGAGGAGTGTCTTGCCTCATTCTAAACTTGGCCCTGCTTCTGAGCTGTTTCCTGATGACTTGAAATAAGTGCAGCACAGTCTTACCGATAATTGATGATTCCTGAATTTGGATAATGCGTTTACGGAATGTCAGACTATTGTGTATTTTGAATTTTCCAATAAAACATACTTTACAAACATAATACAGATACTAATATATGTGCAACAGAAAAGCTTTGTTGTCTTGCTTCACTTATACATTACAGATGTGAAAAGTGAAAGTCACTCAGTCGTGTCCGACTCTTTGCGACACCATGGATGCCCGCCAGGCTCCTCTGTCCATGGAATTCTCCAGTCAAGAATACTGGAGTGAGTAGCCGTTTCCTTCTCCAGGGGATCTTCCCAACCCAGGGATTGAATCCAGGTCTCCCACAATGCAGGTGAATTTTTTACTGTCTGAGTCACCAGGGAAGCTATTATGCATATAAATGTAAGTATTAATTATAAAATTTTTTCTTAAGGTTTCACATTTATACTGTAAAACTTTGGAAAATATCTTTGCAAGGGTAATGTAAAAGATTAAATCTCATCTCTCAGAGGATCCCTGATAATGCTTTTATGTATTGCAGTCCTATATTTTGCGAGTCTGTGTGTGGACTTCCCAGGTGTATAAACATACGGCACGCCTTCTTTATCCAGCCCTCTGTCGATGGGCATTCGGGCTGTTTCCGAATTTATTGTAAACAGTGCCGCAGTGAACACTGCCCCCTCCCCCACCTCCTTTTTTTTTTAAAGAATATTTATTTATTTGGCTATACAGGGTCTTAGCTGTGGCATGAGGGATCTAGTTTCTTGACCAGAGATCAAACCCAGGCCCCCTGCATTGGGAGCACAGAGTCTTAGCCACTGGATCAGCAGGGAAGTCCCAGGGCACTTTCTTAGCATTTAAAAAAAATAAAAAGCTTTTTTTTTTTTTTTTTTTTGCTACACCATGAGACTTGTTCCCCAACCAGGAATTGAACCCACACCCTTGGTAGTGTAAGCATGGAGTCCTAACCGCTGGATAGCCAGGGAATTCCAGCGTCTTCTACTTTTGCTTCCCTGGTGGCTGAGAGGTTAAAGCATCTGCCTGGAATGCGGGAGACCTGGGTTCGATCCCTGGATCGGGAAGATCCCCTGGAGAAGGAAATGGCAACCCACTCCAGTACTCTTGCCTGGAGAATCCCATGGACAAAGGAGCCTGGTAGGCTACAGTCCATGGGATCGCAAAGAGTCGGACATGACTGAGCGACTTCACTTTCTTTCTTTTCTACTTTTGCTTACCAATTTATGTCATTAAGCATTCACGGAATGATTAACAATAGCCTCTTTTATGTCTAACGTGTATGTGGTCTATTCATATAAACAGAAATGTTAATTTTAGAAAATTCTACGTTTACATGCGAATGTGCACTTCTGAAGAACCATCATACTATAGATACTATGTTGAATTATATATTTTTATGGAGCAAGAAATCGTGAATGTTTTTCCTCATCAGTGATATTCCGCGATCTTTAATGGCCACCTGTATCCCATTAGATGAACACAGATGGATATGCTGGTTAAGAACACAGGCTTTGGCAGCTTGTCCATCTGTTCCGACCCCTCGGCTCCTCTTAACTGGCCGCAGATCTTAGACACGTGATGAGACAACTCATGTCTCTGTTTTCTTACCTGTGAAAGTAGAAAGAAACTGTATAGGACTGTTCTAAGAGCACAGGACAGAATGTTTATTAAGCTCTTGGAGCTTAATGGAACAACGCCTAGTTCTAATCCATCAAGGTAAGATTAATAAAAATAATAATAAGTCATCTAATCCTCTCTGACCAGATGTTTAGGCTGTTTCCTACTCTGCTTTTTAAAGAGGTGCTGTTAGCATCAACACTTAGGCTAAATTTTTACAAGTTGAAATATTGGATTTAAGAACACAAATGTTTGTGAAGCTCAAGCTATATAATGCAGACATGTTTTCTATGAAGGTGATGCTGATTTCTGTTCCTACCATCAGCTGGAATATTTTAAATAACCTTTTTGCCATGTTGGATACTGTGATTATTACTAGTTTACGTTTTTTTCATTAGACATTCACGTCTTTTTCTTTCTCTAGCTGCTGCTACTTGCACTTATTCTAATATTATCCCCTTATACCTCACATAAATGAAATGTTTTTTCATTGTTTGCTGAGCCAGTGCGCAGACAAAATGAGCACTGTTTAAAGCGATATGGGGTCTTTTGTTTAAGATGAATAAAATGGACACAGGTGAAAAAGTGAATGTTTTCTCTCTTGCATCATGCTCACTACAGTAACTATTAACAGGTTTTCTGGTATCCTCTGGACCCTTTAAATAATCATTTGAAAAATAATAAAGCGAGCAAATAATATATTCTTGCTGTAAAAATGCAAGCAATGTTCAAATATATCTATGCATGCTTATTTAAAAATGACATCTTACTATTCTTACTGAATGTAGAACACTTTTTGCCTTCGACACAGTCATGCATAAACTTCCACGCTGGTGTACACAGATCGCCTCAATTTTTCAAAATGCCTGCAAAGCATTCTATATCCCAATTATATGACTCTAATCAATATTTATTAGTCATTCCCTATTGATGGACACTTGTTTCCAATTTGTTAATATTACATTTTGGTGCATTCAACATCTTTGTACCTATATTTTTGCTTGTTTGATTGTAGATAAATATCTCAATGTTCAATTGTTGGGATGATTTTTTAACAATGCTAAAGCAGTCAGTAGGCAAAGATAGATAAGCTAAGATTTGAGGAAAGACAGTTATCTCTCGTTTCCCACCCCCACCCCGCCAAGGGTTATCTGAGGTATTCTAACATAAATAATACATGTGCTTAATTAGAAAAAACAACAAGTCATTTCCACCCAAATTTCAGTTTTAAATTCTTATTTACAAACCTTAATTTTATCTTATTTCTTCCTGCCTTTGTAGTAAAGCCTAATTTTTAACTGTAACCTAAACAACCTTTAAAACAAATCATTTATCCCAAAGGTTTGCTATGCCATAATTGCCTGGTTATTCAGATGATGGATGCGTCATATCTGAAAACACACTAGTTATCATGTGAAATTTATTTCAACATGCATTATCTAAACCACCAAAGATGAGAACACTGCATGGATAAATATGATAAAAATATGATGGATTTAGAAGCTCAGTGCTCAGGTTTAGTATTTAGTCATTTTTATTATATTGTTGGCTCAAAAATGTTAAAGAAGACCAGCAGAGGAACTGTTAACGCATTTTCAAATTTTCGCCTGTTCTCTTGTCTGGGAAGGAAGTAATTCTAGCCTATGAGCTCTTGAATGCTTTACAAGTAATAGAAACCAAGTGGGGAAAGCAGGTTCTATATTTTAATGCTGACATCCTCATAGGAAAAAAATTGAAAGATTCAGAATACTTGGCTGTGATTCAGTACCTAAACACTTCCTGGTGTTTTCCAGAATTCCCTGGAGACCTATAAAAGCTTCTGTGCTGGAGGTGCCCATTGTCGCTGTACACTTAGGCCAGTTTATCAAACTAACGAGCTGAAGAGTGATGCTATTTCCAGGTTCAACTCCATGAGGGAAGACCAGAGAGAAAACAAAACCAAAATTCAGACAGAAGAGTAATCCTAAGGGCCAGCCTGACAAAAAAATTTATTAACTCATACACACCAAATCTTACCCAGAGTAATATTCTTTGTGGAGATTTTACTCAACAAATCTTATGCCAGTTCCTCCAGTCAAAGCATTATAGATAAAGCGCTGTGGTTTTTACACTGGCTGATGTGTATTGATATAGACCTAATATTTGCAAACGACTGTAAAATGCACAGAATGTATTTTTCTTTTGTTAGGTGCCCTAATGCCTTAAAAAATTAACAGAAGGAAAAGGAAATCCTACCATTCATTTAGACGAAATTTTTCTCTGCCTTGGAATTTGAATGATGGGTAAAATTGGGGTGGGGGGTGGATAGTGAGTTAATGTATAATTTGTGTCTTCAAAACAACCACTGTATTAGAACGTGAGGTACAGTATCAACAGATAATAGAAAATGGAACTTACACAAATATGCATTTCTTAAAAGCTTTTGTTATCTGTTATTTTCTAACTGTGTAGGCAAAATTCAGTCACATGCTGGATATAATTATGTTGATAGTAACATATCATATAAATACTAAGTCCCTCTTATAGTTTTGCCTCATGCAATGTTGAATCATCTCGAAATTCAACTGGTGTTTGTGAAATAGATCATTCAAATGCTGTCAGTCGAACATTAATAACAAATTCTGAGGCGACTTCCTCCAGTTTGGTTCTAAAACCACATTTACGGTTGCATTTATGGTGTAAACCAATACGAATTTTCTGAGCTGTAAAGTGGTTCTTTTAGCATTATAAATTTGCGTTCTTTTTGTTCTTTTTCACTTTCTTTTTTCCTTCGTTTTCCCTTCCCTCTTCTTCCTTCTTCAATACATTGATGAAGTAGGAGAACTTCTGTATTAACCTTATTGCTTGTTTAAAAAAATCTCTGGGACTTCCCTGGTGGTTCAGGGGGTAAGACTCCGAGCTTCCGAGGCAGGGGCTGCGGGTTCCATGTCTGGTAGGGGAACTAAGATCCCACATGCCTAACGGTGTGGCCAAGAAATAAAATAAAGAAGATTTTCTTTCTGGCATATTTTAACATATCATTTGGACGAAGCATTAAAAATTTTTAAAATTTGTCCTGCATTTTTCCCTTGTTTTATGGTAGAAAAACAAAACCAGTATATACAAATGATCTGCTAATATTTTTAATCTTTATGTATGTGCCCAAGAGAAGACATTTTTTCTTGGAACAGCATTTAAACAAAACGAGAGTCAAATATTATGTGTATAACTCTTGCATTCGTGGTTATACTTTTTAAACTTTAAAGCATTATTATTTACATTAATGTTTGAAGTATTTTCTCTTGAGGAACTACCTGTATTTTTTGCATAATGGCCTAGTTTCAATAGTAATATTTTGTAAATGATGGTAAAATTTATGTTCTTGGACTGTCCGGTCATGATTCACTCTATTTTGAACCTAAAAAAGATTTCCTTCCCAACTGAATGGTCATGCCTCACATTTATCCGACCCCATGACCCACTATTTTTGCCTTGAAAATGCATGATAATCTGACCGTGTTTTTATCATCAGTAATTTCATACACAAATCACGAAGCCCATGGATTTCCTCACACGTCACATACTCTTATTTATCTTTTTGCTATTTATGGTTGATGCTTTTGGGAGAAGAATTTGGATTTAGTATAAGTCGAAACTCAGTGCCTAGGTTTGCCATTAAGTGTCTGTATTTTTGCCGTAACGCTGGGAACAAGAGTGTGAAGCCCTTGAGGGGAGCAGATACTCCCTCCCCACCATCCTCTGCCACAGATGTATAGACAAGGCTTCCACTAAAGCTAAGAAAAACGGAATAGCCACCACTCTGCATTTCGGTGATCTTTATGTACTTTCCCAGTACTTTCCCCCTCTATCAACAGGATCCTGTTTTCATTTTTAGAAATTATCTTTCCCTCATGAGCATGGTTGATCAAAGCCTTCACACTTCCCACTATAGAGGCCAAAGAGGTAGAACTTCTTATTATTCCAGGGCAGGCAAGAGTGGGCAAGTGAACTAAGGTCAGTGAATCAGACTCTCTTAACCCTGAACTTTGGATTGTGAGTGAAGTGACTCAGAGATGGAAAGAGGGTCCAAAGGCAGTGACCCCTGTCTGTGGTTCTGCTTCAGCTCCTGCCTCGGTCCTGACCTTTGTTCACAGCCGATTCTGTAGCCCCCCCATAAATTCTGGAGACTCCCAAATCTCCTTCCAGCGCATTTCCTTTTTGCTTTTGCTGGCCGAACAACAGTGGCCTATCGGTTTTTGTTGCTTGCCACTGAAGAACTCTGACGGAAAGAGAATATACCTCTCTCACTACCCCGCTGGAGTGAGGAGCAGGCGTCACTGTCCCCACCCCCAGTTCACAGACTGGGAGTTGGGGCTCAGGGGGCCTGAATGACTTGCCCCGGATCTCACGGTGAGGGCGTGACAGAGCCATAGTTCGTTCCCACAGCGTGGATCTCTCCTTCAGAGACATGTCTTTGAGGTTCACTTGAAAGACACTATTTCGAACCCAAAGAGGCTGCATTTAAGCCAGAAGACAGAGCTACCTTAAGGAGCGAGCTCTGGTTTTTATTTCTGCACGTCTCCTCATCCGCCCACCGCATGAACTCCAGGGTTTGTTACAGAAAATAAAGATACATTTTCCTCTTGTGCCTCTGAACACAGCTTGCTGAGCGGTTATTTTCTTGTTTGCCTCAGTTGCAATAATTGCGTACTTATTTTGGGCATATTCAGCTCATGTCTGTCTCACCCTCTTGACTGTCAGCTCCCCAGGGGCGGGGGCTGTGTCTGCCCCCCTCTCCATCAGATGAAGGACCGCGTGGCACAAGCCTGAGTGCTCCCTATGTGTTTTCTCATCGTCCAGTGACTGGCAGCCAGCAGTGACTCGGGAATCGAATCTTTCTGCCACCTGATAGAGACTGTTGGCTTCACTTGTCTGTGAGTCTGACGCATAGAAACCTTTATTTTTAATAGGTTAAGAGGAATGGCTACCGAAGGACAGTTGAAAAGATGTCTACTCAACAAATTAGGAGTCAATTTAATTTACTTAAAAATGTATAAATAGATGATTTCTAGTATTATCTGTATAGTTAACAAACTTCTACAAGACTTTTTGCCAGGAGTGTGTAGAATGTGTACCATAATTTGTTTTTATTTAATGAACTCATTTAGAAAAGTAAATTTAAATGACTGAGTATCCTCTTTGACATCAGTGTCTCTAACATACACATTTGCTGGGCTAAATTTTTCCTGATACACAAGATGATAAATGTAGACCTCAGTGGAGTACAAAACCATCCTTTATGGCACTTGAGCAGCAAGTCCCCTACATATGACTGAGCCTTGTTCCCAGAGTGGGCTCCTAAGCTCAATGTGTTCGCAAATCTGACAAAGTTAGTCCAGGTACCCAGCTAACACAATCAGCTATATAGTACTGTATGTGATGGGTTTGTAACATTTTTCACACAAATAGCACCCAAAAAACACACACAAAGAATAAGGAAACTATTTTTAATCTTATAGAACAGCTTCCCTCGTGGCTCAGATGGTTAAGAATCTGCCTGCAAGGAGGGAGACCTGGGTTTGATCCCTGGGTAGGGAAGATCCTCTGGAGAAGAGAATGGTAACCCATTCCAGTATTCGTGCCTAGAATTCCATGGACAGAGGAGCCTGGTGGCCTACAATCCATGGGGTTGCAAAGAGTCAGACATGACTGAGTGACTAACACATACATCCTGAAAAGTACAGCAGTACCAGCTACAAGACCTATGCTTTTACACTGGCTTTCTGGACATCCTGGGCTTGAAGTTAAGGGAATGAAATGAAGGGAACAGCACACTCTATGCGTGAGCTGTGTGTGCTAAGTCGCTTCAGTCACGTCTGACTCTTTGAGACCCCATGGACCGTAGCTCAATGGACTCCTAGGTCATGGGATTCTCCAGGTAAGAATACTGGAGCGGGCTGCATGCCCTCCTGCAGGGGATGGAACCCGTCTCTTGTGTCTCCTGCGCTGGCAGGTGGGTTTTTTTACCACTAGCATGACCTACACAGTGAAGTGCACAAAAGCACAGCAACTTGTAGACGGCGCACACGCGTGACAGTGTGCACCAGACACGTGAACTGACTCACGTGACCGGACACGTGAACATGTTTGCATCTTTTAAAGCTGGCAACCGGAAGGTTTGTATGCAGCGGCCTTACCGTCTGTAATGCCCTGGGGAACACCAGGTGCTTCATTACTAGAGCTGTGTTTTATGGACTGTGCCCATGTGTTACACATAGGAGGCCAGGGTCTCTGAATTCAGAACTGTAGCCCCCTTCACACGGGAAAAGTGGTGGCTGACTCGGGCGACCAATGGGTCCTGGTTTGCCCAGGACTTTGCACTGCAAGTTCCACCTTCTGGGAAACTCCTCAGCCCTGGGCACCTTCTAGCTGGCGCACTTGTAACTGAAAGGTACCATGGTTTTAGATTTGGCTCAGTTAGTCCAAAGACCTTGGGACAAGGAAGCAATGGCAGTTCAGTTCAGTTCAGTTGCTCAGTCGTGTCTGACTCTTTGCGACCCCATGAATCACAGCACGCCAGGCCTCCCTGTCCATCACCACTCCCAGAGTTCACTCAGACTCGCGTCCATCGAGTCAGTGATGCCATCCAGACATCTCATCCTCTGTCGTCCCCTTCTTCTCCTGCCCCCAATCCCTCCCAGCATCAAAGTCTTTTCCAATGAGTCAACTCTTCTCATGAGGTGGCCAAAGTACTGGAGTTTCAGCTTTAGCATCATTCCTTCCAAAGAAATCTCAGGACTGATCTCCTACAGAATTTACTGGTTGGATCTCCTTGCAGTCCAAGGGACTCTCAAGAGTCTTCTCCAACACCACAGTTCAAAAGCATCAATTCTTTGGCGCTCAGCCTTCTTCACAGTCCAACTCTCACATCCACACATGACTACTGGAAAACCATAGCCTTGACTAGACGGACCTTAGTTGGCAAAGTAATGTCTCTGCTTTTGAATATGCTATCTAGGTTGGTCATAACTTTTCTTCCAAGGGGTAAGCGTCTTTTAATTTCGTGGCTGCAATCACCATCTGCAGTGATTTCGGAGCCCCCCAAAATAAAGTCTGACACTGTTTCCACTGTTTCCCCATCTATTTCCCATGAAGTGATGGGACCGGATGCCATGATCTTCGTTTTCTGAATGTTGAGCTTTAAGCCAACTTTTTCATCAAGAGACTTTTTAGTTCCTCTTCACTTTCTGCCATAAGGGTGGTGTCATCTGCATATCTGAGGTTATTGATATTTCTGCCGGCAATCTTGATTCCAGCTTGTGCTTCTTCCAGTCCAGCGTTTCTCATCATGTACCCTGCATATAAGTTAAATAAGCAGGGTGACAATATACAGCCTTGACGTACTCCTTTTCCTATTTGGAACCAGTCTGTTGTTCCATGTCCAGTTCTAACTGTTGCTTCCTGACCTGCATGCAGGTTTCTCAAGAGGCAGGTCAGGTGGTCTGGTATTCCCATCTTGTTCAGAATTTTCCACAGTTTATTGTGATCCACACAGTCAAAGGCTTTGGCATAGTCAATAAAGCAGAAATAGATGTGTTTCTGGAACTCTCTCGCTTTTTCCATGATCCAGCAGATGTTGGCAATTTGATCTCTGGTTCCTCTGCCTTTTTCTAAAACCAGCTTGAACATCAGGAAGTTCACGGTTCAGGTATTATTGAAGCCTGGCTTGGAGAATTTTGAGCATTATTTTCCTAGCATGTGAGATGAGTGCAATTGTGTGGTAGTTTGAGCATTCTTTGGCATTGCCTTTCTTTGGGATTGGAATGAAAACTGACCTTTTCCAGTCCTGTGGCCACTGCTGAGTTTTCCAAATTTGCTGGCATATTGAGTGCAGCACTTTCACAGCATCATCTTTCAGGATTTGAAAGAGCTCTAGTGGAATTCCATCACCTCTACTAGCTTTGTTTGTAGTGATGCTTTCTAAGGCCCACTTGACTTCACATTCCAGGATGTCTGGCTCTAGATGAGTGATCACACCATCGTGATTATCTGGGTCGTGAAGATCTTTTTTGTGCAGTTCTTCTGTGTATTCTTGCCGCCTCTTCTTAATATCTTCTGCTTCTGTTAGGTCCATACCATTTCTGTCCTTTATCGAGCCCATCTTTGCATGAAATGTTCCCTTGGTATCTCTAATTTTCTTGAAGCAATGGCAAAGAGGAGACAGACAAAACCAACCTAGAAGAGGAAGTGGAAAAGTGGGCTTAAGAAACAGACTCTATGGCTCACTTGCTACTTAATTGTCTTAATTTGGGTTTCCCCAGTAGCGCACCCTGAGATACAGAGCCAAGTGCAAGTAGATTATCTGGGGGGTGACCCCAGGAAACATCCATAAAGAATGGGGCAGTGAGACTAGGATTGAAAACAGCCAATAAAAGATGCGCTGTCAAGCAAGCTGACTTCCCTGGTGGCTCAGTGGCAAAGAACCTGCCTGCCAATGCAGGAGGCGTGGGTTTCATCCCTGGGTTGGGAAGATCCCCTGGAGAAGGAAATGACCACCCACTCCAGTATTCTTGCCTGGGAAATCCCGTGGACAGAGGAGTCTGGTGGGCTACAGTCCGTGGGGTTGCTAAAGAGTTGGTCGTGACTAAGTGACTAAGCAACAAGATAAAACAAGTTAGTTCTGTAAGTAACAGGAGCCTCATCCCTTGTGGGAACCCTAGGAGCTAGAGCGGACTGCATGCCTGCTGGACAGGAGGGAGAGGGAGCTGGGGTATTTATATACCGGTTCCTGTTGGTCGCTAGTTGAGAACTGCCCCTGGGATGTTAATGCTCCAGGACTCCTGGTTCAGCCCTGAGTGCCTGAGCAGAGTGGGATGCCCACCCCCGGAAGGAGCCCCCAGGCAGAGAGACAGGCTGCTAGCAGTGGGAAGCTGCCCTAGAGAGCACTGCGGTGGAAATGCCTGAGGGACTGTGGGCAGGTACCAGCCAGGTCCGCTCCAACAGCCTTGGGCAAGGCACTTTCCCTTCTTGAGTTTTATTTTCTCTGATCACATGAGAAGCGAAAGTTTGAAGAATGCCTCCTAAAAACGTGGACATGGACTGCTGCCAGAATGAGAGATGATTCTGGGGCTACATGGACACAGCGTCAGCAACACGGAACCCTGATTTGCTCAGTCCTTCCAGAAGCACGGATGAGGAGGCCTACTGGTGCGTTACTTTGTCCTGAACACGTATCCGGCAATCTCCTCTGTTTCATCAAGAAGGAAGCAAACCCCAATAGAAAACCCAGTTTCTGGAATGTAACATACTACTCTTTTCTTTTGATTTAATTAATTTTGTGGTCAGTTTCTATTTATGGTATGTGATCTTGGTCTTTAAATAAGTTAAACAGACTGTAGACAGACATTAAGGTAAGAGCTGTACAGATGGGACGTTCATCTGGTAAAACCTGTGAGGGTGAGATGCTGAGTAAACTCTAGAGGCTCTCCAGATTCAAGGCCAGTGTCCTGGGTTTCTTTGAGGCGGGTTTTTTTTTTTTTTTTTGTGAGACTCCTGTTGCTGATCTTTTGGGTCATATGTTCAACCTTCTCAGCATTTGAGGGCTTCAAATCTTTTCCGCATTCACGTGTGTGTACCTGATAGGGAAAAACTACAGTAAATGGTTGTATGAAGATGGCTGGATTCAGGTACTCTGCTGAAATATGCTGTGGCAGGCTTCCTCAGCACCTTTCAATTCTGCCCAAAGAGGGAGTTTAATTTGGTGGTTATCACTGTCTGCATCAGGCCATAGGACAGCATCAGCAGATTTGCACTGAAGGCCAAAGGAGATACGTTTCAAAGAGGGGCAAACGTGTCCTCATTTTATACTCACTTGGAATCACGTTTGCAAGGTTCAAGGATTTCTAAACAAAGGAAGGTGTTTTAATAGGAAAAAGTGTTGGTTTTAGGTCTTGATATTCTTTCAAGGAAAAACAAGATATTTTAAAGAATAGACAATTGCATTTAATTTAATAGTTGGAGAGAAGAATTGTGAAATGCAGTGATTTCACAAAGAATTTTGGGATTTGAACCAATATATTCTAAGGATAGTCTGTTTTATCCACAGCAAATCTGAGATGCAGTATTTTCCGGAAATAGGTCAAATTCTGAGTTTTTGTACAAACACTATCTCCCACTAGAGGGTGCTCTTTAGTTGCATATTTAACGTTCTTTCTTCTTGTAAAAATAATTTTAAAAAATGACTACGGGGCTATGAATTCTGATACAATTCTTGTTGAGCATGTTATGAAATTTTCTCCAAGACATTGTTTTATTTTCAGCTTATATGTGTGAAATTCCACTTTAAGAAGTATAACACGATCCTGAGTCTTTCAATATGTATAAAATCCCCATGGTACTCTGCTACAATAGAAGCAAAGGTGTAAGTTTAAATTACTGCAATCCCACAGGTCTTTTGACTATTGTTTCTCTATATATGTTACTGCACAAAGAAAATTTATTGTAAATATTAATACCGTCTGCTTAGATCCTTTGTGAAAAGACAAAGAGAAGCAGTGTGGTCTAGGTGGGTGATTCTGCTATTTTTTTTTCCAGAGGGATTTTTGTTATCTAAGCCAGTTTTCCAGGACATTCTTTTAATTTGTTTTTCAAGATTCCAGTCTGTTCACCTTGTATTGTCATAGCTTCCTGATAATCATGGCTTACTTTTTTTTTTTTTTTCTAGATTCTGTCCCTTTCTCCTTAGATTTGGGGTTCTCAAAGCAAACTGTATGAGATTCTGGTGTTTTTGAAACCACACATTTAAAAATAAATTATGACCCCCCGCCCCAATATTCAGAAAAGTAAAATAATCAATAAAAGTTTCTCAATTTAAGTTGTTTCACTGCGTTACATTTTTCTTTAACTGCTACAGATTAAGGCTATAGCTCAATATGACACTGACATAATGCAGGCCAGCAAAACGTAGTTATTTAAAGTTTTATAAATTGATTCCCATGGTGTTCTACAAAAGCCTTCATCTAAACATGTTTGGGCATTCTAACTTGTCCTAAAATTACAATTCTGTTTTATTTTTATAATTGTACATATAATGTAGGAGAATACGTTTTCATAAAAATTCAAACAGTCATCATTTCAGGACATAATTTTTAATATAGAGGTATATGTTGGTGGTGGCGGTGGTGGTGGTGGTTTAGTTGCTAAGCCGTGTCCGACTCTTGTGACCCCATGGACTGTAGCCCGCCAGGTTCCTCTGTCCATGGGATTCTCCAGGCAAGAGTACTGGAGTAGATTGCCATTTCCTTCTCCAGGGGATCTTCCCGACCCAGGAATCGAACCCAGGTCTCTGGCATTGCAGGAAGATTCTTTACCAACTGAGCTATGAGGGAAGCCCAGAGGTATACGTTACCATCCCTTTTTATCCCTTCATGAAAATTCTCCTCCTTCCCCAGAAATAATCACTGTTCACATATCCATGTATAGGCTATAGACATCTCCTATATGTATCTGTCATTTAAAAATAAACTTTTAGTTTTTATTACTTTTGTGGAATTTTAGCCTATGTATTGATGCCTTGCTTTTTCTAGTTAACAATATGTCTTGGTGATCTTTTATTTCACTATGTGTAGCCTTAACTAACATTGCCTTTATAACCACTGGAGAATATTCCATAGTCTCTGTGGATGTTCTTTCACTGATATTCAGAGATTAAGGCTGAATCCAATTTTTAAAATAGTTCACACTGCTCTGCAGGAGATACCTTGGTTTGTATGTCTTTGGTGCCCGTGTTGGTGGGTATGTTCAGTGGATCTCCAACGGGGGTGGGGGTGGAGTTTGGGGGCTTCCAGGATCACCCGAAGCTTGTGAGAATGTGGCAAAGCCTCTGAGCTTCTGTGTATGGATTTTGTGAAAAATCTCAGGCTCTGGTTCTTCAAGGATATGGCTGTGCCCCAGCTGGTTCGATTTCGCAGAGAGAAGTGTCATTTGAGACCATTAATCTGATAAGGTAAACCTTTGTTAAAGAAAAAAATGAGAATTCAACTCTGAATACTTGTTGAGTACTTGATCCACGTAAGCTACTGTGCCAGTCATGGCTTGAAAAAAAAAAACAAAAAACAGAGTCTGTGCTCACAGAGGGCAGCAGTGGCAGGCAGGGTTAACTGAGAACATAGCCAAACCTCATCCCAGTGAGGAGAGTGAGAGACAGTGGAGCCGGGGAGAGAGAGAGGCTGACTTGAGAGATCACTCAGCTGTGGGGGCTCCTGAAGGAGGCGGCGTGGGTCTTGAAAGATGGGCTGACCTTCCACCCCTGAAGATGAAGAGGAAGGAGGTGAGTGGATGAACTACTGTGTGAAAATGAAATGCATGCATAGAAAATCTAGAAAACCACTTAAAGAAATCCCATAAACTTATCTCCCAAAGACAACCACTGCTTTAATTCTGGCATATTTGAGCAGTTTTCCCCAGTGCATATTTTGTAATGGGGGGGCCTACTCTTCTCAACTGTGGGTGTCCTTAGTGAGCCTGGCTCAGCTGGCAAGAGCAGATGTAGAGGCCCCCCTACCACCCTGAGGGCATCTGGGAAGGGCCCCATTGCCTGTTACAAGGAGATGCAATTGTAACACTAGGGAACAATATCCTCTTTCCTCAAGCTCAGTCTGGGATATACAAGTGGCTGATCACCATTTCTAGAAGGCACCATCCGGTGTAGTGAAGAGAAAGTAAAAAATGTGGAATGTACCTATCAAAACACGCTACAGCTTTCTACGCTTGTTGAGATGTCAGTCAACACTGTGAGGTGATTTTTCTGCCTAGAGCTCCGACGTTCTCGTGCCGGAATGGTGCTAAGGGGTAGCCGGGTGGATTCCAGGTTTTCCAGGTCAAGGAAGAAGTTTCTATTTGTTCATTAAGCAAACTTAAAAAAATAATATAAGTATTAGGAAGATAAGAATCTCTGTTTTCGGGTGTGTGTTTCAGGGGATTTGTCTTCCATCCTGGAGAAAGTTCTCTTTCTTAGAAGAATGGTCCAAGTGTCTTCTAAATGTAGCAACAAAGAAGCAGAGAAGTTGATTTTTTTTTTCTTTTCAGAGACTGTTTGAAACTTCAGATCTTGCAATATATTTTAAGCATAATTTTTATTGGAGTGCAGCCTGAATCAGAAGGGCTTTGATAGGTGGAAGAAAGAGGGCACACCCTAGAGGGAGGGACAATGGGATAATAGGTATACTGGGGGATGGGCAGGGACTCTGGGCTGCCTGACTTGGATGGAGCAGAAGGAAGCTTCTGAAGGTACCAAGGCACTGTAAGGCATAGATCTGGTCCTCCAGAACTGTGGCAGGCCCTTGCTATTTCTTTGGCAGCGCAAGCCCTTTTTGCATCCTTCCCAGGCATGAGAGATCCGCCACACGTGAGCGCCCATCATCTGTCATTAGAAAGCTCACTGTCCCAGCCTCCCCGGCAGCTCTCATACAGCGAAAGTCAGACATCCACTGCGGACCCTGAGATTCCTGCAGGCACCCCGGGGAGTGCACTCCAGTGAGTGGAGGGGAGCCCCATCCAGGTTCTGGAGGCAGCGGCTGCAGGGGTGTTCTGGCACTGTCCAGAGCCCACCGCAGGGTGAAGCAGGGAGGCCGGCTTCAGGGGCTGAGGCTGAAGGGGACGTCTATCCCCCAAGCAGCTCTGCATGGCCACCTCAGGCGAGCTTCCTGGCTGGGCTGCCTCCAGCCTGCTTCTCGGTCCCTCACGCAGATTCTCTCACTATAAACTGTCCTTTTCCATTCAAGACAGCCAGAGATGGTTTCTGTTGCAACTCTGAGTCCTGATCCCGGGAGGGCTGCATTTGAGGAGCAGTGAGAGAAGAGGGTTAGAACTGGACATGGAACAACAGACTGGTTCCAAATAGGAAAAGGAGTACGTCAAGGCTGTATATTGTCACCCTGCTTATTTAACTTCTATGCAGAGTACATGATGAGAAACGCTGGACTGAAGAAACACAAGCTGGAATCAAGATTGCCGGGAGAAATACCAATAACCTCAGATATGCAGATGATACCACCCTTATGGCAGAAAGTGAAGAGGAACTAAAAAGTCTCTTGATGAAAGTAAAAGAGGAGACTGAAAAAGTTGGCTTAAAGCTCAACATTCAGAAAACGAAGATCATGGCATCTGGTCCCATCACTCCATGGGAAATAGATGGAGAAACAGTGGAAACAGTGTCAGACTTTATATTTTTGGGGCTCCAAAATCACTGCTGATGGTGATTGCAGCCATGAAATTAAAAGACGCTTACTCCTTGGAAGAAAAGTTATGAGCAACCTAGATAGTATATTCAAAAGCAGAGACATTACTTTGCCAACTAAGGTCCGTCTAGTTAAGGCTATGGTTTTCCTGTGGTCATGTATGGATGGGGGAGTTGGACTGTGAAGAAGGCTGAGCGCTGAAGAATTGATGCTTTTGAACTGTGGTGTTGGAGAAGACTCTTGAGAGTCCCTTGGACTGCAAGGAGATCCAACCAGTCCATTCTGAAGGAGATCAGCCCTGGGATTTCTTTGGAGGGAATGATGCTAAAGCTGAAACTCCAGTACTTTGGCCACCTCATGTGAAGAGTTGACTCATTGGAAAAGGCTTTGATGCTGGGAGGGATTGGGGGCAGGAGAAGAAGGGGACGACAGAGGATGAGATGGCTGGATGGCATCACTGACTCGATGAATGAGAGTCTGAGTGAACTCCAGGAGTTGGTGATGCACAGGGGAGGCCTGGCGTGCTGCGATTCATGGGGTCGCAAAGAGTTGGACATGACTGAGTGACTGGACTGAACTGAACTGAACTGAGAGAAGAGGGTGCGTGAGGCCCTGGTGATGTGGTCTCACATGGTGGCTCAGATGGTGAAGAGCCTGCCTGCAATGACCTGGGTTCCATCCCTGGGTCGGGAAGATCCCGTGGAGCAGGAAATGGCTACCCACTGCAGTATTCTTGCCTGGAGAATCCCATGGGCAGAGGAGCCTGGCAGGCTACAGTCCAGGAGGTTGCAAAGAGTCAGACACGACTGAATGACTAACACTTTAACATTGAACAAGGGTTTATCAGGACATTGGCTTTATAATAATAAAACTTAATTTCTCAGGCAATTCAAAAAGAATATATTAAGCACATGAAAAATCATGTAGTCTCAGTAATAACAGAATTGCAAGTAAAAATCACACATTATTTTTATTTCAGAGAGATGGGCAAGATTTTTTAAAATGTTCAGTGCTGATAAAGATGTGAAAAATAAGACATTTGTGGTTCAATCATATTCCAGAGTTCCTTCCAGAAGGAAAGTAGCGATAACTAGCTAACTAACTTTATATGTCCATGTGTCTTGATTCAGCAGTTTCATGTCTAGGAGTTTACTTAGGGAAATTAGATGAGTCCAGAGGACTTTCAGATAGATGGAGATATAAAAATGTCAGCTTTACTTCTGATGAAAAAAAAAAAATTTTTTTTTTTTTTAAGGATGTTTTTAGGAGTATGTCCACCTGGGCACAGCTTACCCGGGGAAAAGTTACACTTGTCAAAGATTGTTGCCTCAGGTTACATGGTTCTGGGACTGAGAAGAAAGGCAGCAGGTTCCAAATTAGCTTTTCACTGTTAGCCTGCCCACCTGAGCCATGTGGACCAATGGCTATCACCCGCCAATCAAGCAACTCACTTCTCTGGGGGCGGGAGCAAGCATGCCACGTGCTTGTGGTCGCTCTTCAGGGAAACGCGAGACAGGAGAATAAACGTTCCTGGCCCGGTAGCACCGTATGATTCCATTTCTGTTTTTAAAAAATGTGTGTATGTTGGTGGAAATAGGTATAAAAATGAGCCTGAGATGGATTTGATCAGGATTTTTCCCTGTGTGTTGGGGCTGTGAGGAAATCTTCAGTCGTTATTATTGGACTTTCAAAAATGCACAATAATTATTTTTCACGAGGAAAAAAACTGAAACATATTTCATTAGAAAATGAAGTTTCTGTTCAAACAGGGTGTAATGCTTACGGTATGTAAATGACATTTAGTCATACAACAGCCAGTGTCTCTTATAGCAGCTAAACACTGACGGCCCACGATGAGTAAGGATGGACTCCGCGCGTGTTCTCCGCTGTTTTCTGTGGTGGCACTGGGGCTTCGCTGCTGCAGGCTTTCTCTAGTTGCGGCGGGGCGCGGGGTAGGGAGCTGCTCTTCCGTGCTGTGCAGGCTTCTCCTTGCAGGGGCTTCTCTTCTTGCAAAGCGCGGGCTCCCGGCGCATGGGCTTCGGGAGCTGTGGCGCACGGGCTGAGCTGCCCTGAGGCGCGTCCTGGGCCAGGGGCCGAGCCCGTATCTCCTGCGCGGGCAGGCGGGCTGCCCCCACTGGATCCCCAGAAAAGCCCTCTGCTGCCCTTTCAGCGTCCGGATGCACACCACGTCCCTCCTCTGCTCCCCCGAGACCCCTCTCAAACCCTCTTTATTAAAACCATTTCTCACGTTTTCATTGTACCTCGAATGAGAAGTCATCCTCAGCACATTAACATCCTGCATGAACACAAGACACACGGAGATGCCGGGACTGAAAAATCAAGCTTTTACAAAGAGCGATTCTTTGGGGGGGACGTGAAGGCAGTGAACCTGAAATCTGGTAAACTTGCATCCCAGATTCTGTTAGGGTAGCTGTTTCAGATGCAGTTCATGAAAATGAAAAGGAAAAAAAGAAAAGACAAGAAAAAAGGCAAGTGATTGGTATAAGAGGATTACTGGTCTCTTTCGCTTACCTTTTCATTTCTCCCCTATCCAATCAGCTTGTATTTAATACTAAAAATAAGCCTAATTAATCTCACACTTAGAAATCAGTGAGCTTTCAGAGGTAAGAGCATAGAGGACGGTATCTTTTGTTTTCAGAATTTCAATACCACACCCTGTTCCTTTTATGTCCACTGCCATCTATGCAAGCCCTACTTTGCTGTGGGCACCGGAAGGCAATGTTCGTTGTCTCTAATCTGTTCTCGTTTCTTCCTTGTCAGCAGACTCCGACTCCGTCTCAGCGCTCAGCGTGTCCACGTAAACGCGCTGTTCTCCCACCTCCCTCGCCAGCAGGGGCGGCCACGAGCACGGTTCCCGTCGGGAAGACTAAGCCGGCCTTTGTGTAAAACTTCAGTTTTCCTTCCTACCTTCCCCCTTTTGTCCCTCTGCCATTTTTATTCTTCTCATCTGGAATACAGATGTGAGGCCTGGAGGAGAAGCAGTCACCTTGTGACCATGGGGATCACTGCCTTCCGCTGAGAGTGATGAAGCAGAAAGAAGGTCTGAGGGCTTCGTTGACCAGCTCTGGTCTATGAACCTCTGGACTTCCTGTTGTGTAAGATGAAGACATCTCTACTTTTTTAGGTCAGTAACTTAGGGCTTTCTCTTATTTGCAGCCCAAAGTATTCTTTTAAAATACTGAGGGGAAATTCATACAACCACTTTAAAGTGAGTTCAGTTCAGGGGAATTTAGCACATTCACAATGCTGTGCAACTACCCTCTCTGTCTAGTTTCAAAATATCTTCATCACCCCTGCACCAAAGTAATTCCTAACTGGCACCCGCACCAGGCCAGTGTTTTCTTCCTGAGCGCCCTGATGGTCCTAATAAAGGGGACACTGGCTCTAGACACTGTGTGCTGCTGTGCACCAATCACTTCCTGTTTCCCAGTCTTGTCTCTTTTTTTTCAGCTTTCATTTTAATAAACTGCGTCTGAAACATCTCCCCTGACAGAATCTAGGATGCACGTTTACCAGGTTTTGGGTTCACGGCACGAGCTCTTCCCTGTCTGGGCAGCACACACTCTCCCTCTGGGGAACAGCATCTTCCCCACGTGTCACGTGTTCTGAGCAGCACCAACCCCTTTAGGGCTCCATCTCGGGTTTCCGGATGAACAGAGCATCACTGGTTCCGGGACAGGCTTAGGGATGGACACACGACACTGGGCCAGGGTTCAAATGGCTGGAGAGGGGTGTTCTAATGTTCATTAGAAAATACAAAAGCCAGGAGCTCCCGGCCACCATCCTGCCCCCCATTTGGAGCTGGTCAGCCTGAGTGTGGAGCTGATACAGTGGAGGGCAAAGCCAAGGCACAGACTGAACTGAACTGAACTGATGAGATTTTTGAGCTCCCAAAAGTGACTGGGGTAGAAGCCAGCTCTAGTTTCAATATTTTCAAATATTTGAGTTAATCTCCTTTTTCTTAAACCCATTTGAACAGGAGTTCCTGTCACACTCAAGACAGCACCACCTCTCACTGCAGTAGTATGCCATCCCCATTTTACAGAAGCAGAACTGAGTGTCCAGGAGGACAGAATTTTCCCAAGACCACCCAGCTTTGAACTCAGGTCAGTATCCCTCCAAAGGTGGTCAGCTTTACCACAAAGAAGTCACTTACTTCTGTTCCATGCTGGCTGCATCCAAGCATGGGAGCTGGGATTTCCCTGGTGGTCTAGCGGTTAAGATCCAAGCTTCCACTGCAGGGGGCGCATGTTCGATCCCTGGTCTGGGAACTAAGATCACATATGTCACATGGGGGGAAAAAAAAAAACCAGAAAAAATTTTGAATCGAATAAGAAGGAAACTATAGTATATCAACTTAAAGTATCAGATGGGAAAACAAATGAAAAACAAAGATGGGGGTCAAGTCCCACCATCTTCCTAGTGAATGGGAATCTGTGGTTCTCTTGGGTCCCAGGCTGAAAACACTTGTTGGACGTTGGCAGGAAGAAAAGAAACATTTCCTTGAACAGATTAATTTTTGGACTTGGTGTTTATAATTAGCTATTTTTGAGTTAGTGACAGCAACCTCTGTGGATTATTTATTCATCGCGTCTGATTCTGAAGCAAAACAGCTTTGATTTGGTTTCCCAGTGACCAGATGAACCGTATCATCGGGCAGTTGGTAGAGAACTTCCTAACGAAAAGAAAGAAGGAGGAGGACTCTGAGTACTCCCCCTTCCCCTCCAACATTCTTTGGGAAACATGCCTTGCTAGGTTCTGGACTAGTTCACTCACATGTGTCACTAGGAAAATATTGAAGAGGCAGAGAAGCCTCATGGAAACAGTCTTATTAAGTGCCTCTGTGACAAAAATATCTTCAAAGGGGGTTCTATCAATTTTATTAAGCTACACTGCACACTTTTACATGACAAGCATATCAAGCGCAATCGCATTTGAATTAGCAATCAGGTTTTAATAGTATTTGACACTTCCCCACCTTGTACTGGCAGAAGCTGTCTCTCTGAGGAGAGACACTGGGAGAGGAAGTCAGCCTCCTGCTGAGAAGTGGGTGGCGTCCGAAAGTTCATTTGTGAATTTGTTAGCTGTTGCTCGGAACACATGTTCCCACAGTCAGAATGGGGTTTAGTTTCCTGTGCTAACACTCAAGGGCCAAGGGAGCCCCTTATATCAGTTAAGGGGTTTTAGTGTCAACTAATAGAAGCGAACTCTGGTTAATTTCAGCCAAATCACTGGAAGGATGCTGGAAGCTCTGAATGGTGGGAAAGCGGAGGGACTAGACTTTCCACGAGGAAGCCCCAGGAGGCCCACAGTAACGACCTCCTCGTCATGTCTGTCATCACCCTGCCTACCGAAAATCTGGTCCTTCCTGTGGTCCTCCCCCTCGGCAAATGGCTCCTCAGCCCATCAGGGTGGAACTGTCCTCGCCTCTCCCATTTTTCTCACGCTTCACATCCAGTTACCAAACCCTGGTTAGCTCTACCTTCTAAATAGGCATGGTATCTGATTACTTCCCGTTCACCCCATGGGTACAACCTTGATCCTAGGCACCATCATTTCTCGCCGGAAATACCGCCATCGCCTCCTTGCTGGCCCTCCCTGCCTTCCCCGCTCAGGCTACGCCATCCAGCAGCCAGAGGGATTAAGTTGAAGCGGTTTGCTCATGTTTCGGTGAGTGGCTTGATCCATTTGATCTGGGTCCTGGCTCTCCCCTTGCCTGCTCATCAATCGCATCTCCATTCCATTCTTCTGCTCCAGCCACGCTGACTTCCTCCTTCCTGTTTCTCAGATATAGTCAGCAGGCTCCTGCCTCAGGGCCTTGGCACTTGCTCTACCTTCTGCCAGGAACACTTTTGCCAGAGCTTCTCTGTTCAAACAGTTTCCTTAGTGAGGCCTTCTCTGATCACCCTCCAAAATAGAAGTCACCTTTTCCCCATCTCTCTCACAATCTATCCCCTTCAGTCTACTTTTTCTTCACAGCCTCATCACCACCTCATGTTATATAAGACAGGGATGTGTTTATAGTCCTAGGACATAAGCTACTTGGGGCTTCCCTGGCGGCTCAGATGGTATAGCGTCTGCCTGCAATGTGGGAGTCCCGGGTTTGATCCCTGGGTCAGGAAGATCCCCTGGAGAAGGAAATGGTAACGCACTCCAGTACTCTTGCCCGGAAAATTCCGTGGATGGAGTAGCCTGGTTGGCTACAGTCCATGGGGTCACAAAGAGTTGGACATGACTGAGTGACTTCACTTTTCACCAGCTATTTAGGATATAAACTACTTAAATTTGTCTCATTTTTTCAATTCCATGTCCTCACACTGGCACCTATTAAATTGCGTGTGTGTGTACTCTGTCGTATCCAACTCTTTGAGACCCCAGGGACTGCAGAGTGCCAGGCTTCTCTGTCCATGGGATTTTCCAGGCAAGAATACTGGAGTGGGTTGCCATTTCCTCCTTCAGGAGATCCTTCTGACCCAGGGATCGAACCCATGTCTCTTGCGTCTCTTGCATTGGCAGATAGGTTCTTTACCAGCTGAGCCACCGGAGAAGCCACATATTAGGCGCTCAATAAATACATTTTTAGAAGGAATGGATGGAGGCATGCATGGATAAATACAGGATCAGCCCTGTGCTGGGAACAGACTCATTAGTCGCTGAGCTTCCACTGGGAAGAACGGATTCTGATAACTTTCCATCTCAGAAACCAAATTTCAGGGAGGGGTTTCTGATGAGTGTAGGTTGACTAACAGGCTCATATCTTAGCAAAAGGAGAACAAGATGCAAATCCCATGAGCTTCCCTGAAGAAGACACACTCCCAAAAAGAAACCAATTTTCAACAAATGGTAGCGGGTTCTTGAGATAAAGGCGAGGGAGCTCTGCCCCAATGTGTGAACTTGTGCACAGAAGTGAAGTAACTTCCTGTTGCAGTAATTTGATGCTTCCAGTAACCAAAACCCAAGTAACAGTAGCTTTGACATACAAAGGCTTATTTTCCAGGCATAACTAATCACTGAGAAGACAGTTGCTGCTACCGGATCTGTAGCAACAGAATCAGAATCTAGGCTGGCATTTCTGGATCTTCTCAGCCTTTCCCTCATGGACACAGCATGGCAGCCGTGTGTCCGAGCTTCCTGCCTTCACACATCCTTTGAAGGAAGGAAGGAAGGAGAGGACAAATGACACGATGTTTTCCTCCAGTACGTCTCTAACCGTGGAAGGAAATATCCTTCCTAGGAGCTATCTGAGACTTTCCATTGGCAAAACTGTGGAGGACCTGGGACAATGCTACTTAGACTTTCCAGTCTCTATGGTGAGAGTTGGACATTGAGAAGGGTGTTGGGGGGTCGACCAATGGTGTCTGCTTGAGATCAAACAGCTAGAGGGTTAGGACTTGATTTAATTTGAAATTTTGTCCGGTGCCAAAGCCTACCTTTTGGGCTCTAGGCTAAACTGCCTCTTGGGAGGGAGATTTTGTTTTCCCTTTCATTTTGCTTTGCTTTCAGATGCTGTCTAGGTAGCTGGACACAAATGGCCATATATTACAGGAATCTGTTGATGCAGAATGTCCAGAATTGGCAAATCTACGACGGAAAGCAGATTACTGGTTGCCAGGGGCTGGGGTGGTTGCAGTAAATGGAGGGTGACTACTAATGAGTATGGGGTTTGTTTTTAAGGTGATGAAGATATTTTGAAATTTGATAGTGGTGTCGATTGCATAATTCTGTGTATATACTAAAAATCACTGGATTGTACACTTTGAAATGGTGAATTTTATGGTGTGTGTGTTATAATAAAGCTGGTATTTAAAAAAGATCAGTGCTGAACATATACTGTAGCATTCATAATCCTCTTCATTAAAAAATATACTGGGCTCTTCAAAAAATCACAATGCCCTACCCCTCTCCTGTCCTCTCAAAGGTCGTGTGGCTCTTCACCCCTGATGAGCTCCCCAGGTCCCACCTGTCTATTAACTCCCCTGCCCTCCTTCCACAGATCAGCACTCATTTCTCATTTCTTTTAGGTCTTTTTTCTAGGTATTTTTCCATACGTACTCACACATGAAAAACAATTTATTTCCCTCGCACTCTCATGACCTCATTAAATTGCAAATTCCATGAGATGGTACTTGACATTATAGCTAATATTGTTTCTGCGTAGTAGCTGCTCATGTGTTGCTAAGTGGAGGGCCCGGTTATAAAAATATCTGAGAAGGACTTTAAGAAGCTCTATAGCAATATTAGACCAGTTGCTTTAGGATGGAAATTCTCAACCTGGGCTATGGTTTAAAACCCCTGGGTAGCTTTTCCAATGCTGGCACCTGGGGTCCGTGCCCAAAGATTCTGATTCCATTGGGATGGCATCAAGGGTAATTCTAATATTCAGCAAGGATTAGAACAGTGGTTTTCAACTGACAGTGATTTTGCCCCTGCCCAGGGCACATTTGGCAGTGCTTAGAGCTGTTCTGGTCTTGACAGCTCAGGGAGAGACGTGTGCTATCTCACTGTGTGGACCGGGAGAGAGCAGGAATGCAGCTGAAGGTCCTTCAATGCCCATGGCGCCTGCCATGATGAATATTCATCTGCTCAAAACATCAGGAATTCTGAGGGGGAGAAATTCTGGGCTAGAGGAATCTCCGAGGACTGGCCAGTTGCATCATCCGAGTTTAACTCTGGGGCAGGTGGTGGCAAGCAGAAACGCATGAACACTGTACCCAGAGAGCCAAGTGGGTAACCACGGAGAGTCACAGCTGCAGTTCACCACGGCTTTGAGTTTGATCTCTTCAGGTGTTCCATGGATCCACACCTGCTTTGTTGATAAGCTCATCTGAAAGCAAGATAGAAGTTAGGTTGTTAAAATTCTTGTTATTTTTACAGGCATTCTACAGCTAAAAGCCATCAACTGTCAACCACGATGAGCAATTCCCGTTCAAAATGAAGAACTTCTGACAATTACCAGGCATCTTTATTCCTTCGGCATCTTTTCAGAATTATTGCTTTCATTATGGAGCAAAACTTGGGCCACAGAAACAAGCTGTGGAAAAACAGCACACCAGTCTTTGTGATAAGAGGGGAGCAGTAGATAAGAACCACCAACGTGAGGCTCAGGGGAGTCTTTGTGGGCCAGAGTGAACGCCTGAATCAGATGCAGAGCACGCCAAAGCCACCGAAGCAACACGCATCCTATACACCTTGGGATAAATGTTGACTCTGTGGATTTCTGTTTGTTTGTTTAAAACCAATCACTTGATATGTTCTCATCAGCTATGCGAGAGATTGCTATCATGGATAATGAAAACAAAATGACAGGCAGATAAATTTAGTTACTGTTTAAGAAATCTTGTAAGGTATTCTCAATAGTATAAAGATAAGGAAATCGCATAATTGAAAGAGCTGAAAACAGCAATAGCACGAGAGCATATAAGGAGAGCAAGGAAATCAATTGCAGAATGTAGGCAAAAGGCTCAGATAAGGCCGATTCTCCTTTCAGTGAAGAAAATTGCCCACTATGAAAGTCAGGTGGCCTAGCCTAGTGTTTTTCAACCTAGACTGCACAATCGAACCTCTTGCTGCTGCTGCTGCTAAGTCGCTTCAGTCGTGTCCGACTCTGTGCGACCCCATAGACGGCAGCCCACCAGGCTCCCCCATCTTTGGGATTCTCCAGGCAAGAACACTGGAGTGGGTTGCCATTTCCTTCTCCAGTGCATGAAAGTGAAAAGTGAAAGTGAAGTCGCTCAGTTTTGTCCTACTCTTAGCCAGCTTTAAAAGCTCGAATGTTCATGGCATACTCCAGACCAATGCAGTCTGAACCTTTGGGGTGGGATCAGGCAGCAGCATATTGTAAAGCTCCTTGGATGGCTCCAAGGAGCAGCCACATTTGAGACCCCCTATAGGAGAAGGCAATGGCACCCCACTCCAGTACTTTGCCTGGAAAATCCCATGGATGGAGGAGCCTGGTAGGCTGCCGTCTATGGGGTCGCACAGAGTCGGACACGACTGAAGCAACTTAGCAGCAGCAGAAAGTACTCCTTCCCTCTCCCCGCTAATGTGGGGATGCCTGTTGTTCAGGGTGGCTTGGCTTGGCTCATACCTTTTTGCACTTAAACCTTGGGGCTCTAGAAGCAGTTCCCTTAGTGAGGACTGGTGGCAAAGGTCTTGGGACAGTGTTGTGAGCCCAATGGCAGAAATGTCCAGCAGCAGCAGTGGCCGTGGCACTTGGAGAATAGTGTCTTAACAAGAGGTAGAATTCCTCTACAGTGACCTTGAAGTGGTTCCTCTGACATAACTTGGTTCCTGCTCATTTTTCCAGTCTTTCTTGTTTTTGGGGGGACTTCCTGATTTCCTGCCAGCAAATAAAACTTCCGCTAAGATAACCAAACTCAGTTTCTGTTGCTTGGAGTCAAGAATGCTGATGGGTATATTTACTGAATGTTTTCGTTGAAGTGGACAAATTTGAAAAAAAAAAACCAAACAAACAAACCTGTTTTAGCTTCATCCTAAGATAATGGACTTCCCTGGTGTCCCCCAGCTGGTAAAGAATCTGCCTGCAATGTGGGACACCTGGGTTTGATACCTGGGTTGGGAAGATCCCCTGGAGGAGGGCATGGCAACCCACTCCAGTATTCTGGCCTGGAAAATTCCATGGACTGTATAGTCCATGGGGTTGCAAAGAGTCTGAGCAACTCACTTTAAGTAATGGTATCTATGGAATCCCTTTAGATGTGTTAGTTTTAATCTTTCTGAATATATTACACTTCTATGTGCAAACATTCCCACTGTGGCTGATTTCAAACTTACCTGCACAATCTCCAATAACTTCGCAGGTTGCTAACAATTTGACAGTCAGCTTTCATGAGCTGGGAAGACAAGGGAGAGGCGGCAGAGACCACGGGAGAGATAGTTTCCTGAAAAATTCATCATTCTAGCACCAGGATGATGAGGAGTAGATGTGGGACAGACGAAGCCAACAGATGCACCCTACTGAGAGTAAAGAAGCTTCAATTTATTTTGCTAAACACCTATTGAGATGTATTTCCACGAATGTGCTAGGGAGTAGGTTCTAGAAGAGAACTCACTGATCCGTCACCAAGTATTTATTATCCACCAAGGACAGAGCCTGTCTCGATCTGGGGGCACAGAAATGAACTCATCACCTAGCGTGGGAGGCTGCCATGTCACAAGAGATTGTAAAAGGTATGGTAAATGCTCTAATAGAGGACAGGTATTAGGGGAGGCAACCGGCTGTCCCTGTTTGGGGAGCGAAGGACTAGAGAAAGTTTCAGAGAGCAGGAATTATCTGTGCTGGTCCTAGAAGGATGCACGGGAACGTGACAGACCAAGCGGTGGGCACACCAGGCTAAGGGGTCGGGGTTTGCAGTCATAGGGTATGAAACAGCTCCAAGTGATTTCAGGTGGGGCACGGGGCCAGGTCTTGCATGATGTGTTGAGGACGCTGGGTTGTGCTCCACTACCACCGAGAGCAGTCAAAGTGTTTCAAACAGGAAGAAAGGTCATGGTCCAACTGCCCTTCTAGAATGGCCGAGCATCTGTGTGGAGGACTGATCCGAGAGGAGTGAATCTGAAAGCAAGATCAGCAGGGATTTCAGTGAGAGAAGGTGGGAGGAGCAAGCTGGGGAAACGAGAGTCAACTTGGTGGCCGACTGGCTGTGAGGGGGAGGTGGATCCAGGAACTCACCCTTTCTGTCCAAGAGGAGCTTTAACTAACCCTTTGGGAAGGACAGGATTGTATGCAGGAGAGAAACATAAAACCTACAGGCAAAGGAAGCAAGACCTTAGAAATAAAGTGCCTCACTGGTTTAATATTATAAACAAAGATGACTCATGATCAGGAAGAAGAGAGATCCACATTGCTTGGCACAATTTGGAAAAACTTATGAATGAGGCAGAGAGACAAGGGCTCCGTCAATAACTGGGGTTGCACTGGTCAGAGTGAACCAAACGCTGCAGTCAGGCCCCGTGCCCACACTCTCCTCACTTCCAGGTCCAGGGCTCACAGGATGACAGCAAGGTTCCATCTCCCCTCCCAATGCCCTCTCTTTTTCCCTCTGGTTGGTCTCACTCTTAGACAGATATACCCCCTGTATCTGGAGAAAAAGAAAAAAGTCTCCCTTTTTCTGGAGAAAGGGGGTCTGATATTTCAGTTTTTGAGAGACTACAAGTTTCAAAATATTTTTATTCCTGAGTAATAATTTGGCTAGTTATGAAATTACCAGAAAGAAATACTTTTGCATTAGCATTTTGAAGACATGTATTTTCTTCCAGGTTTCATCATGGCTACTGTGATGTGTGATGATACTTTTAAAATCTCTCTCTGCAAAATTTTTAGGATTTGAAATTTTATGATGATGTAACTTGGTTTGTCTCACTTTTGGAGCTGGTAACTAATGGGTTCCTGAAGCTGGTCTTCTTCAGCTTTAGAATTTTTCCTGGACAATTTTTAAATATCATTTCCCCTTTTTTCACTCCTAATTTTTATTGCTGTTGTTTTTAAAAAACACCTATTGTTTGGATATTGTATCTTTAATTTTCTTAATATTTTCTCTTCATCATCTATCTCTTTTTTTCCCCTTTGTTCTACTTTCTGGGAGAATTTTCACTATCGTCTTCTAAACCATCATTTGAATTTTTAATTATTGCACTCTATCCTTCAATTTCCAAAAGTTATTTATTGTTGTATGCATTTTATTCATGAAAGCTACAATCCGCTGAAGGTATTTCAGAACATTTGATAATTTTTTCTTGCATGCCACATAGTCTATTTCCTTAGAGCTCCTCCTTTCTCCCGTTTGTTTACATGCCTGAATTTTATTTTAGAGGCTTTGCTCAAATACATGGTGATGCTCGAATGTTGATTTGTATTTTGAAGTAGGACTACCTGATGGCTCAGCAGCTGTGATGCAGGGGACACAGGAGACGCGGATTCGATCCTTGGGTTGGGACGATCCCCTGGAGAAGGAAATGGCAACCCACTGCAGTATTCTTACCTGGGAAATCCTATGGACAGAGGAGCCTCGCAGGCTATAGTCCATGGGGTTGCAGAGTCCTAGGTTAATGGGAAGGTTCTGGAACCCAGTCAATTATCACTTGGTTCATTCACTTTCCGTCTTTCAAAAGCTGGCTGACCTCTCTCTCCTGTCGTCTGCGCGTCCACTCTCTTCCTTTGTCCTTGCGGAGTTTATAACTCGAGTCCCTTTACTGTCATGGTAGCAAGGTTTTGAGGCGGCGAGAAGATGAACGGGTGACTTCAACCCGCCATTTTAAACCGGAAGTCCTTTAATATACTTTCTATTAATGTTTAACATGTCCATCCATTCCCCCGCTCTCTCGACTGCTGCTGCAGACAGTCAGACACCTTGATTGAGCTGTCCCTGATGGCTTAGTTCAGGTCTTTTCCTGTTGAGTATTTCACAAGGTCAGAATCCACAGCGCGGAGGTCAGCTCCCCAAGAGCACAGCCACAGGAGCTTTAGGGGAGCAACTTATTCCTTCTACCTCCTGCCCGTCACATCCTCACCCACTCTTTTCTAACGGGAACTCGGGAAAGGGGAAAATGGGGCACGACGGAAGAGACCCTACAGAGTTTTGTGACAGACCCTATACTCACACACAAATGGCAAATGGGAGCCACAACATGCCTTCCCATTTTGCAGTTTTACTACACCTTGAAATCCTTTTGATTTTCTGATAAATCCTTTTGAAAGATACTCATTCAAAAAATACTCCAACAGTGTAGAGGATCAACATACACGTCCCTCTCCTCTAACCCTTTATGCACTTGGTTTGTATCCTTCCCTTCGTATCCCTTAATGCACACCTTTTAGCTTGCACTAGCGCATGCGCACTCATTTATTCATGTAACAAGTAATTTTTTAAGTCTCTATTTTGTACCAGGCATGGATCTGGAGATGTAGGCACTATGTTGGTGAATGAGACAGGCCAAAGCCCTTCCCTTGTGGGAATCCACGCATTGTAGTGGATGTGCAAATCTTTAACCAGCCAATACACCTCATATCCACAAATGCACAAACACTTGCTGGCTATATCACATATGGTGTTCTGTAAGCTCCTTTTTTTTTTTCTTTCCACTTATCATCCAGTATGTCTTTCCATATCAGTACCATAGATCTTTATTATTTGTAATGTGTGGTATCTCATACAAATTGATTATTTAATAATAATCATTTCATTTTCTTCCAATATTCTGCTGTTACAAACAATGGATCAAGCATAAATTTTTGCAAATATTCCTCTATTGGTCAACCTTGACGCATTTCTAGTTTTCTCTTTAAAAATCTTTAGTCTTACAAACAACTTTCAAGATTGCCTTTGTACATTTAACTTTGCACCCCTGTGCAAGAATGTTGACAGTGTACGTTTCTATAAAGAGAACACTGGGGTCAGCTGGAACAGTGTCACACATTTTGAAAGCTATTGCCAAGCTGCCCTAAAAAAAGGGTGAATTTATTAAAACTTCCATTAGTGTGAAGGAGTGTGTCTGGTTCTGAAAAAGGTGTTTTTGATGCATATAGTGAGTTTTTGCATTTCCTTAGTTATTTTAAATTTGAATGAGGGAGGACAGGGTGCTTCCAGAAACTGCCTGATTTATACCACATGGGATTTCTTATCAGACTCCGCGGCACTTACTCCTCTCTCAAAGCAATGTGGACATTGAACTCTTATCATTTTCCTTCCACTAGATCTTGAACAAACAAGCTAAAGAGATTTGGTCTCAGAACCTATCTCTGAAGAAGTCATTTAATGAAAAAAAAAAAAAAAAAAACAAACTAAGAAAATCCCCCAACTATACATCTATGTATCATCTTCGATCACTTTTAATCCATAACAAAATGTTATCCTTCAGTTCTTGTTTAGAAAAGCAGAGCAAACTTTATGTGTAAGGTCATCTCTAACTACTCTCCCAGTGAGACTTCTCAAAGATCTCTGTGCAGGCTGTGGCGTGATTTGGTTATAAATGAATGTGCATTACTAGACATGAAAACCAAAACATCCAAATGTGGTGATTAGAACAGGCAATGTTAGACGTCACAATATGAACAATGGTCACTCACAGCAGCTTCCAGAAGTTATCTCCAATCATCTACCTTCCTTTAGCTTAAGAGATTTTCTGTAGGGTTCACTCAAATCAGATCCTTGCTCTTTTAATATATTTCTAAGTGCATGCAAATTGTGCTTGACTTAACCAAGCAACTCTCCTTTAATTTGTTGGCACGATGTGATGCGTAACCAAAATGGATTTTTAGGCTCATCAAATGTCTATGCTATATGGTTCAAAAGCAGAGTGACCTTTACAACTTGCATTGTGCACTGCAAATCTAAAACCAGAGTCCAAGACTGGAAATTCTCACACGATTTTCCTTTCATTAGAGGAGAAAACAGAATTCAGCCGGACACATGCACTCAAATTAGATTCTTAAATAAACAGCCAAGATCTTAATAATTCATGCAAAGACGCAGGGGGAAAATGAGGAAAAGAATTGAGCAATGGCAGGCAAATACCCTGTCGTTTTGTACTGCCTCCAACTACATCAGTACTGTATATCTCTGATATACAGGTTTATTAATGAAACAAAAAGGCATCTACCATGGATAAATAATACATCATATGGAATTCACACATTCCGTGTATAATAGAGATCAGTGACACCTATCAGTTCATTTTAAATCAGGTCATGCGCACTTCACTCAGTCTACGTTTGTCAGTCTCGGCTTTCTGCTTAATAGATGTTGTGGTTTGCCCTGCTTTACAGAAAAGAAACACTGTAGAGAGGAACCAGGTGAGATACAAAGGTAATTACAAAAAACCGGCAAGGCTCGCTCCTCCTCCATAAAGGCAGCCTAAACAGTGATCTATCTGTACGCTGATCATCACTAACGTGGGCTCAGCTTAGTGATTTACTGAAAGAATTCAGCAGCCCCAGTAAGAAATGAGGACATTTTGCAAACTTTTTTTTTTCTTTTCAATTCTACAAACCCATTAGGATATTTATGACTGTGGATGAAGAAGAATTAGCATCATTAACATGAAGAGGTTGTCAGGGGGGTTACAGGAAGCCAGGGGTCACGGGATGGGGGGCAGGAAAGAAAGGCGTAATCCCAACTAAGACAGTAGATTGAATACAGGTTTCTAAAAAAACAGAAAACAATTAGTGGTATAACATAAATAGACATCATTAGCTGTAGTAATGTCTATGGCAAATAAATAACAGTTGAAAACAATAAAATTCCTGGTAATGTACTGTGTTGTAATATTGATGACAACATGTGGGAAGCCTCTGACAGCTGTTAAACAGATGTGGCAATTAGCAAACCTTATGGTCATGCCGGTAAGATTATTATGCAACACATTCTCCAGCAAAATTAGATGGCTTCTTTCTTTGTGTGGCTTTATCCACGTGGAGAGTGAGCTAGTCTAATGTTCCATTTAAGCAAAGTCGTTAGCTGATATCGCCTCAGCCACATACATATGCGAGTGTGTGTGTGCATACATATACATATATATTTTTTGATGTCTTCTGAAAGATTTAGAGAAATTCAGAATTTAAACAAGAACAATATCAATTCAGCTGTGTAGCAGATACTTCAATTATAATCGCTAATGGACAAATTGAGAGATAAAAAGACTTTTCTATCATGTTGAAATTCAATGAACAGTTTTCAATTAGGCTTAGGATATAAAAGGAAAAAAGAAAGCGACTTTTCCTTGATGTTTAACATTGCCGAGAAAGATGAGAGGAACTCTGCTTTTTCATTATACTGAAGAGATGCATATAATGCCGCATATTTAAATTATAAATCAGGTCGCTATCTGCCAACTGAAAGCAATATCAATTAGAACTTAGGTGGATTAAGCTTTAAAATGCCTTATATTTAATGACAAAAGTATGACTGTTAATCTCCACAGCCATCAAAGGGATAATTTAAGGCAGCAAGAAATCAGAGAATGATGTCACAAAAATAGGCCCTTGCAGCTTTTTGGATAGTATTATCGTAATTAATGTACTTCGAATGACTTTTCTGTGGGTTATGGGCTTTCACAAAAGCATTTATTGCGGGCATAAAATATAAAACTCTAAAGAGTGGGTTTGACTAAGGTTGACTGGAGGGTCCTTACCCTTTCTGCTCAGTAATTCCTGTAAAATAATAGTTTCATTTACAGGCGCAATTTATAATGTTGAATTTATGCCAGTTCATCTGATATAAATCATGGTAATAGCATGATCTATTGTATGTCACTTGAGCGAATGCAAATTAAATATCGTTAAATTAAAGAAAAACTGTTAAAATAACATTAGGTTGTAACTAGAGCTGCTGGAATAAAGGAAATGTGGGGTTAAGGATGAAATTTCACTACTTAGGCCTCAATCTAATACTGGAATGTGTTGCCCAAAGCAAGTATACATACACAAATAAATAAATTTAAAAAAAAAGGGAATGTGGAATTAAGGACAAAGTAATAAATCCACTCCAGAGTATTCTTTCATTTTAATTTCTAACCATGACTCAAAAATTAAATAGCTGTTTTTCTACTGGGTTTTATTCCTGCAATTCTTTAATGTCTTATTCAGCAACTGGAAATGAAGTTTCTTTTTTAATTACTTGTGTTTTTGTTTTTTCATTTTAGCCATAGACCTTTTCTTCCCCCCCAGGATCATTTTCAACAAAGCTATTGTGTATTTACTCCTCCAGACCCCAGCCTCTCTCTGTTAACGGGCCTGAGGAGCTCAGAGGGTTAGTTGGTTGGGCAGCTGCTGCTGATTCTTTTCATTGCTTTTACAGGAATACGCTGTGAGGCCAAATCAGCAGAGCCGAGTGCAACTTCAGTTCTTGAATGTGTTCTGGAAAGCTTGGGTCATTAATAAACAGAAATCATTAAAATACATCTATCAGACAAATCTATTTCTTCCCACAAATCAGAATTCTCCTTATTCCATTTCAGAAGCTGATTACAACTCATGTTCAAAACAAACCAGAACCATTGTGCTAAGATAAATATGGGGTGGGGGGTGGGCGCCTGGAGGGAAAAGAGAGAGGAAGAGAGAGAGGAAGAGAGAGAGAAAGGCACAGAGGAGAGAGGCAGGCTGAGATGACACAGGAGAACAGGAAACATTATTTCCCTTTTACTTAAAAAATATACCTTGCAAACCACATTATCAATGGATCACACTTGGCAAGGAATAAGTTGGAATTTTGGTGTGTGTGTGTTCTGTTTCACGTGTAACCTAGCACACTGTCAGAACTCAATAAATGTTGATGGATGACAGGGTGACATACCCATTATAACATCAATTAATTTGCTGTCAAGAAAAAGTGGGTCCTTCAAATTATCCAGCGATAATTGCCTTGGCTTTGCTAACTTTCCCCCCTCCATAATGGGTTATGTGAGCAGTTATCAACACATATGCCTCAGAAATATTCAATAAAAGGCTGCCATTTTTGTTTCCACATGCCATGATAAAAAAAAAATACACACACACACACACACACACACACACACACACACACACACATAATGTGTTGTGGTGACTGGTTATCTGTTAAGATGTGAATATGTGGTTATTCCTGATAGACCAAGGAGGCAGTGGAGGGGTTGTGCAGCTGTGCTGGATGAACGGGGTTTGAGGATGAGCTATAACATTGATTAAGTACTTATATGCCAGTGTCTACTAACCAGGACCAGTTCTAGGGTGAGGAAAGTGAGACACTCACTGTGGGTATAAAATCTAGGGGAGAGGGCACATCAAAAAAACTCAGGTTATCAAGTTAACTCATATTTTACACATTATTTTTAAAAACAAAGTTAACATAAAATCCCCAATAAACAAAATATCAAAAATTTAAATAGTCATATTGAAACCTGAGGCAAATGTGCATTTCCCATATGCATGCTTGTATGTATCTTTTTGTTATTTTTTCCCCTCAGAATGTCAAAGTTGAAAAAAATACTGAAAAATTGACAAGCAGGTGTATTAAAATGCGTAACATTAAGTTTAAATATTTTATTTTTACCCCAAACAGAATTGATAATTTCACTTTTCTCTTTGAATAGGTACAAAACTATCATTTTCAAAATCTAATTCTGAAAAAAGTTAAACTTCTAAAAAGTATATAAAAGCACACCTGTGGGAATGCATTTGTTTGTTTTGACTCAGGATCTAGTGTAGATTCACACAGAGCTGTTAGTGATCCTACTTCTTTGCAAAATTTTGGTATTCCGTTCATCATGGATTTTTTTAACTTTGGTTTTCTTTTTTTAAACGTTGCACCGAAATATGATTGATGCTGATTACTGAGTTTTTTGGCGTCCCCTTAAATTCTATGCCTGAGGTAAGTGCCTCACCCACCTCTTTTAGTCTCAGACCTAAAGCACTTAACATTGTTATTCATTTAACCTTTCATATGCCCAAGAGGTAGGCCTTATTATCATCCTATTTGCAGGTGATGAAGCTGACTCATAGGGCACTTTTCACCCCCCTCCCCTATCTCCTGGGCGTCCTGGGAGTGTGCCCCAGGGCCCTCTCTTGTCCCCAGGGAATGGTCTGCCTACAGGGTGCAGGGGGCTGCCCTGTCATTATCCCTGGCAGCCCTCCACCACTGGGGCAGGGGTGGGCCTCCTCCACCTCCCCTTCCTTGCTAGACGGGATGGTACTGGCACTGAGGCTTACTTCCTGGAGGGCCTGGCAGGACTGGCCCAGCTGTCCCCAGGAGGGACCCGCTCCTTGACGGTTTCCATATTGGGCTCCCTCTCCTCCGTGTCTTTGCCTCCTACATCCCAACCAGTGCTTCTGGGATCACTTTCCAGAAAAGCTCTCAAAACCTGTCGCAGGGTCTGTTTTGGGGGAACCAACTGGAGATGCTGATGTACAGAGATGTTGGTTAATTCAATGAGTTTACATATTTAAGATGATGGCGGGAGGGGGGGGGAACCAGGAATTCACACCAATGGAGCTGGCCTCTAGAATTTGTCTTCTTACCCACACTCCACCAACAGTTTGGTGAACTCTGGCCTGGTGGGCCAAATTTGGCTTACTGCCTTTTTCTTGTCTGGCCATGAGCTATGATTTTTACCTTTTACAATAATTAAAAAATAATAATAAAAAGAAAAATTATATTTTTGACAAGGGAAAATAATATGAAATTGAAATGTCAGTCTATAAATAAAGTTTTATTGGCACACAGCCATGCCCATTCACTTACATATTGCCTGTGTATGTTTTCCAACTAGAAAGGCAGAGCTGAAGAGTTGTGACAGAGCCTGAATAGCTTGCAAAGCTAAAAATACTTAAAAGCCTTTACAGAACAAGTTTGCTGAGCCCTGCTCTACTGCCTTTCTATTCTAGCTTTGCAGCTTATCAGTTGGGTGGCCTTAGGTAAGTTCCTTTACTTTTCTGAGTCTCAGATTTTGTAAATATAAAATGAGATAAATAATTGCTCCCTTGCAGCACTTGTGAAGATTTAACATTTGAGGAAATATTTGCAAAGCTCCTAGCACACAGTTCACTTCATGCAAACATAATTTCCATTTCTACCAAAAAAAATTTTATGAAAATATTGTTATCTAAGTTGTCCTTTAGACTATGAAGGCCCTATTTGGTTAACCAGCAGATTTTTTCTGGTGGGTTGGTCTGGAATAGTGTTTACATTCTACAGTTAATGGTGGGCCTAATTGCCTGTTAGCTGCAGAGTCCTTTAAAGTTGGGCAAGACACAGGAAAGCAGAGAAAACAAATGCGTAAAAGCAAAGCAGCATGGAAAATGTCAGAGGTAGTATGTGAGAAAGTGGAGTCAATATTCAAAATGCACGCATGCCTCAATTTTTCTTTGTTATTGTGTCACTGTTTTGAAAAGTCTGAATTATGCTTGCAAAAACTTAACGTATGCATACATATGTATGAAAGTATACAACTTAGCAAGGATGAGACAGGCACACACAAGAGTAGGTTTTTCTTAGAATCAGAAGCAAGTAGTAAAATTCACTTCCTCATACAAGTGGAGCAGTAGGTCACTGCAGCAGACCCTTCTCAGGGACATATAAACAGATGGCTGGGAAACTTAAAGGACGTTCTGCTTTTCTCTTACATCCATCTCCCTTCCACATCCCTACAGTCCAGGCTGCCCGCATCTCTTTCCTGGCTTATGGCTTCCCAATCTGGCCTCCCTCCTCTCCAGTGGTTTTCAAATGGCTGATTTTGCTTCCCAGGGTTTTTTTTTTTTTTTTTTAATGATCAAGAGGATGCTACTGATATCCAGTGGACACAGGTCAGGGATGGCGATAAAATCTTACAATGCAGAGCACAGCCCCTCACCCCCAACAAAGAATTCTCTAGACCAAAACGTCAGTAGTGCCCAGGTCCCTCTTCTAGTCATTCCCCCACAATGGGTTTTCAATTCAGCAGCCAGAGTGATTTCTACTTTCTAAAATGTAAATCTGGGGAGTGCCCTGGTGGTCTAGTGGTTAGGACTCAGTGCTTTCACTGCTGTGGCCTGGGTTCAGTCCCTGGTTGAGGAACTAAGATCCCAGAAGCTACTCAGCTTGGCCCAAGAAAAGTACATGTGATCATGTCACTTCCTTCCTTAAGAGCCTTTATTGTATTCTCACTGCTTGCAGGGTAAGACCTGAATACTTATTCATGATTACAAACCTCCCTCGCCTGTTTTTGCCCCTCATCTGTTTTCCCGTCCCACTTTTATTTTGTATATGCACCTTGTCCTTGCTCCCTTACAGACGTTTCATAAGCTGTTTCCAAAAGCTGAGTCAGTTCTCCACAACCCTCTTCACCTTTTCCTGGCTGATTTCTATGCATTTGAGTGGTGTCAAATATCAACTTACAGGTTAGCTACCCTGGATGGCAGCTACCATCTCTCCAACATGATCCTTACTCCCTTTCATTGTAACTGCCTGATCAATTATCTGCATTTCTATTTAGACTCACTGCTCTCCCAGGGCGGGGACTGTGTCTGTGTGTCTCACTATTACACGTGCCACGTCTGGCACACAGCAGACTCTCAGTAAATACTGACTGATGGACGGAGTGCTTGTGCCAGTTTGTTTATATGAAACAGTCTATTTAGAATGTTGTTGAGATATTTCCAAGTGTAGTTCTGATAATTTATATTTTGGGATTGTGATAATACTGATGTGCCATGTGATTATACCAACTGAAAAATAAGAAAAGGAAGTAGAAATCCAAAAGGGTGGAATTTGAGCAATGTAAATTGATAGGCTATTCTAGGTACTTTGGAGAGGAGGGAGGAATATTGGTTAATTTAATAAGTTTCAAAAATAAATTCATTTTAAAAATCACTAAATAATGGCTCAAGTTGTTGTCAAGATCTATGGAGGGTCTACGATTTTACTTTGCTTGCGGGCTGATAAGTTAGCCTGCCACAGTTTCATGGATGCTGGCAGAAGCCATAGGACTCGGGTCAGATACAAAAGATTTTGTTACTTACAGCACAGCTGGAGGCATGAGCTTCCTCGTGTCTGTCCCCCTTGCTTGCGAGCCCCATGTAGGTATTGTGGAGTGGCCTCAGTAGAATTAGCACATACTGCAGGTTTATGCTGCAGCTGAGGATCCCCATGTTTAAGAAACTTCCAATATTATACAGGGCCCATTGGCATATCTTCCCAAACTTTGCCTTAAAGTGAGGGCATTACCTTTTTATTCCCCAGATAAGGAACAAATCCGTTTTCTGCCCTGGAGGAAGACACTACTTCTATTTTTCAAGGCTATATGCTACACAAACTTCCTTGAGCAGACAGTCAGGGACAAAACCTGTCACAAGACGCTGAAACACCATGGAGATTCACCACCTCCACCTGAGAGTCACCATGCTGCACTGATCTGTTGATGCTTTTAGAATAAGCTTCGGAGTCAACTTTTTTTTTTACCCTTTGAAATTTGAGGTAACATTTCCTTGTATATTCATTTACATGCAAGATAGATGGGGTGAGAGAAAATGTAGAAACATGCCTGGGTATTTTCTGTATTAAATTATTCTTGTACATGGATAGATAGAACTCCCTGGCAAACATTCACAGATGCATTTCTCTGGGAGTGGCACCAGCCACCAAACCATCATGCCTTGTTGATTCCATCTTCCAAAGCTCTCTTGAATTCACCCATTTCTCTTCACCTCCATTGCTGTCATCTGGTTTCAGGCTGCTGTTTTCTCTCTTGGGGTTATAGCAATGGCTTCCTAAGTGGTTCTTTCCGTCTGCTCCAGCCACTGCTTAGCTAGTCTCTCAAAGCCTAGTTTTCTGATCTCTAAAGTAGGAATAGCAACATTCCTACCCCACAGAATTTTTTGAGAATTACATGGAATAAGGCAAGTCAGCCTGACAAGTACTGAGGCTCAACTAATGTTAGCTCTCATGATTTACTACTTCTATATGCACAGGCCCTGAATTCATATTCTCTAACTTTGATTTCTTACAACCATCATGTACTCTGAGGCAAAAAATCTTCAAAGTGAAATCACTCCTTATGAATGGAATCAAGTAAGGCCAAAGCATTTCCGGCTGAGAGCTGCTATGCAAGGAGAAGGGGTTTGAAATTGGGAGAAAGGATAAAATAGATCAGTTGATGCTTGCCCTTTGAGGAAATACAATTTGAACTATGTTCCTGTTGTAAGGCAACTCCATCTAGCCATCTAGCTGGGAATGTACATTTGCTAAGCACATCAGAATTCTAAAAAAATGATTTGAAAGCTTTTCTCTGTCCTGTGATTAATTGAACATGTTTGGGCCAATACAGGAGGAATGAAATGACAACATCACTATATGCATGTGAGACAAAATATGCGATTAAAAATATTTATTATGCTGATGTGGAAAAGAATAATATGTTAAACAGATAAGCATGTAATAATGCATATTCTCCCCATAAAATTTAATTTATCCCTTGGGCTGGGCATAAACTTTCCTGTTGAACAACTTGCTTTCCAACTATAGATTGCTGAGCTAAACTGCTTAGTTTTACAGCAAATTGATCACTACTGTAATATTTCAGGAGCAAAATGATCCTTACCAGTCAGTTTGATTTCAAAGGCCAAAATTTATAGTTTTGTTCCTGATTTAGTGATAAGATTTTTTAACATATTGAGCATTTTATCACCCTCTATCAGGACACAGAGTTGAACTTACAAATGAAAAAAAAAAAAAGCTAACAAAAGAGGAACCATAAATAATATACTACAGAATGACAGAAGAGTTTAATATTCCCTTTGGACCAGTGGGAAATTACTCAGATTTCTGTCCTTGTAAACATATGTCCTGGTCTCTATGGAAGATGTGTTATACAATCTTTATGCTCCTGAAAAAGTAGTCATAGACAAAGCTGAAACTCCAAACCACAAGGACTTTGCTAAAGCATAAAGGAAAGTTTATTATGTGTATGCTCCCCCATGTCTCTGTTCAACTTTATTCAAGGCAGATAAAATGTAGTTATTGGACGCTTTGATATGTTGAAAATAGGTGCAGACATTTAATGATGGGAAAGTTCATGACTCAGTAAAGATTGCTCCCTAGCTGGTAGCTTAGGACAGAAAACTATAAAATCAAATTATGATAATCACTGGAGTCAGGAGAAAAAAGTAGGCCCACTGAGCTCTATTTACTGAATTTTTGACTTCATTATATCCCACCTATTTTTCAAGCACAAGGAACAGATTTTTGATAATCTCAGTAGATTTGCAAAGTAAACTATTTTGTGATTACTATGTGAATTTTTGGGGGAGACAAGTTTGTAAGGGAAGGGACTGGGGCTAAATGAAACATAAAATCATAAAGAATAAAAACAACCTGCTTGCACCACAATCTACTCACATGTATCTGGAATTTACCTTTTGAAGAGTTGGTTTGACATTAAAGCAGTGAAAAGAGATATGGTTGTCTTGGTTTTTACCACTAAAAATCATTTTTTCCCAAACAACATTTCCATCACATAGCAGTGTCTACCTGTCTTGACATAAGAGTTAAACCATTGATCTGAGGCTTAAATAGGATTTTGAGCTGCAATGGTCTATTTTATCACATGTTACTTATGTGTTGAGTCAGCAAGGCCAAATACACTTCTAGTAGACATCAAATCTGGACAGCTGGGGTCTGCAAGTTCTTTATTTTTTAGCCTTCACTCAGATCTGTGTTTCGGAGGGAAGGGTCAACATTTTCTACCTGTGACATTAAGAATATCTATGCCTTGGACAGTGCCCTTGACTGAAAAATCTTGTTGATGATTTTATACGGAATATCAGCCCTTGGTCTGTCAAATCACACAGCTGCTGGCACTAATAGGATGCCTTCCTTTTGGTATGCTTGTTAATATTTATAGAGTTCTTACTACGTGCTTCATTGCTTTTTGTTTGTTTGCTAAACATTATTTTTTTCTTTTAACCATTCTGTAGCAGTAAGGTATTGCTATACAAGTTCAGTGATATATACATAAGCATTTGTTATTCCTGCTTGAGGGTGACCAGTTAAGTGGCCTTTGTCTGGATTAGTCCCATATCTGGGTGTCAATTAGGGCCACGGGGTGACAGATGACGTGTCTCTGCTCCATGTCTTGCATCCTCTGGCAGGCAGGCAAGTCCTCATGATGGTGTCAGAAGGCCAACCAGGATACATAAGACTCTTGAAACCTAGACTCAAACTGCCATCATTTCCAACACATTCTATCAGACAAGGAAGTCCAAGGTCAACCCAGATATAAAGGATTCTTCTTCTTTACTGAGAAACACTGTAAAGTGATCTGGCAAAGGGTGTACAGAGATGAAGAAGAACTGGGGCCTGTAACTGAGACTGTCTTCAGTTCAGTCCCTCAGTCGTGTCTGACTCTTTGCGACCTCATGGACTGCAGCACGTCAGGCTTCCCTGTCCATCACCAACTCTCAGTGCTTGCTCAAACGCATGTCCATTGAGTTGGTGATGCCATCCAATCATCTCACCCTCTGGTGTCCCCTTCTCCTCCAGCCTTCAATCTTGCCCAGAATCAGGGTCTTTTCAAATGAGTCAATTCTTCACATCAGATGGTCAAAGTATTGAACCTTCAGCTTCAGCATCAGTCCTTCCAGTGAATATTCAGGACTGATTTCCTTTAGGATAGACTGGTTGGATTTTCTTGCAGTCCAAGGGACTCTCAAGAGTCTTCTCCAACACAGTTCAAAAGCATCAATTCTTTGATGCTTAGCTTTCTTTATGGTCCAACTCTCACATCCATATGTGACTACTGGAAAAACCATAGCTTTGACTAGATGGACCTTTGTTGGCAAAGTAACGTAGCTTTTTAATAAGCTGTCTAGGTTGGTCATAGCATTTCTTCCAAGGAGCAAGCGTCTTTTAATTTCATGGCTGCAGTCACCATCTGCAGTGAGTTTTGAGCCCAAGAAAACAAAGTCTGTCACTGTTTCCATTTTTTATTTTTTTATTTTAATTTTTTAAATTTTAAAATATTTAATTCTTACATGCTTTCCCAAACATGAACCCCCCTCCCACCTCCCCTCCCCATAACATCTCTCTGGGTCATCCCCATGCACCAGCCCCAAGCATGCTGTTTCCTGCGTCAGACACAGACTGGCGATTTGATTCTTACATGATAGTATACATGTTAGAATGCCATTCTCCCATTGTTTTCCTATCTATTTGCCATGAAGTGATGGGAACAGATGCCATGATCTTAGTTTTTTGAATGTTGAGTTTTAAGCCAGCTTTTTCATTCGCCTCTTTTACTTTCATCAAGAAGCACTTTAGTTCCTCTTCGGTTTCTGCCGTAAGGGTGGTGTTATCTGTGCATCTGAGGTTATTGATATTTCTCCTGGCAATCTTGATTCCAGCTTGTGCTTCACCGAGCCCGGAATTTTGCATGATGTACTCTACATATAAGGTAAATAAGCAGGGTGACAATATACAGCCCTGATATACTCCTTTCCCAATGTGGAACCAGTCTGTTGTTCCATGTCTGGTTCTGTTTCTTCTTGATCTGCATACAGATTTCTCAGGAGGCAGGAAAGGTGGTCTGGTGTTCCCATCTCTTGAAGAATTTTCCACAGTGTGTTGTGATCCACACAGTCAAAAGTTTTGGTGTAGTCAATAAAGTAGAAGATGTTTTTCTGGAACTCTCTTGCTTTTTCTATGATCCAACGGATGTTGGCAATTTGATCTCTGGTTCCTCTGCCTTTTCTAAATCCAGCTTGAACATCTGGAAGTTCTCAGTGCATGTACTGTTGAAGACTTGCTTGGAGAATTTTGAACATTAGGTTGCTAGTGTGTGTGAAGAATGTAATTGTGTGGTAGTTTGAACATTCTTTGGCATTTTTTTTCTTTGGGATTGGAATGAAAACTGACTTTTTCCAGTCCTCTGGCCACTCCTGAGTTTTCCCAATTTGCTGGCATATTGAGTGCAGCACTTTGAGACTATCATATAGCTCATTAATCCTGACCATCATGCTATGAGTTTAGGTACTGTTATTATTCCCATTTTGCAGCAGAGGAAATTAGTGCTTAGGATGTTTAATTAATGTTGTAAACAGAAAAAAATCTCCAGCTGGAAATTGAGAGAGAATCTGGGCGCTTGTTTCTGCACTAGGGAATTTGGTTGTAACAAACAGAAAACCTGTAGCTTGTCAATTTTAGTTTTTGAAAATCTCACATCACCATGGTAGAGTATCAATTTTAGTTTGCAAAGTGAAATGCACAATGGAACTGTATTCTCTGGATTTCGACCTAATTGTTAACTTGGAGCTCCTATTCTGCTGAATTGTTAAACCAAGTTCTTTTTGCAGATTACCTTCTGTCCTGGACATTTGTTATTGTTTCTGGCTGCTGAATGCCTGAGTTCTCTTCTCAAGTCTGAGGAACCCTCATGTTTACAAAGCTGAGCTTGCCTCCCACTTCTGATGAGGGAAAGCACTAGATAAGTGCTTCCCCAGCCTCCTTGCAGGTTCCAAATTTTGTTGAGAAGCTTGTGAAAGGAAAGACTGCACAGGATCCATTCTGACTGTAGTAAAAGCAGTGCTCATATCTAAGTAGAGGTAGAAGCTGTTCTGACATCAATGTCTGATGTCCAGCACGGCTTAAACTACAGTGTCTGTGCCCAGTGCTGGCCGTAGGAGGGGTCATCTTGGGACCAGCCTCACAGTTCAGTTTTAGGCTATTCTGACTGCAAATGTATGAGGTCAGTAGCTCAATCACGTCTGATTCTTTTCGACCCCATGGACTGTCGTCCATCAAGCTCCTCTATCCGTGGGATTTCCCTGGCAAGAATACTGTAATGGGTTGCCATTTCCTTTTCCAAGGGATCTTCCCAACCCAGGGATCGAAGCTGCATCTCCGGCGGCTCCTGCATTAACTGGCAGTTTTGTTTTTTTTTTTTTAACCACTAACCCACCTTGGAGGCCCTTCAGAACTTCTGAGAGATTCTGTGAGCTACAATGGTTGTGTTAGTTGTACAGTTGTGTCCGACTCTTTGCAACCCCATGTACTGTAGCCCACCAGGCTTCTTTGTCCATGGGATTTTCCCAAGAATCCTGGAGAGGGTTGCCATTTCCTCCTCCAGGGAATATTCCCAACCCAGGAATTGAACCTGCATCACCTGCCTAGCAGGTGGGTTCTTTACCACTGAGCCACCAGGGAAGCCCATTTTGTATTGGGGTATAGCCAATTAACAACACTGTAATAGTCTCAGGTGAACAGCTAAAGGATTCAGCCACACTTAAGCATGCATCTATTCTCCAAATTCCCCTCCCATCTAGGCTGCCACATAACACTGAGCAGAGTTCCCTGTGCTACATGTAGGCCCTTGCTGGTTATCGATTCTAAATACAGCAGTTTAAATGTCCATCCCACTTGCTGCCTCTCTAGTGGGCTATAGGAAGTGAGGTATAGGCCGCCCACCTCTGTGAGACCACACACCATCCTTCTCTCTTTTGCTTAAATTCATCTTCTCTAGCCTGGAAGGAGACTCCTCCTATTCTGGAGAAACGCCCTTTCCTACATATTTCAACCAATATATTAATACTTTCGGTCTGTTTTCTTCTTTTTTTTTTTTCTTTTAGTAGAAAAATTGGTTTGTTTTCAAACCTCCTCTCTATTTTAAAAGTCACATTTGTTAACTGCAGGATTTTGAGAAAAGGGAGCCTGAAAACCTCGAGGGCAATATGTGTTCTGTCCTGAGCTGTCGACTGCAGATCCGATGATCTGATTAAAAGTGAGGAAGCGAGCGAGGCAACGCAGGGAGAAAATTCTCCTTTTCCAGAGGGTGACATCTTACAGGGTGTATGTCGGGACCGCTGACAGAACTGGCCCACTATTTTGACCTCACGCCCTGACATTTATGCCTCCTCCTGTTCCACAGAACCTATGCTCCTGCTGAACCAAACTGTCACGGACAAAACCCATTCACAGTTCCCAGGAAATAAAAAAAGAATCCGGATCATAAAGTCTTACCTTTTTCGTCATCCCTTTGTGCTTCCTCTGGTGTCACTGGCTCACAGGCGGCTGCACGCAGAGGCCGTGAACCCGGCCACTGAGACCAGAGTTCCCGCCTCAAAATGGCGGCCCCGGCCCCTCAGCCTGGGGCCGTGCGCAGAGGCGCGGCGCTCGGTGCTCCACCCAAGATGGCGGCGGGCCTGGGCGCTGAGGCGCTGCGCCTGCGCCGTGAGCTGCACCCGTGAGCCGCGTAGCCAGCCCGCCAGAACTCCGCCTGCTCCCGCGCGCTGGCGAGACGTCATAGAGCAGCCCGGCCGCTGCCTCTCCTGCGGGAGGCCCACTGCCCGTCTCTATGGCGGGAACTCCAGCCCCTCCATGCCTTGATCAGACCACGAGGCTTTCCTCTGCATCTTGACTGAGCTTGTCTCCTTCCATCGTCCCGAGTGTCGCAGGGCAGGAGGACACTTGAGGTAGAACTGACTCCGGAGGGTCGTTAACAAAAGCAGATAACATGTCTCCAGTATCTCTGCTGCCATATTTCTCTGCACAGACAGTTGTTTTCTCTGTCTGATGTGCCTCTTGTTTACTGGTTCTTAGAGACAAAATCCTAACTGCCCTTAAGAAGAAAAGGAAGAATGTGTCTTGCAGTGGAGAGGTTGGCTCCCCACTTCCACGGCAGGGAGCACAGGTTCCATCCCTCGTGAGCGAGCTAAGATCCCACAAGCCAAAAAGAAAAAGAGATGGCGATGGTGCGGGAATACCTATCAGGAACTATGTAATGTTTTAGTGTCTTTGTGTGCTGATATATTGTAACGACTTATTTTGGAATTCACTTTGAAATATATAGAAGCATCAAATAGCTTTGTTGTGTAACTGGAACTGATAGAGTTATCAAAACAAACTCAGAAAAAGAGATCTTTTCTCTCTCAGGAAGGGTTGAAGGGAGGAGGAATTGGATGAAGATAGTTGAAAAGTACCGACTTTCAATTGTAAGATAAGTACTAGGGATGTTTGCCAACAAAGGTCCGTCTAGTCAAGGCTATGGTTTTTCCAGTGGTCTTGTATGGATGTGAGAGTTGGACTGTGAAGAAGGCCGAGCGCCAAAGAATTGATGCTTTTGAACTGTGGTGTTGGAGAAGACTCTTGAGAGTCCCTTGGACTGCAAGGAGATCCAACCAGTCCATCCTAAAGGAGATCAGTCCTGGGTGTTCTTTGGAGGGACTGATACTGAGGCTGAAACTCCAATATGTCGGCCACCTGACTCGAAGAGTTGATTCGTTGGAAAAGTCCCTGATGCCTGGAGGGATTGGGGGCAGGAGAAGGGGATGACAGAAGATGAGATGGCTGGATGGCATCACCGACTTGATGGACATGAGTTTGAGTAAACTCCAGGAGTTGGTGATGGACAGGGAGGCATGGTGTGCTGTGATTCATGGGGTCACAAAGAGTCGGACATGACTGAGCGACTGAACTGAACTGAACTAAGGGACATTCAACACTGATAAGTATAATTAACGCTCCTCTGTGTTTTATGTGAAAGTTGAAAGTAAATCTTGAGTTCTCAAAATATGGAAAAACTATATTTTTATTTTTTTCATTTTGTATCTGTATGAGATGATGGATGTCATTAAACTTACTGTGGTCATCATTTCTTACTTGTAAGTCAGTCAATATGCTTTACACCCTAAACTTGTACAGTGCTGGGATATGTCAATTATATCTCAATAAACATGGAAGGAAAAAAAGAAACAAAAAGAGGGAATCCCCATTGGCAGATATAGCTACTATTTGAATAAATGTTTTGAAAAATAGTTTGTCCATTTAGGGGAATTTCTATGGTCAGAATCCTTATTTTATGGGGGCTTATGTTTTGATGGAATAATTTATTGAAAACTTGAGATTCTGAAACTCTGCAGTATCATCATACTATTCTTCAAGGAGACGATGCATTTCCTAAGGCCTTTCTTCCTTGGATCTCTGGGTTCTGATTAACCTCACTTGTTCACTGGTTTAGTAACAGGAATGGGTGCTTCCCAGGTGGCACTAGTGGTAAAGAACCCGCCTGCCAATGCAGGAGACGCAAGAGATGTGCGTTTGATCCCTGGGTCGGGAAGGTCTCTTGGAGGAGGACATGGCAACCCACTCCAGTATTCTTGCCCGGAGAATCCCCATGGACAGAGGAGCTTGGTGGGCTACAGTTATCAGGGTTGCAAAGAGTCGGACATGACAGAAGCAAATTAGCACGCATGCATGGGTACAGAGGAGAAATTTTCAAGTGCCCAGAAATAAACGGAATGATAATATTAATGTCATTTAAAATTTAAGTGGGCTAGAAATTACCTATGGGGATTTTGTCCTCTTATACTCTCTCTCTTCTCTTTCTTTTATCTTGAAATGGTAGTTTTCAAGGGTGTCTTCATTCTTTCAAGGACGTTTATTGAGAATTTACCATGTGTAAGACATTATGCTAAGCAGTGGCTTTATGTATATAATAGAACATTAAACAGGTTAGGAATAATGGGGTGTAAACATAAAGCAATTTTATTTTATCTCCCTCTATCACTTAAAACTTTATTGAGCTGGGAGGGGTTTTCCTCTGCTCTGAGAAGATTTTTCTTGATCATAGAAACTTCTGCAGTTGCTCTAGGTTAGTAAACACAGTTTTAGTTTCGAAATTAGAAATTTTTTTACTGCAAAAGAATCTGTTTAATTGTATCTTTTAAAATTTTTTATTGAAATATAGTTGATTTACAATGTGTTAGTTTCTGCTGTACAGCAAAATGAATCAGTTATGCATATACCCACTCTATTTTTTTTTTTTTTGAAAGACTCTTTTGCCATATAGGCCGTTCAGAGTACTGAGAAGAGTTACCCGTGCTATCCTGGAGGAGGGCATGGCAACCCACTGCAGTTTTCTTGCCTGGAAAGTCCTGTGGACAGAGGAGCCTGGTGGGCTACAGCCCATAGGGTCGTAAAGAGTCAGTCACGACTGAAGTGACTTAGCATGCATGCATGCACCTGTGCTATACAGCAGGTTCTTATTAGTTTTCTATTTTAGCTATATTAATAACAGTTATGAATGATATGTCAATATGTCAATCCCAATTTCCCAATTTATCCCCCCCCCAACCTTATCCCCTGGTGACCGTGAGTTTGTTTTCTCCATCCATTACTCTGCTTCCATTTTGCAATTAAGTTCATTTGTACCCCTGTTTTTTTTTTAAATTTTATTTTTACTTTATTTTACTTTACAATATTGTATTGGTTTTGCCATACATTGACATGAATCCACCACGGGTGTACATGCGTTCCCAAACATGAACCCCCCTCCCACCTCCCCTCCCCATAACATCTCTCTGGGTCATCCCCGTGCACCAGCCCCAAGCATGCTGTATCCTGCGTCGGACATAGACTGGCGATTCGATTCTTACATGATAGTATACATGTTACAATGCCATTCTCCCAAATCATCCCACCCTCTCCCTCTCCCTCTGAGTCCAAAAGTCCGTTATATGCATCTGTGTCTTTTTTGCTGTCTTGCATACAGGGTCATCATTGCCATCTTTCTAAATTCCATATATATGTGTTAGTATACTGTATTGGCGTTTCTCCTTCTGGCTTACTTCACTCTGTATAATCGGCTCCAGTTTCATCCATCTCATCAGAACTGATTCAAATGTATTCTTTTTAACGGCTGAGTAATACTCCATTGTGTATATGTATCACAGCTTTCTTATCCATTCATCTGCTGATGGACATCTAGGTTGTTTCCATGTCCTGGCTATTATAAACAGTGCTGCGATGAACATTGGGGTATTTGTACCCCTGTTTTTTTATATCCCACATCTAAGTGATATCATGTGATATTTGTCTTTCTGTGTATGGCTTACTTCACTCAGTATGACAATGTCTAGGACCATCTGTGTTGCTGCAGATGGTATTATTTGCCTCATATAATAAGCCAATTTCTGAACGTGGCTTAAATTAAGATCTCCTTCCCTTAGACAAGCCATCCAGGAAAGTCTACATCCAGTGAATAGGAAAGTGGTCGCCTTGCTCCTTCCTTTGCTCTGTAGTCACAAGTCTGTCCAAAGGGGCCTCTGGGCCTTCTTCTTCTTCTTCGAATCGCCAGTCTATGTCCGACGCAGGATACAGCATGCTTGGGGCTGGTGCACGGGGATGACCCAGAGAGATGTTATGGGGAGGGAGGTGGGAGGGGGGTTCATGTTTGGGAACGCATGTACACCCGTGGTGGATTCATGTCAATGTATGGCAAAACCAATACAGTATTGTAAAGTAAAATAAAGTAAAAATAAGAGTGGGGATGGAGCCGGGCAAGCAGGGAAGTGACTGACAGCGTTGTGAACTGCGTCCTGGTCTCTGGCCCCAGCAGATGTGTAAGCTGACTCTTTTCCCTCTGAGCACTGTCCTGCATTCTTTGGAGATTCTCCTCCCCTTGCTAGGAAATTCACACAAGAACCTTTCTGTTTTTCTTTCATAGTTTTTGCTCAGGGGCCAAGGGTTTCCCTGGCAGATGCTCTCCCTTTCTCAAGATATCCAGATCCCTCTTTGCTCAGAGGGTTTATAGGTACTTCAGATTCTTGGGTCACACTGTCTACATCAGAACATGCTCACACTTGGTCTCATGTTTTGCTCTGAGGTCCTGGAGACACAATCCTGTTGGTAATGAACCCTCCCCTGCAGCTTCAGGAAGCCAAGTTTTTGACTCCTTCTCCAGGCTGAGCCCCTCGTCTGCCCCCTCCCCTTCCTCTTTTCCTTTGATCCATGTCTGAGCCCTGTTTCTTGAGAGACAGAAGCTGCCCCTGGAAACACTCATGTAAATCATTCCATCTCAGAGTTAGTCTTGTAGCTTCTCTGGGTCTTCATTTTTGGTTTGGGAGAAAATTTTCCTTGGAATGCCAGTGCGGGAACAAAGGGTGAGGGAGCCAGGCTGAAAACAGAGTAATCATTCAAGACCTCCTCCTGCCACACAGCTTGATTAGAGGGTCATCAAAGGTTTTGCTAAGAGGTGGTGTTTTTGCTGGTACTGAAGGATAAGTTCGTCTCTGAGGTAAAGTAAAGAAAAAGGATGTTTTTGACAGAAAGGATAGGGCCCCAAAGGGAAGGTGTTTGAAAGTACATGAAACGTTCGTGGAAACAGCTGCAGCTTTAGAAAGTGTGGTTGGGAAGATCCGTAATGAAGAAGTATTTAGTGTGTCCAACAAGGGGTTTGGCATTTACCCAGCAGTCCCTAGGGATGCTTTGGGAGGTTGTAAACAGGGAGGTGATGTGTTTCTAAAAGACAGTGACACCTAGGAAAAAACCAACAAAAATTGTGTAAGAAATCTATGGAGAAAATGACAAGGCATGAATGAAGGACCAGACTCTTGAGAACCAGGCTCTTGAGAAAGAGAAATCCTGAAGCCCTGGGCTGCCCATTCCAACAGCTGTGTTATTTGTTGGTCTGATTTTCATGTCTGTGTCCTCTGTTGACTGCTTTCTCACTGGATGTGAACAGGTAAGGAACGGAAATAAAACTTATTTAAAAACTTCCTCCTCCCTTCTCTGCTCCTCTTCAGTGAGTTGTTGCAAAAGTTAAAAAGAGACAAAGCAAGACGATTTGGGCTTTAGAAGTAAGTGGGAAAAAGGAAAGTTGTCAAGAAGGGTAAGTATTTGTATGCTGCTGCTGCTGCTGCTAAATGGCTTCAGTCGTGTCCGACTCTGTGCGACCCCTGAGACGGCAGCCCACCAGGCTCCCCTGTCCCTGGGATTCTCCAGGCAAGAACACTGGAGTGAGTTGCCATTTGTATATTCACTTGTAAAAAAAATGAATGAATAAATAAACAGTACATATTGTAGAGTTAGTATACTCATGGAAACAAAAATTGGAGGAATATACACCAAACTGTAAATATTCGTATTTTGGTGTATTTTCAAGTATCATATCTGAAATATGGTATTTTTTATTGAAGTATAATTGCTTCACAATGTTACGTTAGTTTCTGCCGTGCAAGAGCGTGAGTCAGCTCTGTCCGCACGCGGCCCCTCCCTCTTGCGCCTCCCTCCTTCCCCCCTCCCACCCTCTAGGTCATCGGAGCGCTGAGCTGTCTGCTCTGCACGCGGCGGCGTACGTGTGTCAGGGCGGCTCTCGCAGCTCTCCCTTCACAGCGCTTACCCGCGACATTGCGTCACGTGCATTATCTATCTTTATACCTATCTTTTATCTCAATCTGTCTACGTTAACTCTGTGAAAGACTTTTCCTAGAAGAGTCTCTCTGATACATCGTAGGGATTCAATATGTATCTGTTGAATAAATGAGTATATACATTAGATATATATGCATATATATGATCCTTTACTTATAAACAAACAATAATTTTACTTTTGTGTAATAAGGGTTGAGTTCTCAACCTCAGAACTTTTGAAATTCTGGAAGGGCTACTTTTGTGTGACAGGCTGTTCTGTGCATTGCATGTTAAATAGCATCTCTGCTGCTGCTTGTCAGTCAGTCATGTCGACTTTGTGTGACCCCGTGGACTGTATCCCGCCAGGTTCCTCTGTCCATGGGATTCTCTAGGCAAGAATATTAGGGTGGGTTGTTGCCATGCCCTTCTCCAGGGGATCTCCCCAACCCAGGGCTTGAACCTGGGTCTCCTGCATTGCAGGCAGAGTCTTTACCAGCGGAGCCACCAGGGAAGCCCCTAATAGCGTCCCTGGTCTCTATTAATTAGATGCCACTAACTCCTCCTCCCTGCCTGCAGCCAGTGGTGGCAATCAAAGATATCTCCAGATGTTGCTCAATGTCCTTCCGGGGTCAAAACCTTCCCCCTTTCCCTCACTGAGAACCACTGAGATGGGAGAAACCCAGAGTCAGGTACCTCTTTATTGTTTTAAAAATGCGTAGTGCATCATGCGGTAAATGGCAAATTTCGATCTACTGCTGTGCTGTTAGAGGGGAATGAGCTGAAAACTCTGTTATGGATTCTCATACTTTAATGAGAGTTACTCAGGTCTCAGCACCTCTCTACATTTTGGTTTTCTTGTTTAGTATAAATGCAATCCAATTTAATCTGCATATAAACACATCCACTGCATATTAAAATCAACATATTATAAGCATCAAGCTGAATGCTTTCTTGAAGGAGCAAACTAAAAAAATTCATACATATTAATATCACAGATAAGCCAATTATTATATGAAGTAGTAAATAAAAAAACAATATGATTAATCTAAAACTGGGAGCTTCATAAAACAAAATATATGATATTAAGATTAGACGGCTTTAGCGACAATATTATGAATCCTTGCATTTTACATGTAATTTGTTTAAAATTAATTTCCCAGTGTGCCATCTTATTTTTGTTTCACCTAGACCTACACTAATACGTTTTATGAAACATTGATATTACTTAAAATCACAGCGTGGAGAAGATGCCATTTCTCTACTCTTAATTGAGGCAGAACACATGGGTTAGCTTCACAGTTCACCAGACCCCGAGGACCTGCAGGTATGCTGGAATTTTTGATTATCTGCTGGAAGGGAGCAGTGATGCGGTTCACCTGGTTTATGAAACAATCAGCATTATTGTTTACATAGCAACAACAACAATCTTTATAATAAGGAACACAGTTTTTGAGCACTTACTGTGTGCGAAGGCCTCAGCATTATGACTCTGTGTGTGTGTGTGTGTGTGTGTGTGTGTGTGTGTGTGCTCATTTGCTCAGTTGTGTCTGACTCTTTGTGACCCCATGGATGGTAGCCAGTAGACTCCTCCATCCATGGGATTTCCCAGGCAAGAGTACTGGAGTGGGTTGCCATTTCCTTCTCCAGGGGATCTTCCCAGCCCAGGGATCAAACCCTGGTCTCCAGGCAGATTCTTTATCACTGCGCCACCTGGGAAGTCCCTGATGTAACTCTTTGAGGGCAGGGTCAAGGTTTTTTCATCCTTGTCTCCTCCAGAATGCAGGATGCATTGCTGGTACTTCAAAAAATAAGAAGAAATAGCATTCAGCTTTACCTCGGTCTTGCCCCTGGACTTCCCAGGCTGCGTCCTGTGCTTTCCTGTCCATTCTCTCCAGCCAAAGACCATCATGTTTGAGCCACAACCCTATGTATCTCATGCCTTCTTACAGTTGAAGGTCCTTTACAACCTTCACCTCCTCAGTGAAAACTACTTCTGAGCATCCTCTGGGCACTCAGTGTAGCAGTTTAACAGTTTTCTCTTTTTAACCTTTGAAACATCTTATTATATTTGTAGCCTTTTTGCAACCCACCATTAAGTTTCTGTACTGATCTATATTTTAAGAGCCTCATCTGGTGCTTGGAACATACTAGACAGGTAATATACGCTAGCTGTTCTTATTACACGCTTGTATTGTATATGGGTGTCAGGGGGGCATGCATTCAGGTCCCTACAGGGTCCGTCCAAATCCTAGCAATGGGCTTCAAGCAAGTCACAACTTCTTTGAGCCTCAGTTTCCTCATCTGTGAAACCGGATCATAGCAACACCTACTCCATAGAGTAGATGTACAGATTAAATGCACTTAAAATATGTGAAGGGCTTAGAAAATTGCCTGACACATTGAGTTGTTAGCTGTTATTTTTATAGAAGTGTTAGCTGTTATTTTTATAGGGACCTATTAATGAAGTGAATCAAGCTGAAATTGAGAAATTTCTTTTCCTTGAAGCACGTGAATTGCCTGATCTGGCTTAATTTCCCCAGTTTTAAAAGAGATGCGGATATAAGGGATATTGCTCATTATTTCTTAAGTTCACTATAAGGCAGCAGTGGTGCCAGTGTGACGATAAATGAATGGTAGCTGAGACTCAGCCTCTGTGCAGAAGACACTAGGGAGCGGCAGGGACCGGGAAGAAATGGAGGCCCTCATGCTGTCGGAGGGCAGCCACTGCTCAGCTCAACTGTTGTGCTGTGGGGTGCAGGCCTTATCAGATTGTCAGGTTTTAAAGAGAAGCCCAAACTGAAATTTTATAGGAAGTCTCTACAGTTTTAAATGTTGGCAGCTAAATAAATAAAATATAATATTTTCTGCAGCTTCCCTGGTGGCTCAGTGGTAAAGCATCTGCCTGTCAATGCAGGAGACCCAGGTTTGATATCTGGGTCAGGAAGATTCCCCTGGAGATGGAAATGGCAACCCACTGCAATATTCTTGCCTGGGAAACCCCATGGACGGAGGAGCCCAGTGGGCTACAGTCCGTGGGGTCACAAAACAGTTAACACGACTTAGCAACTAAACACACACACACACACACACACACACACACACACACACACAATTCTCTGCAGTGTGACCAGAATGTAAAAAACCCTGCATCTCTAACCCAGTTTGGTCCCTAGGCCACCAGTTTGCAAGCTCTGTTTCATCTGACAACTTCCTCTAGGGTTTGAATGTGACCTGCCCACAGAAGATACGCAAATAGATGTGAGTGAAATCACAGTTTGGTCAAAGAACTCTGGAGCATTTTCCATACATAAAATTCAGCTTATGATTTTTCTTTTAATAATCCAAAGGCTGTTTCCCATTGTTGCTCTGTTTTTTTCTTTTTCTTTTTTGTCATTGTGTGCACATTGGTAACATGCCCTGAATGCAGAAAAGCCATAAACTAGGTCATTTCCTCGGACAGGGAAATTCTCTGAAGCAAAAGCAGCAAAGAAATCCATCATTTTCCTACTGCAGAAGTATATACTTTCTCTCCAAAACCTACACAGAATTTGACACAATAAAAAACCACATCTGACCAAAATGCTAAATTCATGCAGTTTAATATTTTTAATCACCTTAAGCCGAATCCTAAATTGGTTTTCCTGCAAGAACACAAATCAACTGTTTAGCTTCCCTTAAGAAAATGCTGACCTCTACAAGAAACAGTTATTTGTTTTTATATTTTTTTCTCCTTCCCTTCTGGATGTGTGTGTGTGTGTGTGTGTGTGTGTGTGTGTGTGTGTGTGTGTGTGTATTTTATAGAATTTAATAAAGGGTGAAGTAACAAATGAGGAGATAAAAATATTCCTAACACTCCAGGGCAACTGTGGGTATGTAAACAGATATTGTAGCCAGTCCCTCAAGTCGCATCAGTATTTGACTTTATAATTCGAGCTCTGTTTATTACTAAATTTAACTTGTATCTGTGTGTCTCTCCCTGAATTCAAGTAAATCGCAGCCTGAGACTATAACACGCCAAATTATCCATTTCATCGGCGAGTCTGTCGATTTATGTATCTGTCGGTGCATTGATCTCTTTTAACACGGTCTTTCAAGGAAGACATTTCTATATCTTTGTTTCTTATTCCTCCTTGTTTACGGAGAGCTGGTCCTCCCCTCTCTTTCAAATTGCCCTCTCTTCTCATCTACAAATGTTCATGGTACAGATATTTTTTTATTATTCCCTCTAAACTTTCCTGTTCTCATCTCGTCTTTTATGATCTCAACTGTGCCAGAAGAAACTGGCCGCAGAGGCTGCCGGTTAGCCTTCGTCAGCCCGGGTCTTAGCCTCTGCTGAGACCGTTTCGTGCGCGCTGCTCGTCCTCGCGTGGAGATGCACCATCGCGGAAGGAAGAGCCGTAGATGGACCCTGATGAGCGGCTGACGAGCTTCCTGTTGTGAGTGTGTGGTGGCAGGGCGGTGGGGGGCGGGCAGCTAGGGCAGGAAAGAGGACCCAGTCCTGAGCACTTAGCCGACTGACCAGGTCCTTTTTCAGCTCTTCACCAAGATATCAGCGGTTCTGAAATGCTTTCCTGCATAATGTTGGCGACCTGTATGGGTGAGTGGGAGTGGTGGGTGGGGGGAGCACGGTGACAGAAATAACCCACCTTTTTCTGCCCCTGGATTCCATCTGCGTGGCTCTCCACTGTCAAGTGGCTCCCCTCCCTGATGAATATTTCAGGATACCCTGCTAGGTGCGGTAAGTGAGACCTTGGCCCTGGGTTCAGCGTTTAAGGGGGCCCTCCAGAACTCCATTATCAACATCAATATTTTAATGGAATATTAAAAAAATCAAGATGAATGTAAAGAAATCCGTAATGAACAGAATATCGAAAATTCTCTATGAAGATAGGGCCCACACAGCTGCTGTTTCTTGATGCCCTAGGCGCCAGGATGGCTTGGCTATGCGGTGCTATTCCTGATTCTGTCTTTATTTAATGTTTTCATGTCCTTCTTGTGGAGGGCAATACTGAGAAACTGGGCCCTCACAGTGCCCAGGTGTGCTGTGTTATGTGGGAGGGCTCCCCGTGCGCCCTCTGATCGAGGGATCCCAGAGTTTCCTGGCACCCCCGTGTCTTACAGAGTTCCTGTGCCTAAAGCATCTTCAGTGCTTACTTGTATTTTCTCAGTTCTCCGTCAGACTTGGGGATGAGAGTGCAACAGGGTCGTGGTCAGAAGACAAACCCAAGAGCCCTGAAGAATGTTCTATTCAGGATCATGCCTTCTTTTGGAGACTAAGGCTTTTGTACAAAGCTAGCCTCACTGTGCTTGAATGCCTGTTCCCTTGGGATGGCTTCTCTTCCTGTTGTTCTCCAGGCTCCCTGCAGCTCTCGCCACCTGGGAATCAAGCATATCCATCGTCCTCATCATCTTCATCACTGTTGGTCCACATTTATTGAGGGCAAAGGGCACCATTTCTCACTTACTCCTCACCATAGCCCTGGCTAGTGTGCTCAGTGATTATGTGCCTTTTGCCAGTTGAGGGAGCTGAGCACCTGAGGAATAAATTCCCTGGCACCCGCTTGCTTGGAAGCAGTGGGGCTTGGGCTTAAACCCACGTCTCCCTCATTCTAGATGCTGGGCTCCTAACCTCTTGCATTTGCCCTGTAGACTTCTGTGAAGTCTCAAGAGCGAGGAGGCTTTTGTAGAACTTTATTTACTCTACGCACACAGAACACACACTCAACATTGCCAATGTTCTGGTACTCTGCCCCTGGTTAAATTTCAGTTCTTGGCCATGCTGGTGATTTTAAGGCAGAGAGACTGCCCTGAGAGAGTTCAGCCCAGTTACAGACTGAAACATCTTTCTCAGTCAGGGTTTCTGGCCGTAAGCAACAGAAACTAATTCTGGTTAACTTAGACAAAGCCTGGGTTTAGTAAGAGAATACTGGCTTCTCAGGACGCTTCCCTGGTGGCTCTGATGGGAAAGAACCTGCCTGCAGTGGTGGAGACCCGGGTTCAATCCCCAGGTCGGGAAGATCCCCTGGAGAAGGGAACGGCTACCCACTCCAGTGTTCTTGCCTGGAGAATCCCATGGACAGCGGAGCCTGGCGGGCTGCAGTCCATGAGGCAGCAAAGAGTCAGCAGAGGCTGCGAGACTAACCCTTTCCCTGTCACTGACTTCTCGCAGAAGATCACGAGAGTCAGAGACAGGTTCAGGAACCACATAACATCTGGTTCCCAAGCCCTTAGCCCTTCTGTTTAACTGCTTGCCTCTCTGTACATGTGCCTTTGTGAAATACATACCCGAAATGAGAGGGCCTCCAGGGAAATTCAGTAAGAGGTGGCAAATCCCTCCAGGGAAATTCACTAAGAGGTGGCAAATCCCTCCAACGAATGTCCTAACTTGGAATCATAGCCTTTCCTCAAATTATAAAATCGAATGAGAGGCTGAATAAGTTGCCCATGATCACACCCCTGTACTAATCCCTATTACACGGATGACAGTCTTAAGACCTACTGTGGTTAAGTAACTTGCCTAAGCTAAGCTAAGCTAAATCACTTTAGTCGTGTCCGACTCTGTGCGACCCCATAGATGGCAGCGCACCAGGCTCCCCAGTCCCTGGGATTCTCCAGGCAAGAACACTGGAGTGGGTTGCCATTTCCTTCTCCAAGTAACTTGCCTAAGATTACTTAACTTGCCTGAGGTTTCAGAGCCAATAAGTGATAGAATCAGGATTTGAACCCCAGACTATCTGCCTTCAGATAACTATCTGAAAAATAGAACTTTTTAAACACCAAATCTAAAAATACATCTAGAAACCTTAGAAAGTTGAAATACATCTTTAGATTTGTATCAGAATACATACCCTGTGCTGTATTTTGCTCTCATAATGCCCTCTCCATTTAATTCTTATAGTGCTGCTTAAAATTATTCTGTATGTATATATCATCCAAGAGTTTTCTGAAAAAAAAAAAAAAAGTTCATAACTACTTATATTTACAAGCAGTATTACCTTTTGGGATGTAATTTCTAGAAGTTTACCATCTGTTATGAAAAGGAATTGAGAACTTTAAAAACATTGCTTAGAATATGGCAGTTTAAGTATATCTGTGAGTTTGGGACAAGTATCAGCATTGGCTCTCTCAGCTACCCTGAAATCTCCGTTTCCTGGCCTCAGCAGCCAGGGGTGGGAATGGGTACTGATCACTCACCTGCGTCATGGTGGTTAAGCTGTGCAGCAACACTGCCCCACAGCTCCTGCAGCCCGCCCTCTTCCTCAGGAACTTCTGAGCATGCCCACATGGGTCTCCCATGGACATACAAGCTATTTGTTGTTGTTTAGTCTCTAAATTGTGTCTGACTCTCTTGCGAACCCCTGGACTCTATCCTGCCAGGCTCCTCCGTCCAGGCATTTCCCAGGAAAGAATACTGGAATGGGTTGCCATTTCCTTCTCCCAGGAGGTCTTCTTGACTCAGGGATTGGACCTCATCTCCTGCGTTGGCACATGGATTCTTTGCCACTGAGCCACCTGGGAAGCCCCCACATACAAACTGTAGAATCACTGTGTATCCCAACCTCTGTCTGTGGGATTCATTTGTCATAGTTTCTCTATTTCCATGTGACAATAAGAAGATTATGTTACACAGCATTAGGATTTTTTTTTACCTATTTTTCTCCTACCCCTGATATGACTAGTGTTTGTAATTGTTTTGCTGAGGATTTAATCTTTTATTGAACCTGTTTTCTTTTTGTGGAATTCTTATAAGCTGTGTTCAGGAATGCAGAGTTCTAATGGTTCTAACAAGCTAGGAAGAATTCTTTTATTTATTTATTTTTCAGTCAAGATGGTATGTGCCATCCAGGCTTGGAGCTGGTGGGCTAGAATATATTTCAAAGATCAGGCAAATGGATAATTATACTCAATGGCAAATGAAGCTCGATTTTGTTCTTTTTGTTCTAGTACCTAAACACTCAACATTTACTTTATTTCTTTACCGTTGCGTCCTGGTCTTTCCTTTCCATACACTGGCTGCTGGCCAGGTCAACGCCAAGAGTAGCTAGCATTAGCTAGTGCTGCCCTGCTGCCAGGCATGGGGACTCCTGCTCTTCCCCTTCTGGTGGTGCCACCCAAGGTGGATCGTTCTGCTGCCTGTCAGGTTTCTTCGTATGTAAAAGTGGGCACACTATTAAAACCAGTTTATAGGTCAGTATGCTTATTAAACAGACAGTGTATATAAAAGGCTTAATCCAATGCCTGGGCCTGCCCTGGTGGCTCAGATGGTGAAGGATCTACCTGTAATGCGGGAGACCTGGGTTCGACCCCTAGGTTGGGAAGATCCCCTGGAGAAGGGAATGGCAACCCACTCCAGCATTCTTGCCTGGAGAATCCCACAGACAGAGGAGCCTGGTGGGCTACAGTCCATGGGGTTGCAAAGAATCAGATATGACTGAGCGACACTTTACCAATGCCTGTAACATAGTAAAGCACTTGATCAATGTACACTTTTATTGTAAAACACCGACACACACTTTTTATTTGGACAGAAGTGATATTATTGACTTGTGAGTCTGTATGTGCGTCTGATCTTGAATTCTCAGGCGACTTATTCCTGGCTTGTGTGCATATGTATGTACCTCGGAGTTGGTAAACAAATGTATACACATATAATATCTCTGAGTCACAGTCTCTTCCCAGTGCCTATGGTCTTCATTTTGAAACGTCGGTTATTTCACAGCTTCGTGGGTGCACGCCGTGGCAGTGTGTCTGAGCGTTCTTCGACCTTCTCGATCAGTACTGACCTAGTTTTATCCTGAGTAGCTCTATTTCCCTGCATTGATGTGCGAACATCTGTGAATCTTCCCAAGGAAATGAAATCATAGTAACATCTGGAGAATGCAATGAGATGATTACTCCGAACTAAATCTCTTTGGTCCTTTACTATTCCCATCACCTACATTCATCGCTGTGGCTCACCTCTGGCAGAAAGAGGAATGGCTCTCCTGTTTAACTCTCCAGAGGCAGGAGGGAAAGAAATAGGAATATCTAATAGTTACTGAAAACTCCCCATGTGCAGGTTCTTTACTGCAGAGTCCATAGTCCCCGGTCGAGTCTGGGCCTTTATTCCCACCATCGCTAATTGGCACATGAAGAGACTGGCAGAGTGAACCCTCAGTAATGCTGAGTACGTGGCAGGGCCAAGACTGCAGTTCCGATGCCCTATGGTTGGTTCTAGAGCTTGCCGTTTAAGAAAAATAAACTGTGATTTTCAGAATAATTTTAGATTTCCAGCAGATTCGCAGAGATGGTATGAGCCTACTGTTTCACCATTGCATTTTACTGTCTCCTGAGATTCTTAAGATTTTACTAAATCATGTCAACTTTATCACCAGCTCACCAAGCTGCTTTGTAAATTGAATTAGTTAATTATTTTTGGCTGTGCTGGGTCTTTGTTGCTGTGCAGGCTTTTCTCTGGTTGTGAGCGGGGTCTCGTCTTCCTCGCGGTGTGCGGGCTTCTCAGTGCAGAGGCGTCTCGTTGCTGGGCACAGGCTCCGGGGCGTGCAGGTGTAACTTTGGCGCATGGCTCAGGAGTTGCAGCTCCTGGGCTCTGGAGTACAGGCTCAGTAGTTGTGGCCCTGGGGCTCAGTTGCTCCATGGCGTGTGGGATCTTCCCGGATCAGGGATCGAACCCGTGTCTCCTGCATCGTCAGGCTAATTCATCACCACTGAGCCGTCAGGGACGCCCTCACCTCACCTCTTAACTGCAGCTCTGACCTCAGTTAGAGGCTCTGCTTAACTATATCTGAGGCCCCACTGGAGAACACGCAAGGACTGCAAGGTTTATTCTTCTAGTTCAGCAAATGGTGGTTTGCTACATGCCTTGCATGGAGTTAAGGACTAGCTGGTGAGCCATGCAGTCCTGCCGATTGTCCTTTGGGGAAGTAGATGTTGTGTACACACACACACACACACACACACACACACACACTCAGCTAAGTGTAAGTCTGCAGGGAGCAAACGCTGACAGCATCCAACAGTGAAGACTGACCTGGTCTGTGAGTCACCATGCAGAGAAAAACAGGTAGGAATCATTTCCCTTCAGTTCAGTTCAGTCGCTCAGTCGTGTCCGGCTCTTTGCGACCCCATGAATCGCAGCACGCCAGGCCTCCCTGTCCATCACCAACTCCCGGAGTTCACTCAGTTTCACGTCCATCGAGTCCGTAATGCCATCCAGCCATCTCATCCTCTGTCGTCCCCTTCTCTTCCTGACCCCAATCTCCCAGCATCAGAGTCTTTTCCAATGAGTCAACTCTTTGCATGAGGTGGCGATATTTGAGCTGATACTTTGAAGGGCAGGGCTTCCGTGGGAGGGGAGGACTGCACAGCAAGGCAGGACATCTCCACGCAGACTCTGGCATCTGCCATCAACTTTCTTTTATGAAAGAAAGGGTCAGAAAGGTGAAAAAATATTGCATTTCTTAAAATGCCTGTGCAGGTTCTTTTAATTCTACAATCTTTTCTTTAGGTTTTACCCTCTTTGTGATTCTCTCCCTTGGCCCACTCTCTCCTCCCCAGAATTAACCACCCTGTCCTACATCTGAGCCCTGGACATACTCCTATAACCTCACAATATTTTAATTGTTTTCCTGGAAGTATCCATCTCCTCTGCTCTAGTGGTTCCCCCTTGAGGAACATGTCTTATTTCTCTTTCACATCTCCAAATAGTGTGTGCATGGCATTTATTGAGCACTTACTATGCATTAGCACTTTGCTAAATCTTTTCATGCACTATTTTATGTATTCCTTGGGACAAACCTGTGAAATTGGATTATTTACACCCTGCCGCTCATTTAGCGAATATTTCTTCTGCATCACCCACTGTGCAACCCTATGGGATTCTCCAGGCAAAAATCCTGGGGTGGATTGCCATACCTTCCTCCAAGTAGTGAGGTGTGGCCATATGACAGTTCTAACCAACAGAATTGAGTAGAAGTATTCTGGGCCACTTCCAGGCCTGGCCCATAAAACTCTATCTGTGATCTTTCATTGGATGGAGGTGCCTCTTAAAGACGGCAGCTCCCTATCGTGCTGAGCCGAGTGACAGCATGGGGCAGAGAGTCCTCCTTTGCGAGCTAGAGATTCCCCAGTCTAGAAGCACTCAGTACTCCTGCGTTAGCAGGAAACAAGTGGAAACTGTGTTTGAGTCATTTTATGTTTTTTGCATCAGTTTGTGCCATCAGCTAGAGTTGCTCCAAGTAGTACAGTTCTATTATTATCCTTCTTTTACAGCCGTTCTCCCATTTTATTAAGCCTTGAGCAAGGTCATCCTGCTCAAGGGTGACCTGGCTGATGAGTGGTCAGGCATGATCCATGATGTCCACCTAGATTCCTTCTCTCCTGTGGTTCTGCCACCTGCTAGAGTGATGCTCTTGACACTGTCAAGCCTGGTCCAGGACTGCTCTCTGCAGACGGGGGTGTCCAGTTTGTATTTGCTTCATTTCTCACTTCCACTCATACACTGTTGTCCAGTGTGGAGTCACATGGCCGCAAAAGGCTCAAAAGGAGGCTGGGGAATGTGTTCTCAGCTGGATGTGCATGGGTCCAGCTGACATGCAGGGACTTCTGTTTTTAAAGGGAAGATGGCTCCTGGGGACGGTTTCCTGTCTTTCACACACATGATGATGACTCAGAACTCGCAGCCAAGACTAAATCAAGTCACTTATATCCCCAAATAAGCAGTTCATAAAAACATCTTTTCCCTCTTTTTCAGTATAATGAATCGTATTTAATTTAGAGGTGTGATATTAATAGCTAGCAGTCACTGAGAGCTTGAGGCTTCCCAGGTGACTCGTGGTAGAGAATCCACCTACTGATGCAGGTGACGTGGGTTCGATCCCTGGGTCGGGAAGATCCCCTGGAGAAGGAAATGGCAACCCACTCCAGTATTCTTGCCTGGGAAATCCCATGGGCAGAGGATCCTGGCGGGCTACAGTCCACGGGGTCACAGAGGGTCAGGCTGGACTGAGCACGCACACCACCGCTGAGAGCCCTTTCTGTGTAGGAGTCCGGGTTGAGTCTTGCTTGTGTGTTAACTCACTGAAGTCTCATAGCACTGTTTCAAATAAAGTGTCATCTCAATTAACATTTTATAGGGGAGGAAACCGAAGCTTATGGAGGTTAAGTGATTTACATAAGATCTAAAAGTTAGGAAGAGCCAGACTTGTGGTTCAGCCCTAGAGAGCCAGATTCCACCACTTCATCCATTCGATGGGGATAACAATCACCACTCCCTTGAGGGTAAATGTGAAATACTTATCTGGAAGAGAATGCAAATCAGCTTATTTACTTATTTTTTTTTTTGTAATTTAAATGTAAAAGTCTGCATTTAAAAAAATCTAAAACTAAAATTTGCCCAATTTTAATATATGGCAGTTCAGTTCAGTTCAGTCGCTTAGTGTCCGACTCTTTGCGACCCCATGAATGGCAGCATGCCAGGCCTCCCTGTCCATCACCAACTCCCGGAGTTCACTCAGATTCACGTCCATTGAGTCAGTGATGCCATCCAGCCATCTCATCCTCGGTCGTCCCCTTCTCCTCCTGCCCCCAATCCCTCCCAGCATCAAAGTCTTTTCCAATGAGTCAACTCTTTTCTCCACTGATCTCCAGTAGCATATTGGGCACCTACTGACCTGGGGAGTTCCACTTTCAGTATCCTATCATTTTGCCTTTTTTTTAATAGATGGGGAAACAGTGGAAACAGTGTCAGACTTTATTTTTCTGGGCTCCAAAATCACTGCAGATGGTGACTGCAACCATGAAATTAAAAGATGCTTACTCCTTGGAAGAAAAGTTATGACCAGCCTAGATAGCACATTGAAAAGCAGAGACATTACTTTGCCAACAAAGGTCCGTCTAGTCAAGGCTATGGTTTTTCCTGTGGTCATGGATGTGAGAGTTGGACTGTGAAGAAAGCTGAGCGCCAAAGAATTGATGCTTTTGAACTGTGGTGTTGGAGAAGACTCTTGAGAGTCCCTTGGACTGCAAGGAGATCCAACCAGTCCATTCTGAAGGAGATCAGCCCTGGGATTTCTTTGGAGGGAATGATGCTGAAGCTGAAACTCCAGTACTTGGGCCACCTCATGTGAAGAGTTGACTCACTGGAAAAGACTCTGATGCTGGGAAGGATTGGGGGCAGGAGGAGAAGGGGACGACCGAGGATGAGATGGCTGGATGGCATCACTGACCTGATGGACGTGAGTCTGAGTGAACTCCGGGAGTTGGTGATGGACAGGGAGGCCTGGCGTGCTGTGATTCATGGGGTCGCAAAGAGTCGGACACGACTGAGCGACTGAATTGAACTGAACTGAAGTAGGAGTGCTTGTAAAATAAATCAGATATACAGAGAATCAATACTCGAAGTCTCTCCTCATCCCTCTGATGGCTCCCTGCACACACAACACTCATTTCTGCAGAGCAGGGTTTGGCAAACTGTGGCACGCAGACTGCCTCCAGCAGCGCCATTGCTCTGTCCGTTTCTGTAAATGAATTTCACTGGGACCCAGTCACAACCTTTGCTTCATGTTGTCTGTGGCTCCTTTTGTGCTGCAAGGTCAGAGTTGAATAGTTTTGCCAAGACTATGTGGCCGCAGAAATAGAAATACTCGTTATCTGCCCCTGTACATAAAAAGCTTGTCAAGCCCTGCTCTAGAGCTGATCATTGTTTGTGTGTTGTCATCTGTTATTTCAGACTCTTTCTCGTGTTTTTGAGTATGTCTGCATATGTATCCGATTGTACAAACACATCTCTCTACACATAAACACACACACATATATATGCATATATCATTGTTTAGTCGCTCAGTCGTGTCCAACTCTTTGCCACCCCATGGACTGTAGCCCACCAGGCTCCTCTGTCCACGGGATTTCCCAGGTAAGAATACTGGGGTGGGTTGCCATTTCCTCCTCCAGGGAATCTTCCCGACCCAGGGACTGAACCCACATCTCCGGCACTGGCAGTCGGATTCTTAACCAGCTGAGCTACCAGGGAAGCCCATACATATATATGTTCACACACACACCCAGGCGCACACACACACACACACACAGAGACACACACACAGACACACACACACAGACACACACACAGACACACACACAGAGACACACACACAGACACACACACACAGACACAGACACACACACACACAGACACACACACACACACATTTTACCTTAAAGGAGTCATATTATGTGTATTCTTATACATAATATATCTTGGTCATTTTTCCATATCAGTGCCTATAAGATTACTCTGTTATTTTGAGGAAAGCATATGGAATCATGGTATAGATGTACAATAATTTATTTGATCATCCCTCGCTCTGCTGATGAAGATCAAACTTGTTTCTGATTTCTGTCATCCATCTTGAAGGATGCCCCAAAATGTCTTTGAAAACCCAATTGTGGCCACCATTTGCTTTATTTGTAACATGGTAAGTCTTTGTAGCAGGAGGCTAACTTCATTCCATGTGAAGAGTTTCTAACTCACAGTAAATAGGACCAAAAATATATTCTTCATTTTGGATCTTAATTATGCACTTAATTAAAATTCCCATTGTCAGTAAAAGGTAAGGACTATATTAGATTGTGGTTGTTGGCATCCTGATTAATATACATATAAGCTTTAAAATCTGTTATTACATTATGGTAGATTTTCCAGAAAGAAACATGAAGCTTTAAACTGCATTTTAAAAAAGACAGAAGGGGATATGAACTCAGTGGAAGAAATCCAGCTTATTCCAGAGCAGATGATAGCTATATATAACGGAAAAGGGAGCCAAAAGTCACACCTTAATTTGCGTGTTGTTTAAAGCAGGAAGGTTCTTTTCTTTCTTTCTGAGAATTAGAACCGATGCAAAACCGGGGAATAAAAAAATGCCAGGTATCAAATTCCAGGATAAAACTTGCATGCAAATTTCTATTTGCCAAAACTAAATAACTAAGTTTCACCAACCTGAAGGTTAGGTTTCGGTGGGAGTACCTGCTTGGTTTCTTCCCAAATCTCCCTTCCCTTGCAAGTCACATTTTCCAATGTGAGAACCTTATTTTCCGTTTTTTTTTTTTTTTTCTTTTTTGACCCTACAATGTTTCCCTTTGTTCTGAGACTTATCCGTGGGCTTGATGTGAATTTTCCACTTTGTTTGGTGCGTTTCCATTTATAAGCTGTGTTTTTCTCACCTTCTCTGCTTCACGCTCAGTTTATTTCCCCTAAAGATCAAGAAAATGACTGTGGAAAGTTTGTTTCACGTTTTGAGGTGGCCTCAGTTCTTCTGCTTCTGTTCCCTGGAAGCTACCCCCCACCCCCTGCTCTTGATTCTCGGTTTTTTCCTATTTCTGGTTTTGGCCACAGTGGCTCTTTAAACCTCTGTCTTTCCTGATGGCTCGCGCTGTCTTTGCTCTTTTAATTGGTTACCTCCCTTTGCTCCTTTGTTCTTTGTTCTCTCTGACCCATTGCTTCTTTGTGATTGTCCTTAGACCTTGAAGAATTTTGAGGTGCATATTAAACATCTCAGGCAGTGAGTGCTTGTTTTCTCCTGATATCTCCCTTTCTTTCTTAGGAGCTGAACCCCAAAGGTTCTAGGCATGTGTTACCAAGTATAACATCACATAGCCCTAGGTTTGGTGAGACTTAAGTGTGACCATCTGACCAATTTCTGGCCAAAGGGATGTGAGTGTAAGTCCTCTTTGCCACTATTTGGGGACATTTTTGCCCAGAGAGGCCACTGGCTGCTTGCTTGCTGCAATGTGGTTATGGGGGTTGGCGATAGAGAGGTTCCTTTGGACCTGGACATGGAAGCTGCATCTTGACCTTGGCAGACCTGACAACCAGACACAGGTTAACATGAGCATCTCAGTAAGGTCAGGAGGTAAGAGCCAACACCACCAAAGACCAGAAAATAATGCCAGATACTAGTGGGTAGACATGCTTATATGCTCAAATCTCTTAGTCCTTGAAGGTTGCCCAGGGGAGAAGGAAGGAGTGTGTGTGAGTGTGTGTGTATCTGTGCATGCAGAATCCTACATTGATTGTGTGTGACCCCAAAAGACGGCAGTTATCTGAAAGTGATTACATTTTCTGCTATTAGGTATATTGGGGATTTGAGAAAAAATGAAATTTAAGTTATACAATTTAAGAAAACTGTATTTCTTTCACATTCAAACTTGCGTTCTGTGAAAATTCTGTCCACTGTGGGAGCCCGGGCTCAAGTGGGCAACTGGGGGTCATTGCTGAGCTTTAAGCAGGGCTGTGACACTGTCAGATTTGTGTTTTCTCCCAGTCTGTTTTCTAATAGGCTGTGGCCATGTGATGGTCATGGATCACTCTCACCCCCTCGTGGAAATGTTCAACTGTCCTCTATACGTCACTGCATTTTTGCAGAGTCAGATGGTCTTTCCTGAAATATTTTCTATTGTCATCGTTTGTGATCTCCACTATAGCCCTGTCTTTATATATTTTCTTCAAAATAGGCTCACAGTCAATTTTTGGACAGAGTGTTTAGATTCTCTGGGTCAAACTTGAGAACTGCAAGTGACTCAGTCACTCAACTGACAAGGAAAAGCGAAAAAAAGCGCATGCCTTTCATATGAGAAATAAAATATTAAATATGTTACCTTTGTATCCATCTTCTTTCAATTTTATTTGTTCGTAAAGTGGTAGTGTCATGCTATTAAAGAATTTCTTTAAATAGGAAAAAGAAAAAGCATTCACAATGACCTAGCTATGGGGTTTTGGTTGGGAGGAACAAAAACTGAACGGAAACAAGCTGAGATGGAGAAAGCACATATGGGCTCCAGTCATGGAAAAATCCAGGAGTGGGGCTGGTCTCAGTAAGGTGTCAGATAGGCTGGATCTGGGGACCCCACGAACGTCCACCAGCGTTTGCCCCTGCCTCAGTTCTGTTTTCCAGGGCGTGGGCACCATGGTTTCAGCAGACTCAGCACTAGAGCGTCCTCTTGTTCTTGATATTAAAGAAGGAAAAAATCCTAGGCAGTGATTCTCATTGGTTCCCTTGAATGAATCACCATGGACAAGGCGATGAAGTGATGTTGTGGGGGCCAGGTCTGGGGCAGGTACCTTGTTTTTATTTATCCTTTTGCACATGCTTTTATGCTTAGCACAATAGGATGTTCACAACATGCTGTGTTTGAAGAGACCTCTAGAACCCTTCTCCCTCTCATGACCAGTTCTGCCTTCTTGCGGATGGTTGACTTTTCAGATTCCTCAGTGGTTCGTTCCTCTTAGCTTTCAGGCTAAAACCCTCATTCCTTAAGTGATATATTGGTATCTGCCTTACTTTGGATTTGGGGGTGGGCTAACTCCAGGGACCACGTGGATTAAAGATGATGGAAAGGTAGTTCTCTCTCCCTTAAATCAGAGTGTTGTACCCAGAAGGATAAATATGTGTTGAGTAGGGAAAATCAATAGAGGGCCGTCAAACTTACAATTGCATTCTCCAAACGCAAGGATGCTTCCATTTTCCGTGTTTCTTTTTGTCTATTTTCATAAAAACTGCACATTTATTTAGTTATAATTTTAATGTAGGGTAGACTGGGCATTAGCAAACTACAGCCCAAGAGCCAAATGTGGCCATCACCTGTTGTTTTCAATAAAGTTTTGTTGGCACAGAGCCATGCCCACTCACTCACACATTGTCTACAGTTATTTTGATGCTACGGCAGCACAGTTAGTAATTGTGACAGAGACCATGTGGTCCTTGAAATCTAAAAATATTCACTATTTGGCCCATTACAGAGAGACTTTGCCATTCTTGGTATATACTGGAATTGGAATTTTTTTTTTTACTTAACAGTTTCTTGTGAATAATTTCACATTTTCAGAGTCTTCATAACTGTTATAAATTTTGGCTACAGAAATACTTCCATTGGGTTGAGTGATTCTCCTTTACTCATATACCCCCAGGTAAAGAGCAATACTAAAGGTTTCCGATACGAATCCACTCTTTTCATGCAGCTGAATAAAATGTGGAGGTCTTTTAGGTGCTTTCTCCATGGTCCTCTAAGCTTAACTCTGTTGAAGCCCCTGTCAAACTGTAATTATGTTTTCCTTATATAAAATATATGAAGTTCAGAGACAATGATTCCTTAAGCATCTTATTCTTAATATCTAGCACAATGAAAGGCACTCAATTAAGGATATTGTTTACTACCTGTGAATTAACAAATTCTATTGCTGGTAGTACAAATCAAGTCATCTGCTGCCTTATGCAGAACCTTCTGTGGTTCTTCCATTGCTCTGAAGATAAGAGAAAAAAATGCCTAAACATGATGTATAGGTCTTGTGTGATCTGGCTTTCTGTGCTCTGGCTACGCTGGTCTGGTTTCCATGCCTCCAGTGCCCCATGCTTGTTCCTGCCTCCGGACCTTTGTACATGCTGTCCTGAGATTATTTCCTAAAACAGACTATGTGTAATTCTTCCTATTCCGTAAGCATCACAAAGTGACTCAGTTGTAAAGAATCCCTCTGCCAGTGCAGAAGATGCAAGGGACTCAGGTTCGATCCCTGAGTTGAGAAGATTCCCTGGAGAAGGGCATGGCACCCCACTCCAGTATTCTTGCATGAAAAATCCCATGAACAAAGGAGCCTGGCTGGCCACAGTCCATAGGTTCCAAGAGTTGAACACAACTGAGCATGCACACACACACACCCTCTCTACAGATTTCATCTACAAATCGTTATACAAAGGAATTCACTCACCAAACATTTATGTGTTACCATGTGCCAGGGACTATTTTAGAGTCTGAGAATAAGACATCAGTAAATGAGACAGGTGCAGTTCTGTTTTTTTTTTAATTTAAAGAAAATTTGTATTTTATATTGGAGTATAGTTAATTAGCAATGTGTTAGTTTCAGGTGAACAGCAAAGTGATTCAGTTATGCATATACACGTGTCTATTCTCTCTTAGAAAAACTTGTTACTTTATATTGGAGGATAGCCAGTTAACAATGTTGTGATCGTTTCAGGTGGATAGCAGAGCGACTCAGGCATTCATCATACGTGTATCCATTCTCACCCAAACTCCCCTCCCAGCCAGGCTGCCACATAACACTGAGCAGAGTTCTCTGTGCTGAACAGTAGGTCCTTTTTGGTTATCCATTTTAAATATAGCAGTGTGTACATGTCCATCACAAACTCCTTGACTATCCCTTCCTGCAGGAGACAGGTGCAGATCTGACCTCATGAAGCTTCTATTCAGCACAGTCATCAGAGGAGTGATCCATCAGTTATAACAGTGACAGGTGGAGGTGCAGGAGAAGAGACAATGTGGGAGCAGAGACCAGGCCACCTCTCCAGGTTGGGGAGCTCACAGAAGACTCAAGGGGTGTGCTACCGAAGATGCCCCGGGATGGATGCATATCTGGCAGGTGAAGGGAGGGAAGCATGCCCTCAGGTGAAGCAGCAGCATTTGCCAGCCCCAGAGGAGGGAGTCTCAGGATTTCTGGCTTTGTTGGAGAGCCCAGCGCTGGCAGAATGCCCCGGAGGACCAGGCCAGGTCCCCGGTCCGCTCTCAGACGGAAGGAGGTGGGCTGGCCTCCGGGCATTCTCGGTGTCTCACCTCCTGCTGTGGTTTCCTTTCACTCTTCCAGTCCTTCCTGCTTTCACAGCGATCCCATTGTTAGGGTGCAGGCCAGGACTAGCGTTTGAATTAATATCAGGCTTATTTCCTGCATACAGTGACTTAGATTAAGGGTGGGTTGATTTTTTTTTCTGTAAAAAGCCAGAGAGTAAATATTTTAAGCTTTGCAGCCTATCCCCGTCTCTGCCACACATCCTAGCAGATCCCTGGGTTGTATGTAAACGAGTGGGTGTGGCTGTGTTCCATTAAAACTTTATTTAGAAGCAGGTTTGGCCAAAGGGTGTAGTTTGCTGACCTCTGACTTAGATGATCAGTGACATCTTTATCTATGTCTTGACTTACTATTTGGGAAAAAGAAAAAAGAAACCATTTATCAGTGTTTTTCAAATGGTGCTCTGAGTCCCCTGGTGTTTAATGGAATCGTGTAAGAGTCTGTGGAGGTGATGAAATGATGAGCCCAGGAAGGGGAGGCCTGACCCCAGGGTGATGGGCATGATCGTGAACCTGACATTTGAGAGCCGTGAAATCCGATCTTCTTTCCATGTGTGTGCATATAAATACCCAAATGTGGTGGTAAACAAATGGTTTAATTTTTTTTCCGTAGGAAAATTGCATTTGTGTGAATGACTTTTTATTATTTCTGTAAGGGTAAAGTCTCAAAGGAGTTGTCGTCTAGTCTGAAGAAGTAGGAAGATAAGAATTTATTCAGTCTGGGCATGACTTCTGGTTGGTTTCAAGAGAAATTGATGGCTCTTGTAATGATTCAGTTTGCTTTTTAGTCAAACCAACTTGTATAAGTTTTTGGGTGAGGGTCAAACTCTTGTTTTCTTTTCCCTTGAAAGAAATTGTTTGAATGACCTTCTTACTGGAGCTTTTATGATGTTCTATCTAGCAGCACTTCTCCATTTGTGCTGGGATTACGGCTAATATTTCTCTTTGTGGCTGCCTCCCACTCATTTCAGTCTCTGATTCATGAACTCCTCTCTGACTCCACACTCTAATTTTGTGGCATGCTCTTATTATCCTTTCACTATTCCTTGAGAGTGCTTAGCACGGCTTGTCATGTTCCAGCGGGAAATGCAGGAGGGATGGTTTGTTCCCTGTAAGCTCCCCCATTAGAGAGGAAGCCCCGCATGGGCAGTGACCACGTCTCCACGGTTCACCATCGAACTCTTATTGCCGGATACAGGCAGACGAATTAGCATTTGTGTCTTTTCACTGGCGTGGAATTCTAGAGCAGTTTGTACGGTACAAAAGACTTAGAGGACGAGTTCTGCTGTGATGTCAATTAGCAACAACCTGTTACTCATAACAGACTACTGACAAAGAGTGACTCAAAACCTGAGACCTTTTCAGTTTACTGTAGAAGATGATATACTACTGGAACCCTCCCCACCATCACCCCGCACCTCAACACACACACACACACAGGGTTCTCATGAAGGCCACTGGCTTATCACTAAAAGCAGGAGTCTGCCTCGGGGCTGTCTCTGGACAGGGGCCCTCAATGGCCAGAGGGGTTATCCACTCATTAACACTCTGAATTGGCTTCCTTCCCTTCCCTGTTTCACCTGCCTTCTCCTACTGGTACTTCCTGGGATCACATTCCATGTAAATTGCTGTTATTTAGTCACTAAGTCACGTCTGACTCTTTGTGAGCCCACGGACTGTGGCCCACCAGGTTCCTCTGTCCATGGGATTTCCCAGGAAAGAAGACTGGAGTGGATTACCATTTCCTTCTCCAGGGGATCTTCGCAACCTAGGAATCAAACCCGCATCTCCTGCATTGGCAGCTGCATTCTTTCCCACTGAGCCACCTGGGAAGTCCGCTCCGTGTAAATGGTTTGCACCCACATGCTGATCTCAGCCTCTGCTTCTGGAGGAACCTGACATAAAAGAATTTTTAACTAAGAGCCCAGAGGTGGACAGTGCTGGGGCGGGCTCCCTTGGCAAGGTCGTCAACAGCCAGACTGTTCCACCCTTCTCTTCCCTCCTCTGCACCAGTGCCTCTCTACCTTCCGGCGTGTTCCGTCAGGGAGACAAGATGGCCACTGCCGCTTCAGATAGTGTGCTTGCACCTGAGGATCTAAAGCCGAAGTGCTGGGGTGGGGGTGGGAGCGGACGAGCAGCAGCTGAAGGGCTCTTTCCTCACACGCTCCTGTTGAAACAAGGAAAACCTGTTTCCCAGAAGGCACCTCTGTGTGTCTCATTGGTCAGGATTGGTCACATGACCAGCACTTGCCGCAAAGGAGGCTGGGAAGGTGATATATATATATATATATATATATATATATATATATATATATTTTTTTTTTTTCCCCCCAGTCTCTGGCGTGGGAGGTGGGTCAGGCCGTTGGGAACAGGAATGCAGCGCCACAGTGTTCCCTGTATCCGGTACATCTCACCCCTTTAAAATATTTTGTAGCGGTGAGACCACTAATCTATTTGTCAGTGCAAGGTGGGAATACACAACCAAATGTGCCTCTAGAAAGGAATTTTAATCTGTTCATGGCTGAAAACTTTAAATTTTACAGCAAAAGTTTGATTTCTCTGTAAACGACAGAGATGAAAAGGTCGGCATTTAAATCTGTTTCCTTAACAGATGGCTCCCACAGTGAGCCGAGATCGGAATTCACTTTCTGGGCTCAGCCAGTCTCCATAAAGCTGGTCGTGCGGTTTATGACATCAGCAGAGCCCCAGAGTGAATTACAGCTTATCCTTGTATTCACCGTGGTGCCATCTATTATGCTACTGTGTGTAATGTTGATTAGGAAGGTGTCTTTGATAGCTCAGTGGAGGAAAAAGCACTCATGTTAGAGGCCTGAATTACAATAATGGTTAAAGACAAAGGTACATAAAGAGAGGGTTGGACATTAACAGCCTTTTGCATTTTTGTATGTCTGTATGTGAAAAGGAAGAATAAGATTCAAGTCATTAAAAATAGAAGCACTCCATGTTTATGAATAAAGACTTCCCTGTCCTTCCCCCCAAACAATTCCTAGTTGAGATCTATCTATCTCCTTAATACAGTTCTGCTGTTTACCTAATGCTGGGTGAAACACACACACACTTAAAATTCATAATTTTCGAGTCTTGAAAAAAGAGCTTGCTATCACTCTTGGCACTGAAAGTCAAGGTCATAGATCAAAGTTCATTACTACAAAACAAAAAATCAAAAGGTATTTTCTCCACTGAAATTTTACTGGGTTGTTATCACTTGAAGCAGCCACTGGTTGTAGCTGGGACATTTTTTGAGTAATAAAATTCTAGAAATGGTATTTGTGTTAACATTGACCAGGAAGAGTTAAGATGCAAATAATTGTTGTAAAGACAAGCCTATTCCATTAAACGTTACATAGTGCTTCTCAAATTTTGGGGTACTAGGTGCTTAGACCTTCTGTCAACTTGCTGAATCAGTTTTGGAAGGTGGGGCAGAGACACCTGTATTTTTAATAAGCTCCTCAGGGAATTCTGATGCATTATACCGAAGTGCTGTTCTTCTGCCAAGGAGCTTCTTTTAAAAAGTCTTCATCGTATCCTAGATGCATTTACCAGCTGCTGCGCTCAGCCTTAGGGGTTAGACCTACCCAGCGTGGTATCCACTAGCCACATGAGGTTATTTCAGTTTTAATTTACATTAATTAGAATGAAATAAAATAAAAATTTAGTTCCTCAACTGCATTAGCCACCAAGTGTTCAATAGCTATGTGTGACTTAGTAGATAACATACTGGACTGCAAAGGTCTAGAACATTTTCATCATTGCAGAAAATTCTATTGGACAATGCTGGACTAGACCATAAACAAAACAGATACAATTTCTGCCCTAATGGAGAAAACAGATCAGTCTGCCTTGCCCTAGTAAACTGACAAGTCAACAACCACAAATTCTATTTTATGAAGGAAACCAAGAGCTATGAGCAGGACTGGTTAGATGATTTGTGGGGCCCAGTGAAAAGTGAAAATGCAGGGCCTCTTGTGAAAAACATTAAGAATGCCAAACAGCTATAGCAGAGCCTGAAACCAAATACCGGGCCTCTGAGCAGAAGCTGTTCACCCAGCAGGGCTGCAATATACTCAAACCAAGGAAGTGGGGCTAAGGTGGTCACAAATGCTCCTACTGGAAAGTGACCATCTGAGGTGGAAAAGGGGAGAAAGAGCTAGTTATGCAAAACACGCAGGAAAGGAGGTTTTGGGCAAAGGGAACAGCCTACACAGAGGCCCCCAAGGATGGGAAAGATGGAGTATTCCAGAACCTGGAAATGTTCCAGAGTGGTCCAGGGAGGGAAGAAGGGCAGGGGTCAATGTGGAAGAGCCAGGCGTGGTTGTTCTCTGGCAGCGGGGTGCTGTGCAGTCCACCCCTAAGCTTGCTGGCACGGTTCAGCCCACCGCCCCCCACTTTTTGGTTTCATTTGTGAGCCCGTGAGCATCCCTAACTAGTCAGGAAGCCTCATCAGGCAGGATGAAATTCTACTTTTTACTTTTAAGACAAGAGGAGAGAGAAAGGCACAGGAAATTATTTGCTTTGATTCACAATCTGGTGCGGTAGCAGGTTAAGGAAATCGGTGAGATGGCTCTGGGTTGTGAGCACAAACCGGCTCTCAGAGCCTCCCCCTGGGAGGCAGCGCTGGGCGGAAGATTCGTGACTCTCCCATGTGTTGGAGAGAAGCGTCGCCTTGCACACACGCTACTTCCCGAAAAGGTGTTTCATCAACAGAAATGCTGATTCTCTGGCTCCCTGATGCTATATTTAGAAGTGACATTTACATTTCCACAGATCAACAGCCCTGTTTAGATACAGTTCCAAGAGCTTTGCTGTGACAGGGAATATGCTGGCTTTTATTTTTCCCTGTTCCTCTTTCCTAGCTGTTGGGAGTTAGCGAAATTAGGAGACATCTGTAATTTGGTAGATAAAAATAGTCCAATATGGCAAATCTGTAAATTTTTAAAGAGGTCACAGTGTAGTATCCTGAATTTCAAAAGCGCTTTGGGGAAAATTTGTCTGACACTATAGTTTCTGTCTCATTCGTTTGAAAATACCTTTGTAGACTCTAGATAAAACCTCCTCAAAAGCTTTTCCATGTTTTTTTTTTGGGGGGGGGTGGAGGGGAGTGGGCTCTAATTTTTAAATCTGAGTTTCTGATACCGTAGATGGCTTACTTATTGATAGTTTGAATTCAGAGGGAAACTTTTTTAATTCATCAGTAAAATATTATTTTACCGAGGCTTTATGTCTGTGGTGTGCTATGTACGTGCATATTACTTTGCGTCTGATGGCATTTAAATGTTTTAGGTATTATTTTTTGACATGTTTCCTTCTTGGCGAAATAGTTCTCATAGCTATTGATAAAAATGGAACAGATCCAATATCTTCCTTCCTTGTCAAGAGGGTGGAAAAAATTGGAGAAGTAAAGATAACCATGGGTGCCCGTTAATCTGTGGGATTATTGATCTGTCTTTGGTAGTAACATCCTTCAGTCTTCTGGAACCTGACCAAGGGACCCCATAAAATTATGATCTTATGTTACCATCAGAGGGCAGTGTGCACTCTCTTCAAGAGCCCATAAAAATTTACACGTTTCTCTGCTGTGGCTAAAAGGATTTGTCTGGCAAAGGGCAAACCCATTAGGCATAAACAATCAGCATTTTTTGCTGTTGCCTGTCATAATGGAAACAATGATTTGAAAGTTCTGATTAAACCTGCAAGATTTCCTGTCTAGTATGTCTTCAAGCATATGCTTTTCAAAGTTATTGTTATTTTTTTTTTTAATTTCCAAGGGTTCTAAACAAATGAGAGTTAGACCTGGACAGCTGCTTTAGGACTTTGGTGTTTAATAGAAAAGCTCCCTGTAATCTCAGTGTCACAGCTCTCATTGGAATACAGATGGTCAGTAAATTTCAGGTCTTTATCAAAACAGTACCCAAAGTTAAACATTTTCTTAAAAAAGGAAAAAAACAAGTTATGATTAGCTCTACGATGTACTAGAAAATCCTCATCCACCGAGATCTAATGCAAGTATGAGGCATTAGTGAATAACTTTTTCAGTCCTGGTTTTTCTGAGATGCATAAGAAAGCAAACCACACATCTCAGCATTGGTAGACAAGTAAACAGAGGCCAGAGGACTCACTCGTACAAGTCTGAGTATTTGCATTTAAAATATGGTCGGCTGTGACTCTGTTGACGATCAGAATTTGATTCATCTGTGGGCATAAAATCTTTGTGTTGGAGGGTGGACCTGGAATTGGGAAAATTACGATTGCGTCAGCGTAGGAGCCAGCATCAGCTCGAGGTTCAGGTGTGAGATTGTAAAGGAAAGGGTCTGGTAGACTCGTCCTTCCAAGATTTCAGCAAATAAATTGTGTGCTTTACAACTGCAGGAGCAGTTGCGACGGGCAGCGTTGTTTTTCTGCTGACTGCGACAGATTGAGCTCTTCTGCTGGAATTTCTCTAGAGGGCAGTAAGGATTCGAGGCTCTTTCCCTGTTTTTCTGAAATGACGGATCCTCATGCTGCAGCTGCCTCGGTCAGGGAACTCAGCACATGCTCCAGGGCTGGGGTGAGCTGCCGAACGCTCCAGGAAGGAGCTGTTGCCGCTGCCTCTTATGTCCTCCAAGATGAGATTTTGTGATGATTTCCCCCCTTTCAAAAAGAAAATCTGGGTTTATTAATAGAGTGTAACCATCAATATAACATACTGTGCTGCCCTATTTGCTCAGTCATGGCAGACTCTTTGTGACTCCATGGATTGCAGCCGGCCAGGCTCCTCTGTCCATGGGATTCTCCAGGCAAGAATACTGCGTGGGTTACCATGCCCTCCTCCAGGGGATCTTCCCGACCCAGGGATCAAACCCTGGTCACCTGCATTGCAGGCGGATTGTTTACCGTCTGAGCCACCAGGGAAGCCCAACAATACTGGAGTGGGTAGCCTATCCCTTCTCCAGGGGATCTTCACCTCCCAGTAATCAAACTGTGGTCTCCTGCATTGCAGGTGGACTCTTTACCAGCTGAGCTACCAGGGAAGCCCCAATACTATATATACGTATATATGAATGGTTGACAAAAGATTTGAAAATTAAATGCCTCCTGGGATGGTGGCTGACGGCTGGGTAAGACAGGAATGATTAATCTAGACAGAATAGCTAGGAAAGAGAAATTGAAATAACCCAGTGGTCCTCAACCAGAGGGCACTTTTGTTTCTAGGGTACATTTAGAGACGTCTTAAAAAGATTATTTACTCGGTGGCATTGGGTCTTAATTGCGGCACTTGAGATCTTTCCTTGCAGTGCAAGGACCGTCTGCTTGTGGTGCTCGAGGTCAATAGTTGCAGCGCCCGGGCTTAGTTGCTTCTTGGCAGGTGGGATCTTAGTTCCTCCACCAGGTATTGAACCCACACGTCCTGCATTGCAAGGTGGATTCTTATTCACTGGACCACCAGGGAAGTCCCTTAGAGACATTTTTGATGGTCACATCTGGGGGTGGGTGATACTGGTACCTAGTGATGCAGCTAAAGATCCCACCACGCACAGGAGGCCCTCATCACAAAAAATTACTTGGCTGAAGGGGGCAACAGAGGATGAGATGGTTGGATGGCATCATCGACTCAGTGGACATGAGTTTGAGCTAACTCTGGGAGACAGGGAAGGATAGGGAATCCTGGCATGCTGCAGTCCATGGGGTCACAAAGAGTCAGACACGACTGAGCCACTGAACAACAATGTCAATAGCACAGAGGTTGAGAAACCCTGATACAAACAATTGAGTAGCCAGGAGGGGATTGTGAAAACAGATTATAGGATGCTAAAGAAGATCTAGGTTTTATTTTCACTGTGTTAGACTCTGAAGATAAAAAGCCAGGAAGTCTGTGATATCCAAAATTGTTTTTCTTGTGCTTCCTAGGAAAAGTGTGAAGTTTCGAGACCCTGGCAAATTTGAGCCCACTGGGCAAGAGGAGACATTTGGGCGGATTGACTGAGCGCCGCTTTGTGCGCTGCTGTGGACTGGTAGCTGGTCTCTGCTGCAGTTCTCTAGATGCAAGCCCTCCGGACGCTAATTTTTTTTAAACTGTAGGTTCAGCAGAGAAGTGCTGATGCGTCAGAGCAGAAACATCTTCTTGGGAAGGTTCTCAAAATGGCATATATTGCAAATGGCAGCTTTTTCGGGAATCTCTATGGCTGCGGCTCTCAGGCAAAGGTGGCTTTGTTCCCCAGGGAAACACTTGACAACGTCTGGAGATGTGTTTCGGTTGTCACAACAGGGGAGCTGCTGCTATGAACAGGCAGAGGCCGGGGTGCTGCTGGGACCCCACGAGCACAGGGCAAAACCCTCCCCTTCTGCAGTGCCCGGAGTCTCAGTAGAGCCGAGGAGGAGAACGCTTGTTCTAGGGTTTCTGGCTTTGCATAATACATCATAATACATTCACCTTTTCAAACATCGCTATTTATTTTTGGCGGGGCTGGGTCTTTGCTGCTGTGAGTGGGCTTTCTCTAGTTGCGGCGAGCGGGGGCTGCTCTTGGCTGTGGTGCGCGGGTTGCTCACTGCGGTGCCTTCTCTTGTTCAGAGCTTGGGCTCTGGTGTGAGGCCTTCAGCAGTTGCAGCACATGGGCTCAGGATTTGCGGCTCGCGGGCCTTGAAGGGCTCTGTACTGTGACCCACAGGCTTAGCTGCCCTGAGGTGCGTAGGGTCTTTCCCGGCCAGAGATCAAACCCTTGTCCTCTGCACTGGCAGGCGGGTTCTTACCCACTGTACCACCAGGGAAATTCCATAATATGTTTTCCTTTCCTTCCTGCTCCAGAATCAAAAGTCTCACTGTTGATGAAAATTTCTTGTCCTCAGACATTCCACAGATGATTTGCTTGTAGGGGCAAAGAGTGGGAATTGCAGGCACTGTATCTGTAAGATTGAGCCGTGTGCTGCCAGGCTTTTAAGGGACAACGCAGTGCGGAGAAGTGGGCATTTAGAGAAAGTAGGTTGGGGACCTGTCATTTTGGGATTAGTCATTTTGGAAACTCAATTTTCTGAAGACCCAAGTACAGGGCCAGTCTTTGCAAGAACTGGAAGGTGACATGGCTTGACAGAAATCCAGGAATGAGCGGAGATGTTGACTGGTCAGGAGAGAGATGGGGAGAATAAGACATGAGGCGGGGTGGGGGTGCGGGCTTGGGGGGAAAAGCTTCTCTGACTTTCTTAAAACAAGACCCTTTGTCCTGATATGCGCCATTCCCTTCCTGTGCTTCGTTATTCATTATTCTGACAGCATTTCTTATCTTTCTCTGACAGCATTGTCTCTCTCTCTCCTAGGTTGAGATTTCTATGAGGGAAGGGACTTAGCTTTTTTTTCCCCCCACTTTTATCTTTCTTGCTTAGAAAAATGCCTGGTATATAGTAGGTGTTCAATAAATGCTTTTTGAATGCATAAATATATAGTTTGGCCCTTTGGGATCAGGTTGCTATCTCTTGTCTGAACCCGTGAAGGAGACGTAAGGTCTCTTTTACTTATAATTTTCAGCTGTTTGGTCTCCCTGCCCATGGAGACAGTGAAACTGTATGGAATGAAATTACATGTATGAAGACAGTGAAAATGTATGTTACAGAAATGTAACACTAATAGTACAAAATATAATGTAAGTCACAAATGTAATTAAAAATTTCCTAGCAATCATATTAAAAGGGTAAAAAGGAAAAGGTGAAATTAATTTTAATAATATATTTTATTTGTCCAATATATCCAAAATATTATATTAACATGTAATCCATATGAAAGAACTGATGACTTTGAACTGTGGTGCTGGAGAAGACTCTTGAGAGTCCCTTGGACATCAAGGAGATCAAACCAGTCAGTCCTAAAGGAAATCAACCCTGAATACTCATTGGAAGGACTGACGCTGAAGCTGAAGCTCCAGTACTTTGGCCACCTGATTCGACGAGCAGACTCATCTGAAAAGACCCTGATGCTGGGAAAGATTGAAGGCAGGAGGAGAAGGGGATGACAGGATGAGATGGCTGGATGGCATCACCAATTCAATGGACATGAGTTTGAGCAAACTCCGGGAGTTGGTGATGGACAGGGAAGCCTGGTGTGCTGCAGTCCATGGGGCTGCAGAGAGTTGGACATGACCTAGTGACTGAACATTAACACATCAATATAAAAGAGTTACTACTGGGTTCCACAATATTCCACAATTTTTTTGGTACTAAGCCTTCAAAATCCAGTGTGTATTCTATACTTGTGGTACTGGGCTTTCCTTGTGGCTCAGCTGGTAAAGAATCTGCCTGCCATGCGGGAGACCTGGGTTTGATTCCTGGGTTGGGAAGATCCCCTGGAAAAGGGGAAGGCTCCCCACTCCAGTATTCTGGCCTGGAGAATTCCATGGACTGTATAGTCCATGGGGTCGCAAAGAGTCGGACACGACTGAGCAACTTTCACTTTCACTCTCAGTTTGGTAGGTCACATGTAAGGTCTTTGCTTGCTATATTGGTTTGTGGGTACTCTAGTGAACAGCATAGGACGATAGAGTTTGAGTCCGGACAGGAGACAGAGTTGTACCTGGTGACTCAGAGGCAGTTCGCCAGAAGCAGTTAAATACTTGATTTTGGCCAACCTTCATTGTGTTATTGTCGGCCAAAGTTTTGGGATAAACCATCACTGTAAAAATTTATTGATGCTCAAGGGGGAAATCAAGCTTTCTGTGGTATAATGCAACACTATAAATTAAAAGAAATGCTTTTTAAAAAATTATGATGTTACGTCATGCTTTGATGCAATGTAATGAGACAGGTTGTAATTTTTGCAAGATTTCCTTAATGTAAAGCGGGAAGTGAGTTTGAGGAAGTTTTCATTGACCAGGACCTGAGAGTCTGGGCCACATTTCAGCTGGCTGTGGTAGCATGCCACTGCTCGGAGGGTGGGGCAGCAGACTCCAGCGGAGTCTTTGGTCCTGTCTGGTGTGGCTTTTTGCATGGTCCATTTGGATTTTAGGTTTATTCTAAGAATCTCCCAGGGATTAAGAGGGAAATGAAGAAAGGTCTTTGCAACAAATCCACTCTACAGGATTATATGTTATTGGAACTGGAGTCCCCATTGGTCCAGATGGTATGATTGGCAAATCAATTTCATCTCAAATGGCAAACTAAAGAACTGGGACTTAACAAGCTGACCCTACTGAGGGATATGGAATATTCAGCAGCTTCTCTTTGTGTATTAATAGATTGAAGAGGCAGTGGGTAGGTGCCTGGCATTCCTCCATCTTAGCTTCAGTCCTCGGGGCTTAAAATGATTTATTTTCAAGAGCCTGCAAATGTGTGACAGGGTAAGAATGATACCAATCCTAAAACATTCCCCATCCTTTCCACATTCTTTGCCTGCTAAAGAAGACTCTGGCTTCCCTAGATTCTCTCTCTTCCCCTTTTCTGCCCTTCAGAGAGAGTCATGTCACTTGGGTCTTTGCGGAGGAGAATAAAAAGGAAAAAAGGAGCAAGATAGAAATAGGTGTTTGTTGAACTGAGCAAGTCAACAGTTTCAGAGTGGTTTCAGGTGAGAATCGGGGCTATGTGAGGCGGTGGGGAGATAGAATATTTAAAGGGTTATTTCTTGCAGTCAAACATAAGGGTCTGGAATAATACTGAAGTCAGTTTGGCTTGGATGCAGCATGTTCCTTTAACTGTGACATAGATCAAGGACAACACAGGATGGGTCCTGGGTCCCAACTTCAGAAGCATTACCCATGGAGGTCACCTTGGGTCACACTTCAAAACTTCAAATTCTCATCAACCACTAGGAAGACTCACCCCCCCCCATACAATTTTGGGTCTCACGTCATCCTCGGGAAAATTCTCGTAGAGTCAAAACTACCCCTGAAAATCCCCAAATGATTTACGTTAAAGGGGGCTTCCCAGGGGGCTCAGTGGTAAAGAATCCACCTGCCAATGCAGGAGGCGCGGCTTTGATCCCTGGGTCGGGAAGATCCCTGGAGAAGAAAATAGTGACCCACTCTGTCTGGGGAAATGCCATGGACAGAGGAGCCTGGCAGGCTACATATAACGTAGTCCACCGGGTGGCAAGAGTCGGACACGACTTAGCGGCCAAAGAGTAACAGCAACAATTCCACAAAAATGCAGCATCTTTCGGAACAGGTCCAAGCCAGCCCGGGTTTCCTCCAGGGTTCGTACAGGTCGCAGCTTCTCTGGTGGAACTCCAGATGAAAGAGCTGGCTTGCATTTACAGACACAAAATCCTCACTCAGCAAGGTGAGATCCTCGCCTGTGGGAGGGCTGTGGTGGTGAGCGGCACGGGGGAAGCTCAGATTCACACCTCGTTCTCACACCTGTTCTGGGCCCAGGCTCGCGGAGGACACTCACCCACATGTGAAGCTTCCTTCTTTTCCGCTTCTGTCTCTCTAGGCCCAGTGCTTACTGTGGATTTGGCAGGAGCTGAATGCTTGCAGGGTGTGGCTCCTTGGAATGATATCTTCATGAACACCCAGGATGGCCTCGTAGGACCAAGACCTGGGAGGGAGAGGGCCAGGAAGTCCCGGCTGCAGGCTGCCCACTGCCCATCCTGGCAGCATGGAGAGCATCCAGGATGATTTTGTACGCGTGTGCGTGCTCAGTCGCGTCCAACTCCTTACGACCCCATGGACTGTAGCCCGCCAGGCTCCTCTGTCCACGGAATTCTCCAGGCAAGAATACTGGAGTGGATGGCCATTTCCTACTTCAGGGGATCGTCCCAACTCAGGGATCGAATCCAGGTCTCCTTCATTGCAGGCCGATTCTTTACCATTTGAGCCCCCGGGGAAGCCCGTATGATTTTGGTGATTGGGGAGAAAAGTAAGCTAGAGTTTAAATGTGTTCATTACTTGCAGGGCTGAGTCCTGACTTCTAAGTGAACACAAGCCCTGGGATGCGGAGAGCAGGACAGATGCTGAGGCGTCAGGTGTGTGGGAGCCCTTCCTCTGGAACCTAGCTAATAATTTCTTATTAGCAAGAACAAGTGAGGAAAACTGCGGTTCCACCGGAAACCTATTGACTATGATAACTGAGGTCCGTCTTCCCTGCTCAGAGTGAGGCCTGAGACCACACCCGGTGCCTTCCCGCGTCAGCCCAGGTAGGTGACCTTCTGGACACTGCATAAACTCTGCGTGGCCGTGGTGAGGGGCGGGGTCTGTCTGCCCCCAGAACATGGGCCGCGGGTCGGGAGGGGTGCTCCTCACAGCTGCAGCCGTGGAGAGGACAGCCCCGCTGTTTCCTTGCCAAATGTGATGTGACCAGCTGGGAGGAACCTGGCAAATTCTTCCTACGTTCTACCTTTTTCTGTCCTCTCATTTCACTCCAGGCTTTTTCTTTCACTTTTTGAGCTCCTTTCTATCTTGCTTCTTCCTCCGGAGCTGCCTTTGTGCAGCTGACAAAGGAGGCTCGTGCTTCCGATGGGAAGAGAGGGTTATCTGCTGCCTTTAGTGCCGACGCTCGCTCTATGAGTTCCCTGACACGGGGGCTGTTAGAAGCACGTGACAAGCATCTTCCCACCGTCGGAGGCTCCCACCACACGGCCCTTCCTCCGCTATGTCACAGGGCCTGTTGGGGCCCCACGTGACAAGCAGCAGGAGTCCTTATTCAGGGGTGGGGAGAGCTGGAAAAAAAAAAAGAGCCCACTTGACCATGACCTTGGTAGTCAGGGCAGGAAATTCTTTTTCTTTGTAGACATCCTGACTTCCTTAGATTTCAATAGTTTGTGTACTGGTTAGGCCTCAACATATCTAGACTTCTCTTGCAAATTCTGTCAATGGTCTAAGTTTTTGTGCTCTTGGATTTAAGAAATTGTACACAGTGGTGACATTAAAACTACTGAATTGTAGGCACCAGCCAAACTATAAGAGAAGCCCAGTCGATCAGAAGAGGCGCTGGAAGTGAGCAATTGGCACCGCCTTGCCGGGGTGTACATGTGGAGCACGCCGTGCTGCTGGAAACTTTGTGTGTCATCGAGTCGCACCACTGTCTTAGATAGGGACTTGGGGACTCTGTCCTACATGCTTTCAGTGTATGTCAAATTTAGGCAAAGCAAAGGAGAAAAAGAGAAAAGCAGTCTAAATAAAGACACCCTTCAGTTTCAGCTCAGTTCAGTCATTCATTTGTGTCCGACTCTTTGCGACCCCATGAATCGCAGCACGCCAGGCTTCCCTGTCCATGACCAACTCCCGGAGTTTACTTAAACTCATGTCCATCGAGTTGGTGATGCCATCCAGCCATCTCATCCTCTGTCGTCCCCTTCTCTGGCCCTCAATCTTTCCAGCCTCAGGGTCTTTTCCAATGAGTCAGCTCTTTGCATGAGGTGGCCAAAGTATTGGAGATTCAGCTTCAGCATCAGTCCTTTCAAAGAATATTTAGTACAGATTTCCTTTAGGTTGGACTGGTTGGCTCTCCCTGCAGTCCAAGGGACTCTCAAGAGTCTTCTCCAACACCATAGTTCAAAAGCATCAATTCTTTGGTGCTTAGATTTCTTTATGGTCCAACTCTCACATCCATACATTACCAATGGAAAAACCATGGTTTTGACTAGACGGACCTTTGTTGGCAAGGTAATGTCTCTACTTTTTAATATGCTGTCTAGGTTTGTCATAGCTTTTCTTCCAAGGAGCAAGTGTCTTTTAATTTCATGGCTGCAGTCACCATCAGCAGTGATTTTGAAGCCAAAGAAAATAAAGTCTGTCACTGTTTCCACTGTTTCCCCATCTATTTGCCATGAAGTGATGGGACCAGATTCCATGATCTTGGTTTTTTGAATGTTGAGTTTTAAGCCAGCTTTTTCACTCTCCTCTTTTATTTTCATCAAGAGGTTCTTTAGTTCCTCTTTCTGCCATAAGAGTGGTGTCATCTGCATATCTGAGATTATTGATATTTCCTCAGTTTACTTAATGCTTAAGGTCCCACACATCTTCCCTGGTGGCTCAGACGGTAAAGCGTCTGCCTACAATGCGGGAGACCTGGGTTTAATCCCTGGGTCAGGAAGATCTCCTGGAGAAGGAAATGGCAACCCACTCCAGTATTCTTGCTTGGAAAATCCCATGGATGGAGGAACCTGGTTAGGCTACAGTCCATGGGGTTGCAAAGAGTCGGATATGACTGAGCGACTTCACTCACTCACTCGTAAGGTCCCACACAGTGTGAGATTGGAAAGGAGAATTTGCTTTTCCTTTGGTTGATGCCAGTTCCTGCAGCTCACCCTGTTTGCTGTGGTTCTAGCATTTAAAGAGGCATACTGGTCATATAATGTGGCCTTTACATGTAAGGGAGCTTTAGAATGGACCAGAAAATCAACCATCTGTTTCAGTTCTTTAGAAAAAGTGTCTACCCTGGGCTAGCTGGGATATGGTGTAAGGTATAGACGGTATGTAGGTGTAGGCATGGCACTCTTTTAAGGATAATTTGGACCACTTGTAATTGGCACTTTCTGTGCTGCCTCTAGAACCCAGCTCTTGTGCAAGTTGTCGCGACTGTGTTTGCGTCTTGTACTTGGCTAACTAAGCATGGCTCAAATCTAGGGAGGAGTGTGAATCTGCCTTCTAGCTTCCCTGTGCTAGTAGACCAGTCACCAGTCTAGGAAATGAAAGTCAACACGAGGCCATTCCAAAGGATCCTCTTCTTAAGGTCACTTGTTATTTCTTGGGGCTTCTAGACTAAATAATCCTCACATTTCATCATCCTCCCTCTTCCCATGATAATAAATGAAGATAACCTCACATTTCTGATGGTTCGGATTGTGCCCCTGGAGTAGAAATAATATGGGTTGTGTGTCTCACATCTGGATTGTTCACGTCACACCTCCCAAAGGAATCTCTTGGTCCCTTAACATCTGGGTTTCCCACTTGCAAACAAACCCAAAATTATACTCGGGTTTAAGTTAGTCTTTCATCCAGATACATTTTCTCACAAATCTGGAAGGAGAAGACTGATGTTAGATTTATTTGCAGAACAAGGGCTACTATAGAGGTAGGTATTCGATCTTTTTTTTTTTTTTTAATGTTTTGGGCTTGAATATTTTGGACAAATCTGATTTTAAACCTACTACCCCATCTAAAATTTTGATCGCTAAGTAGATTTCAAATAGAATGTATTTGATAACGAAATTGTGTGTTTGATCTGTTGGCTGAACAATACTGGGCTTTTCAGAATTAAAGCATCCATTTAGGATTTACCTACTTTAAATCATAAGAAATTGAATAGAATTCCCCTCTCCGATTCCCAAGTGGATTTCATAGGTAAAAAGTGGTTGTAAATACAAAAAGACAGGAGGAAAATTTAGTTTCTCTGTACTAAGTGCTATACTAGTCACCAGTATTCAATAAGGCTTGTTGATTCGATTTGAATTGAGAAGGACATGAATAGTTGGCATTTCTTATATTGATGACTACCACAAAGACCAAAATGACATTTCTGATGAAGCTGAATAAAGGTCAAACTTTAAAAGACAATTGCATATGTATTTTAAAGGGAGACCAGAAATGTTCCAAATATGATACCAGGAAGACACGTCTGTGATATGGGAACTATCACCTAGTTTCTTAATAATGGCAAATACTTAAATATGTACTAGAATAAAATGTGATTCCAGGTGGAGTTTTGGTATTTCTTAGAAAACTGAAGCTATCTGAACTAATAGTTTGTGTCTCTGTTTGTGAAAAAACTGTAGAATAGTTGCAGTGACTTTTCAAAGAATAACTTTGAAATCTACCAATGCATTGGTTTTCCTTAGAAATAAATGATAACTCAGAACCTCTCTTTAAACACACACACAGATAAACTCGCAACTTTGGTTCCTGATGAATGCGATCTTCTAGTCAGTTGTGTTTTCGCTCAGGTGGTGAATCGCGGAAATGTGCTTGCACGTCTTGATCCAGGGGTGGTTCTTGTGTTGGGTAATGTTGATTCTAAAGAGGGCTGCAAGCCCCAGCCTTGATCTTTTCTCTGAAATTCCTTCCTCCCTTTAATTTCCAGAGGAAGGAAGCCGGGGTCAGGTTTGTCCACCATGGAGTGGGTACCGGGGCTCCCGGAGGTCCCTGCGTCTTTCCTTGGTCACTCTTCCTCTGATCAAGCTCGAGGTGCTCACACGCCCTTCCATCTGTCTCTTCTGCCCATGGGTTTCTCTTCTTGGACTGTGTTTCTGCTCTCTCTCTTTCTGGCTAAATCCTAGTTGAAGTTCAAGATGCAGCTTAAGCAACCAGCAGCAAGGTGCTGCCCTTTGGTATTCTTCTCGCCCTCTGGAAGCATTTTGGTGGTAACATGTTGGTAATTATTATTCTACCAGTTCATCTCCCCACCTAATCTGTGTTCTTTGGAAGGGTGGAGGTTTGTCTTTTATCTCATTATCCCTGAGATCTGCAGAGTCTAGGACATGGTGAGGCTCAATTAGACAGTTTAGTCAGTATAATAATTTTTCTTTCAAATCCTTCCATTTTTTTTCACTGGGGAAAAGTGTCTGGAGGTAGGAGTATCAACTTACTGCCAGATTATTGGGCCAGGCATGTTTCTCTAACAGTGTAGCGTTTTACTCCTTGTTTTGGTTTCTTGTCCATAATAATATTTAATTTTGTTTGTATATCAAATAGCATTTTGAAGGGCATATGGTGGTTTGTTTTTTTTGTTATTGTTGTTAAAGAGATGCATCCCATATTTTAAATATAAGAAAATAATTGGAAATATTCCTTTTAATCTTTATAGCAGCTAACATTTGTTGAGCACAGCCCATGACCCAGATAATGTTGCCAGAATAGGTTCCTAGTACCGAGTGCCAAAAGGTGACTATTTACATCTGGCTTGGGTGCATTTGATTGGCTGGAGAAGGTCACATGACTGCATCCTAGCTACAAGAATGTGAATAAATAGATTTTAGTCTATGGTTGTAGGTAGTCACTACTTTTTATCAAGACTCATTAGCAGGAATTCACCCACGTCTACGAAAGAGGCTTTGTATTTGGGACAGGCTAGGAAGCATGGCAAAGGCTTCCCTGCTGGCTTAGCAGTAAAGAATCTGCTTGTAATGCTGTTGACCTGGGTTCAATCCCTGGGTTGGGAAGACCCCCTGGAGGAGGGCATGGCAACCCACTCCAGTGTTCTTGGAGAATACTGCCTGGAGAATCTCATGGACAGAGAAGCCTGGTGGACTACAGTCCATAGGGTCGCAGAGTTGGGCACAACTGAGCGACCTAGCACAGGTGCACGCAGGAAGCGTGGCGAATGGCCGCAAGGCCTCATAAGCCCCAGCAGGCGCTCTGAGAGTCCCAGCCCCATGCCCTCGCCGCTTCGTTAGACACTGGCCTGAATTCCAACACCCAGGGTCGCATTTCTTGGCCAAAGGGCTTTCTCTCACTTCTGGATACTGGTTTACACTGGATGCCATCATGGCTGAGAAGGATTTATCTCCTTCTCCATGGTTGGAGAAGGAAGTGGCAACCCACTGCAGTGTTCTTGCCTAGAGAATCCCATGGACAGAGGAGCCTGGTGGGCTACAGTCCATGGGGTCACAAAGAGTCAGACACGACTGAGCGGCTAAACAACACGACTCGGCACGGCAGCTGCCTTGGTGACAGAGCCCGTCTAGGCTGTCTCCCCTTTCCTGTCTCATGTCCCCCGTTCCGCTACTGGTGTTTCCTGGGGTCACACTCAAAAAAACAAACACAAACGCAGACCTACTGCCACACACCTGTGAACTGATCATGACCAGGGGGATGGAAAACGCTGATTGTGTCTGTCAAGGGTTTATGCCCACCTCTAGCCCAGGCCTGGTGGAGACCCTGGTAAAACACATGGACCGCAGATGGCAGAGGTCTTGTTTCCAAAAGCAGATCTTGGGGGTAATTCTCAACATAAGGAAGAGGAGATTCTGAGCAGGACTAGAGAAGAATAGTATGTGTTGGTCAGGGAGCTAGATGACTCCATTGGGAATAAAACTATCATCTTGCTTGAAGATGCAGCAAGAAAAGAAGAGAACGGAGATCAGAAGTCACTTTGGCATAAATTTAGATCTCCTACCAATTCCTTAAAGCAGATTTGGGGGAAAACCAGGGGACAGCTGGGAAATTCCAGAAAAAATGAGGGAAAAGAAACGGCCAGAATGTTAGGAGGAGAACTTGTGGCGCTTAGAGGCACAGAGGCCAGAGCAGGGAAGAGCTGCAAAACAGGGCTAGAGCCAAATGCCATTGAGAGAACCAGAGGGGAAACCGAGGCAGAGGTGAAGAGTGGGAAGCGGGCTGGGACGCTGGCCTGACTGAATGGCCGCAGGTCTGAATCGAGTGCAGCTGTGCTTTCCTGGTTCAGCTTTTGTATGTTTCTCACTCTCTGAATAATCCAGACCTAAGTTTCAGGTTTTGCCAGCCACTGTTGTCTGAAAAGGGGATTGCTAAGAACGACACAACTCTTAATAGAGTAAGAGCTGTGAACTTGCAAGAAATTATCCAAATGTGCTTAACTCTTGATCCTCAAAACCGAGAAGTTTTTTAAATGCTTAAACTGTTTCATCGTAATTTTACTTCTTCTCAAACAAAGTATTTTGAGATAATTTTTACGGAAGATGCCGTGTAAAAATAAATTAGTTTGAAATGGCAGAGGCTTTAAAGATTATAATAGATTGATCAAGTGGGTCACCTCCTTAAATGTTTGGCATGATGCCCAGAGACAGAAAGCAAAAAAAAGTAAGAAACAGGCAAAAGTTGGCATCAGGCAGGAAGCCTTTTAGCCGAGAAAAGTAACCATGTTCATACTCAATGAGAATAGTGACTTTTCAACTTTCAAAGAGTGACCTTTGTCCTCAGGCTCAAAATAGATTCTGGTGGAAAACACTCCAAGAACTTTCAGGTTTATGAGAGTGGAGAAGAGTGTGCAGGTGAGTGTGAGTGTGTGTACGATGATGTAGACATATTAATAAAAGCACGTTATGACCATAAGATCACATCCACTTAATATCTCAAGAAGGATGGAAAAGGAGGTGAAGGTCAGAGCTTCTGCTCATGGGTGGTCGGTCTGGGTCGAGGAAGCCCTGCTGGGCATCAATATGCTGGTGCGCCCTTCACACACCTGGTGAGATCTTCGGACGCCAGTGTATGCGTGTCTTCCTAGCAGGAACCCTTTTTAAAAAGTATTGACTTAAAAAATGCAATATTAATTTGGGCTCAGTGCTGAGATATGGATGGTGTGGAATAGCGCAAACCGCTCCTGATCCCTGATGATGTAGACCAGGGTTTTGGAAGCACCTGGAGTCCGAGGTGCTGGAACTATTTGCTAAAAAATGCAGAATATTTGGTCTTGCCTCAGACTAAGTGCGTCAGGCTTGCCTTTTTCTTCTTCTTCAGGTTGTTGAGTTCACTTAAATTTTATTTATTTTTGCAAAGATGAAAAATCTTCCTAAGTATAAACTCAAACGATTTAAAAGATATACAGGTAAAGATTTGGCTTCCCAGGTTGCACTAATGGTAAAGAACCCACCTGCCAATGCAGGAGGCTCAAGAGATGCGGGTTCGATCCCTGGCTCGGGAAGATCCCCTGGAGGAGGGCGTGGCAACCCACTCCAGTACTCTTGCCTGGAGAACCCCCATGGACAGAGGAGCCTGGCGGGCTACAGTCTATGGGGTCACAAAGAGTCCGTCACGACTGAAGCAACTTAGCACGCATGCAGGATGCATGTATGGGCAAAGACTTGGTCCATGCCTGATTTTTCAGGATCCTTGTTCTCCTCCAAGATATAAACCATCTCCTTCTAGAGACATCTGGTGCTTGTGCATGCACGTCAGACATTCTCTCTTCTGTATGAAGAACTGTACATACATACCTGTACATACATGAACACTTCTGTTGATATGTATGCACACACGTTAAAAACAGGAAGGATAGCAAACTGCATACATGGTCCTGATTTTTAAACTTAATCTTGGGATGATTCCACATACACACATTCAGAGCTCTCTTGCTACGTTTTAGCCGTTGACTTGATCCTTCGTAATCGATCAGTTTCCTCCTGAGGGATATTTAGCTTGTCTCCAATGTTCGCCTCTGATAGATGATGTCATAATGAATATCCCTGTTCTTTTTATACATTAGGAGAACATAACCGTATCAGTTGGTCTTTTTAGTTTCAAGCCACAGAAAATGAACTCTGGCTTATTGAAACAGAAAAGGAGTTAATTAGAGGACCTGCAGGGGGCCAGAGACGCCAGGACAAGGGCCAGAATCACCCCGGCGGGGGAGCTGGTGTCATGAAGACTCTCTTGGGCCCGATGCTGCTGCCTCCGCTGGGTGTCCCTTCTCGCCAGAAATGGGAATTTCTGGAAACCAGTTATGCAGCCACTGGAAGACAGTCACTGCTGCTCCTCCCTTTGCTCGAATAGACTGTCCACAGGCCCTGCTTCTTTGTGTCACAAACTTCCAAGGCTCACTTGATTGCTGGAGCCTATGTTATGTATCCTTATTCTCAAGGAGTCCAGGAAAGGGAGCTTATAGCATCTGCTGTGGGAGTTTTATGAGAAGATCAAGTATCTACAAAATGGGTTGTGTTGACTGGCCCAGAGCAGACACTCTACCAAGAGCTTGGGTCCAGGGAGTGTATTTGGAAGGTGATTTCAGAAAGCACAAGTGAAAGAGTAGGGAAAATGAGACAAAGAAGGGAGGAAAGTCAATAAAAGAAGTACTAAACAGTAGCTTACCGCCGTGGGCACCTGGGATCCCACTGGGGACACTCTGAGGAGCTGTGTGGGGCCAGCTGCAGAAATGACCCACCACGTGCCGGAAAAGCTAGGGTGTGATTCCTTCAGCTGCCTTTCTTCTTCGGTTGAGGGTTTTCCCAGTAGGGCCCTTAAACTCTCAGCTGAGTAAGCTCTCCGTGTACCAGAGAAAGCTCCCAGGGAGAGAAAGAGTCTGGAATGCTTGAAGGAGGAAGCTGTCATTGTGTGCAGGGAATGTCCGTCTTGCTCCCATCACCAAGAGCATGGGGTTAGGGACCAGCCGTGGGTTTATATGCTAACCAAACACAAGGATGGGAAGACTTCAAACAAAGACGTTTACCTTTGTAAACAAAAGAATAAACACAGGTGTGGGTAACTTGTTGGTTGCTGAGCAAACACCCTCTTGATGTTGTTTTTCAGTCGCTAAGTCATGTCAGACTGTGGCCTCATGGACTGCAGCAAGCCAGCCTTCCCCGTCCTTCACGATCTCCAGGAATCTGCTAAAATTCATGTCCATTGAGTTGGTAATGCTATCTAAATATCTTATCCTCTGCCACCATCGTCTCCTTTTGCCTTCAGTCTTTCCCAGCATCAGAGTCTTTTCCAATAAGTCTTGATATATCTGGTCCCTAATGAAGGGTGTGTAAAAATACTGATAGCAGTAAGGTCAACATTGTGAGAAACTTCTAATTTGTTTACTATTGATAGATGCCAGCTACTATGAGGACATAGGACACAATGTTTATTTTATAATTATCAGCTTGTGGGAATATATTTCTATATGCCAATTTTTTTTTTTTTTTTTATTCCTGAGCAGTACTGATGAGTACACACGAATTGTGACTGCACCATTAGGTTTGATGAATCCATATAATTGCTGCACAAATATTTTGAATTTAATTGCATGTAATGTAGTTAACACTCTGTTATCAGTGCCAATAAGGGGAGCAGTGGCATGGATAATTCGAAACAGTGGAAAACCCAAAATCATTTAAGTGTGACTTTGGAGGTCCATTTTTGACTCAGAGCTGCCCATTCACCTTTCTAATTGCGTTTTGCTTTAGCCTAGTAGGGAAATTTATTTTCATTTGATAATACAGGGACTGATGGGAAAGGAAACTTGTTGAAGCGTGCTCTGGGTGTCGGTAGAAGCTGGTATTAGAAGTTTTCAACAGATAGCTACTTATAGGTGATTGAGAGTTCATGGCTCAAATCTCGTTAAAGGGAGTCAGATTATCTCTCTTCATTATTCATGTGTGTTAAGTACCAGGCACCGTATTAACTCTTTTACGCAAATGATTTCATTCTTTCCTCAGGCCGTCTGCCATTAGGGGATGTTGTGTGCTGCAGAAGGAGGAAATTCTAGAATCAAACTGTGGAGGTTTCACATCTTAGTTTCTGCCAGGTTATTGGTTATGTGAAATGGGTTCGAGGTACTAAATGTTTCCTCCTCTGTCAGTGATAACAGTACTTAACCCATAGCTTTGTTGATGGCCTGTGGTGACAAGATGAGATGGTCTGTATGAACATGGTGACTGGCTTCTTACTATTAAACTCAGTCCATTTTACAGAGAGAGTTGGTTTCAAAGCCAGCCTTTGCGGCTTGTTCTGCTTACTTCCCAGCCTGAGCTCTCAATGAAGCCTCTAGAACAATGTCCCTTGAATTTTTAAGGGCATGTGGATCTCCCAGAGACCTTCCTGAATGCAGATTCTGGCTCGGTCTGGGAAGGACCTGTGATTTTGCCTGTCTCACCAGCTCTCCGGAGATGCTTATGCTGCTGATTTGGGGACCATACGCTGAGTAGCAAGTATAGTTTGGTGCAAACATTTTAATTCCAACTTGATTTTCTCCTTTGCATCCATAAGCAGATTCAGAGAAGAAGTAATGCTTTCTATCTGCTCCTCTTTGCCACGTGTGGTCCAACCCAGGTGCTGGACTTCCACACATCTTCCTGACCCCTCAGGTCCCTTGGTTTTGTCCCTGGTCCATTTTTCGGGTGTAAATGGTCATATGCTGTGAAGCGGCAGTGAACACGGACCCTGGGGTCCGTCAGGCTCGGGTTTAAGTGTTGACGTTGGACATACAACTGCTCCAAACTTCAATTTCCTCTTCTGTGATACAGGCATGATGATAGAACTCACTGAATAGGGCCAAGGTGAGACTCAAGATGCTTGATGTAAAAAGTCTTAGCTCAATGGTTGGCTCTGAGCAAGTGCTCAGTGAGCAACACCAGGTTGTAAGCAATGTGAAGGTGTGTATTGTATATGTTTTGTTATCTGCCTGTGAATCTCACCCAAACATGGCTGACTCTTCTTTGCCAGGAACTCACTTCCCAGCCTTTCTTTTAGCGAACAATGCTCATATCATCTAGTTCTGGCCAATGAAATGTGAGATGTAGTCTTCTAGAACTTATGGGGGAAAAAAACAAAACAAAACTGGAATCTGGGAAAGAAAACCATTGGAGGAAAAGGCTTCTGACCTTTCTGCGTTTTATATTTCCAATGTCCTTTCTTTGCATGTGGTTGTAATGTCTGGGGTTGTGGCAGCCCTTTTGTTACCACAGAGTTGCAAGTCCTGCACTGAGACTGCACAGCAACCCAATTTCTTCTTCTGCCTAATCCCCCTGCTCTCTTCTTCTCTCAAGGATGTTGATCCTAAGAAGACTTCCTAATAAAATCCCTGCAAGCTAATCTCTGTCACAGAATCAGCTTCCCTGAGAACCCAATTTATGTGAATATATTTGTAAATATACAGATACAGATGGCATGGGTTTTGGCTACTCACAAGGACTTCTATGCTGATACAATATAGGTAACATTTATCTTTTTGTTTGTATGTTTGTTCTTGGTATCTGAAATCCCTTCTAATGTTGGAAGAAATTTTCCCACCATATGAATCTTGGTTAGAATCAGATTCTTTAAAAATTTTCATTTATTTGTTTGCTTTTTGGTTGCACTGGGCCTTCACTGCCATGCATAGACTTTCTCTAGCTGTGGCGAGTGGGGGCTACCCTTCATTGTGGTGCATGGCCTTCTCACTGTGGAGGCTCTGCTTGCTGTGGGGTGCGAGAGAAGGGCTCCTGGCACACAGGTGTCAGTAGTTGCAGCTCATGGACTCAGTAGCTGTAGTGCTCAGGCTTAGTTGCTCTGCGGCATGTGGGATCCTCCCAGACCAGGGATTGAACCCGTGTTCCCTGCAGTGGCAAGTGGGTTCATATCTGCTGTACCACCAAGGAAGTCTCAGCATCAGACTCTTTAACTCAGAACTGAGTATGTCGAATGTTCACTTTCTCAGACTCTCTTGCAGCTAGGATGTCCTGAACTGCTCTGTGGGAAAACTCCTTCTGAACTCTGCCTTGGTAGCCAGTGACGGTGACGACATCGTGGCAGAGGGATTTTTTTCCAACGATGCTGCGTCTGTATTCATATTTCTGGTACAGCAGTGCCAGAGAGCAGTTCATGGGAACGACCTCTCTCCAGGGCTCAGAATCAGCAGGGTCAGTGCGGATAGGAGAACAAGCTATTGTCTCCAGCATGTGTGGCCACAGCCCATCCTAACCAGATGATAACAAAAGCTATGATGAGCTTTTTCTGTAATTCCAAATGAAAAACCACCTTTTGTACTCCCGTTTCTCCAACTCTTGCTATCTAGGCTTCCTGAATGTTTCTGTGAGCTTCCCGATAACCTTTTCCATATAAATCAACCAGAATCAGTCTTTCTTATCTGCATCACAGAACCACGGCTGGGGCATACCACATAAAAATGTTTAATTTGTATCCATGGACATTTAAGGTCTTGATGTACTGTTGCTATCATTACTGATAGCAACATAACTGTTGTGTAAAGATTTATAGTTCACAGAATACTTATGCATGCATTATTTCATCTGTTCCTCAAATAGCACTGTGGGGTTAATATATTTACTCTAACTCATATTTTACAGGTTAGCATTTAAGAGGTGGAATGACCTACCTAAGTTAACTAGTAAATAGCGGAGCTGGACTGGAACCTAAGCCTTCTATTTAATGCTTTTAAAGTTTGAAATCATTTGGTAGTAGACACTGTGCTGAGCAAAAATCTCAACCTCTGATCTTGTTGGATAATGGAGATATTTTAAGGAAAAAAAAAATTCAAGTCATAAAAGAAAAATATGTTTTTCTTAATTTAAATAATATAGAAGAGTTAAAGAAGAAAAGGCAACTAGAGGAAACACACACAGTTTCTTTTGTATTCTTCTAGAAAATTTCTAAAAATACTTAAGCCTATTGAGGTATATTCTTATTTTACACAAATCAGAGCAGATTACACATAATGTTCTGCAACTTGCTTTTTGTTGCATTCGATGAAAAATCTCAGACATCTTGTCGATATCATTGTATATAGCTTTGCTTAATTCTAACTGGCGCTCATTATTATATGCTTATATCTTAATCTGAATGGTCAGTCTTCTATTGATGTATGTTGTCTTAGCTCGGGTTTCCTAGAAGCAGTGCCTGTGCTAGGCATTTGCTAGATGATTTATCAGTGGAGTGGTACCCAGGCAGCCCCTCCAGAGGAGGCTCAGATTCGAGCCGTGAGTGGCCAGCTCTTCCTGCTCTGTGTGGGGGGGTGCCGGCCCATTAAAGGGATCTGGGTGGGTGCCCAGCATCAGGCGCATATGTTTATGTGGCTGCCGGTTTTCTCTTTCTGCAGTAATACTGCTGTGCTGAATGTTCTCCTATTCATGTCTCCATGTGTTGTGAGAAATTTTCAGATGTGAAGCGTGTAAACCAAGGGATGTGGCAGGGAATGCTAGATGCCCCTTTCCTTACTGACAGGACGAGGGCTTATTGGCTGTGTCCACATTCCGGGTTCTCAGAGGCAACTGTGCTTCTCATGTGGGGTTGGGGGGGGGGTCTCCTTCTTCCAGGACCACAGTCCTATTGGATCAGAGCCCCACCTTTGTGACGTCATTTACCCTTGATTACCTCCTAAGGACCCTATTTTCAAATGCAGTTCTATTATGGGTTGGGACTTGAGTGTAGTTCAATCCACTGCGTGGGCTGCAGCCTCTGTCCCAGCTCCCCAGCTCTGCCGTTGTGGTGTGCGGACAGTCGTAGGCGGCATGCCGGCGATGGATGTGGCTATATTCCAGTGCAGACTACTTAGAGCACAGGCAGCAGGCTGGTTGGTCCCTGGGCTGTAGTTTGCCCACCCCTGGTCTATGCCATTCTAGAAATTAAACACGAGCTAGTAAATGGGGTTGCTCTGAAGACCGAGGAGGTCATGACATCGGCAAAGGCAGCCTAGCAGAGACCTTGGCATATGGTAGGCATTCCGCATACATCTGCTTTGTTGAATGCGAGAGCTGACATAGGTCGTGCACAAAACTGGGTGACTACCTGTTTCCTAACTGGCACTTCCGGGTTCCGCCCCCATTAGTCCCGTACTGGCTCTTCCGGGTTCCGCCCCCATGTGCCCCTGGTGTTGCTCTCATGACCCCTTGTCTTACGGTGAGACTGCATCTGATGTGTGCATTCTGATCCAAAGTCAGTGTTAAATTAGTGCTCGATGCAAAGCCATTGTGTCACTAAGCCATCTCTAATGTGGCTGTAGCCAATGACATCCCCATCATCAGTGTATCTGCAGAGAGTGTCTGACTGCCAGAATTTGACCACTTACTCATCTGTGTCCTAGCATTTAGGATAGAACAAGAGAGAAGGCAGTCCATTCATCACAGAACCTGGGGAAAAAGTTCAGGACTTCCCTTTGGTTCTGAAACTTCTTCTGCAACTATTAATAGATGAGGAGTTTTGTTCATGGCGATGGGACCTGGAGCGTTTGGATGGGTTGATAAGATGGTGATTGATTTTGATGTGACGGCAGGGGCTGCAGAGGGATGTTACTACTGTGAGTCTTGTTAATACAATAATATTAAGCCCACTCCTGCTCCCTGCGTGTCTCTGATGGGAAAGATACAACATATAGGAAAACAAGATTCTTTACTAGAAATATTGCTTTGCATGCTTCTCTTTCAGCGCTTTCTGTTGCCGGGAGAAGTCAGAAAAGAAACAAGGCAGTGAGTGGAGGGAATCATGGGGAAAGTGGCATATTTGGGGTCTGCAAATGGATATTGAAAATGCAAAATAGCCTACTGATTTGTGATTGCGTTAGGGCAGGTGCCCCAGCTGGTGGTATCAGTAATGGAATTTTGAACTTTTCAGTGGATATGATGCAGTGTGCATGGGAATAAGGCATGTGGTCACCTCCGTGAGTGCGTGCAAGCATGCTAAGTCGCTCAGGCATGTCCGACTCTTTGCTACGCTATGGACTGTAGCCCGCCAGGCTCCTCTGTCCATGGGGATTCTCCAGGTATGAATACTGGGGTGGGTTGCCATGTCCACCTCCAGGGGATCTTCCCGACCCAGGGATCAAACCCGCATCCCTTATGTCCCCTGCATTGGCAGGCGGCTTCTTTACCACGAGTGCCACCTGGGAAGTCCTGTGGTCACCTAATAGTACCACCCAACAGCCTCCCCCTTCCAGTCCTTAAAAAATATTCCTCATTACCTGCCTCTCCTGCCCTGTGATAGAGGGCTTAAAATTTGCTGCAAAGGTAGTCTTTCCTTCATGACAGGGGAGGTTTCTTGGCGAAACAGAACGAACATGAACTTCTGCTTCTGCTAAGAGCTTAAGGTTTTTTGAGCACTGTATTAGTTATCTGTGGCTGTGTAACAGAGTACTCCAAAACTTAGTGGCTTAAAACAATAATAACCTTGCATTATCTCAGTTTCTATGGGCTAAGAATTCAGAAGTGGCTTAACTGGTGGATGTGGCTTGAGGTCTCTCCTGAGATTGCAGTCCGCATGTCAGCTGGGACTGTGGGCTGAAGGTTTGCATCCAGGGGACCACACTTATCAGAAGGCCACAGCCCTTGAGCTGCTGTTGTTGGTGGGAGGCCGTGCTTCTCTTTAATGGGCGCTGTTAGGGGTCTGCTTGAGCGTCTTCACAGCATAATGAATGGCTTCTCCGGAGTGAGTCGAGACCAAGGCATAAGCGGCAAAGTCCTTTATGACCCAGGCTCAGAAATCGTACGGTCATTTCCATAATACTCTATATAGCTCAGTGCTTTTGAATGCGAGAGGGGCACGCACAAGGCCGTGACTATCAGGAGGTTAGTCATCTTGGAGGCTGGGGTTGCCGTAAGAGCTTGCATCAGACACTGCCTCTGTGAACTTTATCTCCTTTGCTCTTCAGTGGAAGAGCGGCAATATAAGGTGGGACCTACTACTGTCAGGAGTGGAAACAAACTAGTTCCACTGATGAGTTTCAGGCCACACAGCTGCTGAGCTGTGGAGCTCGGCTTGTCATTCACACGGCAGGATTCAGAGCCTGTAGATTAACGCTGCCTCCCCTACCTTCCTTAGAGAGACCTGAGTTCCAGTCCTAGCTCTGCTCCTTGCTTGCACTTGATTTTAGTAATGCAACCTGGTTTTGTTTGTGCGGACCAAACACAGGAACAATCTGGAAAGTGCAAAGGCAGTTCTCGGCATTTTGAGATTTTCACAAGCTTTGTGTTTCTTAAATTTTCTAAACTGAGGTACATATTTAAGAGGTAGTAAGAGAGAAATTTTACATAGTGCATGGATAAGATATGTTTTTAAAATTATGTGTGTATTTTAATGTATATTTGGACAAAATTTATCAATTGTAATTGACAAGTCACTTAATTGAACCTCAGTTTTGATATCCATAAAATAAGCGTAAGAATGCTTACCTCTTAGAGTTGCATGAATCAAAAAAGATAATACATATCAAAGGCCAAACAATTTAAAGTTTATAACAGGAACTCGATGATATTTATTACTATTAACCTGTGATCAACGTAAAGTGTTCTGGGAAATATTCAAGGTTAAGAACTGAAACCATAATCACGTGTACCTATTTCTGCACTTTCTATATTTTAAGGAAGAATCTCTTAGTGATTTGAGTTCCATTTAAGATTATGACCCAGTGGTAGAGGAAGCTAAGAAGGAAATGAGATTTTCTCCTTAGTTATGTTAATAGCATCAGGGAGAATTAACTTTCACAGTCACAGTCTTGATAGGGTAAGATATTTAAAAAGCAGATGTTTTTAAAGAAACCTGGTTGACTTTATTTGGCATATAAATGTGCCTTGAAAAAATTTCCTTCCCACCCCATGAGGGGTTGCCTAATTGCCTCAGATGCAGATGTTCTGGCTGTGGGTTCCTTTGGGTATGAATTCACACCACTCTGGTTTACCTTCATTGGAGGGACTTACTCTTCCACAATTGAATTTCCAAGCTCTAATGCAAAGCAGGCTTATTTGCTTTGACAGGCAACTACAGGATAAACAGAAAGGGGCTAGCTCTCTGCTATGATGAGAAATATGACTTAAACAGGAAACAAAATGAAAAAAAATAAAAGATCTGAGACACCGTGAGATTCACCCCAAAGAACTTATTTTCAATGAACCCTAGAAAATAGAAGCAGGAAAGGCTCTTGGAAGACCGGAAGAAATAGTATCGGTAGATATCTTCATAATTTATGTCCGTCTTTTGCAAAACAATTTGAGGTGCTTTAGAAAAGCCATTGAAACATTTTTTTAAAAAAAGCATATGATTGCTGGAGACATTTGAGTAACTTTGGAATAAATGGTCAGACTTTAGAATGTCGAGCCAGTGGTTTGATTTGCTCCAAATTTGAGATTTTTTTAATCTTATGCTATAATCTTAGTGATGAAACGATTGGAGATATAAGAGGATAATGTGGTTTTAAATGTAGCAGTTTTCCTTTTATATAATGTCAAAGGCAATGCATGTTTTAAAAAATATGACAACTAAAAATTAGAGAAAAATCGAGGAGGAAGTTATCCTTGATCACTACTGACAATGTTAATAGCTTTGATGCTAAGCCCTGGTGTCCCCATGTCATAGCCCATTCTGGAAACAACGCTCTCCTTTTGTGGAGTTGTTGTTGTGGTGGTTCAGTCGCTCAGTTGTGTCTGACTGTTTGCGACCCTGTTGCCTGCAGCACGCCAGGCTTCCCTGTCCTTCACCATATCCTGGAACTTGCTCAAACTCAAGTCCATTGAGTCAGTGATGCCATCTGACCATCTTGTCGTCTGTCGTCCACTTCTCCTCCTGCCTTCAATCTTCCCAGTGAGTTGACTCTTCGTAGCAGGTGGCCAAAGTATTGGATCTTCAGCTTCAGCATCAGTCCTTCCAATGAATATTCAGAGTTGATTTCCTTTAGGATTGACTGGTTTGATCTCCTTGCTGTCCAAGGGACTCTCAAGAGTCTTCTCCAATACCACAGTTCAAAAGCATCAATTCTTCGGCGCTCAGCTTTCTTTATAGTCCAACTCTCACATCCATACATAAATACGGGAAAAACCATAGCTTTGATTAGATAGACCTTTGTCAGCAAAGAATGTCTCTGCTTTTTAATATGCTATCTAGGTTGGTCATAGCTTTTCTTCCATGGAGTAAGCGTCTTTTAATTTCATGGCTGCAGTCACCATCTGCAGTGATTTTGGAGCCTAAGAAAATAAAGTCTGACACTGTTTCCATTGTTTACTCATCTATTTGCCACAAAGTGATGGGACTGGATGCCATGATCTTCGTTTTCTGAATGTTGAGTTTTAAGCCAGCTTTTTCACTCTCCTCTTTTACATTCATCAAGAAGCTCTTCAGTTCCTCTTCACTGCCATTTAGGGTGGTGTCATCTGCGTATCTGAGGTTATTGCTGTTTCACCTAGCAGTCTTGATTCCAGCTTGTGCTTCATCCAGCCTGGCATTTTTCATGATGTACTCTGTGTATAAGTTAAATAAGCAGGGTGACAATATACAGCCTTAACATACTCCTTTCCCAATTTGGAACCAGTCCATTGTTCCTTGTCCAGTTCTAACTGTTGCTTCTTGACTTGCGTACAGATTTCTCAGGAGGCAAGTAAGGTAGCCTGGTATGCCCATCTCTGGTTCCTTTGCCTTTTCTAAATCCAATTTGACCATCTCAGAGTTCTTGGTTCACGTACTGTTGAAGCCTGGCTTGGAGAATTTTGAGCGTTACTTTGCTAGCATGTGAAATGAGTGTACTTGTGTGATAGTCTGAACATTCTTTGGCATTGCCCTTCTTTGGGATTGGAGTGAAAACTGACCTTTTGTAGTCCTGTGGCCGCTGCTGAGTTTTCCCAATTTGCTGGCATATTGAGTGCAGCACTTTAACAGCATCATCTTTTAGGATTTGAAATAGCTCAGCTGTAATTCCATCATCTCCACTAGCTTTGTTCATACTAATGCTTCCCAAGGCCCACTTGACTTCACACTCTAAGATGTCTGGCTCTAGGTGAGTGATCACACCATTGTGGTTATCTGTGTCATAGAGATCTTTTTTGTGTAGTTTTTCTGTGTATTCTTGCCACTTCTTCTCAATATCATCTGCTTCTGTTAGGTCCATTCCACTTCTGTCCTTTATTGTGCAGGAAATGTTGCCTTGGTACCTCTAATTTTCCTGAAGAGATCTGTCTTTCCCATTCTATTGTTTTCCTCTATTTCTTCGTATTGTTAACTTAGGAAACCTTTCTAAGCCTTTTTTATGGAGTTGCTTTCCCCCAAATCTGATCCCATTTGAGGAACTGGTTCATCTGTAAGCTCCCGTTTCATCACTGTCAAAGATGAAACGGATATGGGAGACTCACATTGTTCAAGACACCCTTGGAGGAGGTGACATGTTGCTAGCACTTTAGAGAGAAATCCTTCATCTGGTGGGTTTCCTTGACGTCAGGGTGCAGGCCAGAGTCTGCGTGAGAGACCTTGACTGCTTGGCAGGAAGCTGCTCAGCCCTCTTATTGTTCCATAAACACTTGTTCAAGGAATAAATGAAGCATTGACTGCCACTCACTCTTTCAGGGGCCATACTGTTAACTCTTAAGTTTGCATTCACAAGAAAAGACTACAAAAATTACTGGACAAACAGTTCAGAAGTTAGGGTTATGAAATGATGAATGACTTCACCTCTTATTTCCATTCACTTTCCTTTTCCTTTTGGTGGCCTCTTGTATGTTTAGAACTAGGGTTCCTCAACTTCTGAACTGAAAGACAGCATTATCTTGCTCTGCCCTTTTTATCTTAGGACCTAACCATTTTTTTTTTTTAATAGAAAACTTCACTAATGCATTGTGATGTGCTAACAGCTGCTCATTGGTATTTATTTATTTATTGTTGCATTTTGCTTCAGTAGAATCCTTTTGTGACAATGTCTTAGCTTAGAGATATGTCACAGATAAGGTTGCTATTTGGGATCAGGTGGTCATTTCTACTTTGATTCCATATAGTCCACACCCTACTTCCCTTATCCAGAGGATGCCTTCTCCCTCAAATGGAGATAACTAGGGTAGGTGTATCAGTCACAACAGGCTTTCATGCCAAGATCTCATTGGTCTAAAAACACTGGAAGGACTGATCCTGTCAAATGTTAATCCTGTCAAATGCCTGGAAGGGAGAGTATTGAAAATATTGGTCAATAGAACCAACCGCTCCATTCCTCCTTTCCGGTATAGTGGTGGGTTGAAATGGGAGAAGAGTATTGGAGAAGGAAATGGCAACCCATTCCAGTATTCCTGCCTGGAGAATCCCAGGGACGGAGGAGCCTGGTAGGCTACAGTCCATGGGGTTGCAAAGAGTCGGGCACGACTGAGTGACTTCACTTCACTTCATTTCGTTAGTGTCTTAGGCAGTTTTGAATCCTAATAGTTGGCCTCGGCATGGGACGGGAAGGGGGGTTCATTCAGAGTAAGAGTTTTGAAGGTCCGCTTTCCTCTTCTTTTTAAGCAGCTTCCTACCAAGCACATGAATTAAACAGGGCATCTACTTAAGTTCTCTCAACAGAAAAAAAATCTATTCTTCACAAGTGATTTCCGTTTTAGTCAGCATCCCATTACCAGCATTTTGTTGAGCAACTGGGAGGAGTTTTAGATTTTTGCAACAAGGATTCAGAGAATGGAAGCTGTGGGGTGAGCCCACATTTCAGCGGGCTTCATCTTTTGAGAAGTGTTGATCACGTAGGAAAAGTTGGACCCCCATGTTCATTTAAAGAAAGAAAAAGAATAAGCGAAAAGGAGCTGCTTTTGTTTTGGGTTTAAGAGTCTTTCTTAATACGGAGTAATGAGCATCAACACACGGTTATTCAGTAAACCAGTTAAATGAAGTTAGCATAGCCAGGGAAACAAAGGAAGACTCCTTCAGCTCTTCCGTTTATGCTGTAGACTCAGCAGTCACAATATGAGACAGAGTAGTAACAATGCAGCCTGTGCAGACAATTAACATTAATTTTTCATTTTTTTTATCAAGCTAAAACATTTACAATGCCTCTCTCCCCGCAAAGACAGCACCAGTATATTATTTCTTTTTATCGTTCCAATCATATCCTTGAGATAAAATTAGCTTTTTGCACCTTTTCTATTACTGGTTTATGTTCAAGACTGTGTCTTTGAAACAATCTTTTTAGCCAATCTCCTCTTGGGACTTTTCCATTGCTTCAGCCTAGTTATGCTACCACAAGGATGGGCCATCCCAGTACAGTGAAGAATGCCGACTTCAGAGAATGGTCTTAGGTCAAGAATTATTGTTGCTTGAGGCCTCCAAGATCTAGTTATGGGTTTCTGCAAACCCTGTGGGCTCTTATGATAATGCTTTTTCTCTACTATTATTGTTATAAGGCATTAAATCAGTCAGATTCATGAGCAACAAGAGGTCACTGTCTGATTGAAATTCATAAGGTCAAAAAGGAAACTAAAAATCAATTTATAAGATATGAAGATTTAGGTTCAAACTATATCCATGAGCAATAAAATTTCACATCCATAAATGTAAGAAAATCAGTTATTAAACTTGAGGGGGGAAAGAAGACTTATTAAGTTTTACACACACATAAGGCAGCTAACACATAATTTTATCAGACATTACTGAAATCCTGTGTGTAATATAAGCGATGATGGGCTAAAATGCTAAATGGTTTAGCACTAAATTATTAAGTGATGTATCCCTAAGGTATTAAACAGATAGAAAATGCAGAGCAGGTGTCTCTCGTAGCAAGACTTGATCACCAGTTCAAGTGCATATTGATAACAAATGCACTTCAGAGGGAAAATAGTATTAGTAATATTTTTGCTGCATGAAAGCCTGGTGTCAGGATGACTAAAAGCTTCTACCTGACAAAGAAATGTTCATTTCTTTTTTTTTTTTTCCAGAGAAAAATTAATCATGATAAATGTTAGGTCCCTATGGGGCAAAAGGGGAATTCTGGAGGGATTTGAATGTTATCTTCCCTTCCATCACCTCTGTATGTAAAACAATAAAATGAATGGGAAAGATCTGTCTGCATTATGCAGGAAAAGTTGAAATTATGAACACAGTGTAGCAAAATAAAAATATAATTTTGCTAGTATGAATATAAAGAAGGTTTGATGAAAGCGAGCATTTGGGTAAAAAGTCCAATCTCTTAGAATCAGAGCACCAGTTATAGCCTAACTCTGGTTTGATCTCCATTTTGTCCTTCTAATAAAAGGAAAACAGAACTTTCCAGTGGTTTGTTTGGTCATCAGAGGCTCTGGTTGAAAATTGAAGTGAAAATGCCTGTTTGTGGCTTGAGTAGCAGTTTTCTCTCGTCTCTTTAGACACATTATAAACCCAAATATAGCCTTTGATTAGTTTATGGAAGCAAGATGTTAATTGAGCCTCCCTGGCCCCTGAGAATTATGTAAGATTGGCTCAAGCCTCATTCCATATGCTAGAAGTTCAGAGCTGTCTCCCCAAATTTTACGAATTCCCAGGAGGCTTATATTTTCAAGTCTGTCATCCTTGGATCTGAGTGCCATGTTTGCTGTGTGACTTTGGGGTAGGAATCGTTTCATCTGCCCACCTTGCTCTGACTCATCTTGGCCCGCCCCTTTTTGAACTACATCCACTTGTACACCCTTCACTCAGAGGAATCATGTAGAAATGCAAATTCATTGCATAAGGTGTGAAAAGTACACTTAATCCTCATTTTACAGCCAGGAAACAGGGCTTTAAAAGGTTCAGGAAGCTGCTCAGGGTTATGTGGCGTGTGTGTGGAGTGGGGACTCTGACATTGATTAAGTTCATGGTCTCATCTGTTCTCTTCTACACTTGAAGTCTCTGATTAGCTTAGACATAGGCCAACAAACTGCCCCACAGGCCAAATCTGGTCCTCCATCTGTTTTTATAAATAAAACTTTATTGATACACACCCATGCCCATTTGTTTACATATTGTCTACGACCAGAAAGAAAGCTGAGCGCCGTAGAATTGATGCTTCTGAACTGTGGTGTGGAGAAGACTCTTGAGAGTCCTTTGGACTGCAAGGAGATCCAGCCAGTCCATCCTAAAGGAGACCAGTCCTGGGTGTTCATTGGAAGGACTGATGCTGAGGCTGAAATGCCAATACTTTGGCCACCTGATGCGAAGAGCTGACTCATTGGAAAAGACCCTGATGCTGGGAAAGATTGAAGGCAGGAGGAGAAGGGGATGACAGAGGGTGAGATGGTTGGATGGCATCACCATCTCAATGGACATGAGTTTGGGTAGACTCTGGGAGCTGGTGATGGACAGGGAGGCCGAGCATGCTGCAGTCCATGGGGTCACAAAGAGTTGGACACGACTGAGCAACTGAACTGACCTGATGGCTGTTTCCGCGCTGCAGTGACCCAGCTGAATATTTGGATTGCCTGTAAAGCCTACACTATTTATTCTTTAGCTCTTTATAGGAAAAGTTCATTGACTCCTATTTAGATGATAGACTGATACTGACTCCATGGGTAACATGGGACACATAATGTTTCATGAACATTAACAGGTATGGTATGATGAAAAAAATACCCAGTAGTCTGTGATCAAACACATTTGAGGAACGGTGTTAGTTCAGACAAATTTAAACCTGCTCTTCTCTGAAGCCTTGAATGTGCTGAGGCCTGCAGTTTCTCTTTCAAGAAGGTGATAATACACGCGGCATAATTGAACTCAGAACTCATGTGTGCGCGCGCGCATGTTCGTGTGTGTGCGCGTGTGTGCGTGTGCGCGTGCCTGTGTGTGTCATTTCAGAGGACACGCTTGACAAAGACTGAATCGGGTCATGATTCGGGGAGTATATCTCCAAAAGGCTGCCATTAGAATCCCTGGGTGTTCTTCGGGAAGGTGGTTAGGGAGGGGCAGAATTTACCATTTGTAGTTTAGAATCTATTATTGTAACAGAATCTCTAATATTTCTTTAGAAAAAGGTTCTCAGTCTGTGGTTCAAAGGATCATTGGAGTTTTGCATGACCTGGATGGAAGCTAATCATTTTTGACTTAGAAGGGGGAAAAAAAAAAGACCTATCAGATAGAATTTTGTTCATTTTTATTTTCCTTCCTCTAAGCCTTGAGACTGTTAATACCAAGTTGGCATAAATTGGCATAAGTGACCCAAAGGATAAAGAAGATTAAATATTAACAAAAAGTTGGAAATGGTGGGACTTATTTAGTTTAATTGCATGCTTTAAAAAGAGAAAAGGTGTATCTATTGTTACGTTGTAGTTGTATGGTGTAGCTATTTTCTGCATAGTGGATTGCTCTTTGTTCGTATGGTCGAATTATATATAATGTATTTCATGGCTTTCTGTAAATAGCACACAGGGCTTTCAGGGGCTGTAGCTGGCTTTAGGGAGGTTCAACTGCAGTGTTCAATGCTGGAGGACTGAGTGAATCCCAGTTCACTTGGTTGTGGATTACAAAAACCCAACTCAAACTTGATAATCAATTGACTGTATAACTGAAAGCAGAAGTGATGTGGCTTCAGGTGTACAAAAGGCATAGCAAGGAACGTCTCTCTCCATCATTTTGCTCTGTTTTCCTTCGGTTGATTTATTCTCATGGGATATTTAAGATTACCATCATTTCTAGTTCACGTTTTGTCTGTAGGTAAAGTTACTAGATTTTCTTAAACAGCTTCCTATCAGTTCCTGAGAACGTCTTTGATTGGTCCTGCCTGGCTCATTGGCCCAACAGTGGGCCAATCCGTGTGTCCAGGATAAAGTATTCTGATTGGCTCACCTAATCTTATGATCAGATATGTGGGAATGGGAGGGGGAAGCCTGTGTTTGACAGTCCTCTAGGAGGTGGAAGGAGAAATTCCCAGAAGAAGAGGGAAGGGACAGTCAATGGGGAAAATCCAGAGAGGTCTGTCATTGGGTGTAGGAGGCAGAGACATTGGGGTCAAAAAGAATATTTGTTTAGAAAACAGGGGACTCCTGTTGATACTAGAAGGTAAACTTCATTAAGTCAGGATTTTTGTTTATTTTGTTTTGTTATTTATTTATTTGTTTACTACTTCTAAAATAGGGCTTGTCACACAGGAAGTACTCATTGAGAAAATGGAGTGTTCAAAGGAATTCAAGAAGTGACAGCAAAGAGTATAGGCATCCTGGGTGTGGTATGGTATTGGGTTGGTCAAATAGTTCCATAAGAGCTTGCAGAAAAACCCAAATGAACTTTTTGGCCAACCCAATAGATTATAAAGTGCGCACAATTGTCTGCTCCTCCCATAAAGAGAGGGAGTCCCTTTTCCCACTTCCCACTTGCATCTGGGTTGAGAATAGGACTTGCTTTGGACAATGGGCAGAGCAAGCGGAAGGCTGAGAAGCACCGGGGCCTCGGGTTTGCTCTCTTCCTGCTCTTGGAGCTCGGCCGCCACTTGGAGCCTGAGGCGCCCGCTGGGGCCCGAGAGACCCTGGGGTGGAGAGCCGAGGCGGCCAGCCCACGGCCAGCCTCCCAGCTGCCTCAGGCACAGACCCTCCAGAGGCTCAGCAAGCCCAACAGGCCTTTGGTCACCAGAACTTCCCAAGTACGACAGCCAGTTTGTAGACTCATGAACTAAATAAAAATTCTTTTAAACCATGAGTTTGGGGGGAGAGGTTGTTAGGCAACACGCACTCACTGATATGGTCAGTTAGGTTCTTGGCTGAAGAGAAGTATTATTAGAGCTCAACACCGGGATGACCAATCTTTATTCTCTTGTGTTGGTCTTACTTTAAAGCCCAGAAGCTTTAAAGTCCTCAGGTTCATGCTTGGGTTTTTCCTTCCCTTGGTGTGCAAATATATGTCTAACATTTGCGTTTTGATCAGTCTTTCTATATTTCCCTGCCAGATTTTCAATGGAGGAGGAGAGAGTGCTTTATAATTATTAGTATTATTTTATTGTCACATATATATCTCAGTTAATGCCGACATGATTGTTCTTGCTGTTGTAATCTGAATTAGGAATTTTCATGGCTGGGTATTGATCATTCATGTAATTGTACGACGCAGGGAAAACAATTCCCTCTCTGCCTTTGAGAAATCAAAGCAGTGAGGAGAAAGGATGAGGCAAATAAAAAATCAAAACATGTGTGGTATTTTAAGAGGTACCGTCTTTATTATTATTATTTTTCCTGAAAAAGAGAAGCTATTCTTGTTTAGGGAGTTTCTATTATAATAAATATCAATAAAACTGTTTGTTAGGGAGTTAAAAAAATACATGCTTATTTGAAATGATTTCCAGGTAAAGTTTTATAAAATTACTCTTGCTTTATTATATTAGGTACATTTTGTTATATTAAAATATAAATTATATTACCCAGCATTATAAATTGATATTAAAGTGATCTGCAGCATAACTAGCAGAGAACTTAAATATAACTGTAAAAACTGAAATAAAAATCTATTAATGCAATAAACCTACTTAATAAAAGTTACTTTCGTATTCAAAAACAAAATATTAAGGCATGCTTCAGATCGGAAAGTCAAAAATGAGGGAATAAATTAGTGAAGGTTAAGAACCTTGTAGCAGCTGACTAACAAAGCTCTAGGGGATTATAAAATTTCATGCTCTTGTAATAAAAAGGATAAAGGATTGGCTAGAAGACCACTAAAAGTTAAAATAAATGAACATAAAGGAGATGAAAAAGTCTGACATGACTGAGACCACTAATGTGTAAAGACTAAAGAGACGGCATTAAAGTGTTAGAGGCTGGAATTAAATGTAAAATGAATTCTGGTAGTAGATTAATAGAAAATTATAAAGGTAAATGAGTTCGGTTTCATGGTTTCAGAAAACTTTATATATCTCATTATTTTTCTTAGCACTTGAGGAGAGGCAGAGTAAGACAAATTAAAACCTGGCATAAACCATATTGGAGTGGGTGGAAGTGCCAATTATTCCCCAATACTACTCCCTTCTTATTCCCTAATAATTGACTGATTGTTCAGTGGCACACGTAAGCCCCCAATACAGCAAGATTTGCCAGTTCCCCCATGCTTCTAAGTGGAACTGTGAACCTGAGTTCTTGTCCAATTAATTGTAGGAGAAAGGATTTCTGAAAAATGCATTTAAAAGGAAATGATGGGTACCTCTTTGCCTCCCTTCTCCCCCTATTTCTTCCTGATGGTGGGAATGTGGGTACAACAGCTGGTGCTCCAGCAACAATTTTGGACCATGAAGTGATTATGAGAGTGGAAACTCTTTGTAGGAGAGAAACAAAACAGAGGGAGCCCTATCATATGTCAGCCCTCAGCTTCCTAGTACTAGGCTAGAAACTCCCCCCACTGTTATTTTGGGTTTCCTATCCCTGTAGTCAAAAGCTCATCTTAACCAAGACAGGGTGGTTTTCTATTGTCTCCAGGTAAACAAGTGAAAATTGATACTGAGTTTTGCAAGCCGCAGCTGCACAAGCCAGTGGTGGGAGTCAGCATGTAGTAATATCAGCTGTTGGAGTTTGGTGGGGAGCCTCTGAGGATGGGACCACTGTTTTCATTGGTGCTGATGCTGGAAATGAATAGTAGACTCTAAGCCAGGGTCTGTTGTAAAATTCAGTAAAAGAGCAACCTGGTAACAGTGCTGGGATTTGTCCCATAGCTGCATTTGTACAGAAAGAATACTATGATTCTGCTTGCATTACAATCAATATGAATTTTGAAAAGTAGTCATATTTTCCTAAGATCAAGAAAATGTCAATGAGTGAAAACAAATACATTTCAATATTGTTTATTTGGGGTGACTTTTGAGGATAATGGATTTTCTGTGGGGGGAGGCAGTCTCAAGCCCTCCACGGCCCCCTGTTCTGTCTTGGCCCCTCCACTGCTATACAAGCATATTTTCTCTTCCTTCTCTTTGCCTTGACCTTTCCCAGCTCAGTCTACCGTAACAGCTGAAATGGCACTAGGTTGCTCTTAAGGAAAACACCTGTACCTTTGCTCTAAGGTAGCATATGCTCTTGATCTAGAGTAGATTTTCCAAACTATTAGAGCAACTGCTGACCTGTGCAGAGATTCTCCTCATGGTCTGAAATGAACAAGGGTGGAGCTTTCCCAGAACCACTGGAGCAAAGTGTCTCCTGGCCTTTGTTTCCCTGTGTTCTTCAGGAAGCCATCACACCTCATGCCTTTCCCCTCTGCAACTCAATTCTTGTTTAGCACCTTACGCGCCGCTGCAGATTTTCTAGTCATAGAAAGATGGCAGTCAACAGAACACACAAAAGCAGTAACCAGTTCATAGTTTTGCAACTTGCTTGCCCCTGAAAGGTCCTAACGGACAGTCATTTTTACCCTTCACAGAGGTCTATTTTCCATTTATTAAAGTAAATTCCCTGAGAGCTCAGTTGGTAAAGAATATGTCTGCAGCGTGGGAGAGCCCGGTTTGATTCCTGGGTTGGGAAGACCCCCTGGAGAAGGGATAGGCTACCCACGCCAGTGTTCTTGGTCTTCCCTTGTGGCTCAGCTGGTAAAGAATCTGCCTGCAATGTGGGAGACTTGGGTTTGATCCCTGGGTTGGGAAGATGCCCTGGAGAAGGGAGAGGCTATCCATTCCAGTATTCTGGCCTGGAGAATTCTATGGACAGTCCATAGGGTCACAAAGAGTTGGACACGACTGAGCGACTTTCTGAAAGGTACTTAATGAACAGTCAATTATAACCTTCACAGAGGTCTGTTTTCCATTTATTAAAGTAATTTCAGATATAGAAGGGAGCCACATAATCAGTTACAATCCAGGTTTCACGTGAGTCTCTTGACCTCTGCTCTTCTTACATACCTGGAAATGCTTGTAAAATGAACAGCAATAATTTTAAATAAAAGCAACAACCACAGATTTGCTTCTGGGGACACGTATGATGTGGCCAAGAAAGCCTACAGCTGATGCAAGTAGAAGGGCAACTGGAGAGAGAAAGAGGTGATTCCAGCTGGAAAATGGAATTTAAAATACACTAAAGAGTGGAAAAAAGCATTTGAATGGTAGCTTGGGTCTATGCCTTTGTTTCTATAAATGGTCCTAGAAAAATGATTTGGGAGACTTAGGGCAGAATTTATATTCTAAAAAAGGGGACAGATTACTAAAAGGTCAAAGGATGGGGGATAAAGTGGGTATTTGGGAAATGGAAATTCACAAAGGAAATATTTTTCATCAATATAGGGTTGGTACCATTTGGGACAGGCTAGATTATGTACGTTAGTTAGTCATGTCTGACTTTTTGCAACCCCACAGACTGGCTCGCCAGGCTCCTCTGTCCGTGGAATTCTCCAGGCAAGAATACTGGAGTGGGTTGCCATTCCCTTCTCCAGGAGATCTTCCTGAGCCAGGGATCAAACCTGTGTCTCTGCATTGCAGGCAGATTCTTTACCATCTGAGCCACCAGGAGAGTCCGTATGTAATACCTAACGGCTCTCAAATATCAATGACGTAACACAACAAAGCTTCCTGTTCAGGCTGTAGATTCAGCAGGTCATCTCGGGAGGGTGGGGAGGCTCTGCTCACAGTGTCGTCCATGGGCCTCAGTAGAAGGAAGCAAGACTTCCACACTGAAGCTTGTCCCTGCAGCAGTGCGTCAGGGCATGTCTGTCTGACATTAACCTGTTGTAACAAAGTCCTATAGACCGAGTGGCTTAGAACAGTATGTCTCATGGTTCTGGAAGTTGGAAGTCTGAGATCAGGGTGTCAGCACGGTCAGTTTCTAGTGAGAGCTCTCTTTCAGGGTGCAGACTGCCCACTTCTTGCCGCATCCTTACAGCGTAGAAACAGCAAGCAAGCTCTCTGGCCAGTAATCCTATTCCGAAGGGCTTGCACCACCCTCACGATCTAAACACCTCCTGAAGGACCCCACCTCCCAACAACAGCACCTTGGGGATTAGATTGCAACATAGGGATTTTGGGGGGACAGGAGTATTCAGTCCATAAGAATGGCCAGTCACTTAGGACCTCTTAAAGCTTCTACTTGGAGCAACCCACTCTAGTAACCTTGCCTGGAAAATCCCACAGACAGAGGAGCCTGGCAGGCTACAGTTCATGGGGTTGCAAAGAGTTGGACAGGACTGAAGTGATTTAGCAAAGCTTCCACTTGCATTTGTAAGTGGACATTTGTAACATTTGTTTGGTAACATAGGAAACATTTGTTTACATTTAATTGGCCAAAGCAAGCCACATGGTCCTACCTGCCCCGAGGGCTGGGGAATTGCCCCCTTACTGCGTGCCTGCAAAGCTGAGCATCAGAGCTCAGTGGTGGCAGCACCAGTGTCCACCGCCACCCATGACTTGGCGCCCAGGCTGTTGCTTCTCCCGTGGCACAGGAAGCCACTTCCAGGAGAAACTCCATACACAGGTCTCTGAGCCACTCACCTCCAGCCAAGCACCTGGCACAGAGAAGTTTCTCAGTAAACGTTTGTTGCCCTGAATTGATCTCCACTCTGCATACTTCCCGAAACCTCTCATGATTTATTGGTAAAATTTTCACCCTTAATTAGTGAAAAAAGGAACTCTTTCTTTGAGTTTATAAATTATTTATCTTACAAAGCCCTTCTGAGCTCTTCAAGCACACTGTAAATAATTTATGTTCATACTTGTGTGATTTCAAATTTGTTTATTAATGTTATCTCGGAGATTAAAAAACGACCTAAATGAAACCACGCTATCTTATTTTGCCGATCATTTGGATTAAGAAAAGAAAATGCTTTTCTCCTCCCGTGAAAATCTTTTGACTCACCATTAGTAGGGTGTGAAAGTCTAGTTCTTTTCCGAAAGTAAGAAACTATTTCTGCTGATTTAAGCCATGGCACTTAGGCATTTAGCATTTACTGAATTCCTGCTAAATGTGCCAGGCACAGACTAAGAGAGTCCACGCTCCCCAACATATTCACTGTGGACCTGAACTTCAGCATTCTCTCTCCAGTTGTCCCCTGGTATTTCCACGTAGATGAATACATTTCACAGACAGCTGAAACCTGACATGTCCAAAAGGAACCGGTGATTGCCAGGCTTCCTCCTAACATTTCCAGAACTCTCTCCTCATCTCAGTAACTGGAAGCTCCATCTAGTCCACTGCTCAAGGCACATCTTTACGTATGTATGCACGCGTGCGTGCTAAGCCGCTTCAGTCGTGTCCGACTCTGCGACTCTATGGCCTGCCAGGCTCCTCTGTCCATGGGTTTCTCCAGGCAAGAATACCTGAGTGGGTTGCCAGGCCCTCCTCCAGGGGATCTTCCCAACCCAGGGATCGAACCCATGTCTCTTATGTCTCCTGCATTGGCAGGCCGGTTCTTTACCACTAGAGCACCTGGGAAGTCAACTTTAAGTATAGCCTTGGCTTATCTCACTCTCTGTATTTAGTGCTACCTTCAAAATACATACACGATCCAAAACTTATCTCCACTGGTACCACCAGAACCCAAGCTGCCATTATTGCTTGTCTGATTGTATGCAGATCTAACCGGGCTTTCTGTCTTTGCCTTTGGCCCCTATACTCTATGCAGAGCTTGCTAAAGTAGCCTTTAAAAATAAGTCGCTCCTCTTCTCAAAACCCCCAGTGGTTTCCACCTCAGGCCAGCGCAAAGCCCAAGTCTTCCATAAGGTCCTGCATGACCTGCCCCTGCCTCCCATCCCCACAGCTGCTCCCTGATTCCATCTCCTGCTGCTCTGCTCCTAGCTCACTCTGTTCCAGCCACAGGCAGCTCCCGCCTTCCTCTGCATATCCCAGGCAGCTCCCGCCTTTCTCTGCATATCCCAGGCAGCTCCCGCCTTTCTCTGCATATCCCAGGCAGCTCCCGCCTTTCTCTGCATATCCCAGGCAGCTCCCGCCTTTCTCTGCATATCCCAGGCAGCTCCCGCCTTTCTCTGCATATTCCAGGCAGCTCCCGCCTTCCTCTGCATATCCCAGGCAGCTCCCGCCTTCCTCTGCATATTCCAGGCAGGCTCCCGCCTTCTGCACTTGCTTTGCCTCTAACTTGGAGAATTTGTGTCTTCTTCCAGTCTTTCATGTCTCTGCTAAAATGTCAGCTGATCACTGAGGACTTCCTCAACTCTCCTGCCTCATCAGATAACCCTGTTCCTGAACTCCCACCCACACGCCTGCCTCCTTTACTTGGCTTCCTCTTTCTCCATCGCCCTATCATGGTTGCTTCTACTTCGTATGTCCTGATTTATTTATATGCCACCCATCTTTCCCCTTTCCAGAATATAAAGTGCATTTGGGCAAAGACTTGGACTGTTTGTTTCGGTGCTATATAAACTCAGCCATCAAGTAAGAATAGCATATGGTGGATACTCCGTGAAGATTTGTTGAACAAAAATGAGTTATATATATCTTTGCAATTTTATTGTTCACTACTTATATCTCATCATTAAGTATTAGCTTCCCAACTAAACCAAAGTGCCTTGAGGGCAGAGACCAGTACAGACTCTTTGACACTTTCCTTGTGTTCAAGTACAAAGATGGTCCTGAGGTAGTTTACTGATAATAAGTTTGGTTGATTTCCTCAACTTTTCCCAGGGGGTTCCTGCCGAGCATCACCCAATATGATCTTAGAACACGAGTGTTTGTGGCTTAGAGTCTTGTTACTCAAAGGTAGAGGTGTAGCAGCCCTGGTGTCATCCCAGACCTACTGAGTGAGAGCCGCATCTGAACATGGTGGAGGCCAGAGCTTCCTCCGGTTTAACAGGCACACGAACTACCTGGGCGCCTTCTTAGAATGCAGATCCTGAACTTCCCTCAGGCTCCAAGTGAGGCTGGTACTGCTGGAGCCTGAGACACTTTGAATCAGAGGGGCCTGGAGAGTTTGGGAGCTCTGTGCTCTTTCCGCCTCTTAGAAGTTCACAAGGCACACCCACGTCTCGGGCTCTGAGAAGTCCTGGATTTGTGGCGTTTAAAAAAACATCGTCAAGTCGAGTGCCTCTTAAGCTTATTTTGGCAATCGCAGCGAACGCCGTGAGGGCCAGCATTTTTGGGCACAAGTTTGGCAATCCTTGCCCTAATCTCTACCCTTGGTTTTCTTCCCTTGGCTTCTCTCTAGACATCTTATGATTAGAAAAAATGTTTTAAAAGTCATCCCAGTAGAGCCTTTGCGCTAAAGCTGGGGACAAGGGCTCCACTCTTTCCACCTTTCTCCTTTGACTCGAGGCTCACCTGTCCAGTGACTCGTTCCCGAATTGTTTCACAAAGACTTAATAGATCTTTCCTCTGTAGGGGACCCTCCTCTCTTGACTTTTCCTGCTTTCTAAACATTCTTCAAGGCTCAGCTTGAATGTCCCCTCCTCCAGGAAGCCTGCCCAGACTTCCAGGATGGATAAGCACTCCCTTACCTTCACTCCACATCTCGTGGGAGCTGCAGGGTGTGGGGTGGACTTCTGCCTAGCACTAATCCTGCACACCGTGATTGTCTATTTAGGTTTCTGTTCCCCCTCAAGATTCTGGGAGCTCCTTGAGGGCGGATCTGTATCCCCAGAACTCAAGATCTTCCAAAGAACGTATTAGGTGATTATCTGTATTGATCTTTAAAACCAAAGTTGAAAACATGGATCAAACCTATCCTCCACTAGGGAAGGAGAAGGTGGGATGATTTGAGAGAGCAGCACTGAAATGTATACGTTCAGTTCAGTTCAGTTCAGTCGCTCAGTCGTGTCCGTAAAAGAGGCCACCAGTGGGACTTTGATGTACGATGCAGGGAGCCCGAAGCTGGTGCTCTGTAACAACCTAGAGGGATAGAGTGGGGAGGGCGGGGGAGGGGTGTTCATGAGGGAGGGGACACACGTCCACCTGGGGCTGATTCATGTTGATGTATGGCAAAACCCATCACAATATTGTAAAGTAATTAGTCTCCAATTAAGAAAAAAAAAAAAAAAAGAATCCCCCACTAAAGGCCGTACAAGTGAAACTAAGTCAAAACACTGAGCAGGTTTATTTTTTAAAATAGCTGAAGTGAAGAGCTCAGAGAAACACCCAAACCGATTTCTTAACAACATGCAACTCTTCAAGCCAGAAAATTTAATTTTAGGTAGAATAAAGCAGGGATGGACTGAGAACCATCAGAATGATTGGAATATAGAATATTTCACTGCAGGGGTCAGAGAAAACGGGGAACGAACTCCAGAGTATAAAGGGCCTGGTGTGTACTGAAGTCAAGGATGCAGAACCCTGGGGCTTTATAAGGCACAAGGGTTATTCTTAGTAACATGCATGCGTTTGAATGGGATATTAGGAAGACATCTGATTTTCCTAGTTAAGTTCATGCTATCATAATTTTCCTGATTCGATGCTTTAAGGGGCAAAAAGTGAATCTTGTCAAAGGAAAACTGTAAGAAAAATAGTACCTGTGGTCTTTAGGTGGCTGGTATATTCATAACTGATGCTGGAAAAACATTAATTTAAGGGCCTGGACCAGTGATTGAGAAACCAGCTCTCTAGCTCTTTGGCTGATGAGCTTGTACTATGGTACTTGCTTTGGTACTTGCTTCGGAGAACTGCTTACCTAACAATGGCCATCTTTCACGTTTGAATGTTTGTAAAGTGGCCACCTCTTCACAGTTGATTGGATCAAGGGTGTGCTCCTAACTTAAGCTGGGCCAATCAGATTCTCCTTTAAAAGTTTAGGGATCCAGGGAGACCCAATGAGGTTCTGCGTATGGTTTGGACTAAGAAGGTGGCTGCTCTGGAGTTGCTTTATTTTGCTATGGGACAGACAGGCTGGATTAGTTGTAAGAGAGGAAGCCTGGGAGAAAAAAATAATAGGAACACAGAGGAAAATAAACATGAGAAGAAGGGCCTGGTCACTTGCTTTCCAGGTTCCCGTCCCTTCCTCGCTTGGCTGCATTCTCACCCTTGGGTTTTAGGAAACACGCTGGCAGCCTGATACTGAGCCTCCGGCCAACCGATTTCAGCTTTGGCACCATAGTTACAGGCTTGTTTGAATTATTACCGTTTTTTGTAACAAAGGTCTTCTATCAGTGAATGTCGAGCAGGTTATTTACTTTCAATGGGCTGCAGTCACTTCATCTGTAAAATGGGAGAAACTGTTGAGTATTTTCCAAAATGCAGGATATGAATCATTGGAAAATGATGAGCTCTTAAGTATTATTTAGAGCCAATATCGATTAATATTAAATGACATAGTGATTCTTTTTCTAGTTGTCTTCCAATTCTCCTGACTATATGTCAAGAAGGAAGTCAGTTTGATTCTAGGATGTTTTTAGTACTTTTCTAATGCCTGTTAGAAGACATCAGATTGGAGCCTTCAAAGGCTGTAGTATCCATCCAGAAAACGCTATCATTTTTCTTCCTTGAGTTTATTTTTTAATGTTATTATTTATTATTATAACTCTTGTTTTAATCCTGGTTTTTCATTCATGGTAGTGAGACAAAACTTCCTTTAAAAACAACTAAAAAGTGCAGTAAAAAGAACAGCTCTTCAATGCAACAAGATGATAATTAAAAACGTAGAATGATGGAAATAGAAAATCACAGTTTGGCAAAACACCACAGTAATAATTATTGCAGGCAAATGTCATCAACGGACACTAAAGTTCGTGGGCAAAAATAAGAGAAGCAAGAAATTTGCATTGTCAAAGAGTCTCCCCACATGACATTTACTAGGTACAAAGGAGGAGAAAGTAGCTTGACAGTGGGGAAACTACAAAGCCGCCTCATGCTTAGAGATGGGAGTTAATAGCATGTAACGCACCTCGTGAGACGATGCACTGAGAAGGCCCCAACGCTGTCTTCTCAGAAATGCAGGACTGAAAGAAGCCTAAACTGAGCAATGCTTTACACAAGAACTTACCGGTTGATGCCCTTCTAACATGTGAAGGTCATGCAGGAAAGTGAGACGCTTTCACACTGGGGGGAACTAAAGAGACCATGACAATTACATGGACTATGCAACCCTGTGTTAGATCTCGGACCCAGATGGACAGATGTTGGGGCAGGGGGAGGACATTGGTGATATTTGAAAGAGACCTACAGATCATTTAATAGTATTCTATCAATGTTAGTTTTCTGCTTTAGTAGCTCAACTATATTCGTGTCAAATGGAAGCATTTGGGGACACTGGGTAAAGGGTATGTATACTATCTTGCAGCTTCTTTTCCTTAAGTCTGAAACATTTTCAACATTTCAGAAAATGCTGGAAATCCAAAACTCTAGAATTATACTTTCTCTAGATCGGTCATTCTCAAGTAGGAATAAATTTGTACCTAAGGGGTCATTTGGCAACGTCTGGAGACAGTTTTGATTGTCACACTTAGGGAAGGATGTTACCGTCATCTAGTAGGCAGAGGTCAGGGATGCTGTTAAGTACCCTACGATTCACAGGACAGGTGCTTACAGCAAAAATTCATCAGGTCCAAAATGTCATTAATTCTGAGCTTTATAAGCCCTGTTCTAGAATGGCTCCGGTTTAAAATAATATATAAGACAAGAACGCTGCGAAAAGCAGGAGTGTAGGAGGTGTGTGAACGTTACTGTGCAGTGGGCATGCGAGTGTCCAGGTCTCCCTGGAGTCTGAGCTCTGCGTTTCTATTTGGGCCCAACATTTTGCATTCTGTGAGTTCAGGAGCAGTGCCATTCAAAGTGAGAGGTGTCAGGTGGGAAGTTTTGTGACCACTCCCTGAGAGGGGTCATCGTTAGTAAACTATTTTCTTTCATTTCCCTGTTCCAAAATGGACACATCAATCTGACCATTTCTAATGAGATGTATGTTCATACCGTGTGGACGAGTCTTTGCTGTCAGCCACTGCCTGGTGGGCTTAGCGAAAGAAACGATCCTTCATTAATTAACCTTCACTTTCTATGTAGATTCACTCATTGAGATGCAGGTAATTAAACCAAGGTCATTTCAAGGACTGACAGGGAAAAAAACAGCAGTTGGGAGGTGGTGGAGTGTTTCGGGTAGAGGACTTGGAATTCTATTTTTATCTTTGTGCAGAATTGCGGAATCCTCTCTTCTTGACTTTTAAGTAATCTAACCTTTATTTGTGGCGTTCACTGAAGTGAGGTCTTAAGTTCACCTTAAAGCCATATCTCGAGAGTTTTTAAAGACTTAGGTTATTAGTAGCTCTTGCTGGTTTAGAAATAAATATTAAGGGAAAGATTTCATTTTTAGGGGGGTTACAAACTGTGTAAAGGAAGGGCAGAAGAATTATGTTGAAGAGAAAACACACTTTCGTGGAGTGTAGTTGCGCCTGCCTCTTCATTTGAGTTACACATTTCGTGATTTTTTAAAAAAAATGCTAATAGTTTTGGCCTGTATAACGCATTATAGCGGTTGGAAGAGTGGGTTTAGAGTTAGGTGAGTGTAAGTGCGCACTCCAGTTCTGGGCAAGGTAGATACATGTTGTAGTTCTCCCCTTAATTTTGACTTTTGGAATTTTATTTCACTTCTCTGACCTTTGTTTCCTCATCTGTAAAATGGATCTGATGCTGGTTAGAGCCAGCCTGCTCCCAGGACTGTTGACAGGATTTGGTGAAATAGGACCAGGGCATTAGCCAGCACTGCGTTCTTGGGCTGTTCATACAGACGACAGCTCCCTCTAAGCAGTGCTTGTCATATTCCAGGGCTTTACTTGGACCAACTCGTTTAAGCCTCCCATCAGCCCTCTGAGTTAGGTAATATCATTGTACCTGTTTTATAGATGAGAAAGCGGAGCCACAGAGAAGTCGAGTAATTTGCCCTAGCTAGCGCAGCCACACGTAGCAGAGCTGGAGTTTGAACCCAGGCAGCGTGGCTCTAGAGTTTGCCTTCTTCCCGTGAACTGAACTGTCTTAGTAAATGGTTGGGTTTTGCTATCAGCCTCATTCCTGGCCATGCCTAACAATATATTGATAAAGGGAACCCACTCAGGATTACTTTCTGCTTGGGAATAAAGGTGGTTCTTGAGGATGCAGGTCTAGTGAACTCTTTCACGCCAGCAAAGCGATATCACAAATGCCAAGAAAAGCCCATTTTTATTTTATAAAAATATCTAGTTGCCGTTGAGAAGCATCGCCACCTGGTGGTAGGCTGAATCACGGCAGGACGGCACTGACCAGATGTATGGAATCTGCCGTGGATTCCCTTTTCTCTTCCGGCTCCTAAAATTCACTTAAAAAAAGATGTTTGCCGTGTCGCAGTTTCAAAGCCATTGCAGATTCTGACATCAGTGTATTTGGAATTGAGGTGTTATATTTAAAGTTTCAATATTATAATAGAAACCAATGATGTTCAGGCATATTCATGCCTCTTAAAGTAGATGATAAAAATTTCTCAGCTTGCCTTGCTAAACACTTTATTTTTAGTCGTAATGATGAAATGCTTAATTTGTAAGACATATACAGCATCAGAAGTTTGGCCATTCAGTATATCTAATATTGCCTACAGTTATTAAAGTCAGTTCTTATCTGTCTAAACAGGTCATAAAAAAAGTAAAATCTGAAATAAAGGACTAACTCTCTCCTTACAATTATATTTAATACATGTTCAAAATTCTGATTAGAAATGAGTGCAAGCCATGAATGAGAGGTAATAACTTAAAAGGCAGAAAAAAGTTTTAGCCTGACTGGCATTTGTGTTCTAGTCAAGGTTGGTCAGCCTTTAAATGGTGCAGTGTTTTTCATTAACTTACACCAAGACCGTAGCAAATTGAAATTTCTCCTCACACACCCAGATTATACCTAGCTGTTTTCTAAACCTTGGAGGCTCATTTCTGTCCCTTGACTACTCCCAACTATATGTAAGCTGAGGAAATTTATCTTTATATACTACACTTTAATTTCTTTTATTTTTTCTGTTATTCTTACTTCTTTCTCTAATTCTTGCATTTTGTGACATCACAGGGTACAAAGACAGCTGAAGGTTACAAGTATGAATAAATCCTTTGGCTCTTGTAACATAAATGTAAACTCCTTCCTTGTGGGAGAAGTGATCTTTTATCCTTCTAAAAATTATTTTATTAATTTGAACATTAATAAGAGTTAATAAATTAACTGATTAACTGCTTGTTTTGTAATAGGTAAAGAAAGTCATGGAGACATATTTAAAAGCCACTTTTTTCTTCATCATCAATGCTGTGAGAACATCCGTGTAAACAGCTTGATGTTTATGGGTCTGTTTATGTCTGGGCTCATACAAATATACACAAACTTACATACATATACGTAACTTCTCTGTGCCTTAGTTTCATTATCTGTAAAGCAGGGGATAGATAGATCTCCAATTTCTTTTCCATAATTCTGGACCTCAAAAGTTCTGAAAATAAAAAAATGTTCATCATTCATTTGGAAGCAAAATCCGCCCTATATTGATATGAGGCTATTCGTGGTCATTATTTATACCATTTAGCATGAGTGCTCAAATGTTTTGATGCAGAAACATCAAGTTTTTAAAATTAAAAAGTGTTGTCCAAGACCCCTCTGCTGGTGTTAGGTAATGCATGATTGTGCTTCTGGGGGAGGCAGCCTCCAAGAGGGTCCCCGGTCTCTGGGACCATGGTGATCACGCCCTTGTGTGGGCTGGACCTACGGCCTTGCTTCTGACACGTGGCTTTAGCCGAGGGGATGGACTTCACTTCTGAGACTCGATTAGGTGGAATGCCATTTCCCTTCTGGGTGCGCTTTCTCATTCTCTCTTGGATTCAGTGGGAAGCGGGCCTCCTTTTCCTAGATTGTAGAGTTTTTAGGGTAAATAAATGAGAGAATACTTGTAAAATACTTAGAATCATGCCTCGTTGAAGTGGTCAATAATAAATATTAGTTATCATTACTCTTCCCCCAATTTTTTCCTACTTATTTATTAAGTGAGATTAAACCACTATTTCAGCTACTGATTGCTATCACTGTTTTTATGGGCACATTAGTTGCAGCTTGCCTTTTGTCTCCCCCTCCCCCTGCCAATTTAACAGTGTTTTACATAGAGTGTTCCAGGTCAAGATATATAGATTTAAGTTATTAAAAAAAAATCAATCAAATTCTCAACTGATCAATATTTGCACAGTTTCTAGGTCCTTTTTGTTGTGTTGTTGCTACAGGCAATGCCTCAAAAAGCATCTTGAGAATGTTTTCAACTCGGCTGAGTAGAGAGAATCCAGTTTTTTTAAAAATTAGTTTTATAGGGAATAATTTACATACAGTAAAATTCAGCTCTTTTCATGTTCGGTTCTACGTTTTGACAAATGTATACAGCTCTGTAACTACCACTGTAATCAAGCTGTGCAACAGTTCCACCATTCCCCAAACAGATTCAATTTTGCCCAATATCTTTTGTTTAAAAAAGTAGCATCTAAAACATAATATCCGTGCAACATTCATGCTATAACCGTGTAGGCCACCCTCCCCCACCCTAACATTAAACGAAAGATCCTGCCAAACTGGAATGGCTCTTCAATTACGCTCGAGTTTTTAAACCTTTGCCAAAAGTGTTTGAGCTTAATTGAGTTAAAATATTTCAAAGAGAGCCCAGTTGTAATAATTTGTTTATAATACAAGCTTCCCTTTGATCATGGATGTTCACTTTTATAGAAACCCTGTTATCATTCTTGGGATAAGGGATAAAGTAAATTAACTTTGTGTTGGAAAAAATACAGGAAATTAAAGAAGTACCTGAGGTGAACTGCCTTATTAATAACAGGGAGATGCACCTTTACAGAGCCAGTGGGTCAGTGGAGCAGAAGCAGAGTCTGTGGGGGAATAGTGTGAATTACTTAGATATTATGGAGACAGTTTATTAAAAAGATCACTTTTAAGAAATGTGCTTAATATCCCTGTTTCTGGTCTCAGTGTGAACCCTGCTAGTTCCTGCGGAAAGACAAGCGCTGCCTGAGAGAGTGAATTCAGCAGCAGTGGTGCGGCACTCTCCATTTGGCTGGGAGGAGCAGGCAAGGATTCTGCAGCTGTGCTGATGGGCATCTCACGCCAGAGAAGATTCAGTGCCGCTCTTCCAATTTTTCCCTTCAAAAGATCCTTATTTGCTTTGAAGAGTAGGCACATATTTAATCTAGTTGTGTTTAAAAGTCTGAGTTTCAGGCTCTCCCTGTCCTTCCTGCCAATCTCTCCCTTTGGGGGGCTTAATTTTGTTTTCTTTTTGACAAATCATGAGCATTAAAAAAAGATGGCTATATTACCATTTACTAAAGAATAGTTGGAATGCTCAGAGCATTCTGTGCTGGAGGGAACAGGATTTGCATTACAATATCAGCAAGGAGGGATTTTAGAGAAAGCAGATTTTTTTGTGTTTTCATTTATACTAGAGGACTTGGGCTTCTCTGGTGGCAAAGAGTCCGCCTGGGATGCAGGAGACCTGGGTTCAGTTCCTGGGGTGGGAAGAGCCCCTGGAGAAGGGAATGGCTACCCATTCCAGTATTCTTGCCTGGAGAATTCCATGGACAGAGGAGCCTGGTTAGCTACAGTCCATGGGATTGCAGAGTTGGACGCAACTCAGCGACTAACACTATCATGGCTTGAATAACAACTGCACCACTTAAAAGCTGTGAGCGCAGCAGAGTTTCCCTTATCCTCTCTCTAACTCAGTTTTCACATATATAAAATGAGATTCATTTGTTCTTCATAGGAATATCGGAAATATCAAGAGAATTAAGATGTGGAAGGACTGTGAAAACCACAAAGCTCTGTGAGCACCGTGTCGAAGATAGAAGAGCCATTTATGGAATTTTAAAATTTAGCATTTGTGGGATTTGAGTCCTGGGACTTGGGTTAGACCTGGGGTCTGTCCCTCACCTGCTATTTAACCTCCCCAAGTCTCATATTCTTCACTGATGAAATGGGGATAATACCATCTCCTTAGATTACTGAGACTTTATTGGAGTTGAAAGTGAAAGTTGCTCAGTTGTGTCTAACTCTTTGCAATCCCACGGACTGAACAGTCCATGGAATTCTCCAGGGCAGAATACTGGAGTGGGTAGCCTTTCCCTTCTCCAGAGGATCTTCCCAACCCAGGGATCAAACCCAGGTCTCCCACATTGCAGGTGGATTCTTTGCCAGCTGAGCCACAAGGGAAGCCCAAGAATACTGAAGTGGGTAGCCTATCCCTTCTCCAGGGGATCTTCCCAAACCAGGGATCAAACCGGGGTCTCCTGCTTTGCAGGCAGATTCTTTACCAAGGGCACTATCAGGGAAGCCCTTATTGGAGCTAATGTATGTTAAAGCGCTCTATAAATTCTAAAGCAGGAGCTAGAAAACTTTTTCTGAAAGGGTCAGATAGTAAATGTTTGAAACTTTTTTATTTTCTCTGTTGTAACAACTCGGTATGGCATTTGTAGCACAAAAGCAGCCATGGAAAATACATAAACGAGTGTGGCTGTGCTCCAATGAAACTTAGCAAAGTCAAGTGGAGGGCCATATGTGGCTCACTGGCTGTAGTTTGCCAGTTCCTGTTCGAAAGCATATGATGTGGCTTTGTTGAGCTCAAATAATGCGTTGAAAGTGGTAGATAACTACCGTTCATTTATTTAGCCCCTCAGATTGCTATAGGGAAATGAGGTAGGGTTATAGGTTAGAAAAATGTGATCACAAAGGGGAAGATGAACTACTCAATAAATGGTGTGGGGGCTTTGAAGGAAAAATTTAATTGGATCCACATCTCAAATTATAAATTACAAATGATTAAACATTTAAATGCAAAACACGCACACACAAAGCTCTGGAAGATATCATATCACGAGATAATTGCTTTGTGAACTTGGGCTATAGGCAGAGCTTCTAATCCAGATCCCATATAAAAAAAAGACTGATAAATTAAGGATATTACTAAATATGCATTATCAAAAATCCTAAGATAGAACGGCAACAAGTTCCTATTACATAGCACAGGGAACTATATTCAATATTCCATAATAAACCATAATGAGCAAATATGAAAAAGAATATATATATACTTGTTTATATGTGCACACCTATATATATATGAGCAACTATAAGTATATACATATACAACTGAATCCCTTTGCTATATACCAGAAACTAACACAGTATTGTAAACCAGATACACTTCAATTACAAGAAAGAAAAAAAAAATCCAAAGGCAAGGTAAAATGGTGAATATTTCAACTTGGAACATAGGCCAAAAGCTAACCTCCTAATATATGAAAAGCTCCTAGAAATTGAACAAGAAAATGACCAGTGACCTAAGAGGAAAATTGTTAAAAGATATGAACAGACTGTTGACAGAAAAAAATAATGTGATAAAGGGAAAGCTGAGAGAATAGAAGCTAGCAGAAGTCTCGACACTGTGAAGCCCCCAAATTATTTGCCCCTGGAATTACCATGTATTGCTGTATGAGATAAAAATGTGCATTATTTCAGCAATTGCCAAAAGCATCCTATTGACACAGAAATTAATGGCCTGAAATCTCTTTCCCTAATAGTGGGGAGTTAGGTAAAGTCTTCTAAAATTTAGATTCCAACCCACTTCCAGAGAGAAAGAAGTAGACAAGCTGGAATTTGCCGAGTTTAAATCCTAAAATGACAGATTAGTCACTGGTTTGAGTGAATTTTCTTAGAAGGAGTGCATTGATTATCTATTATTACATAGCAAATGACTCAAAAAGTTCATGGCTTAAGATGAAGCAGAACACATCTATTATCTCTCTCAGTTTCTGAAAGTCAGGAATTGAGCTGTGGTTTAGCGGCCTGGTTCTGGCTCACAGACAGTCATGAAATTGTAGTCAAAACGTTAGCCATGGCTGCAGTCGTCTGAAATACGGCTGGGGCCGGGCGAGCTTCCTCCGTGCTGGGCTCCCTCGCGTGGCTGCTGTCTGGGAGCCTCAGGTTCTCAGACACGGAGGCTCCCTTTTCCCCACCCCTTGCCCTCTGAACACGCACCCAGGGGCTACTTGAGTCTCCTCCCAGCATGGCGTGTGGTTTCCCCCAGAGCAAGTATTCCAAGAGAACACAGCAGAAACTGCAGTGTATTTCAGAGTCTCGTCTCGAGAGTCACGCACCTTCATTTCCACAGTATCTTTCAGGTCAGCCAGGTCGGCAGTATTCTGTCTGAGAGGAGACCACTCAAGAAGGCAAGGCCCACTGGCGTTCATCTTGGCAGCTGGTTACCACAGGTGACCAGGTTTAGTTTTTCTCATTGCCCTGGGTTAAGCTCAGTTTTAGGAAAATAGAGGAAATTATAGGTGCATCTTTGATTGTAAAATCTGTACAGGGCATTTCTCTTTATAGGTTTGTGTTAGGGAGTAGGTCACAGATAGGAAGCGAGTCTATCTTCTAATGAGACTCTGCTGTGAATTTTCTCTAAGCTGTTGCGATTGGATTCGCATGTTTTGCTAGGTAAGCAGGGATAAGCTTTGCAACATGCTTCCACGTTTTTGGTGACTATTTTGTCAGGCTTTCTCACTATCTTATAATGTGGGCCTTAGAATCCATAAGCAAAACCAGAAGTCCCCTCTCCCCCACTCACAGTTTCTGGCATCATCGCTACAAATAAACGAATGGTCAGTGAACTCCTGAAACTCCCGCTTTATAGAGCAGGGTCCAGGTGGCTCATCTGGAGACATTTTCACCACGGGCGCTACTGCCGCTTAGTGCAGCAGTAGAAAATCTCAGTTGGCGCTCTTGTGAATCGTCCAGATTTAAGCAACGAACATCGCAGTGAGCTCACCTGAAAGAATTAATTGCAAAATGTGCCCCCAAGTAGCTACACAAATGAACTTGCTATATGGGATGATAGGTGTTAAACCAATTATATTGTAGAGAGCATCTGTCAAAAATAATCATTCTTGTTTTTAGGGTAGTGAATATTAAGACATTTCTAAAAAGTAGTTAAACAGCAGGATCAATATCTATTTAGATGGGTTCTAAATTGTGTCAAGAAAATTATCATCAAAGAATGAGAGGCCCCCTCTCCCCATTTGTGCTGCAGTGTCTATCCATTCCTTCAACAGATCTTTCTAAAGGACCCACTGTTAGGTGTTTCGCACAGGAGTATGTGGATAGACAACTCCCAAATGGCTTTACATAATTAGAATAAAGAGGACAACATTTATTTTAAAATTTAAAAAACCTGATTCTTCATGAGATCATCTCTGACAATCCTGTTTATTGATTTTTAGGAGAATACGCACATATATCTCATATATATTTGTAGAGTAGTTTTTCTCTGGGTTATTATGAGCAGGTATTCAATCAGTTTAGTGGCTCAGTCGTGTCCAACTCTTTGCTGCCCCATGAACCACAGCACGCCAGGCCTCCCTGTCCGTCACCAACTCCTGGAGTTTACCCAAACTCATGTCCATTGAGTCAGTGATGCCATCCAACCATCTCATCCTCTGTCGTCCCCTTCTCCTCCCGCCCTCAATCTTTCCCAGCATCAGGGTCTTTTCAAATGAGTCAGCTCTTTGCATCAGGTGGCTGAAGTATCGGAGTTCCAGCTTCAACATCAGACCTTCCAATGAACGCTCAGGAGTAATCTCCTTTAGGATGGACTGGTTGGATCTCCTTGCAGTCCAAGGGACTCTCAAGAGTCTTCTCCAGCACCACAGTTCAAAAGCATCAATTCTTTGGTGCTCAGCTTTCTTTATAGTCTAGCTCTCACATCCATACATGACCACTGGAAAAACCATAGCCTTGACGAGATGGAGCTTTGTTGACAAAGTGATGTCTCTGCTTTTTAGTATGATGTCTAGGTTGGTCATAACTTTTCTTCCAAGAAACAAGCGTCTTTTAATTTCATGGCTGCAATCATCATCTGCAGTGGTTTTGCTGCTAAGTCGCTTCAGTCATGTCCAACTCTATGCGACCCTATAGACGGCAGCCCACCAGGCTCCCCCATCCCTGGGATTCTCTAGGCAAGAATACTGGAGTGGGTTGCCATTTCCTTCTCCAGTGCATGAAAGTGAAAAGTGAAAGTGAAAAGTGAAGTCGCTCAGTCGTGTCTGACTCTTCGCGACCCCATGGACTGCAGCCTACCAGGCTCCTCTGTCCATGGGATTTTTCCAGGCAAGAGTACTGGAGTGGGGTGCCATTGCCTTGGGCCCCCTGAAAATAAAGTCAGCCACTGTTTCCCCATCTGTTTGCCATGAAGTGATGGGACCAGATGCCATGGTCTTTGTTTTCTGAATGTTGAGCTTTAAGCCAACTTTTTCACTCTCCTCTTTCACTTTCATCAAGAGGCTCTTTAATTCTTCTTTGCTTTCTGCCATAAGGGTGGTGTTTTCTGCATATCTGAGGTTATTGATATTCCTCCCGGCAATCTTGATTCTAGCATGTGCTTCTTCCAGCCCAGCGTTTCTCATAATGTACTCTGCATATAAGTTAAATAAGCAGGGTGACAATATACAGCCTTGACGTACTCCTTTTCCTATTTGGAACCAGTTTGTTGTTCCATGTCCAGTTCTAACTGTTGCTTCCTGACCTGCATACAGGTTTCTCAAGAGGCAGGTCATTTTCATGAAAATTAGAAAAAAATAGGAAAAATACGATATATACCCATGATATTGCCACATAGCCATGGTTAATATTTTATTTCAGTCCAAGTTTTTTCTCTCATTATAGAATGTATAAAATTTAATGAAATTGGCATCAAACTAAAATTTTTAAGCTGTTTTGAAAATCTAGCAAATTATCCATGATAATTTTCCAATGTCATTAAATAGACTTAGAATATCTTAAATGTTCTCATTAACTAGTTTTGTTGATTGTCGCTGGGTTCTTACCATTAGAAGTAATGTTGCAATAAACATTCTTGTGAATAATCTTGTGTGTGTTGGGCACACACAAGGTTCTAGGAGTGGGTATAAATATTTGAACATATTTTAAGAAAAGTGATACTTAATTATGGCTCCAGTTTATGCCTCCACTAGTGGAGCATGAATACTTGTCTCACTATGGCGCCCTCAACAGTAATAAATATCATCGTTCTTGTTCAGATTTGCCAATTTTGTTCATATTCTTTTATTTTGTAATTATTGACTACAGATAAGGCTGAGCTTTTTCATGTTTATTTCCCACATGTGTTTTTTCTTTTATAAATTGTCTGCTCATGTCTTTACTCATTTTTCAAAGAGGGCATTCTTTTACTAGTTGATGATAAGGAAGAGTAACCTTTATTAAGATTATAACCTTTATCATGATATTGCAATGCCATTTAATAGCTGGAAGTTTGCCTTTTATTGACATATACTACCTTAATTAGTTGAATCACACAGTTATAAATTTTAAAATAAATATAAATTAAATTAAAAGTAAAAAAAAAAAACTCAACCGTGTTTTACAGAATGGGTTTAACTTGAAACTGCCTCCTCTTCCCAGTTTCCTAAAATATATTTATTGGATGCATGCTAAGTTGCTCAACTGTGTCTGACTCTTTGTGACCCCATGGACTGTAGCCCACCAGGCTCCGCTGTCCATGGGATTTCCCAGGCAAGAATACTGGAGTGGGTTGCTATTTTCTTCTCCAGGGGATCTTCCTGACTCAGGGATCGAACTTGTGTCTCTTGCATAATAGGCGGGTTCTTTATCACTGAGCCACCTGGGAATCTCCATTGATTAGATCAGTGATTTAAATGTTGCCTAACTGTGCACTTAATTTATACATAGGCTCCAGCTGTCCATGGGCTACCCATCCAGGTCTGGTAATAACCATCGCCTCGACTTATTCTCTGAGCTCCCTTATGACTCTTCTATTAATATTTCAAGAACATGTTGTCTTTACTCATTGCCTTATTCTTCTAGACTGATTTTATTGGGCTCAGAGATATATTGAAATTATGCCGAGAATGAGGGGATGGATGAGGAGAATGTATGTAGCTTGGAGTTGGAACTGAAAAGGGCTTCACCATTCCCCAGGTCTCAGTCTGTCTCTTGGCAGGACTGTTAGCCCCCTCTACCTGGGGCTGCTCACTTACTAGGGTTCACTTCCCGTTGGCTTGTACAGATGTCCTGCTTGGGGTCCCTCTTGATCTATGCTGGTTGAAAGAGCTGATTGCAGCAGGAGATGGACCTGGTGTTTAGTAGAGTTACCCAGGAAGGAAAACCATTACGTTGGACCAGGCTGATAGCCATGGAGAAGAGCACTGGCCCAGACGCAAGGTATATTTTGAAGGTTTGAGATATTTCTTGGAAAGATGTACTGGGAGATAGGAAATGAAGGATTTAGAAAAGAGTTGAATCAAGATTAAAAAGAAAATCTAAAAAAAATCTAAAGTAATGCCTATTCAGTGTAGAAAGTCTGAAGATATAATAAAAGCATACAAAAACCTCTTATCCCATTAAAAAGTGTTTTAGTATATTTCCTCTTAAGCTTTGATATATTGATGAAAATAAAATGAATGTTCTGACTCTTGGTCTGGATTGATTTAAACCAGATTTGGAGGGTGGATTTAGGATGACTTTGCATAAAATAGAGGCTGTGTTAAAGAGGAGAGTGAAAAAGTTGGCTTAAAGCTCAACATTCAGAAAATAAAGATCATGGCATCCGGTCCCATCACTCCATGGGAAATAGATGGGAAAACAGTGGAAACAGTGTCAGACTTTATTTTTTGGGGCTCCAAAATCACTGCAGATGGTGACTGCAGCCATGAAATTAAAAGACGCTTACTCCTTGGAAGAAAAGTTATGGCCAACCTAGATAGCATATTCAAAAGCAGAGACATTACTTTGCTGACTAAGGTCCGTCTAGTCAAGGCTATGGTTTTTCCTGTGGTCATGTATGGATGCGAGAGTTGGACTGTGAAGAAGGGTGAGCGCTGAGGAATCGATGCTTTTGAAGTGTGGTTTTGGAGAAGATGCTTGAGAGTCCCTTGGACTGCAAGGAGATCCAACCAGTCCATTCTGAAGGAGATCAACCCTGAGATTTCTTTGGAAGGAATGATGCTAAAGCTGAAACTCCAGTACTTTGGCCACCTCATGCGAAGAGTTGACTCTTTGGAAGAGACTTTGATGCTGGGAGTGATTGGGGGCAGGAGGAGAAGGGGACAACAGAGGATGAGATGGCTGGATGGCATCACTCGACTCGATGGACGTGAGTCTGAGTGAACTCCGGGAGTTGGTGATGGACACGGAGGCCTGGCGTGCTGCAATTCATGGGGTCACAAAGAGTCGGACACGACTGAGCGACTGAACTGAACTGAACCATTTACAAAATTCATTTTTGAAGGACAACTCAACAAAGCCAGTGGTCATGGTTTAGGAAAGCTGAAACTATGGCAGAATGAACCGTTGAGTGAGCATTAACTAAGAGAGATACATATGTATCAAGACACTGTGGGCAGAGAACGTAGAAATATGGGTCCCTTGCTGAAGGTCTCAGTTACACACGCTCCTGCGCCCCGTGCTGATTCTTCTGATTTCATTTCCTTACATGGGTTACTCAATGGAACGCTCATAGGGGAACAGAAGCAGCGATTTCTTCATTTAGTGCCCTTGGTCTAATGCTGGGTCAATATCTATATTGCAATTTGCTTACATTTCTGTGTCAATAGCTGTAAATCTATTTCCATGTTTTTATCAAGTAGAGATAGTGGTTTGTGTGTATTTTGAAGCCTGCATTTTACATCAACGTTATATCACAACTGTTTTCTAATTATTGGTGGCATACTTTCAGAATTTAGTCTGTAGCTCATCAACTTACTGAACTTTTATTTCTAACTGTTTTTTCACTGATCCTCTGAGTTTCCTAGAAGATGGTCATATAATCAGCCAATGCTTTTGTCTTATCTTTTCCAATAGTTGTACTTAGAATTATCTTCTAGTCTAACTTTATTAGCTGAGTTTAAAGAAAGTTTAATAATATTGGCAAGAAGAGAATCTTCTTTTATTTTTCTATCCCACTTCTGGTTTTAGTGGGATGACTTTTAGGGTTTCTAAAGTGTGATCTTGTCTGTTGATTTGAGATATTCTTCACGCTTCAGAGGTTCACGTTTATTGAGTTTATTGTTACTGTTCATTCAGAAGTTAATTCTGAATTTTATCTAGTGTCTCTTCAGATTAAGATAATTGGGATTATGTTTTTCTGGTTTACGTTTATATTATAAATTTACTTTGAGCTCCAATAATAACGCTCTTAGGAAAACAATATTTTTAAAAATAATATATAACATTTATTTATAAAGTACTTCTTGACTATCTTATACATTCAGATCCTGTGATGAATGTTTGGAATACAATAGAGAACAAAGAAATGGTTCTTTCCCTAATGAATTTAATAATCTAGTGGGGGAAGACAGAAAAGAACGGGTGTTTTTGAAGTTTGCTGTTTTCTTGGATGTTATTTCAGGTGGCCAACATTCTTTTTAGAATAGAGCTCTAATTTTAAAATGGAAGACAGCAGGATGATAAGATGTAACACAGAGGATCTTGCTTTAAAGAAAGTAGTTTCCAGAAAGTACTTGCATTGTGATGGAAAAGACCAATTTTAACATAAATCAAAATATTTTCAGAGATATATTTATGACTCCAGGAAAGGCACAACCACCCAAAGTTCAGCTTCACTGATGATCAAGGCTCCTTGACTACGACCAAGTTCTTGTTTATATGTTTTGGCTAACTCGGCTTGTGATCCTCTTAAAAGTAGCCATGTCTCCAGAAAAAGAGGTTTTAGTGTTTTTAAGGCAAACGATTTTCTATTCAGGGATGACTCTCATTCCTAGACCCTAATATAAAAGATAGTGCTAGTTGTCTGGATATTACCTATATTCCCTTCCTTTGTACTAATAAAATTCTGATTTTCTTTGGAGAAGAAATATGCCCAACTGAAATACTTACATCCAAGACCTCCTTGAAGAGAGGGATGGCCAATCCCCCCAGTTTTATCTAGTGAGATATAGACAGTAGGCTTTGCTGAGAGGCTTTGCAAAAAAATTTTTAAACCTGATTGGCAGATTCTTTATAAGCCCTTGCCCCTACTGTCTTCTTAGAATACAGACACGATCTCTGGAGATTCAGCAGCCTTGAGGGCAAAACATGCACTCTAAGAATGAAGGAGCAAGGTGTAGAAGCCTTGCCTATTGCTGATATACACGTGCAACTGAAGCAGCTCAGGATTGTTTACCACTGAATTTCTGGTTACCTGAAAAAAAATAGACCTATACGTTATTTGAGTTTTTGTTACTTGCAGCCAAACACTTTTCTAACCACAGGGTTCAAGTCAGACTTTGTTAACAAAACTGGTCATATAGAAGCGTATATTTTCAAAGAATATGTCTATGAAAACTCTTTGTAAGATTTGGGAGAGTATGGGAAGATCTTGGGAGAGTGTCTGGAATAGAAGGAACTCGAGGGATCCGCACTGTCATTCTAAAACAAAAATTCACCTCTAGCATTTAGCACTTAGCTGCTTTTCAGCTACTGGCCCCAAATGAAGTGGCAGTGTTAACATAATGCCTTGTATTTAGTGCCTCATGAATAGACTTCTATCGCAGATCACACAAGCAATTCACCTGTAAGTCCTAATAACCTCAACTTCAAAGGCTCATCCCATTTAGAAGGAATTTTTTTGTTTGCAATTTAAATGATATAAATACTCAGTGAACTGTAGACACCTCCTGCTGCTTCTGGTTTTCATCTCGAAAAAGCAAGAGACTGTGTCACATACTGTAGAATTAAAAACTCATCTGTGCAAGGAGAATCTCACTCTTAAAAGTTGCCTGTTATTAACTGTAGTTTTATTATTGACCCCTGGGCTTCCCTGGTGGCTTAGTGGTAAAGAATCCATCCGCAATGCAGGAGATGACGGTTCGGTTCCTGGGTCGGAAAGATTCCTTGGAGAAGGAAATGGCAACCCACTCCAGTGTTCTTGCCTGGGAAATCCCCTGGACAGAGAAGCCTGGTGGGCTACAGTCTGTGGGGTTGCATAGAGCCAGACGTGACTTAGTGACTGAACAGCAACATGGAACGCAGATGACTTTCAAGGGTTGCCCTCAGTGGGTGGATGGCAGCACCCTAGGTCTTGGCCTTGTGAATAGGGTCAAGATGAAGCCATCATAAGAAGCAAAATTCAACAGCCTATATTAAAGAAAACAAAAAATTGTGAATGATAGCTGAGTCAGCTTCATAGAATTTTTAACACTTGCTATTGGTGGCCAGGGTTATGGAAACCAGGTCTCTTAATTCTACTAGCCCATGCTGAGGACAGATCTAAGTCTGCATAATCCTGGCTATATTGCTGTTCCGTGTGAATCAATCACATGCTTGTGGGATAGGGTTTGCACCGGCAAGACATTTCTTAGCTGAACATCTGTTTCAGCCAAATAAGGAAGTTTCTTATCAACAAAATGTAACCATGACCGTGAGAATCTCTTTATCAATTCTTTATCTTTCTACGGGCACAGACAGGAAAATTTTTTAAGAGAAAGATGAGAGAGAGCCAGATGTTCTCTCCCTAGAATAGTGTCTTATAAATATGTGTTTAGATTACTAGCAAATCACAGTGCAACCAAAGGTCTCTCAACTCATCACAAGAGGCAGACCTTCAAGATGATGCTGGAAATTTCTCAAGGCTGTTGGAAAGAGCTATGCACTGAAAATGCATGTTTGCAAAGTAAGAGAGGGAACTCCTATTATTGGGCAGCTGCTCAAGTGTAGACATTATGCAAAATGTTTTCAGATACTTATCCACACAACAGCTCTGTGAGGAAGGTACTAGGGTCTCTCTTCTCCGGATGGAGGAAAGGAGGGTCAAGGTTACAGCTAGCACACAGCTGAGCCCGTGTCTGTGAGCAGGTGGGCGGATTGCAGGAGCTGCACCCTTCCACTGAGTGGCGCTGGCTTAGTCTCATCGTAGGTGTCACAGCTTGGTTGGGTGTGTGTGATGTGAACACATGCAAGGTTAGAAAGCACTACAAGACCAAGGACACGAGAATGTAGCATGTGGTTAATCGGCAAGTGAGAGTTAGGATCTGTGAATTTGTCATGAACCAGAGCAACCTGGGAAGGCCTGGCCTCTCTGCAGGACTTAGGCAGGTCCGCATGAATTGCAGAGAGGCTGAAAGATGCGAATCTTGTAGGCGATAAGCCCAAGGTATGCTCATCACATAGCTAGTAGGCTCATTTGACGATGGAAAGTTTAGACGGAAGCTTGAGGGTAGATTCAGTGGGCCGTGAATTTCAGGCTCGTGTACATTTTTATGCAGGTCAGTTTCTTCCTGCCCTTCCCTCATTTCCTCCTCCCCCAATCCTCTCCCACCACCACTTGGGGGGGTCTCAGGACTTACTGTCAGGAGTTATGAAGTTCTACGTGAAACTTTTCTAAATTTTAATGATAATTAGAAATTATTATAAGCATATGTAGAAAATCAACCCTCTCACTGTGTATCTCTTGTGGTGGTCTTCCCAAGGGGTGGGCAAACAATGCCACCTCAGTTGAATGCCTAAGGATCTCCCAGTTGTTGGCATAGAGGAAACTCTGGCCATCTGAACCTGCACACAGCGTCCAGTAGGATGGACATGCCAGACTTCTACAGAGTGAGTGTCCTATCTGTACAAGCAGATTCTGTTATGGAACTTATCAACCTGAAACCCTTCAATATTGGACAGTCCAGCTGTTAATACCCAGGAAGGAAAGAAAGAATCTGCTTCTGAGACGCTGTTGGTGCCTTGCCCATACCTGGTTGGCAGTCACTGTTCTGGCTTGTGCCCAGGTGTCCAGCTACAAACACCTCTGAGTCTTTGCCTGGTGGCTTTCTCTTGGAAGGCCAGATGTGGTGCAGAGATAATTTTGGGGGCAGCCATCCACCAGTGACAAAAGGGAACTGGGGGATAAAGATCGTAGGGGCCTTGCTTCTTGGTGGCCAGTTCTGAGGTTTCCATGGCAATGAGCTCCACGCCTGTCTGTGATGGCATAGTGTGCTGACCTTTCCTTCTCTGTATCATGTACCCACATTGCTTACCAGTGGGTAACTAAGATCAGCTTTGAAAGATACCCTTGTATCCGAATCTTTGTCTCAGATTTGCTTCTAGGAAGCCAAGCCTGATCCTGATTCCAAAGCATGTGGAATAAATAGTCATTTGATGAAGATTCCTGGAACAGCACAGTGCTAACCTTATCTTTGGGCTTCCCTGGTGGCTCAGCCGTAAAGAATCTGCCTGCAACTCAGGGTTCAATCTCTGGGTCAGGAAGATCCCCTGGAGAAGGAAATGGTAACCCACTCCAGTGTTCTTGCCTGGGAAATCCCATGGACAGAGGAGCCTGGCAGGATACAGTCAATGGGGTCGAAAAAGAGTTGGACACGACTTAGTAACTAAACAATAGCAGCCAACCTTACCTTTAAGGGAACAAAATAGTTCTGCAGAGTTATCAGTATATGCCTTAGTGTAACTGGCATGCGAGGCTTATTCTTGGGCAGATTTTGGTTTTGATGATCCTGAATTAAAATAAAAAATTTCAGTGATTAATACAAGTTTAGATACTGTTCTTGTGAGAATGACTATTCATTACATTAAGCATTATTCCTTGCATTAACATTATTGAAGCTGTAATATAGAAACAGATTAAATATACAAAGAAACCTGAGATTACATCCTTCTGCTATTGAACCAAATATCAGTGATTTTTGTTCCAGCAAAATACCATCATCTGTCACATTAAATTAATGTTGGAAATTTAAATTTTATTGGTTTTGTAGTTGTGTTTGAATATAATTTGGAAATTTGTTCTGGATTTATAGTTATATCAAAGCTGTCACTATAAGGAGTTTATAACTAGTCTTATGTTTATACATACTGAAATTAAATTATAATGAATTTCAAAAATTACATCCAAGGTCCATGAGAATATCTATATTTTCCTTCATAAAGGAGATGACTTGAGTCTAAGGAAAAACTCTCGAGGTGATTGGGAGCCCTCAGAAGATTTTGATCAATAAGGTGATCTCGTAAAAATGATGTTTCAAGACAAATTAACGGAAGATGAACTTAAGTAGACGTCAGCAGTGCCTGGATTATAGTAGAGGCGCAATGCTACTTTCTGAATAAATGAACTGAAGTAGAAATCCATTGCAGGAAACTAGACAGTAGAAACATGCATGGACAATCTTGTGGTTTAGCTGTCGTGTCTGAAACTTTGCAACCTCGTGGACTGTACGCTGCCGGGATCCTCTGTCCATGGGATTTCCCAAGCAAGAGCACTGGATCGGGGTTCCACTTCCTGCTCCAGACGATCTTCCCAACCCAGGGAACTGAACTCCTGTCTCCTGCACTGGCAGGCAGGTTCCTCACCGCTAAGCCACCAGGGGAACCCCTGTAAGACCTGTTGTTGTTCAGTTGCTAAGTCATGTCCGACTCCTTGTGACCCGGTGGACTGCAGCATGCCAGGCTTTCCTGTCCTTCACTAACTCCCAGAGCTTGCCCAGATTCATGTCCATGGAGTCGGTGATGCCATCTGACCATCTCATCCTCTGCCACCCTCTTCTCCTTTTGCCTTCAGTATAGAACCTAGGCTGCTGCAGTGAGAATGTGGAGAGTTAGAAGAACTTCATGACTTTGAAAAAATTTTTAATGGTGTATAGTTGATTTACAGTGTTACGTTAGTTTCAGGCGGACAGCCAAGTGAATCAGTTGTACATGCTCGTGACTCTGTATGCAGCATGTGCATTAGCTCCAGGTCTGCTAGAGCAGAGCCCCAAGGCAAGAGTTCATGGGCAAGTGACTTATTAGGGTTTGCTCCCAGGTGACACCAGTGAAGGAGAGATTTCAGACAAAGTCCCCCAGAGTGAAACCCCCCAGAGCGAAACTGAAGCCTGACCCCACAGGGGGACCATGGAGCGTAGCTCAGACCTCCACGTCGCTCACAGTTTAAGTCAAGGGAGCCAGGCTTTCACACGCCTACACCAGCCAGTCATCGCCAAAGGGCTGCTACCTTCCAGCGCGTCCATCTTTCTGCGATCAGACAGCAGTCTCCCAAGAGGGTAGAGGCTGCAGCACCCAGGGCTGGGGAACGATGCACAGAGAGGGTCAGAGGGCATCTGCGTGCAGTGCCCACAGCCCATCACCACGAGGGCGGCATCGCGGTGAGCGTGCTGACCTGTGGGGTGACAGTGGACATCGTGGGAAAGGGGGAAGGGGGCTTTCCTGGTGGTCCAGTGGTTCAGAATCTGCCCTGCAATGAAGGGGACTCGGATCCAATCCCAGGTCGGGGAACTAAGATCCCTCATGCCACGGGGCAGCGAAGCCCGTGCACCGCAACTCCTGAGCCTATGTGACACCCCCAGAGAGCCCGCAGGCCACACCCAGAGGGCCCGCAGGCCACGCCCAGAGGGCCCGCAGGCCACACCCAGAGGGCCCGCAGGCCACGCCCAGAGGGCCCCCAGGCCACACCCAGAGGACCCGCAGGCCACGCCCAGAGAGCCCACAGGCCACACCCAGCGAGTCCGTGCGCCACAGTGAAATCCCACCGGACCCAGCGAATGTGCTGCAGCTAGGACCCGGTGCGGCCAGACAAGGAAGCAAGTAGACAAATATTAAAAAATAATAAGAATAAGAGGAAAGGAATTTGAGAGGGATCCTGGGAAAAAGACGATGAGTCACGATCGCTGGGCTTTTGGGAACAATGAAACACTCAGAACCCCAATCCCCTCACCCCCTGCTGTATTCCACACCATCATCACTTCTCAGCCGGGTTGCAGCCTCGCCAAATTACGTTCCTTTGCCCACATAGACCACGTGGGCACTTGTGCCGCTGTGCCGCTCTGTTGCTTCAGAGTGATGCCCTTTCACCCTTTGCCATCTTCAACACCCAGTTCACCTGTTGCCTGTTCCGTGAAGCCCGTGCCAGCGATAGTCCCAGTGCCTCCTTTGTCTTCCCCCCGTCCTCGGAGCTCACTGCTAGCAGATCTCTTACTGGTCCACACTGCCTATTCACGTCTGTCTCTTTGGGAAACTGGAAGCTGCATCCTATTCTTCCTGGGTCTGCTGTGCCTATCAGTGAGCAGGTCTCTGCTTTCAACCGTGTTCTTCAGACCTCGTGAACTGTAACCCATAGTAAGAAACACATTTTGCACCGTGACCTACTCTATATGTCCATAGCATATGCACACAGAGTTGAAGCAAAAGTTTTATGGGACAGAGTTTACCACGACGGAATGCCGCACACTCTGATATTTTGTATTCTCTTCTATTCATTATTCATATGTTCTGGCCAAAGCCCACCAAACCAATTAACTTACTAATGACTCACGACTCTCAGTTTGCAAAACTCCGCTTAGCATAAACTCAAGAACTGTTTGTTGATATGAATTGCAAAACATTGGCTTATTTTGAAGCAAACTTCAGATATCATGTAATTTGATCCATAAATACTTTGGTATGCATTTCTAAAGCATAAAACTCGTTAGCTCCTCATACCTAAAAATACAATATTCGTACCTAAAATGTATGGTAATTTCTTGGTATCAAGTATCCAGACAGAGTTCAATTCTCCCAATTGTCTCATAGTTTTTAAGAGATTCTGGGACATCCCTGGTGGTCCAGTGGCTGAGACTCTGCACTTCGAATGCAGGGGGCCTAGATTCAATCCCTGGCCGGGAAACTAGTTTCCACATGCCACAGCTAAAGATTCCACATGGCGCGTAAGACCCAGAGCAGCCAAACACATACATGTTAAAAAGCGAAACTGTGTCCGATTCCGACTTCTCTTACATTTCCTTCAATCTATTAGTCATCCCTCTCTCTCTCACCCTCATCACAACACTTTAGGCCTTTTATAATCTGGGTTTGCTGTATTATTTATGTGTATTTAAGTCTACTAGACAAGACAGGAAAGCAAATGGGATGGATGAAACGCATAAGAAATTGTAAGCATTGATGGTAAGTAAGCTAGTGGCTTATGAAATGTAGATGATACTCTCAGCTGTGTTAAGAATATAAGGAAGAGCTTGTGGAACAGAGGTGGAATTCATGAGATATGCTAAAAATAGAGTAAACGAGTAATCCATAAGAATGGCAGACAGAAGAGATGGAATGCTTGATGCAACAAGCAAGAGCTTTACTTGTGGCCAGAAACGGGTGGAAAGACCAAGCCAGAGTGAGCGATTACGACAGCTCTGGGCCGACAGCTATGTCATCCTTAAATCAGTCCCCGTTGGAGACCCCCGGATGCTCCTGTTCTGTACTTCAACCTAGTTCAGTTCAGTTCAGTTCAGTCGCTCAGTCGTGTCTGACTCTTTGCGACCCCATGAATCACAGCACGCCAGGCCTCCCTGTCCATCACCAACTCCTGGAGTTCACTCAGACTCACATCCATTGAGTCGGTGATGCCATCCAGCCATCTCATCCTCTGTTGTCCCCTTCTCCTCCTGCCCCCAATCCCTCCCAGCATCAGGGTCTTTTCCAATGAGTCAACTCTTCGCATGAGGTGGCCAAAGTACTGGAGTTTCAGCTTCAGCATCAGTCCTTCCAATGAATATTCAGGACCGATCTCCTTCAGAATGGACTGGTTGGGTCTCCTTGCAGTCCAAGGGACTCTCAAGACTCTTCTCCAACACCACAGTTCAAAAGCATCAATTCTTCGGTGCTCAGCTTTCTTTATAATCCAACTCTCACATCCATACATGACCGCAGGAAAAACCATAGCCTTGACTAGACAGACCTTTGTTGGTAAAGTAATGTGTCTACTTTTCAATATGCTATCTAGGTTGGTCATAACTTTCCTTCCAAGGAGTGAGCATCTTTTAATTTCATGGCTGCAGTCACCATCTGCAGTGATTTTGGAGCCCCCCAAAATAAAGTCTGGCACTGTTTCCACTGTTTCCCCATCTATTTCCCATGAAGTGATGGGACCAGATGCCATGATCTTACTCCAATCTAGAAATGCAGAGAAATCCCATAGTGACTCAGCAGGCTGACTGACTAGAGGTAGCTGTGGACAGGTGTATTTGCCAGGATAGAGCAAGTATGTGTCATGGGCCCCAAGCATCTTCCATTTGTGGTCCCCTTGCTCAGACCTCAGTTCTGGTCCTTGTCACCTCACTGTGGCATTTGCAGAGGATGATGCAGGAAGGAGACGTAGGGTGCACCAACAAACGATCTCTAATCTCTGACTAAAGTGGTGTGGTCTTACGCCGTGCTTGCATTTTTATCCGAAGTGTCATATCCATTTATTTCCCTTTGTTTCTTTTTCTAAAAACTTAAATTTTAAAAAAAGACTTTCTTTTTCAAAGAAGTTTTAGTTTCGTAGCCAAATTGGGAGAAGTCATGGTGCTTTCCCATGTATTCCTTGTCATCACGCGTGCGGAGCCTCCCCGTCACCAATATCACCCACCAGAATGGTGCATTCATTACAGCTGACGAGCCTGCCTTGATGCATAATTTTCACCCAAAGTCCGTCGTTTATATCAGGGTTCGGTCTTGGTGATGTGCATTCTGTGGGTCTGGACAGACGTCTGATGATGTGTGTTCATTGTTCTGTTACATATCAGTATGATTTGGTAGGTTTTAGCCGCTAAGTCATGCCCGATTCTTGCAACCCCATGGCCTGTAGCCCACCAGGCTCCTCTGTCCATGGGATTTCCTAGGCAAGAATACTGGAGTGGGTTGCCATTTCCTCCTCCAGAGGATCTTCTCGACCCAGGGATTGAACCTGCGTCTCTTGTGTCTGCTGCACTGGCAAGTGGGTTCTTTACTGAATGAGCCGCCAGGGAGATCTCTATATAGCAGGGTATCAGTTTGTATATTTTATGTAGGAAACTCCTCGGTGCTCCAGCTATCCATCCTTCCTTCTTCACTGCCACCTCGCTTATGGATATGTGTTTTCAGTTGATCTATTTAACTGTGATTCCGGCATCTTAATTTGGTCTGTGAACCTTTCTCTTCTGGGGTAACTGGGTTAGCTCGCCTGGCAATGTGCTTGGAGATTACCACGGCATTAAGGCAGTTTCCCACACATCTTTAATGCAAGCTAATTTTAAGATGCTGATTGTAATTCCTTTTTAACTCATCTCCTGCTGGATCCTGTTGGCTGCTGATCTAATTTCTTCATATCCGTGTCTCTACTTCTCTTTTGTAGAATCCTAGTTTTGTGCAGATATCCGCACCTTCCCCACTCAACCAGTTGCCTTAGGGGAGGCCAGCCGCATTCCAGTTCCTCAGTAAGCCTGATCGGTGTGAGGTTTTCCACTCAAACTCCACCTGCCAGCAGTTGACTCAGGAATGACCACTTGATATAATCCTGGACAATGAACTGTGGGAAGTCTGCTGGGTTGTGGGTGGGGGAAGTTTCTGGAAAAGGGTTCCCCAGTCCTGTGTTAAGACACACTTCACAGGATAGGAATCGTCTCTTATACCTCTATATTAAATCAGGAAGTGACACATGGAATCACTAGACACATCTTGTCAACAGCCCCACGTACGTGCTGAGAAGTGAGAAGTGGACCGGTTCTCCTCTGTTATCACAGACATCACTGAGCAGACTCAAGCCACCCTAGAACCAACCTTGCCTCTTCTCTTCCTGTTGTTAAATCTTCATTCTTGGAACCACCTTGGGTCCAAGTTCTTATTTCTTGCAAGTGAGAGCACATTTAACCAAAATACCTCTCCACAGCTATGGTTTAAATGACTTAAACTGGCCATTTCTTAATATATGATTATAGCCTACCAGTACTGGACTTGGGAGTTTATTTTTTAAATTAATTAATTAATTTTTAAACTGGAGGATAATTGCTTAACAATGCGGTGTTCGTTTCTGCTGTACAACAATGTGTGCCAGCTGTAAGTATACACATGTCCCCCTACCCTGAACCTCCCTTCCGTGCCGCCCCCCTCCTGCCCGTCTAGGTCATCGCAGAGCAGCGAGCTGAGCTCCGTCTGATAGACAGCGTCTTCCCACCAGCTGTCTGTTTGACACATGGTAGTGTATCCATGTCAATGCTACTCTCTCGATTCGTCCCACTCTCCCCTTTGTAGGAGTTTATTAAAACACGTATTCTGGGGCCCACTGTAAACACACTAATTTGGAATTTTAGGGAGGCACTGGCACTCTTATACACAGTAAGGCATGAGACATTATAGCATAAACTTGATGAGCTTGTTAAAAATATTATCTGAAACCTGCAGACAAAGCTAAGAATGACTCCATGTCCTTTCACTGTGACTGATCAGACTCACCCAAGAGTTAATTTAATATTGAGAAGATGCTCCTGTAAGTTTGACTTGCTCTTTGCCATTTGGTTGGAACCAGAAAACATAAGTTATATGTTAACTCGCAGATTTCTGTCTGGAGAAAAGAAAAACCCACACGGTTGTGGCTTAGTGGCTATAGGACACGGCCCAGCAAATTCGTTTCAGCTCCTTTTGAGCCGCTTACAATATGAGGCTGCATTCCTCGCCTCCTCCTTTGAGCTGCTCTCGCCGTCATTTTGACTCCCTCATTAATAAGTCGCGTCGAAATTTTGACACGTAGTCCTGTGACAGTTTACGTCTGTATACCCCAGACGCCCGCCCCCCCCCCCTCACCCCCGCCCCCTTGGCACCCGCAGGCCTATTCTCTCTGTTGAGAAAGATGGTGATTTAAAACGCAAAAATAGTAAAAGCAAAGCAGTGTGGCCTCACAGAATCTAGCTGGCTCTGCCTTCCCTTTCTTTGTTTGCAAAAGAGATTTTTGGTTGTTAGCAGGGTGCGTGAGACAGCTTAGGACTGCATGAGGGTTCTCCTTGATGTAACTGGGAGCAAGATACAGAACCAGAAATGGGGTAACTTTTCTCAGGGAGGGGAGTCGACGTGTCTCCATTCTGTTGTCCAGGCTGACTCCTTTAATCACTGGGCGTGGCAGTCCACTCCAGTATTCCTGCCTGGAGAATCCCATGGACAGGGAGGGGTCTGGCAGGCTCCGGTCCCTGGGGTCACAAGAGTCAGACATGACTGAAGTGACTTAGCACGCACACGTATAGAGTCCGCCTTTGCAGGCACCCCTCGGAGGCAACATTATGCCCTCAGCCCCGTGCCTAGCACAGAGCAAATACTCAGTGAAGGTACCTTTTGGTCACAGGAATATTCATTGTAAAACAGAACATGTTCCTTTGCGCACCTGCCTGGATGGGAAAGGTCTGGGAGTCGTCTGTAGAGTTATTAATTACTCGTAGACTTCATGTGTGTCTTCAAGACACTGCTGTTTTCCTATTCCGTCTTAGAACATGCTTTCAGAGGTTCGAGGGCTCCCGGGCGTCTCGTCTTTGTATCATTTGGCTCCTAGTACTAAAAGCCACATCCTGTTATGTTTGGTTGCTAGGTGGAGAAATGTTATCATGGGCTTCAGCAATAATTTATCCACAGAGCTCAAGGAGTTGTCATGTTCTTCTGACAGTGAGCTGCGGCACTTTATCAGCCGGCCTGTAAATCAGGCGTGTGTGGGTGCGGACGCCAGCTCTGTTTGATCTCTCTCAGACACTGTAATAATCTGCTTTTGTCTGATTGATTCCTCCACATCACCACGCACACTGCAACAGGGAGTGGAGTGCCCTCTGTTTATCTCGGCTGGTCATCTGCAGGAGGCCAACAGGGCAGAAAATACTCTTCGTGCCGAGATGGAAGAGGTTTTGGAATTAGGGCCTTTCCATCACATCCCTGAGCTGGTTTCGTTCAATAAATCAATGATAGCAGAATTGAATGCACCATAAATACCTCAAACCATATCTCTTACAAGAATGTAAGAGTAATTCATAGAAACAGGAAAGGTAACTTTGCGGGGAAGAATTACGACCCCAACAAGCCACAGCCGTTCAGGGCTTTTTACTGGCTGTGTTCACATCTCACCCTTTGAACTTTTGGGGGGAAAGAAAAAAAACGCTGCTGGCTGGTGTTTGCTTCCGGAAAGCACAGGGGGTAAAATTGAGTAGAAGGGATCCTGTCGACACTGATGGCTGCTTTTCAACCCGAAAACGAGTTTTTCTCAGTTTCTGTCGGCTTCTGTTACATGCGGTCCCTCTTTATCAAGGGATGCGTCACACCATCCACACGGACCGAGGTGGGCTCTGCCGTCTGATGGCCGACGAGTCACGCTTCTGCTGCCCCCACGCCAGGCCCTCTTTTTGAGTTTTGCCAACCGTCTGGATGATTCATGAGTCTCTCTGGCCAGCAAACCTGATTCCTGTTTTCTGTGCTCCTACTTGCTGACGGGTATTTCGGGGGCACGCTCCAGCACCCCTTACCCCCAGGAGTTGGGCTGAAATCTGTGAGCCGATGGCTGCCTTGGGTATGGCAGCTGCTGGCTGCGCTGCGGCCCAGGAGCTGTCCCAGACGTCCGCGCCTGCCTGAGTCGAAAGCAGAGGTCAAGCTGTATTGTAGACATGATTGACTAAATCCCATCCGAGAGGAGGATTCTGTTGTAGCTTCCGCCTCTTGGAGGGCGGCAAGATGAAATTCCAGAGGCCTTTCATCTCAGCAGTGAGTATAGCTCTGTGGTGGTGGGTGGGGGGAAGACAGCTTGAGCAGACTGTTCTTGTGCAATCCAAGACACATACTGTTCTTATATTCATGATGGGAGCCCATACAATTAATGATGATTTATTCTAATACGCGTATTAGAAGCAGCGGTTCTAACTTAGTGGTTAGAGTTGGAGTAGGTAACCCCCAGTGCCAAATCCAGCCCATTACCTGTTTCTGTCAAGAAAGTTTTATGGGAACATAGCCACGTCCATCTATTTCCATAGTGTCTGTGACTGCTTTCTGCTCTAATGGCTGAATTGAGGAGCTGTGGCAGAGACCATATGGAAAGCTGAAAATACTTACTATCTGGTGGCCCTTTACAGAAAACATTTGCAAACCCCTGGGGGAGAGGGTTTTTCCTGGTGCCAGACTGCCAGTTCCAACCATTTACCAGCTGAGTGACCTTGGGCAAGTTACACAACCTCTCTGATCCTTGGCTTCCTCACATATAAAATGAAGATTATAATAATATTTATCTTAACAAGTCGGTGGTGGCCTGATGAGCAGCTTAGCTCCAAGGGGCAACGCTCTTCCTTCTGAATGGCTTGTTGCCTGTGCCCTTGTGCCCATCTTGGGCAGTGCATCTGGCCTTCGCCTGGCATCTAGCCCCTTATGTCCTACATGAGCCACGCCAGTGCCTTCGCGAGTATGGATTTACGGAGAGGACATGTTTAGCCCAGAACTTTTGGAAAAGAACAGGGCAGAGTTATAGCCTTTTCAAACAAGGCTTTGCCTTTACAAGGACTTCAAGATATGTTCCCAGAGTTAGAAGATTTATTCCAAGGTCTGCACAAAACTGAGTTATTCTGGCCATTCAAATTAGAAAGATGTGGCCTCAGACGTGTGACAGGGTGATCTACAATATACCCGAGAGTGTGTGTTCACTCTTTAAAGAGGACTTAGATGTAACGTAAACAAATTGAAGGTTAGATCACCTACGTGAAGCCCTGGACTCCGATGACCATGTCCAGCAAATGTTCCCTATAAAGGGCCAGAGGTATATGCTTTAGCCTTACATCTACTCAGCTCTGCCACTGCAGCATGAAAATAGCCATAGACGATAGGAGCACAGATGGGCAAGGTGCTGTTCCAATAAAACTTTATTGACAGAAACAGGTGGAGGGCCGGGGGCCCAGAGTTTGCCAATCTTGCTCTGCCATCTCTCAGTAAAGCTCATAGTCCTACGAGAACTAATCTATTAATCTTAGTAAGGATTTATGTGTAGGTATGTTGATAGGAGAAGGCAATGGCAGCCCACTCCAGTACTCTTGCCTGGAAAATCCCATGGACAGAGAAGCCTGGTGGGCTACAGTCCATAGGGTCGTGAAGAGTTGGACAAGACTGAGTGACTTCACTTTCACTTTTCACTTTCACGCATTGGAGAAGGAAATGGCAACCCACTGCAGTGTTCTTGCCTGGAGAATCCCAGGGACGGGGGAGCCTGGTAGGCTGCGGTCTATGGGGTCGCACAGAGTCGGACACGACTGAAGCGACTTAGCGGCATGTTGATAGCCACATCATGTGCCCTTACCAATGAGGAAGTTGAGGGACAAGGGCCTTAAGTACTTTGACCAAGGTCACGCTGCTAATAAGTGATAAAAGCGGGACTTGACCGGAACCTGTCCACTCTAGAGTCAGTACATTTAGCCACTATTCCACCCTACCTCTCTTTGTCTTAGTGCAAATAATGCTGTTTCTTATAACACAGTGATTCCCATCTTTCAATTTCTTTCATATACCTATATAAAAAGACTTGTTTACAAGAGATAATATTCAAAAATTTTCAAAGTGATGCTAGTTGGGTCAGTAACCAAAGCAGAGACCACTTTGTCTCTATGGATGCTAATGGTTCTGGGGTCACTGCCTGGGCATATAACCAATGCAGGGTCAGAAAATTCTACACTCAGAAGGGGACCCTGTGCTTGAGCTTTAATGCTCTTGGCCTCCATAGTCAAATCCCTAGTTTTATCTTTAAACCATTTGTTCATTTTTATTTGGAGGATAATTGCTCTACGATATTGTGTTGGTTTCTGCCCAACATCGGCATGGATCAGCCGTAGGTGCACGCAGCTCCACTCCCTCCTGAGCGCCCCTCCAGCTCCAGCCCCATCTCGCCCCTCTGGCGTCACCGAGCGCCAGGCGGTGCTCCCTGCGCTGCAGGGCAGCTTCCCATCCGCCGTCTGTCTCATACACGGTGATGCAAACGCTTCCGTGCCGCTCTCTCAATTCCTAGTTTTATCTTTAAGTTTGCGTTTCGTGAGTCTGAGGGGACATCACTTATGTGGAGGGACTTGGTGCTTCGGCTCACACTGGTTCCTCCCTCTGCTGCCTGTCTGCCTCCCTGGGTGGGCCCCGGAGGCCCACTTCCAGGCACTGCCCAGTGATGGCTGCTGCCCCCAGCCCTGGTGGGGCCTTGACCTCATGGACTCACCCCACAACTCTCCCCTTGCTCACAGGAGCATGACATTAAAACACAAATTAGAGAACGTTACGGTGGATGGAAAGAGGGACTGGAGAAGAGAAGACTGCTTCCTTCTGGCGTGGGGGCAGCCCCACTTCATTTTCCACTGGACCTCAGGAATCACTTAGCTGGTCCTCTACGATTCTCAATAGTAACCTCACCTGCAGAGTCGCAGGGCCCACCCCAGAGGTGCAAGTCCAGATCTGCATTTTCACAAGGCCTTCGCGTGGTGCTGTCCCTCCTTCACGTCTAGGTGCGCAGCCTCAAGTATGGTGTCCACAGGGGCCCGATTACCTGCGAGCTTAAAGAATCGTGCCAGGTGAGCATCAGGCTGAGCCAGCTCTGGGATCCACTGTGTATTTCCCAGCCTTACCTGCTGATCAGAACCACTCGGGGCACGTTTTTAAAGAGCAGGAGCACCCTGGCTCCATCTTCTATTTTGAGACTCTCTGAAGAGGGCCTTGAGAACATATATTTTCTAAACTTCTAATTTAAGTTTGGAGCATAGCTGATTAACAGTGTTGCAACAGTTTCAGGCGGACAGCAAACGGACTCAACCACGTATATTCCTGTATCCAGCTTCCTTGCTGGCACAACGGTGAAGAATGTTGCCTGCAATGCAGGAGACTTGGGAGATGCAGGTTCGATCCCTGGGTCAGGAAGATACCCCGGGGGAGGAAATCAACCCGTTCCAGTATTCTTGCTGGGAAAAACGCATGGACGGAGGAGCAGTCCACGGGGTCACAAAGAGTCAGACACAACTGAGCAACTGAACACAGCACGACAAGTCGTGTCCGACTCTGTGGCCCCGTGGACGGTAGCACGCCAGGCTCCTCTGTCCATGGGCTCTCCAGGCAAGATTCTCCAGGCGACTCCAGGAGTGGGTTGCCATGCCCTTCTCCAGGGGATCTTCCCAACCCAGGGATCGAACCCAGGTCTCCCACATCTCAGGCAGATTCTTTACTGTCTGAGCCACCAGGGAAGCCCAAGAATACTGGCGTGGGTAGCCTATCCCTTCTCCAGGGGAGCTTCCTGACCCAGGAATTGAACTGGGGTCTCCTGCATTGCAGGCGGATTCTCTACCAGCTGAGCTACGTGACAACATTCTCCCCCAAACTCCCCTCCCATCCGGGTTGACACATGACGTTGAGCAGAGTTCCATGTGCTATACAGTAGGGCCTTGTTAGTTTTCCATTTCAGATATAGGAGCTTGTACATGTCGATCCCAAACTCCTGAACTATCTCTTCCCTACCTTTCTCCCCCTAGCAACCATAAGAGAACATATATTCACAAGCAGATAACCCTTCTTTCCAGAGGACCCTTCTTAGCCGCTAAGTTTGGAAAACTCTTTATAAATGACAACTAAGACCTAGAAGCATCCCAAACACCTCACTTGTATCCGTATCTGCCGCTCATCCGTAGGTCCTGGCTTAACCTCGCTTGTAATTTATAAGCATTTTAACTAGAGCTGCTTCATCGCAAGCATCCGCGTGTTTGCAGGTAGCAGTTAAGAGCCATTTCAGAGGATTACACTGAGAAGTCCAATGTGTGTGTTTGGGAGGCCTGGTATCATAAAGATATCAAGATAAAGCAAGCTAGCCGGGCCCCCGAGGGTTGCCTTGGGGAACCTCTGTTGACATTAGAAGGACTGAGAGGAAGACAGAGAGCTGCGTTTTCAGCTGGCGGTTCTGTGCACACTGACTGTTCTCAGAACCCTCAGGCCACCGTATGGTGGCAGCCGGAAGGTCATCAGGGTGCTGAGGACGTCAGGGATGAACCATGAATGGTAGGACCTCGTCCTGTACGGAAGCATGAGGGGTTTGCATCTGGGGAGTAGACGCAGTGGCTGCCACTGTGCCCCAGGGAAGACGTACAGGCTGGAAAGAAGCTGAGTCCTACAGAGAAGCTGGTCTCTTTTGTGGGAGATGCAGTCACCCTGCCCCCGAACAAAGTCAGACTGACATAGCTAGAACTGGGCCTTTGCTGGCGGCCCAGTGGCTAACACTCAGGGCTTCCCAGGTGGCTCTAGCGGTAAAGAACCCGCCAGCCCATGCCGGAGATGTAAGAGATGGAGGTTTGATCCCTGGGTCAGGAAGATCCCCTGGAGAAGGTCATGGCAACCCACTCCGGTATTCTTGCTGGAGAATCCCATGGACAGAGGAGCCTGGTGGGCTACAGTCCATGGGGTCGCAAAGAGTTGGACACGATTGCAGCGACTTAGCACGCAGTATGCTTCCACTCAGGGGGCAAGAGTTTGATCTCTGGTCAGGGAACTAAGATCCCACATGCTGTGCAGTGTGGCCAGAATTTTTTAAAAAAATTAGCTAGACTCTTTCTGTCCCAAGTGCAGACCGTATGCAGAAATCCTGTATACAAAGCCCCCAGGGGCTGTGGCAGGACAGCTGGTGGCAGGTCCTTCTAAAGGGGATGAGCCCTCAGTTCAGGCCAGTGGTTGCCACGTGGCGATGTGGCTGAGCATTCCCTGGGGTTCAGCTTTTTTGCAGAGAAGCCAGAAATCTGGATTTTCATGTTAAAATGATGATGATTCTTTAGCTTCAGGATAGGAAGTGGCAGGACGTGGATCAAGTCCTCAGAGGAGACCTGTCTGGAGAGGGGACATCTGAGGAGAAACATGAATGGAGTGAGGGGATAATGAAGCCATTTGGCTGTGTGGGGTGGGGGTGGGGGGAGAGGGGAAAGCACGTGCGAAGGCTCCGGCTTGTTCAAGGAACACTGGGCGCTAGGGTGACTGGGCACCGTGAGTGAAGCTGAAGAAAGAGGCCACAGGGCTAAGCGAGGGCCAGGTGAGTCTTCCCATTTTAGAGAGGCCTTTTAAAATCCCTGGTGGCTCAGACGGAAAGCGTCTGTCTACAATGTGGGAGTCCTGGGTTCGATCCCTGGGTCGGGAAGTTCCCCGGAGAAGGAAATGGCAACCCACTCCAGTACTCTTGCCTAGAAAATCCCATGGACGGAGGAGCCTGGTGTCCATGGGGTCGCAAAGAGTTGGACACGACTGAGTGACTTCACTTTCACTTTCTTTAAAATCCTACATTTAATTTTCTTGTCAATGATCACATCACAATCAGTCATCGAATCTTTCTGTGGCTCCCAATTACTTTCCAAGTCATGTGACTTTGATTTGGAACCTTTTTGTAGCAACCGACTCCAGTATTTTTGCCTGAAAAATCCAGGGACAGAGGAGCCTGGAGGGCTACAGTCCAAAGGGTCGCAGAGAGTCAGACAGGACCAAGTGACGAAGCACGTGAGCACAAGTCTCTTCTGCCAGTCAATTTCTCTCTGCTTCAGCACTGCTGGTTTTTGAAGTCTTAAAAAACAAAATCCACTTTCTTACTATCATTCACACTGCTGTTTGCTACACAGGAAAGTTGTTAAGATAGTAAATCCTAAAAGTCCTTATCACAAGGAGAAAAATTATTTTCCTTTATGTTTTTCTTCTTTTTTTCTTTTTATTATGTCTATTCAAGATGATTAATGTTAGCTAAAACTATGCTGGTAATCACCAAGTTAGGACAGGGATGCCTGGTGCGCTGCAGTCTGTGGGGCTGCAAAAGAACTGGACACAAATGAGTGACTGGACAGTGACAACAAATCACCAGATTTAGAATCTGGGAAATAGAAATAGAAAAATGGAAAATATAATCAAAAATCAAGAACCTATAGAAAAGAGTTTAGTAAGCATATCACCAAGCTCAACTAAAACTGACCTTTAAATTTGACTTTGAGCTTCCTGGTGGCCAAAGTAAAAAGGATGTGGGTAATAAAATTGGTTTCGTAATTGTCATTACCAAGAAATTCTAAAATATTGCCGATCCTTAGAAGATAAACAGTAGTTTACAATATATGCAATTCAAACCATCATGCTGTGTACTTTGAACTTATACTATGACAATGTCAATTATTCCTAACAAACTTGAAAAAAAATTAAAAAAGTCCGTCTTCGTGTTGTCCGAGGGCCTTGGCATATGCTGTGTGAAAGAGCATTCCTTTCTCTCCCTTGACCGTCTCATGCCTGCTCACCTGACACTCCCTCAAGGGAGCCTTCTGTGACCCTCCTTGTGAGAATGGACCAGGTTCTGCTGGGACACCGTCTCAAGGCTTTGGTTCTCCTCTGGAGCCCTTCCTATACCTGCGGATATCTAACAGATTGAGTCCTTGATTTAATGCCTGTGCCCCCTGATAGTTTGTAAGCTTCCTGCATCACTCATTTTCCAGTATCCTCAGCTTGTAGGAACGTGCTGGCAAATAGCACTCAATAAATCTTCATTGACCGAATGAACAGTTGGGTATTCTTAGGCAATATCTGCACCCACGTTCCCTGACCTGCACCCACTCTCACCCATCTGCATACACGTGTGCGGATACCATACGGGTGTATTAAGGTGGGGTTTACAATTTTAGAGACAGGAGAGTGGCTTCTGGCAGACTATGTGGAGGGAATGCTGAGTGGAACACTTGAGAAAGTTCCCTGGAGGTGATAAACTTAGACACAGATGGTAGGAATTAGCCAGCCTGTCCTGTGGGGCTTAGATGAGGCTGGATCACTTGGGTCAGGAGTGAGATGGAGTTAACATTTTCTGATATTAAACAAAAAGAATCTGAATGATGAGAAAAAAGAGAAACATTTGTCCCACTGCAATTCCGATGCCGAGGGAAGAGCCGCAGAAGCCGCGGGCCGGCCGGAGCGGTGGCCCAGCGTCTGCCTTGGGAGGCGTCAGTGCTGTTCTCTAACCTGTTACAAATGCCTCCTTGCTGAAGAACTGACCTTTTCGCTTACCTCTGAGTGACACTGGCTGAAGTGTTTTTGATAATGAGAAGGCGAGTAGAAGAGGAATGTCTTAAACTCTTCCGATCATGTTTAATGAGAGAGAAGTTTTTCTCTTCCCTCTCTTAATGAAATGCTTCAGCAGCGACTTTTAACTCAGAAGGGGGAAGCTGCTCACAATTTGTTCTGTGATTTTGAGTCCCCCAGGCCGAGGTGAGCCAGAGGGATTGTAACGCTGACAAGGAAGGACTTTCTGGGACCACCCCGGGCGTGTTTGTACTCTGTCTTCCTGCAGAAATGATGGCTTCTCCCAGCCCGCAGCTTGCATATTTGCATTTTTTTCCATCGCCCCAAGATGCTCCGCGCGGGTTACATCACACCGTGGCTGTCATCATCGGTCCTTCTTCGGGGAAATGGCAGAGTGAGGTTTAGAGAAAAATATGTCTGAAAGGCTTGCATCCTAAATGGTCCAAGAAGCACATGAATACTTTTAGATTATCTAAAATCACGGGCTGTTTGACCTTCTGGACATGTGGTCACTGTTCTCATCTAAAAGGAAACCATCAGAAAAGTATCCGGGGCTTAAAATATTCACTTTTTTTCATGCAAGATTATCTAAAGTATTACTTTGACCAAAAAACCCGATTTTCTCTGGATTTTGTTAGAGTAAGAATAAAGGTGTTTGTTTTTTTTAATTTCTTTCCTCTTTCCTCTGGGTCTGTTCCCGATTAACCTCATAAGCACTTCATAAATCTTGCATCTGGGTAATATAACACTGTACAGAGCTTTTAAACCAGAACATTCTGTTTTTTGAGTGATCTGGCTCTACTGAATCTTGGGAAGGGGCAGTTCTGTGGAGGAAGAAAGCCTCCGAGACCTGGCTGGGGCAGAGCCTGCTGGACACGCTGTGGGGTTTCTGGAGCATCTCCAGGGAGTTCTCGGTCATGCCATGGTGCTGAGAGAGGTTTGAAAGTCACACGTGACTTTGAAAGTCACAGAGGCTTACTTCCAATTCCTCCTCCTTGCCTTTCTACATTTTCTGTGTCCTTTGAAATAAAAGTGTGGTTTTTTTTAGCCCTGTTCCACCTCTCCCTCAAACACCACCCGCCCAGAAGTATTTCTTATTTCCCCCTACATACCAAGAAATTTAACTTAGGGTTTAAGTTTACTGGGTAGTATCTAATCAATAAAGAGTCTCTTTATGAAGGTGAGAGAGTGAAAAAGCTGGCTTAAAACTCAGCATTCAAAAAACGAAGATCATGGCATCCAGTCCCATCACTTCAGGGCAAATAGATGGGAAACAATGGAAACAGTGACAGACTTTCTTTTCTTGGGCTCCAAAATCACTGCAGATGGTGACTGCAGCCATGAAATTAAAAGATGCTTGCTCCTTGGAAGAAAAACTATGACAAACTTAGACAGCACATTAGAAAGCAGAGACATTACTTTGCTGACAAAGGTCTGTCTAGTCAAAGCGATGGTTTTTCCAGTAGTCGTGTATGGATGTGAGGGTTGGACTATAAAGAAAGCTGAGCACCAAAGAACTGATGCTTTTGAACTGTGGTATTGGAGAAGACTCCTGAGAGTCCCTTGGACTGCAAGGAGATCCAACCAGTCCATCCTAAAGGAGATCAGTCCTGGGTGTTCTTTGGAAGGACTGATGCTGAAGCTGAAGCTCCAATACTTTGGCCACCTGATGTGAAGAACTGACTCACTGAAAAAGATCCTGATGCTGGGAAAGATTGAAGGCAAGAGGAGAAGGGGATGACAGAGGATGAGATGGCTGGATGGCATTGCCAACTCGTTGGACATGAGTTTGAGCCAGCTCCAGAAGTTGCTGATGGACAGGGAAGCTTGGCGTGCTGCGGTCCATGGGGTTGCAAAGAGTTGGATATGACTGAGCAACTGAACTGATACCTTGTAGCATCAGTCAAGAAAAGCCAAGAACATTGATGGCATTAAAGCAGTTCTGTGAGAGCCTTCCACAGAGTTATCAAGGGGCAAGAATAAGGCATATCGGTGGACGAAATAGTTAGGAGGTTTTGCTTTGCAGCATGGATACAAAGAGAACTGAATGCCACGTCACTTTTACAGGGGTTGTCCCACGCATTGGCCGACACAAGCCGTGAAACCTATCTGTCTAGACTGGGGAGTATGTGGATGAACTGGCCGAGCTCTCAGCCAGGAACCCTGAGCTCTCCTGTGATTCATAGGGACACATTTGACCTCTGTGTAGATGAATGGCGTGGTTGACAGGGACTGCTTCATTTCAGAGTTGTGCTGTGGAGCTCCTCAGCCAGGGTGTTACATGTCTAGCTGGGATTGAAGCTATGCTTCTCTGACAGGGCCCAGAGCTTTTTACATGCCTTGGACAGAATATTAAACACCTTGTCACACCTCAATCTTCTTAATCATTACTAATGATGCCAATAAAAGTAATGATGATGTTCAGAGCAGAAGCACGCAAAGGCAAGGCAATGAGTCACCAAGTTGATTGGGGTATCGGGGAAAGAGAGCCCAGGCCGGAGATGTGGGCCTGACGTGTAGCCCAGGCCGCTCTTTTCCATGCTGTCGGGTTTTCCTGATTTGTGAGCGAGGCTATTGTCATTGCTCTTGTGTAATCACTAAGTTGTGTCCGACTCTTGCGATCCCACGGGCTGTAGCCCGCCAGGCTCCGCTATCCATGGGATTTCTCCAGGCATGAATACTGGAGTGGGTTATCTCTTCCTTCTGCAGGGGACCTTCCTGACCCAGGGATCGAACCTGCATCTCCTGCATTGACTGGTGGATTCTTTACCAACGAGCCTCCGGGCTTCCCGGAGGCTACTGTACTGATTCTCAAAGTGCCATCTCCTAACCAGCAGCATCAGCATCAACTTTACAGCGAACTAATTGGAAATTCTGGTTCTTAGGCCTCACTCAGACCTGCTGAGTCAGAACCCTGGGGCGAGGGGACCCCCGGCAGTCTGTTTTTTAAGCAAGAACTCCAGGTGATTCTGAGTATGCCAAGTTTTGAGAACGCCTGGAGCTTGGACCAGCTCTCCTCCCAAGGGTGATGGCGGCAGAACAGTGACCCGTTTCCCGTCCCTGTTGCAGCCGCACCTTTCACAAGCTCCTCCTCCTTGGAGGGAGTTTACGTCTTCAGCACTTGGATATCTGCTGCCGTTCCATCTTGCTTTGGCCCATAGAATGTGGCGGGAGCAGAGGGTGCGATTTCCGCGCTGCTCGCTTCTCCTCCGCTTCTGTCTCTCTACACCTGTCTGTTTCCCTCTCCTTTCCTGTCTCCCCTTTCAGTTCCACACATCCCTGCCACAACTATGTGCCGAGCCCGGGGTGACCGCTTGCATGGCAGGGAGCTGAGTCGTCCGTGTAGCGGCCATCCTAGCCCCCAGCCCCCCTGCCCCCTGCTGGCTGACCAGGCGGCGTCAGCGAGCTCAGAAGGAGCACTCGGCCAACCCACAGAGTTGTGAGCCACCACCAGTGGGCACGGCTTTAAGCCCCTGGGTTTGTGGCTTTTTTGTTATAAGGATTTTCACGGAAATAGTGATATAAGATGGAGATTCTATAAAATCTGCAATTCTAACTGTTGTTACCTTAATTTTATGTCAGCAACACCCAAATCACAGATGGAAAATTCAGGTGTGAAAATACTTTAATTTTCCTGAACTAAATTTGTTTCCTCTTCTGAGACCCCATGCCCATTGTGAGGTAGGAAATTAGTTATTCAATTCTTGGGTAATTCCAGGTGACCTGGGCCCATATGTCTATGATAGATGTTATGTCTGCGTGCGTGTGTGTGTGCTAAGTCACTTCAGTCGTGTGAACTGACCAACTCTTTGTGACGGCTTGTAGCCTGCCAGGCTCCTCTGTCCATGGGATTCTCCAGGCAAGAATACTGGAGTGGGTAGCCATTCCCTACTCCAGGGGATCTTCCCAACCCAGGGATTGAGCCCAGGTCTCCTGCATTGGCAGGCGGGTTCTTTACAAGTAGCGCCTCCTGGGAAGGCCGGATGTTATGTCTGTTTATCACTAGGTCCAGTTTTTCTCTCCTGATTGCATAGGAGGATGGCACTGCCTCACTTCCCTGGAGTTAGCTATGACCATACAACTGTCTTTGGCCAATAAAATATGAGTAGAAATGGGTCACATTTTGGGGGTGGAAACACCAGGAGTTGATATACAATTATCAACTTCCCAGTGGCGTTGGTGGTAAAGGGCCCACCTGCCAGTTCAGGAGACATAAGAGACATAGGTTCGATTCCTGGGTCGGGAAGATCCCCTGGTGGAGGGTCCAGCAACCTGCTCTAGTATTCTTGCCTGGAGAACCCCTGGACAGAGGAGCCTGGCTGGCTGTAGTCCATGGGGTTGCAAACAGTCAGACACAACTGAAGCGGCTTAGCAAGCATGCTCATGGAATTATCATGTACTTCCTTCCTTCAACTGTGAACAGATATGTTAATACATAACAATGCAAAATCAAAGTGTGTTTGAATACTCTGCTACCATGAAGAGGTCAGCTGCCCCAGAGTGTTGTCTGGACCTGAGGCTGGCTTTCCAGGAATAAGACATTGACCTCCTTGTCTAGCCATTAAGGTTTGCTGATCCGAGTATAGCCTAGTTCAGCCTGGCTGATACGTCAGATTTGGTCACTGGACTTTCTCAGGGTCTTCCCTGCTCCAGGCTCTCTTGCCCAATGTATCAGCTTTGCTCAGCTTGCCATAACAAATACCATTGACAGGGGGGCTTCAGCAGTAATTCATTTTCTCACGGTGCTGGAGGCTAGAAGTCCAAGGTGAAAATGTTGCCAGGTTCGGTTTCTTCCAAGGCTTCTCTCCTTGACTTGCGGATGACTGCCTTCTTGCTGGGTCTTCACGTGGCCTTTCCTCTATGTGTGTGTCAAGCGTACATGTATCCAAAATCTCATTTTATAAAGACACCAGTCAGAGTGGATCAGAGGCCACCCCAACAGCCTCATTTTTAAAGTCATTCCTTTAAAGACTCCATCTCCAAATATAGTCACATTCTGGACAAAGAAGTTGGGGTAACAGGAATATAATGGAATATTAGTCATAGAAAGGAATGGAATTGTGCCACTTAGAGAGTCGTGGATGGACCTAGAGTGTGTCATACGAGTGAAGTAAGTCAGAAAAAGAAAAACAAATATCGTATACTAATGCGTATATGTTGGAGAAGGAAATGGCAACCCACTCCAGTACTCTTGCCTGGAAAATCCCATGGATGGAGGAGCCTGGTAGGCTACAACGGGGCTGCAAAGAATCGGACACGACTGAAGTGACTGAGTAATGCATATATGTGGAATCTAGAAAAATGGTATAAATGATCTTATTTGCAAAGCAGAGACAGAGACACAGACATGGAGAGCAAACATATGTCCACCAAGGCAGGAAAGATGGGGTGGGATGAACTGGTGGATTGGGACTGACATCTATACACTATTGCACTGTGTATAGAATCTATTAATATAATTAATGAGAACCTACCGTATAGTACAGGGAACTCTACTCAGCGCTCTGTAGTGACCTAAGTGGGAAGGAAATCCAGAAAAGAGGGATGTATGTAAACATACAGCGGACTGACTTTGCTCTACAACAGAAACTGACAAAGCATTGTAAAGCAACGATATTCAATAAAAATTAATAAGAAAACCAAGCATAGTCGCATTCTGAGGGGCTAGGACCTCAGCATATGAATTTGGAGAGGACACAATCCGTCCTATAGCACCCTAGAGACGCATATACTTTCTAAAGGGACTTGGATAGGACTCCAGAGTCAGTGGGCAGCTGGGGTAGAGACAGCACACTGAACTGAGTTTCCATCATCTACCCCTGTGTCAGTGGATGAACCACCTAACTCTCGGCTTCTCATCGTCTGATTCATGCGCCCTGCTCCCGCATTCTGGTTGTCCCGACTCACGGCCAGTTCCTCTGCTCGGCTGGCCTCATGGCATCCTTCCTGGCTGTGTAGAGAATGGCCTGACGCCTTGTCTTTCAGATCCTGTGTGATCAACCTAGTTGGGAACAAGATATGTCAAGCTCTACTTTGAATGGAGAAGAGCCATGAGTTATGCATAAACTGCTAGGAATTAAATGCACCTCATATCAAAATGAGGCCTCCCTGGTGGCTCAGATGGTAAAGAATCTGCCTGCAGTGCAGGACACCTGGATATGATCCCTGGATCAGGAAGATCCCCTGGAGAAGAGAATGGCAACCCACTCCAGTATTCTTGCCTGAAGAATCCCATGGACAGAGGAGCCTGTCGAGCTACAGTTCAAGGGGTCACAAAGAGTCGGACACAGTTGAAGCAACTAATACTAATATCAAAATGCTTACCCCTGCATTGGAAATTTACCTAATAGCATTTCTTTTTTCTAACACCAACAAATAAGACTGTGAATTTCACTTTGAAAGAATTCAACTCTCACAGTGAGAACTCAAGAGCTTTGGTTTATAAGGCAAGTTCAATGTTTAGAAAGAGGGGGAAAGCTGTTTGATTTTAGCTGACCATTGGGAAAATTAAAATAGTTCATCCAGATACAGTGTTAGAAATACAGTGCAGAAAATGGAGTATTTCCATATAAAAGCAACAGTGATGTTACAGAAATATCATGAGTACCCCCAAGCAGAGCAAGAACATTTTGAGTGCAGAAATGAATTTGTGATTGATACAAAGAAGGATGAATAGAGAATGATCCATAGCATTTGTCTGAAACCTCATAAAGGTACATCCGAATACTGGTTTTCCCCAGTTTTGTTCGTTGTGAATCACTATATGAAGAGTGTGTGTCCAAGTTAAACATGAGGGCCTAGGAGTGACCTTAAATTAAACACAGGCACGTGGGTGCCTGTGGGTGGCTTTCCCTTGCGATCGTTGGGGTCTGTGTGTTGCGGCTGCATACCGGTCCGCATCCGGGTCCTCGTTCCCCCGTGCCTCTCCGTGGTCCACGCCTTCTGGTTCTTCCCTCCAGTCCTGCGTGGTGTTTTCGTCTCTCATGTTTGTTTGTTTTTTTCTGTTTTTGTTGTTGTTGTCATTGTTCCTTCGATCCTGTTCTCACTTTCCGCCTCTTCATAAAGAAGCTGAAAACAAAGCAAGGCACAATATATTTTAACCTAAAGGATGGTGTGGAGGCCAGTATAGATGACGCTCATGCAGAGACTAATAATTATCCAAACTGGCAACAGATGAGCCCTGGCCAGGATCAGCTGTCACAACGGTTCTCAACAAGGGACACTTCTTCCTCTTAGCACAGGGGTCCCCAAACTCTGGGGTCTAACGCCTGATGATCTGAGGTGTAACTTATGCAATAGGAGCAGATGTGAAATGCACAATAAATGTAATGTATTTGAATCATCCCAGGACCATCCCTGCCTCCTCCCTGGTCCGTGGAAAAATTGTCTTCCGTAAAATGGGTCCCTGATGCAAAGTTTGGGACTGCTGTCTTAGGGGACACTTGGAAATGTCTAAAGACATTTTGGTCATCACAATTTTGTGGGAGGGTCAGCTCCCCACCCCCACTGCCGCCACCATAGTACAGAATTATCCAGACCAAACTGTCAATATTCCTGAGATTTAGAAACCCTGAGCCCTAAGCATGTTTGTTTTGAATATAAACCTCTCAAGGTTAATTTTTCCTTTTAATTTGAATGAGTTGCTAGCATTTTACATACAAAGCAGGAAACAAAGACTAAAAAAAATCAGAAGAATCTGGCAGTCCTGAGTCTGTATCCCCCAGGTGGAGCAGAAGCCACCTTCTTAGAGAGGGCACGTGCTCCCAGGGGACCACAGTCTCCCCATTTCCAAGTGTAGAACACGAACACACTTCATTTATTTGTTACTTTCCTGGACCTTCTGGAAAATTGATTTTGCAACTTTAGTCCTATGATGGGCAAACTATGGCTTGTAGGCCAGATGTGGCCCAACCGCTATTTTTATAAATAAAGTTTTATTGGAACACAGGCATATCCATTCATGCACATTTTTTTCTATGGCTGCTTCTGTGCTACTTTAGGTAGTTGTGACAGAGACCACATGGCCTGCAGAGTGGAAAATATGTATGTTCTGGCCTTGACAGAAATCTGCTAACCCTTGACCTAGTCTGTTCAGTTTATTTATTCTTAGTGCTAATCTTTGAACTCAGGCTTCCTGTCTGTGTAATGAGTCCAAACAGGAAATGATAATGTGTTTAATCACATAAACTACGGTAAATTTCAATTAGAGACTGAAGTCGAGTCAGTATTTTCATATACTGACCGTTGTAATAATGCAGTGGAAGTCAGGACCCTCACCTGAAACATGAGAGCGTGTTCTGAATAGAATTAGTAACACAGGCTACAGTTTGTGCTGACTCTTCTTTCCTGCTGTAGGTGAGGGACACATTTATTAATACTTCCATCATGATTGCCTTAACATAAGGCTTTGTGTGTGTTTGTCTGGTTTGGGGTGTTTTTTTGGCCTTGTGTTTTATAAACAAAATCCCACCTGCTCTGTGGTCTTTCTTAGATGATCAACCTTAGAAGAAATGAGGAATGGATTTTTTGTTGTTTATTGCTTCCCACCAAAAAATAAAAGCATTTAAACTCCACTTGGTTCATTTACACATTGCTTTAGTGTGGGGGTCTGCACACACTTCCTGTAAAACATCTGGTAGTAAATGTTTTTGGCTTTGAGAGCCTGGTGATCTCTGCTGGAATACAGTGAAAGTACCTGTGGGCAGTAAGTGAATGTCCATGACTATGTCCAAATAAAACTTTATTTATAAAAGCAGGCAGCAAACGAAATAATTGTTCATGCCTCCCTGTTGATGGGAGAACTTAGCAAGCTACCCATGGACCCCTTCTAACAGCGAGTGCTTGGCTTATAATAAAAATTCAAAAGCACGTTCTTCTACAGCCAAGTTGTGAGCCTGTGTCCCCAAGCTGAGGGCAACCTGCAGACGTCTTGCTTCTTTTCATGGGACAATGTTAGATTTTTTAAAAATTAATTATCATTGTAAACTCACTTAATTTTGTATTTTAAAAATGTTCTATGAAAATGAGAAGATCTAGCAAGATACTTTTTTTTTAAAAAATATAAGTATGTCCTATGAAATGTTTTGGACATACTTATCCTAAAATATTTTAATATTTTTTTTAACTATGGGACATGTTTCTACTATAAATGATTTGTTGCTTACAAGAGATTCAAATGTTTTTACTGGGCAGCCTGTGTTTTATCTGGCAGCCATCCTCCACTCCTCCCATCCCCTGCACCTGTCAGCTCCCTTGCCTATGAGCTCTCCTTGACTTCTTAGGGTATCAGCATAGATGGCCCCGGGATTTGAGGTAAAATCCCAAGCAGCTCTTGAGTGTAGTCGCTGAAGTGGTTTTCACTTTCTGTGAAGGTTCACGTTTAACGCCTCACATGCCTACACGTGTACAGTCACATGCCTACACGTGTACAGTCACATGCCTACACGTGTACAGTCACATGCCTACACGTGTACAGTCACATGCCTACACGTGTACAGTCAGTGCAAGGAGTAAGGTCCTGTGACGCCGTCTCAGCCCTGTGTGGGTGAGTTTTCTAACCAAGCGCTTCTGTGCGTGAGGGAAGTCAGGTGAACCCAGAACCCCGCTGTGAGCGTTTTGCTTTGTCTTGCCACCACTGGAGTGCTTTCAGACAGAGAATCGGGCCTGATAGCGTCCCCGAGGAAACAGCAGCCATTTTTTAGGGCCAGGACACGAAGGATGGTGTTTGCTTTACATCAGGTTGAGAGGCCTGGCCAAGGAGGGCAGGTGCTTTTCAAGAGAGACTTGCTTAAGCCTTTCTGTTCGATGAAAGGAAGTGGTGACATGTCTCACAGGATTGACGGGTGCACTCTGAAGATCCTCCTCTGGCTTCCTTCACTGAAAACATGTGAGGCTTCGTAGGAGAGGATGAGAGATTAGCTCGAACAGGGATTTCCAACCTCGGCACGTGGGGTCGGATGCGTCTTTGTAGAGCAAGTCTGTCCTGTACATTGGAGGATGTTTAGCAGCATCCCTGACCTCCATCTACTAGGTACCTACTAGGTACCAGGAGGGGGTCCTGCCACCCCAGCTGTGACATCCAGAAACTTGTCCACTTATTGCTAGGTGCCTCCTGGAGCAGACTCACCCCCAGTTGAGAATCACTGTACTAGAAACATCACCATAAAGATGAATTAGGTCTCAGATGGCTCAGGGCCAGGCACGGCTCCCAGTGAGAGTCAGGCTTAAGGTCACGGTGTTGAGGTCGGAGGGGCTACTGGGAGGGATGCCTAGAGCAGCAGAGTTTAGGTCCCAACTAAATGGTTCAAATTCATTTACAAAGTTTTTAGCCAAATTAAACTCCTCTGTGGGCAGAATCTGTGTGAAGAGGATCCGGTTAGCAGCGCCTGAAATGGGAAAGCTAGCTTGGTCGTTCTGCGGCTTGTGGTGCTGGCGAGTGTGTGTGTCACTCCGGTTTGTGCCCAGGTGTGCTGAAAGGTCAAGGTAGCTCCTGCTTCATGCTCCGTGGCCACATCTCTCCCCTCTCCTTGTGGCTTCCCAGGTGGTTCAGGGATAAAGACTCCGCCTGCAGTGCAGGAGACCCGGGTTCGATCCCTGGGTCGGGAAGATCCCCTGGAGAAGGAAGTGGCAACCCACTCCAGTGTTCTTGCCTGGGGAATCCCATGGACAGCGGAGCCTGGCGGGCTACAGTCCACCGGGTTGCAAAGAGTCAGACATGACTGAGCATGCACACACACACGCGCCTTCTCTACTCATCCCCGCTCTGTCTGCACAGACCACTGCTTCTCAACCAGGGTGACTTTGCACCCCCCTCTCTAGGGAACATGCAGCGATGTTGGTGTATTTTCGGTTGCCACAGCTGGGAATGGGGTGTTACTGGCACCTTGTGGGTAGAAGCCGGTGATGCTGCTAAACACCCTACAACACGCAGGACAGTTCCCCTCCACAGTGAATTTCCCAGCCCCAAAGGTTCCTAGTGTCGAGGCCAAGAAAGCTGGCTGCGGTAGGTGTGGGCGCACGTGCCGCCAGAGCGACCCGGGGGAGCTTTTCCTCCAGAGCCCCGCCTCCTGGGGATTCACTGGAGTCTCTTGAATTGGAAGCTGGGAAAGTGTCAGCGTAGGGACCCTGTGGAGGGACACTGCCTCTTCTCTGCATTTTGCGCTCGTGCCCAGAAATAGCAAGTATGCAATTCTGTACAGATATAGGTTCTTATGTAACCTTTCCCTTCTTTTGGGGGCGTTTGGATATTTTACAGAACTTCATCTGGGCCTCAGTTTCTAATCTGATCCAAATCTCTGCTGAAACACCATCAGATAAAGAGATTCTGCTAACGTATTTAGGACATAATGTGAAGAAGCTTAACAAGTCTGGGGAAGAAGAGGTGAGGAGGGAGAACCGCAGGGGGAAAAATAGCCCTACTCAATTTCAGCAGACAACCTCACATCGTCTTAGCTTCATTATCAAAGCACCATTTCCACTGTTTATTGTGGTTGCAAATGGGGAGCAGCCGTTTGTAACCAATGTCTGAGTTGAGTCTCTGATGCAGCCCCTCTTTCTCCCAGCTTCACCTTCTGTTCCCTTTGAAATATCGTTCGGCTCCATTTTTTCCTCCCGCTCCTCTCCGTGTCTCTCTTTTCTTTTTGTGTGTGCATGTGACCACAATTGTAGTTTCAGTAAATAAAACGGCTGCTTGATAACGTGGAACGGCCCAGCGCTTAACTCTGCCCTTGGAGATCCTGTACATCAAACCAGCGATCAGAAAGTGGTGCAGATAAAATTTGTCATCAGGGATTTCCTACAAAAGAATTACAGTGGAGAAATGGCCTGATCGATACTATGGATTTTCACTGCAGGGGCTGGTGGTCCAATTGCCGTGAGACACTCATACAGATAAAAGGGCACGCTGCCGCGACCGCTGGAGACTGCTGACTCAGCAAAAGCTCGGCAGTTATTTATAAGCCCGAGTGATACAGAATTATCGCCTTGCAGGGCCCCGCGCGTGTTCCTTCTGAGATTGCCTCCCTTTATGGGATTGCTAAATGCAGGTGAATGGAAAAATGATGGCTAACAGCTGTCAAAATGCAACAGAATGAAGTACTTAAATCTTTTTTTATCCATTAAAAGGGTAACAATCGTACATATATCATGGAACAGACACTGTAATGATATTTGGGGGCTGGTAAACGAGGGGATAATAAACAATGTGTGTTCTGATCAGAATGGCAGAGGAAATAGTCTTGGGGTGAAGGCAGGTCTCTGAAACCTTATCACCAAGTCAGTGGTTGGACGTTAGCTAACAGAAGGAAAACAAAAGTACCAAATCACATTTGCGCCCCACTTTTGGGGAGACCCGCTTTCCCGTTGTGTTAGCATTTGGAAGGCATCGAGCTATTCAGAAGGCATCTGAAACACTTAACCAGGTTCGCAGCATCCTGAAATTAGTTTACGTATGCCAGGTTAATTAAAGTGCATGTCATGGTGATAATTTGTCTGTAAATTTCTAAAGGAAATCAACCCTGACTATTCATTGGAAGGACTGATGCTGAAGCTGAAGCTCCAGTACTTTGGCCACTTGATACGAAGAGCTGACTCATTGGAAAAGACCCTGATGCTGGGGAAAGATTGAAGGCGGGAGGAGAAGGGGACGATTGAGGATGAGATGGTTGGATGGCATCACCGACTCGATGCACATGAGTTTAAACAAACTCCAGGAGATGGTGAGGGACTAGGAAGCCCAGTGTGCTACAGTCCATGGGATCACAAGGAGTCGGTGACTTTGAGACTAAATGAGAACAACAACTGCCTTGAAGGTCTAGGGTCCAGTGAGAACTGCCTCTGGTGTTGTTTCTAACCTCCGTGCTCTAGATGAATTTCAGATGTGCCGTGGACAGACTTCAGAGGTGAGGGGATGGGCTCATATTTTCTCTCACACAGATGAGCTTCTCCCTAGAGGAGAAGTGCTGTCAGCCAGTCATCCCAGTTCCAGAGTTCCTTAGCCATCACTTACAAAAAGTAACTGCCCTGATTTTCGGTGAATGTTTCCTTCAGGAAGCCCTTGAAAAAAATCCTACCAATCAATCTAAACCATCCACGCAATATTCATCTTATTTTTCTTTAATCAAGTGAGGATACACTTCCAGAAAGATTTGAAACACCACTTTAGGTGGCTCTGTAGAATCTTGGCTTGTTTGAAAAGGCTTGACATTGTCTCCTGTGCTTTCTTTTCCCTAGTGCGTTTTACGTAAATTGTCAGTGAACCATTTTTGGGGGGAGGCTATTAAGAGAAGAATGTTTTCCTTATTCTCTTCAGTATTTAAAAAGTATCACAAAGCCATGGGAAAACGAACAAAATATATAGGCTATCGTCAATAACAAGGCAGGTTGACATTAATGAATTCTCCATTTCTTGAACACCTGTGGTGAGATGGGCCTTGTGCAGGATGTTCAGAAACACAGTGAGTGAAACAGGCTTTCAGGAGGGAGCGTATGGAAAGAAGGGCCAGGGAAAATATTTATTGAACAAATACTTTGTGCCAGTCAGTTGGCATATGTTGTAATGAATAGTAAACAGCTACAAAATGCTTGGCAGATTCCTATGTGTTATACAGACTCATGTGATCCTCGCAACAGTTCTGTGAGCTGGCTTTATTACCATCCCCACTTTACAGATGAGGAAACCGATGCAACGCAGAGGCTGAGTGATTTGCCCAAGGTCACCTGGCGGGGCTGGAGAGGACCCAGAACACAACACAGACTGTCTCCCATTGGCATAGCCACACAGCCTCTCACAGTTTGGGAACATTCTCCTTTTATTTTTCCTTAAAATTGTCCTTCAAGGCAGGCGTTCCTTCTGCACAGAGAAGAAAAGTGAAGCTCCTAAAGACGGAAGGCTTTGCCCAGCCAGCCGGTTGCAGAGCTGTGGTCCGAGCCCAGGCATTTGTTGTTGTGGTTTGGCTGCTCAGTCCTGTCTGGCTCTTTGCAACCCCGTGGACTGTAGCCCGACAGGCTCCTTTTTCCACGGGGATTTCCCAGCAAGAATACTGCAGTGAGTGGCTATTTCCTTCTCCAGGGGATCTTCCCGACCCAGGGATTGAACCCACGTCTCCTGCATTGGCAGGTGGAGTCTTTATCATTGAGCCACCAGGGAAGCCCCAAACCCAGGCACGCCTGCCTTCAAATTTCCCACTAGCTTACACTGGACCTACTGAGCGAGCAAGATTTCTGCAGCTTCTCAATTCAGAAAGCAAACTCAGGAAGTGCAGGCCATAACACATAGTCCAGGGACAAGAATTTAATTTCAGGAAGCATGCCACCGCCTGGAAGGAACATTAACAGGACTTTCATACCCAGCTCGTCCCTGGCCAGCACTGGGTAGGACTCAAAATGTAACCCTCACCTTCCGGAACTGTCCATGGGGAAATCATCTTTGTGCCTGTTTGAGCTGCCTTACGCTGGTAGAAATCATTGCTACTATCATCACAGGATTGTTGTATGGAAGTTTACCGTCACTGGCAATAAACATAGATGAAAGGAGGGGGGATAAGAAAACAAAAGGGAAAAATAGAAGCAAAAAATGCACCAGAGTGAAAAAAAAATCCATAAACGAGTTTTTTTTTTTTTTTTTTTGTCTCTAGTTGCTCTGATGTGCACAAAGGAAATAGAAGGAATAAAATCACATCTCAGGAACACCAACATAAATTCCCCCTTGCTTTGACAAGTACGTAATTTTCTTCAGAGATGCTCTTCACGTCTGGAGAGTTATGAGGCAATTTCATTCCCATCTGACAAATTTACAAAGAAACATTAGAGAAAAGGGATTAGGAAAGCGAGAAATCTTTATAGACTTTTTCCTCGGGCTGTATTTCCCTTCCATCTCTCGGTTCTTCCTTGAGGATCATGCATGAGCGACTCACGCAGTATGGACCTCGTAACTGAGATGCGCAGGAGAGAGGCCAATGTGAAATGTGCCCTCAGTCAACTAACTGTAGCTACGTGGTTGGGGGTGAGAGGCAGGACTGGGGATGAGCGCAGAAGAGGTTTATTGACAAACATTTAGATGAAGTCTCTGAAGTACGGATCCAACGTGGTATTTGTAAAATTAAGGCTTAAAAAAAAAAAATCAGTTCTTATGGGAGTATGGTTGCTTTACAAAGCTGTGTTAGTGTCTACCACATTTAAGATGAATCGGCCGCACACACACCCCTCCCCCTTTGGGGCTTCCTTCCCAATCAGGTCCCTGCAGTACCTGTTCCCTGCAGAGTTCCCTCTGCCACACAGAGGATCTCACTAGTTATCTGTTCTATGCACAGTGGTGGGTACATGTCAATCTCAGTCTCCCAATGCATCCCACCCCCTTTTGCCCCCTTGGAGTCCATATATTTTTTCTCTACGTCTGTGTCTCTATTGCTGCTTTGCAAATAAGATTATCTATTCCGTTTTTCTAGATTGCACATATATGTGTGATTTTTTTTTTCTCTTTCTGACTTACTTCACTTTGCATGACAGTCTCTAGGTCCACCTACATTTCTGCAAATGGTGCAGATTCATTCCTGTTTATGGCTGAGTAATACTCCACTGTATGCACATACCGTAGCTTCTTGCTCCACTGCTCTGTTGCTGGATATTTAGCTTGCTTTCATGTCCTGGCTGTGGTAGATGTGCTGCTATGCACATTGGGGTTCATGTGCCTTTTTGAATTATGATTTTCTCTGAGTATATGCCCAGTAGTGGGATTGCTGAGTCATGTGGTAGAAAGAAATGCAAAGAAAGAGAGAGAAATTGAGAGAGGGAGGAGAGAGAATGTGGAGAGAAAGGACGAGAAAAAGAAGAGAGGGAGTATAGTGATGCAGAGAAAACTGAGCGGTCTACCAGGATTTATTAACGTAATGGAGATATGCATTCCAGGATGATTGCAGTAAAAGATGAATAACATTAATAGCAAAGTACACATTTTTTTCTCCTTATACCTTCATTATATCTAAGAGGGCTTTGTGGTTTTGGGTCTTTCAAAATATCTCTATGGCTAATTTAATGTGTAACTTTATTTTCTAATAAATCATACTCTCTCTTTTATTTTTTAAATTATGAAAATATGATAATGCATTTATAAGAGACTTGGAAAATACAGAACGAAGTCACATATAGTTCCACTATATATTGCAATTCTTTTTTCAAATAAATTAAGATTTTTAGTTGGCGTTTCAATATCAAACTCTCAAAAATTAGGACAGTGCAACTTTTAAAGTGACTAACTGTCTGGTTTGCCTTGGACTGTCCTGGTTTCGGGTCTGAAAATATCCTGATATCATATCCTGGATATTTGGTCACTTTACAACGGATGATTCTGATTCCCACATAAGTTACTTGAGTTTTGGCAGTTGTTAGTTCTCTTAAGCATTTGCAATCTTGAATTGTTCACTTTCTGGCTCTACTAACCTGTGAAGCTCCTGTGTATACATAAAGATCAGTTCAGTTCAGTTCAGTTCAGTCGCTCAGACGTGTCTGACTCTTTGCGACCCCATGAACCGCAGCACGCCAGGCCTCCCTGTCCATCACCATCTCCCGGAGTTCACTCAGACTCACATCCATCGAGTCGGTGATGCTATCCAGCCATCTCATCCTCTGTTGTCCCCTTCTCCTCCTGCCCCCAATCCCTCCCTGCATCAGAGTCTTTTCCAATGAGTCAACTCTTCGCATGAGGTGGCCAAAGTACCGGAGTTTCAGCTTCAGCATCAGTCCTTCTAAAGAACACCCAGGACTGATCTCCTTGAGGATGGACTGGTTGGATCTCCTTGCAGTCCAAGGGACTCTCAAGAGTCTTTTCCAACACCAGAGTTCAAAAGTATCAATTCTTTAGCACTCAGCCTTCTTCACAGTCCAACTCTCACATCCATACATGACCATTGGAGAAACCATAGCCTTGACTAGATGGACCTTAGTTGGCAAAGTAATGTCTCTGCTTTTGAATATGCTGTCTAGGTTGGTCATAATTTTCCTTCCAAAGAGTAAGTGTCTTTTATACATAAAGACACACACATGCATATATGTATATATTTCAAGCATGTTGAGATTTCTGGTAAGAATCTTCAATTAGGGTCACCGTGGGGCTCAAAGTTTTGATGGAGAAATTGTAATAATGCTCAGAAGTTCAAGAAACATAATATGATGCAGGTGCTGTCAGACCCAGAGCCCAGATGACAAATGTTTTATAACTGGGACTTAGGGAGTGAGGGAGAGGCAGAGACACATAGCTTCCAAGGCCTTCCTGAGGGCCACGAAGCGCTCATGATGCTGTGTGCATAACTTGGCAGGAGAAAAGCGAGATGTTTGTGTGTGTATTAGTATTACATATCTTTCAGAGTCCACCTGTGTGTTAGTATTACATATCTTTCAGAGTCTACCTGAATTTATGGAAGCTTTGTTTATGATTCATTGGCCTTATCAAAGGAGTGAAATGGAACCTCATTTGTGTAATTAATTTCAGCTTTCTGTTCTTAAAGTGTTCCCGCTGTGGTCACTAGTCTAGTCATTTACATTTAAAAAAATTTTTGGCAACATGTATTATACTCCTTTGTTAAAGTCACAAAAAAATCTTTACTGTTTACCTTTGTAAGAGATGGTGATTCATATTGGAATGGGATGTTCAAAACCTTCAGAGTGGAATAGAGACCAAGCATTTCTTGTGCATGAAAAATCCATGGAAATCTTGCATTGGGGGAAGGTTAAGTTTAACATCTCAAACCCAAATGTTGACGTTTACTGTGAATTTGATCTCTCTCGAAGCTCTTACAGTCAGACTCTCCATTTGGTGTGTCTGCTGAACATAAAAAAGGGGGATTCTTTGAACTGCAAGTAATTCTTTTTGCCCTAACTTAGAGAGATAAGCAATGATAAGGGGTATTCATATTTATAAAGTCTTGATCCAGAAGAGGATGAAAGTTGTGAGCTATCTGAACTGCCTGACCTTTAGAAAACCTACCCCCACGCAAGATGGGACATGGTTTTTTCTAATAGAGCTGGTGGAACACACAGATGGCTTTTTGCCTATAAGCAAGCTTAAGTACAGTGTTGCCAAGAAATGAGATTGATCATGACGAGAGATATAAAAATTTAAAATATCCCCTGGTGGGGAAAATTTTTTCTTTTTATTTCTGCATTTGAATCTTTTAAATACTCTAACTTTTGGGGGAAAGTTATTGAGACATAAAAGGAATATTTGAACTGCTTTGGAGTTTATGATAACCACTGTATAATACATTATCTTGAAAGCCTTTATAGTACACAGTCACAAACTTCCAGGAAATCTATTAAAATGCAGCATTAATTAACATAAACTTTTTATAGCGTTACTAATATTCTGCAAACAACTAAGAGTTTAAAAGCTTTTTCTTTTTTTACAGGCATGTCTTGCTGCCTATATACCACAACCAGAGTGAATTATAGAAAACACTAAAGGGAAAGAAATGAATTTTCACTGATTGTCCTGGATGGGAAATTGGCCTCAGTATTTGCCTTTCATTTGGACAAGTGTAAAAATGAAATTTTTGCCAGTTTGCTTAGCACCTTCTTTGTAAGCTCATGGTGGTGGTGGTAGCAGTTTAGATAGTAAGTTGTGTCCGACTCTCGTGACCCCATGGACCGTAGCCCACCAGGCTCTTCCATCCATGGGATTTCCCAGGCAAGAATACTGGAGAGGGATGCCATTTCCTTCTCCAGGAGATATTCCTGACCCAGAGATCAAACTCAGGTCTTCTGCACTGCAGGCAGATTGTTCACCAACTGAGCCACCAGGGAAGCCCTGTAAGCTCATTAGCTCAGTTCAGTTCAGTTGCTCAGTCGTGTCCGACTCTTTGCGACCCCATGAATCGCAGCACACCAGGCCTCCCTGTCCATCACCAACTCCCGGAGTTCACTCAGACTCACGTCCATCAAGTCCGTGATGCCATCCAGCCATCTCATCCTCTGTTGTCCCCTTTTCCTCCTGTCCCCAATCCCTCCCAGCATCAGAGTCTTTTCCAATGAGTCAACTCTGCATGAGGTGGCCAAAGTACTGGAGTTTCAGCTTTAGCATCATTCCTTCCAAAGAAATCCTAGGGCTGATCTAAAGCAAGACACTGATGTTTCAAGATGCCTTCTTCCCGAGAGGGAGAAATAACACCTTTGAACTAACTTAGAAATCAGAGCAGCTTCCTTGACTTCTGCGAGATGGCATTTGGCTGCATCCTCTCAGTAAAGCATCTCACTGGTGGGTGAGTCCGTGAGAGAGACTACACTTAGATGTCATGGATGTGTCCAGCGGCTACAGAGATTGAAGCAGGATTTTTGTTTCCTGCTGTCTGGTTCCAGGTTGCACTGGCAAATCTCCCAAACCTGAGTCGTGACCATTTTTAGAGGGATGTTTTTCATTTCTGTTTTGAATCCCAAAGGGGAGGAGACATTTCAGTCTCTGTGCCCGAAGGGCAAAGCTGGTCTCCATTCAGGAGTGGCATGAAGAGCAGGTCCCGAATCATCCAGCCCTCGTTGCTCTCCAGCTCCTCATGTTCAAATGTGTCTGCTCACACATAAATTAGGCAGGGATTCTCAGCTTCTTCTTGGCATCGTCCGTTCTCTGTAAATACCGGAATTGTGAGTCTGCCCAAAGGTCCCTTGCTTTTGTAGGACTTTGGTGTCATCTGGGTAAGACTGATGATTCTTCAATTTTAGAACCTAATTCAAACCACACTCTCACTTTACTCTGTCTCCTTTAAAAACAAAATATTTTCCAGGTCTGTTCTCTTTGGATGCAGAATCCTTCAAAAGTTTTGCATTGTTCTGCTTTTCCCTCTTCGCACATCATCGCCTGATTCTTAATCCATACGGGACTGACTCTACCACGACGATCATAAAAACATATTATGAGGCGTATACATTATTCTGAGTCTATGTTCCCTCCATTAAACCTTTGGTTTGTCTGTTGAACAGATATTTATTAAGTGTGTATTATGTGCAGGCATTGCAGGAGTGCTGGTAGACATGTCCGCTGAATTTTCTTCTCCTGGAGTGTATCTCCTGGTGCGGCAGCCCTGCAGAGGGCAAGCAAACGCATGAGTAAAAACGTGATGAGTCAATGGAGAAGATAAAGTGGTGATGTGATTGAGTGCGACGGACGAGGTACTTGAGGCAAGGTGGCCGGGGATGTCTTACACGAGGAGGCCCCATCATAGCTGTAGCTTGAGTGATGAGCAGACACAGAGGACTGGGGCTCGGGATTCCAGGCAAACAGCAGGTGCCCAGGTCATGTGCAGACTCTCTTGGTATGCTTTAGCAAGGTTGCTTGAGCCAGTGTGGCTGGAGCAGGGTGAAGAAAAGTATCAGAGAGGTGAGAGATAGGATCTATGATAATAGCAGCCATCTTTTGTCTACATGAGCAATGAAAATGCATCACCTCTATACCTTGCAAAAACTTTGAAGGGAGGAGAGTAGTATCACATTTACTGGGTGGTTAAATAGGAGGTCGGAGGTAATGAAACCTGTCCAGGTCACTGCTCATGCCAGAGCTGGAATTCAAATGTATGGAGATTTGTCTGATTCCAATATTTTTTTTTTTTCAAGAAATATATATTGAGTACTTATTTTGTGCCTGGCACTTTGTAGGACCTGAGGATAAAGTAGTGAACAAAATAAATTTCTTATCCTCATGGGACTTACCTCCAGGAGAGGGAATCAGAAAAGAACTAACATCTTTTTTTTCCTTCTTTTTTTTTTTAAGTTGAAGTATCATTGATTTATAATGTCTTGTTAATTTCTGATATATGGCAAAGTGATTTAGTTATAGATAAATATATTTCTTTTTCATTATAGATTATTATAAAATGTTGAATGTAGCTCCCTGTCCTGTACAGTAGGACCTTGTTGTTTATTTTATATATGGTAGTTTGTATGTGCTAATCCCAAACTGTTCGTTTATACCCTGCCTCTCCCCTTCGGTAACAATAAATTTGTTTTCTATGTCTGTGAGTCTAGAACTAACATCTTTACGTGTGTAGTTTGTCAGATTGTAGCGAGTCCTGTGGAGAATGATGAACCAAGGTACGGAAGACAGGAGGGGAGGCCATGGGTCTGGCCTTGCCCTTTGACACAGGATATTCAGAAAAGGCTGCATCGATGAGGCGATACCTGAGCCCAGACGTGTAGGAGGCGAGAGCAAACCACCCAGCTCCCCATGAAGAATGGTCCTGGAGGAAGGGGAGCGGATGGGAACGCTCTGAAGTGAGTGTGGCACGCCTGTCGGAGCAGCAAGGAAAGCAGCGAGCTGGGCTCGAGGGGCTCGAGGGGAGGGCCGGAGATCCGCTGGTGAGGACCTGGGCTTTTGCCCTGAATGTGACGGGAGGCACTGGAGACTTAAAGAAACAAGGACATGATATAAATTTGGTTTTAAGGAAGATTAATCCGGAAACTGCCCAGACTTGAGGGGATAGGGCCAGGAGTGGGAAATCAGGGTGTCATTGCAATGTTTCAGGCCAGATGTCATGGTGGCTGGGATCAGGGTGGGGAAAGTGGATTTGGTGGAAAGGGGCAGCTTTAAGATCTATTTCAACAGCTGAGCCAACAGAATTTGCTGTTGATTGGACTGTGAGGTGTGAAAGAGAGAGTTCAGTTAAGGAAGACCCCAATGTTCTGAACAATGGAAAAGATGGAGTTAACATTTACTAAAACGGGCAACATCAGGGGGACTGGGCGGGTTTCGGGGAGTGGGGTAAGGAGCTTGGGATTTGTCCTCTCATTTTGCTCCGCTTCTCTGCTCGTATTTCTGCCGCGTGGGTCAGTGGATGTACGGAGGTTATCTGAGCAGGAGAGTGTCGACCTTTCTTCTCCTTAAAAAAACTGGTTGGTAAGCTCTGCCAGTGCGTTAGACAGCTGTGCCGCATAACAGTCAACCCCACATTTCAGTGGCTTAGTGTGATACGCATTTCTGTTAAAGCAGAAACACTGATTGTTTGCAGCTCAGGTCAGCTCTGCTCCATTAGCCTCATTATCCTTGAACTTTGGCCTGGACACACCGGCTCACATCCCATTAGCCAAAGCTCACGGCCAGTCCCAACAAGGATGACGGAAGGACCATATACCTCCCAAAATAGCATGGCCTTCACCAATTACAGCCTCCCGACCAATTAAAAATGGATGAACTAGGTTCAGGGTAACCGTGCAGCAGCCTCCAAAAGGGATGGGAGGTCAGAGCCCCAAACCCAGTGAGAAATTGTTCTTTTGTCGACGGCACCCAAACACCCCTACTTTGGAGCAGCTTAGAGCTGGCAGTGAGCCTGTTTGCTTTTTATTTCTCGTTGTGTGATCTTGAGCTCTTTGGCCTTTAAATATTTTTTGGGAGGCCTCTCCACGTGGCATGTGGGCTCTTAGTTCCCTGACCAGAGGTTGAGACCGTGCCCCCTCCACTGGAAGTGTGGGCTAACCACTGGACCACCAGGAAAGTGCCGTGGCCACAGCTTTACTCCCGGTTTTATCTTCAGTGTTTGGTGCAGGTCGACGAACAGCCGGTCTTTGTTTGTCCGGTTGGCTAAGATGCACTGCGTCTGACTTAGAGTTCGTTTCAAGGTGTGTTTCTTTTTATAAAAGTAGACAAATGAAGAAAAGAAAAGGAATAAACTTCCAAGGAAAGTAGATGCAAAACCTCCAGAGAACAGAAAGCTAATACGCATGTGCCTGAATTGGGTTCAAGACAGATGGGCGTGGTAGGCTGTTTAAACAAACTAGAGAGAACTCCCACATAGCAACATGAAAAATATTAAAATAAAACCTATGCTAGTCAAAAAAACCCAAACAAACTCAAGGGCAGATTAGCCCTGAGATCAGGCAGTTTGGCAGTCTGGTAATGGAGCTTGGAAAATTTGGGCATGTCAAAGAAAAGTGCTTCTATTTGAGAACATATTTGAAATATGCCAAATTTGTCTCCCACCCTCCTCTACTGGGTAGTTCTTCAGTGGTGGGGGTGGGGGCGGGTGGGGGGAGGGAAATCTGTTCATTTGAAACTGGAGCAAAAACTAGCTAGAAAATATACCTTTATTTCTTTTGCCAAAGATAAGTCTCAAGATTTGTGTTCATATCTGTCTTCTGTCTTCCTGACCCGAGTCTTCATGCAGGAAAACACTCGCAACTCCTGGAAAGCAGATGGGCATGACCTTCACACTGTCTGGGTTATGGCAGCGGGTGGAGGTGGCGCTAGTGGTCAAGAACCTGCCTGCCAGTGCAGGAGACAGAAAGAGAAGCGAGCTCGATTGCCAGGCCTGGAAGATCCCCTGGAGGAGGAAATGGCAACCACACACCACTGAGGGTTTTGCACTGGAGAATCCCATGGATAGAAGAGCCTAGCGGGCAATACTCCATGGAGTCACAGAGAGTCAGACACAATCGAAGTGACTTAGCCCAGAATACTCTACTCCAAATCTTCTTGGAACTTCCTGGAGATCATCCTCTTCAGAAATTCCATCCTCAGTGTTATTCCCTTTTTGCTCTTGATTATGTGTGGAGAGCCAGGAAGAAATGGGGAGATATTTATACAAAACCCAGGAGATCAAGCCAGTCAATCCTAAAGGAAATCAACCTTGAATATCCATTGAAAGAACTGTTGCTGAAGCTCCAGTATTTTGGCCACCTGATGCAAAAAGGGTGACTCATTGGAAAAGACCCTGATGCTGGGAAAGATTGAAGGCAAAAGGAGAAGGGGGTGGCAGAGGATGAGAAGGTTGGATGGCATCACCGGCTCAGCGGACATGAATCTGAGCAAACTCCAGGAGGTAGTGGAGGACAGAGGAGCCTGGTGTGCTGCAGTCCATGGGGCTGTAAAGAGTCAGAGACAGCTTAGTTACTGAACAGCAGTAACTGCTGAGTGAGTTCTGCCTCCGCACCCGAGGTGTTGGGAACATTCCAATGCCTTGCGTGCTGGGACATCCCCAAGGCGAGTCTTGAAGCCCATGCCTCCCAGCAAAGCGTCGATCTTCCACGTCACCCAGAACATCTCAGGCTGGCTTGGTGGAGTCCTTTGTCTAGCAGAGCATTCCCGAAGGCCTGGTGGTGGCCAGCCCCTCTCTCACTGGTACCTAGGACAGCATCAGCTCTCTGAGTGGGACCTGCCTCCATAGGCTTCTGGGGGGCTCGGCGGCCAGAATGCTCTCCTGCCACGATGTTTGGGAATTGGAAACAACTGGGACTTGGGTCAAGACTTGTGGTCCCCAGTGAATTCAGCTTGCAGGCATATTTTGTTTGGCCTGCCCAGCAGTGATAAAATTGTGTCTACTTAAAAAATTAATTACGTGTGTGTCAGTATTTAACACATGGGAGATTTTACTTGAAAATGAGAAGTTCTAGCTGCTTCTGAAGTCTGGAGGCTCTGTCCATATGGGGCCACACCTGCCCAGCCCCAGTTGGCTGAGAAACATCTGCCCATTTCATAAGAGCCTGGCTTCTGTATTCCCTCCTGTCTCTGCTCAGCCCCCTGTGCTCAGTTATTTCACCTGTCTGCCTGTCCTAGACCATTAGCAGGGGACTCCAACCTACATATTTATGTGTAATACTGGTGGCTATAGCATATATTGCTGTAAATGCCTTAGATATCATCTTCGATTTCCAGAGCAGCCTGCCCTTTAGATGATTAACTTCAGCTTTTAAAAACCAGAATTGTTAATTTTCCTGGCAGTATTTTCTTTGCTTGAGACCAGATCAAGTTGCCGGTAAGGGAAGTGACTATTTGGTGGGTTCATCTAAGAGATTGGCTTTCTCTTTTATCCCCTTCTGCTATTTTCTCGTTACTCCCACCCTCCCTGCCAACTAATCCAGCGTGGAAGAAACTCTTCAGGTGTTTAAAGGAGTTGGAAACTATTCCAGGAAGTGCTGAAAGTTGGCCACGCTGTCAGAGGATAAAAGCACGGTGTTCAATCCAAAAGCTTCGTGAAGTGTTTTTTTTTTTTTAATTGCAAGTTCCAAGTTAAATTTTTGGATGCTTATCTTCTCTACATTTTAATGAGAAGTTTTTGCTAAGGATTTTTTAGAAAAACAGAGATGCAAAAGTTTAAACCCTTTGCACAATAGCTGTGAGTACTGAAGCAACATGCTGTTTTTATACTTTGAAAAACACCAATGCTCACATAATCAGCAGGGGCAGGAATATTGGACAAGTAAATATGGAATCTTGTGCTCACAGGCAATAACCATGTCTATTAAATATGCAAACCGTGCAGACTCGTATGGAATTTTTTCATCACATCATTTTATAGGTATATGTGTGTGTAAGACTGGCTGTATAGTAAACTTTTATGAGTTAAATCATTTTTTCCATTAGTACTCATTGTAATTACCAAGATGTTTATTGTAATTTCTGATTGATCTTCAATTGGCACTGCCTCATAACAATTTATCTTAAAAATTCTCTGCCTGTAGGCCTTTTAGTTATGTGGTGAGTGATTTATTTACAAACCTTCAACATACTCAAGAGCTCAATATCAAAAGGGACCCACTTGTAAAGTGAAAAATTCTTGTATAAAGCAAGTAATGCCATGGTCATTTTTGCATTTAGGCAAATTAGTCACATTGACCTATAGGAGAGGAATTTGTCCTCTTTCATAGCAATTCTATGTGTTCAGTTCAGTTCAGCCGCTCAGTCGTGTCCGACTCTTTGCGACCCCATGAATGCCAGGCCTCCCTGTCTCAGTTTCTTTCATGTCTATAATTTCTATGACAGCAGGAATCATGCCTTTGTGGGTTTTATTTTCCTTTTAAAAAATTGTGGTAAAACATCTATAACATGACACTTGGCATTTTAACCATTTATAAGAGTAGAGTCCTGCGGCATCAAGCGCATTCCCATCATCCGTCTCCAGGATGCTTATCGTCTTCCGAAACTGAACACGTGCTCTCAGTCATGTGCGACTCCCTGCGCCTCTGTGGACCGTAGCCCGCCAGGCTCCTCTGTCCATGGGATTTCCCAGGCAAGGACACCGGAGTGGGTTGCCATTGCCTCCTCCAGGGGGTCTTCCAGATCCAGGGATCGAACCCACATCGCCTGCATCTCCTGCATTGCAAGCAGACTCTACTGCTGAGCCCCGGGGAGGCCCTCTGAGACTGAGCCTCTGCGCCTAGTAAATAGTAGCCCTCCACCCCGCCCCCAGCCCCCGCAGTCACCGTCTGCTCTCTGTCTCTACGAATGTGACTAGTCTAGGGGAGAAGGACATGGCAGCCCACTCCACTGTTCTTGCCTGGAGAATCCCAGGGACATGGGAGCCTGGTGGGCTGCTGTCTATGGGGTCGCACGACTGAAGTGACTTAGCAGCAGCAGCAGGGACCTCATATAAGTGGAATCTTGCAGTATTTGTCCTTTTGTGACTGGCTTATCCCGTGTGGCGTCTCCAAGGTTCATTCCCGTTGCAGTCTGTGTCAGAATGTGCCTTTGTTTTTTTAGACCCACCTACCTAGAATCCAGCTTACAGTAGGAGACAGGAGGCAACAATGCATGTTTGTTGAATGAATACAAGGAAGAAAGAATCAATCTGCTACATTATATCCTTAGAACCAGACACACAGTAGGTCCTCTGTAAGCCTTTGAGAGATTAAAAGAACTGCTTCCCTTCCTGAAGGCTGAAGTGGATCCCCAAGAACGATCAGATATTTTCTGAAGTATGAAACATTCCCCGTTTCCCTTGCCTGTGTTGATGAAATCCAAGGTACAAAAAGCAACTCTGTGGCATATTTTCTTGGGCTTGCAATTTGGGTTGCTTTGTGCTCCCTGCTAATTAACGAGCTGGTGATGTGCTGTTTGTCTTTTCATCTGCCTCTGAGCTTGTCAGAAGTCAGTGACAAGCCCAGTGAAACTGGGGGGCACTCTGATAATTAAGGCTTGGAGGGCTTCTTACCGACCCCATCATGTTACCAATCGCTTCCTCAGCCTCATCTGATGGGTAGCTGACATCTGACAAAACAGTGGCCTTCTCTCATCTACACAAGCAGCAGGGCACTTTCCCACCTTTTAATGGCTGAGCGAATTTCATCCCGAGCAACTCGGACAAAATGAAAGTGTGTTGTCAAAGTTGTTTGTGAAGATGACTGCATTTAGGAAAGAAGAAAAGTCTTGATACACTCAGAATTGCCAGACACAGACACAGATACACACAGAGAGTCTGTGCTCTCAGCATCTAACTAGTAGAGCATCGAAAAAGTAAACTATACAAACTTGTATTTGAATGCTTCAGTGGTGTAAGGAGAAGTGGTGTGGTGGTCTATCTTCTTTTCTTTGACAACATTCACACTTACAGGTCAGTTGAGTCTGTGTCTCAGTTTTAAAGGAACAAGGGTGATAGAAGAACATTGAAGTAATTCTCTAAAACTGATTGTATCCTTAGTGATCAGTGCAAACAAACAGAGGAAAACAGTAGAGTGAGAAAGACTAGAGATCTCTTCAAGAAAATTCAAGACACCAAGGGAATATTTCATGCAGAGATGGGCACAATGAAGGACAGAAATGGTATGGACCTAACAGAAGCAGAAGATATTAAGAAGAAGTGGCAAGAATACACAGAAGAACTGTACAAAAAAGATCCTCATGACCAAGATAATCACGACAGTGTGATCACTCACTTAGAGCCAGACATCCTGGAATGTGATGTCAAGTGGACCTTAGGAGGCATCACTATGAACAAAGCTGGTGGAGGTGATGGAATTTCAGTTGAGCTATTTCAAATCCTAAAGATGATGCTGTGGAAGTGTTGCACTCAATGTGCCAGCAAATTTGGAAAACTCAGCATTGGCCATGGGACTGGAAAGGTCAGTTTTCATTCCATTCACAAAGAAAGGCAATGCTGAAGAATGTTCAAACTACTGCAGAATTGTACTCATCTCACACACTAGCAAAGTAATGCTCAAAATTCTACAAGTGAAACTTCAACAGTTCATGAACCGTGAACTTCCAGATGTTCAAGCTGAATTTAGAAAAGGCAGAGGAACCAGAGATCAAATTGCCAACATCTGTTGGATCATCGAGAAAGCAAGAGAGTTCCAGAAAAACATCTACTTCTGCTTTATTGACTGTGTGCATCACCACAAACTGTGGAAAATTCCTAAAGAGATGGGAATACCAGACCACCTTACCTGCCTCCTGAGAAATCTGTATGGAGGTCAGGAAGCAACAGTTAGAACTGGACATGGAACAACAGACTGGTTCCAAATTGGGAAAGGAGTACGTCAAGGCTGTATATTGTCACCCTGCTTATTTAACTTCTATGCAGAGTACATCATGAGAAACGCTGGACTGGAAGAAACACAAGCTGGAATCAAGATTGCCGGGAGAAATATCAATAACCTCAGATATGTAGATGACATCACCCTTATGGCAGAAAGTGAAGAACTAAAGAGCCTTTTGATCAAAGTGAAAGAGGAGAGTGAAAAAGCTGGCTTAAAAGTCAACATTCAGAAAACTAAGATCATGGCATCTGGTCCTGTTCCTTCATGGCAAATAGGGGAGGAAACAATGGAAACAGTGAGAGACTTTATTTTCTTGGGCTCCAAAATCACTGCAGATGGTGACTGCAGCCATGAAATTAAAAGATGCTTGCTCCTTGGAAGAAAAGCTATGACCAACCTAGACAGCAGATTAAAAAGCAGAGACGTTACTTTGCTGACAAAAGTCTGTCTAGTCAAAGCTATTGTTTTTCTAGTAGTTGTGTGTGGGATGTGAGTTGGATCATAAAGGAAGCTGAGCGCTGAAGAATTGATGCTTTTAAACTCTGGTGTCAGAAAAGACTTCTGAGAGTCCCTTGGACTGCAAGGAGGTCAAACCAGTCAATCCTAAAGGAAATCAATCCCAAATATTCATTGGAAGGATTGATGCTGAAGCTGAAACTCCAGTACTTTGGCCACCTGATGCGAAGAACTGACTCATTGGAAAAGACCCTGACACTGGGAAAGACTGAAGGTGGGAGGAGAAGGGCGTGAGGATGAGATGGTTGGATGACGTCACTGACTTGATGGACATGAGTTTGAGTAAACTCCGGGAGTTGGTGATGGACAGGGAAGCCTGGCGTGCCGCAGTCCATGGGGTGGCAAAGAGTCGGAAATGACTGGGTGACTGAACTGAACTGATAGTATCTTAATGTGCAAGATCTGAATCTGTAATGCAAACCCACCAGATAATTGTCAGTCATATTTGGGGGGGGCTCTGTACCTCCTTATTTATGTTTATCTTAAGCTTCCTTGATCTCCTAAATCCAGTGTGGTTTGGCACCAGCCCCAGAGGTGCCCGTGACTTGCTGAACCAGTCTGCATTTTAGCCTGAGCCCCGGGCGATTCATATACCTGTAAAATTTGAGGGGTCCTGGCATGTCACCTAGCTCTACCACTCTCTGCTTACACTTTATTCTCATTCAGTTGAATTCCACTGGGGCCTGGGCATGGTTAAAACAAACCAGTTCAATTCAGTTCAGTCGCTCAGTTGTGTCCGACTCTTTGCAACCCCGTGAATCACAGCCCGCCAGGCCTCCCTGTCCATCACCAACTCCTGGAGTTCACTCAGACTCATGTCCATCGAGTCCGTGATGCCATCCAGCCATCTCACCCTCGGTCATCCCCTTCTCCTCCTGCCCCCAGTCCCTCCCAGCATCAGAGTCTTTTCCAATGAGTCAACTCTTCGCATGAGGTGGCCAAAGTACTGGAGCTTCAGCTTTAGCATCATTCCTTCCAAAGAAATCCCAGGGCTGATCTCCTTCAGAATGGACTGGTTGGATCTCCTTGCAGTCCAAGGGACTCTCAAGAGTCTTCTCCAACACCACAGTTCAAAAGCATCAACTCTTCAGCACTCAGCTTTCTTCACAGTCCAATTCTCACATCCATACATGACCACTGGAAAAACCATAGCCTTGACTAAATGGACAAAATGGCTGTCTGGGGAGGCCTTACAAATAGCTGTGAAAAGAAGAGAAGTGAAAAGCAAAGGAAAAAAGGAAAGATATAAGCATCTGAATGTAGAGTTCCAAAGAACAGCAAGAAGAGATAAGAAAGCCTTCTTCAGCGATCAATGAAAAGAAATAGAGGAAAACAACAGAATGGGAAAGACTAGAGCTCTCTTCAAGAAAATTAGAGATACCAAGGGAACATTTCATGCAAAGATGGGCTCAATAAAGGACAGAAATGGTAAGAACCTAACAGAAGCAGAAGATATTAAGAAGAGGTGGCAAGAATACACAGAAGAACTGTACAAAAAAGATCTTCATGACCAAGATAATCACGATGGTGTGATCACTCACCTAGAGCCAGACATCCTGGAATGTGAAGTCAAGTGGGCCTTAGAAAGCATCACTATGAACAAAGCCAGTGGAGGTGATGGCATTCCAGTTGAGCTATTTCACATCCTGAAAGATGATGCTGTGAAAGTGCTGCACTCAATATGCCAACAAATTTGGAATGCTCAGCAGTGACCACAGGACTGGAAAAGGTCAGTTTTCATTCCAATCCCCCCAAAAAACAAACCAAAACCCACACACAAAATTCCTAGGTGTGTCTCATGGTCAAGATTGAGAACCCTGACTCTAGGCCAGTAGATGCCATCAGCACCTTGAGGGCAGAGACCTTGTGTATTTCATTGTTGCCTCGGAAGGTGCTGGAAACACAGTGGGAGATTGTTTGTTTGTTGAATGGAGTGTTATACCGAACCCAAGACTCAAATAGTGTATTCACCATATATCCACGTATTCATACATTCATTCAGTGGCCATCTTTGTTGGTGAAGCTGGTGACACGGGGCAGATGTGGGTACTGAGATAGAGTTTAGGGTTCAAGGTGTATATGTGGAATCAGTGTCTGTTGAGGGATGAGGGAGGAAACAAAACTGGGGAGAGACAAGTGGAATCGCGATGCAGGTGTGTGAGGTCTTGGCCAACTCCAGTCGGCAGCGCTGGTGTGTGTACTGCCCCTCGGAGTGCTCTGTGGTTTTGTTTATTTCTTACTGACTCTGCTGGGTCTCGCTGCTGTGCAGGGCCTTTCTCTGTTTGCTGTGAGCGGGGGCTCCTCTCTTGCTGTGGAGCGTGGGCTCTAGGCGCACGGGTTCAGTAGTTGTGGCTCATGGACTTGAGAATGCTGGCTCAGCGGTGCTGGCGCACGGGCTTAGCTGTCCTGCAGCGTGTGTGATCTTCCTGGGTCAGCTGTCAAATCCACGTGCATTGACAGGTGAATTCTGAACCACTGGACCGCCAGGGAAGCCTGAGTGTCCTGTGTTGGGTCTAAGTGGCGGGGCTTTATACCCACGCTTTGCCTGGTTACTCTTGCATGCTGCAGTGCAGGGCCTGGCCTTTGGGAGAGCTTTCTGTGTGTGCAGACCAGCAGTAACAGGTAACTTGTTACCAGCTGGCCATACATCCAAAGCTGGGCAGCAATTCCTTCCTTGAAAGAGTTCTGGGCGGCACAGCTCTTTGTCCATTCTTTGCAGTCAAGAGGCAAGAAGAAGAATGTTTAAAGACGTAGGCTGTGGAGTCTGACTTCCTAGCTTTGATGTCTGGACGTGCCACTCCCTGGCTCAATGGCTCTGGCCGGTTATCCGTCTGCTCTGAGGCTCAGTCTTGCATCCGCAGCGCAGTGGTTATTAGACCTGTCTGACAAGGCGGTTGCAGAGCATGGTGCAAGAAGTGGTTTGAAGGCACACAGCGGGCACTTAATAAGCTTAGGTATTTCCCCTTCATGAGCTTCCTGATGGCTCAGATGGTAAAGAATCTGCCTGCAATGCAGGGGACCTGGGTTTGATTTGGTTGGGAAGAGCCCCTGGAGAAGGAAATGGCAACCCTCTCCAGTATTCTGGCCTGGAGAATTCCATGGACAGAGGAACCTGGTGGGTTACAGTCTGGAGTCGCAAAGAGTTGGACACAACTGAGCAACTAACTTTCACTTTTCATTACCCTTCATATTATAGTAATATTCTATATAATTGTAATTAGAAGTTGTAATATTAAATAATATAAAACATGGAGTCTTCTTTGGCTTATATGCAGGAACACACTGGGATGATAAAATGTTAGTGAGAAAAAGGGCAGTTTTATACCTACTAATGATAATACATATATATAAAACTTTTATTCCTCTGGGTTTGAGGACCATCTTTGCCTCCTTGTACACTAGACAAATACATTTGTTCATGGCCTGTGTGCATTTTTCTTTTTTTTTCAGAGCAGTGAGAATCTAGACTCTTGCTTTTAAATGAGACAGTTGGGGAGACGATAGGATGATCAGATTCATAACTTGTCTCCTCTCTTCCTGTGGGCTCTGGGGTTCCACTCCGGCTGCGGCAGCTCCATCTAAAATCAGAGAGTCGATGTCTCTATTTTCAGATCTCAGAAGGGCTCAAGGAACTCCACCATTGGGTTTAGTAGTGAAGATGTGGCGCCAAGATTAAGCAAGGTTGGTTACATTTGTAAATGAAAAAGGCTCAAAGCTTTGTTTGAACAAATTGAGGCAATAGATCTTAGGTGGGATGGAACTCTAGCAGAACTGTGAAATTTCTATGAAAAAAAAAAAACTTCACACCAGTGAGTGTTAAAGTTCTGGAATTAACAATGCTACTGTATGCAGACTGCGAAGGTCATCGTTAGTTTTATCCTTACACTCTCCATTTCCCCTTGTGATGATAAAATTCAAACTGTGTCAGTTATGATCAGGGACTGCTTTGCATACGGTCCCCCACAGTGGTGACTTAAAAACAATAGAATTTTGGACTTCCTTGTTGGTCTGGTGGCTGAGACTCTGGGCTCCTAATTCAGAGAGCCTAGGTTTGATCCCTGCTCAGAGAACTAGATCCCGTGTGCTGCAACTAAGCCAAATATATAAATAAATCAACATTAAAAAATTTTAAAAAAAAGTAATAAAAAACAGGATTTTATTTCAGTCTCACAGAAATAAAAGTCCCATCTCGGGGGGTGACCTTGCTCTGGAAATCTGTTGGGGTACCTGGGAGCCTCCGTGCCGCCGCTTTCTCTTAATACGCCGCCTTCATTGTCCCTCTGACCCAGGATTGCTGTCATTAGGGTTGCATTGCAGCCGGGGGTGGGGGCAGGAAAGGGGATGGCATGCCCATCCCCTCCTTTTTAAATGCAAAGTAAACAACCTGCACGTAGTTACTTCCTGTTCACACATCATTTAACCACATGGCCACACCAACTATGAGCGGCACTGGGGCGTATGGGCTTTCTGTGGCCAGGTGTGCAGTTAGGACGTCTACTGCTGGGTAAAGGAGGATGGAGGTTGTTTTTTCACAATCCTCCCCAGACTCCCTTGGAGGGAACTTTCTTTTATGCCCCCACCTCTGCTACTTCCATCCCTTTCTCTTCACGCCCTTTTGTCTTTATGCTGAAACATTTGCAGTCACCCTGCCTTTCTGTCTTCATCAGAGTGTCCATATTATGAAGATGGAGAAACAGACTGGTTGGATAATCACACCAATTAGACAAGAAGGAAGTCAATTCTTTTGATTTTTTTTTTTTTTAAGATGACATCTCTATAATCACTTGACTGTCTTATCTCCTATGGGTTCCGCACCACACAGGCCTGAATATCTTTATATTTTAACTTGCATTTACACTTAAAATTTAGAAAAAGTAGTTCTTATCTTCTCCGTATTGGTCAAAATGGCCTTCTGCTAATGATGTAATTAGTGAAACGATACAAGACAAAAGGGGAGCTCTTTCCGCTTTACAAAGTCAATGAAGTGGCAAAATCTGCCACGTCTGCTGTTTGTGCAGAATGTTTCGCGGAACTCTACTGTAGTAATGTGTTTTTGTGAGCAGCTACTGTAGCTGCTGAAGCTAAATTATAATAATTTGATGACAGCGTGCGAGATGAATTTGCTGAAGTACTGCCTCCTCGACGGCTGTCAGATCTAGTTTGGAACGGGAGAGGCTCTCTTGCCGGTCTTGGTCACACCCAGAGTGTGTTCTGTGCGAGAGGTTTTCTTACAGAGCCTTCCTCTGCTGACTTCTCTTTCACAATGCCCCTAACTGTTTCTTCCAGAATTTTGATTCCTGGTTTAAAAACAAACAACAACAAAATAACTCTACTAAATTTTTGTCAGCTTTATTTTAAAAAGTATTTACTTATTTGTCTGTGCCAAGTCTTAGTTGTGGCCTGTGTGATCTAGTTCTTTGACCAGGGATTGAACCCAGGCCCCTGCATTGGGAGCATGGAGTCTTAGCCACTGGACCACCAGGGAAATCCCTTTATCAGTTTTATAAAATGCTTTATTTTATTTCCCACCTCAGTTGAATTCCTGAGGTCACCCTTTAGTCAAGAGAAGGTGTCCTTATAAGTTGGGAAGTTGGGTTATGGTATCTGACTCACTGAGGCATCGTTCAGGGGATTGTTCCTACCCCCCACCTCCCCCCACCCCATGGATAAGTTTCTGTTCGTTTGTGCTTCATGCTCTTTGCCTGTGTCCACCTCTACCCATCCCATTGGTGTGCTAGAGCTCGAATATGTGCTGGCTCTGAAGAGCTGGTTGAACATGTATTTTCCCACCATCTGCGTTTAACGACATTGTATTGGTAGCTTCACATTGGTCTTAGTTTAGGGTGACACCGAGGAGACTGGCAAATGTTGTAAATCAGAGCCAGTGATGACACACTTACCAGCCCATCACTGATCACTCCTCTGTGGTTCCCTGTCTCCCTCCTTTTTCATTTGTTGGAAACTTGGCTTATGAATCACAGTCTTCGTCCTTCCGTGTCTGACAACACTGTCGGAGATTTTAATGTCTATGTTGCCTTAGTGAGTAAGGGCCAGGGTTACTCCAGATCCTGCCCTGCCAGGAACTGTGCTGTGTGCCCAGTCGCTCAGTCATGCCCAACTCTTTGTGGCCCAATGGGCTTTAGCCCTCCAGGCTCCTCTGTCCATGGGATCCTCCAGGCAAGAATATTGGAGTGGGGTGCCATGCCCTCGTCCAGGGGATCTTCCCAACTCAGGGACCAAACCCAGGTCTCCCGCATTGCAGGCGGATTCTTTACCGTCTGAGCCACAGTCCAGCACAATGAAGCAGTGTTCCACACCCCGCATGACTTTTTGTCTTTGTGTCAGACAGCCGGGGAGTTGAAAACCTGATTCTAATGATCGGGACCTAGAACCAAATTCCGTTTTATATATAGCACAAAGTAATCTTTGTACAGGTTTAATACCCACTGCATAAACTGAAGGAGACTTGTACTCTGTTTTGTTTGGAAATTCACCAACAGTTATTCACCACTTCAAAAATCATGTCCCTGCTGGCAATACCACCCTGGTATTTGAGTCACCTATTCAACCCACCTTATCAGCCTGTATTTGATTTACTTTTAGCTAATTCGCATTTCTCCCTAGCTGTTATACCCATCTGACATGTTTACTGCTGTCGTGAATGAGGAAAGAGCTTGCTCTGTTTTTTCATTTTTGTGTTTTCACTTCCAGTATTTGGAATAGAATGGATCAGGGCCAAGCAGTACATACTTTGGGTTTTGTGGACCCCAGAGTTGTCTCCTCTGCTGACCTGTGACACTGAGTGAGAAAGCAGCTGTGAACAACATGTAAACACGTGAGCATGGCTGTATGCCAATAAAAGTTTATTTAGACACTGAAATTTGAATTTCATGCAAATTCACATGTCAGGGTATGTTATTGTTCTTTTGATTTAAAAAATGTAAAAAAAAAAGCATTCTTAGCTTATGGGCTATAAAAAACCAATTTAGCAGAGGGCTAAATTGGGTCTACAAGCTGTAGTTTGCCAACTTCTGTACTAGGTACTTAAAAATAATTCATTTCAGCTCATGAATGATTCTGTAATACTGTGGATATATTGATAACTATTTCAGGCACATGTGAAAACTTATTTTTGAGCCTATGTATCTCATGAGACGTGTGTGTGTGTGTTAGTTGCTCAGTCGTGTCAGACTCTTTGCAGCCCCATGGACTGTAGTCCTCCAGGCTACTCTCTATGGGATTGCCCAGGCAAGACCACTGGAGTGGCTTGCCATTTCTTTCTCCATTGAACAAGTGTATATCAGAATCAAATGTACCTTTGGACTGTACGTGTCTATACTATACATTTTAACTGTCTCTCAATAGATAAAGGGAGTAATATTGTGAAGTTCAGAAACAGGATCTGGTTTAGCAAATGTCTCAGTGTTGTAATGAAGCCTATAGACCGCAACACAGATCATCTCCAGTTTATTATATATTTTCTTAATAAACAGAAGAGGGGTGGAAATACTCTGCGTTTTCAACTTGAATGGACATGCCCAGCGTTTTCCTTGGATCTTCAGAGTTTATCATAACTGGACTTTTAGCACTGCCATCATCTTTCTACAAACTCCATTTGGAAAAATAGACCTTAAGACCCATGTAAGAACACTCAGACTCCTCAGAGCGAATAACTTAAACATAACAAATTGAAGCTTACGAAAGTCGGAATGGTAAAACTAATAGGGCTGTTAAAACCAGCTTTCCTGAAAATTATGAATTGGTTGGCCTGTTTCCTATAATGGCAAATAGTGAATCTTGATCATTCATCAGGCCACATGTCATAAATTAGGTGCTGAGAGAGGCTGCAAAATTCTTTATAGCATCACAGAAAGCTACTGTGCTGCCTTCGTATCACATTGTTAGATTCCAGTGGTGCCAGCACTCATCGGGCAATGAAAGTTTTAAAATTGTAACAAGTTGTCAAATGTTTATCAACGGGATTTTATGAAGGACTAAAAAGTTATGTACGATACTGCACAGGCCATTAGGGGAATAATAATAGTAATAAAGAGACTTTATTCTCATCAAGACTTATGTGGCAGCTCGCTTTTCTCCCCAAACTTGGTTAATGGAGGTTGGGAGAAGCAAATAATTCAGTGCCAGAAGGAGAACAGCTTGAAGCTTTAGACGGAATATCTGTATTATGTGTTGAATAGAATATAATGGATATGTGGGCTATATCTCTATAGATATGTAGATCTCTCTGTTATTTATGGAGAAAGATACTCAGGAATGAAACAGCCTTAACAAATGCCCTGTCAATTGTGCTTTATGGATCCTGATGCAGAGCAGAGGGCGGGTGGGCCTTGACATCGGGCTGAGCCGGGTTCAGTTCCTGCCTGCTGTCTTCATATCTGTGTGTCTCTCTACGCGGAAGTTGCCTGTTGCACAAAAGGAGGCACAGCAATGAAACGTGTCTTATTAGGTTTGCTGCGCGGATTTTAAAAAATAAAGCCTTTGGCCTGATTGATTGCACTTAGAGAGCCCACACACGCCCCCCCCCCCCCCCCGAAAGACCCAGTTGACTACCCTCATTGGCCATATGACCTTGGGCTGGCCTCTCTACCTCTCCCAGTCTGTTTCTCCACTTATCGAGAGGAGACAACTATCTGCTCACTCATTTACTGCGTGAAGATTGAATGAGATAGTGTCTGTGGAGACTATAGCCATATAGATCTTGTCTTTATAAGTCCCCTTTTCTTTCATTCAAAAAATATGTATATGTATGCTTGTGTGTGTGTGTGTGCTCAGTTGTGTCCAACTCTTTGTGACCCCCACCAGCTGTAGCCCACCAGGATCCTCTGTCCATTGTATTTTTCCAGGCAAGAATACTGGAGTAGGTTGCCATTTCCTCCTCCAGAGGATCTTCCTGACCCAGGGGTACAACCTGTGTCTCCTACGTTGGCAGGTGGATTCTTTATCACTGAGCCTCCTGGGAATCTCATGTACTCATGTACACATGTATATATTATTTACTGAAGTGTAACTGACCTACAACGCTGTGTTTGCTCCAGGTGTACAGCAGAATAATTCAATAATTCTATACATTGCAAAATGATCCCCATGATATGTATATTTACCATCTGTCGGGGGTATATTCTTTGTTTTAAAAAAACATTTTTATTGAAGTATATTTGATTTATTAATGCAGTGTATTAATTTTAGGTTGTCAGGGGTGTATGCTTAAAAATGAGACAAAATAAACCATCTTCAGAGATATAGCACTGTTACAGTAACTGTTTCATAAATCACCATTAACTTTCTTTCAAAAGGTTCTGGAGACTTCATGAACACACAATCACCAGTTTGAGTGTCTACTGCATTAGACGGTAGGAAGCAAATATAGTTACTATCAGTCTCTGCTGGATGGCAAGCTCTGTCGGAGCAGGGAATCCGTGTCTCATGCCTGTATCTGTATTCCTAGCATGCTTATTTGGGACATAGGTGCTTCATTCCTAGATACTCAATTAATATTTGTAAACAGATCCATCTCCAGCAGAGAAGAGCAATAAATAAACCCACTAGTTCATCTTCTATTTGTTCCTCCGCACCAAGGGTGGGTGTACTGTTTATCAGGATCCCAGCAGGGACCAGATGGTACATTCCAACTGGGTGATTTGAGGAGAGTGTACAAAAGAGTGTATTGATTACAATATGGGTGGTGTGCATGAAAACCACCAGGGACCAGCCCTGCCCTGAGCCTCCATCCCCTGACCACAAGGCAGATGGGGAGGAGCATTTACTAGACAGAGAAAGATTCTGCAAGAGAAGAGTTGACTGTGAGGAGGGGGCCTTAGGGCAGAGCTGCGAGTTTTCCTTCATGGAGATGCTCGCTTTGCGTATGCCCACATGACCAGGCTGAACTACATCCCGCAGAATCCCCTCCTTGGAGGTGTGTGGTCAGGGAGGGCCATGGAGAGACTTGTGTGTGGGATTTGGAGGGTGACTTGAAGCCCTTCTGTGGCTCACACCCTTTGTCCCCATTCAATAGCTGGCTTTCCTCCTTGGCCTGGGGGGTGGCCGATCCCCCAGGGGATCTACCCTGATCTCCTTTCCTTGCTTCCTCCTTCAGCTTCTCCAACTCTGGGCCAGGCACGTGTTCAGCTCTATGATGAAGTTCAGCCTGGCGGCTGCAGTCACCACAATCAGAGGAACAAGAACTGACTCAAGCTTCTGTCCAGCTGCGTGGACCCCAGCTCATCCTTGTGGGTTTCAGCTTGTCCTGATCCTCCCCCACTTCACATCCCTATTCCTTCCTGATGGTCCGCCCTGCGGACCCCAAGCTCCAGCCTGACACAGAGACAACAGTTGTATGGAGACTGCTTAACATTACTTGCTGCCTCAAGGGCCTAGGGTCAAATCCCTGAAACAAATACAGCTGTGTATGTAGGCAAACATGGGCTTCCCTGGTGGCTCAGGGGCAAAGAATCCTCCTGCAGTACAGAAGCCACAGGAGATTTGGGTTTGATCCCTGGGTCAGGGAGATCCCCTGGGGAAGGGAATGGCAAGCCACTCCAATATTCCTGCCTGGAGTATCCCACGGACAGAGGAGCCTGGGGGGCTACAGTCCATAGGATTGAAAAGAGTTGGACACGACTGGAGCGACTTAGCATGCATGTAGCCACACACCCACACACGGATGCAGGCATTTGTGCCCCTAATTGTTCTGCTTGTCTGTTCTTAGCTTGGATTTGCTATAGCAGAGCCCTGCAGACAGGGTAACAAATTTCTTTCTCACAGTTAGGAAAGCCTGAGATCAGGGTGCTGGCATGGCCGTGCTCCGGTGAGAGCCCTCTTCAGGGTTGCAGATGGACAACTTCTCCTTGTATCCTCACCTGGCAGAAAAAGAGAGAGCTAGCTCCCTGGCCTCTTATAAAAGCACTAATCCCATTCATTGAGGGCTGCATCCTCATGGCCTAGTCACCTCCTGAAGGTCCCACCTCCAGATACCATCAACTGGGGTTAAGGCTTTAAGATACGATTTTTTTTTTTTTTTTTTGGCTGTGCCAAATGGCATGTGGAATCTTAGTTCCCTGACCAGGAATAGAATTTGCACCCCTTGCATTGGAAGGGTGGAGGCTTAGCCACTGGATCACCAGGGAAGTCCCTCAAGATATGAATTTTTGCAGCAAATCAGAATGGCCGAGCTGTCTAAGCCGCGTTCAGGTTGCAGTCTCTCCTGGAGGCGTCGGTTCAGATCCCACTCCCGATATTACACTTTACAGCTTCCTGGTGGCTCAGATGGTAAAGAATCTGCCTGCAATGCAGGAGACCCAGGTTCGATCCCTGGGTCTGGAAGATCCCCTGGAGAAGGGAATGACAACTCACTTCGGTATTCTTGCCTGGAGAATCCCATGGACAAAAGAGCCTGCTGGGCTACAGTCCAGGAGGGTCACAAAAAGTCACACAGCTGAGCAGCTAACACTTTCACTCCACTTCAAACATTCAGACCATAACAAAACACTAACTGAAGCAGGAAGACAATCAGGCCTTGGTGACACCATTGAAATTAACCAGGGTGGAGAGAATTAATACCTTGATCTTCCTGTTCTTCCCTGAGCTTGCCTGCTGGTAACAGCCCATAAAGCAAACCCAACCAGAAAGCATAATGTCAGCCTCTTGGAGCCCGGAGAATAGTGGAGAAGGCTAGAGTGAGACTCTGGAGGAGCCAACCATCTCTAGGGAGTTGTCCACCCTGGAGGCCATTTGTTTAGGTAAATTTACATTAGCTAAATTCAATACATTCATTCAGACATGAGTTCTGCAAATGTTTATTCAACACCTATGAGCCAGGCCCTGTGCTGAATGCTGGGACCACACAAAGACTAATTCTAATGTGGCAGGTGATTTATTGGGTATCACCGTGTGTTTTGTTCTCTCTGATGTATTTCCCTTGCCATACGAAGAAGGGAGCTGAGACTTTGAATTTGCCTGGTTGAATTTCAACAAGTCTGTTTAAATGCCTCATTTAGCATTTTACAGCAGCTTGTGTGTAGTAGGGCCAAAGGCAAAAATTTCCCAGCTTAAAATTTGGAAAATCTAAAGTTGTTTGAAGGGTATTGTGCTGGAGGGAGCCGGGAAGAACGCTTTCAGGAGGTGGGAGCATATGGAAGACAGAGAGGTGGGGGGCGACCCTGGAGCTGGGGAAGGGGTTTTGGTTTTGCATTTTCGCTGGGAGAAGGGGCCTGATCCCTCTCTCACCGTCCCCAGGAGGTGCCCGAGCCTTGGAGGGGCTGTCGGTTCTGTGTGGACACTATTCTTCAGCAGGGAGTGAGCGTGTGCATGTGTTTTGTGGGGCGCAGCGCATATGAGCGTGGAGGCTACCATCTAAAAATCAGAAATCTCTTTTTTGTTTCCCTGAATGTTCTGTGCTGCATCTGCCCCCTGGGGTTCTTGTATGATCCTAGCGAGGGTTGGAAAGCCTCCCCGGCAAAGACCGAGACGAGTTTCTCATCAGCCCAACAGAGGAGGCTTGAAGCAGACTGAACTTGATCTCGACAAATAAAGAAACGTGACAGTCTGTGGACCGGGTGTTGCTAAAGTGTGTGTATCCGCCATGACCACCTTCGCAGCAGCCACTTTACAGACGCCTACTGCTTGCATGTAGCTGTGCTAGCCGCTTTTAGTCCTTATTCGCTCATCTATTCGGTGAGTAGGGACGGAGTATGTCGTGTAGGGTGGGCCCTGTTCTTCAGAATAGGGCTGAGCACGGAGGATACGGCAGTGAGCAACACAGATGAAGCGTCTCGTGGAGCTCAAATAACGGTGCGAGGCCAAGAGCGGGTGCAGAAGGGAGTCCGTGTGCCAGTCAGAAGAAAGACCATTCCAGGCAGCGGGAGCGGCTTGGGCCAGGACGCTGAGTGTGGCTGGGAGGCCAGTGTGGCTGCAAAGGGCAGGCGAGGAGGAGCAGGGTGGAGCCAAGGCCTGCGGGATGGGCTAGGGAGGTGAGGACGCCCGGGTCACGTGGGAAGGGCTCTATTTTCCTGGCGTCAGCTCTGTTGATAAATATCACTTAGTTCCTATTTCTAAGTAACTTGAGTTTCGTGAGGAAGGTGAATCTATCAACTGGTGATTTTAACCAGTGTGCACAGTGATGAAACTCTCTTCCTAGAACTTCCTTCCAGCTCTTGTGAGCAGAAGGCAGGGCACAGTTTGAGGGGCGGCCCAAAGGAACCTTGCAGGGGGGCAATCTGGAGAGATGTATAGGAGGTTGTCAGGATCTGTGCAGGTTCTGAGGTTTTATCCACGCTAACAAGTGAGTCACAGTTCCATGGATTCTGGCAGAAGATTCTGGTCCAGGTCGTCAGAGACGAGATTTTCTCACTCACAGCGCAGCAGGGAGTATGCGCTCTGTGTTTGCCGCTCGGTTGCCCTCAAGGCTCGTAGCGGGTCCATGCGGTGGGCCAGGTAGATACTGCGCATGCGGGGCGTTCATATTACAGGAGACCCGAGCTTAGGAAACCCCAGTCTTTTATAAGGGGCTTGCTGCCAGCAAGCCTCCCCTCTCTTTGCCCTGCCGGGGAACATTATCTTTATTACCTTGGCTGGGGAGCAAGTCTGCCCTCTGCCTGCAGGGAGCTGCCGTCTCTGTCTGCTGGGGCTATTTGCTGTCTGACCGTCCTGCAGAGGATGGTTGTTGTTGTCTCTAAGTCATGGTCAACTCTCTGCGACCCCAAGGACTGCAGCACGCCAGGCCTCCTTGCCCCTCACTGTCTCCTGGAGTTTGCCCAAGTTCACTGTCCACTGAGTCAGTGATGCCATCCAACCATCTCATCCTCTGCTGCCCTCTTCTCCTTTTGCCTTCCACCTTTCCCAGCATTAGGATCTTTTCCGATGAGTTGGTTTTTCATAGCAGGTGGCCAAAGTATTGGAGTTTCAGCATGAGTCCTTCCAATGAGTATTCAGGGTTGATTTCCTTTAGAATTGACTGGTTTGGTCTCCTTGCTGTCCAAGGGACTCTCAAGAGTCTTCTCCAATACCAGAGTTCGAAAGCATCAGTTCTTTGGCGCTCAGCCTTGTTTAGGGTCCAGCTCTCACATCCGTACATGACTACTGGAAAAACCATAGCTTTGACTATATGGACCTTTGTTGGCCAAGTGATGTCTTTGCTTTTTAATATGCTGTCTAGATTTGTCATAGATTTCCTTCCAAGAAGCAAGCATCTTCTGGAGAAGATGGTCCAGAACAAAAGATATGAGAGCCTCTGCTCCCAGGACATGCTGCAACATGAGACACCCAAGGAGGACTGTTCCCCAGAAGAACAGAGCTGTGACCATCAGAGTTAGTGAACCCTGAATTCTTTCACTATTTCTATGAGAATATTGTTCTGGAGTGGGTTAGATAATGGAGCGCCAGTTTTCTGGACTCTTGAGGCTGCTAGAGCTCATCAAAGGTGAGTGAGAGAGGAATTAGGGGATAGTAAATAGGCTAAATGAGGCTCTTTAGGGTAGCAAGTTTCAAAATTCACTTACTCATCATTTTTCGACATGCAGTTTGGCAGCGCCTGCTATGTGCCAAGCACCAGAAGTGGGAGCCCATCCACGATGACAAAAAGAATGCGCAGAGAAAAGGTCCACGGGTCAGGCGGCAAGGGAGTCGGAGCTGATGGAGGCTGGATGTCTAAGCCTGGATGCCCATCAGAATCCCTGGGCAGGCCCCAGAATGATGAATACAAATCTGTGACTAGGGCCCAGGCATCTGTATCAGTTTAAAACCCCATCCCAGGCGGTCTGGGCTGACAGCACCGCATGGACCCATAAACGTGCCTGGTGGTCCTCTGTGCAGGCTGTTGCCATGGTTTCAGCGGCTGCTTCCGTTCGGAGGGTTATCCCGCCTGGGATGTTGCTCTCCCTGAATTTCTTCTATGCGTGCCCTGTGTCTTCTGAGGTGGAACTCAGCTCTGCACTCTTGGGATAAGTTCTGGTCTCAATACAGGATGACTCTTAATACAAGTGGGGCAATTTTTCTCCAGGTCTAGGTTGGATACGGAGAAGGCGATGGCACCCCACTCTGGTACTGTTGCCTGGAAAATCCCATGGACGGAGGAGCCTGGTGGGCTGCAGTCCATGGGGTCACGAAGAGTCCGACACGACGGAGCGGCTTCCCTTTCCCTTTTCACTTTCATGCACTGGAGAAGGAAATGGCAACCCACTCCAGTGTTCTTGCCTAGAGAATCCCAGGGATGGGGGAGCCTGGTGGGCTGCCGTCTGTGGGCTCACACAGAGTCGGACACGACTGAAGCGACTTCGCAGCAGCAGCAGCAGGTTGGATACAGGCGCGGCAGTTTTTCTGCAGGTCTGGGTCGGACGCTTTAACACGCTTGCACTATAGACACTAGCGTGCTTTGGATCTTTGCGTATCAGGACTTGTATATTGTCAGTGACTTCTATTTGTGCAGACATCAATTTAGGAGTAAATGCATAGACTTTTGAATCAGAGCAATGTGACTTTGAAATCTGGCTGTCCTCTTGTTGGCTGTGTAAACTTCCCAGACTTTCTAACCTCTCTGGACTCACTTACCTCTTTAGCAAGAAGCAGATGATTCCTCAGCCCCTCAGGGTTGTTTTAAAGATGAAGTGAAATAAAGTGCCTCAGGCTTAGAACTGTGTATTAATACATAGTTAAGATTCAATATATTTTAATTTTTTCATTATCTCATTTAATCCTCAAAAATCCCCTCAACAATAAATCTGCATTTTGCTGATATATTGGAGGAAATAGCATCCCATTTATCACAGAGGATAAATAAAAATATGGATGTATAAATAAGGTCCTTACTTTTGAGGAGCTTGTAATCAATTACCTCTGTAGAAAGAACTATGTGAAAATAAGCCTAGGTAATGATTCACCATTCAATTATAATGATATGATTGGAACAGCGTCTCCCAACCACAATGTGTAGAAAACTCAGTTGAAGAGCCTGTAATATGCAGATTCTCAAGCCCAGACCCAGTAATTCTGGGTTCAGGAGTCAGAAATCTACTGTTCAACAGACAGATGGCTTCAGATGATTCTAAAATCACAGCTGATGTGTGAACTACACCTAAACAGTTCGATAAAGTTCCATCTGAGGCAGCTTTTTGAAGAGATAGGCTTGCAATTGAGTCTAAAAAAATCTAGGTAAACTATGGATCAGCAAAGGGGACAGGAGAGGGTATGTTTCAAGAGGGGACAGATTATGAGCAAAGCTGAGAAGACAAGAGTGGATCATATTTGCAGAACTAACCATGTTAATATACATAGTAATTCAAGTTTATTGGTTTTGCTGGACTTTAATAATGTAAGTATTTTCTCATTTTCATGACCTTTTCCTTGCAAAGAAACTTAATTAACGAACCTTTTCACTTTTGAAAGTCTCTCCAACAGCCCCACATCTCTTGCTGAACACCATACTAGGGAGTGTTTGAATATGCATATTATATCTAGTCACTGCGAAAGGTGACAGCAGCCTTGAAATTAAAAGACACTTGCTCCTTGGAAGGAAAGATATGACAAACCTAGACAGCCTATTAAAAAGCAGAGGCATCATTTTGACAACCAAGGTCCTTACAGTCAAAGCTATGGTTTTTCCAGTAGTCATGTATGGATGTCAGAGTTAGACCATAAAGAAGGCTGAATGCCGAAGAATTGATACCTTTGAACTGCGGTCTTGGAGAATACTCTTGAGTCCCTTGGACTGCAAGGAGATCAAAGCAGTCAATCCTAAAGGAAATCAGCCCTGAATACTCATTGGAAAGACTCATGGTGAAGCTCCAATACTTTGGCCGCGCTGAGAAGAGCCAACTCATTGAAAAAGACCCTGATGCTGGAAAAGATCAAGGGCAGGAGGAGAAGGGAGGGACAGAGGGTGAGGTGGTTAGATAGCATCACTGACTCAATGGACATGAGTTTGAACAAAGTCTGGGAGATCGTGAAGGACAGGGAAAGCCGGTGTGCTGCAGTCCATGGGATCTCAAAGAGCTGGACATGACTTGGTGACTGAGTGACAGAATTATATCTAACTTATGCAGAATGGGAAGCTCCAAGGGCCACACAGGAAGCTCCGATCGAGGGTAAAGTGATGTGTAAAGTTCTAGGAACTCATACTCTCCCTGAGATGTGCAATTTGGGATAGGTTCCACTGAGAGCTGAGAGTGAAGGGGGGCAGGGGACAGGCCAGGCCAAGAGTTGTAAACCAATGCTCTGTCCGCCCCCCCCCCCATTTCCTACTGAAGTTTGTTCTGTTTTGTGTTGTTTTAATCAGAGAGAGCTCTCCTCTACAATATTAAAAATTAGTGACCACAATTAAAAAAAATGGAATTACAAAAACGGCATTTCCTGCTTGAAAAGTTGGTTGATTGATTGATATATCCCTTCAAGGGGGAGGGGTATTTTCATCAGCAGGTAACAAATAAAACCTTACTTAGTCTGACTTGGCTTGAGCCATAAGGAAATTTGTTATATCATATAAAACAATTCCAGAGGTTGGTGCCAGGTGTGGTTTTCTGAGATTTCCTCCAGGTGCCCTGGACTCTGTGTGGCAGGATGGTGGCTGCAGCTTCTGGCATTTCAGAGAGACACAATTCTATTCGAGGGAAGAAAGACTGTCTCTTCGGAAGTTCAGGCATCAAAGTGGCCTTTCCTCACGTGTCATTGACTAAAACCGGGTCATATGTTTGTTTGTATATGGGTCACTGACAGGGAAAATGGAAGTCTCCTAACTGGCTTAGACCAGTTTGGTTCCAGCCCTGGAGAACAGCTTGAGAATAGGATCAACTTTCTCTGGGTCACGTAAGCGGAGGGGATTACAAGGACAAAGAAGTGGAGACTGGGTGTCGGGAGGCAATCAACAAAATCTATTACAATCTGACATTACAGGTTCCATATTCCCTCTTGGCAGAAATTCACTGGAGCTGGGTTTACGTTCCCTCCTTTAAAAGTAGATGGATTCTTCAGTTTGCCATTGAACCACCGTATATTTTATACCCTATTTGCCTCAGTAGTTAAGTTAACTGCTTAGCTCCTAGAGGCATGCAAGTGTGGGACTCCATAGCTATCTGCTTCAGGCTTGCCATACTTTCATTAAGCAGCGGTTCCCACGGCGCCATCCGCCACGCTTGGGTGATCAATTAGAGTGACTGTTTAAGTGTTCCTCTGTCACTTTGCCCAGTAGATGCCGCTTGCCAACCTTCCAAACAATTGATATTTGCTTTCCTCTTGCGATCAATTGCCCCCCTCATTTCTTACTTACGGTGATGTACTGAGCCTGCGTGGGACCACCAGGAAAATCCCAGCAAAAGTCTTTGGTCCTATTCCTACTGTGAAAAGGTCTTCAAGAGTTTGAGTCTTCAGAAAGCTGCCTCCTTAATGAACCAGTTTTAGTGACGAGAGAAAACATACAGTGTCAATCTTGGCTGGTGACAGGGTGCAATTAACCCCGGATCGAATTGCAGTGAGATGGATGGGGCCAGATGCTCCTGTTCTCCTAACAAAGGGATTGCGCAGTAAGTGCCCTTCAGAAGGGAGATGTTTTTCTACGTAGAACTCTAGAATGAAAAGAGACAAGGGCGAACTCTTCACAATTTCCAAACAGATATTATAGAGTAGGGAAGCTAGCAAGTGATGTTTTAAATCATCATTCCATTTCTTAATTGGTGACTGGTAAGGCACACATACACTGGCAATTTTGATACTTCTTGAAGCTGTAGCTCCTAGGAAATTCTAGGTTGAAAATATCTTAACCATGAAAGGCCTCCATTAGGAAATTCAGAATCTTAAATACAGTGGGGTACATAATATATAGAGAGTATATGGAATGAATTCATTCTTTCAGAAAGAATTTTTAAAGTTCTTACACATGTGCTTTGAAGTATTAGGGATATAGCAATGAGAAATTTGGATTATGCTTCTACTCTCTTTAGATTAATCTGGAAGAGAATTAATAAAAATGGAACACATAGAAAAGGTGATTTCAGAGTAGTGGTGCTAAAGAAAATGAGAAGAACCAAGCTTTGGGGAGGAGTCGATAGGGAATAGAAGTAGGCAGCTGCATGCTGGTAAGTGTCTCAGCACTGTTCTCAGGGGGGAAGACCCTGATTTATTGGCTTTGCCAATTTCTTTTTTAATCAATTTTTATTGGAGTGCAGTTGCATTACAATATTGCGTTAGTTTCTACTCCACAGCAAACCAGATCAACCCTGTGTATACAGATATCCCCTCTTCCTTGGATTTCCCGCCCATTTCGATTTCCGCAGAACGCTGTGTTCCCTGCGCAGGACAGTATGTTCTCATCAGTTACCTGTTTGACACACAGAGGTGGCTGTGCAGTAATCTGCCAGTTCATCCCACCCCGCCTTTCCCCCCTTGGTATCCGTTTATTTGTTCTCTACACCTGTGTTTCTATTTCTGCTTTGCAAATAAGATTATCTACAGCATTTATAGACTACATACATACGTGTTCATATGGTTTGTTTTTCTCTTTCTGATTTCCTTCCATCTGTGTGGTAGTCTCTAGGTCCATCCGCGTCTCTACAAATGACCTATTTCATTCCTTCTTATGGCTGAGTAATATTCCGCTGCACGTGAGTAATATTCCGCTGCATGTGAGTAATATTCTGCTGTACGTATGCACCACATCTTCTTTGCCCGCCCCCCTGTTGATGGACATTTAGGTTGCTTCCATGTCCTGGCTGTTGTGAATATTGTGGCAATGAGTGCTTGCCAGTTTCTTTACTGTAAACCTTCCCACTGTGGCTGATTTCAAGCTACCAACATGACTAGGGTTGGGAGCAGATGCCTACAGCATGTGACAGCTGAGGAATACCTCTGGGAGTGTGTTACATTGCTTTCAGAAAAAAAAGTGAGGCAAGAGGCAAAATCTCTTTGAGAAAGGATATTCATCCTCCATGTTATCCAAGATGGAGGTGATAAGGAGAGATGGCCTTGAGAAGGAAGATCCAGGGGAAGAGCTTTCTAGGCAGAGGGGATAGATTGCAAAGGCAGACGTTCTGAAGTGGAAACAAACTTAGTATGTTCTCCAGAGGAAACGAGGATGCTGAGGGAGTAGAATTTAGGGGCAGAAGACATGAAGAGGTAAAAGAGATAGATGCGGTCTCAATCATGCAGGGCCTCAAAGATCATTTTAATAAATTTAGATTCCGTTATAAGTGTCATGGGAAATCATGTGACATTTAAGCAGGTGATCAACCATATCTAGGGGCTTTGCAGGTGGTTCAGTGGGGAAGAATCTGCCTGCAATGCAGGAGACCCAGGTTCAATCCCTGGGTCAGGAAGATCCCCTGGAGAAGACATGGCAACCCACTCCAGTATTCTTGCCTGGGAAATCCCATGAACAGAGGAGCCTGGCGGGCCACAGTCCATGGGGTCACAAGAGTCGGACATGACTTAGCAACTAAACCACTGCCACCAACCATATCTATTTAGCAAGAGCCTGTGTTTAAGTTTTATGGAAGGAATTCAGGATATGGTTGCCCTGTAGCAGAAGGTGGAGAAAGAGAAACAATGGACTCTGTTGAGTTTTACAGTCTCTGTTTTGATTTTGTTTGCATTTTCTCAAAGAAAAAGCTGTGTATGAACCGCCTAGCACAGTGCCCGGCACACAACAGGTGTAGGTGTTGAATATGGTGGGTGCCGCGTGGGGTGAAACTGGAGACGCGTCTCAGGGAAGGTCAGTGTTGTACTGACAGCAGGGCCTGGACCTCAGGGCTGGGACATCGTAGAGCCAGGGGCACAGCGGAACTCAAGTTGCCGACGATGTGGTTGTGATCGGCACTGTCTCCAGATTTTGAAACTTAGTTCAAGTGAGACAGATATCAGGGTGACACATTCCCCAGGGATGAGAGTGGGCCAGATTATAAACTGTGCTCATGTCTTAAATTGAAGTGCATCTATTCATTTCCTGCCATCAGGAACACTTGTTCAGACACCAAAGTGGACACCATCTGGCACTTTGACACAGAACATTTTAATTGTACGAGTATGAAAAAAAGATTTCTCGTGGGTATTTCCTTTTTGCTAGTGTTGATTTCTTCCTCTCCTTCCTTTATTAACTAGTAAAGGAGAATTCTTTATTTTTTAAACTGCTTATTTTTTTAATATAAATTTATTTATTTTAATTGGAGGTTAATTACTTTACAATATTGTATTGGTTGTGCCATACATCAACATGAATCCGCCACAGGTATACACGTGTTCCCCATCCTGGACCCCCCTCCCTCCTCCCTCCCCATACCATCCCTCTGGGTCGTCTCAGTGCACCAGCCCCAAGCATCCAGTATCATGCATTGAACCTGGACTGGTGGCTCATTTCATATATGATATTATACATGATTCAATGCCATTCTCCCAAATTATCCCACTCTCGCCCTCTCCCACAGAGTCCAAAAGACTGTTACGTACATCTGTGTCTCTTTTGCTGTCTCGCATACAGGGTTATTGTTACCGTCTTTCTAAATTCCATATATATGCGTTAGTATACTGTATATTTTTTTAAAAATTAAAATATAGTTGATTTACAATGTTGAGTTAATTTCTGCTTATAAAACGTGTGTGTGTGTGTGTGTGTGTGTGTGTGTGTGTGTGACTGCAAGGCTTGTGGGATCTAAGTTCACTGACCAGGGATTGAACCTGGACCCACGGCAGTGAAAGCCCAGAATCCTAACCACTGGGCCACCAGGGAACTCCCAATGAGCATCCCTTAAGAGAGGAAGGAATGTGGGAACCTTATTATTTTTTTTCCATTAAACTTATTTTTTATTTTATCTTGGAATATAGTTGATTCACAATGTCGTGTTTGTTTCAGGAGTACAGCGAAGTCATTCAGTTATGTATGTGCATATATCCGTTCTCTTTCGGATTCGTTTCCCATTGACTATCTATTATATATATAGCAGTATATATATGAGGAATCTTATTATTTCTACTGACAGACACAAAAACGTTGATATCAGTGGGTAGAACTATTGAGAGCTCACTACATATTTGTTCAGTGTGCCAAACACTCTATGTTTAGTTGCCAAGTTGTGTGCGACCCTTTGTGACCCCGTGGACTGCAGCCCGCCAGGCTCCTCTGTCCGTGGGATTTCCCAGGAAGAGCACTGGAGCGGGCTGCCATTTCCTTCTCCAGCAGATCTTCCCAGTCCAGGGATGGAACCTGCACCTCATGCACTGGCAGGCTGATTCTTTGCCACTGAGCCTCCTGGGAAGCCCAGTGCTTTATACGCTTACATAAACTTCCTAACAGTCTTAAGAGGTGGGGCATGGTTATCTTTATTTTACAGATGAAGAAACTGATGCTCAAGAAGTTTGAGTCATTGCCACAGGGTGAGACAGTGGTGGACCGCGTTGCACGCTGGTTTCTGCAGCCACTAGAGCTTTGGCCCCAAGCTTTGGCCCCAAGCCTACATAAAGAAGGCAGGGCCTTTTACACGTCTGTCCTGTGACTCCCGAACTTTGCTCTTTGCACTCTGCCCCCTTTCTCTTCTTGCTACTACAGTTTATGTTCCGCTCTCTGGGGTTTGCACGGCAGTTCCCAGTGGGGTGTCTACCCTTGCAATCTCTCCTATTCAATGCTGTCTTACGAACGCTCTGAATTGAATGCTTTGAAGGGCAGCTCTGGCCGTAGTGCGCTGACTTAGAAACCTCAATAGCTCCCCATCGACTGAAGAGCGGACCTCCCATTCTGGCATTCCGAGCTCAGGAAAAGAGCTTGTTCAGCCAGAGGACGGAGCACGGGCATTTTGTAATGTGGCGCGCTGGCTGCTCTCTGCACCCTCAGCCGTGGTGGTCTGTGCTCTTCCCTTCTCCCAAAATTCACGGTAGAGTTTGTGTTTCTGGACGGCAGGGACTTCGCTATGTGTTTCTGCATAAACAGTGTGGATTTGCGTCATGACTACACACAATGTCTCATACCTTTTCCTTCTAAATCAATTCCGGTGTGTTTATTCCAAGGCCGTACCCCAGGGTTGGTGAGCAGTCTAAGTCTCTCATGCGTACATATTTTCAAGAATCCTGGCTCTCCTTAGGACAGCAAAAAAGCTGCAGGATTTTATGAGTATCCTCCACAGTTGGATCAATCTGGAGTCACTTTCTTTGGTGCTGGGTGCCCCTGGCCCGTGTGACCATTGGAAGGGTGTGGTACGTTCAGTATCATTTGAAGGGTGTTCCTTCAATGCCAAGTTCAGGCAAAGGACTAGGTCATAAACAGTCAGGGTATCACAGTGACTAAGAAAACGAGCTCTGGGTTTAAACTTCCGAGGTCAGACCTAGCCTCACCGTTTAGTCATGTATTCGTGGACAAATAACCTTTGTACTGTAGCCTTCCCCATCTGCAAAGTGGAGTATCAATGCTGCTGTCTCCTCACGTGCTTCTTATGAGGATAAAAATAATATAGGGCTTAGAACCATGCTTGGCAGGTGGGAAGTGCTCAGTAAATGTTAGGGGGTATTCCCCCACCTCCCCATTCGGGGCTTGTAACCTCACCAGAGATGTTGCAGGGTGTATGAGAAAAGTGCCTGCGGCGAGGGCTTTGACATTCTGCAGTGGTAGGTCTCTTCCAATCTCTGCTGACTTTGTGAGGACATTTCTCTATGTGCCATCCAGTTAGGTGACTCTTGGTGGCTCGACTTGTCGCAGTGTCAGTTTCCTCATCTGTGAAGTGGGAGCACAGTGTGACTTTCAAGGTTTTGGAAAGGTCTTGCGTATTGAATATATTTGGCATAGATCTTAGCACAGAATGAATGTTGGGATCAAATCGAGCAGGCGGTGCAATGTGTTTAGCACAGTATCTGCCAGGAAGCAAGGGCTCAGTTCCTGTCAGCTATCACCATTATCCCCATCATCACCCTCATCCTTACATCTGACCTCCCAGATCATTCTGCTTGAACATTACAATGACTAATACATGCTGGTTACCTTGTGCAATTAATTTGAAAAACATCAAAAAAATAATAGGGAGCTTAACTCAAAGGCAATATACTTTACTAGAAGTTTTATGTATATTCAATTCTTTTATGTGTATTCAATTCTTTTCTACAAACCATTTCTTAATAGTTGAGTCCCATGGTTTTGCAGTTAATAATATCTAAATATATTAAAAATATGTCTCAAAGGGCTGTCTGAGTGATATAGGGTTTTGATCAACCTCACTTGCGCTGGGAATGAATTGATTCAGTTTAAATACTTTGTCTAAAAGTTATTTGGCCTGGAAAATACCAATCTAATTCCCTCACAAGTAAGAAAATTATAAAGAGAGAGATCTAATCAGTGAGTAGAATATAGCCTCAGAAAATCTGTATCAGCATACCTTAACGAAAGTAGAATAAATCTTGGAACTTTAATATCCCCGTTTCTCGGACCTAAATAGGCCCCTTTGGAAAACTATTTTATTGTTTCTCATTAAATTAGAATTGTGCTGAGGTGCCACTATCCACTGTTTCCTATTATTATTAATGTAAAAAAAATCAGTGCATATTCAGCATTTCCCCAGTTAAAGCCAACAGAAAATCCTCCGCATGCTAATGCTTCACTCTAGCTCATTTTTAAACAAAATTCCTTTTTTTGTTGTTTACATCTGCATTTAAAGATAGCAATCCTTTCTAGTGACAATTAAGGAAATTTAATATGTAGCTTTACTTCAGCTCTGTGAAACTAGCAACTTTTATAGAAGAAGCCTGGAAAGAGTTACAGAGGCAAGAACCGCCTCGTTAACCTTGGGTGGATGCAGTCATCGCCGGGCGACAGAACGCAGGAAGCATCGTTTTTCAAAAGACAGGTAGTTTGCTAGTACATCAGAGAGGAGTAACTCAAAAATTTGATTTGCCAATGAGATGAAAGGTGTTTTAGTGTATAGGGTCTGTTTTATTAAAATTAATCAATGTCGTTGCCGTGTCGGGCCTTTGTTGCCGTGCGGGCTTTTTGCTGGTTGTGGTGGGCGGGGCCCTCTCTAGCTGCGGTGCGTGGGTTTCTCGCTGCAGCGGCTTCTCTTGTTGCCGTCGGCCACGAGGGCTTCAGTGGCTCCGGGCTCGAGAGCTCAAGCTCAGCGGTTGTAGCGTATGTGGCCTTAGTTGCTCCTTGGCATGTGGGATCCTCCTGGCCCAGGGATCGAACCCGTGTCTCCTGCACTTGTGAGGGGATTCTTCACCCCTGAGCCCCCAGGGAAGCCTATTTGGGCTGTTAGAATCGCAGGGACTGGGCCGGCTACAAACAGCAGACATTTATTTCTCGCAGTTCTGGAGTCTGGAAGTCCAAGGTCAAGGTGCCGGCAGGCTTGACTCTGCTGCGAGCGCACTTTTGCTTTTATAGATGGTTGTCTTCTCACTGTTTCTTCTTCGCATGGAAGCCAGCATCGACTTTCTCATCAGGTCATGGATTCTATTCACGAGGGCTCCACCCTCATGACCTAATCGCCTTCCAAAGGCTCGCACCTCCAAGTACCATCACATCAGGGATTCGATTTCAACGCAGGAATTTTGAGGGGACACACGTTCAGTTCTAGGACATGCTGGTTGTTCACAGTATTTCTCAAAAACGCTACCATGTAGCGTCTTGTCTTCCTGATACGCTCATGAAACAGACCCTGGATGACAACAGATGCTGTGCGTTGGTGGCCTGCCAGCCACTGTGGGCCTAGAGATCTGTGATGTCGAAGGTCTCGGGACCGTATTCCACATGGAGCAGTTACTGGAGCCTTGCTGAGACCAGGCATCCCTCTTTCATATTTCCAGCAGCTTCTTGCCCACTAAGAGTGTTCAGCCCCTGAATGGGAAACACTAAACATGTACAATGGCTCTGATATTATGTTTGGGGCAAAGCTTCCAAGTCACCAGACGCACAGAAACTGGAGAGACTGCTTTTGCCATAAAGAGCTAATGTCCAGGCCCTCATGCAGACTGTCAAGCCCCTACGTGGAGCCCTCTGTCTGCAGCCCTTACCATCTTGTCTGCTACTTCCTGTCCTGCTCACTCCATCCGGGCCACGCAGACCCCGTTTCTACCAGTGTCTAAAGGCAATGGCACCCCACTCCAGTACTCTTGCCTGGCAAATCTCATGGACAGAGGAGCCTGGTGGGCTGCAGTCCATGGGGTCGCTAGGAGTCAGACACGACTAAGCAACTTCATTTTCATGTTTCACTTTCATGCATTGGAGAAGGAAATGGCAACCCACTCCAGTGTTCTTGCCTGGAGAATCCTGGGGGCGGGGGAGCCTGGTGGGCTGCCGTCTGTGGGGTCGCACAGAGTCGGACACGACTGAAGCGACTCAGCAGCAGCAGCCACTCCCTCACCTCTTCCTGTGTTTTGTTCACATGCCACCTTGTCAGGGTGACCTTCCCTGCTCCTTCACTTTTAACTGACATTTTCTCCCTTCTAGCATTCGCTGATCCCTTTCCCAGCTTTGCTTTTCTACCAAAGCCGTTATCGTTATCTGACGTACTGAATATTTCATTCATTTGTTCATTCTCTGTCTCTTCCAGATTAGACTGTGAACTTCACGAGGGCAGCAGTTCCCTCTTACTGTTGTCTCTCGAGTACCTACAACAGTGCAGGTACCTGATCGATAAGATGACCCATGAGTATGTGCGCATGGTCTATGCTAAAAGAGACCTAGGACGCTATGGGAACCACAAGTAACTCATGAGGCTGGAGCCTGGAATTTGAGGTTGGGGCGGGGCGGGGTGAGGGTGGACTTGGACAGGAGGCCAAGAGGGAGCCACGGGCAGGGGAGTGAGCAGAAAGCAGTGGAAGGGCAAAACTGCTAGGACTATTTTGTACTCTTGTTTTGTGAACCCAAATAGTATACATAGCTATTAATGTCCATGAGTCTGAGAACAGGACCTTTCTGAAGATTTAGAAAATGCTAATGAGTCTGTTTAGATAGAGTTTTAGCCCCCAAATGCGGTTTACCTTGATTGTCCCCTAAGATGCTGGCTTGATTTCAAGCAACTTCAGCCTTAGGTAGACAAGAAAGTAAAAGGCAGTAAGATAGATCCAGCTTGAACATAGGATCATTCAGATCAGACCCAAACTCCTGCTCCTCTGCCTCCTAACTCTGTGAGTTAGAAAAATGACTCAACCTCTCTGAACCTGGTTTCTCATCTGCAAAATGGGGTCAAATATGCCTATTATTCCAAACTGTCCAAAGGATGAATTAAAAAAAAATCTCTGTCTCATGCCTCCTGTAGTTGTAGGTACTGAAGAAACAGTAGCCATATTGATGGGAGTAATCATACATTTTATTAATGATTATGCAAATTAATGCATCTTATTTTAAGAATGTTAAAGGCTGACTTAAGTTTTACAAGGAAAATGTAACTGGGCATATAATATTGCAGCTTTTCATGTTTTTTTTTTTTTTCTCTGCTTTGTATGTCTTTTAGAATATATGGAGCTGTTTCTCTCTGCTGCACCTTATGTACTTCCCTACCATTGGTGTAAGTTGCTGCCTTGGTAGAGTGTATTCTTGATTTGCAGACCTATGTTACAAATGTCTCCCTCTTTTGGGGAGTCAGGTAGACTCTGTTTTGAAACCAGGGGAAGAGTACCTCATCATTTTTTGAATCCTGTGAGTACTATGGATTATACTTTATTTAATGTATACAGCATGTAAATAAGTTTCAGAGGCATAAAAGCTTCAAAACTAAACGAAAAGGAAAATTTAATAACCAGCTGATTTTTAGATTGTGCACTAAATAATCTGCTTTTCATCCTAAGAAAGGGGAGGAGGAAGGCAGAGTTTAACAGACATATATAACAAATTAAAATCCAGTATCTAGGGGGTGTAAATCACATTCTGTGAACCGAACAATGTGGTTTTCATCAGATCACCTCGAGCCGCTCTGCCTGGGAGTCTGCATGTAATTCAACCAACTGTAGTACAGGACGACCCTCCCAACAAAGGGAAGAGCACCACACAGCATCCACAGAGCTTGGCCAAATTCTGCCCGGCTGAGCTGTGTGTATAGGAGCGTGTCTGTCAAGTGATGTGTTTGGAACTATCCTTCTAAGGGCAGGGATTCAAAGAAGAGCAGAATGTAAAAAGGAATAAGACGTTTGCACAGTGGTGCCCGTCTGCAGACAGAAGGACTAGAATTGGTGCTGGGATGAACGGAGCGGAGGGCTAACTGGGCGTGATCTCAGCCCCGCGGGAACACGTGATGATGTCTGGAGACACTTGTGGTGGTCACAACTGGGCAGGTGCTGTGACGTCTAGTGAGAGGGCGCGAGGGGTGCTGCTGCACGTCCCACAGCACACAGGACCGCCTCCGCCCCTGCCCCAGTAACGTGTTATCCAGCCCTCCAACGTCAATAGCGCTGACATGGAGAAACCCTTGTGTATAGAAGCTGTAACTCTGAGTGCTGGTAAGATTGAGATTTTATCACATGATTTAGCCATCTGAAATGATGCTACTGCGTTGAATACATTGTGTTCTCACCTGTTCTGGGTTCTTTCCTTGTGTTTGGTGGGAAGCCACTGGATTGATGCAGGGCTCTGAGCGATTAGTTGTGATCTGGTCAATGGAAGAGTCTTTGCTGACAAAGGTGTGGATAGTCAAAGCTGTGTATTTCCAGTGGTCATGTATGGGGGTGAGAGCTGGACCATGGCTAAGCACTGAGGAACTGATGCTTTTGAACTGTGGTGTTGGAGAAGACTCTTGAGAGTCCCTTGGACAGGAAGGAGATCAAACCAGTCCATCCTAAAGGAAATCAGTCCTGAATATTCATTGGAAGGACTGATGCTGAAGCTGAAGCTCCAATAACTTTGGCTACCTGATGTGAAGAGCTGACTCATCTGAAAGGACCCTGATGCTGGGAAAGATTGAAAGCAGGAGGAGAAGGGGATGACAGAGGATGAGATGGTTACATGGCGTCATCGACTCAATGGACATGAATTTGAGCAAGCTCCGGGAGAGTGGAGGACAGAGGAGCCTGGCGTGCTGCAGTCCAGGATCACAAAGACTCAGACACGACTGAGTGACCGAACAACAGTGACAAGAGGGGAAGGAAACCATGGCTTTTCCTTCTCCTGGGTGAGAACTTGCATCCTGATGAAGCCAGCCTGTGAAATGACCACGAGTAACCCAAGCAGGGGCCACTGTGCCCTCTCCCACGCGTGTCTCCTCTGCAAGTCTGAGGGGCAGAGGTGGGAAAGCAGGGGCATTGCCACTGCCTATGTCTGAGTTTCACCCGGGCTGTGGTTCAGCAGGAGCCTTCAGTCTCCAGTGCTATCAATCCACCCCTTTTTAATAGCATCCACTTTGTTTTAAAAAATTCATGCTGTGGGTTTTGAGGTAATAACTGTAGCTCCAGAAAAGTTTGTTAAAGATTGCACTGGATTGATACTTTTTAATGGACAGTGTCTGTACTGGGGCATTTATGCCTTAATGACAGATACATTTGGGGAAGGAAAAAGAGTGTGAGAGCTTTTTCACTTAGCTATTGCTGTCTTTGTCCAAACGTCTCTGAGAATTTGATGGGAGGAAGAATTTTTGTCTTTATTATGCTTGACTGAATAATTTGTTAGATTATGTTTTAAATCAGCATTTCCTCAAATTGAAAAACAACTAATGCTAAAGCATAGCATGGATTATTGTACACGCAATTTGCATAAAAGTTAAAAAATAGTCAGTACTTCACTAGTATCAGGTTGCTGCCTAGAAAAAAATGCACAAAACCGATGGTTAAGATGAATATTGTTGGTATTCAGACCTTCTGCTTGCTAATTATAAAAAAAATAGCATAGCATAGCCACCCAATTGAGTGGGCTCATAATCAAATCATAATCATTTGGAATAAAATGGAAGCTTAATGTGAAACCGCTGATACAGCAAGTTTAATTAAAACTCTTCTGTATTTAGAGAGTAAAGTTCTAAATTTCTGTATTTCAGTGATTTCTACAAGTGGTAGGTCTGGGTCCAGTGGGGATTCAGGGTCAGAGAGACTGCTAAGTGGACGTCCAGGCCAGCCTTGCTCACCAGCCCTTCACCCCAGGCTTCATCTAAAACAGCTGCAGGTCATCGGTCATATTTATTGGATTTCTGCAGTTTTTGTATGAAGACAGGCATCTACAGTTAAGGAAATGCTGGAACACTGTTGGAGCAGTTGTTAAAGTTTCCCAGGTGGAAGAGCTATTCTTTTAGGCGCATAATGCAGATGAAGAAATAAGGAGATGAAAATGCAAGAGCAGAAAGCATTTTAAACTAGGTGAAAGGAGAAGGTCAGGGTGTATGTGACTGCATGTTTGCGTGCCGTGTGCTCTATCCGTTGTGTCCAACTCCTCGAGACCCCATGGTATGAGACTCCGCGGTATGAGACCCCAGCCTTGAATTGAATGCATGAGCCCTGCAGTGGAAGTGCGGAGTCTTAGCTGCTGGACAGCCAGGGAAGTCCTCCCGACCACTATTCTTGATGGAACTGAAGGGGAGAATGTGCTAGGTTGTGCAGGCATGCTAAGACACGTTAGCCATATCCAACTCTGCGACCCTGCGGACTGTAGCCCACCAGGCACCTCTGTCCATGGGATTCTCCAGGCAAGAATACTGGAGTGCGTTGCCATGCCCTCCTCCAAGGGATCTCGCTGATCCAGGGATCGACCCACGTCTCTTACGTCTCCTGCTTCGTCAGGTGGATTCTAGTGCCACCCTGGAGGCCATGTGCTACGCTGTGGACTGTGTCTTTTAAAGAGCAATAATTTGCTTGACAGCTATAGGATGAGAACGAGGCAAGTGTGCAAAAATATAGATGTTAAATAGACATGTGAACATGGAGATATTTTGAATCAACTCCAGGAGGTCATGAAGGACAGGGAAGCCTGGTGTGCTACTGTCTGTGGGGTTATGAAGTCGGACACAGCTTAGTGACTGAACAACAAGGTGCTCGCTCAGAGGGAACAGCTCTGCAAAGGCTTGGTGTGGGAGAGCTCACCGTGTCAGGCGGCCAGAAGCTGACATTCAGGATGGCTCTGGGGCCCAGGTTCAGCTCAGCTCCCACTCCCTTCTCTACGATCCCCTGCAGCGCTCTCACAGTGCTCCGGGTTGTCCCTCAGTAGGACTGCTGAGGGATTTAATACCTCACTGAGGACAAAAGCTTTCAGGCCTGAGAGGCCACTGCCAACAAAAACAGCAGCAGCAGCAGCATTAGCAAATAATTGTGTGAGAGCCTATGGCTGTTTCTGGTCCAATCCAAGAGCAAAATGAGTTCAAAGTTAATGAGGCATTTTCAGTTCAGTTCAGTTCAGTCGCTCAGTCGTGTCCAACTCTTTGCGACCCCATGAATCGCAGCACGCCAGGCCTCCCTGTCCATCACCAACTCCTGGAGTTCACTCAAACTCTTGTGTATCGAGTTGATGATGCCATCCAGCCATCTCATCCTTGGTCGTCCCCTTCTCCTCCTGCCCCCAATCCCTCCCAGCATCAGAGTCTTTTCCAACGAGTCAACTCTTCGCACGAGGTGGCCAAAGTATTGGAGTTTCAGCCTCAGTATCAATCCTTCCAATGAACACCCAGGACTAATCTCCTTTAGTATGGACTGGCTGGATCTCCTTGCAGTCCAAGGGACCCTCAAGACTCTTCTCCAACACCACAGTTCAAAAGCTTTCGGCGCTCAGCTTTCTCCACAGTCCAACTCTCACATTCATACATGACCACAGGAAAAACCATAGCCTTGACTAGACGGACCTTAGTCGGCAAAGTAATGTCTCTGCTTTTCATATGCTATCTAGGTTGGTCATAACTTTTCTTCCAAGGAGTAAGCGTCTTTTAATTTCATGGCTGCAATCATCATCTGCAGTGATTTTGGAGCCCCCAAAAATAAAGTCTGACACTGTTTCCACTGTTTCCCCATCTCTTCCCCATGAAGTGATGGGACCAGATGCCATGATCTTCTTTTTTTGAATGTTGAGCTTTAAGCCAACCTTTTTGCTCTCTGCTTTCACTTTCATCAAGAGGCTTTTAGTTCCTCTTCACTTTCTGCCATAAGGGTGGTGTCATCTGCATATCTGAGGTTATTGATATTTCTCCTGGCAATCTTGATTCCAGCTTGTTCTTCTTCCAGCCCAGGGTTTCTCATGAGGCATTTTATATATAATTATTATAATTATATATAATTTTATATAATTATTGCCATTATATTTCTCAAGTTAAAATTTAAAAGTTAAATTAACTATTGTTAGTACTTTTGAATATATCTGAAAAAAATTTGTTGGGAGGTGTATGTTGGATAAATATATAGTTGATATGTAAAAAATAAAAGTGTTTTAATATATATGTCTGTTTCTATATATATATATATATTTACAAACTCTACCTCACTTTTTTTAATGCTAACTAATATTACATTCTTTGGAAATACCATCATTTATTCATAAGTCATTGGAACCCTGAGTTTGCCCTTACGAAATTTGTTTAATTAGGTCAGGAGAAGAGGAGATAACATTTTAGGTAAAAGAAATGTGTGTGAAGATATTAAAGTAAAGCAATGGGGAATCCCCTGGCATTCCAATGGTTGGGTCACTGTTGGGGCCCAGGTCCAATCCTTTGGTTGAGCATCTTTCATTTATTTGTTCTTTAAGGGGAATCCCCTCTAGAACTAAGACTAATGTTACAAACATTTGCTTTTTATTTTGTTACCTGTGAAGACTGCTTGGTTCTGTATGACTTGTTGAAAGAAATCACCAAGAATGAAAGGCCCACGGGTGTACAGACACCCAATGAAGTGATTTCTCCAAAGAAAGAAATGAACAGGCTCTTTAAAAGGGAATTCGAAAACAGACCTCACAGACCTTCTTAGCATCAGAGCATTATCACATTTCCTTTTTAAAAGCTCTTTATTTAGAAATATTTGACTTAAAATATTGCAAAAGTAGCACACAGATTTCCCAAGGTATATCTACACCCAGATTCTCCAAATATTAACATCCTACAGAAGCATAATGATCTAAACCAAAAATTAAAATGGATTCAGTACGAACATGCAGATCTTATTAGAAATTCCAAGCTGTCCTAGTAATGCTCTTTTTCTGGTGCAGGATACAATCCAAACTGTCAGATTGCATTTCGTCATCCTGTCTCTTTGGATCCCTCCGATCTGGGTCAGTTTTTCAGTCGTTTTTAGCCTTCCATGATCTTAATATTCTTGAAGAGTAGTGGACAGCTGTTTCGTAGACTGCCCCTCCGTTTGAGTTTGTCTGAGTGCTGTGTGTTATTGGGGAAGGTTCTGCGGAAGCGCTGGTGTGTCCTTCTAAACGCATCATTTCAGAGGGTAGTGATGCTGAACTGTCGTACTGTCTGACGTTAACTTTGATCATCCAGTTCCAGCGGCGTCTGCCAAGTTTCTCCACCATGATGTTCCTCTTGTTCCTTTTGTAATTAGCAAGTATCGCATATAGAGAGATACTTTCAAACTACATAAATATTCTCTATTAATTTCCTATTCCTGGTATAAGGACAACAGATTTAGTGGCTTTAAACAACATAGATTTATGGTCTTTCTGTTCTTACAGGTCAGAGTGTGAAATGGGTCTCATGGGATAAAATCAAGGTGTTGGCAAGAGGCTCGAGGTGAGAGCCTGGTTTCATGCCTCTTCTAGAGTGTGCTTGGATTCCAGAGTATGCTTGTGCTTCATGGCTTGTGGCCTCCTCAGTTTTCAAAGTCAGCAGCGGCCATTCTCACACTATATCACTCTGACACCAACTATTCTGCCTCCCTCTTCCGCTTTTAAGGTGATCCTGGCTCATATCTCCATATCTGTAAGACACTTTTTATCTGTATTGGAGCACAGTTGCTTAACGATACTGTGTGAGTTTCAGGTGTACAGCAAGGCCACTCAGCTATGCATGTACCTCTATCTATTCCTTTTCAAATCCTTTCCCCAATTAGATTCTTCTAGAATACTGAGCAGAGTTCCCTGTGCTGTACAGTGGGTCCTTGCTGGTTATGCATTTTATTTTTTGGTTATGCATTTTAAATATAGCAGTGTGTACATGTCTATCCCAGACTTGGTAACTATCCCTAACGAACCCCTACCATCCCTCTCAGTAACCTGAAGTTCATTCTCTAAGTCTGTGAATCTGTTTCTGTTTTGTTACTAAGTTCACGTGTATAATTTTTTTTTAGATTCCATAGATATGCAATACGGAGAAAGCAATGGCACCCCACTCCAGTGCTCTTGCTTGGAAAATCCCATGGATGGAGGAGTCTGGAAGGCTGCAGTCCATGGGGTCGCTGAGGGTCAGACATGACTGAGCGACTTCACTTTCCTGCATTGGAGAAGGAAATGGCAACCCATGCCAGTGTTCTTGCCTGGAGAATCCCAGGGACGGGGGAGCCTGGTGGGCTGCCGTCTATGGGGTCGTGCAGAATCGGACACGACTGAAGCGACTTAGCAGCGGCAGCAACAGCGGATACGCAATATCATATTTCTCTTTCTCTGTCTTGCTTCACTCAAGATGACAGTCTCTGGGTCCATTCCTATTGCTGCGAATGCATTATTCCCTCCTTTTTGACGGCTGAGTAATGTTCCATTTAGGGATGCACCACGCCTTCTTCATTTATTCTTCCGTTGATGGACGTTTGGGTGCTCCCATGTCTGGGCTGCTGGAAGCAAGGCTGCAGCAAACGTTGGGGTGCACGGACCCTTTCGGATCTTGCTCTTCGCTGGGTATGTGCCCAGGAGCAGTGGGATTACAGGGTTATATGGTAGGTCTATTTTTACTTCTCAGAGAAACTCCATACTATTCTCCATAGTAGCTGCACCGATTTACATTCCCACCAACCAGGTAGGAGGGTTCCCTTCTTTCCACACCCTCTCCAGAATTTATTGTTTCTGGGGTTTTTGATGATAGCCATTCTGACTGCTGTGAGGTGATATCTCATTGGGGTTTTTATTTAAAATTTCTCTAATAATTAGCAACGTTGAACATCTTTTTGTGTGCTTCTTGGTCGCTTGTATGCATGCTTTGGAGAAATGTCTATTTAAGTTTTCTGCCCATTTTTTGATTGGGTTGTTTGTTTTGATGATATTAAGCCACATGAGCTGTTGGTAAATTTTGGAGGCTAATCCCTTGTCGGTCACATCTTTTGCAAATATTTTCTCCCATTCTGAAGGTTATCTTTTCATTTTGTTTATGGTTTCCTTTGTGTGCAAAAGCTGATAAGTTTAATTAAGCCCCATTTGTTTATTTTTGTCTTTATTTCCATTACTCTGGGAGACAGAGAGCAAAAGACATTGTTGCGCTTTACCTCACAGAGTGTTCTGCCTATGTTTTCCTCAAAGAGTTCTCGAGTGTCCAGTCTTGCATTTAGGTCTTTAATCCGTTATGAGTTTATTTGTGTGTATGGTGTTAAAGAATGTTCTGACTTCATTTTTGTGTGTAGCTATTCAGTTTTCCCAGCGCCTTCCATTCTGCCGCTCCTTCGCTGTGTAGTCCTGCCTCTCTCGTCGTAGATTAATTGGCCATTGGTGTGGGGGTTTATTTCTGGGCTCGCTCTCCTGTTCCATTGATCTATAATATCCTTATTTTAAAGTCAGCTGCTTAGCAGCCTTGATTCCATCTGCAGCTTAAATTGTCCCTGGCTAAGAGCACAGTATATTCATGGGTTCCTGGGAGTGCGTGTGGATATCTTTAGCATCATTATTCTGCTTACTGCAATTTCATTCTTCATCAAAATTTCAGTTTATTGTATGTTGGGTTTTTTTTTTTATCATTATAGACTCACAGTTTCCTGTTTTATTCAATAGACTTTTTAGTTTTTAATATCTTTATTTTTTGATGCTTAAATTGCCTCAAATTGGGCACATGGAGTCCTGGCATTATTCTGACATGCCCCCAGCATTATACTGGGATTATCTTTTACTTTACCCACTACAGGTCTGGAATCAGCCATTTCTCCAAGGGATCCTGCTTTCTTTTATTGGAAAATGGCATTTAGAAGCCAACATTGGGAACTAAGTGTGCTCATTTCCGCAGGGGCACTTTGCTTCTTGGTCCTTTCAAAGGACAGTTAGGAAATATATGTACAAAACTCTTTCCTTTCTTTCATAGACTTCAACAAAATAGATTTATCTATTTAATTTTTATATTGTTGCTTCCTCTGTTTAGCTCTGCATTTTATGAGGCAGAGGACTGGTCGCTATACAGTAAAATCACCTCTTGGGTATTTGTTGCTGAAGTTAATCTGTAGAGTGGAAGTTGCTTACAGTAAGACTTAAATTACTTCTGGTGACAACTGAAAATTCCTCAAATCTCCCGTATATTTCAGACTTCTATCAAGCCTCAATAAGTCCAGCAGAGCCAGTTTTTCCTCTGGCATTGAAACCAATTGCTGTTTCATTATTTGAGGCACAGATATGTATCTTTAATCAATGAAATGTAGGATTGCTCAAACCAAGAGAAAAATAAAAAAGACCCTCTTTCCCCAAATAAGCAGCAAATCCATCTCCTTTTTTATACTTCTGGGCATATACTCACTTGGGAACATATTGGCGGAATAGTCTGCACTGTTTGAATTGTCCGCATGCTCATAGCCTATCTTTTATTCTGAGCACTTGTAGATGAATCTAAGGACGTTAACAGCATTCAAGAAACTATTTCAGTCCTGTATCAGTTTTTCTCTATGTAGCAGACATACTAAGGAAGTATGAGCTCAATGAATAAATGAAAGTATTAGTGTTTTGTGTCCTTGAACCTTGGAGACTTGTCTGTCTTTCCCTTTCCTTAATGACAAAATTTAATTCTCTCCTTACATGACTTATTTTCATTTGTTTGAACTCTTTTATTTTTATGCATAAAATCATGTTGATACTGGGGTAAGAAGACAGGGAGTAATTCAAACACATTCTTGTACTGGGGATCTTTCAGAGAGGATATCATGGATTTGAAGTTTTCACCGGAGCTTTGAGAAGGCATGAACTTGAATTGTTTCTGAAAACACCGAAGCCCAGAGAAGACTGCTTAGGAAGACAAGATGCAAGTTTTATTTGAGGATCTCAGCTTATCTATTGCCAAACCTACAGCTTGTTCCATTCCAAAACTCTTCCTTTCATAGATGAAGCCAGAAATCTTTCTGCAGGTAATTTTCCTGTTTGTCCAATTCTGGAAATACCGATTCAACAAGTACTTCCTCCAGGCTTATGATATACAGGGAGATCATGGACTTTAGGAAAGTTCAACATGAAGTGAAGCTTGGGCATACTTCTCTTTTAAAAGAATCTTAAAATTCTAGGCAAACTATTCCATTCTGTTGCCTTTTCATACTGTTCAGGGGGTTCTCACGGTGAGAATACTGGAGTGGTTTGCCATTCCCGCTTCCAGTAGACCACGTTTTGTCTGAACTCTTCACTATGACCTGTCTGTCTTGGATGGCCCTGTGTGGCACGGCTCATAGCTTCAGTGAGTTATGCAAGCCCCTAAGAGGTAGTGAAGGACGGGGCAGCCTGGTGTGCTGCAACCCCTGGGATCGCAGAGAGTCAGACATGACTTAGTGACTGAGCAGCAGCACCATCCCATTCTGTTGACTAGGTTTTATTGTCTTCATTTTTCACCTAGTTCATCTGACAATTTTCTGTTCTGCCACAACAGGAAGACAAGTAGATGGCAACCTAGAAATTAGAAAAACCATGAGGATATCTTCTGGGAGAAGTTGAAGATGGTTTAGGAGAGTTGCAGGACTATTGTTTTAATCAATTCTGCTCTGCTCCTGATTAGAGATTCAGTGTTCCTCTTTAAAAGGATCGCTTCAGTACCAATCTCTCTGCCAACACAGTGTGGAAAAAGAACTGAGATGCAGCACCCGTAAAATGCCACTCTTCCTATTTTTGTTTGGCTGATTCGGCCTCACCCCATCCCGTTTTTTGCCAACTGAAAACAAAGGTGTTAAGCATAAGGTGTTAAAGTCCTATTTCATCTCCCCCTCCCCTTCTCTCTACTTTATGAGTGTGAACTGCTCTCTGAAGACATATAGTATAGTGCCAACCATATAGTGTAGTGATTGGCACCATAGCTTTGGTTTTAAACAAGTTTTAGAGCCACTTCTCAATTTGTCCATTATTATGTCTGAATGTTCATATAAAATACTTAGCTCTTTAAAGCCCACTTTCCTTATCTATACAATAGGTGTAATACAACAGTGAAGCCATAGTTTACTCAGAGTTCAGATCTTAAATTAACTCATAAGATGTAAATTGGGTGTAGTTAATATTGTTATTGGAGAGCGCTTATGTCATCCATAAAACAGAGGACTAATGGTTTCACACATACAACTACAGTCTGCTGCTGCTGCTAAGTCACTTCAGTCGTGTCCGACTCTGTGCGACCCCAGAGACGGCAGCCCACCAGGCTCCCCCGTCCCTGGGATTCTCCAGGCAAGAACACTGGAGTGAGTTGCCATGTCCTTCTCCAATGCATGAAAGTGAGAAGTGAAAGTGAAGTCACCCAGTTGTGTCTAACTCTTCACGACCTCATGGACTGCAGCCCACCAGGCTCCTCCGTCCATGGGATTTTCCAGGCACAGTATAAGTGTTTGTAAATGTATAATAATGAATATAATAAAATGCTCTCTATAAAATGGCACATATGCAAAATGTAATTTCATGGTATATTAGATATGTCATTAGATTGCTATTTTTATTTCTTGTTCTTTTTTTATCTTTTGGTCTTTGCCAACCTCTCATGATTGAGTTCACATAGGATGCAACTCAGTGTATCTATGTCATAGAGCTGGTGTGAGGAATGAAAGAAATTATGTATGATTGGCAAATCGCTAATTCTGTATAAATGGTAAAGGAGATGATGCTGAGGAAGAGGTGATGATGATGGTGAAAACGATGAGGATGAAAATGGTGACAAAAATGCAGATGACGATGGAGGTGATGAGGAGAGTATGATGTTGATCTGGAGGTTTGATTCATATTCAGGTTCTTTAGGCTTATCTTTAGTATTGTAGGCTTCTCCACACTGGCAGAGAGGGAGAGGTTTCCAGGCATAAGATGGTACCACTTCTAGTATTTTTAATCAACAAAATTAATATGATGAACAGCCTCTAATACTTAGTACCCAGAAGCCTGAGGTTCCTTCTTTCATTTCATTCTGCTGGACAGCCTCACAAGTCCAGCTTGCTGGACCCCTCGACCTGGATAGAATTACATCTTAACTGTATACACCAAAGCACTTTGGTCTCCACTGATGACAAAGATCAACTAGAGCAGCATTATTCTGTGGTTATAAGACATCAAACCACAGTGAACTTTAGTTCCTTAAATGACTCTTTAAATATTTAATATCATGTTAAAAGATGTCCAAATGTGAGAGCAGAGGGTGAGCTGGAGGCAGGAAGAGAGAACGTTGTAGGTCAAGGGCAAGCAACGGGCTCTTTGTAGGCTGTTGCGCTAGGGCTCCTCTTCCTGAGAAAGCAAATCACGTGGTTGATTATTTGCGCCATATCTTCAGATAATAAACATTATCCTGCAACTATCAAAACAGGCATTGTTACAGTCAGATGAGATTTCAAAGAAAAAAAGTTAATCTAGCCTTTTGAAATTCCCTGTTTAAATGTAACTTTTTATTGTGGAAATTATCAAACACGTACTAAAGTAAGGAGAGAAATATAATGATCCCCTGGCTTCAACAATTATCAACATTTCGCCACTTGTATTTCATCTTTGCTTCATGAATCGCCATCCACATCTGCCTTTTTTTAGGGGGTGGATTTGAAAGCAAATTCCAGGCATTGTGCATTTTCATTGTACATTATTCAAAAAGTATCTTCCTAGAAAAAGCCTTTGAAAAAATTATGACCATAGAGTAAGAATAATTAATTTTCTATTTTATTTTTTGAAGAGTAGTTGAGTTACAGTATTGTGTTATATATATTCTTTTTCATTGTGGTTTATTATAAGATATTAATTACAGTTCCCTGTGCTATACAGTCAGACCTTGTGGTTTGTATATTTTACGTGTGTGTGTGTGTGTACTTTGTACCTGCCTCTTCCAAATTTAAACTTTTTCTCCTCTCCTTCTCTCCACTTTGATAACTGTCAGTTTGTTTTCTATGTCTGTGAGTCTGTCTCTGCTTTGTGAATACGTTCATTTGGATCACATCTTAGACTCCACATATAAGTGATATCATATGATGCTTGTCTTTCTCCTCTGACTTACTTCCCTTAGTATGATAATCTCTAAATCCACCCATGTTGCTGCAAATAGCAGTATTTCAAAGAATAATTAATAATACCACAAGCCCTTTTAAGTAGCAGAGGTATTTAAAACTATCAGAAAACCTTGTCTTTGGTAACCTGTTTTGACGAATTATTATACTGGCACTTCATATTAAGCCTCTCATTCCATCCTGATTTTGACAAAGCATAGTCTGGAGCTGCCGTGTTATAAGCGGTGTAGACTGGGATTTGCAAGCTTTTTCTGCAAAGGCTAGACAATAAATATATTCAGTTTTGCTGCCTGCGTGGTTTCTGTTATGACCACTCAACTCTGCCATGATAGGCAAGGACAGATAATATATAAATAAATGGTCATGCCTGTGTTCCAATAAAACTTAATTTGTAACAAAAGGCCAGGGACTGGATCTGGCCCTTGGCCCATAGTTTGTTAACCCCTGGCTACAGATAAATTAATCCCACTCCTTGGAAAGCTGAGTGTGTCATGGTTGAAGAGCAGTGCCTTAGGAATAAAAACTCCCAAATTCAGACCTGTCCCAGCATTTGGAAGCTCTTGAATAGGCCACTTTTCAATTAATGGTTTCTTATTTATTAAATGAGGACAGAGGCTCCTGCCCTTCTTGCTTAAAGAGGTTGCTGCAGGGGAATTCCCTGGCGGTCCACTGGCTAGGGCTCCGTGTCATCGCTGCCGAGGACGTTGGTTCAGTGTCTGGTTGGGGAACGAACGTCCTGTGAGCCGTGTGGTGTGGTCAAAAAGAAAAAAGAAGAAAGGAAAGGTTATCGTAAGACTGAATGAGACTGTGAACGTGGCCACGCTAAGGTGCTGCTCCAGTACGAGGTGTGACGGTCCGCTTTATCTTGAAATCCTGGAGGGTTCTCTGTCAATGATTCCTAATTACATTTTAACCCTCACCATCCATTATCCCGGCTGTCAGACACAGAACAAGAAAAAGCAAACTCACATCCAATGAGCACTTTTACGTATATGCAAAGGACGGTTCGACAGGGGCTTATGTGCACAATCCTTTTCGATTAATCGGGTAGGATTGTCTCAATTTTAATGGCAACAGAACTGAGACTGAGAATGGTTAAGGAAACGCCTAACCTCTAACGGGAGTGAGTGGCAGAGTCAGGATTTGAACCGTCGGACTCCACCGCCTTTGGTCTTTTACTTCTAGTGACACTGAAGGTATATTGTCACTTTCCTCCTTTCTGCAAGGGACAGAGGCTGTCCCTTGCTTGTTTGAGAAAAGTGTGTCACCAACTAACACTTCTGTAGTTCATACGGTGCTTTCCTACCTGCATGAGCTCATTTAATCTTCCCAACAGACACTAGGTAATTCACTCAAGCCACCAATCTGATTAACTCCTACTTATCCTTAAAAGTCTGGATTCGGCATCATTTCCCAGGAGAGACCTTCTCTTACCCCCAGATGGGGCCAGGCCCCCATGTTAAATGTGTCGCTATACACCCTGTATTTGCCTTGCCGTGTTCATTCCACTCCTGTAGCTGAAGAGTCGTCGTGGAGAAAATGCCTTGAAAGCAGAAATTATGTTGTTCTTGTTCACCACCGTATCACCACCCCTGGCCTGTGGGTGCACAGTAAATATCTGTGGAATAAACGTCTTTCTAAAAAATGGTGGGATTGGAAGTTGCATGTTTTCCAGTGAAGTTTGTATCAGAATGATATTTATTGCTTTGCGAGTTGAGTGCGTGAATCTTTTAGCAGGGAGCCTGTAGGAATTCCAAGGCAGTGATTCTGTGCCTGGGGGGTGTGGTCTCTTAGGTGTCAGGCCTGCTGCTAAGTCACTAACCAGATGGGGACGGGGTGAAGGGGTGAGGGAGTGCTCATGCTACAGTGCTCCTGCCCAGGGAGGGGGAGGCTGTCCCTCGCTTGTTTGAGAAAAGTGTGTGTGTGTTGGGGTGAGCTAACATTTATTTCCTAATTCTATATATGAAAGCACCATGGGGAAGCAATCTGAAAGGAAGGGAAAGAAGTGTTGTAAGCTCAACTGTCTTCAGAGGCCAAATGGGTACCATAAATGTGCAAAGAACTGAATATGAGAAGGAATGATGAATTCTTTAGTGATCTGGACTCCATATTTAGCCTAAAGTTATTCAAGTTAAACATGTTAAAAAAAAAAATCACTTTGTGGACCAGCAAGACATAGGCAGGCACAGTGGTGTCCATGGACTTCAGCTTTGTGATTCCCCAGACGATGGAGACAGGGAGAAAGTGAAGACAGAAGAGAGGAGAGGACAAAGCAGAAGAGAAATGATTCCTGGTCAGATGGGGAATCTTGGGGGACCACTGTTAGCTTCTTCATTGCTTAAATTAGTACAGACACCCTTTGGGGTTTGAGACAGATATGTAGACGTCTATCAACAACGTGGTATTACTTGGCAGCAGTTGCATCCTAAACGTTTTGGGTCTCACGAACAATGAGACTAGTCCAGTGAAAAAAAAAGCATTTTCTCTTTCTTATTTTGGCCTCCTGTGTATTTCTAACGAAGGTGGCTGAGTTTGGGTTTGGCCAATTCTAAATGGAAAATCAGAGCAATTCCGATGTTCCTGGGTGCTTCTCTTTGTAGACTGCCTTCTTGCCCATATTGATCTCTGGTTTGGCTTCCAGGGTAGGTATAGGTCATTCTACTCCTATTATCTTTAATTTAGGTCTGTGCCATTTTTCATCAGCAAGATCCAGGCAGGTGTGCCGAGGTGCCTCAGGGCTTGGGCTGGGGGCCTCCTTTTGCACTTACTTTTTGCAGCAAGTGCAAAAGTCACCTCCTCGACCAGACCTCCGTTTTGCCTTTAATTGTCTTAAATGTTTCAAGTTCAGCTCTTCTGTTTGCTATGATCTGTTGGTTGGAGAGACTGTTGATGGAGTTTCCTTTAAGTCGTTCGAAAGAGCCAAAGGTTAAACCCTTATGAGGCTACTAAAAACAAAGGGCCCTGGAGCAGGACTGACATTATAGAACTGGACCAAACTAGTATCTAACCCAGCACTTGCTTTCATGAATACACCCGGAGGTGGAACATTAATTGGACCAACTGCTCTGAAACATGGACATTCAGCAGGCGTGAAACCAAAGGACACTTCCCCCTGAAATCTTGGAATTGGTTTCTTGCTGTGTGTGTGTAGGGATGAGTAAAGCGAGGAACAGATGAATACAGAAGCCCCCTTGGGAAGGATGAACACGGCTTAGAATAATAAAGTAGGGCTGGATCTCACAATTTCCTGTTCTCTAAACGCATGTCCCCAGCAGTTAAAGGCCACGAGGAAGAAGGAAGTCTCTCACCAGGAAGAAGGCGCCGGGGAGGGGAGACTGGGGCTTCGCGTGGCGGTGCTCCTGATTGCTGACACCCGCACGCTCACAACAGCCCACAGAGCTACAGCCACCGACTCCAGTATCTATCACTGTCACTTCCCAAGTGCTTGGCATTGTTCAGGAAATGGTATGTGTAAAGCAGAGCTGCCTGCATCCAACTTGGACAAGGGAGCAGCCGTGCAAGGGTGCCTGAAACTGAGCCAGGCTATGTGTCCCATTATGCGCCCCAGCAAGAGTCATAAATAATTGTGACAAGTTTTTTTTCCCCTCCCATGTGACAGTCCTTGACTCTGCCTCCTGTCTCCTCTCCCCTCTGCCTCATAGACTAGACCTGCCAGGCTGTGTGATGATAGATGTTACCGGGCAGCAAATGACAGCTGGATAGATTTTTTAGTTGGTGCTTTAGAGGGAATCAGATATGCTGTATAAAGCAATAAAAAAAGCACACTCACAAGGTGGATTAAAAATAGCTAGCACAGCAGTAACCCACTTTGTTGTTTATCAAAAGTTAAATCTCACATGGTAAGTCCTAGTGATGTTTTAATTTTTCAGACTCCTGTCAGAGTGACACTGACAACAGCAACTAAAAAAAAAAAAAATGAAAAGAAAAGAAAGAAAATAGAGAAAGGATAAAAGTAATTGATCATTTCTTTCTTAAATTTTTGTGTGACTAATGAATCAAAAATATTTTCTTCTGTAAATGCTAACCAAGAAGAGAAATGGACTCATGCTGGGCGCTATGGCTGCACTAAAAAACAAAACAAAACAAAACACCTCAATCTTGAATTTTAAACATAAAACTGGAAGTGTTATAAGGGAGGGAATTATCCCACTCCTGTTCAATTATTATTATTATTTTTTAAATGCTGCTCATCTTCCTCCAAACACTCTATTGATCTAGATCATGTGTAACAAATGGTCTGGTTTCCCAGCCACCTTGGAAATGTCATGTAGGCGTCAACAAAACTACTTACTGTATGTTTTATAAAGAATTACAGCCTCCTCTGAATTACTGAGACTTTCATCTTGGGCAAGCTGGCTGGGTTACCTAGTGTCTCGAGGGATGTGTGGAGGTGCTGGGCCATGATTCAGTGACCTGGCCCGCTCCCCAGCTCACGACGTGACAGGCTGTGATGCACTTCCCTGCCCTACACAGGAAGTGGTCGCCGTGTAATTTAAGAGTGCTCGGTATATCAGATCACGACTATTTTCTCCCTTGATTTTTCTGATGAATCACGTTAGGAAGGCTGTAGCTTTCAAGCAGCAGTGTGCAGCATGAGATGGCTTGGTAGCACAAAATGTTTATTAAAAAAATATGTCTTTTGGGCTGAGTACCAGGCAAAGGGGATAATTTGAGCTGTGCCTCTATAATTCAAGTTCGAGGACAATTCAATAACAGCACAGCTGCATTCCCAGCAACACCAGGTTGTACATGTGTTATTGTGTGGTGCTTATTATTTTGATCATTGTAGCATCATCTCCATTAGACAGTTTTCATAATAAAACCTATTTCCATAGCTTAGTCACTCAATTGGTTTAGTTTTTTTTTTTTTTCAGCAGAGACAGATAAATGGTAAGACATATCATAAAATGGTCAAAAGGGCATGTTTGGGGATCCTGCTGCCTGGATTCAAATCCCATGTCCAATTTTTAACTCTGGGTGACCTTAGGCAAGTCATTCAGCCTCACTGTGCCTCAGTATCTTCACTTGGAGAGTAAAGGTGTTAATTATCCCCACAGAATAAGATTGTTTTGAGGACTCAGTGAAATGAATGAGCTTTAGCACAAGTCTTGGTAATAGGTGTTAAATAAATTTTTATTATGTTAGGTATAATAATTACTTTCTAGTTACTATAGTTATTTTATTATTATAGTATAATGTTATAATAAAATTGTTGACTTATTTTCTAGTTATTATAATTAGTACTGGGATAGTTTTACTCAGTCCACTCATATCTCTTTACTCCAGATCTTTATGGATTTGATGACCACGTGTTGGATGACTGAATGTAAAGTTATTTTTGGAACAAAGCCCTCTTAAGGTTAAACCAACAGTAATATTTTACGCTGCTTGATTTGGTGTAAGTAACCTTTGATAAAACTTCTAAGTACAAGGGAGCATATTCTCTGGATCACTGATACTGTCTTTTTGGTGAATTTCATCTCTTCCTCATTGGAAAAGGACCTTCAATGAGATGCTTTACGTGGACATAGTTGGTGTGTGTGTGGTAAGTCACTTCAGTTGTATCCGACTCTTTGCGACTCTATGGACTATAGTCCTCCAGGTTTCTCTGTCCATGAGGTTCTCTAGACAAGAGTATTGGAGTGGGTTGCCATGCCCTCCTCCAGGGGATCCTCCCAACCCAGGGATCAAACCTGTGTCTCTTATGTCTCCTGCATTGGCAGGCAGATTCTTTACCACTAGCGCCACCTGGGAAGCCCAACATAGTTGGTCGGTCAGTCAGTTTAGTCGCTGAGTCGTGTCTGACTCTTTGTGACCCCATGGACTGCGGCACGCCAGGCTTCCCTGTTCATCACCAACTCCTGGAGTTTACTCAAACTCATGTCTATTGAGTCAGTGATGCCATCCAGCCATCTCATCCTCTGTTGTCCCCTTCTCCTCCCACCTTCAATCTTTCCCAGCATCAGGGTGTTTTCCAATGAGTCAGTTCTTCGCATGAGGTTGCCAAAGTATTGGAGTTTCAGCTTCAGCATCAGTCCTTCCAATGAATATTCAGGACTGATTTCCTTTAGGATAGACTGGTTGGATCTCCTTGCAGTCCAAGGGACTCTCAAGAGTCTTCTCCAACAACACAGTTCAAAAGCATCAGTTCTTTGGGGCTCAGCTTTCTTTATAGTCCAGCTCTCATATCCATACATGACCACTGGAAAAACCATAGCTTTGACTAGAGAGACCTTTGTTGGCAAAGTAATGTCTCTGCTTTTTAATGTGCTGTCTTGGTTGGTCATAGCTTTTCTTCCAAGGAGCAGTCTTCTTTTAATTTCATGGCGCAGTCACCATCTGCAATGATTTTGGAGCCCCCCAAAATAAAGTCTCTCACTCTTTCCATGGTTTCCATTTCTATCGTCATGAGGTGATGGGACCAGATGCCATGATCTTAGTTTTCTGAATGTTAAGCCAACTTTTTCACTCTTTTCTTTCACTTTCATCAAGAGGTTCTTTAGTTCCTCTTCACTTTCTGCCATAAGGGTGACTGTTTGTGACCATATGCTTATCTGAGGTTATTGAAATTTCTCCCAGCAATCTTGATTCTAGTTTGTGCTTCATCAAGCCCAGTATTTCTCATAATGTACTCTGCACAGGGGTTAAATAAGCAGGGTGACAATATACAGCCTTGACGTACTCCTTTCCCAATTTGGAATCAGTCTGTTGTTCCATGTTCAGTTCTAACTGTTGCTTCTTGACCTGCATACAGATTTCTCAGGAGACAGGTACCGACATAGTTGGTGGGGTACCTGAATTTGTTAATCAGTCTTCTGTCTTTCTTTTCTTTTTTGCTTATTATTTGACTATGTTAAGTACTGGTAGACCTCCTTGAGTTGTAAGCACAAGATAAAGGTATGTTCTAACTTGCTTTTGGAATCACTGAAAAAAACTGTTTTTGCCAGTTATTCACAGGAACAAATACAATTATTGTGCCGCAGGCTGTGTGCACATATATAACATACGTGCATTTTGTTGGTGCAAATGTTCTGTGAAACACTAGTTATTCTTCTCATATGTGATGTACTCTCGTATTTTCTCTTCTTTTCTAGTTCATTTTCCAAACGTGTTGGTCTAGCTCAGGGGTCTGTAAAAGGCCAGATAATGAATATTTTGGGCTTTGAAGGCTGACTCAAAACTACTGAACTCTGCCACTGTAATATGAAGGCAGCAAAGACAGTGCATAGATTAACGGGCATGGCTGCTCCCCAAACACTCTACTTATGGACATGGAAAGTTGAATTCCATGCAATTTTTTTTTATCACAAAAATCTCTTCTTTTGATTTTTTCAACTCTTTAAAAATACAAAGACCATTCTTAGCTTGTAGTTCCTACGAAAACAGACAGTGAGATGGATCTGGCCCATGGGCTGTAGTTTGCAGTCCCTGCTCTAGTCAATTAAATTGATTTTATGACTTGTAGTTTGTAGAAAATTTCCCAAAGTGACTTTGGAGGGGCACTTGTTTAGCAGTGGTGCAAAGAGTTGCTAATGGAAAGAAGGCATCTCTCTTCAAATGGATTTGTGAGACCTCAGGGTGAACAAAGATGTCTACCTTTCAGCAGAAATTCTGGGGTTCTTAATCATACTCTCAATCTTTCTGACTTTGAAAAAGGGGTTTAGGAAGCCTCCTACTCCCTGATGGTTTAACCACAGATTCTTATTTTGCACATTTCTGAAACTTGGGTTCAGAGGAATATACCACGGGAACCCTACCACAAAGCATGAATCTGGGGACACTATCCTCTTTCAAGGGTGACGAATAGGGAACCACAGTATTTCCCAATGGGAAAGGCCTTTGGAAATGATTAGCCTCCAGTCAAGGGTCACATTTTGGAGCCTACTGTGTGCACAATGTTATGCTAAGCACACAGAAGATATGACGAACTTAATTCTGTATTCTTGGGAAGTCCATAGTTGGACTTTGAACTTGGTTACAGGCAACATGTCAACAAGCATAAAATAACATGGTCTCATTTGGAATGAAGCCCCAAGGGTTGATGGTATTTCAGTAGGGCAGAAGAATGATAATACCCACGAGCATTTTATAATTTTATGTTTTTCCCATTGTTTTTACATAAGTCATTTCATTTGATTCTAACAACAGCTGTGTGAGATGGCGGGAACAGAGGTCACGAATCCGTTTTATAGGCAGGGAAATGGAGTAACTCAGCTGAAGTTATACCTTCAGTGAAGTGCCGGGTTGAGGAAGCAGATCTTAGAATTCTTACAGCTTCTACTAAGAGTAGTGGAAACACTTTACAAAGGAGGAAAATTTAGATCAAGGTCTGAAAACAGCTCATGGATATATATTGTTGAAAGAAATTGGAGGGATGCACAGAAGTGAGTGCGTGTGTGTGCGTGTGTGTGCGTGTGTGTGTGCATGTGTGTGCATGCACACAGGTAGGAGTGATTTTGGAAAAGGCACAGAATTAGAAAAAGTAAGTACTGTGTAAAGGGCGTCGAAGCTCTTTAAAAGAATGACAATAGTTGCCATAGGGAAAGAGAAAATTAGCCAAGATGCTGGTGTTCAAGTTCCCTCGCCCCATGGCCTCATGTTCTCACTCCACATTTTGTAAATACATGGTTATGTAACAGCTGAGATCACTTACAGCAGCGCGCATGCGTCTCATGATGGACCTGCTTGGCCACGGGCCACTTTTGTTCTGTAAACTTATATAAGTTCCACCTGAAAAGTCCCTGAGGCTGCGGGACGGCTGCGTCCTCTGTGTCAACCACGAGAGGGGCGCACACAGCATGTGCTCTGCTGCTACGGCTGCTGTGCCAGCCTGGAGACAATGAACGTGTCTGCAGTTCTGGGCTCTTTGAGTTTTCTTCCAGCTTCCCTGCTCTGGCCTTTCCTACCCTGGATTCAGTGAACAGAGAGATACAAGACAGTTGCTAAATTAAAATCAGCTGTTATCAACCGTCTGCGTTGGTTCCCAACAAGGGTCCTTCTGCCCTGTGTTGCTTGAGCCAACAGAATAAGACCCAGTTTTATGGGTCTTCTTAATGAAGAAGCAAAGGAAAGCTATGTTCTTTCATCAAGGAATGAAGAGATGCCAGCTGCCCACTCAGTCATAGGCCGCGGGCGGGGCTTTACAGGGTCCCTGTTGCAGGGCGGGCAGGGGGCGGAGCCTGGCAGGGCTGCGCGCGGGGCTCCAGGTTCCGGTGCCGGCTGTCTCCGCCCCTAGCCGTCTCAGCACACGGCCCTGCCGCCATCTTGGATGGAGTGTCGTGTGCAGCACTGCTGCTGACGTGTAGGGGCGGCCATTTTGAACCAGGAACTCTGGTCTGAGGGGCCGGAGTGAGGCGCCTGCGCACAGCAGCCTGTGAGCCGGTGACACCAGATGAAGCACAAAGAAAAAAAAACCAAAGAGGTTAGACTCTATTATCCAGCTTCTACTTGTATTTCCTGGGAATTGTTAATGGGCTTTGCTGGTGACAAATCTCTCCTCTTTGGTCTTGTTCCTCAGTCTTGAGGGGCTGAGGGGACCTGAGGGCAGAGTGGGGTGCAGGTCCGGCTCTGTAAGAGCCACCTGCTGAGCGTGGGGCTGGCAGCGCCCTGGGTGGGGGAGTGGAGCTCCTCCTCAGCTGCCTTTAGGTCTGTGTGGTTGTCACCAGATTTCGGTTCTGGCTGTTCATCTCCCTGAGATGAACGTCTCCCCTATGTGTCCAGCCTTTTGGAAAGAAAGGATACCGGAAAAGGTAAGAAAGTGGCCCAGATGTTAGCAAGAGAATGATGGTCACATGTCAGATATTCCCTGAAAGTGCAGGCGTCTCAATCTTGGACCAGTAGGTGAGTGTGCCCTGATGTTAAAGCTTCTTCCCCCGCCGCCAACCCCCGGGCCTGAGGATCCCCAGGTCACACTTCTGTTGTTTTTCTGGAGAAGCTTTAGGTTGGAGGGAGGCTCACCTCATGTGAGCCTGGGTCATTGCCCCAGGTCATCTCTGCGGAAGTTGGGGCTTGGGACCCTTCATTCAAGTGTGATGTCCCCAACAGGTGACCTTCTATGACTTCAGGGTGTGGGTGGTTTGGGTCACTGAATGGGGTCCATTCTCTTAGGAGGGAGCTCGCCTTGGGAGGGGCTGATTTTCCAGGGCTTTAGGTGCACCGGGTCTCCTGGCTGGAGAGGGTGCAGAGCCGGGTCAGTGGGTGTGGGCAGCACCTGGTTGGTCACTGAATTCTGTGAGTGCATTTTTGGTTTCTCCTACCTGGAGGGCAGACTGGAGTTGTTCCGTATCAGGAGGCTAAGGTGTCTCTTCGGGCTTGGGGAATGGGTCTACCATTCATGAGTTCAAATGCACTTCACTTTACCTTATCCCTTGGAGCTAATGTTACATGGAGCAGGGCAATTGAAAGCAACTTAATAATCCAGTTTTCTTGAGTTTCCTGTCATAGCTTGTCTAAGGCTAGTTTCAAGGTCTGATTCCATCACCCTACTTTTCCTGAAGATTGCGATCTCCAGGATGAGTACAAGGTTCATTTTATGCCTGGAGCACTTACCTGCTTCATCACCTGGTAATGCTGGACCATTATTGCTTTGTATGGATCCTGGGAGCCGGAACCTGGGGCTTTTAGTAAGGCCTTAGCCATAGCTGCCATTTCAGTTCTAGCAGGGAATGCCTTTGTCCACCCAGAAAATGTGTCCACTGGCAATGGGAGATGCCTGAAATTGCCCAGTACTATTGGCAGAATGGTGAAACTAGTCTGCCAGCCTTCTTCAGCATGTGTCCCTCTGGTGTGAATGGTCTGAATGACCCTAATATGGAAGGCTGTAGTGGGTCTCCTTTGCTTTTCACTTCTCTTCTTTTCACAGCTATTTGTAAATAGCAAAGGAGAAAAGGAAAGATATAAGCATCTGAATGCAGAGTTCCAAAGAATAGCAAGAAGAGATAAGAAAGGCTTCTTCAGCGATCAATGCAAAGAAATAGAGGAAAACAACAGAATGGAAAAGACTAGAGATCTCTTCAAGAAAATTAGAGATACCAAGGGAACATTTCATGCAAAGATGGGCTCGATAAAGGACAGAAATGGTATGGACCTAACAGAAGCAGAAGATATTAAGGAGAGGTGGCAAGAATACAAGGAAGAACTGCATAAAAAAGATCTTCACGACCCAGATAATCATGATGATGTGATCACTAATCAAGAGCCAGACATCTTGGAATGTGAAGTCAAGTTGGCCTTAGAAAGCATCACTACGAACAAAGCTAGTGGAGGTGATGGAATTCCAGTTGAGCTGTTTCAAATCCTGAAAGATGATGCTGTGAAAGTGCTGCACTCAATATGCCAGCAAATTTGGAAAACTCAGCAGTGGCCACGGGACTGGAAAAGGTCAGTTTTCATTCTAATCCCAAAGAAAGGCAATGCCAAAGAATGTTCAAACTACTGCACAATTGCACTCATCTCACATGCTAGTAAAGTAATGCTCAAAATTCTCTAAGCCAGGCTTCAGCAATACATTAACTGTGAACTTCCAGATGTTCAAGCTGGTTTTAGAAAAGGCAGAGGAACCAGAGATCAAATTGCCAACATCCGCTGGATCATGGAAAAAGCAAGAGAGTTCCAGAAAAACATCTATTTCTGCTTTCTTGACTATGCCAAAGCCTTTGACTGTGTGGATCACAATAAACGGTGGAAAATTCTGAACGAGACTGGAATACCAGACCACCTGACCTGCCTCTTGAGAAATCTGTATGCAGGTCAGGAAGCAACAGTTAGAACTGGACTTGGAACAACAGACTGGTTCCAAATAGGAAAAGGAGTACGTCAAGGCTGTATATTGTCACCCTGCTTATTTAACTTCTATGCAGAGTACATCATGAGAAACGCTGGACTGGAAGAAACACAAGCTGGAATCAAGATTGCTGGGAGAAATATCAATCACCTCAGATATGCAGATGACACCACCCTTATGGCAGAAAGTGAAGAGGAACTAAAAGCCTCTTGATGAAAGTGAAAGGGGAGAGTGAAAAAGTTGGCTTAAAGTTCAACGTTCAGAAAACAAAGATCATGGCATCTGGTCCCATCACTTCATGGGAAATAGATGGGAAACAGTGGAAACAGTGCCAGACTTTATTTTTTGGGGCTCCAAAATCACTGCAGATGGTGACTGCAGCCATGAAATTAAAAGACGCTTACTCCTTGGAAGAAAAGTTATGACCAACCTAAGATAATATATTCAAAAGCAGAGACATTACTTTGCTGACAAAGGTCCGTCTAGTCAAGGCCATGGTTTTTCCTTTGGTCATGTATGGATGTGAGAGTTGGACTGTGAAGAAGGCTGAGTGCCAAAGAATTGATGCTTTTGAACTGTGGTGTTGGAGAAGACTCCTGAGAGTCCCTTGGACTGCAAGGAGATCCAACCAGTCCATTCTGAAGGAGATCAGCCCTGGGATTTCTTTGGCAGGAATGATGCTAAAGCTGAAACTCCAGTACTTTGGCCACCTCATGTGAAGAGTTGACTCATTGGAAAAGACTTTGATGCTGGGAGGGATTGAGGGCAGGAGGAGAAGGGGACGACAGATGGCTGGATGGCATCACGGACTCGATGGACGTGAATCTGAGTGAACTCCAGGATTTGGTGATGGACAGGGAGGCCTGGCGTGCTGCGATTCATGGGGTCACAAAGAGTCGGACACGACTGAGCGACTGAACTGAACTGAGGCTGCAAATGGCTTCTTTCGTTTTCTGGGATGGTCTTCTCTGACCTGTGAGAATGAGACCTAGAGTGGGTTATCCCAGTTTGTGAGGTGTGTGTGTGCTTGCTCAGTTGTGTCCAACTCTCTGTGACCCCATGGACTGTAGCCCACCAGCCAAGAATAGGATTTCTCAGGCAAGAATACTGGAGTGGTTGCTATTTCCTCCTCGAGGGGATCTTCCTGACCCAGGGACCGAACCCACATTTCCTGTGTCTCCTGCATCACGGGGAGATTCTTTCTTGCTGAGCCATCAGGGGATTCTAGTTGGTGATATTTGACCCTTTTTATTGGACACCTTATCCTCTTTATTGACCAGGTGGTTCAGGATAGGTACAGTATGTCTGTCACAGGCCTCCTTAGGAGGGCTGGTGATCAGAATATTGTCTACATATTGGAAGAAGTTTTCCTCCTGGAGATGTAGACCTTTTAGGTCTTTAGCTAAAGTTTGTTCAAAGACAGTGGGGGAATGTTTGAACACTCGGGTCAGACAGTCCAGTGGGATTGCTCTTTCTGTTTTGTGTTTGGATCTTGTCACTCAAAAGCAAAAATTCTTGTGATGCTGGGGTTAATGAAATACATAAGAGGACATCTTTTAAATCTAAAACAGAATACCTGGGTCCTGATGGACAGCAGAGTGGCCGGCAGGGCATAGGGATTGGGGACTTTGGGATGTATATCCTCTGTGGTTTCACTGACTGCCCTGAGGTTGTGGACCATCTGGTATTTCCCACTGGCTTCTTTCATGGGGAGGATGGGGGAATACAAACTGGTTGGCATAGTCTAATAAGGCCCTGGTATCTTAGGGCATCCGAGGATGAGATGGTTAGATGGCATCACCAACTCAGTGGACACGAATTTGAGCAAACTCTGGTCTGAAGGGCCAGGTCTACGGGGTACCCTGTGAGCCAGTGAAATCAGACTAAACAGAGGAAAAAGAAAAAGTGAGATATTATTTCCCAGATTCTACTTTTATTTCCCAGGAATTGTTACTGGACTTTGCCTGTGACACAACCAACCAACTGACAAAATTACCCTTAAAGCTCCAACACTACTAAAGGCTATTCCGGGCTTGATGTCTTGAGTTAAATTCCACCTAATAACCAATCTGTGACCAGCTTCCGGTTTCACAACTGTTGGAAAGCCCTCTACAAAACTATTTGAGGGAAATAAAAAATAGTATCAAATCATTTGACATTGGGTTTGCAATAAGCTAGCAAATTGTGAGAAGAGCAGAAACATTGTTCACCTTTGGCCTGTCCCCCAGTGGCAACCCACTCCAGTACTGTTGCCTGGAAAATCCCATGGACAGAGGAGCCTGGTGGGCTGCAGTCCACGGGGTCACTAAGAGTCGGGCATGACTGAGCGACTTCACTTTTGCTTTTCACTTTCATGCATTGGAGAAGGAAATGGCAACCCACTCCAGTGTTCTTGCCTGGAGAATCCCAGGGACAGAGGAGTCTAGTGGGCTGCCGTCTATGGGGTCGCACAGAGTCAGACATGACTGAAGTGACTTAGCAGTAGCAAAAGGCAAATTAAGTCATGAGTCCCTTTATGATTGTCTGTTTTCCCCAAGAGAACCTTCATGAAGTAATTTTCTCTTGAAAAAAATATATTAGCAGCTGTGAAAAATAACGTTAATGTTAGTTCAATAGGATGTAAATAAAAGAGGCCCAGTCAACTCAAGTTTCTAAATTGAGATTGTACCATTATTTAGACTCTTCAAGTATTGAAACGAAAGGAGAAATGACCCAAGGTTATGGCACTATTTTCAATTAAAAAAACAAAACAAAATACCTTGCTTTGAACCACAGAGCTGCACATTAAAAACTCCTATCTCCTAGCGACTGGGGATTAGGTGTTCTCAGCGCAGCACCTGGAAATTGTAATATTAATAGGTGTGCTTATTCTTACTAGCATATGCTTATCTTCTACAATTTTGATAACAGGGTCAGGTGAGTCAATTGCTTTGTTTTCTGATGCTTTCAGGGTAACTCTAGGAATGACTAATTAGGCGTAAGTGCAGCTGACTTACAGAATTAGCGGCGCGGTGAGAGACGCCGAGGGGGAGACTGCACCGTAGTGAAATGAGACTTGGTGGTTGGGTCTCGGAGAGGCCTCTGCTGACAGCTCCGTCTAAACCCCTCTCAGTCACTCTTTGCGTTGCGTTGCGCTGTGCTGTGTGCTGTCAGTTGTGTCCAGCTCCATGCGACCCTGTGGACTGTCACCCACCAGGCAAGGATCCTGGAGTGGGCTGCCATGCCCTCCTCCAGGGGATCATCCCCACCCAGGGACTGAACCAGCGTCTCTTAGGTCGCCTGCGTCGGCAGGCAGGTTCTTTACCACCAGCGCTGCCTGGGAAGATTTTACCATCCTTTGTTACTTCCTTTGCCTCCCTTGAATTAACCTGGGGTCATCTTGTTTCATTCTTTTACGCCTTTCCTGTGTCCCTTCCGTATTGTCAGTGTCATGGCAGCAAGCCCCTGCCTCTGTACCAGGCGTCGGGAAGCCTGGCCCAAGGGACATATCCAGCGAGGCTTTTTCCTTTTTCTCTTATTTGTTGTTATTCCTCCCTCCTTTTTCCTTTTTTTTTTTTTTTTAGTTAGAATTGATTTACAATATTGTGTTGGTTTCAGTTACACACACATATATATTCAGATTCTTTCCCATTATAGGTTATTACAGATATTATATGAGTTCCCGACACTATTCAGTGAATCCTTTTTGTTTACCTGTTTTGTACATAGTGGTATAAATCTGTTAATCCAATATTGCTGCTTTGTCCCTTCCTCCTCCCTTTCCCCTTTGGTAACCAAAAGGGGATGAGATATTGCCATTTGGAGCAACATGGATGGACCTAGAGATTATCACGCTGAGTGAAATAAGTTAGAGGAAAACAGGGTTATATGATATTACTTACATGTAGACTCTAAAAAATAATACAAATGAGCATATTTACAGTACAGAAACAGACTCACAAACATAGAAAACAAGCTTTGAAGATTTTAAAAAAATAGTTGAAAAAAATCAAAAGAATGATATTTAGTGACATGTGGAAATTATGTGAAACTCGAGTTTTGGTGTCCATATGGAAAACTATTGGTGCACTGTCACACGCATTCTTTCATGGACTGTCTGTGGCTGCTGCAGCCCACAAGAGCAGAGTTGAGGAGTTGCGACAAAGGTGGTATGACCTGCCTGCAGATCCTAAGACATTTACCAGCTAGCACTTGACAGAAAGTTTGTGGATCCCTGCAGAATGCACAGTACAGTGCCTGGTAATGCCTAAGTGTCCAATCCGTGTTGTGGATGAATGAATAAAACAGCAGAGCTTGGTAAATGTCCTTTCCCTGCCACTAATAGACAAGGAGGAACAGATGAATCAAAATTAAATCTTGACTCTGAGCTCTGGAACAATCACAGAATCAAAGGCGGAACATAAAAGACAGGGTGGAGTCCACTCGGAAGTGTTGCTTAACGTTTCTTTCAGAGATGACAAAATACCGTTCAGGAATGTCACGGGCTCTCATTCCAGTTTCTAGAAACTGGATCCTTTCAGCTTTCACTTGGGCTAATGCATTTTCTCTAACCCAGCCTTTTTCCCTCCTGCTTTTTATCTGCAATCTGACTAAAGACTGAACTCTGGTTTTTATGGCCCCAAATTCAGTGAACTTCCTTTCCAAAAAAATGTCAGGCTCTAATCCTCTTAATAAAAAGGCCTGTGTAACTGAAAGAATACATTCGAAATAGTCCATGGTACAAAAAGACGGTCTGAAAATAACAAGGGGAAAAAAATGTACTAAATGCATCTGCGCACACAAAGTTGCTAGGGAAACATGGTCGTTCTTTGCAAACTGACAGCACCATCACATTTATAAAGAATCGACAACTGACCTTTGTCTCTTCTTTTCCTGCCTGCTTTTTACCAGAGCCTTGTGGCTTGAATGATGCTTTTGATAGGCAGATTTTTGGATTCTGTGCTGTCTGCCGGATTGCGGGGTGGGGGTGGGGGCTCCCTATTTACGGCTCTGCTAAGACCTAGAAAATCTTTTATGAGTGTCACCTCTATTATGACCCAGTCTCTGCAATTGAAAGGTGCATTTTCACATTGGGATTTGGCTTCTATAGTCCTGAGGCGAGAAATGACATATTTTGTTGCATTATTTAAAATATTCCTGCTGAACACCAAATTAAAAATATCCATTAAAGGTTTATTTGATATCTTCCTAATTATTGCCCATTGCGCATTTGACAAATTATTTACACATTTTAATAATTGTGACTTTCTTTGGACGTGACACAAAAACAATTACTTTTTCGAAATTCCACTGTGTATATGCTTTTGAAACTACATAGCCATTAAAAACAGTCTGTCGAATTAAAGGTTGGGCAATTAATTAAGTGCAAATTCTGTAAAACTGGACCAAGGAGAAAATTCATCAAACCTATGAAATATGACCTATCTTGTCCAAAAGACAAATATGTTTAAACAAAAGATGAAAATTGATGACAAAATTACGGGTAGCAAAATGCACACAGAGCAAGTATAAGACAGCTGTGCTTGGTCTCAGCGTGTCGGGCTCACCCTTACAGGATTCATGATTCATCACCTTCACGTCTTGTAAAACTTTTCGTAGTTAATCTCCAAAGTACTGTATCTGGAATTTAAAAAAAAATCTCAATCAGAAGAGCTCGGAAAGCCATTATATTAATAATTTACTGGGCTTTAGAGGAGCCCAGTTAAATGCAACCCAAGTTGGGGGTGGCAACTCCAGGGTAGGTCTGCCCAAGACAATAGAAACCCAGGGGACGTGTGTGGTCATTTCCTTTAGCTTCTCTCCTTGGGATTTTTCTGATCCTGTCTACCTTTCTTCCTTGCTCATACCAGTTTGGGGTATCCAAAGCCCCCACTGCACTTTCATCTTGAAAGGACTCTACCAGTGATAAAACTTTGGCTCTCATCAGGAGGAAGAACTGCTGTGTGTGTTCAGACTGTATGTTGGGGCCACCAGAAGGCAGAGCAGTGGCTGACGTGGGCTGTGTCTGTAATGGACCCTGTACATGTGTATTACAAGTTCTGGATGTTACACTCAGGCGTTCAGGTTCACAAATCAACGTCAACTCTGGGGCACGGTGGGCGGAAGAGGGAGGCGGATTTGCGGACTGTGGGGATTGTTAAGGATACAAGGCTGTTATTTCCATATTAAAATGTAATGGTCTCATTAAAGTTAAAACCACTGTTAAACTTGATTGAGTAAATTAGTTAATTAACCATAGCATCCCATGCGTGCCTCCAGGGCATACCTCTCTTTCTCAAGATGCAGGCTCAGCTTGGAGAATCTCATCGGGTAGGATGGTAACACTCATCGGACCCTGACTTACTGCAGAGTCTGTTAAAAAGGAGATGCAAAAGACAGAAGGTGAAGGTGTTGCTTGGTGTTAAAGGGAGATAGAAATAGCCTCTGATGAAAGAAGATTTATTTCTAAGCTAAATTCTCTGAAGATTTGCTTTATTAAAAGAAAACACCTGATAAGCAGTTTGTGGATGTCTGTTTTAGCTAGCAGAATAAAAGGTTTTCTTTTTAGTGCATATTCTGCCTCGTTGTTGTTTAGTCGCCAAACAACTCTTTTGTGACCCCATGGACTGTAGCCCACCAGGCTCCTCTGTCCATGGGATTCCCCAGGCAAGAACACTAGAGTGGGTTTCTATTTCCTTCTCCAAGGTACTTTCCCAACCCAGCGATGGAACCCGCATCTCCTGCATTGGCAGGTAGGTTCTTTACCGCTGAGCCACCAGGGAAGCCCCATATTCTGCCTTGCTTGCCTTCTTTTTGCCTGAGTGTCCAGAGATACCTCTATAGGGTTGTATGGAACTCTGTCGAGAGGGAGGGGACCTATGTATACCTATGGGTGATTCGTGTTGATATACGGCAGAAACCAACACAATATTGTAAAGCAGTTATCCTCCAATTAAAAATAAATTATTAAAAAAACATTTTTGAGGAGGTTGTATTGAATAGGTGACTTTAAATCAGGGTTGTGGTGATTTTTGTGGGTTAAGTAGGTGGATGTGGGAACATATAGGAAACCTCAAATTTGATATCCCATGACTGGTCTTAGAATGTTGATTTTCATTGGATTAATTTTTAATAATGCAAATGGCCAACAGAACCATTTGAAAGAAGTTCATGAAATCTGATGGAAGTCAGTCCAGTTCCTGGTATAGCTTACTGCTGCTGCTGCTGCTAAGTTACTTCAGTCGTGTCCGACTCTGTGCAACCCCATAGATGGCAGCCCACCAGGCTCCCCTGTCCCTGGGATCCTCCAGGCAAGAACACTGGAGTGGGTTGCCATTTCCTTCTCCAGTGCATGAAAGTGAAAAGTGAAAGTGAAGTGGCTCAGTCGTGTCCGACTCCTAGCGACTCTATGGATTGCAGCCCACCAGGCTCCTCTGTCCATGAGATTTTCCAGGCAAGAGTATTGGAGTGGGTTGCCATTGCCTTCTCCTGATATAGCTTAGTCTCCACAAATATGGATTGAGAATGATAGTTACAGTTACCTCCTAGATAATCTCCAGCTATCTCAGCACAGACACACACACGCTCACACAGAGGCGGGTTTGAACAGGGATGGAGAACGGTCCAGTGGTAACGCAGTCAGAACATTTGGTCAGCGTATCACCTCCGAGACAGGCTTTTTCTTGGGTGTTGTGTCCACTTGAGGAGCCAGATACTCTCCAGATACTGAGTATCCGGGAAATGTGGGTTTCATTTGACTTGGGTTTTTACCTGCTTTCCTTTAACCCAGTGTTTTGCCTAATTAAACCCTTGAGTAAAGAACTGTGCTAGGTAGAATTCTGCTGACGCTTGAGAAAGTCTGACACTGAGAAAGACAAGTCTTGTAAATCCCATCTGCTGAGTGATCAGAGATAAACAATAAACCCAACCTGGACCTGACGGGACTGATTTTCTTATCTCATATATACATATGGTGCTGTGTGCGTGCTCAGTTGCTTTAGTCATGTCCAGCTCTGGGTGACTCCATGGACTGTAGCCCAGCAGGCTCCTCTGTCCATGGGATTCTCCAGGCAAGAATGCTGGAGTGGGTTGCCATCCCCTCCTCCAGGGGCTCTTCCCGACCCAGGGATCGGACCTGCATCTCTTGCAGCTCCTACACTGGCAGGCAGGTTCTTTACCACTAGCGCCACCTGAGAACCCTAACCCTAACCCTAACCCTAACCCTAATTGATATATTTTACAGTTACATATATATTTCCAATAATTTCTGTATCATATAGTTGTTTGGATTCCCCTCAAAAGGGCAACTTGAAGGATTTGGGTGCACAGAATACTTTTATTTTGAAAGTTTAGGCAGAAAACAGTGAAAGACTGGGAAAGTGACATGAAAAAGGGAAGAATGCCTATATACACACACACATATATATATATATATATTTAAAACAGTAAATAATCATATACAGAGCTTCCCTGGTGGCTCAGATGGTAAAGAATCTGCCTGCAATGCAGGAGACCCGGGTTCAATCCCTGAGTTGGGACGATCCCCTGGAGAAGAAAATGGCAACTCACTCCAGTATTCTTGCCGAGGAAATCCCATGGACAGAGGAGCCTGGCGGGCTACAGTCCATAGGGTCACACAGAGTTGGATACAGTTGAGGGACTAACACACACAGAGACATACATAAAGGTTTCCAGAAAGTAAACCAGGTCAGACAAATTATTTCCTAAAACTATAGGTTTGGGATGAAAATCAGGTATCAAGATATTGACACTGAGCCAGCTGTGTACAAAAAAAAAAAAAAAAAAGGCATTTACGAGGTACCAGACAACCATGAATTGAAGGTGCAACAATTATCCCCATTGTATAGATGACAAAACCGAGGCACAGAGACGTTCAGAGGTTACCACGCGAGTTAAGTGGCAGTGTTGTTTGAAATGGTACAGTCTGGCATAGGAGCACATGTTCTTACCAGTCTGTCATGCTGCCTCTGTCTCTTTCAAGTCCATTCTCTGGTGGCAATGCCCTTTTGTATCAGCCCGCTTCGTGTATGAATATGGCTCAGGAGTCATACAGCCTTGCGTTTTATTTCCCACTCTTTAGTGATCTTGGAAAGCCTTCTTTATCCTCTTTGAGCTTTCAGATCCCCATCTGGGAAATGGGGATAATGCCAGTTTCTTTCTGCAGGTAGACAGTGTCTGCCTTTCCCGTGTCTCCATGGCTGCACCTTGGAAGTGCTCTTCTGATCAGAGAACTGTTCTCATACGTGCTGATAGCGTCTCACTTCAAGCACCAGCATCTCTCTGCTGGAAAGTTTCTTCCTGCACCCCTGGGAATTCTGGAGGTGATGCCCCCAGGTTTGGTGATCTCCCAACAGTGAGGATGGAAGTTGGTGAATAAACAGCAGCCTCACCCCCCCCCAGGAGGACATCGCTGAGTATGTCCCACATGTCTCTCAAAAGGTCCTGAGTTACACTGAGTTCCAGACCCCCACGGTGGTAACCAGCTTGTTACAGCATTGGTGTGTGTGAGTGTGTATGTGTGTGTGATCCACTGCTTCAATCGTGTCTGAGTCCCTCTGACCCCATGCACTGTAGCCCGCCAGGCTCCTTTGTCCATGATGTTCTCCAGACAAGAACACTGCCGGAGGTTGCCATGCTCTTCTCCAGGGGATCTTCCTGACCCAGGGATCGAACCCACATCTCCTGCATTACAGGCGAATTCCTTACTGACTGAGCTACTAGAGAAGCCCTTTCCTTTGCTATGTTCCTGCCCTAACTTCGCAAAGAGATGACTCCTTTTCTCCTTTACGGGGAACTCAAACAAAGGCACGAACTCTTAAGGTGTTTGTGAGAATTCAGTGAAACGATGTGTGAATAGCGCCTGGCTGGTATGCAGTAAGTACCCTAATAACTGTCAGCTATGTCATCTATTGTGCTTATATGAATATATGAAAATCTGATTGAACAGGAAAGCTGTGATGAAGGGTCTGACTCCACTTTCTCGCTTCACCCATCCTCCTCCATCTGCCCACATCTGGCGAGCTGATAAGAAAGCCCAGGCAGTTCCTACTCTGTTGTCAGAAGGAACTCTAAGCTACAGATGGAAACCCTCTTGGGGGCCCATCCTTTAACTACTGTAAAAACCCCGCCTCAGTGGCCTGTCCCTGTTCTCTCAAGGCCTTTGAACCTCCCTGAGCCTCCCCCACTCCCCCGGAGGCCTCATTTTGCAGTTAGTGTTCCTCTTCATCCCTTCTTGGCATGTGTGCAGTGTCAGGAGTCTTCACATTTTAGCCAGGTCTTGAGTGAGGGTCCCTCCTGTTTCAAGGGAGTGGTCACAGTAGAAGCAAATTCACCACAAAATGCATGATGGCATTCCTTAAGATAACAGAAGCATCTGGGAGTTTTCAAAATTGGCCTTGTTTAAGAAAGGCTCTGTGAGGCAGTGCGGAAGGTCGAGGGCAGGAATCTGACCCTCAAGGGCAGAGACAGAAGGAAGGCGTCCCAAAGGGCTGCTGAAGGTCGAGACATCGACCCAGAGGGAGTGAGCTCACCTTTTCCTCACCAGCACGAATAAAAAGATCGGGGATTTCAGCTTTTCCTTAAAGGAAAGCATACCTTTTTGAACTTTGCAACACACTGGACCCTGGCGTGGACTGGGGTTTTAATGAGGAGAATTAGTACTCCAGTGCACCATCTGCATAAAAACTTGCAGGGAGAAACTTTATCCGGGGCTTAGGTCAAAGAATAGGCTAGGAAATACAGATGCTCAAACATGTAACAAAAACATAAATGTTCTAAAGCCATTTTCTACTGTTCGTAGAAGACAAGTCTCCATTTTGGTTTTCACAATTTCAGAATAGGCTGCCCAAATCCAGGGCACTGAATCAGAATTATGTAACTTGTCTTCTAGCTTCTCCAGCCCTCTATTTATAACACTCAGCTGTTGGCATGTATGTACAAATTTAAAGGAAAGGCTCCTTGCCTCATGGTCTCGTGATCTTTACCTTCTACCTTTAACAAACATTCCCTCATGAAAACTTCTTAATGGATGATGAGAGGATTCTTTTCAAGATTGTAAAACCTTGATTTTACTCTGTAGATTTGTTTTAACTGATAGAAAATTCTGCTTAGTGTAAACATTTACATGTGAATGATGTTAACAGTCAAGAATACTGGGCAACTAGTTGCTGGAAACTGTACAAGTTTATAGATTTAGTTTAGATATTTATATACATTTAAACTAGGAATGAAATTAGAATGTTACAAATAGATCTTTTTTTAAATTTCAAAAATTGCTGTAAAACCAGAGCATTCATTCACACATCAATTACAAAGAGATGGCTCATCAGAGACACAGGTGACATAGTTTGGGCTCATTGTTACATTGCAGTCATAAAGCAATGTTTTGCAAAGGAAAAAACATCAGAATCCCAAGGCATTCGAATTCTGGTGTCCTTGCTCTAATTGACATCTGGAATTAGAGTAAAATTATCTTCAGTGGAGATAAAATGAGCATAGGTTGAAATAAAAGCGACAGAACGCCGCTTCCTTCCGTGACCAGGGATGTCTGATGGGATCTAGGCTCCCTAGTTCTCACCCATCTCAGATCTCAGCCTGAGGGATTTCTCTCACCATGGTAGTGTTAGCCTATGCCTGCGGGTGAGGTGGGTAGATAAATCTTCCACTGTTCTTGACTCTCATATCGGAGATGTCAGAGTTGTGCTCCATGGTGAGCGCAGAAATTCTCCGCGGGAGTGAGCCCGGGTGCCCGCAGCGGTCACCTGCTTGCTCACTCACTCTTCATGGGGGGCTTCTGCCCTGTGTTCACAGTCACATCTCCCTTCTTCTTGCTCCTGGGATCACCCTCCATTCAGACCCTTGTTTGGGGTCTCCTTCTGGGGAAAACCAACCTAAGACACCTTCAAGGGATGAATTTGCTTGGTGTCCATTTCCTGCATCTATTCTTCTCCCCCCGCTCCGGCCGCCCCTCTCTCCCTCGTGTATTTAATACCAGCTGTGTACACACACGGTGGTAGATGTTAGGAAGCCTCCAGTCAAGTGGACTCTATCGAGACAGATATTATAGTAGGTACTGGCTTTAACCTCTGTGAAGTCAGCCGTACACAAAGGATGCAAAGTAAGAGAAAGAAAGAATTATTTAAATAGAGTTGTCATTCAACTCAATAGATGCAGACTCCAGCTGGAGTGCGAGCTGGGGATAAGAAACTGGGGTTTTCTCAGTGACTCTCATGGGATGTCTTCTTGTGTGGAGGGTGATTCTGTCGGTTAAAAATTCAACATGTTTCTATTTTTCATGCAATGTGGTCTTTAAATGCAAGCCAGCTATTTTATGAGGTGCCTAACCAAAGACACAGTGATTTTTCCAGTGCTGGAGGAAAAACTAGCTATAATGGACTCATGGAGAAAGTGCATGTCCATCTGTATCATGGGACCTTTTTAGAGGATTTTGATAGAAAATTTTTCCTTATATAATCTTTGCTCCAGGCTCTGACTTTTATGATTCTTATTGCAATGTAATGTGGTAAATGTTTTCAGGAAACAAAGGGCTAATGGGGCATTTTGGGGAGGCAGAGACAGAAAGGACCTGTGCTGGTCAGGTTGGGAAAAATTTCTTAGAGCAGGTCGTGTTTGAGTTGGATCTTAACACATAAGTGGATGTTTGCTTAATGCTTGACAGAAGAATAGAAGTGCAGCTCTTAAACTTCTACCACAAAATGTCAGCTTTGTCTTCCCTAATCCCTATACACAGATCTTGGCAGCCTTTACTTTAGTCGACAGTATAGGCTATCTGTTCTGTGTCTGCTTTGGGGAAGAGCAGCCTGAGATTTACTTGAGATAGCTGATGCTTGGACAAAACAAGCTAGTGGAGCATCTTCCTGCCAGTTCCTTTTGTCTTCAGAAGATGCTGTTAGGAAGGTCAACAGGCGAGCTGAGATTCTCTGAGACGCAGAGGTAAGGTTAGACCTACATGAGCCTATTAAAAAAATGAGGAGGGTCCTGGAGAGATGTTGGGAGGGCCACTGGTCTGAGCTGCGGGTCTGGGCCTTGTGAAGGAGAGATGTGGGATGGAAGGAAGCCTCTCAAAGTGCAGTGCAGTCCTAAGGATGTTTGACAAAGCTGATGAGCCAAAACGACCTGTCGGAGGGACAGCTTTATCTCCGGGACAACCACGCCTTCCCCGTATTTGGCCTCAGCCACTGGCTGGGAGGGCTTCCCAGGTGGCACTCATGGTAAAGAGCCCGCCTGCTAACACAGAAGACAGATGCAAGAGGCTCAGGTTCAGTCTCTGGGTCAGCACGATCCCCCGGAGGAGGAAATGGCAGCCCGCTCCAGTGTTCTTCCCTGGGAAATCCCGTAACACAGAGGAGGCTGGCAGGCTGCAGTCCATGGGGTCGCAGAGTCGGGCACGACTGAGTGACTCGGCACGGAGCTGGCTGGCAGCAGTCTGCGGGAAACAGCGTCTCTGGGAACTCGGCTTTCATAGTAACAGCGTCTGGCTTTGACCCTCGCGTGCCTCCCCGTTGTCAGGAACCTAAGAGGCTCATGTTCATGGCCACCACAGTAGCATCTACCCAAATGTGGGACACGCACCACAGACAGGACTTGAGGTGATTTTTGGAAGTGCATTGAATTGTTTAGTCTTAAGATTATTCTCCTTATAATTCTCCTTAATTCTGGTTAGTGAAGGAGGAAGACTCAGGTTGGTGCTCTCGTTTGTAAGTCTCCCTTTCTGCACAGGCAAGCCTCAGGCTTATAGACTTTAGCCAGTTACGTTCTCCAGATAAAATGGGGTAATGTTATGTATTATTCTGTTTTTATATGTACGTATTGTTATGAGGGTTTTCAATTTATATGTATGGCTAATGATACTAGCGTCCAATTTATACTCTTCGAAACAGCTTTTTCTTTTCAAATATATCTAATGAAGTAAATCAATGGAATAAATTTACAGAAAATATTTAATAACTGAGTATCAGAGGGGGCAAGTGACCATGAGAAAAGCCTTGTGAAAATGTTTTGCCGAGACTAGAGCTGGGCAGCCCTGCCTTAGGTCGTCGGGAAGCGGCTTGCTTGGTCCACATTGTCTCAGCTTTTCTTGAAAAACGCCTTCACTGGCTCACCATTTTCAGTGGTGGCTTTTCCTCCTCAGTGGGTTCACGGAAAGGACTCCGCAGTTTTACAACGTCTCGGTGATTTTCTGGCGGGAGATGTTGTTCACTGTGCTACTCAGCCTTTAAACAAATCCCCAGAGGACAAATCCAGCTTGAATGTAGTTCTAGGGGGATGAAAAGTATTGTCTCTGAATGAAGGTGTATGCTTTGTCCTGTCAGAAGAAGACAAGTACACCTGTCACGATGCTTGCCTTACCTTCCAGAATCCTTAGGGCTGAATTCACTGCGTTTATGCTCTCATCTGTTCCAATCTGGCATCTGAAAGCACACTCTTTTCCTAGTTCCTTCGGGGGACTCTGTTACTTTAAAAAGATCTTTAAAAACATCTCTGGGATCCCTGGGCGCCAAGCTTTCCTAGGAGATCCACGCGGACTGACTCAGTCCACTTGGATTAGCCAGGATAAGCCAGGTTGTGCTGCGGTAATAAACCACCGCCACGTTTAGTGGTTTATGAACAACAAAGGTTGATTTCTTGCTCATGTTGCCTGTTGATTTCCGGGTAGCCGGGGGCGCTTTTCCTCGCTATGAGGTTGCTACGAGAAGCTGGCTGACAGAGGCTTTGCAGCTGCGTGGGTTTTGGTTCCCATGGCGGAAGAACTTAAGAGGGCATGGCTGTTTATTCATTTTCTTCAAACGGTATCACCATGAAAGTAATGCATTCCACTCTGTTCAGCATAGCCCACAGGCGAAAGCCAGTCTTAGGGATGTGTTGAACTGGAACGCAGCAGGGGCGCGCAGTTACGTCATTTTCCTGAAAGGGGAGGCACTGAAACGTTGGTGAATAACCGTGACTGTTACCACTTCGTAATGCAGATCTACTGACGCCTCCTTGAGGTCTCTAAGGCTTCCTGGGTCAGTCTCTGCTGCTGTCTGTCTGTCTGGCAGAATCTGTTTACCCACTGTGCCTCCCTCCTGTGACTGTCGTCTCACCTGCTGGTGTCGCTTTAACTTCTTGGGCAGCCTCTGTTGTCCTTATCCCTCAGTGCACCCTGAAAACAATGCTTTTGTTTAGAGCGGAATTTTGGGGTGCAGGGAAATTACAACCCTGCACACAAAACAGCCTCAAACTGTTGAGAGTCTCCTCTAGGTGATTTGTTATTTTACTGGCTGACTTGTATCCCTGGTGCCTAGAACAGAGATGGCAACGGAGGAAGTCTCAGGAAGTGCTGAGTGACGGAAGTGTCCCAACACCTGCTGTCCTGGATTCTACACATTTAGGTCCTTCCCTGCCACGTGGGACTTCCTGCAGCCTCACCCCCTCTGAATGTCTGGTGTGTTTCTTGGGATCGTCTTCCACTTCCTTCCTTTTTTATATCACATTTTTTTTCTCTGTTAGACTCCTCACCTCACACAGCCTCTAAAATTGCCAACAAAAGGCCATCACTTTCTTTTTTTTTCCTTTGTTGGTGTTTGTTTGCTAAGTTGTGTCCAACTCATTGTGACCCCGTGGACTGCAGCATGCCAGGCTTCCCTGTCCTCCACTCTCTCTCGGAGTTTGCTCAAGTTCATGGCCATTGAGGCAGTGATGCTGTCTAACCATCCCATCTTTGCTGCCCTCTTCTTCTTTTGCCCTTAATCTTTCTTTTCTTATGTGAATGTATTTAGCAGTTTCTGTATTTTACTCTTGATTTCCATACTATGATCTGGAAGTTCTCAGTTTTATGCTCAGAGGAGGTTTCCTAGGTCAAAAAAGGGAGTCTTCTTTAGGATGAAAAATTATGTGACAGCTCTTGAAAGCTGAAGAGATTGCAGTCAGTGCTCGTTTTCAAAAATACTTGTTGTCCTTCTGTTAAAGTGTATTTTCATTTGAATTCTTTGTGTCAAGATGTTTTTTTCAGAGCAGGTATATGTATCAATAAATTGTTGATTCCTCTTTATTGTTCACTGAAATTCCATTGTGTGAATAATGCCACATTTTGTTTATCCACTCGCCAACTGATGCGCTTTGGGGTTGTTTCCATTTCTTGACTGTTATAATATAGCCATATGTTGTCATTGTTTTCCCTCAGAATGGAATTGCTGGATTGTATGATAAGTGTATATATTTTTAACTTTCTGAGAAACTGCAGATCTGTTTTCTAAAGTGACTGTATCGGTTTATATTTGTACCAGCAATATCTGAAGGTTCCAAGTATTCTACATTCTCCCCAATTTTTGGTATTATTAATCATTTTTACTTTAGCTATTTTGGTACATTTAAAGGGGTATCTCATTGTGACTTTAATTTGCAGTTTTTCTAAGGACCCATGATGCTTTATCATCTTTTCATGTACTTGTTGGTCATTTGTGTGTGTGTGTATTTTATGAAGACTGTGCTCAAGTATTTCACATTTTTTAATGGTCTATTTATCTTCTTACTGAGATATTGTTTATATATTCTGGATACCAGTCTTTTGCAAGATGTATATTTTACAAGTAGTTTTCTATGATACTTTATTACTTTCTTGGAGTTTAATTTTCTCTTCTTTTAGTAGCTTCTTAAGGTGAAAGTTTAGATCATTGATTTGAGACTGTTTGACAGTTGTAATTATAAAGCCATATGTTGTCATTTTCCCCCCCTCAGAATGGAATTACTGGTCTGTATGATAACTGGATGTATTTTTTTGATGTCAACATGTATGGCCGTATAGTTCCCTCTAAGCCTTGCTTTGGCAACATTCTACAAATCTTAATATGTTGTGAATTCAAAGTTAATTTTTGTTATGGACAAATTTTGTGTGAGGCTAGTTCTTTTAAATTTATTGGGACTTTAAAAAAATAGTTGTGTTTTAGAGTAGTTTCAGGTTTATAGAAAAATTAAGATAATACAGAGAGGTCTCATATACTCTACACCTGGTTCCCCCTATTATTAACAGTATATATTAGAATAGCATAATCATTACAATTAATGAGCAAATATGTTATTGAGTAATATGTTATTATTACTAAAATCCCTAGTTTTTCAATTCCCTTAGTTTTTAATCAGTTGTTCTTTTTCTGTTGCAGAATCCCATCCAAGATACCACATAATATTTAGTCAACCTGTTTCCGAGGCTCCTCTTGGCTGTTTTAGCTTCTCAGACTTTCCTTAGTTTCAATGGCCTTGAAAAATTTGAGGGGTATTGGCCAAACCAACCTAGACAGCATATTTAAAAGCAGAGACATTACTTTGCCAACAAAGGTCCGTCTAGTCAAAGCTATGGTTTTTCCAGTAGTCATGTATGGATGTGAGAGTTGGACTGTGAAGAAAGCTGAGCACCAAAGAATTGATGCTTTTGAACTGTGTTGTTGGAGAAGACTCTTGAGAGTCCCTTGGACTGCAAGGAGATCCAACCAGTCCATCCTAAAGGAGGTCAGTCCTGAATATTCATTGGAAGGACTGATGCTGAAGCTGAAACTCCAATACTTTGGCCACCTGATGCAAAGAACTGACTCATTGGAAAAGACCCTGATGCTGGGAAAGATAGAAGGTGGGAGGAGAAGGGGACAACAGAGGATGAGATGGCTGGATGGCATTACCAATTCATTGGACTTGAGTTTGAGTAAACTCTGGGAGTTGATGATGGACAGGGAGGCCTGGCGTGCTGCAGTCCATGGGGTTGCAAAGAGTTGGACATGACTGAGTGACTGAACTGAACTGACTGGTCAGGCATTTTGTAGGATGTTCCTTTACTGGAATTTGTCAGATGTTTTCCTCTGATAAGACTGGGATTATGGATTATTGGAGAAAGAGGACAGTATAATTTTCACATTATATTAAGGGAATATAATATCCATACGATTTATGACTTGATGTTGACCTAGCAGGGATAGTGTTTGTCAAGTCTCTTATTGGAAAGTTACTCTTTTCTCCTCATTCCATACTGTACTCTTTGGAAATAAGTCATTATTTACAGCTGGTTTTGCTGGATATAGAATTCTTGGTTAATTGATTTTTTTTTCCTTTCAGCATTTCAGATATGTCATTCCTATATCTTCTGGCTTCCATTATTTCTGGTGGGAGATTAGTAGTTAATCTCCTCTTTGTTCCCTGTTTGTAGCATGTTTTCTTTTGCTAATTTCAAGATTTTCTTGCATTTTTTGGTGAGGTGTTTTTGTTATGTAGAAACACATTTGATTTCTTCCGGAATCTTGCGTTCTTACCTGCTAGGTAAAGAGTGATGGTGATGGTATTGAAAATGGCATAGACTCTAAGTCACATTTAGAAGTATCACTAAGACATAACATTCACTAAATGAGGCTGTGGTTTAATTTGGTCATTTATCACTGCAGATGGTGAGTGCAGCCATGAAATTAAAAGACGCTTACTCCTTGGAAGGAAAGTTATGGCCAACCTAGATAGTATATTGAAAAGCAGAGATATTACTTTGCCAACAAAGGTCCGTCTAGTCAAGGCTATGGTTTTTCCTGTGGTCATGTGTGGATGTGAGAGTTGGACTGTGAAGAAAGCTGAGTGCTAAAGAATTGATGCTTTTGAACTGTGGTGTTGGAGAAGACTCTTTGAGAGTCCCTTGGACTGAAAGGAGATCTAACCAGTCCATCCTAAAGGAGATCAGTCCTGAGTGTTCATTGGAAGGATTGCTGCTGAAGCTGAAACTCCAGTACTTTGACCACCTCGTGCGAAGAGTTGACTCGTTGGAAAAGACCCTGATGCTGGGAGGGATTGGGGGCAGGAGGAGAAGGGGATGACAGAGGATGAGATGGGTGGATGGCATCACCAACTCGATGGATGTGAGTTTGAGTGAACTGCAGGAGATGGTGATGGACAGGGAGGCCTGGAGTGCTGCGATTCACGAGGTCGCAAAGAGTTGGACACGACTGAGCGACTGAACAAAATGAACTGATGTAGTTGAGTTCATAAGAAAGTCTAGCAGAAAGATAGCTGACATTGCTACTGGCAGCTCTGGGTCCCTGTGCCTCCAGGATCCATCGTTTTCTCCTCCACTTCCTTGAGTAGTTCTGCTGGCATTTTTCAAAAGCTTGCTTGAATTTTTCTTTCAATGTCTTGTTTTTTGGGCTCTTCTTACAAGCTGTTATAACCTTGACATTTTTAGAAGACATCACCGTCAAGTAAAAACTGTTCTATGGTGAAAAAAGACTTTCTTATTTTGATGAAACCATTCTGAGAATAATTCAAATCCACTGTTGTGATTTTCTTGTTGTGTACTACACTGTTGGCTGTATTGGATCCCTTCATTCCTAAAAACATCATGAACAGCATTCTGTCTTGATGAGAATAGAGTCAGATAGCAAGAGAATACTCCTGGCATCCAGTCTTTAAGGTGCAAAAAACTCATACTGATCGAGCACTTCCATCTGTCAGGTGTCACGGTAGACACTTTACATATTTTGTTTCTTTTTAAATCCTTATAACAACCTTTTAAGGTATGTATTAATATACCCATTTTACCCTTGATACTATTCTCAAAGAAGTTATTTTTCCCTCTTTCCCCCCTCTATGCAGCTGATTCTGGCCTCTTGATTGATGGTATATTTGGCAATGTAGAGAGGAAAAGTCTCTGATGCTGGGAGGGATTGGGGGCAGGAGGAGAAGGGGACGACCGAGGATGAGATGGCTGGATGGCATCACTGACTCGATGGACGTGAGTCTGAGTGAACTCCGGGAGTTGGTGATGGACAGGGAGGCCTGGCGTGCTGCGATTCATGGGGTCGCAAAGAGTCGGACACGACTAAGCGACTGAACTTAGAGAGTAACCTTATGATTTGAACTCTAATTTTCTGTTATTACTCTCCCCGCAGTTTGTTCAGTGTGGCCACTTGGTCTGATTCAATCACATGAGAACCAGGGCCAGGTCTTCTGTCCTAATTTTTCCCTATATTTGAACATGGGAGAATACAGCCATGTGGCTGCTGTGGTCATATTGCTGCCACACAAAACCTGACTTGAATAAGGAAACATGACCAAGAGCACAGGGAGGTGGGAACTGTGAGGTCTGGGTGAGTCGTGCGCCTGCGGGATTAACCCCTACCTGAAGCCAGGTGTCTCTCTACCTTACCTTACATGAGCCAAAATATTCTTCTTTTACTTAAGTCAGTATGAGTAGACTTTCTGCCTCTTGCAAATGAAATAACCCTGACTGATATAACCTTTGTTTCTCCTTCCTTCATTGAGCAAATCTGTGCAAAGCCTTCTTTAGAAGGGGAATTAAACTGAGATAAAAAGCAGTATTCTTTGATGTTTTGATCCTACGGTTTGAGGACTAAGTGTCCTTGGACTAGTCCTGTCCTTTCTCTTGGCTTTGATTTTTTTCTTTTAAGTGGTACATTTGTTTCTCTATACATGGATTAAGCTGTATTTCTAATGGTCCCTCTTGGTCTGGAATTCTTTGGTTCTAGGAAGTCCTTATTTCAAACTAAAATGATAGTGCCTCTAAAATTTAATAGAAATTAAGATCTTAAGTTTTGAAATCAAACACATGTACATTTGAAACCTGGTTCTGCCATTTACTAGTTATATAACCAAAAGTAAGTTTCCCACCTGTTTCAGTTTCCCTAATTATAAAGAAGGATATCATGAATAGGGTGGTTTCAAGAACTAAATTAAATAATGCACATATAATCATCTGGGGTAAGGACTCAGAAAATGATAGCTATTATTATTTTTCACTCCCTGTTAATGGCGCCCTTAACTTAAAATAGCATTTCCCAAGTTGTGTTTGGTGGAAAACAGTCCTGCAACTGCTATCACAAAAGGATTTTGTAGTCATATTGTTAGGAAATGATGATGCTGTTTCCTCTATTTTCAAGACACATGAGCACATTAAAAGCTCTAGAAAGTTCTTCAGTAAATAAATCTGCTTAAATGTGTTGATCCAGTAGCCCAAACATATTTGATCGCACAGCACTTTTTTTCTTTCATAGGTGCATACCTATTCACATGTATTACCAAGAAAAGAGTTGAAACCTTTCAGGTATGATTTCAGGCATCTATCAGCGGATGGAAGCAGTGCAGAGGAGAATGTTGGGGGCATTCCATGCAATCCCCAGTTGAGTTCTTTTTAACGCCTCACTAGAAAATCAGGCTTTATCCAGAAACTCTAGCCTGCATCAGAAGTTGATAAACTAACATTGGTGAACCTGCCATCTGTTTTTATAAATAAAGTTTTATTAGAACATAATCGTGTTAATTCATTTATGCATCATCTATAGCTGCTTCAATATTACAAGGGCAGTGTTGAGTTGTGACCGAGACTGAATGGCCTGTAAAGCCTAAAATATTTGCTGTGCATGCGTGAGAAGTTTCTTCAGTTGTGTCTGATTCTTTGTGACCCTGGACTGTAGCCCACCAGGCCCCTCTGTCCATGGGATTCTCCAGGTAGGAATACTGGAGTGGGTTGCCATGTCTCCTTCAGGGGATCTTCCCCACCCGGGGATCGAACACATATCTCTTATGTCTCCTGCATTCGCAGGTGGGTTCTTTACCACTAGGCCACCTGGGAAGCCCTAAAATATTCACCATCTGGCCCTTATAAAAAAAAATTATGTTAGCTCTGGCTTGATGACAAGAGTCCATCTACAGGAACTGTGATTAGATTTTTAATCCATCTCAGCAAATTCTTGTTTCTAGTTCACAAAGTGAGGCGATCTATCTTTATATAAATAATCCTAACCACATAAAAGATACCAAAAGAACCCAAGAACTCTTTTATTCAAAGGGAGCAGAAGAAGAGAAACTCTCCTAAAAGACAGGAATTTATAGCTCGCAGGAGCTGTATTTCCCTTCAGCTATGGGGGCCTTAACTCTGCACACAGAGTAGTTCTCTGAGGAATTGCATTGTTGCCCAATTTTCTTATGAAATTTTCTCACGTTCTCTTTATGTCACCCTAAGTTGTCGTTTAGAATGAGTGATGCTGTTTGAGATGTTACTGTATCTTTTCTCAGGCTTGGTAAGTTGCTCAATAATTCCTGGTGAATTACTTCGGGGGTAGCAGTGCCACCGAGGGGGAGAATAAACAAGAGAGTTTTTTTTTTTTTTAACTGAAATGATTAAAAAAGAACCTACTGTGGGTCCTGTGGGTTTGGATTCATGGCTGGTACCACATAAGTAGCTATTAGGGAAGTGAATGGGATTTCTGAGAAGGGCCACCCAACCTTCTGATTTCTATTATAAGGAGCTCATATAAATATCTTGTTAAAACTTATTTTTCCCAACTTGTAGAGTACAGAAAGAAGCTGTGCCTTTTCGTACAAACTAGGAATCCTTGGTCTCACAGGATGTTTACTTTGTGGTTGCAGAAATTAATTTTGAGCTCTGAGTTTTAGGAGTCTTTATCCATCCATTCATTCAACAATTTGCTTGGAACTAATTTGATGCCATGCACTGAGTATGTAGAAGGGTGAGCAAATCAGATACATCCTTGCCCTTAGGAGATCCAAAGTTTAATGGGAGAGACATGCAAGAAAAAAGTACTGAGATGATTGTGTAGCCGTCACCTGTGATGTATGCTCTGAGTGGTAGGTAACAGGAGGGTGGGCCAGGGTGTCGTCTGAGCACTTCACCTGAACCCTGAAGGGTGTCATGGAACCAGCTCCACCTGGGGAAGAGAAGGACATTCCAGGCAGTGGGGGCAGCGTGAAGGGAAGGCTTTCTTAACTATGGTGGCTCCATTTCAGAAGAAGATCTCACATTCTGATCTCGGCGTATTCTTGAATTAGTTCATTTTCAAGTGACTTCACTGTTCTTGGCCTCAACCTTCTTCTCTCTTATACATCAGTAGCGACTTCAACATAGGTGCTTTCTAGAAAACCGTGGGAAATCTTGCTAGTTTTTTGATCAGAATTAATGGGGAAAAGTTGCTTCTGTGTTAATGCCTTCTCATCTGTTAAAATCTTAGAATATGATGTCAGGCTGAATCTCAGTGGTCACTCAAGGACCCTCATATTTGTGTAGGGGTAGAGTGTGACAGGATCTGAATAGAATAATTCCAGTCTATGATTTTTGTAATTCAAGTTGAATGTACCAAATCTGAGATAATATTTCTTCCAAACTGCTGACTGGAAGAAAAATTCCCAGCGATATTTATATCATTTATTGTGAGTTAAAAAATGAAAATAAAGCAAAATAAAATTTATTAAGCAGTTTGCCCCAAACTGTACTAATTAAGTCTCCACAGATAAAAATACTCATAAATAGTCATATTTTAAAATCAAAATCAAATATGGGGCAAATACTTGTGTTCATGCACTAATAAACCTGAGTTATTAAGTAAAATCTGTATTGTACTCTTTAAGATTCCATCCATTAATAAGTGTTTGATAAAAATGTAAAGATGGAATACCGTTTAAAGAGGAAACACATCCCCAGTACTTCCAGTTGAATCCAGCTCAGTGAAATGCAAATTTTATAAATTCCAATCCATCAAACAGAAATTTTACTATAAAAGGTTTTCATGGAAATAATAGCTGTCAACTATCAATTAATGCACACGGTCCCATTTTCCTTAAGTACAGTATTGAACTTTAATGAAAGGTTACTTATTCTATCAAATTGCTTTATACTTCATAAGATTAAACTTAACCAAAAATTAACATCAGTATTCCATGAAGAGAGCATGCAAACAAAATTCACCTAAATGACAGGGGAGCCTAAATGTTTTTGTTGCATACTGAGAAATATGCTTCCAACACACATTTTAAAAATGCAAAGAATTCATTTTTTTAAAACCCGTGCTAACAAAATTTAACCCATTCCCGACTGCGTGTCTCTCCCGTATTTCTTTGCCTCTTTACTTTCAGCCACATAAGACGCAGGGGCATTGTCTTTGTGTGCGTTAATAGAGGGGGAAAACCCCCCAAACTGAGCAGCAGCCGGTGTGATGTGTGCTACACTGGGGTTTGAGCAACTTGGTTTCAAATTCCCTTTCTGTCATGCGCAGGATACGTCATCCTAAGCTCGGTGTTTTGTCCTCAGTTCTCCACCTGTGAAGTGAGGAAGTCGACTCACCTTTGAAGACTGTGCTGAATACTGAGGAGAACAGTGCTCAGGCACAGGAGCACAGCAAGTGTCCAGTGATGGATGAGTGGCAGTCCCACTTATTCTGACAGGACTGGCGCAAGGTTAGGAGAGGGTGTCAGTGCCCTCATGTAGACAGTCACTGCCCAGCCAGGTTCAAGGTGCCCGCAGATAGAAAGGTCTTAGCGGGCTGCAGTTCCGTGGAAGTGTTAGTCACTCCGTTGTGCCTGACTCTTTGCCATCTCATGGACCGTATCCTCTGTCTACGGGGCTCTCCAGGCTGGAATACGGTAGTGGGGAGCCATTCCCTTCTGCAGGGGAGCTTTCCTATCCCAGGGATCGAACTTGGGTCTCTCGCACTGCAGGCAGATTCTTTACTTGTTTGAGCCACCAGGGAAGCAGTGTTGTGAAATGACCCATCTTCAAAGCTCCAGAAGTAACAACAAACACACTGCGCTGTAAAGAAGAGCAACTGATGATAATGCTAATGACCCAGGCATGCTCTATGGTCTTTGAAAACTAACACCAAGATTTTTGTTGATTATTTTTCTTCCAAAAACCATGTGTGTATCAATATGGAATGGCATTGACTGCTTCTAACTAAATAAAGTTGAATCAGGAGATCTGAGTTATGGTCCCAGCTTTGATGCTAACTGAATGCATGTCCTTGGACAGCCCTTCTCCCTTCTAGACACCGTTTCCCCGCCTGTTAGATGGGCAGTCGGCAGGTGAGTGTGGGAGCGTATCAACAGTGGGAAGGGTAGGGCTCTGGCTAAATGGAAGCATGTGTGTCTCCCACAGGGCCAGCCTCCACTCAGCCCTGGTCAATTGTTGCCTTGTGAGAACCCAGACCCAGTGTTGCCAGATCTGTAAGAAAAGTCAGAAATTGAGACTTGGCAAATAATTAAAGATGATTATTTTAAAACAGTGTGCTAGTCAAACAAAGCACATTTATAGGAGGATTTCGTGCTTTTGGATTGCCCATTTAAAACTCTGGGGTGGATGCTTTCTGAAAGCTCTGTCCAGGTCTGCAGAGTTCTAATTTTAGGGAAGTCTCCTTTTTGTTGGATTCTCTACACTATAATCCTGAAAAAAATGATTTACAAAACCCAAATAGATTTTGGCATGAACTAAGCTTAAATTGACTGCCTTCTATCATGAATTAATATTAACCAGAGCTTGTCAGATACTAAATATTTGTTTTAGGAATACACACAGCCTCGGCTTTCATCTGGGTTAAGCTCTAATCTTTGGCCTGTCAGTTCCAGGATATAGCACTGGATAAATCATGCTCTCTTGAACAGATAGATGCCAGGGTGGTTGTATACAAATGGAACAATGTGTCAATGAACACCCGAGTTTGGGTTACATCTACTATAAACATCGACATTCTTTTGCAATGAGCCCATTTGCTGCTTAAGCACTTACAGCTTTGGAAGGTTTGATGCTTCTGTGCTCAATCAGGTTCTAATGATTTCAGATGTTTGCAATTAATGAACCATTAGATTAATTGGTGGAGTACCAGAAGAAGGGTTTCAGAACTGGGTCAGAACCACAGACAAGCTATTACCCGGCAGTCACCAGAGGCAGAATGACGAGAAGTTGGATGAATGATTTCATTCACTACTCCTACCCCTCCCTCCATATGTACTTTTCTTCTTGGTAAAAAATTTGCACTGACCAGCGTCTTAAGTTCAGCAAACAAGAGAAAGCGAGGAGAGGGTTGAAAAAAAATAAAAGAAAAATGATGTTTCCTATTACTCCAGTTAAGACTTGATCTTCTGAAGACTGAGATTTTCAGTGGTGCCAAAAATTGACACCATTTCTCAGCGTTTGTCTGAATCTCTCACTCTCTCTGGGCTTTTTCCCTAAGCTCCTATGTTTTATTAATTATGTAACACATCGGCCATCTTAGGAAAGTGATTAATGGGACTTCAGAAACATGGAAATAAATAAGCCAAGCTTCAATATATGATTATGTAGGCTTGCTATAAACCCCAGGGTAGCCATCTTTTAAGAAGGGTGCCTAAGGAGTTGAACACAGCCCATCGCTACAGTACTTAAAGACGGGCAGCACTGTGAGTTATCACCGGCGGCGGATGGCGCTTTAGATGAATTTGTAATTTGAAAAGTTAAATTAACCCTGAAATATATCATTTGTTTGTTTTCCACTCAGGAAAGAGATCTTGACATATACAGATTCTGGCTGGTGTGAAGGGGCATTCCAAGGTAAGCTAAGCTCAAATACTTGCTTAATTAATGGTGGCTGTTATTTTTTCACAGCAAAAAAAAGTCAGTTTTTGGAAAAAAGACACCACCACCACAAAAACATTTTCAAAGAAAATGCTGGTGCTTCCTTCATTTCGGGTTTCCCCACTAGAACATATAAACTCCATGAGCTCGCGGTCTTGGTTATGCCGCTCAGGGTTCTGTCAGCACCGACTGCAGGAATCTGGCACACAGCAGGTTCTCAGCAAATATTTGTTGCGTGAATGCAGAAATAAATTTTATTATGTCAAGAGAAAATATTTGTGTGGTCCTGGAGGAATATTGGGGCTTCCTAGATGGCTCAGTGGTAAAAATCTGCCTGTCAATGCTGGAGACGCAAGAGACATGGGTTGGATTCCAGGGTCGGGAAGATCTGGTGTTGGAAATGGCATCCCACGCCAGTATTCGTGCCTGGGAAATCCCATGGACAGAGGGGTCTGGCAGGCTACCATCCATGGGGTCTCAGAGTCAGACATGACTTAGCGACTAAATGGCAACAGCAGGGGAATACTGACTGGCCCAGGCAGTGATCTAACTGCTCTGTGGGCAGGCTCGTTTATTTGGTTACTCAGGTCACCTTTACTGATGATCCGGTATGTTCTAGACCTTGTTCTAAATATTGCAGATAGCAGTTCCCAGTGCGTGGTTTCTGCTCCTTAGGGACCTTACCTTCTCATGCGGAAGACAGAGATCAAACACATAGTTACACTTTATTTTGTTATTTTCATTTAATGAAAAGTTGGGTAAGAATTTCGAAGAAAAAAATACTGGCATCTTGAGACCATGTTGAAATGGAAGCCTGCTCTAGCTTGGAGAGACCAGGAAGTCTTCCCTAGGGAAGTGACATGTAACCTGATACTTTGAGGATAAATGGGAGTTGGAGAGCTTTTGGAGCAGACGGAAAGTGAGCAAAGGTCCTGAAGTGGGAACAGCTTCCCTTTGAAATGTAGCAGGCAAACCAGCACGGCTGTAGTAGAGAGAGGAAGGTGGAGAGGGCGGAGGCTGGATGCAGTGACTGGGTCTGTGAAAGCCATCTTAAGGAGCCTGCCTTTATTTTGAAAGCAGTGTCATCGACATCTTTTCCCAAGGAAGATAGTAAAGTGATCAAATTTTAATTTTAAAAATGCTATTCAAAAATTAGAAATAAAATTATTTTTAAATGGTGAAAGGAGTCCAATTTTAGGTTTTCTTGAGTTCTCTTACAAGAAGGAAATAATAAATGCGTTTACAGTAAAATAGTAAAGAGCTAATGGTTGGGGGCAAAAAGGACTTACCTCCAATTATCCATGTATTAATTCAGTGCTGCTCCAGAAACATCTTCATCTGAGCCTACTTCTGAAAGTAACACAAACTTCAGAGATTTCATGAGGTTGATTGGTTTTGTTTTCAATTAAATAAATTTCTAGAGTGCAAAAGTGTTCAAAATGTTTTCCTCCTTTGCTAAACTTGCGTAGATGCTGTCAGTTCATGGAATTATTTGATTGCCCAGTTGTTCCTTCATTTGTACAGGAAATGTAAGCACCTTGCATAGATCATGCCTTAGTTGCCAGGGCTAGGAATGGGGGTAAAGATGCTCTCTGTGAGCCGTGTCAGTGGTGTTCAGCAAGTGATTGACGAACGGTTGAATGATGAAGAAGGTGTTTCCAATCAGGAATGACACATAGATAATACAGTGTGGCCCTTGTTTTAAGGGATGTAAGAAAAAGATAATGCTCTGGGAGAGACCAATCTTATATGAGCATAGCAGGAATAGGAGGCTGTCAGGGAAGACTCTAGTGAGAAGGCAATCTTTAATCTGGGCTTTGAAGAATCAATAGGAGTTCCTAAGGAAAGAATATAGTATAATCAGTAACCAACAGGCAGAATTGCCTAAATCATCATCATTTTGTGATTTAATCTCTTACATACCACATTCTTAATTTTTGCCATGGACTTTTCTTGTTTATTTTAAATTTTAGAAAAATTTTTATTTTTTCTCGCCAGTATTTACCTTGATTACAATCATGGATTAAGATTGGAATATGAATGGAGGGAAACTTAAAGATATTTCTAGCTATTTTATTCTTTTTGATTGAGTGGGAAAAAAAAATTATTTTCTTGATTTCTCTTTCACTAGTTCATTGTTAGTGCATAGAAACGAACATATTTCTGTATATTGATTTTGTCTCCTGCAACTGTATTGGACTGTTTGTTCTTTCTGGTGGTCTTTGGTGGAGTCTCTAGAGTTTCCTTTAGACAGTGTTATGCCACCTGCAAATAATGACAGTTTTACTTCTTCTCTTCCAATTTGGATGCTTTTTTTTTAAAAAAAATTTTTTTGTCTGATCGCTGTGCATGGGACTTCCAATATTATGTTGAATAAAAGAGTGGTCGTCCTTGTCTTGTTCTTGATCTCAGTGGAACAACTTTCAACTTTACACCATTGGTATGACGTTAGCTGTGGGTGTGTCCTACATAGAGCTTATTCTATGGAGGTGTGTTACCTTATGCTAACTCTGTTAAGAGTATTTATAATGAATGGATGTCAATTTTGTTAAATGGTTTTTCTGCATCTATTGAGGTGATCATGTGATCTTTATTCTTTGTTTTGTGGTGTGGTATATCACATTGATTGATTTGCAGATGTTGAACTATCCATATATCCTTGGGATAAATCCCACTTGATTGTGGCATAATGTATTGTTTGACTTGGCTTGCTAATATTTTGTTGAGGTTTTTACTCTTGTTTAATATTTTAATTTAAATAGATTTAAAATTTTAGCCTTACCCTAGGTAAAAAGAGCTATGAGAGCATGGTTCACTGTGTTCATTTTATTTTCCTTAAATCATATTTGAAGAAATAAATATGCTAAAGATTGCTTATCCAGTATCCATTTTCCCCTTCCCTTTTTTAACCAAACCCCAATGTGGTGTGTTATCCATCCACCTTTCTTCCATGCTTGAAAGAAAGCTGAGCACATCCCCAGTTCAGCAAGGTAGAAGCTGATTAGCCATCACTTATCAAAATCTCATTCGCTTCTGTGGTGATTGCTTCAGGGGTGGTCATCTGTCCCAGTTCTAGCCAATGAGCTGTAAGAAGACTCTGCAAGGGGATTTCTGGGAAAAGTTTCCTTAATCTGAAACAGACATCTGAAGAGGATGTTTCTGCATCCCTGGAGCTGCAGAAACTCATCTTGTGACTATCAAAGAAGCCAGCCTGCAGGTAAGGCTCACATGTTAAGTGGCAGAGTGGACACTTGGAAAGAATCTTAGTGCTGATGAATCATAGAACTGCTTTCTTAACGAGCTGAGAGTTGCTCTAGTTCGGGAGCTCTGACTGTATGAGAGAGTACTAGAGGTCTAGATAGTAAATATTTTAGACTTTATAGACCAAGAAGCAAAGACCAAGGATATCACATATTTATGTAACAAGAGACAAAACAAATTTCCACCAATTAATTATTGAAGTTCAAAATAATACAATAGTAGAGTATAATTGTCAGATAGGGATTTACTAAGAAGAATGGATTTGTGTGTGTGCGCACGTGTGTGTGTTATCATCAAACTGCTTGCAGTTATTTATCTGTAAAAACCGTTCTTGATGTTCAGAGCATATAAAACCATACAAAAGTTCAGATTTGACTGGTGGACTATAGCTTGCCAACCCCTGTTTTAAGGCAATTTTTATTTAGCAATTTATTTAGTAATTGGAAAATTCTTCACAAATAATCTCTCCTCTTCATAGCCAAGGGCATCCTAATTGACACACAGTAAACATCAGAATAAAACTTTCCTCATGAATCACTCCAGTCCATCTTATGTTCACCAAAGGGGTGATTAACCAACTTTAGGAAATAACAGTTTGCATTCATTAAGTACTTATTATGTACCTGGTATTGGATTCTGAATATTTTATATATATGAATGAATTTAATCCTTACAAAAACCCATCAGGTGGGCATTATCAGCATTGCCATTTTGTGGTGTGAGGAAAGTATGTCACAGAGCCTGTAAATAGTTCTCTGCAAAAGTGAGGTGGTTAGTAGTGTTAATAATTCTCTCCCACTGTGTTGCTCACTGTGGTGTGGCATCCCTGTATGTGTGCAAATGGACTGTATACGTGAACTTGCTTCTGATTTTGAACTTCCCAAACTAACCGGCACATCTGAAGGAAGTCAGGTATGGAAACAGATGATGCAGCTTAAAAAAAATTATCATTACATTTCTTTATGGTTAAAGAGCATCTGGAGCAGTTTAAGAAGTTAGAAGGGGATACGACATTTTACAACATAATGTGCCCCAGGATTGCCGTCTGAGTGGGAAACGTGCTAGTTGAATCATGGCTGTGTGCCTTCCTTTCCTGGTATGCCTTATCCAGATTCTGAGAACATTACTGTAGTGAGGTCGGCTCTTTATTTATTTAGTTTTAAAGAATTATCTTTAATTCTAGCATTCCAGGGAATAACATAGTACTCCAAATAATAATTCTTACTAAAAATGGAAAAAAATGGAGAAATCGTATCCTTCACAAGGTGGAGAACAAAGAATAAAACTGTGAATCCTTAAAAAGCAAAAAAAAAAAAAAAAAAGGACTGTAAATAAGCCCCTGTAATTATGCATCACAAAAGGAAAGTCAGCTCCAAATGGTTCAGTAACCTCCTCACCAGCCTCACTAATAATCATTGCAATCTCAATCTCTCCCTTAAGATAATGAGCAGCACACATTGAAAAAAAAAAGTGTAAACACGAGCAACAATTTTTCATCTAAATACAAAACAAAATGCAGCGGCTCACCTTAAGGTTTGCTATTGAGCCCTAGTGCAGAGAGTTTTAATTTACAATCTGTCCCTCCCTTTAAAAGGTCAACCAAGGGGGAGATAGAACAGAATTGTGAAAGTCCCTTTCTCACCAGGCAATACATTCTCCCTGACCTCCCCCAGTGGTGGTCCCATCTGAAATGAACCCAGAGAATTAATACTTCAATAATTAACCAAATTTAAAGACAATAATTAGTAAACAGTTTTGTCACCCTTAAAGCTGTACTGCTGCCATTAACATTCCCATAGTTCTCCAATTACATTATAAATCAAAAGTAATACAAGAAGACAGTGTACTGATGAGAATGCAGAGGCTGCACCAGGAATCCCGAGGTCAGCTGCTCCCTCCCTCTGCCGTGCTTCTGCTAATTTATTTTATTTTCTCAAGCACTGGAGCCGCAAATGCACCATCATAATAAACGCCCCTTTTGCCCCAGAAAATGATTATTAGTAAAGTCAGGAAACAATAGGGTAGAGGGCTTGTTATTTTTTTCTTCTCCACATCTAGCCTCTCTTTTTTAGAATTTATTTTGAAAGAAAAAAAATCCTCATGGACAGGGAGGGAAGGACTGAAAAAGCATTATGCAAAACAGATGTAAAACAGTCTCTATAATATTGCATGCTACTATCGACACTTTATTTCTGTCTCTTTTGCCTGTCAAGGCAATCAATAGAGTTCTTCCCCAGACTCATATCTTTATGTTTCCTCTCAGTTATGGTTGTTCAACATAAAACTGGATCATCTCAAACACACCGACTAGGGTAGAAGGAAAGACAAGTCGGACTTTTTAAGATGATGTTTTATCTGTTGGAGTGGGTTAAATTGCTGTACTTTCTGAACACATTCTATTTTCCTGCTCCTTCAAGAAGTCATTTGCAGCTCTGCTTCTGTGGTAATGTAGCCTGTTTCATTAAAAAAAAAAAAAAAAAAAGTAGCTTTCGGTTTTGTTGCATATACATGGGCTTCTGGAGTGCTTGTGTGTTTGAATATCATACATGCAATTCAAGGGCTCCCTTTGACTTTTTGCATTGGGCAGAGCAAACTCAATATGCCATTCCCAGCTACCTGGATGCTTATGCAAGGATATCATTTAGACATGGGTAAGGGCGATCATGACGATTTTAAAGTCTGCTTCAATTATTCAAGAATGTTTTGCATCTCAATCAAGTATACCCCAGTATAAGAGGTGTTAGCCATTTGTAACTTGTCACCTGGTGGATTTCCAAAAATGTAACTAGAATATTCTTTAAACCATACACAACAATAAACTCAAAATGAATAAAAGACCTAAATGTAAGACTGGATACTATAAAACACTTAGAGGAAAACATAGGCAGAACATTCTTTGACATAAATCACAACAATATCTTTTTTGATCCATCTCTCAGAGTAATGGAAATAAAAACAAAAATAAACAAATGAGATGTAATTAAACTCAAAAGCTTTTGCAAAGCAAAGGGAACCACAAACAAAATAAAAAGACAACCCACAGAATGGGAGAAAATATTTGCAAATGATGCAACCCAAGAGGGGATTAGTCTCCAAAATTTACAAACAGCTTATGGGGCTCAATTTCCAAAAACCAAACTGCCCAATCAAAAAATGGAGAGAAGACCTAAATAGACATTTCTACAAAGAAGACATACAGATGGCCAAGAGGCACAAGAAAAGATGCCGAATGTCACTAATTACGGAGAAATGCCAATGAATACTACAGTGGGGTGTCACCTCACACCAGTCAGAATGGCCATCATCCAAAAAAAAAAAAAAAAAAGTCTACAAACATAAATGCCGGTCAGTATGTAGAGAGAAGGGAACCCTTCTTCGCTGTTAATGGGAATATAAATTGGTGTAGTCACTATGGAGAACAGTATGGATGTTCCTTAAAAACTAAAAATAGAGCTACCATATGATCCAGCAATCCCACTCTTGGGCATATATCTGGAGAAAACCATGGTTCAAACAGGTACATGCACCCCAGTGTTCATTGCAGCACTGCTTACAATAGCCAAGAATGGAAGCAACCTAAATGTCGATCAAGAGAGGAGTAGATAACAATAGCCAGGACATGGAGGCAGCCTAGATGTCCATCGGCAGATGAGTGGATGAGGAAGTTGTGGTACGTGTACGCAATGGAATATTACTCAGGCATAACAAAGAATGCATTTGAGTCAGTTCCAATGAGGTGGATGAAACTGGAGCCTATTATACAGAGTGAAGTATGTCAGAAAGAGAAACACCGGTACAGCCTATTAATGCATATATATGGAATTTAGAAAGATGGTAACAGTGACCCCATATGTAAGACAGCAAAAGCAACACAGATGTAAAGAACAGACTTTTGGACTCTGGGAGAAGCCGAGGGTGGGGCGATATGAGAGAATGGCACTGAAAGGTGTGTGTTACCACATGTGAAATGGATGACCAGTGCAAGTGTGGTGCGTGAAGCGGGACGCTCAGAGCTGGCGCTCTGGGGCAACCCAGAGGGATGGGGTGGGGAGGGGGCTCAGGATGGGGGACACGTGCACCTGTGGCTGATTCATGTCAATGTGTAGCAAAAACGACCACAACATTGTTAAGTAATTGGCCTCCAATTAAAATAAATGAATTAGAGAGGAGTACATAAAGAAGATGTACGTATCTGCGATGGAATATTACTCGGTCATTAAACAGAATGAGATGATGCCATTTGCAGCAAGGTGGATGGACCTGGAGATTATCATACTAAGTGACGTAAGTCCGAGACAGCCAAACATCATGATATCACTTTTCTGCAGAATCTAAAAAAAATGATACAAATGAACTTATTTGCAAAACAACCAGATTCACAGACATAGAGAAAGAATTTATGGTTACTGAGGGAAGAGTGGTGAGGAGGGATAGATTAGGAGTTTGGATCGACATGCACACACTGCTGTATGTAAGATGCCAACCAGGACCTACTGTAAAAAAAAATTAAAATACAGAGGTGCAAAGCTGATGGCAGAGTAGCCTGTTTCCCCGAAGCTTCTGAAGCCTCTTCGAGGGAGGCGCAGAATTCACTGCCACGCAGCCTGCACGCTGGCAACACTGTGGATCTTGGGAGAAACCTGGGATTTGTGCGTTCAGTCTCCACTGGAGCACAGGACAGAGCCTGCTCCTGAAGATCCACACGGATGAGCTGAGAGACCTGCTAGAGAGGCGGATGGGCTCTGTTTGGCAAAACCTCCAAGTACGTACATTCTAAGTGGAATAGATCATCCACATTTGTAGGGAATGACTGTTATAAATGGATCATTCACTTTTAGGGTATTTAAACAGAAGCATTCTTTTAGCTAGGCAAATTTTAACCCCCAAGAAAGAGGATTAGTTGTGAAATTACTTGAACAGAATCTATTGTATGCACAATTGACTCGATCAACATGGATTTGAACTCCCTGGGGCCACTTATGTGAGGAGTTTTTTTTTTTTTTTTTTCAATAAATACTACAGTGTACATGGCCTGAGGTTGGTTGAATCCATGGATGTGAAACTGCAGATACAGAAAACCAGCTATGAGATCTGAGTGTCTGGAGTTTGGCCTCTGTGGTGGGTCCTGTAACCAATCCCTTGTAGACACCAAGACTCGACTGTACTTTGAAATGCACCGCTTGGGGTGGGCGTGGTGATTGGTCACAAAATTCTCTCTGTGACGGGAATAGAAGTTAAAATGTTGTGCTTTTATCTTTCCATCTAGTTTCTATTGCCTGAATTTTAACAATGAGGAAAGTTGTAATCAGAAATTGATCCAAATCAATTGTCCAGGTTTTATTTCGTGACTTCATTTAAGAGTTGCACTGTGCTCAGTCACGTCCAACTCTTTGCTCACCAGGCTTCTCTGTCCTTGGGATTTCCCAGGCAATAATACTGGAGTGAGGTGTCATTTCCTACTCCAGGGGATCTTCCCAACCCAGGGATTGAACCTACGTCTCGTCTCTTGCATTGCAGGCAGATTCTTTATCACTAGTGCCACCTGGGAAGCCCCATTTAAAAGCTGAGCTAAGTCTAATTACAATGGTTGAAAATGTGTTTCTTGTTCTTTGTAGGCATCTCTGTTCATACACACTTGAGCAGAGATTTTTCTAAGCACATTGAATCTGTGTATTCTCTCTTCTCTTCATTATAACAAGGTTTAGAAAAAATAGTATAAAATAAATATTAAAAAAAGAAAAGAATTGAAAAGCAAAAAGTCTGCTTATTAAGAAGCCCCTTTTTCGTGAGTGGGACTGCAAATGAATCCAGGGACATCTGTTGTTCCTCACCTGCAAAATTATTTCCTAGTCTTAGGAAGTCTAAAATCCTCTGAAGTCCAGTATGGATCCCAGATACACTGATAGGATTAGAAACAGCATTTTTAAATAGAAAAATGCATGACAGAGTAGGGCATAAAATAATGTTTTTCTTTTTGAAACCATAAACGTGTACCATATTCGTCTGGAAATGTGTCTGTGAAACTTAAAGAATCCCTGGAGACATCCATCTAATTTTTCTTTTTTGACTTTGTTCTCAATTGAAATTCTGCTCTCTCAAAGTTTGTGCTGCCAGCTCCCCACTCCCCACTCTCCCTCGCTCCTGTTTCCCTCAATTTCCTTCCGTTTATGACCCTTTTCGGTTGCGCCCCTTGATTTATGGTCATTTGTGTGATTGCTCTGCTTTACTTTATGGCAGTTTATGTCATACTGGTCTTGTCATAAATGACTACCATAAAGTGAGGTAAAATATCATAAAACATTAGTGAGTCCCTGATACTCAAGGTTCTTCAGAATAAGCCCTGACAGGTACCAACCATAGAAAAACAGATTTGGCCATTTGAAGGGTGCAGCATTTGTAAAAATAATAAAAAAAAAACAAACAAAAAACCAAAAAAAAACCAGTTACTAAGGCTTACTGAACTCTCTGTGTCCCAGTCACCCTGTTGATGCATACATTAGCACATTCACTTGTCCCTCCATGCCTGTAGGAGATTGATTCCAAGGTCTAGATACTGAAAAGCCCCCTTTATATGATGGAATTGTGTAGTTGGACCTCTGGGTCTGCAGATTCTGCAGCCGCAGATTCTACATCCACGGATTCAACCGATCAGGGTCCAGATGCCGATCTTGCAGCTACAGAGGAGCAGCTGTATAATTATTATTCTCTTTGTGGCAGAAACTGTTATCACCCCCATGGTGCAGACAGGAAACCGGGGCATGGACAGGTTCAACACAGCCAGTGAGTGGTGGAATTTGGATAAATTCATAGTCTTACTCCTGGTGGCTCAGATAGTAAAGAGTCTTCCTACAACACAGGAGACCCCAGTTCGATCTCTGGGTCGGGAAGATACCCTGGAGAAGGGAATGGCTACCCATTTCAGTATCCTTGCCTGGAGAATCCCATGCACAGATCACAAAGGGTCAGACACGACTGAGTGACCACACTTTCGTAGTCTTCCTCTAGAAACCGCGCTCTGGACCCTTATGCATTCAGGTGCTACAGCTCACCAGAGACGCAGATTTGGGGTCGAGTTGACTCGAGCGTGGAGTTGAGCATTTGGTAGAGTCTCCACTCTCTCCATAAGCCCTGGTCGCCTTCAGAACACTTGCCCTCCCCTCCCGCTTCCGGCTCACAGCCCCTCTGACACGGTGTGATGAAGCTCTCTCTATTACGTGTACTTTCTGCCTAGTCACACGTTCTAGCCCCCACATGGGAGAAGCACAGATCCACTCAGCTGACTCCTGGACTGGTCCTTCAGTGTCTCAGCTTTGCCAGCGCTTCTGAAGCCAGACAGCTGACGGGATCTCATTGATTCCTTCCCCTCCAGCGTGCAAGTCCTGTCTTTGCCTCCTGGAAGGTGCAGCTCACACCCAGCTGCACTTCTTTTTTTTTCTTCTTCCCACAAGTTGGGTACTGCCAGCTGCTGTCACCTGTCTCCTGAACTGGTGGAGAATCATTTTCTACAAACGCTCCCCAGTGCCCTCTGCTTTGCGTTCTCCGTGGAAGCAGAAACATTCATAAAACACAGTGACTGTGGCGTCTTAGCCCCACTCACCGCTGTCATTGGCTTCCTTTTGTGCTCCGTCTGACTCCTGCCTCTCTCAGGACCTTGCCTCCCGCCCTTTCCTTGTCCCACTGGTCTCCCTTTGAACCAGGAGAATTCTTTCCTGACTTAGAAACGTCACACAGCTTACTTCTCTGTCTTGAGTTCCCAACCCCTGATCCTTGCCTGCCTTTGTCTTTATGTGGTAAATTTGTTTCCTCCTCGAATCCATCTATTGCCTTTCTTTAACTCTCTCCCACTGCAACCACTTTCTTTCACCTCCCTGATCATATTGTTTGTAGTTTGTTTCCTTAGTGATGATGTGTTTCCTCACTGGATTGTAAGCTCCATGAGGACAGGCCCACAACGTTCCCAGCATTTGGTCCAGAGTCTTGTCCAAAAGCATAATAAATATTTGTTATGTGGATACATAGACTTATAAGTATGTCTTGATTTTCTCAGCTGGCTTGTGAGGGCTGCTGCTGCTGCTGCTAAGTCGCTTCAGTCATGTCTGACTCTGTGCGACCCCATAGACGGCAGCCCACCAGGCTCCCCCGTCCCTGGGATTCTCCAGGCAAGAACACTGGAGTGGGTTGCCATTTCCTTCTCCAAGGCATGAAAGTGAAAAGTGAAAGTGAAGTCGCTCAGTCATGTCCGACTCTTAGTGACCCCACGGACTGCAGCCCACCAGGCTCCTCCATCCATGGGATCTTCCAGGCAAGAGTACTGGAGTGGGCTGCCATTGCTGGAAGGACACAAATATGTCTTCTGTTTTTGTTAATCATGTCATAGCACAGACATTCACATTGTTGGCATAACATGAATGTTAATTTAATGCAGAGTGGTTGGCCGAGTTATAGAAACCTTCATACACCTGCGGCTCACAGGATTAAGACAGAGTGTTGTGCTGGATTGGGATGAAAGGAGTATAAAACATGGAGAATGTATCATAGAACAAATTAGGACAATAGTTTCTGTGATCCATTCAGATCACTAAAATAGGTATCTGAGCATTTGATTAAAAAAGAAAAAGAAAAAGAGAAGAAAAATAGAAACAGGAGGAAAAATAGAATCAGTGTATTCTCCTCTCTCTCTCTCTCTCTTTTTTTGCGCTCTCATCTGCTGTCTTTTCCAAAAATCTCTAGGTTTCTTCTGTCACATCCATAGTGAAGTGTAAATTATAGTTTCCAATATAGATGGCCATTTCCAGTGAATTTTAGCGAGGAACACGATTTCATTTGAGACTGAAATTTGGCATCCCTTTGCCTCTTCATGCTGGGAACTATTTTTTGTCTTTGCAAAATGCAATGAGATATAAATCCTGTTGCTTTTAATTCTAACTGATACTACACCAAGCTGAAAATGGACTGGGAAAATAGGAGTGCCTCCAAAGTAGGGCCAGCCTTTGCAATCCTAATTTATAGTGCATGCCGCATTACAAGGAAGAAATCAAATCAGGGTTCTATAAAAACAGGTTATTTTAATTATGCTCACTTATGATCCCATTCCTCTGTTTGCAACTTTCTTATCACCCTGGCATTCGTAGATAACTGGACTGCCATCCACAGAAAAGCCTGCTACACCCAATAGCTAACATTTGACGTGACGCCATTTAAAAGACTGGAAACTCATAGAGCAGATGGAGGGTTTCAGGTGGGGTTTGGGGGGCATTTGGCTCAGAGTGTCTCATGGTGGGAGTCTGGCCCCACTGCTTTACTATGTGGGACTGACCTGTACGTGGCAAGGTGTTCAGCATCTCTGGAACCCAGGCATTACATGCCAATAGATGTCTCCAAGTCATGGGGACAAATAAAAGTACTCTCTCTTCTTTAAGCATTACTTTTGGGGTACCCTGTCAGCTTTGGCCAGGAATAACCAAGAGGATTTTAAAACTTTCCCCAGCCATCTCAAGATGAAGGTTCACATTTGTGACCATGAAGAAAATCAAGAACAAGTTCTCTGATGTTCTTAATGTTAGTTAAGAGTGACAGTAATAATTAATATCTTGTAAGTATTTGTATGCGTTTGTGGTTGTTCAGCTGTGTCTGCCTCTTTGTGACCCCATGGACTGCAGCACACCAGGCTTCCCTGTCCTTCACCGTCTCCCAGAATTTGCTTAAACTCATGTCCATTGAGTCGATGATGCCATCAAACTGGCTCATCCTGTCGTCCCCTTCTCCTCCTGCCCTCAGTCATTCCCAGCATCAAGGTCTTTTCCAGTGAGTCAGCTCTTTGCATCAGGTGGCCAAAGTATTAGAGCTTCAGCTGCAGCATCAGTTCTTCCAATGAATATTCAGGACTGATTTCCTTTAGGATTGATTGGTTTGATCGCCTTGCTGTCCAAGGAATTCTCAAGAGTCTTCTCCAGCACCACTGTTCAAAAATATCAGTTCTTTGGTGCTCAGCCTTCTCTGTGGTTCAACTCTCACATCTGTACATGGCTACTGGAAAAACTATAGCTTTTGGACCATAATTATATGGACCTTTGTTGGCAAAGTCTCTGCTTTTTAATACGCTGTCTAGGTTTGTCTTAGCTTTTCTTCCAAGTAGCAAGCCTCTTTTAATTTCATGGCTGCAGTCACTGTCCGCAGTGATCTTGGAGCCCAAGAAAATAAACTATCACTGTTTCCATTGTCTCCCCATCTATATGTCATTAAGTGATGCGACCAGATGCCATGATCTTAGTTTTTTGAATGTTGAGTTTTAAACCGGCTTTTTTTAGTCTCCTCTTTCACCTTCATCAAGAGGCTCTTTAGTTCCTCTTCACTTTCTGCCATAAGGGTGGTATCATCTGCATATCTGAGGCTGCTGATACTTCTCCTGGCCTTTAAAGCATTTTGAGTGCATTTCTTCATGTGGTCCTCCATGAAGTAAGTACCAGTCTTGTAATGAGACCTTTTTCATAGTAAGCCCCAAATGTGTCCTACGACCCACTCGGGGTTGCCCCTAGTGACCCTGGTGACCAGACCCCGCTGAGGTCACGGCTGGAGGAGTCTGTGTTGCCTGCCGTGCCTACTTTGTCGACACTGTATCTTTCTTCTCTTTATCCTTCTTTCCCTGAAATATTTTAAGAATTTTTGTTCTTTTTCAGTGGCTTGCTTTTCTTCCCAGATCATTTACTCTATACAGAATGAATAGAATTTTCTATCTTCTGGTCACCGCATTAAATGACAGTGTCTAGACGGCTCATTGCCAGATTTTGAGGGTGTAGTTTGAGCTCTTCAGACTTCTAGTGTCTGTGGAGTTGTGAGAGTCTCCGTGTGGTGGCGAGGGAGATGCACGCGATGCTCCGGGGTAGCCAAACTAGGTTCAGCAAGGGGCCCACGTGACTGGAGGAGTGAAAGTGTGAGTCACTCCCTCGTGTCCAGCTCTTCATGACCCCATGGACTGTAGCCTTCCAGGGTCCTCTGTCTGTGGCATTCTCCAGGCAAGAATGCTAGAGTGGGTAGCCAATGGTTCATGGCAAGAAGATGGGATTAGAGTAACAAACAGAAAACCAAGTGTTTTCATTGTGAGCTCCAGCCAGAGGTCACAAGGGCACATCCTGGAAGTCCGGGTGTCACCTGATCTGCAGCTCAGCCGCTTCTTTGTGGGAAGCTCCGTGTGGCATCCTCAGGGGAGGGCAGCACGCCTTCCTGTATTTACTCACGTTTAATGACGTGTGCAGACATGTGCTGAGGTCTGCTCTGTGCTGAGGGGTGGGGTAGAAGGGTGAGTAAGATATGACCCCAGCTCTCCAGGAGTTCATAGCTTGGTGGAGCAAAGTGAAACTTAAAGAGCGTCATGCCCATTAAATAGAGCGAGTTCTCAGCATCAGCGCCACTGACGCTCGGGGTCAGATACTTGTGTGTTCAGTTGGAGCTGTCCTGTGCATGGTAGGACTTTGTGTTCCTTTCTGAGCTGTAAAGTTGAGCTCTGTTTGGTCCAGTATTGCTAACCACAGCCTCGAGTCAAAGAATTTTCTTAAACAAAGGTGATATTCATCAGAAGGACTGATGCTGAAGCTGAAACTCCAGTACTTTGGCCACCTGATGGGAAGACTCACTGGAAAAGACCCTGATGCTGGGAAAGATTAAGGGCAAAAGGAGAAGTGGGTGGCAGAGGCTGAGATGGTTAGATAGCATCGCCGACTCAATGGACATGAATCTGAGCAAACTCTGGGAACTAGAGAAGGACAGGGAAGCCTGGAGTGCTGCAGTCCATGGGGCTGCAAAGAGTTGGCCATGACTTAATGATTGAAGAACAGCAACAAATTACCTCCCTAAGAAGTGTTCTGTTTTTCTGGTAGGATGTTAGGGTTTGGAAACCTGTATGTCTCGCATGTATAGTAGTAGTAGTGATAGTCACTCAGTCGTGGCCGACTCTCTGCAACCCCAGGGACTGTGGTCTGCCAGGCTCCTCTGTCCATGAAATTCTCCAGGCAAGAATACTGGAGTGGATTGCCATTCCCTTCTCCAGGGGATCTTTCCAACCCAGGGGTCGAACCTGGGTCTTCTGCGTTGCAGGCAGATTCTTTACCATCTGAGCTACAGGGAAGATCCAACATGAATCAGCTATAGGTATATATATATTCCCTCCCTTTTGAAGCTCCCTCCCAATCCCACCCCTCTAGGTTAATCCAGAGCCCCTGTTTGAGTTTCCTGAGCCATACAGCGAATTCTCAGTGGCTATCTATTTTACATATGGTGATGTAAGTTTCCATGTTACTCTTTCCATACATCTTACCCTCTCCTGCCCTCTCCCCATGTCCTTCATATGTATCAAATGCTTTAAAAAATACGAATACTTTCAAATCAAAAGATTATATTATATTGTGTTAGCATATTTCCTAGTCAAGCTCTTTTATCTGCAAAACCAAGAGGCACTGAGAACTTGAATTAACGAGTAAATGGGGGTAGAGAGAAAGGAGTGAGCAGGTACCATGAGGTCAGGGAGGCCAGAGTTGATGACTAGAAGGGTAGAAAGTGCACAGAACGTCCATAGGGATGAGAGTAGCTGAGGCATCACAGTGCCAGCTTAGGGTGGGGCATGGAGTTTGCCAGCTTTGGGAGGTGCCAGCCCCAGGGCCACCACTGCACCCCAGGGTTTCTGCTGGATGCCGCTTCATGTCCTTGGGGCCTGGGTGTGAGGCGAGTCCTGTCACCCTTAGTTCCCTTTGTAATCTTCCAGTTAACCCTGCCGCTTGCCGTAACATGAGCACGAGCTGGTACCTCCCACTAGGAAAATAAATACCTTGGTGACATCAGTTTGTGTTATAAAATCGTGGGGGCGGGGAGAAGGGAAAGAAGAAACTAGCTCACCTGTGGGGCAAACCCTTGTTCTGTTGAGGTTGGTGAGACATTTGAAAGGTAATCTGTTGAAAGAACTGGAATTGTCTGGGCATATGCCAGCCTGCAGCTGAGAAGCAGTCTAGAATTGTTGAGAAAAAGAAAATGGTTCAGAGGAACACGTTTGCTTCTATGTTGATAAGTGGGTGTTTCATGGGCAGATAATCAGAACTCATCTCAGACAACAGCAGAAGCATTTGATCAGTGGAAAGGACCCATTTTGGATATCATCTTCTCACAGAAGCCTGCCCTGATATCCTTTTTTCCCGGATGAGACTGACTTTCGTCCCCCTTCTGCCAAAATCCACAGTCGTCCGCTTCACACTCTGTCCTCCTCGTACTGCACTGGATTATAATGATCTGTTTACTTGTCAGTCTCTGCTGGGCTCTGGGTTCCCCAGAGGCAGGGCCTGCATCTAATTCATCTTTGTGTCCCCAGCCTCTAACCAATAGCCTCCCTCTAATAGGCGCTCAATAAGTCGCTGAGTGACTGAATGAACAAATTCACTCCTAAGGCTCCGCCATGTTCTTTTTAAGAAGGGGAAAAGAATTCATTTTAACTTGAGTATAGGTTTTCTTCCCCAAAGAGCATGTTAATAAAGGACAGCTACGGATTTCTTCCGAGAGAGAAAAATGATAGAACAGTCCTCCATGCTATATTTCAAACTCATGTCAACTTTTCTTTAAAAAAAAAATGTCTGTCCACCAGCACTCGTATCATTTTTCAAATTTCATGTCATCCTTTTTCAGATGCTGCCCATCCATCATTTTAGGCAGAGAGTATCCATCATGATAGAAGCGAAATAATTTTCAAAGCTGTCAGGGAGTGGACACCAAAAAGGTCCCCATTTCATCTGAACAGAGTTCTCCCAGGCTGGCTGTGAGGGTCCTGCAGGGAAAGGAGATAAGGCATCTTGGGAGTACCTCTCAAATTGGTTTCAAATGAAGAAAAGAAAAAAAATTCATTCTCCAATTTAGATCTTAATTCTCTACAGAAAATGTTGACAATACACCCGTCAATATCATAGTTAGGGGAGAGTTTATTTTCAGAGCAAGATTTTAGGTTGAAAAGAATATCCATTTTTCTAATCAGTATGTCTTCCTTGAAAATATTTATATAGTTTTTTTTTTTTTTTTTAAGAAGGAAACGGCAACCCACTTCAGTATTCTTGCCTAGGAAATCCTGTAGACGGGAGCCCGGTGGGATGCAGTCCATGGGGTCGCAGATAAGAAATCATGGCTGAGGGGCTGAGCACAGCAGTGTAGTTTTTTCTTTCCTAATTTTAGAAGTAAATCATGTTTATTTGCAAAGTAGTAAACTTTAAGCAGAAAATAAATTTCATCAACCATCTCGGCATACAGAGATAACCACTGTAAATATTATTTTTTTTTGCAATTTTCTCTTGGGCAAGCACACACATACACAAACACATGATGTATATATACATATTAATATGTATATATATGTGTGTGTGTATGTACTATAATTATTTTTTACAAGCTTGATGTTATATTCTCTATGGAGCTTTATGTTCTGCTTTTCTCACTGAATTATGTCTTAAACATTTTCCTAGTCATTTAAGTATTCTTTGAAAACATGATTTTTCAAGGCTACATTATATTTGGTTTTGTAGATATACCATTATTTATTTATCTCTTGTTAAACATGCTGGTTGTCTAGGTTTTTTGCAATGTGGTATTTTATTTATTGCATTTTCTCTGTCTTTCAGCTTTCCTGTGTTTATCAGCTATATAATTCTCAAGAATCATAATCTTATCTTTTTATTAGAATGTCAAAGATAGGTAAATGGATTTTGTTTTTATAACTCACAAAGATTCAATGTACAGGAAGCTTTTTGGTTGTCTCTTAAATCAGTAAGAACTATTATATATGTTCACTTTTATAATATAGATTAAATTCTGTCAATTAAATGAGGTGCTTGTATTTCTTTCCTGTTTACCAGTGTGTTGTGAGTTGACATACAAGTCCTTGTTTTAGATCTGAAGAGGCTACAAATATGCCTAGAATGGGTCCCCAGAAGGTTTCTTTAAGGAGAGGATAAAATGATGGCACCACTCTTGGTAGTTTAGAATCTCAGCTGTGCCACCTGCTTGCTGGGTAACCTTGAACATCTTTTAATTTTTTTGGCCTCAACATTTTCATCTATAAATTTGTGGGAGACAAAAGTACCTAAGACTTTACAAGTTAGATTTGAGCATTGCTGCTGCTGCTGCTAGGTCGCATCTGTCGTGTCCGACTCTGTGCGACCCCAGAGACGGCAGCCCACCAGGCTCCCCCTGTCCCTGGGATTCCCCAGGCAAGAACACTGGAGTGGGTTGCCATTTCCTTCTCCAATGCATGAAAGTGAAAAGTGAAAGTGAAGTCGTTCAGTCGTGTCCGACTGTTTGCGACCCCATGGACTGCAGCCTACCAGGCTCCTCCGTCCATGGGATTTTCCAGCAAGAGTACTGGAGTGGGGTGCCATCGCCTTCTCCGAGATTTGAGGGTTATATGGGGCAAAATTATCTAAAATATACTTATTGTGGGGTGCAAGACACAGGGATACCTGCGCACCACACAGAGGATTGTTTTTATTTACCCAAGCTTCTGACTTGAAGTGGGTTAAATGGTCGATGTTTCTTCTTGGGATAAGGATAGAGGAATGGGATTTAAGATGTATTTTAAAAAGATGTCTGTTATTTGGGTGCCACTGGGCGGATTGTGATGCTGTTAGATGTAATCATTACAATAACCTCTATAATGACAGTGGCTCCAACATGCTGATGACAACGAACTGATTTTCCTCTATCAGAGCCATTGCTTTGACCGGAAGCTGAAAATGATCTTTATATTTAAACTGGGGACACTTTTGAAAACTGCAGCTGCCAAAAGAAAGACTTGAGTGCAAGTTGCGTGTGTGGAGTTATCTCAAGAAGCGCAGGTAGCAGAGTCGTGAGATGAGATGGGAAAAGGCAGGCATAGATAAAGGGTGAATTATCTAACACGGCACGACTCTGGGAAACCTGGACCTTAGCCCCGCTGGGCTACATAGCGATAGTGTGGAGCAGAGTTCTGCAGGTATTCCAACGGAAGGGCAGTGGAGCGGGGCTAGTTTTCTACTGAATCCTGTCAGTTACTGGTTGGTAGCTGCTCTCGGGAGGCAACTAGCACCCGAGCAGGCCCCGTCCACCCCCAGCTGCGAGGCTGATAGGCCTTGGCTGCCTTGCAGACCCTCTCCCGAGGGGTCCTGGGGGCTTCCGGTCGGAACGTGCTGTGTGCGTGCGGTCGGGCGTGCTTCCTGCCTGGGGATACAGAGGGACCCCTTTTAGCTTCTCTCCCATTTGGATGATTTGGAACCAGGTTTAAGGCAAGGAAAGAAAGATTTTCAAAGTTGATATCTGTTGTTTAAGAAAATACCATTAAGAGTTTAGGTATCCTTTCTTTCTTTTTTTTTTTTTTTTTGAATGAAATGGACAAATAAAGATCTTCCTATGGCTAAGCCATCCCAGCTTCCAGTAGGAAGGGGTATGAAGATAATTTTACTGTGGCTAACTGCTACTGGAAAGAGGGAAGCTAATTCCAATTGCTTGGGGGAAGGAGTAAATTAAATGCTGATGACATTGACTGGGCAGCAAACTGCATTCATTGATTATTTTAATTTTCTCTCTTTTGCACTCAGTTAAACACTCATACTGGATTTCAAGGTAACTAAAAGGTTGTTTAATGCATTTGAAAAAGAGTCACGAATAAGTAGTACAAAAAATCACTATCAGACCAAAAAAAGAATAGCTGAACTGATGCTGTACTATGTATGTAGGTTACACCAATAATCATTTCCTTCTGCATAGATGTGTATGTTCATTGAAAGTGGTGCATGTGTGTTCCAATAGAAGAGAAAATAGAACTAACAACGAGAACATTTAAATGAAAAGTGAGAAATGACCTATCCAGCTGATTCTAGCCTAGCCTGAAATGTCATGTGGTAGGAGATAATTAAAACTTTGGGAGAGAATGACAAAACGAAAATGAGAAAGTTTATTTTCATACTTCCAGCTTCTTAAATTTCCACTGTCTCTACCTGGAAAAAAAAGTTCAACCTTTTTGGAAATTTAGACTTTATAAATAAAACCAAATGATGGAAAGTTATTTTCAAAATGACTCTCTGAGTTTTCATGAGGAATTTACCAAATGAGAAACAACAAACAGAATTTAAAATTAATAAGGAAATGGTTTGGGTTGTGGTGAGGGGGATTTTTAAGAGAGAATAAATACATAAATTTCACAAGAAGTCACTTAAATGTACTTTCCTGTTTTTATTTCTAATAGTACGCAGGGACTCATTCGTTGAAGGACTAAGCCTACAGTGTAAGGAGTAGTTACTGAAATACAAAAGTTCATGTTTCCTGAAGAACAGCAAAGAAGAATTGGTTGGGCTATCACTCTCATCCCTGAACTTTGGGAAGGAGGAGAAATGTCTAAATGAACCTCTGGCCCTAAAGGATTCAGATTAGAACAAGTGGGTGACAGGAGTCACAGTGAAAAATGGTGATGGACGGGTACCAGCATTACGCACTTTGATCCCTCTATGAGAAGCGCAAGCAGATTCCAGGGGTTCATCCCGCTTCTCTTTCGGCATCCGTTTCTTAAATCCTCTAAACATTTTGGCGAGGTGGAGGCAGCAGATTTTAAAATATGGGGCTTTCTCCATCGCCACAGGTAAGATAAGCCTTGATTGACTTTCCCTTAAGCTCACCAGACTTAGGGCTGTGAAATCTCAAAATTCCTTGTTGCCTTTGACTCAAGCACGTGTCCTGTGCAGGAGAAAGTGGCCAGCGTGAGGGATGGTGGAGATCTGGCGTGAGCACTAGCGCATGCTAACGGCCTCAAAATGTCATGCCAGGGGGGCTGGAGGACGCGCTGTTTCCTGTCTGCCCCAGAGTCCACGGAAACTTGGCAGATGAAAATGCAGGCCGCTCTGCGCTAACCACGCCTGGGTCGCCATGGAGCCCGGCATAAGCGCCTGTTGTGTGCTCTGTGTCAGGCGTAGACTTGCGCACTGGATCTTTGCCAGTGATTCCTTGATTTCTAAATTATTGTTATTTCATAAATGGCTAGAACAAACGCAGTGTGTGTGTTACACACACAAACACACGCAGGCATCCCTGCCGCTCAGCATCGCTGCAGGTTCGTTTAAAAGTCTGTTTACCATCGTGGAAAAAAAGTAGGAAAAATATCTCATTTAAAAAGCTATTCTGAAAAAAACAAAATTCTGGCAAGAATACGGGGGAAAGAGCCATTCTTCAAATGTAACACACTGTTACAAGATGTGAATAGCAGGGAAACAATATGCCTGATAGACCCTTTCCTCATCTCTTCCGCTGACTCTTAGCTGACAGCTGTCCCATCAGGCCATCCCAGCCTCCCATAGCATTCTCGTCTGGTCTCTGTCTTCAGGTGGCTTTTCCTCTTCTAATGACACCATCATATCAGATTAGGGCCCATCCTGTGACATCATCTTAACTTGATTACATCCGCAGGGACTTCATTTCTGACTGAGGTCACGACCTACATAGGGGTTAGAACTTCAACATAAACTTTTTTGTCCTGGGGAGCCATATTTCAACCCTGGGGCTTCCCAGGCAGCACAGTGGTAAAGAATTCACCTGCCAGTGCGGGCAATGGCAAGAGACGTGGAGAAGGAAGTGGCAACCCACTCAGTGTTCTTGCCTGGGAAATCCCACAGACAGAGGGTCCTGGTGGGATACAGTCCCTGGGGTCCCACAGAGTTGGACACACTGAGCGCAGCACCTCTCAACCCATCACAAATAGCACTGTATTTTTCCCATTCTTTGATGGACCCATGAAAACATTTTAGAGACAATCATGGGTCTGTTGACTGGCATTTAGAATGAATGACGTGTATGTTATCTTATAATGTTCAATTCTTCCAGAGGTAGGACCCTTGTCATGCTCCCTGCCTTCTCTCCCATTTTTCAGCTGATGAAGCTGAGGCATAGAAAATGCAGCTCGTTTTTCCTAGGAAATTATGGATCCAGAATTTAAACCTAAGCTACATTCAAAGTTTTTGCTGTTTCCACTGATAACACTGTGCTTCCTCACATTGTTTCCAGGCTAACTGAGTGTTTAGTGAATTGAGTCAGGAAACTGCAAGATCACAGGTTGCAGGCTGGAGGTGATTTTCTGGAACTCTCTTCCGCCCCTCCACATTGGTTTAGTTTTCCCTCTGTTTTTCCTGCCTCGTCCTCCTCGAACTGAAGGCTTGCCTCACTGTCAGGTCCGCAGGCCTCACTCCCTCCACCACTCTGGCTTTTCAGCTTGATTTAATGATACCTACCTGTCTAAATGATGAAACTGAGAAAGCTTTTACCAAGTAAGTTTATCATAGAAATGTAACTATTACGTGCATCGTGCAAAATGGTTCTTCTTTTTTTTTTAATCCAGGCAAATACATTGGAGTCATTAATTTGAATACTAAGTACAAGGTTCTGTTTAAAAATCCACAAGACAAATAACAAATCATAATTCTGGCAAGGCAAAGCCATTCTTCAAAGCCATCGTTTTTATAATCCATTGACGATACTGTGATAGAAGTGCGTTGATGGCTGATTTAGAGTCTCGCATATCTGCCATTACCGTTCTGGAGGATATATTTCATGCATTCTTGCGTTATAAGCAGCTTCTGATGTTGAAATGGATTGAGTAACAAAAGTTCATCTGAAGTATACATTTTTTGGAGTTGTGAATATAAGCATATCTGATTGAAGTGCCTACCGCATGCCTACCCTCTGCTTGACTTGGAGATAAAGTAGTGAAAAAGGCAGAGAGGTCCTTGTTTCAGCGAGCTTAAACCTCAGGGATATGGTTGATGGAATTGACTGCTTTCAGTCCTTCCCTCCTGTCCTCACATCCTGCCCTTTGCCAGGTGACTCTTCAGTTCCTCCCACCCAGACAGAATGTTCTTTCCCTGTCAGTGGCTATGAGGCTGGTCATGTGGCTTGCTCTGGGCCAGTGGTGTGTGAGCAGATGCTTCCTGCTGGAGTTTGAAAAGCTGGGCTTCCTTTTGTCTTGTCTTGCTCTGTGAGGAGAGCTTCCTTGGGGTAGGTGCTGCCCCTTCACCTTGGAATTCACACGGGCACCTCCCCCCAAGTTGCTCTACAGCCATATAGTATGATTATAGCCACCAGTCAGCTTACAGAAGCCCGAGAAACTGTACCTTTGTTTCCAAAGTCACTGAGTTAGAGGTTGCAGAGAATATTTTTGACAATAGTTAAATGATGGTGGTAGGGGAACTCCTACACTACACTAACAGTCCCCCAAATAGCTCTGATTCCTGTGGAATGGTGTGGGACACAGAGAAGCAGATGTGATGAGTGCCTTGCTCATCTTCCCTCAGCAGTCAGCCTTGTGGTATCTGCCCCAGAGTTCTCCCACACCCCTGTGCAGCGCCCCCCCACCCCCCGCCCAGAGCCTTCTCACGCAAGAGGCCAGCTGGAGATTCGGGGGCGAGGGGGATTAATGCCCCTAAAACAGCTTCTCAGCCAATGATGAATGTGAATTGCAGGATACATACCCCAGCTTCTTTGCTCCTGGAGCAGAGAAAGAGAACTCTAAGGTATCCTCCAGTCTGTCTCTTAGTTCCCCGTCAGGACTGATCCCCAGTCCTCAGGGTTATTATGCCAGAGAGCACACGGTCACAGCTGCCTCACCATCCTTGTCCGAATTCCTTACCCCACTACCGGTGCTTGCTGGATGCATGTCCCAGATAAGTTACTTGCACTTACGTCTCTGTCTTAGGGCTTGCTTTTGGGAGAACCCAACCCAGGACAGCCACTACATTCGATAGTGGTTGTATATTTCCATTGGAAGTGACAGAAATCCCAACTTAAACTGGCTCAAGCGAAAAAGAATTTATTGGATCATGTAATTGAACAGTCCAGGCTAATAGCACTAGCTTCAGGCACCATTGAATCCATTTCTTTAAACGATGTTACTAGCACTGATTTCTTTCTTTCTTTCCATCTCTCTGCTCTGCTTTCCTCTGCATTGACTCTTCTCAGGCAGGTGATCTTTCCAGTAGTTTGCAGCATTCCAAGTTTAAGTCCAGTGGAAAAGCATCTTGCTCTCGATAACATCAGGTAAGTCCTGGGACTAGATCTGATTGGCTCTGACTTGATCATGTGCCCGCCTTTGAACCAATCACAGAGTCCAGAGAGCTACACAGCTAGAGTTGGACCCCGAGACCGCCAGGGAAGCAAGCTGTACTTGGTCACAAGAAGTGAGAGTGGGTGGTGGTTGTTTTCCAAGGAAAACTCCTGTCCTTTAATCAGAATAAGGGGAATCAGTGCTGTACAGAGTCAGAATCTTATCTTCTGTCTTAATGCTTTTCTCTTGAGAAAAAGTGCTATCATCCAAGAAAATACAATCTCGTAGTTTCCGTTAATTTCAAGAAAAGTATGTCATGAATGTCTCACTGTTCCTGGGGATGCTGAGATACAGAAAAGGAATAAGAACACTAAGATGATTGTTTTTACAAGCCACTAATCATTCCATATTAAGTTTTTGGTTCTTTTTTTCCAATAGGATTATGGGAGATGACAGGAAAGCACATGGTCAAAGATTCAAGGCATAGAAAATAAAACCTAAGAGTACAGTGTTTACTTGTTGAGGGGTGGGTGGAGCTGGTGGAGCTTAGAGGCCTTTTCAGCCAGTTAGTTGATTTGGTGGTTTCTTTGAGTTTTCATATAACAGAAAGGTTTAGAAACTAATGTAGTCATAATTTCATTTCTGACCTTAAAACAGTTAGTGTACCACTTAACATGACTTTATTTGCACATCTTAGAAAACCAAAATGTAATACCTTAACCCACTTAGCACACTGTTTCTGTAAAGGGGCAGAGAATAAATATCTAAGGTTTCATGGGCCAAGAGGCAAAATAGAGGGTATTGCACTACTTCTACATTATTTTAACTGTGTGAGTCAATAAATCCCCTTTTCGTTTAAGCCAGGGGCAGCAAAGTACAGCCAGTGGTCAAAGTCAAACCTCCTGGGTCCGAGTCAGGCTGCTCTGGGTCTTCGTTGCTATTGCAGCCCTTCCCCAGTTGCAGCCGGGGGGCTGCTCTTGGGTGTGGTCCATGGGCTTCTCTCTGCGTGGCTTCTCTCGCTATGCAGCACGGGCTCTCGGCACGCAGGCCCAGCAGTTGCGGCTTGTGGACTCAGTAGTGGTGGTGCCCGGGCTTAGTTCCTCCTTGGCCTGTGAAATCTTCCCGGACAAGGAACTGAACCCACGGCCCATGCATTGGCAGGCAGATTCTTATCCACTGTGCCGCCAGGGAAGTCCCAGTGTTTGTTTTAATAGTTATTGAAATGTTTCATTTTAGCAGAGGGTGTCGATGGCCAATGTCCACTCTGTACCTTCATTCCTGTTCCTAATGGAACCATTGACTTTGTCTGGCTATCCAACCCCTGTAAGTGGCCGCATGTTTGAGAAGAGGCTGCTCCATCTCCAAACCCAGGGGCAGGTCTTGATTGGCTAAGCCAGTTATGTCCATCCCTTTCCTTAAGTGATGCATTTATTTTAGGCATGAGCATAAGTAGCATTTTGGTCAATGAAATATGAAGTCTCTGGGAAACTTCCAGAAAAGCTGTTCTTGCTCTTAAAAAGAAATACAATTAGGAGACATCTTCAAACCTGTAAGGAAGCTAACCTGTAGACCTTCAGACCTCAAAGGAAGCTAGCCCACATGCAAGAAATTTGAAATGGCATGGGTTCTTGGATGATGTTGTTGAGGAAATTAATAAATACTGCAGTGACCCTGCCTCTAGGTTTCGAGTTATATGAAAACATCATTTCCCTGAGTTCAAGTCACAGTGGGTTAATGTGCTCACAGTGAATGCAGCTCCTGTATGCAGTGTGTCCTGGGCCAGGCATTCAGGATGAGAAATGATCAGGGCTTATGCCCTCTGCTCGTGTGATCCTGCTGCTTTACTAGGGGAGAAATTGTTATATTTTTCAGTTTGCTCCATTTCTTCCTCTCTATAAATTTAGTCTGGATACCTAAGGGGAAGGGACCAAGAGCAGCATGAGGGCAGACTCAGCACGTTGCACTCAACGTGGTCCGACCCTCACCAAATGCTGTGGCTCTGCCAGGATAATCAGGCGTCCTTGGAGAAAATCTCTCTTCTTTTCTGGAAACAAATTTAAAGTGCATGGCCCTCCACTGGTGGGTCAGGACTGCCATCTTCACAGACCAAAGAAAACACATACTTCCCTGTTCCCACTTTTAAAACCCCAATTATGGGCACAATGAGGATCTGTGGAACCCCACCAGCTCTAACAAAAATAAAACACTTAGCTCATGCAATCTTGTCTCTTTATTTTCCATATCACTCACAACGTAAGCTTTTTACAAAATCAAATCCTTTCTCACCAATGATATGATTTTCCCTGAAAAGCTTTGAAGTATCCCGCCGTTCTCACTTCTGTACACAAACATTAGCAGAAGTCCTGCTAGGCAGGAGGACAAAAATAATTGTTCAGCCTTCATTTTAACTTAACCTTTTGCAAATTCCTGCTTTAAAAAAGTTCCCCTTGACTTACTGGCATCATATAGAGATAATTTATGAGGCAGTCCATTCTGGTTAAGACAGTGAATCTCCATGAATCTTTTCCCCCGTGAAAGACTGTCCTGGACCCTTCACCCCTCTTAATTTAGGCATCTCACTCTCTTCCTTAACCATTTGCATGGGTCTCTTTGTCACCTTAACACTCTTGTCTAATGGTTTCTGTACAATTAAGGCATTATGGAGGTGAACGTTAATATGTCTCTGAAAATTTACGGAGCCCATATGTCTTGATGTTGCTAAAGGCTGTGCTGAAACTGGCTAGGAATGCAGGTGCGCTGCGCTTTCAGCCGACGTGAGAAGCAGAGCTCATCGTCTGCCGTGGGCATCGGGACCGAGCAGAGACCATTGTCAGGGAGCTGTGCAAAGAGAGCAGGCAGGCCGCCTACTGTAAGTCAGGTGGGAAACACAGGTCTGAGCGTTTTAGCATCCAGGTTGGTCGTGCAGAGATTGAAAACATGGCGTCTGTATCCAGGTTGCTCTCTTTGAGATGCTTCTCGAGCCTTTTCTATCCGTTTAGTTTTCACTGCAATCTTCGGTTTCTTCACCTGCAAAATGGAGGCCCCTTTAGAACGCAAGCCTAACTTCTTCCTACGCTTACCAGCCTCTGCTGAGTCTGGTTCCTGCCTGGGTCTCAGCCGCATCTCACCCTGCTCGCCGTGATTTGGGCTCATTGCCTCCTCTTAGATGCTCCGATGTAAAAGCTGCTTTTCCCTCCAGGATCTTTGGCCAAGCTGTCGCTTCCTCTTCCATGAAATTCACTCACTCACTCAGAGGCTCACAGGATGGGCTGTGTATCTTCTTTCATGGACCAGGTTAAATTTTTGCCTTCTCACAGTAGGTCCTGATCTTAACTGAGGTTCCCTAGAGGCAGGCCTGAGTGGTTCCTAGGAGGTGATGCCAGGAGTCACGTGAGTAGGGAAGCTGGAAGGTGTGCGGGGTGTGTGCGTGTGCGTCTTTGCTGTGTCCTGTGCTCAGCTGTGCCCACCTCCATGACCCCATGGACTGTAGCCCGCCAGGCTCCTCTGTCTGTGAGATTCTCCAGGCAGGAATACTGGCCTGGGCTGCCAGTTCCTCCTCCACACAGTCCAGGGATTGAACCTGCATGTCCTGTGTCTCCTGCATTGGCAGCTGGATTCTTTACCACTGCGCCACCTGGGAAGCCCCCAAGTAGGGAAAGGGGAGAGTTAATTAAAGGTGATAGTAATGAGAAGGGCTTCCCAGGTGGAGCAGTGGTAAAGAATCCAGCTGCCAATGCAGGAGACTCAAGACAAAGGTTCAATCCCTGGATCAGGAGGATCCACTGGAGTGGGAAATGGCAACCCAGTTCAGTATTCTTGCCTGGAAAATTATATGGACAGAGGTGCCCTGACAGGCTACAGTCCATGGGGTTGCAAAAGAGTTGGACATGGCTAAGCAACTGAGCATGCAACAGTAATGAGAAATTTACTCCTGAAAATCAGTCCTGCTGGGGAATCTCTAAGAGACTGTGCAAGGCCCTCTTCAGAGTTGTTTCAGTAATTGGAAAGGAGATGGTTATTCACCAGTTCTTATGCCTCTTTAGTTGAGGGTCACCCCTGGTAGTGTTAATTATCTGGCACTTTTGCCTTTGATTTCGTGGACTGAGAATGGTTCTGCATCAGAGAGATCCATGCAGTAGAGAAGGGCCGTTGCAGAGGTAGGAAGCCCTCAGTGTGTGAGGGAACGGCCCACCAGGCTGCATCACGGGTAGGTCAGGGGGATGTGGGTCGAGTTCTGACTGGCCCCTACAGTCCTCCACTTTTCCTTGTTTCTCCATCCTTTATGCTGTGAACTGAGTGCTTGTCTGCTCTGGAAATGCGTGTGCTGAAGCCTTAATACCCAAAGTGATGATCTTTGAAGATGAGGCCTTTGGGGATGATTAAGTTCGGGTGATATCATGAGGACTGAGCCTTTATGATGGGATTAGTGCCTTTATAAGAAGAGGAAGACTCTTGAGAGTCCCTTGGACTGCAAGAAGACCAAACCAGTCAGTCCTAAAGGAAATCAGCCCTGAATATTCACTGGAAGGACTGATGCTGAAGCTGAAGTTCCAATAATTTGGCCATGTGATGCGAAGAGCTGACTTATTGGAAAAGACCCTGATGCTGGGAAAGATTGAAGGCGGGAGGAGAAGGGGGCGACAGGATGAGACAGTTGGACGGCATTGCTGACTCAATGGACTTGAGCTTGAGCAAACTCTGGGAGATGGTGAAGGACAGGGGAGCCTGGCGGGCTGCAGTCCGTGGGGATGCAGAGAGTTGTCTGTGACTTGGTGACTGAACAACAGCAACCACAAAGAAGAGGAAGAGGTCCTAGGCCTCTCTTTATCCACCGTGCTTAGAATCACAGAAGGTGATGTCTGCAGCCCGTGAAGAAGGCTTTCATGGCTCTGGCCATGTTGGCGCCCTGACCTTGGATTTCCGGTCTCCAGAACTCTGAAAAATGAGTGTCTTGCTGTTTAAGCCACCCTCTGTGGTATTTTATTATAGCAACCCAAGCAGACTAAGGCACTGGCTATTGCTTTGCATGTACTTATCCTGTTTGGTAGTCATACCCTTACTTGTTTGTATGTTTATTAAATTAATATGTTGTAGAGCCCAAGACGAACAAGGCAATGGCAACCCACTCCAGCGCTCTTGCCTGGAAGCTCCCATGGACGGAGGAGCCTGGTATGCTACAGTCCATGGGGTGGCTAAGAGTCGGACACAGCTGAGCGACTTCACTTTCACTTTCCTGCATTGGAGAAGGAAATGGCAACCCACTCCAGTGTTCTTGCCTGGAGAATCCTAGGGACGGGGGAGCCTGGTGGGCTGCCGTCTATGGGGTCACACAGAGTTGGACACAACAGACACGACTTAGCAGCAGCAGCAGCAGAGCCCAAGAACATACGGTGTATATTTGTTCTTGGATGTTTGTTTAGTGATCAGCAAAAAAGGGTGATATTCAAGGTATTTAAACACTAGAATGCCAGAGGCTTCCCAGGTGGAGCTAGTGGTAAAGAACACGTCTGCCAGTGCAGGAGGCATGAGAGATGCAGGTTGGCTCCCTGGGTTGGGAAGATCCCCTGGAGGAGGGCCCGGCAACCCACTGTAGTAGTATTCTTGCCTGGAGAATCCCACAGAGAGAGGGTCCGTGGGGTCGCCAAGAGTTGGACACGACTGAAGCAACTTAGCACACACACACGCGTGGCAGGGATGGTGATCACTTAAAAGTTCACCCACCCCATTCAAGTAAATTTCTAGCAGTGGAATAGCTTTGTCTAAGACATAAGGTGTCTAAAGGAGATCAGGCAATTGTTAATAAAATTTTGAGATTCTTTGTAAACCAGTATAGGTTTCAAGTATATAATGGGGACAAATTCAATCCTGAGGACCTCAAATATAAGTGTCTTGGTGATGAAGATGAAAGATCTTTTTTAAAAAAAGCAGTATAAGCAAGATGCTTTTGCATATTTTAAAAAAATGAGCGTGTGTGTGTATGTGGTGTGTGTGTGTGCGCACGTGTGCATGTTAGGTTCCCCTAAAAGCCCATTTAAAACCTACTTGAGTGCTTTTTCATTTGGCTTATAAGTATTCTGAACAGCAGGATAAAACCTCAGCTTTTGGCAAGCCTCTACCCTCTCAAGCCAGGATGTATAACTGAAAAAAATGGAGAGAGGAAAACTTCACTTTGATAAACATAGCACCTGCATTGCGAATATGCGGACGAGTTTCTCCCTAAAAGGTTAACTGGAGACAATAATTACTTTCCCCAGAGATCACCCAAATGACACGCCGCTCTCCTGATTCCATTCCTGCTTGATGCTGAGCATTTCTCGCCACTTATAAATGAAACAAATGAGGTTAGATGGCAAAGATTATAAAAGGAATTAGCGATAATGAGCCTGGTAACAAAAAAACATTATTATAGAAAATTGAGTTGACCTTACTTTCATAATTATTCACCTTAATTGTTTTTTGTAGTGTAATTTGAATGAGATTAAATAATACTAATATTCCCCCGGCCACTGACTTGGAATTTCATGTAAAGATTAATAACTTTCAAAACTAAAACTTGGGCTCCCATCTTTCTAGAGGTCACTTTTGCTATTCCAGGAAGCTGTATGCCCTCAACATGACCACAGGCCACTATGTCAAGACCATAATTCAGTCCTCAAAAACTTTGCATCTTATCACCCTGTGGAATAGGAATCAGAGCATCTACTTCCGAACTTCATGGGATATACTGCTCTTCTGATCTTGAGCCTCATGGATTTTTTTCCCCCCAATTTGCCCACCAGTGTGTTTGTCTTGGTGAATCAGCCATGATCAACAGTTATGTATAAGGGAGCCAGACTTCTCCAATTAACTGCATGACCATAATCTGCCTCAGATTTAAAATTTCCTCAGGGCATCCGACAGATACAATTGGCATTTGAAAGCGGGTAAATACAGAACTTTCTACTTTTTCAAAATTTTGGACAATAGTAACACAAAGAAATTTTGAACCGTTGCCACATACCAGGCGCTGAGTTGGGTCATTCGCATGTATTATATCACTTAGTTTTACTATAATCTTACGATGTAGGCACAATTGTCATTCTTGTTTTGCAAATAAGGAAACTGAGATTTAAGAGGTTAAATGAGTTGCCAAGATTCAACTCTTACATCTGATTCCCGAACTCTTAACCAGTGAGACAGAATCAAAAAGTTCCAATGGGCAAAAATATCAGTTTGGCTTAGCTCTGTCATTTAATTTCTCGCATATAACTAACTTCTCTCAGTTAAATTTATATGCACGAAATAGGAACAGGGTCTAACTGAGCTGCAGTGGGTATTTAGTGGAGAGCATAGTGAAGTGCCTGAGCACGGATGGTTGACCGGGATATCCAGTAAGTGATCGCTTTCCGCGTGACTGACGGGCATATTCTCCCTAAGTTCTGGAAAGTGTTTAGCATGGTGCCTTGCCCATTGCAACCAGTTAACAGTACTATGAGCTGACATTTATTGAGCACCTGCAGCATGCTGGGTTCCACGCTCCCCACTTTGCAGGACATCTCTCTGCTCTTCACAGCGCTCTTCTCTTATAGACACTGATTCTGTCCCCAGTTTAGAGGGATTCACCGGGTAGTTTTCACCTTGTAAATGGATCTAGGATTGAGGTTCATAGTCCAAGCTCTGAGTCGGTCTACTATTGTGTCAGCTACTGTAGTCAATTATAGTAATATTTTTAAAGTCTCTGAGTCTTTGAATTACTAATGTCTCCTTTTCATCACATGTGCAGTGACCTCTCTTCTTTTGAATGCTGGTGGCCTGATGACTTCCCAGGAGATGCTAGTGGTAAAGAACCCCCCTGCCAGTGCAGGAGATGTAAGAGACTTAGGTTTCAATTCCTGGGTTGGGAAGATCCCTGGAGGAGGGCACGGCGATTCACTCCAGTATTCTTGCCTGGAGAATCCCGTGGACAGAGGAGCCTGGCCAGTTGCAGTCCACTGGGTTGCAGAGTTGGAAATGGCTGAAGCAACTTAGCAGCACGCACACATGGCCTTTACTGTCTGTCTGATTAGCAAGCAACACGTCATACTCTCGAGTATGGTCTTCTGTGCTTTTCTGTATTGTGTCCATCATTATTGCCTTTGTTCATTCATTGAGTTGGTCGTTCAGTCACTCAGCAAACATCATTGTGTGTTTAACATATTCCAGGCACTGTGGGAGGTGCTGAAGGTACAGAGAACAGAAGGACATGGTGTCTATGAAGGGGAGAGCCAGATTTCACAGGGACCAAAATCTTCATCTGGAGGGACCTCTTTTTTTTTTTTTAAAGAATATAAAATTACATACACAATAAATTACACACCTCAGAACAGACCTGTGCAAGCAGTGGGTTTTGAAACTTAAACTCGTTAGCTTAGTGGTAAGCCACTGTTGTCTTTTATAGTGGATTTGAGAATTTTAGATTTTGGTGAAATGCAGATATAACAGGAAGGTCTTAAGATCTTAGTCACCATCAGTGGATCAAATCCAAATAAAGCAGAACATAACTATGACTGCAGACTTTGAGGGGTTAGGGAAGTCCTTCCTGCAGCTTCCCTGGGTGAGGTTAATATAATAGCCAAATGTACTAAATGTGCCATAAAAGGTTCCCAAAAGTCCTTTCCCCCCAGTGTCCCAGTTAGTAAATAAGCCCTTATCTCTTGCTCTGAGACTCCCTCTCCCCTCGATCCTCTCCCTCCCTGCCTGGCACCCTCCAGACTGGAAACGCCTCCCTGACCAGCACACACAATACAGGCTGGTTTCTACTCTGGGCACTTCCATGGGAGAAAAGACTAGAACTCACCTCACAGACACACATACTTCCGGGGAATTCAGCTCTCCACTTAGCTGCTGCTATTCAAAATTCCACACTTTGAGTATTCATTTCCCAGACTAGAGCATAAGCTACTAATTTATACTTTCACAAATTCTGGCACAATTAAGACCCACCTCCCTTCCCACTTGGCCCTCTCCCTCCACTACCAATTTAGAAATTGAGGTCGTAATTTTAAAATAACAAGTATAATGAAGAACAATTGATAATTGTATTTTTAAACACTTACTAGCAAGGTTTAAAATTCCATATGTGGTTTAGTTCCATAAAATTCTTTAGTTCAGGTGAAGACTCCATAATTAATGAAGGTAGGGGTTACAGATAAATACAATTTAGTAATAAGTGTAATATGGAAGAAAGCTATGTTAATGTTCATATAAACTGTTTGGAAGCGGGGACTAGAGCAGTGATTCTTCACTCAGGAAGCACATGACGATATCTGGAGACATTTGTGGTTGTCACACTAGAGGTGGGTGGAGTGCTGTTGGCATCGTGGGTTGAAGCTTAGGAGACCGCTGAACACCCTGCAATGCACAGGACGCCTCACAGCAGAGAGTCATCCAGCCCCAATGTCTCAGTTATGCTGAGATTTTTAGCCCTTGAACCAGAGGATGTAGAGAAGTAAATCTTATAGAAAGTAACTAATTAGCCAGTTGCCTAAATAATCAGTTAACTAACCAACTGATTACCACCGTGGATCTCTTGACTAAACTGTCTCCGACTTTGTCCCCCTCCATTAATTAATTGGCCAATTTGTGGATGGGAAACGCTTGTGGATTTGGTGCTTTTATGAACCTCTTTGTTTGGTTAAGATGGCGACAGTGTGTGTGCTTGTGTGTTCACACGTGTTTGTGTGTGTACAGTGATACTACGTGGCTGAGTGGTAACCTTTGCTTGACCTAGAACTTCCTGTGTGGTTATTTGTCAGGCATGGATTATCTGGTTTGATCCTCACTACAACGCTACGAACCTGATGACCTCCACTCAGAGATAAAAAACTGTGACTTGTCCAAGATTCCCTGAGCCCTAGTGTGCGCTGGGAGCAGATTTCTGCACAGGCTGTCTCAGCCCAAAGCCCTGGCTGTCCGTCAGGACCTCTGCGTGTCAGTCACCCCCTCTTCAGTGACTTTGGCTCTATCCAGAGGACAGCTGCATTATTATTTTCCTGAGCAAAAAAAAAAACAAGTAACCTTACCCCTCACAGTGCTATCCTGGGATGGGTTCAGAGCACTTGTGTATGTTATTTTTCCAATAAATTTTGAGGAATCGCTGCTTTCAAACCACAATGTGAAGCCACCCTGTGGTAATATCAAAATGAATTTTTAATGATTGAGCACTATATAGGTGAAAATTATTGTAATAATTGATGAATTAATCCACGCGTGGGCCGCATACCCGCTAGAAGAGGGCTGAGTGACCAAATTAAGGTAAGATCAGTGAAATAAAGAGTGACATTAAAGAAAAAGATGAAAGGAACATGCTTTTAAGGGGCTCCCATGATTAAGTGCAATCAAAGGAGAGCTAATGGGTTAACTCATTTCTGCTGAGCACAGTTATACAGTGTTCAGTTTGATAAAGGACCCTGCAGTAACGTTCAAGCGGAGAAATGGGAATAAGTGACATCCCCTCTCCAACTGCTAATTTTACAGAAGTGCAAACAGCTCAGCAAAGGGGTGTATTGTCTGTCTCAAGGCTTTCTGTGAACAAATACATTGGCTAGTTGAGATGCCGCCCTTAGTGAAATAGACCCTGGTTTGTAGTGTACCCTGGGGTCTTGTCGCTTTGTTGTCGATAATTGATTGAAGGGGAGAACACAATGGGGTAAGCCCAATACCGGGTTATCTTAAGAGCTCTAGAAGAATGATTTGTGTCAAATCTGGTGAGTTTTTAAAATTTATATACAGTGCTGTTCACAAGCTAAATTCTCACTGATTGAGGCTTTCTCCTTCCCCCTTCATCAAAATGGGATAAAACCCTTGTGGCAAATCTTCTGTGAATAAGTTTGTCCACCATTCCTAGGAATGACTCCATCTACGTGTTTGTAGACTTCAGAGCTGAGTGTGGCTGGCACGGTGTAAGCATCGTAACTGCGAAAATAAAAGAGAAGGAGGTGGATTAATACACTTTTGCAATGTTTCTTGGCCAGGATTAGTAAACAGTGACTGTTATGGCTAATTGAAGTATTTCCTATAATTCCTTCTATATGCTCAGCTTATATCGTGCCAACGTGAAGAAATGCTTTGGCAGAATACATGCAGAACACTTGCTCCTTGGAAGGAAAGCTATGACAAACCTAGACGGCATATTAAAAAGCAGAGACATCACTTTGCTGACAAAGGTCTATCTAGTCAAAGCTATGGTTTTTCCAGTAGTCATGAATGGATGTGAGAGTTGGACCATAAAGAAGGCTGATCTCTGAATTGTTGCTTTCGAATTGTGGTATTAGAGAAGACTCTTGAGAGTCCCTTGGAATGCAAGGAGATCAAATCAGTCAATCCTAAAGAAAATCAACCCTGAATACTCATTGGAAGGATTGATGCTAAAGCTGAAACTCCAATACTTTGGCCATCTGATGGGAAATGCCTAGTAAGTTAGTTCAGTCGCTCAGTCGTGTCCGACTCTTTGCAACCCCATGAATCGCAGCACGACAGGCCTCCCTGTCCATCACCAACTCCTGGAGTTCACTCAGACTCGCGTCCGTCGAGTCATCTCATCCTCGGTCGTCCCCTTCTCCTCCTGCCCCTGAACCCTCCGAGCATCAAAGTCTTTTCCAATGAGTCAACTCTTCGCATGAGGTGGCCAAAGTACTGGAGTTTCAGCTTTAGCATCATTCCTTCCAAAGAAACCCCAGGGCTGATCTCCTTCAGAATGGACTGGTTGGATCTCCTTGCAGTCCAAGGGACGCTCAAGAGTCTTCTCCAACACCATGTTCAAAAGCATCAATTCTTTGGTGCTCAGCCTTCTTCACAGTCCAACCCTCACATCCATACATAACCACAGGAAAAACCATAGCCTTGACTAGATGGACCTTAGTTGGCAAAGTAATATCTCTATTTTTCAATACGCTATCTAGGTTGGTCATAACTTTTCTTCCAAGGAGTAAGTGTCTTTTAATTTCATGGCTGCAATCACCATCTGCAGTGATTTTGGAGCCCCCAAAATAAAGTCTGACACTGTTTCCACTGTTTCTCCATCTATTTCCCATGGAATGATGGGACCAAATGCCATGATCTTCGTTTTCTGAATGTTGAGCTTTAAGCCAACTTTTTCACTCTCCTCTTTCACTTTCATCAAGAGGCGTTTTAGTTCCTCTTCACTTTCTGCCATAAGGGTGGTGTCATCTGCATATCTGAGGTGATTGATATTTCTCCCGGCAGTCTTTATTCCAGCCTGTGCTTCTTCCAGCCCAGCGTTTCTCATGATGTACTCTGCATAGAAGTTAAATAAGCAGGGTGACAATATGCAGCCTTGAGGTACTCCTTTTCCTATTTGGAACCAGTCTGTTGTTCCCTGTCCAGTTCTAACTGTTGCTTCCTGGCCTGCATACAGATTTCTCAAGAGGCAGGTTAGGTGGTCTGGTATTCCCATCTCTTTCAGAATTTTCCACAGTTTATTGTGATCCACACAGTCAAAGGCTTTGGCATAGTCAAGAAAGCAGAAATAGATGTTTTCTGGAACTCTCTTCCTTTTTCCATGATCCAGCGGATGTTGGTAATTTGATCTCTGGTTCCTCTGCCTTTTCTAAAACCAGCTTGAACATCAGGAAGTTCACGGCTCACATATTGCTGAAGCCTGACATGGAGAATTTTGAACATTACTTTGCTAGCATGTGAGATGAGTGCAATTGTGCAGTAGTGTGAGCATTCTTTGGCATTGCCTTTATTTGGGATTCGAATGAAAACTGACCTTTCCCAGTTCTGTGGCCACTGCTGAGTTTTCCAAATTTGCCGGCAGGCATATTGAGTGCAGCGCTTTGACAGCATCATCTTTCAGGATTTGAAATAGCTCAACTGGAATTCCATCACCTCCACTAGCTTTGTTCGTAGTGATACTTTCTAAGGCCCACTTGACTTCACATTCCAGGATGTCTGGCTCTAGGTGAGTGATCACACCATCGTGATTATCTGGGTCGTGAAGATCCTTTTGTACAGTTCTTCCGTGTATTCTTGCCATCTCGTCTTAATATCTTCTGCTTCAGTTAGGTCCATAACCATTTCTGTCCTTTATCAAGCCCAACTTTGCATGAAATGTTCCCTTGATATCTAATTTTTTTGAAGAGATCTCTAGTCTTTCCCATTCTGTTGTTTTCCTCTATTTCTTTGCACTGATAGCTGAAGAAGGCTTTCTTATCTCTTCTTGCTATTCTTTGGAACTCTGCATTCAGATGCTTATATCTTTCCTTTTCTCCTTGGCTTTTTGCTTCTCTTCTTTTCACAGCTATTTGTAAGGCCTCCCCAGACAGCCATTTTGCTTTTTTGCATTTCTTTTCCATGGGGATGGTCTTGATCCCTGTCTCCTGTACAATGTCACAAACCTCAGTCCATAGTTCATCAGGCACTCTATCTATCAGATCTAGGCCCTTAAATCTATTTCTCACTTCCACTGTATAATCATAAGGGATTTGATCTAGGTCATACCTGAATGGTCTAGTGGTTTTCCCTGCTTTCTTCAATTTCAGTCTGAATTTGGTAATAAGGAGTTCATGATCTGAGCCAGAGTCAGCTCCTGGTCTTGTTTTTGTTGACTGTATAGAGCTTCTCCATCTTTGGCTGCAAAGAATGTAATCAATCTGATTTTGGTGTTGACTATCTGGTGATGTCCATGTGTAGAGTCTTCTCTTGTGTTGTTGGAAGAGGGTGTTTGCTATGACCAGTGCATTTTCTTGGCAAATCTCTATTAGTCTTTGCCCTGCTTCATTCTGCATTCCAAGGCCAAATTTACCTATTACTCCAGGTGTTTCTTGACTTCCTACTTTTGCATTCCAGTCCCCTATAATGAAAAGGACATCTTTTTTGGGTGTTAGTTCTAAAAGGTCTTGTAGGTCTTCACAGAACCGTTCAACTTCAGCTTTTTCAGCATTACTGATTGGGGCATAGACTTGGATTACTGTAATATTGAATGGTTTGCCTTGGAAATGAACAGAGATCATTCTTTCATTTTTGAGATTGCATCCAAGTACTGCATTTCAGACTCTTGTTGACCATGATGGCTACTCCATTTCTTCTGAGGGATTCCTGCCCACAGTAATAGATATAATGGTCATCTGAGTTAAATTCACCCATTCCAGTCCATTTTAGTTCACTGATTCCTAGAATGTCGACATTCACTCTTGCCATCTCCTGTTTGACCACTTCCAATTTGCCTTGATTCATAGACCTGACGTTCCAGGTTACTATGCAATATTGCTCTTTATGGCATCCGACCTTGCTTCTGTCACCAGTCACATCCATAGCTGGGTGTTGTTTTTGCTTTGGCTCCATCCCTTCATTCTTTCTGGAGTTATTTCTCCACTGACCTCCAGTAGCATATTGGGCACCTACTGACCTGGGGAGTTCCTCTTTCAGTATCCTATCATTTTGCCTTATCATACTGTTCATGGGGTTCTCAAGGCAAGAATACACGCCCAAGATAAGAGAAACCCAAGTAAAATGATAGGTGTTGGAAGCGGGCATCAAAGGGCAGACACACTGAAACCATACTCACAGAAATCTAGTCAATCTAATCACACTAGGACCACAGCCTTGTCTATCTCAATGAAATGAAGCCATGCCCACAGGGCAACCCAAGACGGGCGGGTCATGGTAGAGAGGTCTGGCAGAATGTGGTCCACTGGAGAAGCGAAAAGCCTACTCCTTGGAAAAGACCCTGATACTGGGCAGGAGGAGAAGGAGGTGACAGAGAATGAGATGGTTGGGTGGCATCACTGACTCAATGGACATGGATTTGAGCAAACTCAGGCAGATGGTGAAGGACAGGAAAACCTGGCGTGCTACAGTCCATGGGGTGTTACAAAGGGTGAGACGTGACTTAACTGAACAACAGCCCAGCAGTCTCATCTTCACAGCCCTCATCACACTCATTCCCGCAGCAGCTTTGTGAAGTAGGAAAGAGGCTTGTCTTGGATCCTCCCCGTGTCTTTGTGATCTTCCTTGTGGCACTTGCTGCGTTCTACTGAAGGTTATTATTCATCATCTTCCTTCCCAACGGCACCATGGCCTTGTGCAAAGTGATGTTCCAGAGGGCTTGACACATAGTAGGTACCCAATCAGAATCCACTAAATAAACATATTGTTCTCTATCTAAACTTTTTCTCTAGAGCAGTGATTTTCAACAGAGGGCAATGTTGCCCCTCGAGGATATCTGGCAATATCTGGAAACATTTTGGGTATCCCAGTTGGGGTGCCAGTTGGGTATTACTAACATTGAGTGAGGAGAGGTCTGGGATGCTGCTATAAAATCCTACAGTGCACAGGACAGCCCCCAACAACAAAGGATTATCCAGCCCAAAATATCAGTAGCACCAAAGTAGAGGAATCTCATAGAAACCCAGAATGGGAGATAAGTTTTCTGGAAAGCTGGTAAAATTAAGACTCTCATTCACTTGTATCAGACCTTCCAAGGACCTGGGAGGCACTATGGCAATATAGTCACATATCCATGTATTTTTGTCCAAGTGTAGATGGCTGCTGGCAGGTTTTGGATATGGCTAAGGGAGAGCCCAGAGAATTGATTAAATTTAGATGTGCCAAAATACATGTGTTGTAGGTCACCATGTATAATAGTTAAGTTGCTGTTCATCATACTGGTGTAGAAGTGGCTTTCAGAATATTCCTAACATCCATTTTATCATCTGCCTGCATGATGATGCAAAGGGACAGTCTAGAGGCTCCGTAGGGAAATGAATATTTCCTTAGCACCCAGCACTTGATGTGGGTAGTGGAGGAGATACAAAATTTAAAAACTGAGCCAGAAGCTAGCCTGTGGATGATTTTTTCCAGTCGTCAAATGTATAAGTTGAAGCAGAGGATTAATTTCTTATTGATGTCATGACAGAACTGGTTTCTTTCCTTTCTGAAACACATTTGATGGTGAAATTAAGTGAGTGAAGCTGCTCAGTTGTGTCCAACTCTTTGCGACCCCGTGGACTGTAGCCTATCAGGCTCCTCCGTCTATGGGATTTTCCAGGCAAGAGTTCTGGAGTGGATTGCCATTTCCTTCTCCAGGGGACGTTCCCAACCCAGGGATCGAACCCGGGTCTCCCGCATTGCAGGCAGACGCTTTACCGTCTGCACCACCAGGGAAGCCCTACTTATACATGAATGTATACTATAATTTGATAGTACAGTATACACAATTATAAAAGCATCATGCATTTTTATCATTTTTTAAAGTGATGTCAAAAAACAAAAACAAACCCCAAAACAGAAAAAGTAATAATGTCAAATAAAATGTATCAGAATTCTTGAATTGTAGGGCATGAACCTGTAGCAGTAGTATGAAGGCATATATATCGGTATATGGAGTCACATTTTATGATCCCAATTATCAATATGTGAAACTAATTTCAATTAAATGTGTTTGAGAAGTTACATTACTTTTTAATGAAAAACTATATTATAAGAAGAGGCTATCAAGTTGCATAGAGACTAAAATGTGGAAAAGAAATTTTTTAAAAACTGCAGCATCTGGCAGTTAATTAGTAAAGCTATTATGTTATTTTTCAGGATCTTGTTCTATTTTCAGCTTTTTAAGTTTTTAAAAATTATTTAGTTTTTATTTTTTGCAGTTGTATTGAGATAAATTTACAAATTTACGATTTAGAAATAAAATTGTATTATAATTAAAGTGTACCCAGAATGATTTGATGTACACATACTTCTTGTAATGCTTGCCACAATCAAGTTAACATATATATCACCTCACACTGTTATCCTTTTTTAATGAAGATGCTTAAGAAATACTCTTCTTGGCAAATTTCAATTATACAGTATAGCGTTATCAACTGTAGTCCCCAGGCTATACATTAGTTCTCCAGAATTTATTCTTTTTTTAAAATTTACTTCTAATTGGCGGATCATTGCTTTACAACGTGTTGGTTTCTGCCATACAACGACACGAATTGACTATGAGTATACACGTCCCCTGCCCTCTGAGCCTGCCTCCCACCTCCACCCCCATCCCACCCCTCTGGGCTGTCGCAGAGCAGGGGGCCGGGCTCCCTGTGCCACACTGCAGCTTCTCCCTCGCTGTCTGTTTCACACATGATGATGGATTTCACTGTGGTGTTGAAGAAGACTCTTGACCGTCCCTTCAACTGCACGGAGATCAAACCAGTCAATCCTAAAGGAAATCAGTCTTGAATATTCATTGGAAGGACTGATGCTGAAGCTGAAGCTCCAACACTTTGGCCACCTGATACAAAGAGCTGACTCACTGGCAGACCCTGATGCTGGGAAAGATTGAGGGCAGGAGGAGAAGGGGACGACAGAGGATGAGATGGTTGGATGGCACCACCGACTCAGTAGCCATGGATGTGAGCAAACTCTGGGAGACAGTGAAGGACAGGGAAGCCTGGCGTGCTGCAGTCCATGGGGTTGCAAAGAGGAGGACGCTCCTTCGTAAATGAACAAAGCAACAACAGTGTGTCTGTTTCAGTGCTGCTCCCTCAATTTGTCTCAATTTGTAATGGTTTCTTGTTTCATAATTATTTACTTCTGTACCTAATTTTATATTCTGTGTTATTGCTCTTAATTAAAGTTTCCAAATTATATGAATTCCAGGCCCTGCATAGCCAGGAGTTCCTCTGCCTACAGTTCATCACTCCCTAAACCAAGATTCATGGCAAATAGATGGGGAATCAGTGGAAACAGTGGCAGACTTTATTTTTCTGGGCTCCAAAATCACTGCAGATGGTGACTGCAGCCATGAAATTAAAAGACATTTGCTCCTTGGAAGGAAAGCTATGACCAACCTAGACAGCATATTAAAAAGCAAAGACATTACTTTGCCAACAAACGTTCATCTAGTCAAGGCTATGGTTTTTTCTGTAGTCATGTATGGATGTGAGAGTTTGACTATAAAGAAAGCTGAGCGCCAAAGAATTGATGCTTTTGAACTGTGGTGTTAGAGAAGACTCTTGAGAGTCCCTTGGACTGCAAGGAGATCCAACCAGTCCATCCCAAAGGAAATCAGTCCTGAATGTTCATTGGAAGGACTGATGCTGAAACTGAAACTCCAATACTTTGGCCACCTGATGTGAAGAGCTGACTCATTGGAAAAGACACTGATGCTAGGAAAGATGGAAGGTGGGAGGAGAAGTAGATGACAGAGAATGATATGGTTGGATGGCATCACCAACTTGATGGAGATGAGTCTGAGTGAACTCCAGGAGTTGGTGATGGACAGGGAAGACTGGGGTGCTGCAGTCCATGGGATTGCAAAGAGTCGGACGTGACTGAGTGACTGAAATGAACGGAACTGAAACCAAGATTGCTCACAGATTTATGTATCTAAGCTAGACCTTTCCAATGACCTCTTTTGTGTGCTAGACTCAGATCAGCTTTGGGACACCCAGGGTTTCAGAATCATCTTCAAACTCAGTGTGTCTCTAGTTAATCTCATAACACAACTCCCCCTGCCTCTCCCCGGAATGCCTCCAACCTAGCATTCTTTCAATGTTCTCTTGCAGTGAATGGGAAATTACCTATTGGGTAACCTGGAAGTTTAGGGCTCATATTTGACACCTATCTCTCCCTGACCCCCATGGTGTGCTGCCAATGTTTTGTCTTAAATGTTTCCTAAATCCATTTATTCTTTTCATCTCCACCATCACTGCTTGCTAAGTCGCTTCAGTGGCGTCGACTCTTGCTTCCCTCTGGGCTGCCGCCCGCCAGCCTTCTGTGTCCATGGGATTCTCCAGGCAAGGATACTGGAGTGGGTTGCCATGCCACTTCTCTAACCCAAGTCACTATCTTTGTTCTCTTGGGCTCTGGGAGACTCTAGGATCTATTGCTTACACTCCTGGTCTGCCTTTCAAACTATTCTCCAGAGATAGTCCAGAGCTTTTGCAAAACATAAATCTATTTTGCAGCTCCCAAGTGCAAAACCTTGAATGACTCCTCAGTGTCCTTAAGATTATAAAGCAAACAATGGCGCAAAGACTTTTGCAAACACTCCTCTGTGCAGCTCTGTCTTCATCTCCGGCGGCCCTCTTCCCTCCTCGGTCTCTGCTGTCTCCTCGTGTAAGACCCTTGCACGTCACGCTGCCTCTACATGCTGCGCTTCTGTGCTGCTTCAGGTTTGCGCACAGATATCACTTCCGATAGGGACTCTTCCTTTTTTTAATCTTTCTTTTAAATTTATTTTTTAATTGGAGGAGAATTGCCTTGCGATGTTGTGATGGTTTCTGCCGAACGGTGGAACAGATCAGCCATCACTAAACAAATAGCCAGCCCCTCCCTCTTGAGCCTCCTTCCTGTCCCCCAGCCCCAGCCCTCCAGGTCATCACAGAGGGCCTGGCCGGGCCCCTGTGTTACACAGCAGCTCCTCACCAGCTAACTGTTTCACACATGACAATCTATATGGGGCTTCCCTGGTGACTCAGCTGGTAAAGAATCTGCCTGCAGTGCAGGAGATCTAGGTTCTATCTCTGGGTCAGGAAGATCCCCTGGAGAAGGGAATGGCTACCCACTCCAATGTTGTTGCCTGGAGAATTCCATGGACAGAGGAGCCTGGCAGGCTACAGTCCATGGGGCCACAAGAGTCAGACAAGACTGAAGTGATTTAGCAGCACAGGTCTATGCTCCTTTCTCGATTCATCCCACTCTCTCCTTCCCTCAGAATTCTTTCTTGGCTTCTTGAGTGGGTCACACCCCCCTGCTTGGCCTCTGGAACTGGGAGAGAGTAAATATCTGCCGTCCGAAGCCGGCAGGTTTGCGGTAGTTTGCTATAACTGTCACAGGAAAGTAACGCAGAATTATGATTTTTTTCATTGCATTCATTTTTCTGTGGCTTTTCTCATGTTTAGAGTGGTAAGAACTTAATAGGCAAATTTAAAATCTTAATAGGCAAATAGGCATATTTAGGATTACTGTTGAGAAAAGGGGCCAAGGGAGAGCCTGTGGGCTTATTCCTCCTATGAGGTTTTAGGTCTAAAGTCCTGGCTGGTAATAAAGATTGCAGTTGCTTAGAGGATTGGGATGTTAGTGGACACATCTTAGGAACCTAATGCAATTTAGGATAGATAGATTCAGGATTCTATGTTTTTCCCACAGCAAGGAGACCTCACACACACAGACACATACACACACACACACACACACACACACACATCAAACAACTTGTAATCTTAGGTGACAAATCAGATAGTGTGCTTAGCCTTCCTCTGCTGCTGCTGCTGCTAAGTCGCTTCAGTCGTGTCCGACTCTGTGCGACCCCACCGATGACAGCCCACCAGGCTCCCCCATCCCTGGGATTCTCCATGTAAGAACACTGGAGTGGGTTGCCATTGCCTTCTCCGTAGCCATCCTTAGGTGGGTGATATTTGGAAAGAGAACTGAATAGAGTGGAATGCAAAGCCCAGAGGAAGTTCTAGGCAGATGGAACTGTAGCCACCTAAGCTCTGAATTAGAAATTACTTTGTATTATTTAAGGAAGAGCAAGAAGGTTAGAAAAGCTGGGACTCAGCAAAGCTGTTATATTATCTGGTACACGTAGGCTTGTAATTATTGCATTTTCTTTGGAAAATGAATTTTATATTATTATATTCCTTTTTATCTTTCTTGCGACTTTTAAGCTTAAATTCTGCCTTGCTGGTATTAATAGTGACTTTCCTGGTTGACCTGCCTTCCCACCCCTTTTATTTTCAATTAAAAAAATCATTTGTTGAAATTGTTTTTTTTGTTTTTTTTTGTTTTTTTTTTTTTTTGGTAAATAGGAGATATGTTGGATCAGTTACGTCCCATCTCCCTATTTAGGAAGGCAGGAAAATGTGAATTCCATTTACAAGGATTTCCATCAAAATTTCTAATATGAAAATCTCTTGGTACTAAGGAGGCACTTTTATTATCTGAACATAATTTACATATACAAAATAACTCGTTTCCTTATGAGTTTAAATAATTGAGGTTTTACTGTACTTGCCATTCAACACCTCGAGATTTTAGCATCTCTCTGAATATATATGAGTTTTGAAAAATAAAATCGCAGCTCCATCGGTCCGTAAAGCGTGCTGTTAAAACTTACAGAATGTAGGCAAAAATTGTCAGTTTATTCACTAATCACAATGTTGGTTTTCGCTTATGCCCCTCATCCCGCTGCCCCTGCATTTTGTATTCGGAGCCCATCCAGCGGTGTGGATGGCTGCACCGTGATTCAGCAGGACTTTCTCCAGCTGCGTTCACGACCAGAATGACACCCCAGGGAGGGCCAGCTGCGGCGCAGGCCTCAGCCCGTGACTTTGGGAAGGAAGCATCGAGTTCCATCCCTGGAGGGAATTGAACCCCTGACCTTGGCCTCATTAGCACCGTGTTCTAGCCAACTGTACTAATTGGTCACACATGGCAAAAAAACTTGGAGACATGGAAATGATGTCAGGGCATAGGATTCTTAAATCTAACAGGTTTGGTTTGATCTAATGGAGAAAACTGGAGACTGTGGAGACCGGCCTTAGCTCCCTCTCTTGACGGCAGGGGTTACTTTGGTTTGCTGTCTGAACGAAGCAGGTAACAATGCCAACTTGGGGAAAATATTAATGTCAGTGTAAGTAAAATAATTTACATGGGAATGCCTGGCGTAGAGGGCAGTGCACAGTCAGTGAACATTCTGCAGGTTGGTTTCCATCATTGTTGGGCGAGTGGATGATGTAGGTAACCATCCTGCACTTCTCCTTTTAATTGGGTTTTTCTCTTCAGAGACACAGCTAACATGTTAAGGGAACTGCTCAATTGCAATGTGAAATATTAATGTGATAAAAATAAATGCTTGACCGAGCAGAGCCACATTATTCAAGCATTCTGAGTCAGCTAAGCCCTTAGTTTTGAGCGCACTGGGTGAACGTGAACTCACATCTCTTTCCCTTGGTGTGCTTCAGAGAACAGTTCAGGAGCCCCAAGAACCAGTGTTAGAGATGGGCCGCTGGGCGGGAAGTCCTGTCCATGTGCTGTGCAGCCTTGGAGCAGTGAACCTTTCCAAACCTGGGCTTCCTCATCTGTAAACTGGGATCATAATTGCTGCCATCTGGAAAGGTTGTTGTTGGGATAAAGCGGCATAAGTGAAACATGTAACCTGACATTTGGGAAGTGCTCAGAAGAGCTCAGGACGTTCATATCATCAACATCAGCACTGAAAGGACGGCTGAGTTTCCTCTGCCACCACCCAAGGGACGGAGCTCATTCACAGACTGTGCACCTTTTGATTAGGGCTTATGTTTAACTTCTCTCTCTTCTGAGAGAGAGACTTTGAGCCCCTGCAAACTTATTTTCTCAGAATGTAAGATGACTTTATGACAGTATGAACACCACATAGGGCTTCCCTAGTGGCGGATGGTAAAGAATCCTCCTGCAATGCAGGAGATGCAAGTTCGATCCCTGAGTCAGGAAGATCCTCTAGAGAAGGAAATGGCAACCCCCTCCAGTATTCTTGCCTGGAAAATCCCATGGGCAGAGGAGCCTGGTAGGCTACAGTTCATAGGGTTGCAAAAAGTTGGACATGACTTAGCTATTAATGTCTTGTGTATATGTAGCCTTCATATACATAAGATAATAATTTTATTTGTTTCAGACATGAACATATCTTTTTAGTCTCTTAAAAGGCTGGTTCTCGAGGTCTAAGCCCAACACCAGCCTTGCCCCTGTTCCCAGGATTCCTTTACTCTGAGCGCTGCTCTTTGGCGTCACATCACATGTTCTGTCCTATCCTGAATCAGGAATGCTGACCTCTTGTGGAATCCACAGAACCATTTTCCTCTTTTCCTTTCTCTGCTTTTTCATATTCAGTCTCTGTGGACTCCTTCCAGGTGTTACACAGGTTGTGTATTCTCCAGACTAAGCTATTTTTCCCCCTTAAGAGTCTCCAGTTTATTTATTCCACTGCCAAAATGTATTTTCCTCTGTATCTTTCACAACCCTTGCTGCTGCTGCTAAGTCGCTTCAGTCGTGTCCGACTCTGTGCGACCCCATAGACGGCAGCCCACCAGGCTCCCCTGTCCCTGGGATTCTCCAGGCAAGAACACTGGAGTGGGTTGCCATTTCCTTCTCCAATGCGTGAAAGTGAAAAGTGAAAGTGAAGTCGCTCAGTCGTGTCCGACTCTTAGCGGCCCCATGGACTGCAGCCCAACCCCTAAGTTTCCAGCCTTGTGATTCCCCCATCCTCATTCACACAATCGCTTCCTTTTCCTCACTCCAAGCCCTTCTCCATTTTGAGTATAGACTTCTTGGCCTCATTGTATTTTCATCAGCAATGGTGACATTTTAAATAGTATGGTTGTTGTTGCTTCTGCCATAAAAAAGAAAAAAAAAAACCTTGATATACCTGTCTAATCAACACAGAGCAGTGATGCACAGTCAGGGTGATTCTGTCCATCAAGGGAAGTGTGTACATGTTTGGACATATTTGGGGTCATCATGACTGTGTGGGGGTGTTTCTCACATCTAGTGGGTGGAGTCCTGGGACTTTGCTAAATGTCCTTCAGTGTGTGGGATAGCCCCCACAACAAAGACTTGTCTGGCTCCAAACATCGATAGTGCTGAGGTTAAAAAACTCTGGTATAGATTATAAAGTGTATTTATCATCAAGAGCTGAAACAAAATAAAAGGCAAGGCAGTTATAAGATAGCTTACAATCAAATAATAACTGACATTTCTGGGTCATTTATCACGTGGCAGGCACTGTGCCAACAGCTTTCCTGCCTTGTCTCATTTGATTGTCATAATTACCTAATTAGGTAAGAACTGTTATGGTTCCCATTACAAATGGTGACATCAGGGCCCAGAGAAGCGAATCAACATAATCAAGCTCACACAGGTGGCTAAGGATCAAGCTGAGGTACAAACCCAGGTGGTCAATGGGAAGAGCATCTTTATCCTGAACCACTGTGACGAGCATTGATGCATCTTACGCAGAGTATGTGTGATTAAGGCAGAGTGAGGATGGTTAATCTAGGGTCTCTTGGAAAGGATTCAGGGTATCTGTGAACCTCCAGGAAGTAAGATCTTTTGAAAAACCCCAAGTGAACTTTTTGGCCAATAGTCAACAAGAGTCTGAAATGCAGCACTTGGATGCAGTCTCAAAGATGACAGAATGATCTCTGTTCATTTCCAAGGCAAACCATTCAATATCACGGTAATCCAAGTCTGTGCCCCGAATAGTAACGCTGAAGAAGCTGAAGTTGAACGATTCTATGAAGACCTACAAGACCTTTTAGAACTAACACCCAGAAAAGATGTCCTTTTCTTTATAGGGGACTGGAATGCAAAAGTAGGAAGTCAAGAAACACCTGGAGTAACAGGCAAATTTGGCCTTGGAGTACAGAATGAAGCAGGGCAAAGGCTAATAGAGTTCTGCCAAGAGAACGCACTGGTCACAGCAAATAAACTTTTCCAACAACACAAGAGAAGACTCTGCACATGGACATCACCAGATGGTCGACACCAAAATCACACTGATTATATTCTTTGCAGCCAAAGATGGAGAAGCTCTATACAGTCAGCAAAAACAAGACTAGGAGCTGACTGTGGCTCAGATCATGAACTCCTTACTGCCAAATTCAGACTGAAATTTAAGAAAGTGGAGAAAACCACTAGATCATTCAGGCATGACCTTAATCAAATCCCTAACGATTATACAGTGGAAGTGAGAAATAGATTTAAGAGACTAGATCTGATAGACAGAGTGCCTGATGAACTATGGACGGAGGTATGTGACACTGTACAGGAGACAGGGATCAAGACCATCCAAAATAAAAGGAAGTGCAAAAAAGCACAATGGCTGTCTGGGGAGGCCTTACAAATAGCTGTGAAAAGAAGGGAAGCAAAAAGCAAAGGAGAGAAGGAAAGATATACCCGTTTGAATGCAGAGTTCGAAAGAATAGCAAGGAGAGATAAGAAAGCCTTTCTCAGCGATCAGTGCAAAGAAATAGAGGAAAACAATAGAATGGGAAAGACTAGAGATCTCTTCAAGAAAATTAGAGATACCAAGGGAACATTTCATGCCAAGATGGGCTTGATAAAGGACAGAAATGGTATGGACCTAACAGAAGCAGAAGATATTAAGAAGAGGTGGCAAGAATACACAGAAGAACTATACAAAAAAGATCTTCATGAGCCAGATAACCATGATGATGTGATCACTCACCTAGAGCCAGACATCTTGAAATGTGAAGTCAAGTGGGCCTTAGAAAGCATCACTACGAACAAAGCTAGTGGAGGTGATGGAATTCCAGTTGAGCTTTTTCAAATCCTGAAAGAGGATGCTGTGAAAGTGCTGCACTCAATATGCCAGCAAATTTGGAAAACTCATCAGTGGCCACAGGACTGGAAAAGGTCAGTTTTCATTCCAGTCCCAAAGAAAGGCAATAACAAAGAATGCTCACACTACTGCACAATTGCACTCATCTTACATGCTAGTAAAGTAATGCTCAAAATTCTCCAAGCCAGGCTTCAGCAATACGTGAACCATGAACTTCCAGATGTTCATGCTGGTTTTAGAAAAGGCAGAGGAACCAGAGATCAAATTGCCAACATCTGCTGGATCATGGAAAAGGAAGAGAGTTCCAGAAAAGCATCTACTTCTGCTTTATCGACTATGCCAAAGCCTTTGACTGTGTGGATCACAATAAACTGGAAAATTCTGAAAGAGAATTTTCAGGCAGACAGACCTGACCTGCCTCTTTAGAAACCTGTATGCAGGTCAAGAAGCAACAGTGAGAACTGGACATGGAACAACAGACTGGTTCCAAATAGGAAAAGGAATGTGTCAAGTCTGTATATTGTCACCCTGCTTATGTAACTTCTGTGCAGAGTACATCATGAGAAATGCTGGGCTGGAGGAAGCACAAGCTGGAATCAAGATTGCCAGGAGAAATATCAATCACCTCAGATATGCAGATGACATCACCCTTGTGGTAGAAAGTGAAGAAGAACTAAAGAGCCTCTTGATGAAAGTGGAAAAGGAGAGTGAAAAAGTTGGCTTAAAGCTCAACATTCAGAAAACTAAGATCGTGGCATCTGGTCCCATCACTTCATGGGAAATAGCTGGGGAATCAGTGGAAACAATAGCTAACTTTATTTTTCTGGGCTCCAAAATCACTGCAGATGGTGATTACAGCCATGATATTAAAAGATGCTTGCTCCTTGGAAGGAAAGTTATGACCAACCTAGATAGCATATTGAAAAGCATAGACATTACTTTGCCAACAAAGGTCCATCTAGTCAAGGCTATGGTTTTTCCAGTTGCCATGTATGGATGTGAGAGTTGGACTATAAAGGAGACTGAGCACCGAGGAATTGATGCTTTTGAACTGTGGTGTTGGAGAAGACTCTTGAGAGTCCCTTGGACTGCAAGGAGATCGAACCAGTCCATCCTAAAGGAGATCAGTCCTGGGTGGTTTCTGGAAGGACTGATGCTGAAGCTGAAACTTCAATACTTTTGCCACCTGATGCGGAGAGCTGACTCATTGGAAAAGACCCTGATGCTGGGAGGGATTGAGGGTGGGAGGAGAAGGAGACAACAGAGGATGAGATTGTTGGATGGCATCACTGACTCGATGGACATTGGTTTGGGTAGACTCCAGGAGTTTGTGATGGACTTGGAGGCCTGACGTGCTAGGGTTCATGGGGTTGCAAAGAGTTGGACACAACTGAACGAGTGAACTGAAGTGAATATGTATAATATATTCTTGAATGTGCATTTTTTCTGGGGTAAGGGAATATGGCTCAAATGGTCAAATTCTCTGAAAGAAATTTGTGGCAAGCATGTCATGGGAAATCTGTGAACATCTTGTTCTTGACTTTGTGGGAAAGAAGAGAGTTTGCACTTTGCATAAGGTTACCTTCCTGGAGAGGTATGATTCTTTGATAATAGACTCAAGAACTCTGACTCAGCCAGTGGATTAGTATTGGTTGAACTTAAACTGTTGAGCAGCTTTGGGCTTCGAAAGACAGGTTAGCTAAGGGCATCGAGATCTTTCGGTAAGGTGTGACCTCAGGTAATTTAGTTATATGATTATGGAATGTAATAGCTTCCTGTACAAACTGGTTTCACAGCAATGGCATATTTGAAGCTATGTCAGATATGTGTCATAAGATGGAATTTGCCTAGCATTCACTTCCATTGTTCTCTGTGATTCTCATTGTCCCTGATCATGGCTTACCTAGCCCTCTGTGTATCCACACGGTTGTTTATCTGTGTTAATACCTTCAATCTGGTCACCTCCAGCTTTGCTAGCTTAGGCGTCACATTGACGCATCCTTAAATTTTCTAATTGATTATTTCTGGTGTCAATGAAAGTCACTCAGTTGTGTCTGACTCTTTGCGACCCCATGGATTTGTACAGTCCATAAAATTCTCCAGGCCAGAATAGTGGAGTGGGTAGCCTTTCCCTTCTCCAGGGCATCTTCCCAACCCAGGGATCAAACCCAGGTCTCCCGTATTGCAGGCAGATTCTTTACCAGCTGAGCTATCAGGGAAGCCCTGCTATTGTCAAGGACATTTTAAATGTCCATCTAATGCCTAGAAATATTGATAGGCTTTTTTTCTTAGTTGCAATCATTTGTTGAATCTTGATTTTATTTATTGATGATCTTGTTGGCTTCAAATGAAGATGGTAACATTTCCTTTCTTCCTTTCTCCTCCTCTTCACTTGCCTTTTCTGAGTGTGTCAGCAGAGACCTTTAGAATGGTGTTTACAGCAGTGTGGGGCATACTTTGATTGCATTGCTAGCTGTGATAACAATGCTTCTAGATTTTCAACACTAAGAATGACGATGGCTATTGGTGTTTACCTTATTAAAGAACTTCTTTCATCCTGCTATTTTGCCAAGTTCCTGTGTTTGAAAACCATGAAGAATTGTTGAATTTTATCCATTTTGCATCTATTAAGGACATCAAATTGCTTTTAAAATTATATTTCTGAGATGACTTTGCATTTCTCTGCTCTGATCCCTGATGTTCTAGTTTCCCAGTCTAATGCTCAGACAACAATCATATTACAGGGTTTTGAGGTGGGAGATGTTCACTGCCACCAGCCCTCTGCATCTGTTGCTGCATTTAACATGCTATTGGAGATAGGCTGGGTGAAATGTAATAAGTACTCAAAATATCGCCAACATGACCTACTTAGACATAAGGTAGGGGAGAAAGATTATTTATCATTTTCCATAAATATATATGTCTCCAGATGCACCTGTTCACAGGGGGTCTGGACAGAGCAGCATTACAGCGTGTTCTGTGAGGTCTCCAGGGTCATAAATCAGCGGAACCCAGCCAGCAGTGTGTCTTTTTCAGTAGTCTATCTTTAGTCCTTGAGCCTGCCTGTGACCAAAAAAGGGAGCACAGAATCGCTTTATTTTATAATAAAGTTAGTTTTCCCAATATTCAAGTACCAGCAGTCCTTGCTTTGCATAGTTCTGCTATGCCCTAGCTAAAGCTGAAACTCCAGTACTTTGGCCACCTCATGCAAAGAGCTGACTCATTGCAGAAGACTCTGATGCTGCGAGGGATTGGGGGCAGGAGGAGAAGGGGACGACAGAGGATGAGATGGCTGGATGGCATCACCGACTCGATGGGCATGAGTTTGGGTGAACTCCGGGAGTTGGTGATGGGCAGGGAGGCCTGGTGTGCCGCAGTTCATGGGGTCTCAAAGAGTCAGACACGACTGACTGACTGAACTGAACTGAATCAATTACTAAGTTTTTGTTAAATAACGCCAGTCTCCTCCCACTCCGAAACATGGTACAACTTTGAGTCTAATGTATATTAACTGAGTAGTTGAATGCAATACAAGCTACACCTGCTAGCTCTGCAGCCCGCAGATTGCAACATGAGTTGCAAGTCTGCGCTGCTCCCCGACACGTCCCTCAGGCCCCTTCCCAGTCTGTCTGTGCCTTGTCCCCATGGGTCTTTGTTGAGTCCACACACAGGCAGCAAAGTGTGTGCTTGTATTGCCTCCTTGTCTTCCCGGTGATACGCTCCCATGACACGAGCAGCCAAAGAAGGAATTGGTCAACAAAGAGAAAAGCGCAGCAGAGGAAGAAAACGTGATGCTGAAATCCTCCGTGAGTGTAAATGGAATCATTAGAGAACGAGCTGACCGCGGGAGTGTTGATGTTGCTGCTCTTTGAAACTCTCGAGGTGCAGCTGGAGGAACATAGTGGACATAGACTTACCAATAAATGAGGAAAATGGTCATGACAGAAAGGATAAAGGCGTGTCAGAGGACGTGATTCTGGCAAACAGTCGCCTTTAGGAACACTAGAGGCAGCTCATGATGCTGAAAATACTCATTACAAAATATTGGAAGCTAATTCAAACTTAGAATTTAGTGTGAAAATTCACCACAGCATGGAAAAGGCATTCTCTTTGTACCGTAAGTTTCACATGAAAAGAAGAGCAGCAATATTCGAACTACCTGATAAGCTTTCACAAAGAAATAAATACTGAAATTCTCAGTGTTTCTAATGATGAAAATATAGTGTACTAAATAAATTTTGCTTGTACTATTTTTTCATTTCTCTGTGCATTTAGGACCAATGGTAAGACAGTTTTAATGTTTTGATCAACATTTTTAAAGGTTATGGTATGACTGGAATTTTTGCCACTGATCATTAATATCAGTTGGCATAGTTTCAGCTTGCATAGTCATTTTTATAGTCCCACATTTCTGTGCAAAGTGAGGACTCTCTATACCATTTGCTCATTCAAAAAGATTTGGGAGATAGACAAGAGAAAAAAACACATACATAACCCCACCCCTCAAAGGTGCTTGTTGGCCTATAAATGTGTTTTTTTCTGATTGACATTGAATCGTGTAACTTCATTCTTACTTGTTTTGCATAACTGTGATTCTTAAAGAATTTTCTTTCCATGTTTTTTTAATAGACTTAGTATTTTTAGAGCTGTTTAAGGTTCATAGCAAAATTGAATGAAGGTAGAAAAAGTTCTCATAAACACCCTGCCCCCACAAACCCGAAACCTTCCCCACTGTCAATCACAGCTGCTACAATGCATGAGCTCACACACGTCGTCATCACACAAAGCCCATAATTTGCATCAGAGTTCACTCATGGTGTTGTTCATTCTATGGGTTTTGATAAGTGTATGATGACATGGCTCCACCATTATAGTATCATACAGAATATTTTCACTGTCCTAAAACTCCTTAGGGTTCTGCCGATTCATTACTCCCTTCCTTCTAATCCCTGGCAACCACTAATGTTTTTACTGTCTCCATAGTTTTCTTATTTCCCCCCCTTTAGGGTTGATTTCAGACATAACTACCAGATCATAAGCCTGAAACTGGTCGTCAGTGTAATGAATCCAGCCTACAGATCAGTTTTGTTTGGCCCATACTCTTGGTTATTTTCTTTTTAATGGAATCAATAGGACACTTCACATAAAGGTATAAATTGCCTATTTTTCCTGAAAAATCAGGAATTCTGTTAATACCATTTTCATGTTCCCACACGTTGATAGGAAGCTGGACCTGAGTGGCCACTCTTGCTTTAGAGGCTAGCGTTGCCACGCCCTGGTGAGCATCTGAGTTTGTTTTTTTCCTGGATGTGATAATCAAGAGTTCTTAAAGTATGAACCACAGTTTTATCTGCAACTGCAGAGATAATTTTAAAATCTGTAAACAATTCTGTTTAATAAATTTAAAGTTAAATAAGCTTCGATGCATTTACTCAATGAATTATTATAGAGACTAAAACAACTGCTAATAAAGCCTGTATTGTACCATGAAAGTGTTAGTTGCTCAGTCGTGCCCAACATTTTTGTGACCCATGGACTGTAGCTGGCCAGGCTTTTCTGTCCATGAAATTCTCCAGGCAAGAATCGTGGCGTGGGCTGCCATTCCCTTCTCCAGGAATCTTCCTGACCTGGGGATCGAACCCAGGTCTCCTGCACTGCAGGTGAATTCTTTACCATCTGAGCCAGCAGGGAAGCTTTGTGTTTTAACCTGGCACCTCCTACCACGAAAAGTAGTGAAATTTGCTGATTGGTTTATATTTATTATATAAATTTTTATTATTATATTTAAATTGATGAGCAAATTTCATTACTCTGTGGGTAGGAGCTCCTGGAATGGCTACCCTGGTCCCCATCTCCTGGTATTCACTGCTTTGTGTAATTCCTTCCCCTTGAATATGGACTGGCCTGTGGCTTGCTACTAATGATTAAAATATGGTAAAAGGGATGTTACTTCCAAGATTAGGGTCAAAGATGGTGAATTCCCTCTCTGTGTCTCTTTCTCATTTGCTTGTTCTGATGAAGCCACCTGCCCTATTGTGAGCTGCCATTAGGAGAATCCCATATAACAGAGAACAGAGTGTGGCCTCTGCAGAGAGTCAGTGCAGAGAGAAGGCCCTCAGCCCTACAGCCCCCATGGAACCGAATCCTGCCTGCACCACCAAGGGCCTCTGGGAGTGGACCCTGCCCCAGCTGAAGCTCGAGATGGCTGGAGCCATGGCCAGCACCTTGAGTGCAGTTAGTGAGAGAGCCTGAACTGCACGATCTGTCTGTTCAAGACTTGCTTGGATCCTTGACCCATTGAAACTTGGAGATAATTAGTGCATGTTGTTTTAAGCTGCCAAGTTTTTGAGGTTTAATTTGTTACACAGCAGTAGATGGCTTATATACCGTTGTTGTGTGTGAGCAATTTGAGCCAATAGAAGAGATGGGAATACCAGACCACCTGACCTGCCTCTTGAAAAACCTATATGCAGGTCAGAAGCAACAGTTAGAACTGGACATGTAACAACAGACTGGATCCAAGTAGGAAAAGGAGTACGTCAAGGCTGTATATTGTCACCCTGCTTATTTAACTTATGTGCAGAGTACATCATGAGAAACACTGGGCTGGAGGAAGCACAAGCTGGAATCAAGACTGCCAGGAGAAATATCAGTAACCTCAGATATGCAGATGACACCACCCTTATGGCAGAAAGCGAAGAGGAACTAAAGAGCCTCTTGATGAAAGTGAAATAGGAAAGTGAAAAAGTTGGCTTAAAGCTCAACATTCAGAAAATGAAGATCATGGCATCCAGTCCCATCACTTCATGGCAAATAGATGGGGAAGCAGTGAAAACAGTGGCTGACTTTATTTTGGGGCTCCAAAATCACTGCAGATGGTGATTGCAGCCATGGAATTAAAAGACTCTTGCTCCTTGGAAGGAAAGTTATGACCAACCTAGACAACATATGGAAAAGCAGAGACATTACTTTGTTAACGAAGGTCCGTCTAGTCAAGGCTATGGTTTTTCCAGTGATCATGTATGGATGTGAGAGTTGGACTATAAAGAAAGCTGAGCTCAGAAGAATTGATGTTTTTGAACTGTGGTGTTGGAGAAGACTCTTGAGAGTCCCTTGGACTGCAAGGAGATCAAACCAGTCCATCCTAAAGGAGATTCGTCCTGGGTATTTATTGGAAGGACTGATGCTGAAGCCGAAACTCCAATACTTTGGCCGCCTGATGTGAAGAGCTGCCTCTTTTGAAAAGACGCTGATGCTGGGAAAGATTGAGGGTGGGAGGAGAAGGGGACGACAGAGATGAGATGGCTGGATGGCATCACTAACTCAATGGACATGAGTTTGGGTATATTCTGGGAGTTGGTGATGGACAGGGAGGCCTGGAATGCTGTGGTTCATGGGGTTTCAAAGAGTTGGACATGCCTGAGTGACTGAATTGAACTGAACTGAGAAATGTTCTTGATTTTCTTCAACTGGTAGGAGGTGGGAGGGAGAGAGTGGCGGAGAGAAATAGTTGGAGCTATTATCATCTTGTGACTTTTGTGGACAGATCCTGTTTTAAAAGAAAGTTAACACCAGTCAGAAAGCAGTGCTGAGAGATGAAGGTATACCAGGTTCTGCTGACATCATTTGAGTACCTTCATCCAACTGTGTCTGAAATCAGCCCTCTGTACTTATATGCCAGTGGATTCCCTTTTCTCTCGAGCCAGTTTTTCTCTTTCTTTGCACCCCAAAGAGGTTGGCCTGACATAAACTGTAATTAGCTAATGGCCAGAGCCTCAGCTGTCTAAAGAAGGACTTGCCGCTCTTAACAGATGCCCCATATTTTCTTCCAGCTGATGCGATTTGGAGTATCTGTTCACGGCTTTACAGGAGTGAGGAATAGGTATTTGTAAGTTTGTGAGTGCAGGTTAAAAAAGTAATTGGAAACTAAGTAAGTACAAAAACATCTTCAATCAAAGAAAGATTTTCTAGGCTGAAGTATTGTTCGTTTTTATGACGGAGCATGTAAATCTTCATATATAAAAAGTTCACTGTCATTAGGGTGTGTCACACAAAATAACAAACACACCTTTTTCAATCTGGTTATAAATATGCAGAGTGGAATTTATTTCACCAAAGCATTCCATGCTTCCAACTGATACTATATATAAAAGCTCTCACTCCAAGATGTCATTAAAGCCACATTTGTTCATTTCTATTTATTATTAGAAAAAAGCAAAATGAAAAAAAGTGGATTTGAGTCATATTTCCTGTGAGTTCATCACTTGCTGGCATATAACACTTGTGAATTTTATTCAATTCATTTAAAATGATTTCTCACATGCGGCCAGAGAGTTAAGGGTGGCACAGAATTCAAAATGATCAGCAGGCAGCCAAGATTTCTCAGGAGACAGGTTCAGAATCACAGCCAAGGTATGTTTTCCTTAAGGAACTGTATCTTAGAAAAACTGTCTCTAATGAAACAGAATTTTTCCTAATAAATTCAGCTCATTTGTGTTTTAAAATCAGTAGACACAAACGACTTTCTTAAAATAAGGTGTTTTTTAAAATATATATATATATATATATATATATATATATATATATAGAATAGGTCAGATATAGGTCAGGCTCTGTGATGCTCACTTCAGATGCCCTCCTAATTCATCCTCTTTTCTTACTGACTTTGTAACTATGTGATTACGAAGAAGTCAGCTGGGCTGAAGTGATGAGTACTGATGTCAATCTTCACCCAGAGTTTGAAGAAAACCTTTCAGAGGTTTAGGATACCCAGATAATTTTCAGAAGTGGAATTAGGAGAAAAAAAAGAAAACCCAATAATACCTAAAACAAAACAAAGTGGAAAAGGGCTTATGTCTTAAAATTCCCTAATTGTCCCTGGGAGTTGAAATGCTACAAAAGCTGTTTTCTATAAAATGATTCTACCCTTTTGAGAGTAGCATTCTAGGAATCAGTTACTTTAGGAGTTTGCTTCTAATTTTAGCTAACCTAGAGAGAGGGTTACCAGCCTGGGGATTAGGGGTGGGTCGTGTCAGTGAATCAATGTAAGCGATGCCACCAGGGCAGCTGACAGTGCTCCCCATGAGCCACGTGCCCGCGGAGGCCTTTGTGGTGGATGCTTGGAGCCTCCACACCCGTTTCTTCCTCCTCTTCTGGGAGGTTGGGAAGCTCGGCAGAATAATTCCCAGGGTCCCCAGGTGGTCAGAGCTCCAGGGTGGAGTTAGACTCTCTTCATCAGTTGTCCTGTGCGAGATCTGGAAGGTGGGAGTGAGACAGAGCTGCCTCCTGCAACCATGCCAGTTAACAAGCAAGGGCTCACAGGGTGACCACATGTCAGTCAGACGCCAGGTTCCCAGGTCTGATTATCACCCGGGTTGAGACAGCAGCAGAGATGGTCACAGCAGCAAAAACATTACCATGACCTGCAAACTAATAGTCCTCCTTCCAGTTCTTCCAATGACTTGGTAGGCAACGTCTAAGTCCCTTGTATAAGACTTTTATTAGACCCTTGGATAAGACCCTCCTTGCATCCATGTTCTTTCCCCAGAAAGATGCCAGCAGTTACCAGTGCATCCCAGTTTGTCCAGGACTGCCCCAGTTTTAACACTGAAAGTTCTGCATTCAGGGAACCTCCTCAGACCCTGGAAAACTGGCATGATTGGTCACCTTGAGATGCAGCCACTCTGGGTGGGACCTTCTGTCTACATCAACCCTGTCTGTGGGCTTAACATGAAGCTCTCTGATCAGTGGGATACTAGCAAACATTACCCAAGAAAGATCCCATTTTCTCCTCTGCCTCTGCCTGGAAAATGCCTAGGATATCCAGCTGGAGACTCACACACTTGGCCCAGATGCACCAGCCAATAGCAAGACATGGGGTGAGACCAGCATGACCAGAAGAACTGCCCAGTACTGCCCAGCCAAGCCCAAGCTTCTGTTTCTGATCTGCAGACCCATGATTTAAACAGACTGCCTTTGTTTTCAGCTGATGTGTGTGTGTTTCAACATTATCATGGTAATAGACAACTGGTATATGCATGCGTGCTAAGTCGCTTCAGTCGTGTCCGACTCATTGCAACACTGTGGACTCCAGGATAGCCCGCCAGACTCCTCTGTCCAGGGGATTCTCCAGGCAAAAATACTGGAGTGGGTCGCCATGCCCTACTCCAGGGCGTCTTCCCACCCCAGGGATCGAACCCACGTCTCTTTATGCCTCTCGCATTGGCAGGCAGGTTCTTTACCACTAGCACCACCTGGGAAGCCCAAACTGGTATACCTATCACTCAAATTAACTCAGTTAACGCTTGGAATAACCGGAGTGGTTTCTGTTTTCTGCACTGAATTCTGACTGGCCCAGAACTTTACGAAGATTGGCTCCTTTCCTTATCACAGCGACCTGATGAAGAGGGATGACGGCAGTGCCCATTTTGCACACGCGGCTCAGGGATGGCAACTGAATCATCCGAGTCCCTTCTTCTGGGAGATGCTGGAGCCGGAACGCAAGCCAGGCCTGTGGGAATGCAGAGCCCACCTTCGTAGCTGTCGGACAAACTAAGTCACACCTAGGGGAAAAGAAATAGGAGCACATTCTTTCTGCTGGAAAGAGTCTTGAAGAAGACAGGTTTGCAAGGTCTCCATTGGATGTCAGCTGTAAAGGAGATGCAGGTTTCATGCAGAGAATCGGCAGCTGTAAGGGTGCCTGCACATCCCAGAGCTGAATTCTTTGAGGGTTGTGCAACCTCTATCTGATATGGTTGCATTTGGCCCTATTTTCAGATTTACTCATCTCTTCCACGACAGCATATTAAGCGACGATCTCAAATATAGACCCACTCGTCTGAACAAAGGGAACACGCCTCACTCAAGCCCTTCTTTGATTTATAACCAATTCTCTTTTAACATGTGGACCCACAAACAGGAGATCGCTGACTAGCTTGAACAATGAACTTGTTAGTTAACAGAATTAACAGTGTATTGTTTCACTGCCGTGACAGTAATAAAGCAGGAGATGTGAAGTCGATACAGTCACAACTGAATCGTAATGGATGAGATATTTACAGCAAAGCTGTTAAAACATTGAATAAAATATGGGAAGAGCAAAAGCAGATGTGTTTTTATTCTTTCGAGTTGAAGCTTGTAAGGTAAAAAGATAGTTTGAGTAATAATCACAGGTTCTGATTCACAATGCATTAATAAATATTCATATGGTACCAGCCGCTGAAACTTTCCAGATACAGAAATAAAGTGAGAAAGCCTGTTCGTCTCTTACAGTTCGCTAAGTTTAGATTTCCAGACACACATGTCAATATCTCCATTAGGTTCTTGTAAAAGTTCTCTTTTATTTTGTGCAGACTTCCAAGTCTTGCTGGCGAAACACTCATCTTCTCTTTTTTTCCGGTGTCACAGTATTTCCCCCACTCAAACCAGAAGAAAGTAGAAAAGACACGATGGTCTATTAATAAAGAAGAGACCTATAATTTAAGTAGATAGAGGTGGAAGGAAATGAGCTTTCCTCTTCTGAATTAGGCACAGGTAAATGAGCTTTATATCCCACTGGAAACCCACAATCCCAAATGAGTTCCAACAGGAGCGTGCTTGATTTCGCAAGATCAAGCAAAACGCATGCATGTGCTTTCCCCCTGCTCTTCTGGTATTATCTTGCCTTTGTTTTCAAAGGAACAGGGGAGTTTTCGAGAGCGCAGGGGAAGGCTGCTCTACCCAGATCTGAAACAATCGGGGAGGCGTAACTGGGGACGTGTGTCGGGATGCTGCGTCCAGATTGTTTCCCTGACTTTCAGAGAAGCAGCTGTTGGGAGGAGGGAGGGGGAGGCTTGGCACAGACCGAGCTCAGATTTTATGGGGGACGGAAGGAGGAAAGAGAGACAGGAGTGCACTGCCGGGGCCTGGACCCCTCCGACGGGCAGCTCAAGCCTCCCCGGGAGAAGGCCAGGTCTGGATCCGGGCGGCTCCTTGACGGATGAGCAGGAGCACCGCAGCGGTAGCAGGAGGGCGCGCCGAGGTTGCTATGACACCCTTTGTTCCCCACTCGCCGGCGTTTCCTGGCGCGTGTGGACCTCGGCGTGTGGGTAGGACCGCGAGGCTTTGTGCGGCGCCGCCGTGGTCCCTGTGCCGCCGACGCCCGCGTCCTTTTGTCTCGTTTCGCGGCACCGCGTCCTCTCCCTGGATCCGCCCGGACTCTGCTGTGGGTTCCATTCTTTGCTCAGATTATCTCCGTCGGCTCCAAGTGAGCTTTTGTTGTTGTTTCTAACCAGCCCCTCCTTCCTGGCCCTGCTTTTATTATTTTTTTCCCTTTCAGTGAGTGCTATCCTCACAGACCCACATTGCGGTTTTCATTTGGTTGTTTCTGCTGTATCTTCCCCAAAGATCGGAAGCTGATGTTCTGGGCACTTGTCTGTGGCCCGGAGTCGTAGGGAGTGAGAAGTCAGGGAGGGTGGCTTCTGAGAACAGGACCGGTCAGGAGAGGCCAAAGCTGGGGCTCAACGGGGGAGGCTTTTCTTGCCAAAGGCCCCCAGCCCCTTCCCAAGAGAAGGGTGTTCCCTCAAGAGCTTCCCTTGTGCACAAATTCTGGAGCAGGCAGGCCTCTTGACCCCAGAGAGGCCCGGGCCACTTCCCCTGGCGGTTCCCAGTGTTAGACCCACAGTAAAAACACACCAAAGGAGGGTCATCACAACTCTGATATATTTAAGTTGTTGTTTAGCTGCCAAGTCGTGTCCGACTCTCTGCGACCCCAGGGACTGCAGCCTGCCTGGCTCCTCCGTCCATGGGATTTCCCAGACAAGAATCCTGGAGTGGGCTGCCATTCCTTTCTCCAGAGGACCTTCCCCATCCAGGGATAGGACCTGTGTCTGCCGGATTGGCAGACGGATTTTTTTTTTAAACTGCTGAGCTTGCACATACGCTCAGTTGCTCAGTCACGTCTGACTCTTTGTGACCCATGGACTATAGTCCATCAGCCTCCTCTGTCCATGGAATTTTCCAGGCAAGAATCCTGGAGTGGGTTGTCATTTCCTACTTCTGGGATTTCCATTTAAATGAATGCCCTTCATACAAATTTCAGGCTACGTAATTGTGCTATGAGTAAAAAAAAAATAGTGAATTTGTTAACCATATTTATTCTGTATGAAGTACTGATGGTCTTGCAAACAAGACTCTGTAACAAAACCCAAGAACATGAGGTGATATTGTAGAAAGCATATAATATTTGAGAGCTAATATCAGTTGTTTTATTGGTTAAATCCTGAAGGATTGGTTGGTTCCCTGATCGTACTCTGATTCTATCCTTGCTCTGTGCACAATTAACAAGGCATTTATTCTCAATGGGGGCAAAAATAAGAGTTTCATAAGGCATGTTTTCCCTCCAGTAAGTTTAGCAGAGGAATTAATTATTACTATGCAGTCATCTTGTTTGGAAGACTGTTTGGAAGGTGGTTCTTGTCTCTTTTCCCTTCAGATTTTTTTTTTTCTTTGAAATTGGACAGCCTAAATGTTAGCTTTACTGGAGCTGAACATACTGTAACGCTTAACCCAGGTGAAAAATGACTGCTTGCCAATGACTTTTACGTCTATATTAAGACTATGCTGGTTATATAGTGCAGTTAAACATAATATGTTCCAGTGTAGAGAGGACGGTAGATCTAGGCGTCAGTGACATGCTTTTGAAAACGCAAAGGTTGTGAAAAGTAAGCCAAGTATGGCTATATAGAAATTTGTGCAAATAAGAAAAATATAGCTGTTACTTCGTTAGTCATTGGTCTGTACTTTGTGCTGGAATTCTTTATTCACTGGCCAATAAAGATTTTCACCTAAAAGTAGGAGTTTGTATTTTTCCTAGGTAATTGGCAAATGAATAGAGCCAGACTCTAATAAGTAAACAATGCGCCTTGAAAATTGAATAAATAAATGATTCCATGTTATTGGCATAAATTGTCCTGGAATTTTGTCCCATTTAAAATCTTTAGCACACTACGCTCTTAGGACCTCATTCTTAAGGGTAGGCTCTTTCTTTATGAATGAAATTTATTTACAGAAAATGAAGCATTTTCCTGAGTTTGTGACTCATTCCAGATTGCACAGCATGCCATAATTAAGGCTGTGTAGCAGGTTCTAATCCCATGGTCCAGCAATTGGATCATTCTCCCTTAACTTCCTCGAGAATTATTTCTCATTACAGATAAATGTGTTCAGCACTGTGGGCTGAAATACCGATACAGAGCACATTTTCTAACAGATATTTCAAAGGTACAGACGAGTTTGCATCTTCCCAAAAGCAGTGCAAGGGATATTCACAGCAGGTGGAAGAAAGGTCTTTTTAGCCGGCAGAAGGGATACAGAGGTTCTGCTAGACCAGGTTTCCTTGGCCAAGCTTGTCTATGTAGCTCTGGCTAACACACACGCATCTACCACTCGAAACTGGGCCCACACTCTTGACAGTGAACCTGCCAGCCTGACCAATCAGATCCAAGCCTACCATGTTGCCAGGGCAACTAATACACAGTCACAAAATCAGAATGATCACAGTGGGGAAAAACATACAAAATGCAGCATTTCTGTGCTTCGAGACAGAAAGAGGGGAGGAAAAAAATCCCCAAACCTAGGTTGACCGTAGACAGCAGGAATTGGTACCTGCTTCTTCGGTGAGCTTCGCTGTTTCAGGGTCATTTGCAAAATGCATATGTTTACACGTATGTGTGTATTCAGATTCATAAAAAATACACGCATCACTTCCAGAACAGTATAGTGAATTTAGTATGGGGGAACAATTGGCAAATGGTGGTTTGAGATGGAAAGATGAGAAGCACAAGGACACACTTAGCATCTGACGTGCTTTCTGAGCATCTCCTGATTCCGCAGGGTGATTCTGGGCTCACTGAATGCAGCTGATGGTCCCTTTTTTCCGCATTTAGACAACGCTGCTTGCTACGGTGTTAAAAAGTGATTAAAAAAAAAAAGAAAAAAAGCCTGCCTACCAATGCAGGAGCTGTGGGTTCAATCCCTGGGTCGGGAAGATCCTCTGGAGAAGGAAACGGCAACCCACTTCAGTATTCTTGCCTGGAAAACCCCATGGACAGAGGAGCCTGGTGGGCTACAGTCCTTGGGGTCACAAAAGAGTTGGGCACGACTGATCAACTGAACAACAACAACAGTGTAATCTGTAATCCACCTCATGACTACTACCTTGAGTTTCCTTCTGTCAACTCTTTCTTTCCATGGCTGACTTCTTCCCATCTTTTGAGGATCAGCTCAAAAGCCACTTTCTCAGGATCCTTCCCTGACCATTCCCTCTCAACAATGAACCACCCAACTCCCTGACATCACTGGACTTTATTTCTTTCATTGACCTTATCAACCACCTGAAATATAGCCTCCATCCCTCCCTCTCTGTGGGAAGATAAACTCCTAGGGGAAGATATCCTAGAGTGTAGTTGGTATTCAGAATAAAATATGTGCTTTATAACTCTTCACTGAATAAAAAATCCCAATCAGAAAATCTGGGAAACATGGGATGCTTAGATGGAAAGGCTAAGGACTGAGACAGTCTGGATGGACAGTGGGTGTGCTCAGTCATGTCAGACTCTGCGACGCTATGGACTGTAGCCTGCCAGACTCCGCTGTCTGTGGGATTCTCCAGGCAAGAATACTGGGGTGAGTTGCCATTTCCTCCTCCAGGGGATCTTCCCCACCCAGTGATCAAACCCACGTCTCTTGGATCTCTTGCATTGGCAGGCGGATTATTTACCACTGGCACCGCCTGGGAAGCCCATAAGGGATAGTGTATTTCCTGTTGATGACAAGTGTTTAACTGGTCATTAAATAAACTGGTCATTAAATAAGCAAATTTATTAAACATCTATTATGTGTCAGGCCCTGTTCTATAGCAGCAACTAAAACAGGCAAAAATCCTGTCCTTACGGGACTTGCAACCTAGTGAGAGAAGAACCTCCGGTGTGGCCGGCAGCCACCGCGTGCTGAGCGCTTACCATCTGCCAGAAGCAGTGTAGAACACCTGGGACGTCAGTTATGAACTCGTGGACGGCAAGCACTACTGTTCATTTTGCTTCTTCTTGGTGAGGACCAGTTGCAGAGCAGTTAAATGCATCCCCCAAGCAAACTGGGCCATGAGCAGGAGAGCAGAGACTTCTCTCAGGCGGTGGCCTCCACTCCCACCTCAGAGGAAATACAGTCTCGTCTAATTCTGGCCGAAGTCTGTGCAGTTGATGCTGTAATCAGCCCTTTTTCCCTGATGAGGAAATGAAGTTGCTGTGCTGTTTAGGCATTCAGTCCTGTCTGACCTTTTGTGACCCCATGCACTGTAGCTCCTCTGCCCATGGGATTTCCCAGGCAAGAATACTGGAGTGGGCTGTCGTTTTTCCCCAGCGGAGCTTCTCAGCCCAGGGATTGAACCTGTGTCTCCTGCACTGGCAGGTGGGTTCTTTACCACTAAGCTCCTCCCCCCATATGCGGATCATATATTTGCACCGAAATACTAATATGTCCCCTGTAAAGCATAAATAAAGTTAGAAGTTTAAATGAGCAAAATTAAACTGAAATAAACAGCTTGTAATCTAATTATTTTATTAATAGTAAAAGAAATCTCTGCTCTCACTAAACAAAATTAGTGTTAAATGTGATCTGCAAGCAAAATTTTACATGTTTCTTGACTTTTGATGGCTTCATGTTATTATTTTAAAACATACCGAGACCTCACATGTACTTGGGATGAGGACCATTATTCCAGTTTCTTTGTGCTGAGCATCCAGTCATCCCCAAATTTAGTAATTTCGACCAACACTTTTATTTTGGTCACATTTTCCGGGTCAGAATTCAGAAAGGGCTCAGCTGGGTGGTCTTTGTGTGGAGTCCCTCATTGGTGGACGCCAGGGGGCTTCCCTGGTGGCTCAGATGGTAAAAAATCCACCTGTCATGTGGGAGACATGGTTTGATCCCTGGGTTGGGATGATCCCCTGGAGGAGGGCATGGCAACCCACTCCAGTATTCTTGCCTGGAGAATCCCATGGACAGAGGGGCCTGGTGGGCTACAGTCCAACCCACGGGGTCACAAAGAATCGGACATGACTGAGTGACTAAGCCCAGCACAGTGCTGGCCAGAGCTGCAGTCATAGGAAGATTTGATGGGCTGGGTGTTCAGGGGGTCGCATTCATGTGACTGGAGCCCTGGGACTCACCTGGGGCTGCTGACCAGGGCACAGTCCTGCGGTGTCTCCATGATGATGGTCTCAGTGCAGCTAAACCTCTAACCTGCCAGCCTGCTTTCCTCAGAACAAACATCAGAAGAAGACCAGATGCAGAGACTGCCTGGCTTTCCCTGACTCAATCTCAGGAGACTGTTCTTTCCTTCCTAAGCTGTCCATCTAAGCAGTCATATGCCTGTCCAGATTTAAGAAGTGGGGACTTAGACTATGCCTGTTAATAAGCAGATAACGAGATCACACTGTAAGTCGAGTGTGGGACGGGAGATACTGTTGGACACATCCTTGGAAAATGCAATCTGCCCCATTCACCATTACAAATTCAGTATCTTATTAATAGATATTTGTGGAACACCTACTATGTGTCAAGCAAAGACTATGGGGAAGTAGTGTTTTAAAAATTAAGTCCCTGCCCTTCTGCAGCTTATATTCTAATACCAAAAAAAGGGCAGTTGATATAACTGTAAATCTATATGTAAAATAATCTTCTTGATGACTCTATGGGTTTTAATTTCTTTGGCAGATCTAGGTGATCATTACTTTTTTTTTTTTTTTTTAAATCTCACAATGTAACTGAAGAGCTCACAGGAGTGGAAGTTTCACTGTTTTCTTATTGAATGCAGAGTATTTGCATTGTTGACATTTCCTTCAGCTCAGATTTCCTTGCAGGAGTTTTTAAGCCACCCCTCCGTTTTGTGAGAGTTGCTATAGTTGAGAGTGTGTGTGTGTGTGTGTGTGTGTGTGTGCTTAGCCGCGTCCAACTCTTTGTGACCCCCATGGACTGTTAGTTTGCCAGGCTTCTCTGTCCATAGTTTCCCAAGCAAGACAACTGGGTGACTTGCCATCTGCAACGCCAAGAGATCTTCCCCACCCAGGGATCGAACCCCTGTCTCTTGGGTCTCCTGCATTGGCAGGCGGATTCTTTACCGCTGTGCCACCTGAGAAGCCCCCCCATAGTGATGAGCAGGCAGTGAAACCTTTGGATCCTCATTACTGGGCACGTGTAAACTGGAAAACCCTGAAGATGCTGCAGGCTGGAAGGAATAAGGATTCTGCTGCGTGTAGGATTCCCATCTTTTTTCAGGATTCCTGCCACACCATATGCAACTGACTCAGATCGAGTGAGACAAGTGCCAGGCTGCTTATTAAAAATATAACAAAGCTTAATTTCTTTCTTATTTTTAGTATGAAAATAAGTATAAATAGAAGATCTAATGTTGCCTTTTTTTCCTGTCTATTTTCAACTTTCGAGGCCACTGCTCTAAACAAAAACAGAAACTGCTTCCTGGTTCTTCTTAGTTGAAGAGGGTGATGCTTCCAGGAAGGTCATAGTCCCCCTTGATGAAGCAGCACCCACCTCATCTCCTTGTGTGCTTTCCCTTGACTGATGAAGCAAAAGGAGCTAAAATAAGTTCTGTCTTGTAGGAAGTTGCCTGACACAGAGTGTTGTTCAAATGAAACCAAATGCAAATGAGGAGCTTGTGATAGTTTAAATAAATAGACGGGGACATTTTTATTTTTTCAGTTGCTTGTCTGCTTTGGGTGGAGACTGTGCTTTGAAGAATCATACAAATGTTTTGTCCATATATCAGAATATCTCAGGCTTCTCTCTCTGGAAGCCTTTGTGCTCTTGTTTTTGCAGGAATCTATAAAGAGTGATACATCTCTTGTAAATGGAGATGGAATGTGAGATATTCTTGTTCCTTTCTTGCCAGGGGCCACTTGCTTTTATTTCTGAGTTGATGCATCAGTGACCAGGCTTATTGCTCCCAGAATCCATGTTAAAACACATAAGCCAGAGATTTTCTCGGCTGTGCTATGAACTCATTCTGAGCTTATCTCAATTCTGGTTAAATAATTCAAATATGAATAGCAACAAAGATGTGAACAGCAATGCTAACGTTAATTCTAACAGCTGAGAGTTACTCAGTGCCTCTTCTTTGCCAGGTACTGTGCTAGGTAGCCACACAGAGTTACTCCTTACTCCTCCCAGCAACCCTTTGGGGTATATACTATATACCTCAGGGAATGCCCTGAGGTCCAGAGAAATCAGGCAACTTGAATAACAATGGCTGAGGGCCGGGACCGCCTGTACAGTGTGAGTAACCACGGCTGAGGGCCGGGACCTCCTGTATAGTGTAACAATGGCTGAGTGCAGGGACTGCCTGTATAGTGTGAGTAACCATAGCTGAGTGCAGGGGCCGCCTGTACAGTGTGAGTAACAATGGCTGAGTGCAGGGACCGCCTGTACAGTGTGAGTAACAATGGCTGAGTGCAGGGACCGCCTGTACAGTGTGAGTAACAATGGCTGAGTGCAGGGACCGCCTGTATAGTGTGAGTAACCACGGCTGAGGGCTGGGACCGCCTGTACAGTGTGAAGGCAAAGCTGCATGGTTAATGGCTTCTGTGTCAATATTATTAGCTCTGTATTCATGCTATGCTAATACCAGAGGTTGCAGGCAGAATTCTAGTATGATCCTTGGGGTCAGTTGCTTGGATAACCCCCTTACCCCACCCCCTTGAGTGTGGGAGGAACCTGTAAATATGATGAAAAAAGGATTTTGGATTTTTTAACTCCTATGGAAAAAAGGATTTTGCCTATATAAATTGAGATGCATAATGAATTGACCTCACAAGAGGGAGATTGTCATGGGTGGGCCTGGCCTTATCAGGTGACCCTTTGAAGGAGAAACAGAGCTGTTCATGAAGAAAGGCTTAAAGCATGGAAGGGATCTGACATGAGTGGGGGTGTCTATTGCCAGCTCTGAGGATGGAAGAGGCTACATGGCAAGGAGTCTGGGAGCCTCTATGAGCTGAGTGGTCCTCGCCAACAGCCACAGAGAAAACAGACTTCAGTCCCTGCAGCCTTAAGGAACTGGATTATTCCAGCAATCTGAAGGAGGTAGGAAATAGATCCGCCTCTGGCAGCAGATCCAAATGCTGCTCAGCCAGGCCCTGGGCTTCAACCTTGTATGACCCAGAGCAGAAAACTCAGCCATGCCCCGCCTGGACTTCTGGCCTATTATAGACCAAGAGCTGATTAATGGGTGTCATTAAGCTGTTAAATTGATTGTAATGTGTCACACAGCAGTAGCAAAGTATTGGACCACGGATGCCTTTTCTGTGCTTAGATTAACCACAAAGTGATTCTTTCTTTTGTTTTTTAAAAATCATCTTTGCATTCTGCTTTACACACAGCAGGTGCTGTGAACGTGGAAAAGAGGGACTGCGTGTCTGGTTAGGAATGCAGGCTCTGGTGCCAGAGTGCCCACATTTATGCCAGGCACTGGATCTTTCTGGCTGTGGAAACTTGGACAGATTACTCAACTGTCTAGTGTGAAATGAGAATGAAGTAATTCATACTAGCTCGTGAGGTGAAGGTGAGGATAAAATGGTATTTGCATGTGAAGTTCCCAGTGCATAGTAAATGAACTCAATAAAATGTCAGTTATGATTTTTGTGTGTTTCGTGCATGAAGCAATGAATTTTAACCACTTTAGAAAGAAACCTTCTAAGAATCTCCCAAACACGTCTCTACCTGTTGAAGATGAACTTATGGAAGTCTTTGCAAACTTTTCTGGGCTACTTGTTATTAAATCATAGATGTATCGAGACTGAAGAGGCATCTTCCGGCGCCACGGAGAAGCGGGGCCCTGCCTTGAACGGTCTTGATTCATATGATGTGTAGCTGAATTTCTCTGGGGGGAGAATTTGTGCACTTTGAGTGAACTGTGCACACGTTGGGATATCCTGGCATCTGCTGTAGAAACTGTCTCTTCTTCGGTCTTATCAGAAATTCCTCTGACTGTGGCCATGTGCTTTTCTAACAGTCACCTCAGGTTCCACCAAATGCCATGAGATGAGAAATCCGCACGATCCATCAAGCCTCCTCGACCCTGTTTGCCTGGGCAGATCCACCTCCCCCTCCGATGTTTAGAGACGGCGCCCACCTGCCCCCGGCCCTCCAGCTTTCCGTTCAGCAAGTTGGGAGAGGAGAGAGTGGGGCTGGGATGTTACTTCCTAGGTTCCCTCCCTCTGGGTTTGTCTCGGCTCATGTCTCCTCGATGCCGCTGTAGTCCAGGCAGTGTTCTCCACCCAGCTTTTCCTTCTCCCTGAGTCTGGAAACTCCTCTGAGCCCAGCCCCGTCAGGCTGGGGACGGTGGCGCTCCCTGGCTGTCCTGCACGGCACGCTCCTTTCCGGAGCGGTCTGTGAAGCACCCAGATTTGAGACTGGTGCCTTCTGATTTCTGGTGAGCCCTCGACTGATAGACCCAGACTGTTCGATTTTTTATTACTAGTTGTGTGGGAGCCCATAGGTTCTAATTATCTCTCTCTCGTTAGCAAAGCCATTGGGTTTGGCAGCCTCTGTTTTGACTACTCTGAGGTTTATTTCTTATGCCTCTGCTGACTTTTGGTTTATTCTAGATGTGGAGGTTGGCAGAGACGTGAGCTCTGAATGACTGAGTTATCGTGGAATGTTTTGTTATCAGGGCATCCCACACATCTCGTCTTATTTTGAAGCAAGTTCAGGTCTGAATCCACTGAAACGAGCTGGCATGATGAAAGAGCCAAGCCTCAAATAAGACAGCTTTTAAAGGTTGTTTGTTCATGTCTCTAGGAAAACAGAATTGTCCCTTGAATTCCATTTTCTCCAGATTGTTTTGGAAACCCCTAGAAATGGAGAGCACATTTGGCTCTGATAGGGAACACTTCAATTCTGCATATTGACATGCATTTTAACAAGAAAAAGGTCAGTGGCGGGGACAGCACTGCTTGTCGGTGTGACAGCCGACATTTACCTGAGCCTTCTCCATACGCTGCAGTTTAAAATAATTTAGTAAAATAATTGTCATGATTGATTTTTCTTTTCTTTTTGGACCCAGAATTCACCCTTGTGGCTCTAGGGCTAGGTAACTTTCAGAAGCTTAAATTTCCTTTTATCGAAATTCATTTCTTAAGTTCTGGGTGGATGACAAACTTTGATTAAAGTCACAAACTCTTTTATGGTCTGTGGGTGAAAGCTGGTGAACCTGGTGGCCCTTGACATATTCTTCGAGCAACATCTGCTCATCGAGTGACATTAGAATGGCAGAACAGGAATGGCTGGGATTTTTTGGAGCATAATCTTCTTGCTGGTAAATCACGTATCTTCTGAAGATGTTGGTAGGGGCCCTGAGAGGAAGGTGGGCATTAGACATTGTCGTCACAATAGTAACGGCCTTGTTGCTTAACCTCATAATTCTAGGCCCACCAATGGTAGGGTCATATTTCAACCAAAAGAGAAGAGCAAATCGTTTATATTTAGAATGTCTTACTACTTTCACCAATAAGAAAAGAGGGATGTAGTTGGAGAGCAGAAATGACGATGCTCAGATCAAAACAAAGGAAGAGGTGCCTACGGAGGGTCATAAAAGTATCGGGGAAAACCCAGTTCTGTTTGATCCTTTACTGTGTGTGCTCTGTCTGGGGATTTTGTGCTTCTCAGAGACTCGTAACAGGAATGATGTCTTGTTTTACATCAGTCTGCCTAGCTCCTCCCAGAGAAGGGGAAACAAATATTTGCTGACTATTCCATTGCAACAACTGTCCGTTCTTCTGATTTTCCATGGTATCATTCTTCTCCATTCTCAGCCCATGAGTGGTAGAAGCTGATCTCATTACTGCTCCCAACTCCAGGGGTGGGCATGTGACCACGCTGAGCCAATTAGCACAACATAGGTTTGTCTGGCCCTCTGACCCAAAGTGTTTCAATAATATTCTATCTAGAATCGCAGAACCAGAGGAAGACATGTTCTTATCTGCTATACTTGCCCCCTGTAGGATTTCTAGGTAATGTAATTATGTAATATCTGGGGGTTTCCGCATAGAGAAAGCATGCCTGAAAATAGAGCTAAGCAAAGTAGAAATCAGAGTTTAGAGACTGATAGAAATCAAGTCCTTCAGACGTAAAGTCGAGTCCTTAGGATGTAAAACATAGACTTGTTAGAGTCTATGAGATGCACAAAATCACCAGAGCACAGCCAGTAAGTGACGCATAGTAAATGATCAATAAAGTTTCTCAATTTGACCTGGGATTTTTTTCTGGTAGTTTTATGGCCCTCCCTGGGCATCTGCTACTTTCTTTGACCTATAGATGACCCAGCCTTATAAATAAACTTAAAGCACCTCCAGGTCCATTAATATTTCATTGATCCATAAAATACTCCCAAGTACTTATATTTATCAGCTTTGTAGAAAGCTACATCTGACGTAGAAACCACAGGAAAAAAAAAAAATAAAGGCAGCCTAGCTGTGTTGTCCAGGATCATAATTCCTATGAACATTAGTAGTCGGCCATAATGTCATCTTTGTGCTCTTCAGGCACATCCTTCTTTCCTCATCAGTGAAAGAAATAAGACATTCTACCTCCTGAAATGTCGACTTGATGCGTAAAGCTCTAGTTGACTCCTTGGAGGACATATGCATGGAGAATGATCAGCCTCCGAAGATGTCCATGTCCTAATTTCCCAAATCTGTGATTGTGTTTCCTTCTATGGCAAAGGGGATACTACAGATAGGATTAAGTTAAGGATAGCAGCATGGAGAGGTTATCTAGGTGGGCCACGTGTAATCAGTCGGGTGATCAGATAACGATGGGGATCTTTTTGTGCTTTTGAGCTGAAACGGGATGATGAAGAGGAGCCATTTGTGCAAAGAGTAGGGCCTGTTCAGGTATTTTAGGCAGGAGGAATAGTCAGGCAAAGGTGGGTGGGAGCTTTGTGTATCAGAAGGCCATTGTGGCAAGCCATCAATAAAAATGGAGAAAGATAAGGTCGTTTAGAGCCTGACCAAGGTAAAGGAAGTGGTCTTTATTTTGGGAAGTCATTGGCTCCCCTGTGGATTTCAAGGCCATCTCTCTGGACTGTGCCTCTCAAGCGTGTGGTCAGCTGCCCACCACGTGGCATGGCCCAGCTCTGTCATGCCAGTTTTCAGCGGCCTCCCTCCTGGGGCCTTAAAGCTGGCATTATGGCTGACTACTAATGTTCATAGGAATTATGATCCTGGACAGCACAGCTAGGCTGCCTTTATTTATTTATTTTTTCTGTGGTTTCTACGTCAGATGTAGCTTTCTACAAAGCTGATAAATATAAGTACTTGGGAGTATTTTATGGATCAATGAAATATTAATGGACCTGGAGGTGCTTTAAGTTTATTTATAAGGCTGGGTCATCTATAGGTCAAATACCATTATAGCAAATGCAGTTGTAATGAATATTTTTGATAAATTTGGTTTTTAAGCCCCAACCCATGTCCTGCTTATCTGCAACAATATACCCTCTAGGTCTACAATTCCTTAAATGCAATTACAAAAAAAAAAAGGACCTCAAAAATCAAACAACCCCCCACCCCCCAAAAAAACCCAAATACACACCTGAGAACCAAACTTGGTTTTTAAAAAATTTTTAAATCATTAATCTGATAACCAATATTGAATTAAACTGACAGGAATATCTATATTCATCTTGCTGAATGGGAGCATTCATATGGCTCACTGCAGAAATATTGTTGGATAACAGGGATCTGTCCCCAGTCCCTTTAGGGAGTGTTACTTAATATACCTGCTCTGAATTATCTAAGATTCAAGTGATACCTAAATTTCAAAATATACTGGGCCTAAGGAGTTCCAGATGGAGGATCATGCCACAGCCATCCATGACTATTTCTTCAGGATGCATCAGAAAAGCAAGTGACTTGCAATTGATAATATTTGAAAGTTGGCAGAAACATTTAAGAAATTACAGGTAGAAAAATAGCACAGATACTAATAGTAACACTTGCATTTGTCCACCCCACCAAGTTTACAAAACATTTATATCATAAATGTCAATTTTGTCTGTGGATAAGGAGGGTGAATTTTATCCTCCTGTAGACTCTGTGAGGTCAGGGACTGTAATGATGGTTTTCACCACTGTATTCTTAATCTATAACTGAACCTGATACATTCAATAAATATTTGCAGAATGCAGTGAAGTCAGTTGAGCAGACTGGGATCAGATTTTAGGTGACCCACTCAAGTTCTGGGATTGGTGGACTGGAACTCAGGTCTTCCAATACCCACACCAAAGTTTTTTCTCCCTGTGTTATCAATGTCTTGCCAAAGTGAAAAGAAATTGAAATCCCTTCTGAGGTCATCAAAGAGATTAGATTATAAAGGAAGAAGAGGACTGCAAGTTTTTTTTTGTTTCAGTTGGACTAACTTGACTGATCTATGTAAATAGCTAAGGGCTTTGTTTGTGGATGATTCTGATGGGTTCTAATCCGAAAGCATCACTGGCAGTGGAAGATTGTAAAAGTAAACTCTTCACTCTGAAAAATAAAACCTATTGAATTCGAGGCATTGTAATTTTCCAGTGTGAGACTGTGGTAGCAGTAATTAAATTCTATTGTGTGTCTGCAGTCCTTGTTACTGACGATGTTTCATATTATTAACTGAGATTCTAAGAATATCAGCTCTCCTTAGCAAAGTGCCATTCTGCTCATGTGAAACAATTTGCATACATCTGATTTGCCCTTGATTTGTCGCTCCCTTATTCCTTGTATCCTGTTTAGAACCCAGTCCAGTAGACTGCATCTTCAAATGTAATCTGTGTGTGTCCACTTCTCTACCCTCGTGGTTCCCGTTCAGACGCCTCTGACAGCTCCCAAGCTGGTCTGTGTGCTCTCTGTTCTTGACACGGCAAGCAAACTGCTCTCTTCAAACATGGAAACTGTCTTAAGCTGTGTTCCCTGGCAGCAAACCCTAAGATGAGGATGTGTGTGAAATAATTTTTTCAGGAGTATTCCCAGGAAAGAGCAGAATGGGAGTGGGGAATGGGGCCCGGGAGGAAAGGAGGCAGAGCCAGCGTGCACACTCAGAGTCCTGGGGCAGCGGCAGCCCACAGCAGGGCCCTGGAGCACAGACCCTGCCTCAGACCGCCTCAGCCGGGAGCAAGGGGGCTGGGGCACCGAGGCCGCGTGTTGCTGTCAGTCACTGGTCAGGGCTGCAGCCAGGAATCCTACCTTCCCCGACAACTTGGGCCCGGGATACGCAGGAAGGAGAGTGTCCTTACGGCAGCCCCAGGGAATAAGCTGGCGGTGCTGGTTTAGTTTTTAAGTTGGGTCCGACTCTTTGTGACCCCATGAACTGTAGCCCGCCAGACTCCTCTGTCCATGGGATTTCCCAGTCAAGAATACTGGAGTGGGTTGCCGTTTCCTTCTTCAGGGGATCTTCCTGATCCAGGGATGGAAACTGGTCCTCCTGCCCTGCAGGCGGATTCTTTGCCAACTGAGCCACCTGTTAGTTTCACTGTACCTGCACAAAAACTACAGTACAAGGTGTTTGCATCAATCGCCCACATCCACACCTGCCGGGGTCCAGCCCCGGTGGATCCAGGGAATTCGAAGGGTGGACGGCGTCGGCGTGTAAAGACTTGTTTATTTATTAAAGTAAGATTAGATTAAGAAATTATAGTGTAGTAAGAAGATTAAGTGGAGGAAGAGGGCTGAATAGCTTGGTTTACGCGGAAGACCAATAAAATTCCAGACAAGGAATTTGCACCATCTACGTTGGGCCACCGGCGCCCGCTTGAATATCTAAGGGTGCCTCGCCTTAAGCTCCCTTTCTCGCAGGTCTTAACAGCCAGGGCAAGTAAGTAGACCTGGCGAGCCTCCGCGCTCCAGGTGGAGATTCAGCCTGAAGTTAAAGTAAAGAGCAGAGAGAGGGAAAGAGAGAAAAGAAAAAAGAGAGAGAGAGACACGGGGGGAGCCAGAGCCCCAAGAAACCAGGCTGGGAGACTAGTTAGAGAAGCTGGTCCAAGAAGCTGGCCCCGAGAAACTGGCCCCATCCTTTATTGTTCAGAAGGCCTTTTATACTTTTGATAAAACACAGAGATCAATGGGTAACACAAGATTATGTAGCATTCGCAGCTCAGACTCTTTCTATACATCATTTTGTATACAAAAGGTCTCAGGTGATTTACATTATCTTCTGGCCAAGAGGCTTGTTAACACTTTTTGGCTCTCTTCCTTAATGAATGTTAATCTTGTTTCCCCTGAAGTGTTTTTCTTTAATCTACATCTCCTTAAAGCATTAAAGTTACATCTCTATAGAACAAAGGTGCAGTGGGATATAACAAAGAAGGTACTTAACTCTAAGATCTAATGTTGCTAATACAAGGTCTACTTGTTTTTCTGTATACCAACTATATCTACAAATAAAGGATGTGAAAATTTGGCAGCAAATATTGACTCAACAAATGAAACCTTTAATCAGTCCTATTCTAAAGATTTTGACTCCTCGAAAGCTCCTACATTCCTAGGATGTTTTAAGCTTCCTGTGCCTCCTGCGGTCAGGAGGCCTCAAACAATCACACGCGCAGCTGTGCGAGTCCTGCAGGCAGGCTAGAAAGCCATCAGAGGAGTATTTGGATTGAGACACTCTTTCAAATGCAGAAGACTAAAGCCCTGAATTGACTTTTTCCAGAAAATGTCAGAAGAGTGGAGAAGCAGAGCACAAAAGCCTGCAGATTTTTGTTGGGGTACATGCTTAGGAATTTCCAGAGGGGTCCCTGAAGTCTGAGCACGCCTTGCGTATGTCAGCTTCCTTCCTCATGACCTTGTCACGGGCGGGATTCCTCACACTGGCTCCCGGCACACACCCTCAGGACTGGTGGAGACAGACCCTGACCCTGGAGGTCTTAGTGTCTGTCTTCTTACCCACAGCTTCAGATGATGCTATAACATCTCACAGAGAAGGAGGGTGGGGAGTAGCAGGAGTGCCAGAGGAGACCTACAAAATTACTGCCCAACAGTTTTCCAGCACTAAGAGGATAGGGACTTGAGACATAAGTGCAATGGGTGATTCTGAACTTGGTCTTTTTACTACAAAAGCCATTCTTAGGACGCTTGGAGAAATATGAGTGGGATATTTCTGAATGTTCATCGGTAGGATATAGAATGCTGGTTTCCAGATTTTGATGGTTGATTGTGGTTAAGTAAGAGAATTTTATGTTTGTAGAAAATAGACACTAAAGTGTTTGGGGCCTCAGGTCAAGTTCATGGAAAAATGGTTCTTTTTTCCTTACTTATAACTTTACTGCACTTTTGAGGTGGCTTCAAAATGAAAAAACAAAAAAAAACCCCAAAAAACAAAACAACCTTAAAATCCTCAACAACACTTATTGAATAATTATCTTAATTACAATGCTTAGCTTTGAATTTCAAAATAGATTTTTAGTAAGAACTTAGTCTTAAAAGCCAGGCTTTTACAGGAAAGCACTGTTATTCTGGCTATTTCCCAGTCTGAGCTTTTATACCCCAGGAACCAAGGCTTGCAGGCAGATCATGAAGTAAAAGAGTGGGAAAGGCGAGGTGATGAATTCAGAGAAATTTCAGATCTCACAAGCCTGGTAAAGCCCCCATAAAACAGAAGGAGGAGCCCAGAGATATGGCCAGGATAGAGGCCAGCAGGAAGTCTAGGAATATCCTAGCTGTAGGTTTGAGGTCACCTAGGACTTTGGGTCTAGAACACAGTTCTTGAGTTTGAAGTTTTGGGAGAATGTCAACCCTCCAGGAAAGTTCTGTATTGGCCAGTCTGGGCAACCTCTCAGGCTTGCCTTCCCCAAGAACAACAACAAGGAAGCAATCAATCCCCACACCAAGAAGCATGTGGAAATGTGTGTTCCATTCGCCTGGAAGAAGACTGGTTTCAGGGAATGAAAGTCTGGATGACTGGGACTTCATGCCATGCTGAAAGGGAATGGTGAGATCCATGATCATTAATACCAAGTGCCAACACAGAGCCCAAAGTGTAGGTGGGTTCAGTTCCCTCTTGGTAGATATCAGCCCAGAATGCCACTGATCATGGCAGTCATTTCAGCGAGGATGGAGGAAGATACCCGGAGACCATGAACAGAAGGAGCCTGTGTGAAGGGGAGACTGTGGGCCAGATGTGCCTCCCCAGAACTAAGAGTCTTTCTACGGCACCCAAAGTATCTGGGGAAGTGGGTAAGACCGAGACTGAAGCGGAACTCTGAAAGTTTGGAAAATACCCTAAAAAATAATTTTAAAAAAGTAGTGATGCCTTCAATTGATAAATGCTATCCTAGTAATGACACTTGAGAACAAAAAGATATGACAGCAAAAATGGTTTATACACTCTGATTCCCCTTCCCCCATTTTTATCTCACCAGATAGTTACAAATGTCAACTTCTTTATAGAAACAGTGAAGGTGATGAAAGTAATTAGGAGGTATGAGGGTGAGGTGGAAAGCATCCTTTGATAATATGCTCAGAGAGATGTCTTCTAGAACTGAGGCTTGGATAAAGAGAAGAAACCAGTGATGGAACAGTTGGGAGAAAACTGTGCTAAGAAGAAGAAATAGCCCAGGCAAAGGCCTTGAAATGTTATTAAGCTTGACATGGTTGCGAGCCCCAGAGGAGGAAATGGCAGCCCACTCCAGGATTCCTGTCTGGGAAATCCCATGGACAGATGGGCCTGGCGGGCTCCTGTCCATGGAATCACAACAGAGTCAGACACGGCTTAGTGACTGAACAACAGCAAAACAAATGGCTGCAGTCACAAAAGGAGGCGATGAGGATGGAGCTTGGAAAGCTAATGGTGGAGGGACTTCTCTGGTGGCTCCGTGGGTGAGGATCCACCTCCCAGGGCGGGGTTCATGGGTTCCATCCTTGGTTGGGGAACTAAGATCCCACAGGCCATGGGGCAGCTAAGCCTGCATGTCATGACCGCTGAGCCTGAGCACCTCAACTGGAAAGCCTGTGTGCTGCAAGCTGCAGAGCCGCGCACTCGGAGCCCGCGCGCCGCCGTGAAAGTCACGGAACGCCGCGGGGGAGACCCAGCGCGCCACAGGAAGGCCTGATGCACCCAGCAGTAACTAAGCATGCACCAAAAGAAGAGAGACAGTGGTGGGGCGACGGAGGCAAGGAGGGAGAGGCGGCAGGGCCAGGCTGCGGAGGGCCGGGCGGCAGCGAGGAGGGCGGGGCTTACAGGAGGCGCGGCCGGCGCATGAAGAAGCTTAACGATGCACACAGGGCCGCTAATGCACATGGGTGGAGTCTGCAAAGACGGCGCTGATGGAGCTCCTTTCAGGGGAGCAGTGGAGACACAGACCCAGAGACCAGACTTGTGGACGCGGCGGGCGGAGGAGAGGCAGAGACAGACCGACAGAATGACACTGAACACACATCAGCGTTGGCGAAATGGGTGAAGAGTGGGGATCGCTGCAGGACGCAGGGAGCTCTCACCCGGGGCTCTGTGACCACCTAGAGGGGAGGTGAGGGGTGGGAGGGGGGAGGGAGGCTCAAGGGGGAGGGGCGTCTGTACACCTGTGGCTGATCCATGGTGATGTACGGCAGAAACTGACACGGCATTGTAGAGCAGTTATCCTCCAATTAAAAAGATAATTTAAAAAAGAAGTTTGTCTCTTAAAGCGATCATTATGGCCCATTGGGTAGAAATGGAAGCTCAGAGAATAGGAAAGAGGCTGTTACAATGAATAATAAGACACGCAGTGAAGTGGGTGGATTCAAGATATAATTTGGAGGTAAACCCCCCAGAATGGCTGATGGATTGGCTGTGGGAAAAGAGGAAAAGTGAGAGATTACTGATAATTCTCAAGGTTTCAGCTTGAATGAGTCACTGGTGGAGGAGTAGATGGAGCCGGTGACTGAAATGAGAAGACTGGAGCAGAGAGGTCCCGGGCACTGTTCACTGCTGATGCCTGGCTTCCTCCTGAAGAGCAGGTCACACCATGATCTTCGTAACCAACCTCGAGGACAGCGACAGTGCATACAATATATCTAATGCAGAGCCATTTCCGAGGCCTGGGTCTTCATGTAACGTTTTCAGTTAGTTGGTAATTTATTAACGGCACTGTTTACATTTGCCCTTGGATGTGTTGCTGTAATTAAAATAACTCCTGAATTTATCACTGGAGCCCAGAAGAACAAATAAAGGCTTCACGTGACGGAATAAGTCTCTGTATTCTGTTCTCTTTGATATGAACAACCACATAAAGTTTTCTGACACATATAATGTTTGACATCAGTCAGAAGAAAGATACAACAGAAATATTCCATGTTTAAAGAAGAGCTGAAAAAAAAAGGCCTAAAAAAATTCCATATTGCATAAAAGAAAGAGTTAGGTTGCCACCAACGTGAAAGGAAATCAATGACACGACTTTGGAGACTCATTTCAATCTGTTGTTGACATTGTTTTCTGGGAGTAATTTTCTCAAAATGTTAACAGTATTGAGTTTGCCTATTGATTCTATTATTTTTGACCTTGCATGAGTGTGGGCTAATCTTACATGCCATAAAATTTCCTTTCACAGCTAAAATTATTGTAAGACTCTGGAGGAAACTCCGATCGGGCCAGGCACCCCCCTCAGGGTTTTGATGAGGGTATAAGCAGCAATGATGAGCTATGTTGACTCCCAATACACTTTCATGTTGTTTGCATTTTATTAAATGGTTTAAGCAGGGTCATCATGTAAATGATCAACTTATTGACTGAAACGCTCAAGCCTAGATGGATTGAAGGCCAGAGACAGCCAGCCCGATTGGCCAGCTTGAATTCGAGTCAATAACATAAATACGTATTTGGTTACAGAATCAAAGCCAACTTCATATTCATTATTCTGAAATCCCCACTGAATAGTAAGAGCTGCAAAGGATAGTACTGGAAGACACCTTTTCTTCTTATAGAGTCAGGCTCCCAGTTACTTCCTCTTAAAAAAAAAAATCCAAATAAAACAACAAGAACAAAAAATCCAAACGGAGTGAATTCAGCAGAGTTCAGGAGAGTTTGCTGAAGACAGAGTAAATGGGAAACCAAAAGCTCTTGAATGGTTTTCCTGGGAAAAGAATAGATTTATTGTCTTTCTAAAGGGGAAGTTTGGCAGCTGTATTTTCAGAGTCTTTATGAAAAAGTCCCAGCATGCCAGTCACATCCCATCCGCTCCCCACCCAGCCCTCCCACATATCTCCATAGGAGGTCAAACCACCTGTGAAGGACACACCCCGCTCCTCCCTGGCAGCTCCCCAGTCTGTCTGCAAAGACATTTCAGGATTTACTGGCACGATGCTAATGGGTTTGCCCACACATACTTTGAAGAGGATTGCTAGAGGAGTTAATTTGCCTCCTAATGATTTAATTATATGCTACAGCTCTGCTCTACAAGAATAACAATGTTCCTTAGTTTCCTGCCTGGGGTGGGGATGCTGATTTTAGAGAATTTTTGAAAAGAGTGACATTTGCTCTTCTTAGAGAGAGGCCAGTTGAGTCACTGGGGAAGAGGGGAATATTTTTCCTTGCCACAAAATAACTTTTTTCCCCACTCACCCATCATGGAGTGAGGGTAACAGAGATGACCATAATGAGATGTGCTGTGGTTTTTAATCACATTCTCTTGATTGAGCCTGTGAAGTAATATCAGTTTTTATTTTCATATAAGCTCAGTGAGGCTTCTTGGCTGGCCTGATACAGAAAGTGGATGAGCTAGGAGTCCCGCTGAAATCTTTTGACTCAAAAACCACCTTTCTATAGCTTAAAAGGCCTTCCTCTGCCATGCAAGTTGAGCTCTTTGGAAGCAGATCCTGCAACGGAATTGGAGGTTTAAGACTTTGACTGGGGTCAGCGCCTGCAGAAGGATGGGAAAGAAGCACCGCTGGGCGGAGGCAGAGGTGGCACTGAAGTCCGGCCGCGTAGGGTGAGCTCTGGGGCTGACGTAGGCTGTCATGGTGTCCTGCGTCGGGCAGAAGTGGTCAGACCTTTGGCTCCCAGCTCACTGTGTCACTCCACCTGCTGCTCAGAGGTGCGAACTCCTGGCGATTGGCATTCGCAGCTGGAGCAGCTCCTGAATTCACAGAGGGACAGCTGGGCAGCAAGCCTTCCCCGAAGGAAGATCCCAGTGGCGCATCTCTGTCAAAGCACAGTTTCAGGTGTATCCACAGGAACCCTAATCCCCCTAGAGAGACAGAGGAGGTGGTAGAAAAACTGGAGGCTTCTGCATCAGGATGCCTTGACTCATATCCCCAAATCCACCTCTTCCTGGCTAGGGCATGTTGGTGAGCTGCTTGAAACTTGAGATCAATTGAAATTATACCCGGCACACTGGCAGCATTTGATTGAGTTATGATGAGGACTAAGAGTCATTTCTATAAAGTATCTCTGATCAGAACCTCTGGAGAAAAGGCCCAGATTCTGGGCCACCCATCAGGCTCCCAAATGCAGATCTTAGCACTCCGCCTCCTGGTTGCTAGTGCTGTCTTTCTGCTCTGGGTTGTCTCAAAGCACCATGAGAACACTTTGCCCCATTGCTGGATTACCCTCTAGGCCCTTCATTGTGAATCCCCATCCCAGGGAGGCTGGGAATGAAAGAGGGGACTCGCAGACTTTGGAGTCCTAGAAATGGTCATATCACTAACGTGTCAGTCCTTGCTTGGAACTCAGTGCAGCCACCAGTCCCCAGACAAGAGTTTCTCTCCTTTGCTCTGAGCTTCAGGGGAGGCGACTAAGGTCTGTCTAGTCAAGGCTATGGTTTTTCCAGTGGTCGTGTATGGATGTGAGAGTTGGACTATGAAGAAGGCTGAGCGCCGAAGAATTGATGCTTTTGAACTGTGGTGTTGGAGAAGACTCTTGAGAGTCCCTTGGACTGCAAGGAGATCCAACCAGTCCATTCTGAAGGAGATCAGCCCTGGGATTTCTTTGGAAGGAATGATGCTAAAGCTGAAACTCCAGTACTTTGGCCACCTCATGCGAAGAGTTGACTCATTGGAAAAGACTCTGATGCTGCGAGGGATTGGGGGCAGGAGGAGAAGGGGACGACCGAGGATGAGATGGCTGGATGGCATCACTGACTCGATGGACATGAGTCTGAGTGAACTCCTGGAGATGGTGATGGACAGGGAGGCCTGGCATGCTGCGATTCATGGGGTCACAAAGAGTCGGACACGACTGAGTGACTGAACTGAACTGAACTCAGGGGAGGCCAAGCACCAAGACAGCTGGGTAGAGCTTGAGGCCAGAGGTGGCTGTGTACTTCTTGGCATGCTCAGGATTCAGATGAGGGCAGGAGAATACTCCTGAATGTTTTCTGAGTGCTTATTATGTGCTGACCACCGAGTCATGCCTTTTATGTGAATTTCTCATTCAATCTTCACAGCAGCAACTTGAAAAAGGTATTATCCCTGGCCACATTTTAATGAGTAAACTGAAGAGGGCTGCAAAAGATGAAGAAATGTCTTTAGTCCCTATAGCTAGCAAATGCTGGTGCTCAGAGTTGAACCAGGGCAGTCTGACACCAGGCTCAAACTGAGAGGAGACTGGGAAAGGGGAGGAGAGTTGGCAGCTCCCATCGGTGGAGGCTGTGAGCCCTGGGGACCCTGTGCTGGTCTCGCTGCGGTGGGCTGCAGGTCGTCTTCTGCAGTGAAGGTTTCCTTTTCCTGTTCGTCCTGTTTGTCCCGGCTTGAATTTGATCTCCCTGCAGTTTAGATTCTTCCAAGATCCTGTTGTAGGTGCTTGCATGTTTGGCGTGTATGAAATAACATGCAGAATCCTAGATGGAGAGTTTCCCTGGCAATCTGTCACAAGTCTTCCCTGTTCATTGGACTTTTCCCTCTGATAACTGTCAGTTTTTAAATGTTCTCTGCCTCCATGCCTGATATCATGTGGAATTATTATCAATGTTACTTCTGTGATGTATACCAGTTGGATTGTACTTAAACCTCATGTAAGATAATCGCTGAGTGGAGAATTCTATTGTCAGATCCTCCTAGCTTGAAAATCCTAGCCCTACTCTCTATGTGACCTGACCCATTTTTTTCAGTTTCGCTTCTCAAGCTTCTCATCTGTAAAATGGGCAGAATGTTACTTATGGAGTTGCTCAGTGAGGTAACAGATTTAAATGTCTGGTTCAGGTTCTTATTACAGTTTTCTGTGGTAGGCTGTGGTCCATGGGGTGGCAAAGAGTCGGACACGACTGAGCGACTTCACTTTCACTTTTCACTTTCATGCACTGGAGAAGGAAATGGCAACCCACTCCAGTGTTCTTGCCTGGAGAATCCCAGGGACGGGGGAGCCTGATGGGCTGCCATCTATGGGGTCGCACAGAGTCGGAGACGACTAAAGCGACTTAGCAGCAGCAGCATGAAGGATAAGAGAACAGATTTGAGGTTGTATTTTAATTAAGATGGGTTTTGTGTTTTTTATTTGACCCTTTTTTTCTTCAGCTCATGAGGAAAAGTGTATAAGGAACAGCAGTATTTACTAACAGCTTTTAGGAGTTGGAGTAGATAGTGTTATTTTCAAGGGGTAACGATCTGAGGTTTCTAAGGTGGGGGTCGGGGATGGCTGAAGGGCTCTTGAACCTTTAAAATGGTCCAGATGGACTCCATTTCTTAGCAGAAATAAAGGGACTGCTTTCCTTCGTGGAAAAAAGATACCAAGTGATAAACCGAGTACTCTCTTTGAAAATTTCCCCAGATATTTGTCCCTAGAGGAGTGTGCCTCAGGGAGATTGATTGTTCGAAGCTTTTAGCCTCAAGCTTAATTTTAAAAGTATGTATTCAGTATTTTCCTGGAAACAGCAGCTCTATTTAGAAGTCATGGGTGCGCCCAAGCTCTGCTCAGAAGATTACCTCAAGTTTCACTTAATACCAGCCTCAGACCTGGAGGCGAATTATTTATTTCATCACTCGGGGAAGGGATTATCCTTTTTTCACTTTTCCTATCAGTCCCTGCTGTCTTGTGGGTGGGGACACACACCTCTAAAGACAAAAAATGAGCAGGAGTAAAGCCAGAGCCCTTTGATATGTAAAAACATTTAAGTCAGGACATCACCTTCCCTTGGCGACTTGATCCACCCTACTTTATTTATTGGAAGGACTGATGCTGAAGCTGAAGCTCCAGTACTCTGGCCACCTGGTGTGAAGAGCTGACTCGTTGGAAAAGATTCCGATGCTGGGAAAGATTGAGGGCAGGAGGAGAAGTGGGTGACCGAGGATGAGATGGTTGGATGACATCACCATCTCAATGGACATTGAGTTTGAGCAAACTCCAGGAGATGGTGGACAGGGAAGCCTGGCGTGCTGCCGTCCATGGGGTCGCAAAGAATTGGACGTGACTGAGAGACTGAAACACAACAGCAACAAGCAGTCGTTGTAGTTCCCCCAGGAGCCAAGTCTGAGATGAGTCTGAGTAGTTTATGCAGCAGTGAAGCCAAAAAACATTGATAGGGGAGTAAAAGGGTGAGACAAGGACAGGAAAGTGTGTTACCGAGGGAGTTACACTCTGCACAACTGGAACGTACTCCTGCTGGGGACCCACCAGAGACAGGGGAACACACTTCTGAGTTATCCACGCCGGGAGTGAGGGAGCTGGGGTGTCTGTATGCCAGTTTCAGTCACTCGCTCTTTGAAGGCTGCCTCAGGGGACCCTGATTCTCTGGCATCTCTGGTCTGCCCTGCTGCACACAGGGTCGACTTGGAGAGCAGAGAAAGTCCTCAGTTAGAGAAGGCATCAGTCTGGTGTGTCCTGAAGTGGCAGGGGCTGAACAGACGGGGTTGGCACCCTATCAGATGGTGGCTGTGAGTGCTGCTAGTGGGTTGAGTCCTTGCCTTCCAACTTGTTTCAAGTCTGTTTCAGCCCTGTGTTTGGTGCTGAGGTGGCACAGATGATGAAGATCAAGTCCTGTCCTTAGGATGCTCACAGTTTACTGAGGGAATTGAGGGAGACAGGCAAGTAACAAGTAATTCTGAGCCAGTGAGATTAGTATTATGATATATGGTACTTAATAATATGGGGCTTTCCTGGTGACTCTGTGGTAAACAATCCACCTGTCAATGCATCTCGGTCGAGACGATCTCCTGGATGAGGGAATGGCAACCCACTCCAGTGTCCTTGCCTAGAAAATCCCATGGACAGAGGAGCCTGGCAGGCTACAGTCCATGGGGCCACAAAAAGTCGGACATGACATAGTGAGCAAACAACAGCAACACTTAACATTCAGTTCAGTTCAGCTGCATCCGGCTCTTTGTGACGCCATGGACTGCAGCACCCCAGGCCTCCCTGTCCATCACCAACTCCCTGAGTTTACTGAAACTCATGTCCATCAAGTCAGTGACGTCATCCAACCATCTCATCTTCTGTCATCCCCTTCTCTTCCCACCTTCAATCTTTCCCAGCATCAGGGTCTTTTCCAATGAGTCAGCTCTTCACGCCACGTGGCCAAAGTATTGGAGTTTCAGCTTCAGCATCAGTCCTTCCAATGAGTATTCAGGACTGATTTCCTTTAGGATGGACTGGTTGGATCTCCTTGCTGTCCAAGGGACTCTCAAGAGTCTTCTCCAACACCACAGTTCAAAAGCATCAATTCTTCGGCACTCAGCTTTCTTTATAGTCCAACTCTCACCTCCATACATGACTACTGGAAAAACCGTAGCTTTGACTAGACAGACCTTTGTTGACAAAGTAATGTCTCTGCTTTTTAATATGCTGTCTAGGTTGGTCATAGCTTTTCTTCCAAGGAGCAAGCATCTTTTAATTTCATGGCTGCAGTCACCATCTGCAGTGATTTTGGAGCTCAAGAAAATAAAGTCTCTCACTGTTTCCATTGTTGCTCCATCTTTTTGCCATGAAGTGATGGTATCAGATGCCATGAACTTAGTTTTCTGAATGTTGAGTTTTAAGCCAACTTCTTCACTCTCCTCTTTCACTTTCATCAAGAGGCTTTTTAGTTCCTCTTCACTTTCTGCCATAAGGGTGGTGTCGTCTACATACCTGAGATAATTGATATTTCTCCCGGCAATCTTGGTTCCAGCTTGTGCTTCATCCAGCCCGCATTTCTCATGATGTACTCTGCATAGAAGTTAAATAAGCGGGCTGACAATATACAGCCTTGATGTACTCCTTTTCCAATTTGGAATCAATCTGTTGTTCCATGTCCAGTTACTTCATGACCTGCATACAGATTTCTCAGGAGGCAGGTCATGTGGTCTGGTATTCCCATCTGTTGAAGAATTTTCCACAGTTTGTTTTGATCCACACAGTCAAAGACTTTGGCATAGTCAATAAAGCAGAAATAGAGTTTTCCCGGAACTGTCTTGCTTTTTTGATGATCCAGGGGATGTCGGCAATTTGATCTCTGGTTCCTCTGCCTTTTCTATATCCAGCTCGAACATCTGGAAGTTCATAGTTCACATACAGTTGAAGCCTGTTTTGGAGAATTTGGGGCATTAATTTGATAGCCTGTGAGATGAGTGCAGTTGTGTGGTAGTATGAGCATTCTTTGGCATTGCTTTCCTTTGGGATTGAAATAAAGACCTTTTCCAGTCCTGTGGCCACTGCTGAGTTTTTCAAATTTGCTGGCATATTCAGTGCAGCACTTTCACAGCATCATCTTTTAGGATTTGAAATAGCTCAACTGGAATTCCATCACCTCCACTAGCTTTGTTCATAGTGATGCTTCTTAACAATACATGTATTGTTACACTTAAGTAGTGATACACTTAACAGTACATGTGTCATTTGTCCCACGCTGCGCACTAAGCACTTATTTAGGTTAGTTTACTTGGTCCCTGCAGGACCTCTGCAGGGGGGTGCTTTTATTATATATTTTAGAGATGAGGGAACAAATATCAAGGTTTTGGGGAAAATCCAAAATGGGAGCACAAACTCTCTGGTTCTAGAACCTCATCCTTATCTGCGACACTGCATATATCAGGGTTTCTCAGCTTCGTCAAGATTGACCATCTGAGCTGGATAATCCTGCGACCTGGAGTTGTCCTGTTCATTTAGCAGGATCCCTGGCCTCCACCTGCCAGAAGCCAGCATCACCCTCCATTCCTGTCCCTCCTTCTGAGTGATGACAACCGAGAGAGTCTCCAGACATCGTCAGACGTCCACTGAGGTGCAAATAGCCCCAGCTGAGAACACTGCTGTCTGTCATTCAGCAATTAGTGCTCCTCAGGAAGTCTTCCCAGAAGGAAGGTTCCCTCTTCTCTATTGTTTAATCTTCCTTACCAAATAAGAAGTAGGAGTTTGAAACTCATCGCATCTGTAAATCAATAGCAAAATCTCTCTCAGTGCATAGAAGATGGAGGTGGGCATGGAGCTCTTTGGCAGTGAGGGTTCCTGGCCTCTGAGTGGCGCGTGGGACAGCCTTGCTCATGGCGCTCTGTTTCATGCCCTTTGAACAGGTTGTTTTCAAGGTCATTTAGTTTAAATGATGTCTGGCAACTTGATTAACTGAGAAATTAGTGAAAAGACCATTAGATGAAAATGGACGGTGAGTTCCTATGGAGCTGTTTGTTTTATTATTTTCCATTTTTCTCCTCGGGCTATTTACTCATGCCTTTTTAAGAGTTCTGCTTTGAACCGTCCTCACCCAAGTAAATAAATCCCTCTTCTTTCTGTCCACAAGCCAGGAGATTCCAAGCTTTATTTTTCAAGTCCTTCAAACTGAATTTTATCCATCTGACTTCTCAGAGCCGGTCAAGTTTGAAAACTGATCCTTGAGGTTTTGGAGCGCTTTGTGCAAGGACAATAGATGTAACTTTGGCACTAACATGTCCTTATTCGTCTCTCTTCTTTCCTCTGGCAAAACAAAACAAAAAAACCCAACACTCACAGTGTCGTCCAAATTTGGCTTTATAGCTAAATCTATGTGATCAGAGAAGCTTCATTTTACTGTTGGAAGCCTGAAAAACTCACTTTTTCAACTGGTTGTTAAAGTATAATCCCATGATGTTGAAGCATTCTTTACAACAAAACATTTCCTTGTGCCTTTTTAAAGCATTTCCCTCTGCCTCTGGATAGCTTATTGCACAGTACTTTTAAAATCTGCTTGCAGCTCTGTATGACTGATGCCTTTAATGAAATAAAAGCATGATATAATCACTTTGATGATTTAATTCAGGTGAACTGTGAGAGGTGAAATGCCACCACAGTCCAGAGTGTAGGCTCTGGGGTGAGATAGAACTGGATTTGAATCCAGGCTTCCTCACCAGTAGCTCTGTGCCCAACAGGCAGGATAATAGATCCCTCAGAGGTTCTGGTGTCCTGATGCCTGAAACCAGTGAATGTGTTAATGTTATCTGGCAAAGGGGTCTTTGAAGATATGATTAAGTTCAGATTCTTGTGGTAGAATATCCTGGATTATCTGGGCAGGCTCAGTGTCATCTCAAGAAGGGGATCAGAGTCAGAGAGAGAGATAGGAAGATGCTATGCCGTTTACTTTGAACGTGTAGAAAGAGACCACAAGCCAAGGAATGCAGACCGTCTTTAGAAGTTGGGAAAGGTAAAAAAGCTGTTCTTCCCCAGAGCCTCCCAAAGGGACGCAACTCTGCTAACACCTTGATTCTAGACCAGTAGGACCCAGTTTGGACTTCTGACTTCCAAAACTATAAGATAATGAATTTGTGTTGTTTTAAGCCACTAGGTTTTTTTTTTTGTTGTTGTTCTTACAGGAATAATAGGAAGCTAGTACAGCAAGTAGGGGCTTCCCGGGTGGCGCTAGTGGTAAAGAATCTGCCTGCCAATGCAGGAGACTTAAGAGTTTGATCCCTGGGTCAGGAAGATCCCCTGGAGGAGGGAATGGCCACCCATTCCAGTATTCTTGCCTGGAGAATCCCATGGACAGAGGAGCCTGGTGGGTTACAGTCCTTGGGGTAGTGAAGAGTTGGACACGACTGAAATGACTTAGCGTGCACGAATAGCGAGTAGCATAATCTCTCTAAACCATTGCTTCAGTTCAGTTCAGTCGCTCAGTCGTGTCCGACTCTTTGCGACCCCATGAATCGCAGCACGCCAGGCCTCCCTGTCCATCACCAACTCCCGGAGTTCACTCAGACTCATGTCCATCGAGTCTGTGATGCCATCCAGCCATCTTATCCTCTGTTGTCCCCTTCTCCTCCTGCCCCCAATCCCTCCAGCATCAGAGTCTTTTCCAATGAGTCAATTCTTCACATGAGGTCTCCAGAGTACTGGAGTTTCAGCTTTAGCATCCATCATTCCTTCCAAAGAAATCCCAGGGCTGATCTCCTTCAGAATGGACTGGTTGCATCTCCTTGCAGTCCAAGGGACACTCAAGAGTCTTCTCCAACACCACAGTTCAAAAGCATCAATTCTTCAGCGCTCAGCCTTCTTCACAGTCCAACTCTCACATCCATACATGACCACAGGAAAACCATAGCCTTGACTAGATGGACCTTAGTCGGCAAAGTAATGTCTCTGCTTTCGAATATACTATTTAGGTTGGTCATAACTTTCTTCCAAGGAGTAAGCGTCTTTTAATTTCATGGTTGCAATCACCATCTGCAGTGATTTTGGAGCCCCCCAAAATGAAGTCTGACACTGTTTCCACTGTTTCCACATCTATTTCCCATGAAGTGATGGGACCGGATGCTATGATCGTCATTTTCTGAGTGTTGAGCTTTAAGCCAGCTTCTTCACTCTCCTCTTTTACTTTCATCAAGAGGCTTTTCAGTTCCTCTTCACTTTCTGCCATAAGGGTGGTGTCATCTGCATATCTGAGGTTATTGATATTTCTCCTGGCAATCTTGATTCCAGCTTGTGTTTCTTCCAGCCCAGCGTGTCTCATGATGTTCTCTGCATAGAAGTTAAATAAGCAGGGTGACAGTATGCAGCCTTGCCGCACTCCGTTTCCTGTTTGGAGCAGCCTGTTGCTCCATCTTCATCATGCACAAAGCTGAGTGATAACTGTCCCAGTGGCTATTGTGAGGTGTACACAAGAGCCACGCTTGCACTGAGCCTGGAGCGCCATTCACGCTTAAAGACACAGAGTTAGTCACGGGCTTCTGGTTTCGCTATGTAGTAACATGCCCAGCGTCCTGTCTACTATTAAACTTCCAGTATACTCAACTGTATATGAATTTTATGTGTCAGCTTGGCTAGGCTCTGGTACCCAGTTTTTGGTCAAATACTAGTCTAGACATTGCTGTGAATTTCTAGCATCCATATTTGTGGGTGTGATTATAATTTATAATCAGATGACTTTAAGTAAAGCAGATTACTCTCCATAGTGTGAGTGGTCCTCATTCAATCAGTCAGAGTCCTTATGAGGAAAGTCTGAGGTTTCCAGGGGAAGAAGTTGTTCTGTCTCAGACTGAAACATCGAAACCCTGCCTGAGTTTTCCACCTGCCGGCATGCCCTGCAGGTTTAAACTGCAGACGGCACACCAACTCTTATCTGATTTTCTCGCCAGCCTGCCATACACGTTTTTGTTTGTTTGTTTGTTTGTTTGTTTTTTGGACTTCCCACCCCTGACAATCTTGTGAGCAAACTTCTTAAAATAAATCTGGTTCTTTATCATTCTTTATATCCCGTTGGTTCTGTTTCTCTGAAGAACCCTGCTGAATATACCATCCAAACCAAGTGCAGCGCATTGGAAGATACAAATTTAAAAAATGGAGTAGTGGTGTTGACAAGTCCATGATATTAAGCGTTATCTCTAGGTTGCTAAGAACTTCGCATTTTCTCATTGACGTTTAAAGGGACTGCACCTGGGTTGTTGCCTTCCCTTCACCTTTAAACCACGTGTGTAATTAGGATAACGGTGATATAGGATCACTTAAGACAAAATATCACAGTGAAAGAGCTGGGATGGTTCTCTCACATCCTTTGTAATGAGGTTGGAACTTGAACTTCAAGTAGAGTTGATGTTCAAGAAGGATGATTGCCGTTGCCACGTGAGTTTGTGTACAGGTTCTTTCCTTAGCCCCTCTGGATGTCCCCACCTCATCTCACCACCTAAGCCCCTGTCCTAAGACTTTCTAGTAGTCAAGCAGCTAAAGGGTTATTGCCTGCATGAAGAGTGACTGTTCCCATTGGTTGGTGCTAGTACTGTATAGGTTATTGATTATTTTGGTGTTGCTTCTGCCTAAAAGTAATAATTAATGAACAAAATTCAATGAAGAATTGTCCAGTTGTTCAAGTTGTAAATGTCTCTAAGTGTGCAATTTAAAGTATGTTATCGCTTTAAAGAAAAAAAATAGTTGAAAATCTTCATACTTTACTCTTTTTCTTAGGAAGAATTTTAAATCTTTATTTTCAAGCCATTCTTTTTAGGGTTAATGTACTAAGTCTTTTGTTTACTTTTTTCTTTAACAGACAGGAGTCAAGTGTAACCATTTTCAATTGGACACATATTTAGATTTTCTCCTGTGACAATGTCTCACTGTCTTACTTGCTGATTCACATATAATTCTTGTGTATAAATTATTTTTTATTGGCCTTGAAATAAAGGACTAACTCTTTCAAACTGCTGGACTTTCTTCCCCCAATTTTGTAGAGAAAATCATTTGCCAAACACAAGGATTTGATCAATAAACAACTTGCGTCCCTAGGAGGCCTTTAAAGGGATTTGAATTGTCAAACACTAACTCAGGATTTGTTCTGGTAGTTGTTAAAAATTACATAAACATAAGTTTTTTTTTTTTTTAACTTCAGTCAACCAAAGAATCAGTAGTAGAAGTGAAGATTTGGTCCTGTTATTGATTAGTTGCTATAGACGCCCTTCCAAAGAAAGTTAATCAACAAGGTGTTGACAATATCAGCAGTGACTTGCGTCTTTCTTGGAAATTGTTGCTTACAGTTGTAGAGTTGTTCTACACCACTTCTTCCTGCAAGGAAACAATAGAGATAAGACTGCACCACACCAAACTTGCTAGGAGCCTGTGGACTATTCTTATCTCTAAAAGAAGTGCCGTGGTGCTGGTAGGCAGCCCTGCTAGTCCAGGAAAGGAAGATATTCACTAAGACATATTCTAAACTCCTAGCTTGGAACTCTTTCTGATAGTAAAGATCATGTCTTCTGTTTATCTTGTGAGTCCAGATTCCCAGTACCTAGTATAGTAATGGTCCAGAGTACTCTGTAAAGATAGAAGATTTCAATATATGCCAAGGTTATATTCTAGAAAAACATGCAGGGAGTGACGTGGTCTCTCCTATATGACAAAGTTACAGGACAATAAAATGCTGCTTATAGGAAAGAAAAAAATTCAATCAGAATTATTTAGTTCTCGATAGAGGCTGAGGGGCTGACGGTACATAAGAAGAAAACATGAGAATTATTTTCAGGGAAATTTAATGAAAAATGAAAAAAATATGAGCCATAATCCCAGATTGTTAACATACAGTACATCAAATCTATGAATACTGCCCTATACGTGTTAACTGATAATCAGATAAATTATATAAATAATGATACAAATTTTTGTTGTTGCTGTTTCTCAGTCGCTAAGTTATGTCCAAAGCCTTTGCGATGCCATGAACTGTAGCCCCCAGGCTCTTGCCCATGGGGCTTTCCAAGCAAGAATACTGGAGTGGCCGTTTCCTTCTCCAGGGGATCTTCAAATGTTATACAGTCGTTTCTTGTTAAAAAGGTAAATTCTGGACTTCTGAATATGGAAGATGATAGTGAAAGGTTGTTGCTTAGCTGTGGAAGATGCTGGGATTCTTGGCCTCTGGAGGAGAGGAATTCAATCCGGGGCCAGAGATGAGGCTTGATTGCTCAGAGCTTTTGTGTGATAAAGTTTTATTAAAGTATAAAAAAGATAGAGAAAGCTTCTGACATAGACATCAGAAGGGGGGAGAAAGAGTGCCCCCCTGCTAGTCTTTAGCAGTAAGTTATATGCCTATCAGCTGGCTCTTAATCAGAGAAAGGGAATGTCTCAAAACTCATAGAGTGGCACCAGGCCCCTTACCCACAACATGCATTGAGATAACATTGGCACCAGGTGAGTCATCCCGGGCCATAAAAGGATTTACATGAATCTTGAAGAAAGGCAGATTTCCAAAGCAATTAATAGTTTCATTAACATAGATTAGGAGAACAATGTATAACATACTGGTTTGTCAAGTCAGTTCTGAGCCTTTAGGCAGAATCAACTTGAAGACAGAGTCTAGGGTAAATACATAGTACATTAACAAGCTTAACACAAACATTTCCGTAAGAAAAATGCATTGGTTAGCTCAAGGTTTCAGAAAAGTCAAATTCAGGTGGAACCAGGTGTCATTATGGCAACACAGAATTTTAAGAGAAACCTCTTTTTAAATTTGAATAGAGAAAGGGAAAAAATATTTCACTAATTTTTCCCTCCTGCTGCTTGCTGCTGTTGCTGCTAAGTTGCTTCAGTCGTGTCCGACTCTGCGACCCCATAGCAGGCCACCAGGCTCCGCCGTCCCTGGGATTCTCCAGGCAAGAACACTGGAGTGGGTTGCCATTTCCTTTTCCAGTGTATGAAAGTGAAAAGTGAAAGTGAAGTTGCTCAGTCCTGTCTGACCCCATGGACTGCAGCCTACCAGACTCCTCCGTCCATGGGATTTTCCAGGCAAGAGTTCTGGAGTGGGGTGCCATTGCCTTCTCTGAATATGTGTGGCACAAGTGTGCAAATATATTTACTATTGAAGAGCTCATGCAAACTGATTTTTAAAAACTAAGACTATGGAGGAAAACATGCAAAAAAATCAGATACCTCATTCATATAAGGAGAAACAGAAAGGGCTAATAAAATCTGAAAATGTTAAGCCCTAATAAAGAAATTCGTATTAGACCAAGGTATCCTTCTACATGTTTATCCTATAAACAAGAATAAATTTTAAAAAATTGCCCATTGCCAGGAAAAGTGTGGTGAAATTTGCCCCAAAAGAACCAATTATGGGCAATTTCTACTTCTCACCCTGTCCCCAAGATAGAAATGCTATTTGCTTTAATCTGCCTCCTGATTCAGCCCCGGTGGGGACTAGTTATCAGCTTTAATTTGAAGGACCTTCACACCAATCTTTTGAGTTTGTCTGCCCTTTCTTGCTATTGTGCCCATGGTTGAAGCCACCAGGTCCTACCCTGACAGTTCTAACTGTGAGGCTCAAGAAGAGGAGTTTCCTGGTTCTTTCGGTAAACAGCTCTACTTTCTCCCTGGAATTCTGCCTACAAAGGGAGGAGGCTGCCCTAGAAGATGACCAATTTGACTCAGTTTCCCTGGGACTTTCCCAGTTTTAGCACTGAGATTTCCTAAGAAAAATCCCTCAGTCCTGGGCAAACTGCCACATCCTACTACTTTCTGAAGTTATACAAACAAAAAAATCCCATTTCACCATTTCCCCGGTGTATTAACTTCATGGGGTTGCTGTAACTAAATACAGTCTTACCTCTGTATCCACAGTTCTGCATTTGCAGATTCAGCAAACTGGGTCTAAATTCAGCTGAGCCTCTCCTGGATATGGAAGGCCAGCTGGACTCTGCCACTTTATATAAGGGAATTGAGCGTTTGTATATTTTGGTATCTATGGGATCCTGGATCCAGTCCCCTTCGGACACCAGGGGATGGTGTATCATGAGCTGGGTAGCTTAAAACAACAGAAATGAATTCTATCACAGAGTTGGAGGCTACCAAGGCAAACTCATGGTGTTAGCAGAGTCACACTCTCTCTGAAGGCTCTGGGGGCAATCCTTCCTTGCCTTTTTGGACTTTCGATGAGGACTGGCAATCCATGGTATTCCTTGGTTCAGTGGATGTGTAAAGCCAGCCTTCGTCTCTGGCATGACGCGGTCCTTTTCTCCCCGTGTGTCTTCACGTAGTCTTCCCTCCGTGCTGTGTGTCCAAATCTCCCTTTTAAATGAGGACACTTGGTTAAATCTGCAAAAACCCTTTTTCCAAATGAGGTCAGGTTCTGAGGTACTGAGGGTTAGGACTTAAAAAAATATCTTTTCTTTGTGGTAGAGACACGGGCTTTCCAGGTGGCACTAGCAGTAAAGAATCTGCCTGCCAGCGCAGGAGATGCAAGAGACAAGGGTTCTATCCTCTATCTTCCTGTTGGTAAGAGCCCCTGGAGTAGGACATGGCAACCCACTCCAGTATTCTTGTCTGAAAAATTCCATACACAGAGGAGCCTGGAGGGCTCCAGTCCATTGGACATAACTGAGCACACACATGAGGGGAGACACAATTTAACAGAGAACATTCTGTTTTGTGATCTTTGGTTCTTGTACAGGAAGCTCTTTAATATAAATCACAGAAGATGGTAAGTGCAAGGTTGAAACACTTGTACTTCATCCAGTAGGAATCAGTGAGTCACTCATGGCTTCTGAACAAAAGGGTGGCATGTTGTAAGTGTCATTTTAATAGCATTAATGTGGTAATAGTGTACATGATGAATTGACTCATGATGGAAGCTGATTATTAGGACCATGAGAAATCTTCTGGGCCCGGTGCCCAGCCACATCCCTGACTTTTGCTAAGATCAGCCTTTTGTTCAGGAGACATCACACACCTTCTCACACCAGGAAAGACATGTAAGACCAAAGCAGTATCCAGACATCTTCTCCAGAGATCAGAGTCAGGTCCTCATCATGCTGCTGATAAGCAACCTTGTTCTGCCTATGGTTTTGTGAAAGAAAGTGAAAATGAAGTTGCTTAGTCGTGTCCGACTCTCTGTGACCCCATGGACTGTAGCCCACCAGGCTCCTCCATCCCCTTATCAAATGATAGGCAAGAATTCTACTTCTTAGCTGTTTCCTCATACTTAACCCATATGCTTACATTTCCTATCTGAGTGTCAATATTCACTTCTCCTTACATTCTCGTGTATACCCAGCCACGCTTCAGCCTAGACCATGTCTGACTGCAAGTTTGGACATACTTTCTGCTTGCTTTCTTTGAGACTAATTTACATTATCCTTAATGAGACTTCTTTGATCTTGGCATTTTTCTTTGATATCAATATTAAAACTCCTAGTAATGATCTGGTTATTTTAAAATCTTAAAAGATGATGTTGTTAAAGTGCTGCACTCGATGTGCCTTTTCATACTGTTCGTGGGGTTCTTGAAGCAAGAATATTGAAGTGGTTACAGTACGAAAAGGCAAAAAGATAGGGCATTGACAGATAAACTCCCCAGGTCAGTAGGTGCCCAATATGCTACTGGATCAGTAGAGAAATAACTCCAAAAAGAATGAAGGGATGGACCCAAAGCAAAAACAACACCCAGTTGTGGATGAGACTGGTGATAGAAGCAAGATTTGATGCTGTAAAGAGCAATATTGCATAGGAATCTGCAATGTTAGGTTCATGAATCAAGGCAAATTGGAAATGGTCAAACAGGAGATGGCAAGAGTGAACACCGACATTCTAGGAATCAGTGAACTAAGATGGACTGGAAAGGGTGAATTTAACTCAGATGGCCATTATATCCACTACTGTGGGCAGGAATCCCTTAGAAGAAATGGAGTAGCCATCATAGTCCACAAAAGAATCTGAAATGCAGTACTTGGATGCAATCTCTAAAACGACAGAATGATATCTGTTCTTTTCCAAGGCAAACCATTCAATATCATGGTAAACCAAGCCTATGCCCCAACCAGTAAGGCTGGAGAAGCTGAAGTTGAACAGTTCTATGAAGACCTACAGCTCAGTTCAGTTCAGCAGCTCAGTCATGTCTGACTCTTTGAGACCCTATGAATTGCAGCACGCCAGGCCTCCCTGTCCATCACCAACTCCCGGAGTTCACTCAGACTCACGTCCATTGACTCCGTGATGCCATCCAGCCATCTCATCCTCTGTTGTCCCCTTCTCCTCCAGCCCCCAATACCTCCCAGCATCAGAGTCTTTTCCAATGAGTCAACTCTTCTCATTAGGTGGCCAAAGTACTACAGTTTCAGCTTTAGCATCATTTCTTCCAAAGAAATCCTAGGGCTGATCTCCTTCAGAATGGACTGGTTGGATCTCCTTACAGTCCAAGGGACTCTCCAGAGTCTTCTCCAACACCACAGTTCAAAAGCATCAATTCTTCAGTGCTCAGCCTTCTTCACAGTCCAACTCTCACATCCATACATGACCACAGGAAAAACCATAGCCTTGACTAGACGGACCTTAGTTGGCAAAGTAATGTCTCTGCTTTTGAATATACTATCTAGGTTGGTCATAACTTTTCTTCCAAGGAGTAAGCGTCTTTTAATTTCATGGCTGCAATCACCATCTGCAGTGATTTTGGAGCCCCCCAAAATGAAGTCTGACACTGTTTCCACTGTTTCCCCAATATTTCCCATGAAGTGATGGGACCAAATGCCATGATCTTCGTTTTCTGAATGTTGAGCTTTAAGCCAACTTTTTCACTCTCCTCGTTCACTTTCATCAGGAGGCTTTTTAGTTCCTCTTCACTTTCTGCCATAAGGGTGGTGTCATCTACATATCTGAGGTTATTGATATTTCTCCTGGCAATCTTGATTCCAGCTTGTGTTTCTTCCAGTCCAGCATTTCTCATGATGTACTCTGCATATAAGTTAAATAAGCAGGGTGACAATATACAGTCTTGACACACTCCTTTTCCTATTTGGAACCAGTCTGTTGTTCCATGTCCAGTTCTAACTGTTGCTTCCTGACCTGCATACAGATTTCTCAAGAGGCAGGTCAGGTGGTCTGTATTCCCATCTCTCGAAGAATTTTCCACAGTTTATTGTGATCCACACAGTCAAAGGCTTTGGCATAGTCAATAAAGCAGAAATAGATGTTTTTCTGGAACTCTCTTGCTTTTTCAATGATCCAGTGGATGTTGGCAATTTGATCTCTGGTTCCTCTGCCTTTTCTAAAACCAGCTTGAACATCAGGGAGTTCATGGTTCATGTACAGCATGGTTCAGCTTCATGCTGAAGCCTGGCTTAGAGAATTTTGAGCATTACTTTACTAGCGTGTGAGATGAGTGCGATTTTGCGGTATTTGAGCATTCTTTGGCATTGCCTTTCTTTGAGATTGGAATGAAAACTGACCTTTTCCCGTCCTGTGGCCACTGCTGAGTTTTCCAAATTTGCTGGCATATTGAGTGCAGCACTTTCACTGATCATCTTTCAGGATTTGAAACAGCTCAACTGGAATTCCATCACGCCCATGAGCTTTGTTCGTAGTGATGCTTTCTAAGGCCCACTTGACTTCACTTTCCAGGATGTCTGGCTCTAGATTAGAGATCACACCATCATGATTATCTTGGTCATGAAGATCTTTTTTGTATAGTTCTTCTGTGTATTCTTGCCACCTCTCCTTAATATCTTCTGCTTCTGTTAGGTCCTACAAGACCTGCTAAAACTAACACCCAAAAAAGATGTATTTTTCATTATAGGGGACTGGAATGCAAAAGTAGGAAGTCAGGAAACACCTGGAATAACAGGGAAATTTGGCCTTGAAGTACAGCATGAAGCAGGGCAACGGCTAGCAGAGTTCTGCCAAGAGAATGCACTGGTCATAGCAAACACCGTCTTCCAACAACACAGGAGAAAATTCTACACATGGACATCACCAGATGGTTGACACTGAAATCAGATTGATTGTATTCTTTGCAGCCAAAGATGGAGAACCTCTATACGGTCAGCAAAAACAAGGCCAGGAGCTGACTGTGGCTCAGATCATGAACTTCTTATTGCCAAATTCAGACTTAAATTGAAGAAAGTAGGGAAAACCACTAGACCATTCAGGTATGACCTAAACCAAATCCCTTAATATTATACAGTGGAAGTGAGAAATAGATTTAAGGGCCTAGATCTGATAGATAGAGTGCCTGATGAACTATGGACGGAGGTTTGTGACATTGTACAGGAGACAGGGAGCAAGGCCAGCCCCAAGAAAAAGAAATGCAAAACAGCAAAATGACTGTCTGAGGAGGCCTTACAAACTGCTGTGAAAAGAAGAGAAGCAAAAAACAAAGGAGAAAAGGAAAGATATAAGCATCTGAATGCAGAGTTCCAAAGAATAGCAAGGAGAGATAAGAAAGCCTTCTTCAGCGATGAATGCAAAGAAATAGAGGAAAACAATAGAATGGGAAAGACTAGAGATCTCTTCAAGAATATTAGAGATACCAAGGGAACATTTCATGCCAAGATGGGCTCAATAAAGGACAGAAATGGTATGGACCTAACAGAAGCAGAAGATATTAAGGAGAGGTGGCAAGAATACACAGAAGAACTGTACAGAAAAGATCTTCACGACCCAGATAATCACAAAGGTGTCATCACTCATGCTCACCTAGTGCCAGACATCCTGAGATGTGAAGTCAGGTGGGCCTTAGGAAGCATCACTATGAACAAAGCTAGTGGAGGCAGTGGAATTCCAGTTGAACTGTTTCAAATTCTAAAAGATGATGCTGTGAAAGTGGTGCACTCAGTATGCCAGCAAATTTGGAAAACTCAGCAGTGGCCACAGGACTGGAAAAGGTCAGTTTTCATTCCAATCCCAAAGAAAGGCAATGCCAAAGAATGCTCAAACTACCACACTCATCTCACATGCTAGTAAAGTAATGCTCAAAATTCTCTAAGCCAAGATTCAGCAATATTTGAACCATGAACCTCTGGATGTTCAAGCTGGTTTTAGAAAAGGCAGAGGAACCAGAGATCAAATTGCCAACATCCACTGGATCATTGAAAAAGCAAGAGAATTCCAGAAAAACATCTATTTCTGCTTTATTGACTATGCCAAAGCCTTTGACTGTGTGGATCACAATAAACTGTGGAAAATTCAGAAAGAGATGGGAATACGAGACCACCTGACCTGCCTCTTGAGAAACCTATATGCAGGTCAGGAAGCAGCAGAACTGGACATGGAACAAGAGACTGGTTCCAAATAGGAAAAGGAGTATGTCAAGGCTGTATATTGTCACCCTGCTTATTTAACTTATATGCTGAGTACATCATGAGAAACACTGGGCTGGAGGAAGCACAAGCTGGAATCAAGATTGCCAGGAGAAATATCAATAACCTCAGATATGCAGATGACACCACCCTTATGGCAGAAAGTGAAGAGGAACTAAAGAGCCTCTTGATGAAAGTGAACGAGGAGAGTGAAAAAGTTGGCTTAAAGCTCAACATTCAGAAAATGAGGATCATGGCATCTGGTCCCATCACTTCATGGCAAATAGATGGGAAACAGTAGAAACAGTGTCAGACTTTATTTTTTGGGCTCCAGAATCACTGCAGATGGTGATTGCAGCCATGAAAGTAAAAGACGCTTACTCCTTGGAAGGAAAGTTATGACCAACCTAGATAGCATATTAAAAAACAGAGACATTACTTTGCCAACAAAGGTCCGTCTAGTCAAGGCTATGGTTTTTCCAGTAGTCACGTATGGATATGAGAGTTGGACTATAAAGAAAGCTGAGTGCCGAAGACTTGATGCTTTTGAACTGTGGTGTTGGAAAAGACTCTTGAGAGTCTCTTGGACTGCAAGAAGATCAAACCATTCCATCCTAAAGGAGATCAGTCCTGGGTGTTATTGTAGGGACTGATTTTGAAGCTGAAACTCCAATACTTTGGCCACCTGATGCGGAGAGCTCACTCATTTGAAAAGACCCTGATGCTGGGGAAGATTGAGGGAAGGAGGAGAAGGGGAAGGTTGAGGGCAGGAGGAGAAGGGGATGACAGAGGATGAGATGGTTGGATGGCATCACTGACACAATGGAGATGGGTTTTAGTGGACTCCAGGAGTTGGTGATGGACAGGGAGGCCTGGCATGATGTGGTTCATGGGATCGCAAAGTGTTGGACATGACTGAGCAACTGAACTGAACAATATGCCAGCAAATTTGGAAAACTCAGCAGTGGCCACAGTACTGCAATTCCAGAGAATTTGGAATTTCATTCCAATTCCAAAGAAAGGCTATGCCAAAGAATGTTCAAACTACTGTGCAATTGGGCTCATGTCACATGCTAGCAAGATAATGCTTAAAATCCTTCAAGCTAGGCTTCAACATTATGTGAACTGAGAACTTCCAGATGTTCAAACTGGATTTAGGAGAGGCAGAGGAACCAGAGATCAAATTGCCATCATCCATTGGATGAGAGAAAAAGCAAGGCAGTTCCAGAAAAACATCTACTTTTGCTTCATTGACTATGCTAAAAACTTTGATTGTGTAGATCACAACAAACTGTGGAAAATTCTAAGAGGTGGGAATACCAGACCATCTCACCTGATTCCTGAGAAATCTGTATGGAGATCAAGAAGCAACAGTTAGAACTGGAGGTGGAACATCAGACTGGTTCCAGATTGGAAAAGAAATACGTCAAGACTACATATTGTCACCCTGCTTATTTAACTTATATGTAGAGAAGAAAAAGAAATAAGTTGAACAGATTGGAAAAGAAGATGTAGAACTCTCACTATTTGCAGATGACACGATACTCTACATAGAAAACCCTAAAGATACTGCCAGAAAATTACTAGAGCTAATCAATGAATATAGTAAAGTTTCAGGATATAAAATTAATGCACAGAAATCCCTTGCATTCCTATACAATAACAATGAAAAAAAAAACAGAGAAATTAAGGAAACAATCTCATTCACCATTGTGATGAAAAGAATAAAATACTTAGGAATAAATTTACCTAAGAAACAAAAGACTTGTATATAGAAAACTATAGAACACTGATGAAAGAAATCAAAGATAACATAGGAGAAATAAACCATGTTCATGGATTGGAAGAATCAGTATAGTGAAAACGAGTATACTACCCAAAGCAGTCTATAGAGTCAACACAATCCCTACCAAACTACCAATGGTATTTTTCCTAGAACTAGAACAAATAATTTCACAGTGTGTATGGAAACACAAAAACCTCAAATATCCAAAGCCATCTTGAGAAAGAAGAATGGAACTAGAGGAATCTACCTTCCTGACTTCAGACTATACCACAAAGCTGCAGTCGTCAAGACAGTATGGTACTGGCACAAGATAGAAATACATATCAGTGGTACAGAATAGAAGGTTCAGAGATAAATCCATACACCTGTGGACACCTTATCTTTTGACAAAGGAGGCAAAAGTATGCAATGGAGAAAAGACAATCTCTTTAACAAGTGGTGCTGGGAAAACTGGTCAGCCACCTGTAAAAGAATGAAATTAGAACACTTTCTAACACCATGCACAAACATAAACTCAAAATGTATTAAAGATCTAAATGTAAGACCAGAAACTATAAAACTCTTAGAGGAAAACAGGCAGAACATACTTCATACTATGTTGGTTTTAAATTTGTTGAGGATTGTTTTATGGTGCAGAATTATGGTGTACTTGGTGAATGTTTCATGTGCACTGAAAAGAATGTATTTTTTGTTGTTAGGCTGAGTGTACTATAAACATCAACTAGGCTAAGTTCCTTCCAATGATGCTAAAGCTGAAGCTCCAGTACTTTGGCTACCTCATGCAAAGAGTTGGCTCATTGGAAAGACTCTGATGCTGGGAGGGATTGGGGGCAGGAGGAGAAGGGGACAACAGAGGATGAGATGGCAGGATGGCATCACTGACTCAATGGACATGAGTGTGAGTGAACTCCAGGAGTTGGTGATGGACAGGGAGGCCTGGCATGCTGCGATTCATGGGGTCGCAAAGAGTCGGACACGACTGAGCGACTGAATTGAACTGAGGCTAAGTTGGTTGATAGTGTTGTTTAGGTTGTCTATATTCTTACCTATTTTATTTGTTCTGTTAATTACTGAAGTGTGTTGACATCTAACTACAATTGTGGATCCTGTCTGTTTCTATTCAATTCTGTCACCTTTTGCTTCATGTGTTTTGAAACTTGTTAGGTGTACATACAATTAAGATTGTCTTCTTAATTTACCCATTGTTCCATATAATGTCCCTCTTATACCATTTAATATTTCTTCTTCTGAAGTCTATTTTGTCTAATATTAATATAGCTGTTTCAGCTGTCTTTTGATTTGTGTTTTAACAGTGTATCTTTTTTTATCATTCTACTTTTAAAAAATTAATTGTTTATTTTTTAATTGAGTGTCATGATTACTTTTTTTTGAGGGTATTGTCTTTTATTGATTACATATGATAGTGGATGATACCCAAGCTTAATTCCCATCTATAACTTTATCTGGTACCATAATTCAGTTTAGATATATTGCATAGGATATGTGAACAATCATTAATAACCAAAAAAAAAAAAAAAACCCTCCATGACTTTGCATGGGTGACTCTTTTAATGGTGAACTCCAGGTCACAACACAGTAACTGTCAGTTCAACTACACCAAGGTTCTGAAGACAACAGCTTCTCCACCAAAGGAGGTTGTAAATAAATTTCAAGGAGAATCGGAAGGAATTCTAACTTCACACTGTTGGGGTAGTTTACCAAAATGACTTCAGAGTAGACTAACTTTACACAGCACATTAAAAAAAGACAGTTATTCAGCATCATGGTCAGACTCTATATAGAATACATCATGTGAAATGCTGGGCTGGATGAATCACAAGCTGGAATCAAGATCACCAGGAGAAGTATCAACAACCTCAGATATGCAGATGATACCACTCTAATGGCAGAAAGTGAAGAGGAACTACAGACCTCTTAATAAGGGTGAAAGAGGAGAGGGAAGAAGCTGACTTAAAACTCAGCCCTCAAAAAACTAAGACCATGGAATCTGGCCCCATCACTTTATGGCAAATAGATGGGAAGAAAGTGGAAATAGTGGAAGATTTTATTTTCTTTGGCTCTAAAATCACTGTGGACAGTTACTGGAGCCGCGAAATTAAAAGACTTGGAGGAAAAGCTGTGACAAACCTAGACAGCATATTGAAAAGCAGAGACATCACTTTGCGAACAAGGATCTGTAGGTCTGTCACTGCAAACTTAGTGTGTGTAATCACAGTCCTGGCTTAGCAAGAGCGCTCCCTGAAACTTTTAAGATATCTCCTCTGAGTTGATGGAACAAGAAAGATAATGAAAAGTGTGCTTCCCAGTTTAGAGGCATGGCTGGCTGAGATGTACCAGCTCGTGCGGTCCCCCATCTCTGGTCCACATACCTCTCTTGACACAAGGATCTATTTTGTTAAGGAATCATTCCCCAGCTAGAGGAGGAGGACTTGCTCGGATGCAGATAATCCATTTTGAGAATGGACATCTTACAAATGCACTCTTTTCTGGTTTTTAACCCTTGTTTTTGCTGTAGTTTTGCAGAAAAGCATGATACATTGCCAGATTACCACGAACGGATTTTACGGAAGATGTGTGCAAACACGGCACAGATTGACACCCAACATTTGTCAGTGATCTTTACAAGTGAGTGGAAGAGTAACTCCTCCCAAGACTAAGTAACTTAACAAGTTTTCCTTTCTGCCACATCAAAGCTTTAAGGTCCTTTCAAACTCAATTCAGTAAGTAAATGTCTCTTCAGTGGAATTACAAACCAGCCCACTTTGATTCTTGATTAAGACGGAGGGGAAAAAGAGGTTGGTGATTTCAGGCTAGAATTCATCATATAACTGTCTCAGAGCAGAAGAGGGTGAGGGTGGCCAGGTCTCCACAATTCTCATCCTACTTCTCTGTTCTCATGGTTCTGCCACCTCTGTTTCATCTGCTCACTTGGGAGGAGATTGGTGTTATCTCACCACCTTGACAGATCCTCTTGGAAGGGGAGGGAGACTTTATTTGGAAATACTTCCAGAAGATAAGTTTAATAAATCCTTTAATTGTGTTGTTATCACCATTCCTTCCGTGCTTATCTCTGAATTATAGTCACACAGCCTACAGATTTTTATTGAGCACCTACTATATCCCAAACACTAATGTGGTACTTGGGATACAACAAAACAGACAAAACTTCCTGACCTCCTGGAGTTTGAAGTCCAACCAGTGAGGCAGACAATAAACCAGCTACTTGGTTAAAATATTTGCGTCTGAGAGACATATAACCTAAGAACAAAGTGATGGAGGGGAGAAAGTAGGGTAGTGTGCATGGGAGGCGGGTTGCAATTTCAGAGAGGTTGGCCAGAGGGAGCTGCACTGACAAGTGGCCTTTAAGGAAAGACAGGAAGGGAGCGAGGAGCAAGTTCTGAGGTAGGCCGGCAGGAGCAAAGTCCAGGGGGTGGGACAGCACACGTTGGTGCTCTGCTCTGAGAAGGGGCCGCGGCTCATGTTCCAGAAACTGCGTGACCAACTGCTGTGCCTAGATTACGTGATGGGGAGACAGGTCAGGGGACCCAATCATCCAAGTTTCTTAGGTCACATGGGGCTGTGGCGTGAATGCCAGCAGAAGGTTCTGGTGAGGGGGTGCCTCAGTGTGAACTGTGTTCTAACAGGATCATCCTGGCTGTTGTGAGTATAATATGCTGTAGGGAAGAGGCAGGTTTGTAGTTCACTGTTATAATTCAGGCGAGAGAGGTTGGTGGCTTGGACCAGGGAGGTAGCAATGGATGGGGTTGCTTCCTGACAACATTTCTTCCTCTGCCTACTCTTGTTTCTCCATTTCTAGCAGTAGTTACTAATTCACAATTATCACTGACATTTGCTGCACTTTCCTGAGTTTCTGAGCCCTGTCTGTTCCCCCGTTTCATTATCATCAAGCAGCTTGGCTGTGATAGACCGCTGATCTTCACCTTCATATTGATTAATTTTATTTTCACGTGTATCACCCACGTCTCCGACATCTTCAGCAGAGTTTTCACATGGTGAGTCATTTGTGAACGACAGACTCTCATTACGGAGTCGTCTTCGGGGTAGCATGTGTTGGGTAGACTCGGGTGAAACGTTTGCTCAGCTCTGCTTAGCGCTCCTTCTCATGAAATGGGATTTGACGGGCTTTTCTCTGAGTCCAACCACTGTCAAAATAATTACAAAGCTGTTTTCTCTTACTTATTTGCTTATCAGCTGGAAATTGTATTATTGTTTTACATGGGAAATGTAATTCCAGTAGTCACTCCTTTCAAATGAAATGATAAATGTGCCGCATTCTGATTATATGACATGCCCATTTTGCACCGAGGACCTTGGTTCCGTGAGCTTGGGTTTAGAGGAACCTCACTCCAGCCAGTCCTGAACTGGGACCTGATGTCTCTTGTTTATGGCCTGAATTGCAAGTTTAAATACCTCCTGGTGCCAGGAAGGTGCTGAAAGCAGGTGAATCAGGCAGTTGTAAGAAGACAGAAAGCAGAGGGGACAATGCCAAGCAGGAATCTACAGTGACAAACCGAAGCCAGTATAACTTGCTCTTCCCCTTGAAATGTGGTCCCAGCACTGACAGAGTTCTTTAGAGGTGGGAAATTTGGACATTCTGATTTTTAATCCCTTTTCACTTTCTGAGCAGCAAAAGAGGTCTTTATTCTAATCAAATCCAAGTTCTCCGGTTGACGAATACACCTCTGCACTTGCTGTCTGTACTCTGCCTTCACTTGCTCCCAGGAACGGTGTAATCCATGCGGGATTTAGTAGAGGTAAGGCTTGTCGCGGCTAATAGTACTGCATCTTACTCAAGGAGGCTTACTAACCTGCCCAGTTTTGACCATCTGGCCTCTGAGTGATCTGAATATTGAGTCTCGGCCTGAATGGACCCTTAAGATTTTGGTTCCGTGTGATGCTTTGCATCAGTGTTGACTTCCTGCTTGGCAGTTTAAGGGGTCTGCTTAGCCTCTGAAAGTTCTAGCGCCCACCTACTTAGCTACCTGCCACTACCATTACTATTGTAATAAAGGTGTTGGCCACCCAGCGTGCCTGACTCTTTGCGACCCCATGGACTGTAGCCCACTAGGCGCCTCTGTCTATGGGGTTTTTAAGGTGAGAGTACTGGAGTGTATAGCCATTCCCTTCTCTGGAGGATCTTCTTGACGCCGGGGATAGAACCCAGGTCTCCTGCATTGCCGTGTTATGTAAACAAATGGGTTAATAATTATTAGAGCTGTTTTGGTGAGTAAACGACCTTATGTGTACAGAGTGAAGAGGACAGGGCCAGGCATAAAATTGGTTCCTATGTTGTCCTCAGTGGTCACTCGCTTCCTGTGAGAAATGTGGCCCAGTGTTGTCCTCAGTGGTCACTCACTTCCTGTGAGAAATGTGGCCCAGTGTCTATCTGCACTGAGAGCATCATGGACATGATGTCTCTATTATTAGATGCTGTGACAGTGAGCATTTGCCCCCAATTTTTATCACTAGTGATATCTGCCAGTGAAACTGGCTCAAGGATTTGAAGGCTTATGGTCTTTTCTTTAATATTCAGTAAAAATAATCCAGCTGACTCAGGCCTGGAACATCACCTGGCTTATAAGGAATTCTCCTTTTTGAATCATCTTTTCTTGGCCACAGGGATATTGCCACTAAGGATTTAGAAGACAGAATACAGGATCTAGATGAAATCCAGCCCTGCAGCTAACCTATTCTGCAACCAGGGCCCAGGCACAGTGAGTTAAGATTTAAAGATAAACATCAGAAAATATAAATAAGATACATAACTGTGAAACTGCTCCAGAGAAAAGTTGAAAACAAGTAAACCCAATCCACTAATGAAAGTCAAAGTTTGAAAAAAACTACATGCAGTAAGTACAAGAGATATGTATATAAGTAACTGAATTAATATAAATCCATTTATGAAGAAGATACATGCTTTAAAATAATAAGCATTTTAATTGCATGTAATAATACTCAGTATGGGTGAAAAACAGGGCTACATAGACAAATGTAAAACCAAGAGAAATATTTTCCAGATGGCAGAGACTTTGGCCAAGTTAAAATGTTGATGAGAGGGGATGGATAGAGGGAAGTGAGAAGAGAAAGGAGATAACATACAGACTGATGTCTCTGAAAACAAGGAAAAATTACATCCAAAGTCAGCTGGAGGGACTCCCCTCAAAGAAGAAGAAAAATCCTCCTGACTATCGAGATTTACAAGTTGTGCTTTGAGTTAATAACTAAGATTCCTCTAGTATCACCATGCTGGGAGGGTTCTTTATAATATTATATTTTATCATCAGAGCATAGTGAATGTTTATTACTGAGAAGTTAAAAAGACAAATATTACAAAGAAAATACAAATATTTCCTGAAGTGCCATCTTCTAGCTTGCATCCACTGTTATTTTAAATAAAAATCAATCTAATTTAATTTTATATTTTTGTATTATCAGTTATGTACTAAATACTACCCATCTTTTGATTTCTTTATATATCATCTTTTCCATTAAATAATTAAGACTACAGCTGTTATGATGGAACAAGAACAGCTGAGGATGAAAAAAAATGTGAGGAGGAGAAGGAAATGAATGAGGCACTTTTATAAGCCTTCCTACTCCAAGTATGGTCCACTGCCCAGCAGCATCAGTATCACTTGGGAGCATTAGCATCACCTAGGAAGCTGTAAGAAAAGCACAATTCCAGGTCTTACCCTAGACCTGATAAGTCAGGATCTGTGCTTCGAAATATCTCAAGGTAATGCCCACGCACAGTAAGCTGTGCAGTCTGGAGCGTTTTCCGATTCAAGGCCCCTTTGCTCCTGATCGTGGACAGCTCTTCTGGGGCTCTGTTGCCGCTCCAGCTGTCAAAGGAGTTGCCGCATCCTTTTTCAGCCTCCCTGTCTTCTCTCTGCCCACTCGCCCCTTCTCCCAGCCCTTGCTCTTCCTTTCACCCCTTCCAGCTCTCCCCACACAGCCGCCTTCCTTCTCCGTTTGTCTTTCTCATTCTTTCCCCACTTCCCCCTGCTCCCTTACGCCATTTCCTCCTCAGGTTTCCTACAGGCTAACATCTCCATTGCGCCAAGCAGATCTTCTCAGCCTTCAGGGATTCGTCCACATTTCTGGCCTAAGGACATTATCTGTTCTGCTTGCTTTCTAGTATCACAGTTCATCCAGTCTCAAAAACACAAAGAAACAAAACCAAGTCCATGTCTGGAATTTCATTAAGTTTTCAGAGGGAGGAAGAGTACGTTTTACCATTTTAATCCCGGAAATATCTCTGCATCAACCATTCTTCTTTAGAATGTGAGCTCCCGGGAGCAAAGTCTCTCTTGTTTGATTTTATTTACCTAATGCCCAGCACATGGCGTTGCTCTCACTTGTTTATTAAATGAGTGTCACTGTGGATTTGGAGAAATGAATTATGTGTGGTTGTTTTCACTGATGATACAAACTGATTTGACTTCCATTTCTCATGCCCAGAGAAGGTGCTCAGAAACCAAGCGATTGTTTGGACAATAATTTGAAAACAACTTTCAAGTTTCTATTAGTCTTAGTGGGTTGAACTTTATTGTACTGTTAACCCTTTCTTAGAAGAGTAGATTGGAGGTGGGTGGCAGCTTTGTGACATTTTGGTATGAAGCTCTTCACTTTCAAAAATTAATTTAAAACAATCAAAAAATGTACTTTGAAATCGTTTTTTTATCTCCTTGTTTGTTTAGTGTGATTTATTCTGAGTGCATCTCATATCACCAGAATGTATCGGAGCTCTCCACCACCTGTTATTTTGTAGGGGAAATAAACAAGACCTCTCTCATCAGATGAGTTAATTACACTGACATATTCACTCCTCCCCAGAGATATCATAAACTAAAATGCTGCAAGCCTTTCATCCAAACAAGCAGGCTAGAAACAAGGGCTATGCAGTGGGAGTGGGTACATTTTCTTTGAAACAATCAAAAGCTCAGCACAAACTTGATCTTGGAGGGCAGGATAGCTTGACTCTATCAAATGGGGTCCCATCTAAAGTCACGTAACACCGGTGTAGGTGAGTTGTGCTTCAACTCATTTCTCAATATTTTGGCACTGTCTTTCTACCTTGGTGCTTCTGAGTATCACGTGGTCATTTTCTTTACCTGCTTCCTCCTGCCATGTCTCCCTCCTCTCAGGCATCAGCCAGGGGGTGGCCATGCCTGCAGAAGGGCGTTTGCACTGGGCAGAGTGTTGTGCAGTCGCCCCCAGCCGCAGTCACAATGGTGTTTGTCTTAGGGAACTTAGGTGGTCATGTGGGGGCGAGGCTGCTGTTGACATCTTAGGTCAGATTGCCCAGAAGCAGAATCTGAGATGAGGATTCACATGCATGGGGTTTATTGAGCATGCGCTCCCAGAAGGATTGTCTCGGGAGATGGGGGAGCAGGGGAGAGAGGGGAAAGCAGGCAAGCAATGGGCGAGCCTCAGCCTGATCCTGTGGGGAGCTCTGGAGTGGAAATCACACCTCAGAGCTGCTCCCAGCTGGTGGCAAAAAAACTGGACTTTTATCCTCCTCCTCCTGTCCGTCACTGGCTGAGAGCCAGATGGGAGGGGCATAAACCCCTAGGAACTTCTGGTTTTCTTTCATGCGGCAAAGAAGCCCCTATAGCCTGTGTGTGTGTGTGTTAGTCGCTCAGTCGTGTCCAGCTTTTTGCAACTGCATGAACTGTAACAAACCCTTGCCCGCCAGGCGCCTCTGTCCATGGGATTCTTTAGGCAAGAGTACTGCAGTGGGTTGCCTTTCCCTTCTCCAGGGGAATCTTCCCAACCCAGGCATTGAACATTGGTCTCCTGCATTGCAGAATCTGCATTCTCAGATCCTTCACCATCTGAGCCACCAGGGAGGCCCCGTAGCCTGTGGTGGTCCCCTGAGAAATTCACAGTCACAAGCAGAGTTCACAGAAACTTGAGGTGAGGGGTCAGGGCACAGGGCACAGAAAGAGATTGTATGCAAAGGGGATTCAAGGGTATGTGAGAAGAGCTCAGATGGCGGCTGCTGCCTTGGGCTAGCAGAGGGGAGGGTTTATGTCTTCAGGCTGGGAGCTGGGAGAGGAGGCATCTCCTCAATTCACGTATCCACGCACTGGGCATCTGTACTCAGTGTCTCTGGCTGGTACATCTTTGAAGGACCACTAGAATATTTGAGATAAAAAATAATTTTAAAATCTACACATACAAAGAAAAAATAAGTTAAATGCTTAATTTATTAATTCAATGAGTATTTATTAAGTACATGCTAAGTTCTATGTGGTTGTGGATGCTAGGGTTATTACAGTGAACGAAACAAAAATACATCCCCTTGTGATGAAAATAGAAAGACAATAAGGAAACAAAATATATGGGATCTCATGTTCATAAATCCCATAAAGAAAGTGAGAGGGGAGGTGGGGAAGGAACCGGGCACACACTGGCCCAGGTAGGGGAGGGGGTGCAACCAGACTTGGAAATGGGTGTCCAGGGAAGGGTGCAGAGCACAAAGGCCTGGAGGAGACAGCGGGATTTGCCATGAAGCTTTATGAAGGCAGGGTATTTACAGTGAAGGAAAGGCAAACACAAATGTCCTAAGGAGAAGAACAAGGAGCCCAGAGGAGCTAAGTAATTGTGTATGGATGTGAGAGTTGGACCATAAAGAAGGCTGAGTGCCAAAGAACTGATGCTTTTGAACTGTGGTATTGGCGAAGACTCTTGAGAGTCCCTTGGACTGCAAGGAGATAAAACCAGTCCATTCTAAAGGAGGTCAGTCCTGAATATTCATTGGAAGGACTGATGCTGAAGCCGAAGCTGCAATAGCTTGGCCACCTGCTGTGAATAGCTGAGTCACTGGAAAAGCCCCTGAGGCTGGGAAAGACTGAGGGCGGGAGGGAAGGGTGGTGGCAGAGGATGAGCTGGCTGGGTGGCATCACCGACTCGATGGATGTGAGTCTGAGCAAGCTCTGGGGGATAGTGAAGAACAGGGAGGCCTAGCATGCTGTAGCCCATGTGGTCGCAAGGAGTCGGGGACTTGGGGGACTGAACGGCAGCAACACAAGAGTAGCTTAGAGTGTGATGGGAGGGGAAATGAGGTCAGAGAGGAGCACAGGGCCAGACAGTGTCAGTCGAAAGGATGCTGTTTGATTTAGCAATCACAAAATCACCGCTATATTTTTTAAATGAATCAATTGCTTCTCTCACTTCCCTACAATTCCTGCTGTTGGTTAGGGTCTAAGACAAGCCTCCGTAATAATAGAGACCTCAAAACAGATTCTAACAACACAGTCATTTAGGTCTCTCAGGCAACAGTGTAAGAGGAGGTGGGTGGTTCAGGGAGAGGGGCACGGTGATGCTGCCATCCGGGGCCCAGGTTCCTCCCATCTCATTGCTCTGCCAGCCTCTGATGCATCACCCTCGTCTGCATCACTGACCTCGATTAACCTGTTCAGCTCAAAGCAAGAAGGAAGGAGGGTAAAATGAATCAAGTCGCCTCTGTCTAAGGATCCGGATCTGGGAGTTCTCTCATGTCATGCCTGCTCATACCCGAATGACCAGACTTAGAAGCGTGGCCGTGGTGAGAGGCGCACAAAAGCCTCCAGCTAGGCGTCTCTGTGTCTTCTAAACCTTGGGAGGGTGGGGAGCGGACTCCATTACGAAAATGAAAACGAAAGATTGGAGAACGGATCCTGAGGCAGTTAGCCTTTGCCATACGTAGTCATTGCTGGCAACAGCAAAAAGCAAGTCAAATAAGTAGCTTAGAGGTAAACAGGGATTCTAGAAGGATTCTTTCCCTTTATTTTTGATATGATAAACTATATTTAAGGTGGAATAAAAGTAAGGTCACTTACCACACAATTCCAGGAAGTTCCATTCACAGCTGGCACTGTGCAATATAGCAGCCCTAGGAATAAGTGAGTGTGTTCTAATATACAGTTGGGATGATGACCGCTACAAGTGTGCCCAGTGTTACAAAGTCTTACAACAGCCCTAGTCACTTTGGTCACATAGCTTTGCAGGTGTACAGTCAAATGTCAGTGAACCCTAGGAAAAGTGGTGTTTACAAACTGAACTCGTGGGAAGTGGGTTGATAAATCCACACAGCAATTTACTCATTTACAGCAGGCACGATTACTCAACCAGTCCCTTTCCTGGGATTGACTTACCTGAGAAACCAAATTAATTATCAGAAGGCTGCTCTGCTAAGTATGGAATTAGAAAGAAAGGAAATTGGATGGTCTTAAGGGATTGCTCCTACAGGCTTGGATAAGTCCTGATAAATTGCCTTTAAAGAAAAAGGAATATACTGCTCACGGAGAACCCGCCTTAGCCCTAAGCACCTACCTTCTCCTTGAACTCTGACGCTGGCCCAAGTTTATCATCCCAGGATTTTCCTTTACATTTGTCATTATTATATTACCTGTTTTTCTAAAAAATAATCTAAATTATATTTTACATCAGTGGAATTTTAAATGAGCTTGTGTTCTCGCTATTTCTAGGGAGGTAACTTCATCTCATGGATAAACGGTCATCTTTCGTCAGAGATAACTTCCTCTTTTTGATCTTTCTCTTTATTCTTCCGTCTATCTCACTGTATGTCCTTTTCCCCCACTTTTCTCATAATTATAGCACATGCCTCAAAAAGCTGGAAATAATACGCAGCTAAAACCACACCCTTTCTCAGTCACAGTGGTTAGCAGCCCACACTCCGGCCGCGTGCCACTCCTTCCTCTTAGGGGCTGTATGATCCTAAGTAAGCGCGCTGTGCCTCAGTTTTCTTGTCTGTAAAGTGGGGGTAATAATAACACTCATGTCGTAGAGTTCTCGTCATCACTGAGTCTGTGCGGGTGGCTTAGAGCGGCAGTTCTCAATGTTTCAGTGTGGCTTGAAAACTCCTAAGGATTCCAGAGACTTAGGGTCCACAAAAAGACTTTCAATAATAACACTCAGAGTCCTCTGCCTTCCTCACTGAGCTGACGTTCTCACGGATGGCACGTGAGCAGTGGCGGGCAGACCTGCTGGGGCCTTAGTCTGGGGCAGGGCTGTGGCTTCACTGTCTTGACTGCCACTGTCTTCTTTGCTACAACACACTTGCAAGCAAGAAAACGATCAAAGCACCAGCTGCATTTAAGATTGTCCTTGATGAAGTATAATGGTTTTAATTTTAGTCAGTCTTGGCAGTCTTAATATTATGTGTGGTGAGACAGGAAGTATATATAAAGTACTTACGGTGTAGGCTGCTACCGCTGAGTCACTTCGGTCGTGTCCGACTCTGAGTCGTGTCCCACCACTCTTCTATGAGTGGGCTCCCATAGATGGCAGCCCGCCAGGCTCTCTCGTCCCTGGGATTCTCCAGGCAAGAACACTGGGGTGTATGAGGAGTTAACAAAGGTTGTCCCTGAGGAAGAACACTTCTGTGGTTGAGGTGGGAATGGAAGTAGCCATGTCAGTTCCTTGAAGAAAGTATTTTCTTCAAAGAAAATAACTAATGGTATTTGTTACTGAAGGTAAAATTCTTAAAAGCAAAAATTAGAATTTTGGAAAACTAGAATCCATCCTTCTGAGCTTAACAGCTTTCTCTGCTTAAATATTTTTCTGACGATAATGATGGTGATGTGAAATGCACAGACATCTGGGGTATCTTTGCAGTTTCATTAAGTTGGTATTTTTGCCAAACGACTGATGATGTATCATGTTGTAAAATTATGTGTGGAGTTAAAGTGAAAGTTGCTCAGTCACGTGCGACTCTTTGTGACCCCATGGACTGTACAGCCGATGGAATTCTCCAGGCCAGAATACTGGAGTGGGTATACTTTTCCTTCTCCAGGGGATCTTCCCAACCCAGGGATCAAACCCAGGTCTCCTGCATTGCAGGCAGATTCTTTACCAGCTGAGCCACAAGGAAGCCCAAGAATACTGGAGTGGGTAGCCTATCCCTTCTCCAGCGGATCTTCCCAACCCAGGAATCGAACTGGGGTCTCCTGCATCTCAGGCGGGTTCCTTACCAAATGAGCTGTCAGGTGGGTGAAAGGTCCATTCAAACTGCAGGACAGGCCAAATGGATGTTGATGTGGCAGGGCACGCAACGCTCATTGATACAGTTTCAGATTCCGCACTCCAGTGCGCCTTTAGGAAGCCGTCGCTTGTTGAGTTTTCATGGCATATCAGAGGAGAATATCCGTACTCATCTGAAAATCTTAACAATACTCGTCTCATTATACACATATGTGTAAGACTGGATTTTCCTCATATACTTATTTTAAGCAGAAATACATTATCACAATGATATGAAGGCAGAAGATATAAAAATGTAGCTGGTTTCTACAACCCAACGTCAGAAGTGTGCACCTCATTATATATTCCTTGCTAGAAAACTATTGTTATGGGTGAATTTAACTCAGATGACCATTATATCTACTATTGCGGGCAGGAATCCCTCAGAAGAAATGGAGTAGCCATCATGGTCAACAAAAGAGTCCAAAATGCAGTACTTGGATGCAGTCTCAAAAATGACAGAATGATCTCTGTTCCTTTCCAAGGCAAACCATTAAATATCATGGTAATCCAAGTCTATGCCCCAACCAGTAACATTGAAGAAACTGAAGTTGAACGGTTCTATGAAGAACTACAAGACCTTTTAGAACTAACACCCCCAAAAAGATGTCCTTTTCATTATAGGGGACTGGAATGCAAAAGTAGGAAGTCAAGAAACACCTGGAGTAACAGGCAAATTTGGCCTTGGAATGTGGAATGAAGCAGGGCAAAGACTAATAGAGTTTTGCCAAGAAAATGCACTGGTCATAGCAAACACCCTCTTCCAACAACACAAGAGAAGACTCTACACATGGACATCACCAGATGGTCAACACCAAAATCAGATTGATTATATTCCTTGCAGCCAAAGATGGAGAAGCTCTATACAGTCAACAAAAACAAGACTAGGAGCTGACTGTGGCTCAGATCATGAACTCCTTATTACCAAATTCAGACTCAAATTGAAGATAGTAGGGAAAACCGCTAGACCATTCAGGTATGACCTAAATAAAATCCCTTATGATTATACAGTGGAGGTGAGAAATAGATTTAAGGGCCTAGATCTGATAGATAGAGTGCCTGATAAACTATGGAATGAGGTTTGTGACATTGTACAGGAGACAGGGATCAAGGCCATCCCCATGGAAAAGAAATGCAAAAAAGCAAAATGGCTGTCTGGGGAGGCCTTACAAATAGCTGTGAAAAGAAGAGAAGTGAAAAGCCAAGGAGAAAAGGAAAGATATAAGCATCTGAATGCAGAGTTCCAAAGAATAGCAAGAAGAGATAAGAAAGCCTTCCTCAGCGATGAATGCAAAGAAATAGAGGAAAACAACAGAATGGGAAAGACTAGAGATCTCTTCAAGAAAATTAGAGATACCAAGGGAACATTTCATGCCAAGATGGGCTTGATAAAGGACAGAAATGGTATGGACCTAACAGAAGCAGAAGATATTAAGAAGAGGTGGCAAGAATACACAGAACAGTACAAAAAAGATCTTCATGACCAAGATAATCACGACAGTGTGATCACTCACCTAGAGCCAGACATCGTGAAGTCAAGTGGGCCTTAGAAAGCATCACTACGAACAAAGCTAGTGGAGGTGATGGAATTCCAGTTGAACTGTTTCAAATCCTGAAAGATGATGCTGTCAAAGTGCTGCATTCAATATGCCAACAAATTTGGAAAACTCAGCAATGGCCACAGAACTGGGAAAGGTCAGTTTTCATTCAAATCCCAAAGAATGGCAATGCCAAAGAATGCTCACACTACCGCACAATTGCACTCATCTCACATGCTAGTAAAGTAATGCTCAAAATTCTCCAAGCCAGGCTTCAGCAGTACGTGAACCGTGAATTTCCAGATGTTCACGCTGGTTTTAGAAAAGGCAGAGGAACCAGAGATCAAATTGCCAACATCCGCTGGATCATGGAAAAGCAAGAGAGTTCCAGAAAAACATCTATTTCTGCTTTATTGACTCTGCCAAAGCCTTTGACTGTGTGGATCACAATAAACTGTGGAAAATTCTGAGAGAGATGGGAATACAGACCACCTGACCTGCCTCTTGAGAAATCTGTATGCAGGTCAGGAAGCAACAGTTAGAACTGGACTTGGAACAACAGACTGGTTCCAAATAGGAAAAGGAGTACGTCAAGGCTGTATATTGTCACCCTGCTTATTTAACTTCTATGCAGAGTACATCATGAGAAACGCTGGACTGGAAGAAACACAAGCTGGAATCAAGATTGCCGGGAGAAATATCAATAACCTCAGATATGTAGATGATACCACCCTTATGGCAGAAAGTGAAGAGGAACTAAAAAGCCTCTTGATGAAAGTGAAAGAGGAGAGTGAGAAAGTTGGCTTAAAGCTCAACATTCAGAAAATGAAGATCATGGCATCTGGTCCCATCACTTCATGGGAAATTGATGGGGAAACAGTAGAAACAGTGTCAGACTTTATTTTGAGGGGCTCCAAAATCACTGCAGATGGTGACTGCAGCCATGAAATTAAAAGACGCTTACTCCTTGGAAGGAAAGTTATGACCAACCTAATAGCATATTCAAAAGCAGAGACATTACTTTGCCGACTAAGGTCCATCTAGTCAAGGCTATGGTTTTTCTAGTAGTCATGTATGGATGTGAGAGTTGGACTGTGAAGAAGGCTGAGCACTGAAGAATTGATGCTTTTGAACTGTGGTGTTGGTGAAGACTCTTGAGAGTCCCTTGGACTGCAAGGAGATCCATCCAGTCCATTCTGAAGGAGATCAGCCCTGGGATTTCTTTGGAAGGAATGATGCTAAAGCTGAAACTCCAGTACTTTGGCCGCCTCATGCAAAGAGTTGACTCATTGGAAAAGACTCTGATTCTGGGAGGGAGTGGGGGCAGGAGAAGGGGACGACAGAGGATGAGATGGCTAGATGGCATCACGGACTCGATGGACGTAAGTCTGAGTGAACTCCGGGAGTTGGTGATGGACAGGGAGGCCTGGTGTGCTGCGATTCATGGGGTCACAAAGAGTCAGACACGACTGAGTGACTGAACTGAACTGAACTGGACTGATGGTATTTATGTTAACATGTAATGGGTTTACTATTATTATTATAACATGAATCCATTAATACATATTAAAAACTGTCCTGGTCTTAATTGATATTATAAACATTGACCACTTTAAGCCATATAAATAAAACCTCTTGGGGAAGTTCAGTAATTTTTATGAGTGTAAAGTCTTCCTGAGACTTTGAGATTCACTGGATTAGAACATTGCTTAGCACAAAGGAGGAGGCACAGCTGCTAATCTCCAGTTAATCTTAGCAACAATAGTCATAACCTTTCATTGAAGATTTATATTGTGTGCCAGACACTGTGCTTTTTGCTTTATATGCATTGTCTAATATGATTTTTTAACAAGCCGTGATGTGGTAGGGACAGTTGTTAGTTTTAGTTTGCAGAGGAGGAAAACGAGGTACAAAGAGGCTAGGTAATATGAAGCAGGTCACACAGCTATGAAAGAGCAGAAATGAGGCCCAGGCTGTCTGAGTCCAGGGATTCTGCCCCTCATGAGTTGCCTTTACGTTATTCCTTCATCTGTAAAGCTCCCACCAAGTTGATCGTAGGATCAGAGTGCCCTCTCTCTCCCCAAGTGTTTCCAGGGCTCTCCATGAACCGTCCAATCAGCGACTTCCTTGGGGTCACACTGCAGTCCGCACCAGCCGTCCTGCGTGCTGGTCTCTCCCCGCCTCTCGTCACACCCCTGGCTGAAGGTGCTCAGCCACTCCACTGATGGTGCCCCTCGGGTGGCAGCCACCACCTCAGGACCCTTGGAATGCCAGGTGCTGCATTCTATCAGTGCTGACCCCATCATGGGTGGATTCCAGCGCAAAGTGAGAATGCAAGGCTTCTTCTGCAAACATAGTTCAGATGTTAGGAGTGCAACAGTAGAACCCAGATCAAGCGGAACGGGGTGGTGCTGCGTGGGTTCCATGCCCACAAGGCTGGCCCTGGGCTCTGTGCCTCGGCCTCTGCGGACCAGTCCCATGTCATGCCCTCAGGATTGAAGGCAGTGGCCTGGGGCCTGCATGTTCACACCTTTCCTCAGGGAACGGGTCTTGGAGGTCCCGTCTTTATCCCTCTGATGGGACTTCCCTAGTGGCTCAGACAGGAAAGAATCTGCCTGCAATGCAGGAGACCCAGGTTTGACCCTGGGTTGGGGTAGACCCCTGAAGAAGGGAATGTCTACCCACTCCAGTGTTCTTACCTGGAGAATCCCGTGGACAGAGGAGCCTGGAGGGCTATAGTCATGGGGTTCCAAGAGTCAGACACGACTGAGTGACCTAGGGATGATTGAGTCGGGCTCATAGGGTTGGGAAGCGCTGAGAACATCCCGTTTTCTTCTTCTTCTCCTGCTGATGGCAGAACCAAACCCTCGTGCTCATCTGCGGAGTGATTGGTGGAAGAGCGTTCCGCAGGTGAGTTACCTGGTACTCTCCAGAGATGTATCGGGGACCTGTGATATCCTGCAGGCATCCTATGGGTAAAGATATTTGATATGGAGAGAAGATTGAGCACTGTATTTTCTAAAAAGCATGAAGTATATGATATATTCCTCAAGACTCCTCCCCTATAGGCTGTATACAATGAAACTATCTTAAACCAAAGAGGAACATTTATCGACTTATTTAACCAAACCAGGAGAAGGATAGAGCAGACTGGTTTCAGGCATAAGTAAATTCATGGCTGTGACTGAGTCTGCACTTTCACTATTAGAGTCTTATTCCTGCTTCTCTGACTGGCCTTAGCTCTAGACCCAGGGCCATTCCTGGACCAGCCTCTGTGGCCGGGGGATATGAGGAGATTATTGGCCCAGACTGTGTCCACACCACAGTCAGGACGATGAAGGGAAGGCCAACACCCAGCACCAGGACGAGACACATGAGGAGAGGGGGAGGAAGTGTCATTTGCCCCAAGAAGGAGCAGCTGTCCCAGACAGAACCTTGAACATGGCAAAGATGTTGCTAGTTTAATCACTAAGCACTGTCTGACGCTTTTGTGACCCCACGGGCTGTAGCCTGCCAGGCTCCCTGTCCCTGGGATTTCCCAGGCAAGGATCCTGGAGTGGGTTGCCGTTCCCTTCTCGAGGGGCTCTTCCCAACCCAGGGATAGAACTGCGTCTCCTGCACGTGGATTCTTGAGCACTGAGCCACCTGGGAAGCCCTGGCAGAGACATGGTGCCCCCGGAATAGTCTTTCACAGAAACGTGAACCTCGATGTTGGTGAACACTCAGCATAATGCAGGCAATGGGTTGGGACGCAGTTTGGGAGTAACTGTTGTTCGTTAGAAACGGCATCAGGTAAGTGCTGACGTGCATATCTTAGCAAAATCAGGGGATCCGGGAGAAGAAAGGTAAATCAGCAGAGGCCTCCTGTCCTTGGACGGAATATAGACTCATCCATACGTCACGTTCGTGTCTGTCTTAGGATTTGGGGGATCTTGCCTGTGTTTTTCAGTGCCAGGGTGTGGTAAGACAGGTTTTTAAAATTTCCAAACTTGCAATTTAAGAATGAAATTTTACCAAGACAAAAAAGAAGCCGTGACCTGGGGATTTTATGTCAGATCAATATTGCATGATTCATTTATTGCATAAACGTATCCAATGGGGAAAAACGCAAATATGCAAAGGCCACTCACTTGAGTAACGAAAGGCCGCCCTCCCCCATGAACTGGTGGCCTGTGAAGGATGAGCACAATGAAGAGTTAGCACTGCTTCTGTTTGTGTATGTCCCGTGTTTTGCATCAAAGGTAGTATCTTTGCGCGAAGTCTGTATTTGCTCACCCACTCCTTCCCTGGAATGGAGAGATCAGATAAATCAGAGGCTCCCGGGAGATGGCGAGGGTGGCTTTCTTAAGGGAGGGTGGAAAGAAGGAGAAGTCTGATTTGCTCTGGTTCAGTGATTTCTTAAAATTCTTTGCAAGGCTGACCTATTTCTAATTCCTTGAGCCTATAGTCTGAAAGGTCATTAATCTGGGCTTGGTTCACGATACTGAGACTTAAGACTTCTATTTCTTAAATGCCAAAGGCGTGTCAGATTGCCTTTTGAAATGCTGGTATCTCTATTCAGGCGTGCTGTGGTTAGTGAAGAGGTGCATCAGCGATCTCCTTTCTCCTGGAAACATTCACCTCGCCAAAAGAGCCACTTCTGGTTTGGGGGGTTTTTTCTTTTTTTCTTTTTTTCGGCTCTTTGAATCTTTGCCATGAATTAAAAAGACAAACCAGTCTCCTCCACGCACTTTCTTTTCGTCAAGTATGGGGACGGACAGGGATGTGTTTGCTGAAGACTGGCACACATCACATGTAGTTTTGGGAGTGAAATTGGAGGAAAGACAGGAACATGCCAATTCCCTCTCGTCACTGCTCTCCCCTCTTCTTGCGGATGACATCTGAGCTCTGCGTTGTCACGGACAGGCTCTCTTGGGCTGTCTCTCTGTTTGCTTCACCAGTCTCTCATCTCTCTTCTTCCCAAACTTTCTTTTGACCTCTAAGAACCTTGGTTCCCCTTGGGACTTTGGTAAATGCCATTCTCCACCCTTTTACCTGGCTGATTCCTACCAGCTTTTCAGGTTTCAACTCCGACACCTCTCCTTCAGGGGGCTTAACGTGATTCCCCGGGCCTGAGGTTGAGACTGCTCTTGGTGTTCCCGGAGCTTTCTGCAAGGACACACTTCCTCTGCATTTAATCGCCTGCTGACTTGTCCTTCTTGACCTGTTGCTGCCTTTCCCTTGCTCCCTTCTTTCCCCTCTCCCCCTCATCGCTTCCCCCGTCCTCCTTCCCTTGAGTGCACTCTTTTTGTACAGCCTCCCGATAGCGCAGGGGAAGCGCGCAGTCCTCTCGCCCCCACACTGGCTGTCTTTCACTTGCTTCTCCAGACTCTGTCCCAGCCGCCTTGCTCGGCACCTGGGAAGCTGGCCAGGGGACCCGCATCCATAGGCTCCTGGCCTTCCGGTTGCCTTCCGCGCTTGCCCTTCAAGGGCACTAAGCGCGATCAGAGGGTTGGGGAGAAGGGACGTGAGGAACCAGTTTCGCACCTCCCCTCCTGCTGCGTCCCTTTACCAAAGGTTGCGGGCTCCCTCAGTGTCCCTCCTTGCTCAGTCACCCCGCTGGCCTCTGGTTCTGCCTCTCATTCTTTTTGCCTTCAGGCCTGCCTGGGATTGTTAACGGTTCCCCCATCACTGTTTCAGGGGCACAGTTCTGAACTTTGTTCAGTTCAGTCGCTCGGTCGTGTCCGACTCTTTGCGACCCCATGAATCGCAGCATGCCAGGCCTCCCTGTCCATCACCAACTCCCGGAGTTCACTCAGACCCGCGTCCATCGAGTCCGTGATGCCATCCAGCCATCTCATCCTCTGTTGTCCCCTTCTTCTCCTGCCCCCAATCCCTCCCAGCATCAGAGTCTTTTCCAATGAGTCAACTCTTCGCATGAGTCGGCCAAAGTACTGGAGCTTCAGCACGGAAGGAGACCAGAAGGCCAGGAGCCTATGGATGCGGGTCCCCTGGCCAGCTTCCCAGGTGCCGAGCAAGGCGGCTGGGACAGAGTCTGGAGAAGCAAGTGAAAGACAGCCAGTGTGGGGGTGAGAGGACTGCGCGCTTCCCCTGTGCTATCGGGAGGCTGTACAAAAAGAGTGCACTCAAGGGAGAGAGGATGGGGGAAGCGATGAGGGGGAGAGGGGAAAGAAGGGAGCAAGGGAAAGGCAGCAACAGGTCAAGAAGGACAAGTCAGCGGGCGATTAAGAGTCCAAGGGACTCTCAAGAGTCTTCTCCAACACCACAGTTCAAAAGCATCAAGTCTTCGGCGCTCAGCCTTCTTCACAGTCCAACTCTCACATCCATACATAACCGCAGGAAAAACCATAGCCTTGACTAGACGGACCTTAGTCGGCAAAGTAATGTCTCTGCTTTTCAATATGCTATCTAGGTTGGTCATAACTTTTCTTCCAAGGAGTAAGCATCTTTTGATTTCATGGCTCCAGTCACTATCTGCAGTGATTTTGGAACTGAACTTTGTTACTTCCCTTAAATGCTGCCTCACTGTGTAAACAGCCCCTTTGTTAAATGCCCTTTAGTGGCGCAGCTGGAGTGTGCATCTCTTTCCTGTTGAGACCCTGACTTTGGACTATCACCTCCAATCCTGGTTCCTGCCACTTTCCCCAGAGGTCATCCCAGTTATAACCATGTCTTCTACCCGCTACAATCCTAGATTCTAATGCAGTGCATCACACCCAGAGAAGGGTTCAAATAGAGGTTGGCTAAATGCTATTGCTGAGTCTTGAGCTCCCAGGAGAAGATGGGTCAAAAGTTGCTAATTCCAGGTAAACACTTTTTCCCTCTGCATATCATGAAGATGAGACAGGATCACAGTAATTAGAGTGGAAAATTCCTTCACTGCTGTGGCAGCAGATAGCCATTATGTGTTCTCATGAACGACTCAGGAATGGGTATAAAAATAATCTGCTGTATACCATCAAAAATTGAAAGCACATTCTTTCCTTTGAAACAAGATCTGCTTTTGGAAGCTTTCACTCCAACACCCATCCATCTAAAACTTCTCTCTGAGGACACGGGTAAGATGCAGTTTGTTTCATAATAAGCCTCAAGAGTTTACTTTAAAGACATGATTACCCAGAAGGCGATGAGAGCTGTCTACAGTTTCTTCCGTTTCAAGAATATTTCTATCCTGAGGAAACGCAGGATGAGCTCCAAAGTTTCATTGGAAATTCTGGCTTGTGAATTACACAGAAAATAAAACTGTTGCTTATCCATGATTCGTCCTGGCCTGGACTTTGTACCCCCAATTAGAGTGCTCAGATATGGAGCACAAAGCCCCGTCAGAAGCCCACTTAACTGTCAGACCCGTAGGCACGCTGTGAGCTGGCAGCCTTGGTTTTTCCCTAGTTTCATAGCTGGGCTTAGTGACTTTTAAAGCCATGCTGGGCCTTTGTGTATCAGGCCGTTATCAAGGCCTCCATTGGTAGTGTCCTCATCGCGCCCCTGGCATGCCTGTTCTCAGCCCATCCTCCTCTCAACGGCGCCGTGAGTAAGGGATGCTCTCAGCGTCGCTTTACAGGCGAGGACCTTGCCAAGCGAGGAACTTCTCCCGCTGAGCGGTGGAGGCGGCACTTCCCTCGCAGTCCGGGTTCTTGGTCACCTACTGCCTCCCATCCGAGTGCAGCAAGTAAAGTTGAGCTCTGGGCTCTTCCTCCTGCTTTCATCCCCTTCTACTTTTGTGTTTCTCTCTCTGTGTTTAATGATTTGCGCTCAAAGGTTGTGCGATGGGACAGAAGCCATATTTGGTCCCCATACTACCTCCCCTCCAAGGTCCTTAAAAGTGTGAAGTTTTTACCGAGTCACACTTCCGGATTACTCCTTAGTATCCCTGGCTACATACAACCCCCTCTGGTTTAGGGTTCTATATAGGATTCCACTGAAAGGAGCAACTCGTTGCCAAGTAACCTGTTGCTCCTTAAATTCATAATAAATTATTTCTTTCAAAAGGAAAAAAAAGACACTCAGTTTGGTTTGGGGATATCTTCACCCATCTGGAGAAGGAAAATGGCACCCCACTCCAGTCCTCTTGCCTGAAGAATCCCATGGAGGGAGGAGCCTGGTAGGCTACAGTCAGTCCATGGGATCGCAGAGAGTCAGACACGACTGAGCGACTTCACTTTCACTTTCTTTCACCCATCATTAAATAACACTGACAACCCTAGTGGAAACAATTTGCCCTTTGAATTCCTTTTAGGCTCTTCTGCTTGGGTTGGGGAGAAAGTCTTACTTTCTAATAAGTACTTGTAGTATTGGTACTACAAGTAGTACCAACAGTTACTACAAGTTGTGCCGGTAGTACAAATAGTTAATAGGTACTAGCGTAATATCGGAGAAGGCAATGGCACCCCACTCCAGTACTCTTGCCTGGAAAATCCCATGGACGGAGGAGCCTGGTAGGCTGCAGTCCATGGGGTCACTAAGAGTCAGACACGACTGAGCGACTTCACTTTCGCTTTTCACTTTCATGCCTTGGAGAAGGAAATGGCAACCCACTCCAGTGTTCTTGCCTGGAGAATCACAGGGACGGGGGAGCCTGGTGGGCTGCCGTCTATGGGGTCACACAGAGTCGGACACGACTGAAGTGACTTAGCAGCAGCAGCAGCAGCATAATATTAGCATCACTTTATCACTTGTTAATCTTTTTAACAAAACAAGAGCCCGCGTCAGGCTCAGACCCTTGAGTAGCTGTCAATATAAAAATTAATAGCATTTTAGTGTTTGTGTTGTGATATATTCAAGGTTGTCTATTTAATACCAGTGATACTTGGTGCTTTACATTTATGGTTTTCATAAAACGTTCTCATTTACATAAATTTAGCTAAGTAAAAAGGAGAGCTGATTGAAAGAAAAGGATTTCATGTCTTTATAAGAACTGTTGCACAGATGTGGCAAGAATTGTGTGTGAGGTATACAAATGGATGGAGCTTGAGAACCATTAAGAACAAAGATGGAGCTGGCTTTGAATCCTGAATTTATGTTTTGCTAGTAAGCTGGCCTTCAACAAGTTGTTTATCTTTTCCAAGTCTTGATTCTCCCAAAATAGAAATGGGAATGTTACATACATCATAGTTTTATTATGAAATTGTAATGAGATAATATGTGTAGAACACTTGGCTTATTATCTGGCACGAAGGAAGCATTCAAAACATGGTTGCCATTTGTTGTTCTGATTGTATTTTATTTCTCCACGAGACAATGCCCTTATTAGATGAGCTGTAGGCAAACCCTGGCATTATAGGGAACTGAAAAATAAATCTTGTTATATTCCTAAAATGGTCTGGCTTCTTTATATCAGCTGGAGTGGCCTGAATAGACAACGGCTCCTGCGGGTTAATTATTGTCAGATGGATCGGCCGCCGACCAGCTCTTCTAAAACTATTGTTGTTGGCAGATGTTCCTCAGTGTTGTCCTGGTGTATAAATAATGATCCCCTACAACAAGGCACTTCCTTTAGTTTCTCTGGTGTATGTTCCACAAGCGGTTTGTTTTGGCGGATCCTCCAGGAAGTTGCATTAACATAGCTACAGGTGGTTTATTAAGATTTCATTTTGGTTGAGGAGGGTGCCTGGTTACATTTGCCTTAAACATTTTCAGTCTGTAAAGATTTGAGAAAAGCTAGATTCTCCTGGGTCTTGACTGCCTATTCTGTATCTTGGGACAGATTCAAAACAAATTTCAGGGTAAAGTCTTAGAATTCTGGCTTTAGAACTGGACTGTTCTAGCTTCCTTTTATTTCTATCTTCTCAGCTCCTCCAATACTCCAAGAATAAATTCCAATCATCAGTGTTGTAATGGAACAAACTGGGGGGAGAGAGAACTTTAAAATGCTATCAGTAAGGAAAGTATCGGAGAGTGAGGAAACTTGGAGAAAGGGAAGAAGGCCACACTTAGGGGAGGGGCCCTTGTTTCCGGGGGCCCACTCATCACTTTATGGGGACAGCAGGCAAAGGGGAGAGTCAGAGAGTTGCTTGCTGGTTGGGTACGTCTTCTGGGCGAGCAAGGGTTCCCTCCAAACAGTGTCCAGCCAGTGGACTGTACCCATTACCATGGTGGTCTGCCTGCCTTTGCAGGGAGCCAGTATGACTTTGGCTTGAAAACAAAGCAGTTCATTTTCCTCTAAGCCTGGGGTCGATGTGGCAATCCTCAGTGTCTGTCCCCCGGACACCTTCTTCCCTGTTCTTCCTGCATTACTAAGGCAACTTCCTGGTCTGCGGGCTCCAGATTGTTTGCTGCGGTATCCACATTTCTGTCAGGGGCGAGGAGCAAATGGAGAACAGTGGGCAAAGCCATTTCTCTCAAGGCCAGGAACTAGAATTTGCATACATCACTTCACAGAGCCCTTAACAAATATTTACCTAGCATCTTGGACCCAGTTACTATGAGTAAAGCATACTGAATTTCTACCTCCAGCATAGAAGTCCAGCTGCATTTTTCAGAGACTATGTTCTCAATTCCTTGCCAAAAAAAATATTTATCATGTTTTAAGAATAACAACATGCATTCATATTGCAGGAAGAAATATGTTGAGAGATGAAAGATCGGCAACAGACCTCTAGGCAAGATCCTACCCTCATGGAGCTTACAGGCTACTGATGAACATACATAAGCAAGAAAATAAGCAGATTTTAAAATGGTGGCCAATTGTGGCGAGTATTTTGAAAGAAAAAAGTCTGCATGTGAGAACAGAAAATAGCGGAAAGCATATCCTTTTGATGGATGATAGTCAACACTCTTAGAGAAGCTGTCATTATAAGGTTGATCCGTCACAAGCAGGAAGCCAAGTAAAATGCAGGGGAGAGAACAGGAAGTAAGGACTAAATAAACCGCACCGTTGGAGTGTTATAGAGCAGTGGAAAGTAACAGAGCCATAGCTGCCTGCAGCAATACGGATAAATCTTAGATGCATACAGCAGAGTGATAAGAACAAATCACCCGAGACTCTGTACACTGGAAGATCATCTTTATAAAGCTCGAAACACCAGCAGAACTAAGCAGCATGTCATTTAGAGATGCGCACGCAGGTGATAGAGCTAAGAACAAAAGGGACGGAAGAATGATACACGCCAAATGCTGAGTGATGTACACCGGAGGGGGAGAGAGAAAGAGAAAACGCAGCTATATCCCGGGTCACCTTCCAGCTTTCAAGTTAGGTGTCGTAGTCATGGGCACTCCGTTATGCTTTCTAAATTATATGTGTATTAAATGTATTTTAATATATTAGATACTGCCTAATGCAAGACATTTTGAGAAACACAGGTTGGGGCATGTAGTTCAGTCACCTGCAGAATCCCTGCAGAAGGGTGAGCCGGGCGGGGAGGGTGCGCGGTGACACTCCCTGCGGACGGGGCGCTGCCACGTGGCTCCGCTTGTGGTGCCCACGCGGGCTTTCCGCCTTCACACGTCCGGAGCGGCCTATTGTTCTCGAAAAGCATGACACCTTCATCTTCATGAGCCATATTCCGATCTTTAAATGAAGGCAGTGATTCCAAACTTTAAAACCTCTGCGAGACACACCATACCTTTTAGGGAACATATTGATCCTCTGAAATAGGGTACGTGGAGGTGAGCACGGATTTAGTTATCGATTTGCAAAGAAAATGCCTACATTTATTTCTACCACGTTCCCCTGCAGTGGAAGCACGCAGGCAGGAAACCCGAGCTCTCTGCGTCCCCAGAGTGTGCTCCTTCCAACCTGGCGCTCTGCTAGGTCTCTCTGCATCTCTCACCTGTGAGCTCTGGGTGCAGGGCGTGTGAAGATGATGTGAGAGCCGCGGTGATGGGTGGCTGCAGTTTGATCTGCTCTTTCACTGCGTGACACCCTCCTGCTGCCTTCCAGACCCCTGTCCCCCAGACCCTAACCTCTCCCTAAGGACCCTTGGAGGAACGGGCTTCCCTGAGCTAAGACTGCCGATGCTGGGAGACCTAGGTCGTGTTGCACACCATTGGGACTGAATGCTTTCCATAGAAGAATGTATATATATATATATCTTTAGGAAAGAAAAGTTTCAACTGTAAGGCATTATTTCTACTAACACCTGCCCATGACTTCATTGGCTATTTGTTTGCACGTTAACACGGTGGTTATCACCTGGGTCGGGGGCGATTTTGTCCTCCCCAGGGGACGTTTAGCAGTGTCTGGAGATAGGTTTGGTTGTCGCAAGTGGAGATTGGACGTTTCTGTCTTGTGGGTAGAGGCCAGGGATACTACTAAATATCCTACAATGAACAGGGCACCCTCTTCAATCCAAAAGCCCTGGACAAAGAACTATCCAGCCCCATGTGTCAGTAGTCAATAGGACTGAGGCTCAGACACCCTACCCCTCACTTACATCCCCACCGCAGAGCAAAGGTAAGTGAAGCCACAGTCTGGGCCATTCATCCCCTGTGAATTAGGAAAGATGTGTGCTTTGCGGAAGGGGGGCGGGTGGGTATGGTAGGGGGTGTAACCAACATGAATTTACAAGGCATGCCCTTTAGCAAGAGCTGGGATTTGTGGCCACGATTGTGGTTTTTATTAAAGTGTAATGCTCACAAGCAGTAGAGGAGATTTGTTATTCTAAAGACAGTTGCGCACCAAAGCATGCTATTGTATAATCTGGCATTTTCCTCACCAGGGAGCTATGGTGCATTACTCACAAGTGACAGAAACCAACGAGCTTCGCCTCCCAAGGGGCTAGTGCATCCGTTTAAAGGGAGCAAGCACCATGCAGATCCGCCCCCGCCGCGTACCCAGCAGAGAGCAGGGTGGAGGTGAGCATCTTTTCAGGCATGGCAAGTCCACGCCCACTCCCGCCCCAGAAAGGGGTGAGTCAAGCGTCACTGTATTCTGGTGGCAGGAGCGCAGGCTGAGCGCAGCGCCTTGGGTTTTATTCTAGGCTCTGGCTTGGAAAGTGCCCTTAGGGATGTCCTGTTTCTCTTCCTGGAACCACACCTCGTGGGGCTAGGAGCTTGGGGTTGGGGGTTAGTCAGGCATTACTTCAAATGCAGGTTCAGCACTGAATGGTATGGCTCCTTGGGTCTTCACTTTTCTTCATATTAAAAACAGTCGTGCTTGTCTTAGAGGCTTACTCTGAGGGTGAAAGAGACAAGGGTTCGCAAACACTCAGCACTTGCCTGGCACAGTAAGGACCCAGTAAACGTCTGCAGCCAGCATCCTGCCCTAGTGCCCAAATGCGCGATGAAGTCAGCCTGCCTGCCTTCTGGGCCTCACAGAACAGCGGTGGATTGAAATGAAACTGTGGGTGGGAAAGCACGTGGAAAATTTTTAAATGCTGTATCAATGTAAATTGACATCAGTGTAATGTAATGAAATCGATGTAAATATCAATATAAATAAAGTGTTTATTGTGCTGATCCTAAGAAAAAAGAACAGTTATTACCCACCATAATTATAACTGATTAGATGTGTAAGGAAATTAGAATTGCTTTAGTTAAAACCTTCAATTTTAGAAAAATAAAAATTATCATTAGAGACATAAATTTCATTAACCCCAGAGTGCTCTCTTCATTTTGCATGAGGTTAATGCTGGTTAATCTCTGGCAATGCAGCTAGAGTATGTCAGTATCAGATGAACCGTCCCCAACATACAGTCATAAGTCTCAGTGTCTTCCTCTCTATAATGGGTATGATTATAAAAACTAATTCCCAGGGCAGTACTGCAGAATGAGATCATGCAGGTAAATGCCTGATGCATGAAAATCCTTCAGAAATGATCATCATCACTGTCCTTATTAATGCTAATAATTGAGATGATGTCGGTACAAGCATCTCTCCCAGAGTTTGACTTAAGTGGGACCCAATATACATTCACTTGCATGTTGTTCAAAGGAGTATCTTAGTGTCTGGAGAATCACTGATGAAGGGAACCCTGGGTCTTCCTGAAGAAGGTGAAGTCTCTCAGTCGTGTCTGACTCTTTGCGACCCCGTGGACTGTAACCTACTAGGCTTCTCCGTCCATGGGATTCTCCAGGCAAGAATACTGGAGTGGACTGCCATTTCCTTCTCCAGGGGATCTTCCCGACCCAGGGATCAAACCTGGGTCTCCCGCATCGGAGGCAGATGCTTTAACCTCTGAGCCACCAGGGAAGCCCCATTCTTCCTGAAGAATTCACCATTATATAGTCTGGTTCCTGCACGTCACCGGAAGGTCCTGGACTAGCTAGTGGCATCTTCTCATAGCTTCAGAAACAAGGAAAAGTGTCTGGCTGATCTCGAATTCTGATAGCAGTACAATTCCACAAGCCCCAAACCGTGATTTTCGTTTTGGATTTTGAGGACTTATGAGTATGTAGGGTGAGCGGTAGAGCTCATTGCACATGGTCAGATGGCCCTGAAACAGTGGTTTTCACACCTGGGCTTGCATAAGAACCATCTGGAGGATTTGTGGAAACAAAGGTTGTTGTTACCTAACCCGCCCCGTGGGTCTGAGCTGGAGCCCTGGGTTTCTCATTTCTAACAAGATCCCAGGTGACGCTGCTGCTGCTGGTTCAGGGACCACGTTTCAGAATCACTGTCCCAGCAGCATTTCTCATAACTGCTGACAGTGGGGGCCGGATCATTCTCCATTGCCCTATAGGATGTTTAGCAGCATCTGGGCCTCTGCTCACTACATGCCAGTAGCAGTTGTGGCAACAAAAAATATCTCCAGACATTACCCCTGTCCTCTGGGGGCTGAAATCATTGCTGCTTGAGAACTGCTGCTCTGGAGTACATAATCTGGAATTCAGTCCACTCATTCCTTGTAGTAGTGATGTGACTGCAGCTGTATAGCTGTGCCTGTCCAAGCCTTAGCTTCTTCATCTGTTTAATGAGTACAAGAATGCCAGCTTCATAATGCCCTAAGTAAGGATTAAGAGATAATACAGATGCTTGGGTCACAGTGAGCAGTGATGCTGGAAAAGATAGAAGGCAAAAGGAGAAGGGGGTGGCAGAGGTGAAATGGTTGGATAGCACCACTGACTCAATAGACACAAATTTGAGTAAATCTGGGAGATAGTGGAAGACAGAGGAGCCTGGTGGACTACAGTCCACGGGGTTGCAAAGAGTCAGACCTGACTTAGTGACTGAATAACGATTAAGTAAAATGATTGTTTGCCCGTCAAAAAATCCTCACACTGTAGGGATCAGCTTGGTTGGTGGCTGAAGTGAAGAGTTTTAAGACTCTCATCTAAAGTCAAGTGACTTCCAGAAAACTCTTTTCAAAATGTCCATCCAAGCAAAGAACTCCAAATCAGCAAGATTCCCCTCCAGAGCTCTGAGCTAACATCCAGTTGTTATCTAGATAAATAGACCCCAGTCCTTAGCTTGCAAAGGACGGGCTACAAAAGCTGGTTCTAGCTTTATAAGCCCACTTCCTATTTGTTTAGTTAAGCTTGGTATAAGAAGGACCTCTTTCCATTTTTTATCACTCACAGTTTATTTTCCGCCTTGCTCTAGAAGCGAGTGTTAGAATCTGGAATACTGCTACATTATGAGTTTCTAAACAACTGCTGTTAAAGAGTGATATATGCTGGCACACACAAGGGATCGCGGATTTTCCTTTGGCTGTCAGCTCTTGAAATTACCCAGCAATCCCAAAATGAATTTCCACTAATCTGACAGTTCTGCCTCTCTTGACATGATGTACTGTATATTCAGTGGTCAGCAGGGACTACTTAATTGCAGTTAAGCCTGTGCTGTGCATTGTGGCATTGAAAATAGAGCAGCGTGTAATGTGGTTAAACTTTCTGCCTCTCCGGGCCCAGATGGGTGGGTGGAACTCATTTTTTTTTTTTTTTTTGGAAACTTTTAACCTGGTAGCACTTACACTGAATTAAGTTTTCCTGGCTATCAGCTTTAATTCATTCACTTTTCAGATTTTAAAGATTAGAATCAAAACTGAAATCAAATTCCTCCTAGAAGATAGAGGAATATCAGATAAAACCGCTATTGAGTTAAAGATGCCTCAGAAACTTCGTAGGGGCTTCCCAGGTGGTGCTCGTGGTAAAGAACCCACCTGCCAATGCAGGAAATGCGGGTTCGATTCCTGGGTCAGGAATATCCCCTGGCGTAGGAAGTGGCAACCACTCTAGTATTCTTGCCTGGAAAATGTCACGGACAGAGGAGCCTGGCATACTGCAGTCCATGGGGCCGCAAAGAGTCGGAGACAATGAATCACCACAAAAGTTTAATGAAGGAAAAATGCACCAACATAACACATAACATGTTTGTGTTCTTACCATCACTTGAGAGTTTTCAGGTAGTATCTCCTTTTGTTGCTAAAGCATTCCAAATAAACAGGAACAAATTTTTGCCTCCACTTTACAGATGGGAAAACTGAGGCTTAGAAAATTAAGTAACTTCACAAGATCTGTGGGTGTATGGGCAGAACCAGGATTTGAGCCCAGGTTTCCCTGATAATGATCTGTGTTTTTTAGCACTATACTAAGTACCCTAAGTATATTAGACATTGTTGAGTTTAAATTGCTTATTTTACAGATGGACAGATTACTTTCAGATGCTTAGAAGTGACTCTTTCAGAATCAAGTTACCCCAGACACAGAAAATTAGCCTGGGGTTTTCCATAAATCTTATTTTTAATAATAATGTAGTGCTTTGCAGTTTTAAAGTACTGTAACATCCATTATGTTGCATTTGGGCTTCTCATGTAGCTCAGTCAGTAAAGAATCTGCCTGCAATGCAGGAGACCTGGGTTCGATTCCTGGGTCGGGCAGTTCCCCTGAAGAAGAAAGTGGCAGCCCACTCCAGTATTCTTTCCTGGAGAAACCCACGGACAGAGGGGCCTGGCAGGCTACAGTCCGTGGCGTCGCAAGAGTTGGACACAACTTAGCAACTGAACACCATCGCATCTCACATTGACTTTTGGTTTTCAAACAGTTTTGTGTGTGAACTGACAACCCAAGAAGAGGGGCATTCCGGTCAGTGCCTGCCTTGTCTCACAGCTGGATCTCACGATGCACATCTGGAGCGCAGCCGCAAAACGCTCCTATGCGGTGTCTGTGCTCACGTGAAAAGCAGACTCAAATGGACCAGTACTGTTTCAGCAAATACTGTGAAGCTTCTGATATGGGCCAGGTAGGTGCTGGAAATATAGCAGGGAGTAAAAACAGTCAAAAATTCCCCGCTCTAAGAGAGATTACATTCTAGAGGGCAGAGGTGGATGATTAACTAGATAAACAAGCGAAGTATACAGTATGTCAGATGTTAGGTGGGAAGTCATGAAATAAGGCTTGGAAGAGGAAGAGGGAGCCCCGGGGGGAAGGAATTAAGCTTGTAAGCAGACAAGGTGATATTTGAACAAACACATAAAAGGCATGAGGAGCAAGCTTTTTGAATGTCTGAGGAGGGGCGTTTTGGGCAGTGGGGGCAGTGAGTGTAGGCTGCAGTGTCCTGTGTGTACGGAACAGGAAGGGTTCAGAGACTATGATCGTGGCATCTAGTCCCATCCCTTTGTGGCAAATAGAAGGGGAAACCATGGAAACAGTGTCAGACTTTATTTTCTTGGGCCCCCAAATCACTGCAGATGGTGACTGCAGCCATGAAATCAAAAGCCGCTCCTTGGGAAAAAAGCGATGACCAACCTAGACAGCTAATTAAGAAGCAGAGACATTACTTTACCGACAAAGGTCCGTCTAGTCAAAGATACGGTTTTTCCAGTTGTCGTGTATGGATGTGAGAGTTGGACTGTAAAGAAAGCTGAGCGCCAAAGAATTGATGCTTTTGAACTGTGGTTTAGAGAAGACTATTGATAGTCTCTTGGACAGCAAGATCAAACCAGTCAATCCTAAAGGAAATCAGTCTTGAATATTCATTGGGAGGACTGTTGCTGAAGCTGAAGCTCTAAAACTTTGCCCACCTGATACGAAGAACTGACTCCCTAGAAAAGACCCTGATGCAGGAGGAGACGGGGACAACAGAAGATGAGATGGTGGCGTCACTGTTTCGATGGACATGAGTTTGAGTAAACTCCGGGAGTTGGTGATGGACAGGGAGGCCTGGCGTGCTGCAGTCCATGGGGTCGCAAAGAGGTGGACACGACTGAGCGACTGAACTGAAATGAAGGAGGCCAAATGGTTGAGAAGTCTGATTTTTTTTGTTATTGTTCACAGTAAATTTTTTAAAAAATTGAGGTATAGTTGATATACAATTAATTGTATATTTTAACATACACAGTTTATTAAGTTTTGACATATATATGACATATGTTGAGAGGCAGTTTCGATCCCTGGGTCAGGAAGGTCCCCTGGAGTAAGAAGTGGCAACCACTCCAGGATTCTTGCCTGGAAAATTCCGTGGGCAGAGGAGCCTGATGGGCCACAGTCCATGGGGTCACACAGAGTTGGGCATGAATGACTACACACACACACACACACACACACACACACACTCATTAAGCTGTCATTAAAATCAGGATAATTTCATCATCCCCAGAAATTTCCTTGTGCTCTTCTGTATTTCCTATTTTCCCCAGTATCCCCTTGCTCCTGTCCCCATGAGGCCGCTGGTCTGCTGCTTGTCATTCCAGCTTGGCTTGCATTTTATGGACTTTTACGTATATGGAATTGTGCAGCGTCTGCTCTGTTATCTCATTGGTCTTCTTTCGCTCGTCATAGTAACTGTGAGATTCTTTCACGTTACGCTGCATGTCAATAGCTTGTTTCTTTTCGTTGCCAAGTAGTCTTTGAATATGTGAATATTTCATAATTTGCTCGTCCAATTATTTTTTGGGGGGCCATATTTCCAGTTTTGGGGGGCTTCCCCAATAACTCAGTTGGTAAAGAATCCACCTGCAATGCAGGAGACCCTGGTTTGATTCCTGGGTTAGGAAGATCTGCTGGAGAAGGGAATAGGCTACCCACCCCAGTATTGGGCTTCCCTTGTGGCTCAGCTGGTAGAGAATCTGCCTGCAATGCGGGAGACCTGGGTTCAGTCCCTGGGTTGTGAAGATCCCCTGGAGAAGGGAATAGGCTACCCACTCCAGTATTCTGGCCTGGAGGATTCCGTGGACTGTATAGTCCCTGGGGTCGCAAAGAGTCAGACATGACTGAGCGACTTTCACTCTCACATGTTCAGTTTGGGGGGGACTACAGACTGAATATTCAGGCATGAGGCTGTGTGTGACATGTTTTCACTTCTTCTGAGTAGACACCTAGGGTGAGAGTGGCTGGATTATATGGTGGCTGTCTATTTAACTTTTTGATAATTTACCAAACAGTCTTCCCAAAGTGCCTGTAGCGTTCTACACTTCCACTGAGCGGGTGTGAGTTCTGACTGCTCCACATTAGACCAGTTGGCATCCACACTTGGTGTGATCAGTATTATAATTTCAGGTATTTAAATTGTTATATAGTATTGCTGCACTGATTTTTTCATCTGTATTTTTCTAATAACTGGCAATGTTGTACAATTTTCCAGGTGCTTATTTGCCATCCTTCTATATGCCTTCTTGGGTGAAGTATTGCTCAAATCTTTTGCCTATTTTTTTCTGTACTGGTCTGTTTCTTTTCTGATTATTGAGTATTGGTGTAATCTGGATATGTCTTTTATAAGATATACATTTTGCAAATATTTTCTGCTTATCAAAGGCTTGTCTTTTCATTCTCCTGACAGCATCATATTTAATTCTGATCAAGGCAAATTTATCTTTTTCTTTCAAAATGTATTGTGCATTTGGTGTTGTATCTGAGAAATCTTTGCCTTTGATTATTTTAAAAATTGATTTTCTCATCAAGCAAGAGAAAATGTGCTTCCAAGTTCCTTTAAGTGTTTCCATATTATTTAGGCAACCAAGTTACTTATCAATAAGTGACCACTTGTAATGATTTGTTGATTAAGACATAAAAATAATAGTTTCACAATCTTAATCTACTTCCAAGACCTCACTCTTTCACTGTAAACATATCTGGGACCTATGGCCAAGTGGATGTGGGGGAGCCATGATGTGGGGGCAAGATTTGGTGACCTTAAGACAGAGACTGGGGATTTCTTCTCTGCTCTGCTGCTGATCAGAAGCCAGTTGTGGACCTGTCGTGTTCCCTTTTCAGCTTTAGAGTTCCAGCGGCAAAATTATGGAGTCATGCCAGATTTTGTTCTCATCCTACAGCTAGCTAATGAACAGGACATTTATGTGTTGGACATGCTAATTACAGGGACAAATTTTATCCTCTTTTTGGTTTCAGTGAGTATGGATTGAGTATTTTTGCTTATTTTGTTTTTTGTATCAGAAATATTCCTGGCTAACACTCAGTGTAACCTTGGGCAAGGCACTTCCTTTCTCTAGGATTCGGCTTTCTTATCTATAAAATGTGGGTCCGTCAGCATTCTTTGGTTTGACGTTGTCTGTACTGTTTTTCCAGCCTTCATCCATCTTGTCTGGACTTCCCCTGTAGCTCGGCTGGTAAAGAATCTGCCTGCAGTGCAGGAGATCTGGGTTCGATTCCTGGGCCAGGAAGCTCCCCTAGAGAAGGAAACGGCAATCCACTCCAGTGTCTTGCCTGGAGAGTCCCACGGACAGAGGAGCCTGGTGGGTTACAGTCCATGGGGTCACAAGAGTCAGACTTGACTTAGTGACCGAACCACCACCACCATCCAGCCTGTTTCCAAAGAACAAAGCCGTGTGAGGAAGGAAGACAAGATACACAGTTCAGACCCCGACTGCGTTATACGGGCCGTGTTTATTCTCTTCCTCTCACTGCTAGAGTGTAACCGTCATGAGGGCAGAGATTTTGTCTGATTTTCTCACTGTGGAGTCTTGGTGTCTGGAATGGTGTCTGACTCAGAGTGTTCCTTTTACTCGCGCGCACACACGTTAGATGAATGAAGACATTGTTATAGTGCTCATGGGCAACACGCTGGTTTGGGCACGATCTCCAGATGCTGGTTCTTATTCTAGTGGAAGAGAGGCTGGATTGGCGCCTGTCTGTCTGCTTCTTGATTCTCTCCTTGGTTTTTGACTTTTTGTTACAGGAACAACAGATGGAGCAAGCTGAATATTCTCTGAATAAAGCACAGGCTTTTAATGCTTTTCAATGGCCATGTAGCATGGTTATTCTGTGACTTTTGAGATCTCACTTAAATATCTGAAATGGGAATAGTAACGCTGCCTTACCTGATGGGATTGCTGTAATTAAGTGAGATGTGTAACACACTCAGAAAACTGCTTACACTAGTGGTTTTCGTCTGAATCTAGTTTCCCCCCAGGGGACACGTGGCAGTGTCTGGAGATATTCTAGGTTATCACAACATGAGTGATGGTGGAGGCATCTAGGGGGTAGAGATCAGGGATGCTGCTGAACAACCCACAGTGTAGGACAGCACCCCCCCTTCCACCCCCTACCCCCACTCAGAGCAGAGAAGGATCTGGACCAGAATCTTAATGGTACAAAATTGAGAAATCCTGGCCCAGTTTGTAGTAAACATTCTGAAAATGTGAGCCGCTTGAGGATATCTAGGACTCCGTGAGGCGGGGAGACTTCATCTACTGATCTCTCTTCTGTCCCTGGGGCTTAGATCAGCATTTAACATGAAAATTGCTCAGTAAGTATGTATTGAATATTTGAACACTCATTGGAAGGACTAATACTGAAGCTGAAACTCCAATACTTTGGCCACCTGATGTGAAGAGCTGACTCAATGAAAAAGACCCTGATGCTGGGAAAGACTGAAGGCAAAAGGAGAAGAGGGCAGCAGAGGATGAGACAGTTGGATAGAATCACTGATTCAATGGACATGAATTTGAGCAAACTCTGGGAGACAGTGAAAGAGAGGGGAGCCTGGTGTGCTACAGTCCACGGGGACATCAAGAGTCAGACACGACTTAGTGGCTGAGCAACAAAGTGTGTACTAAGTGAGTGAATGCTGTCTAGGAGGATTCTGGGAAGCATTCTGGATGCACGTCTATCCACCCACCTTCTCTGGCTTCTTCCTGTTTTGGTCTCTGTCATTCGTTGGATACTGGGGATCGTAGGCACCACTCATCACCGTGGCACCCACTGTGCTGATGCAGAGGGAAGAGGCAGAAGAGCCTGCGTCTCCGTGGCACTGTCAGCTGTGGCGCTGGCATAGCCACTCTGAGGCCGGATCTCCATCCTGTGAAATATACAGCTTCTATTTATGAAGCCTCTATGAGGCAGGCTTCTGTAACTTGCGGGCAAAAGCATTTCTAACTGATAACCAGGAAGGACAGCATCCTCTTAAGCTTGTAATATAGTTTTTGTGTATCTCAAACCCACTATGAGAAACAAATCCTTAGATTAATTCATTTCAAGGACTTTTAGAAAAATCATCAAATACACTGAAATAATTTTCTTTTTAATCTTGCAGGTATGCTCCAATATTTCAGTTCAGTTCAGTCACTCAGTCGTGTCCGATTCTTTGCGACCCCATGGACTGCAGCACCCCAGGCTTCCCTGTCCATCGCCAACTCCCGGAGTTTACTCAAACTCGTGTCCATTGAGTCGGTGATGCCATCCAACCATCTCATCCTCTGTCATCCCTGCTCTCCTTCCACCTTTAATATTTCCTAGCATCAGGGTCTTTTCAAATGAGCCAGCTCTTCGCATTAGGTGGCCAAAGTATTGAAGCTTCAGCTTCAGCATCAGTCCTTCCAATGAATATTCAGGACTGATTTCCTTCAGGATAGACTGGTTGGATCTCCTTGCAGTCCAAGGGACTCTCAAGAGTCTTCTCGAACACCACAGTTCAGAAGCATCAATTCTTTGGTGCTCAGCTTTCTTTATAGTCCAACTCTCACATCCATACATGACTACTGGAAGAAACATGGTTTTGACTAGGCAGAACTTTGTTGGCAAAGTGATATCTCTGCTTTTTAATATGCTGTCTAGGTTGGTCATAACTTTTCATCCAAGGAGCAAGCGTCTTTTAATTTCATGGTTGTAGTCACCGTTTGCAGTGATTTTGGAGCCCAAGAAAATAAAGTCAGCCACTGTTTACACTGTTTTCCCATCAATTTGCCATGAAGTGATGGAACCAAATGCCATGATCTTAGTTTTCTGAATGTCGAGTTTTAAGCCAGCTTCTTCACTCTCCTCTTTCACTTTCATCAGAAGGCTTTTTAGTTCTTCATTTTTTGCAATAAGTGAGGTATCATCTGCATATCTGAGGTTATTGATATTTCTCCTCGCAGTCTTGATTCCAGCCCAGCATTTCTCATGATGTACTCAGCATAGTAGTTAAATAAGCAGGGTGACAATATACAGCCTTGATGTACTCCTTTCCTGATTTGGAACCAGTCTGTTGTTCCAGGGTATAGTTCTAACTGTTGCTTCTTGACCTGCATACAGATTTCTCAGGAGACAGGTCAGGTGGTCTGGTATTTCCATCTGCTGAAGAATTTTCCACAGTTTGTTGTGATCCATACAGTCAAAGATTTTGGCATAGTCAATAAAGCAGAAATAGATATTTTCTGGAACTCTTGCTTTTTTGTTGATCCAGTGGATGTTGGCAATTTGATCTCTGGTTCCTCTGTCTTTTCCTTTTTTTTTTAGTTTTTTTATTTTTTATTTTATTTTTTTAAATTTTTTATTTAAATTTTTATTTTTACTTTATTTTACTTTACAACACTGTATTGGTTTTGCCATACATTGACATGAATCCACCACTGGTGTACATGAGTTCCCAAACATGAACCCCCCTCTGTCTTTTCTAAAACCATCTTGAACATCTGGAAGTTCATGGTTCACGTATTGCTGAAGCCTGGCTTGGAGAATTTTGAGCATTACTTTACTAGCTTGTGAGATGAGTGCAATTGTGCAGTACTTTGAGCATTGTTTGGCATTGCCTTTCTTAGGGATTGGAATGAAAACTGACCTTTTCTGGTCCTATGGCCACTGCTGAGTTTTCCAAATTTGCTGGCATATTGAGTGCAGCACTTTCACAGCATCATCTTTTAGGATTTGAAATAGCTCAACTGAAATTCCATCACCTCCACTAGCTTGGTTCATAGTGATGCTTCCCAAGGCACACCTGACTTCACAATCCAGGATGTCTGGCTCGAGGTGAGTGATCACACCATCGTGTTTATCTGGGTCGTGAAGACCTTTTTTGTGCAGTTCTTCTGTGTATTCTAGCCACTTCTTCTTAATATCTTCTGCTTCTGTTAGGTCCATACCATTTCTGTCCTTTATTGAGCCCATCTTTGCATGAAATGTTCCCTTAGTATCTCTAATTTTCTTGGAGAGATCTCTAGTCTTTCCCATTCTATTGTTTTCCTCTATTTCTTTGCATTGCTCCAATATTTAAGTGCTGATATTAATAGTCTGACATGGAAATATCATATCATTTGCCAGGAGACCTGATATTTGAAAGAGATAGTAGATATTCCCACCACGTCCGTTCCAAGATCTCCGACATCTCCCCGTGTTACATACTTTGGGCAGCTTATTCCGTCTACCTATAGACATTGTGCCTCTGAGTTATGAGGATTGTTCAAACAGGGGTCTACATGGCGTATTTTGTCTGTGTCTTTAGTGGAGCTCGGTGGGCTTCCCAGGTGGTGCTGGTGGTAAAGAGCCTGCCTGTCGATGAAGGAGACATAAGAGATGTGAGTTCGGAAGATCCCCTGGAGGAGGGCATGGCGACCCACTCCAGCATCCTTGCCTGAAGAATCCTATGGACAGAGGAGCCTGGTGGGCTACAGTCCATAGGGTTGCAAAGAGTTGGACACGCCTGAAGCGACGGAGCACGCGTGCATATAGGCTGTATTTGAAGACATTGGCTGTTAGGTTGCTTGAGGTTTCCAAAATATAGATCCATGTGAAAATTTCTTTGGGGCCTTGAAAATCTTTTACTTCTGGTTCATTTGTATGTTTCATCCTAAGATGCAGTGTGAGACATATAGTTAAATATATCTCTGTTTTTGTTATGAGAATCAGCAAAGTTAAAATTCAATCATTGGTGTAATAGTAGCTCTGATGTATGGTCATGTCTGTCTTATTGCTATTTTAGCTGTTTTTGCCCCCTCATGATTCTGTATATAATAGTCCTATTTATATAATGCTTAGTTGAGTAAGCTTCCTCACATTTTAGGCAGAAGATAGAGTACAAGTATTTTAAAAATAATGAAAACATAATTTGGTACCCTATATATTATCCTTTTGTGCTTTTGAAATTGATCAAATGTGGGCAGCCTAATTTGCTGTTGTTGCTGTTACATACACAAACATGTACATGCATGTATTTCTTTTGATGTATAGACAAGCATGCAAACATGAATTTTCAACTGAAAAATATGAGCATATAGTGAAAAGATGTGACTAGAGTTGAATCTCCAGAAATGGGTCTTTAGAAAGAAAGCAGTAATGTCGGTAAATTTTACCAGGAACAACTAGGCTATATTTCTCCTGTTATAAACCATACAGCCCTGTAAGAGAGTCAAGTTTAGATTACTTTAAGATACTTGTAGTTGAGGTACTGTGATTCAGAAATAACTGTTTCTTTTAAATTTATTTCACATGACCTCGCTAGAACTTCAAGGACATCTAATGCCTAAGGAATCAGATCAAAGATGCACTTGAAATTTCAAAATACAATACTGAGATACTCCACTGTAGCCTTCTGGCAGCAGATACACGAGTTACGTTTCTGTCTTTGAAAATCAGTCTTGCCTTCTCATAAGGAACAGTGTGACACTGAACTTGCAATTAAAAAATAAGCTTCAGCTGTGTCCCGCCTCCCCACAAACCTCTCCACACAGCCAAACTGAGGGTCATCAAGGAACAGAAGGAAGAGAATTCTGCAAGATTTCAAAGATGCCTGGTAGGAATATTGCTTAATTGAGCCGTGCTTTCGAGCTGCGTGGAATTGTTCTTATTAAAAATTAAATAAGAACAGCAGAGAAGAACACGGGCGGCTCTATGAGATTAGGGCTTCGTGAGATTTACTTAAAAGGCTTTCATTAAGCACTGGGGGCTCTGTAGCATATTAAAACCTCACCTATACAAAATACATGGTGCTCGGGCTTTTAGCCCCTTTCCTGAGAAGTATGGAGCATTCGTGCTTGAAAGAAGAGGAGAATGGTATGTTCACAGTGTTCATTGAAATGTGGTCTGTATTTCCAAATTTCTGAATAACTAGCCTTTGCATTCGTTTTCCCCTCCCTTCCCTTCTTCCCTCCTTCTTTGGTGCCTTTGTCAATGCATGCAGATTAGTACAGGTCCCATCTGCAGTTTGGCTCTCTGTTTTGTTATTATTGTTTTTTAAAAAATCAATTTTCTGTCTTGGATGAATGGAGGAAAGGTTTTCAGCAGTGCTTCTCAAACTTTAATGTGCACATGAATCACCTGGAAGCCTTCTGATATGTAGATTTTGATTCAGTAACTGTGGGGTGGGGCCTGAGACACTGCGTTTCTAAGCAGCTCCCGGGGAATCCTGATGTTGCAGTTCCATGGGCCGTTCTAGAGTAGCAAAGAGCTGCCCTATTCCTTAAATTAAATTAGATGAGACAGATACTTTTAAATGTTGGGAATGGGAGAGTGAGGATTAAAAAAGAAGAGAAAATGACAACAAGCAATATATATGTGTATATATATATATATCCACTAAACACACAAATATAAGCTACCTAATTATCCACAGCTCTTCAGTTTGATGATGTATCATTCTTGAGTGAATGATGCCTATAGTGCGAAAATTTTCATGTCTTTTTAATTTGACTTGGGTTTTGGCGAATCAATTAGAGTTCAAAGAAATGAGTCTTTGAGACCCTGAATATGGCACGCACACACGTGTGCACACACACACACACCTTAAGACGCTGCCAGCAGAGCAATCCGCTCTTCTGTGGATGTGCGGCCTCACCGTTTCCCCCAAGGACACAAAGAGCCTTGTCGTGAAACATGACAGTTTTGCTGTAGGTAGAGCAAAACTTAACGCAGTTTCTATCTTATGAAGTTCAGTATACGCTATGGTCATCTACCCTATTTTCAGACCCAGAGTTCAGGAGGAATTCCTTTGCCAATAAGATCAGTAAGATTTATTCAGAAGTATTGGAAGTATTCTGCAAGCCATAGAGTTTTAGTTAAGTGCTACTTGTTTAGATTTTATTTTCTTATGTTTTATTTCCTTAAAAAATATCACTTTGTGTTGTTGATTCATGCAATTTACCCTGATCATATGTATTACAAATGGATAATATTCTCTAAAACTAAATTTTGAAAGTGATCCTACATGCCAGTCTAGCAAATCCAGTAGATTTGTTAGAAGTGAATTCTATAGAAATGCTTCTGCAAATATGGAAACAGATACGCAGGAGAATTGTCACTGCACTGTTACCTGACTAGAAAAAATCCTGAAAATACCTAAGTGCCTTTCAACAGGACTGTTGCAACATGTGATGGTACATCCATAAAGTGAGATATTCTGCAGCTGAAACCCAGAAGGAGGTACATTTGAGATGTGCTCATAGAAGGATATCCTGGATATAGATCTAGTTACAGTTCAAGATAAAAAAAGGAAAAGAAAAGAAAGGAAAATACAACAGTTCCTAAAGTTATCTGTCTTTCACGCTTTATTACCCAGTAAAAACTTCTGAAAAAATATAGGACGATCTTAGCAGTGACTGAGGAAAGAATTATAAGGAGTATCCCATTTCTATTTTCAATATCTTTGTACTTTTCCTTGCAGGAATTTTGAAAATGGAGTCTAGATGAAGAGGACAGAACAGTCATGAGAAGGCCTGACTTTGGGCTGCTGAGTGAGTGCAGCAGTTCCTTCGAGCTTCTGAGCATACGAAGCCTCCCGCACACGAGGTAGGTTGTGGCGCCACATGAAGCAGAGCGAGCCTGAAGGTGTGCACAGCACTTCGTCCTCCGTGAAGAGTGCTCCCGCTTTGTTTTTGACTGTTTTTCACTCTGAGAGTGGAAGTGTTATCACTCAGTCGTGTTTGGCTCTTTGCAACCACCTAGATGGTAGCATGCCAGGCTTCTCTGCCCATAGAATTCTCCAGCCAAGAATACTGGAGTGGGCAACCATTCCGTTCTGTAAGGGATCTTCCCGACCCAGGGATCAAACTGAGGTCTCCTGCACTGCAGGCAGATTCGTTAACTTCTGAACCATCAGGAAAACTCCAAATATCACTTAATGGTTGGTTGCAGGGCTCCAGCCCTCGGTGCTGATACGGTATCTGTTAATCGTTCAACACACCCAAACAGGGGAAAGGAAGGTGCCTGCCAGTGTAGCCCCGGCCACCGCTTCTCCTTTTAACCGCCTCAGGGACCCTTTCCAGGTCTCCAGTGATGTCCCATAACTAAATGTCGGAAAGCCTCTTGTCCACTTTTGTGCTTTGGTTTAAGCGTGTGTTCTTTCTCCTAGGAGCATTTGCAGTTATATGTTATTTTACTATATCTGCCAAAGGATTTTATGATTTTGTCCCAAATAAAAGGACTCTTAGCCCCAAGCACATAAGCCAGGAGAATTTCAGGCAGGCAAGATGCTTCCTGGGGTCGCTGGAGTTACATAGGACAGTGTTTCCCACTTGGAAGTCACTTAAGTCAATATTGCCCACCCATGTGCCACCTCTGTTAGTTTTTATTGGTTTCTTTTCTCTAACTCTATCGGCTCAGATGGGAAAGAATCTGCCTGCAATGCAGGAGACCCGGGTTCAATCCCTGGGTCAGGAAGATCCCCTGGAGAAGGAAATGGCAAACCCCTCCAGTATTCTTGCCTGGAGAATTCCATGGACAGAGGAGCCTGGCAGGCTACGGTCCATGGGATAGCAAAACAGTCAGGCACAGCTGAGCAATCGATTTTAAAAAGAAACAAAAATACAAAACCCTTATAGAAGCTGTGCATTGATAAAATATAAATATATAAAATATAAATATGTAACTAATAAAATTTTAAAAATACTCATCTGCTGCTAACTGCTGCTAAGTCACTTCAGTCGTGTACGACTCTGTGTGACCCCATAGACGGCAGCTCACCAGGCTCCCCCATCCCTGGGATTCTCCAGGCAAGAACGCTGGAGTGGGTTGCCATTGCCTTCTCCAATGCATGAAAGTGAAAAGTGAAAGTGAAGTTGCTCAGTCGTGTCCGACTCTTAGCGACCCCATGGACTGCAGCCCACCAGGCTCCTCTGTCCATGGGATTTTCCAGGCAAGAGGACTGGAGTGGGGTGCCCTTGGCTTCTCCGATACTCATCTGTGCCTCACCTAAATAGTGCTATGCAAAAAGAGTGAGAATTTCATCACTGTTTGGACATCAAAGGTATTAACTGTTACCGTTTTATTACAATGAATTCCTCTTAGCGTTTCTCTGTAGACAAGACACCAGCCTATACGAAGCACTTTATGGGCAGTGGCGGCTGGTCTAGAGTGGGGCGGAGGGGTGGACAGTGTGCCTTATTCTATCCCATGTCGCAGTGCTTAGAGCCTGGCACAAAATAAGTGCTCAGTTGATCCTGGGTGAGTGAATGGAACAATGAATGAATGAAGGCAGTGTTTCTCATTCAATGTCAGTGGCTTTAAAAACAGATTTCCTATTAGGTGCTTTTTATTTTTATTTTTATTTTTTTTTAATTTTATTTTTTTATTTTTTATTTTTTTAGTTTTTTATTTTTTAAATTTTACAATCTTTAATTCTTACATGCATTCCCAAACATGAACCCCCCTCCCACCTCCCTCCCCATAACATCTTTCTGGGTCATCCCCATGCACCAGCCCCAAGCATGCTGCATCCTGTGTCAGACATAGACTGGCGATTCAATTCACATGATAGTATACATGTTAGAATGACATTCTCCCAAATCATCCCACCCTCTCCTCTCCCTCTGAGTCCAAAAGTCCGTTATACACATCTGTGTCTCTTTCCCTGTCTTGCATACAGGGTCGTCATTGCCATCTTCCTAAATTCCATATATATGTGTTAGTATACTGTATTGGTGTTTTTCTTTCTGGCTTACTTCACTCTGTATAATCGGCTCCAGTTTCATCCATCTCATCAGAACTGATTCAAATGAATTCTTTTAACGGCTGAGTAATACTCCATTGTGTATATGTACCACAGCTTTCTTATCCATTCATCTGCTGATGGACATCTAGGTTGTTTCCATGTCCTGGCTATTATAAACAGTGCTGTGATGAACATTGGGGTACATGTGTCTCTTTCAATTCTGGCTTCCTCGGTGTGTATGCCCAGCAGTGGGATTGCTGGGTCATAAGGTAGTTCTATTTGCAATTTTTTAAGGAATCTCCACACTGTTCTCCATAGTGGCTGTACTAGTATGAAAGGGAAATCAACAATAACACAATAATAGTGGGAGACTTTAATACCCCACTCACACCTATGGACAGATCAACTAAACAGAAAATTAACAAAGAAACGCAAACTTTAAATGATACATTAGATCAGTTAGACCTAATTGATATCTATAGGACATTTCACCCCAAAACAACGAATTTCACCTTTTTTTCAAGTGCTCATGGAACCTTCTCCAGGATAGATCACATCCTGGGCCATAAATCTAAACTTGATAAATTCAAAAAAATCGAAATCATTCCAAGCATCTTTTCTGACCATAATGCATTAAGATTAGATCTCAATTACAGGAGAAAAACTATTAAAAATTCCAACATATGGAGGTTGAACAACACACTTCTGAATAACCAACAAATCACAGAAGAAATCAAAAAGAAATCAAAATATGCATAGAAACTAATGAAAATGAAAACACAACAACCCAAAACCTGTGGGACACTATAAAAGCAGTGCTAAGAGGAAAGTTCATAGCAATACAGGCATACCTCAAGAAACAAGAAAAAACTCAAATAAATAACCTAACTCTACAACTAAAGCAACTAGAAAAGGAAGAGTTGGAGAACCCCAGAGTAAGTAGAAGGAAAGAAATCTTAAAATTAGGGCAGAAATAAATGCAAAAGAAACAAAAGAGACCATAGCAAAAATCAACAAAGCCAAAAGCTGGTTCTTTGAAAGGATAAATAAAATTGACAAACCATTAGCCAGACTCATCAAGAAGCAAAGAGAAAAATCAAATCAATAAAATTAGAAATGAAAATGGAGAGATCACAACAGACAACACAGAAATACAAAGGATCATAAGAGACTACTATCAGCAGTTGTATGCCAATAAAATGGACAACGTGGAAGAAATGGACAAATTCTTAGAAAAGTACAATTTTCCAAAACTGAACCAGGAAGAAATCGAAAATCTTAACAGACCCATCACAAGCACGGAAATTGATACTGTAATCAGAAATCTTCCAGCAAACAAAAGCCCAGGTCCAGATGGCTTCACAGCTGAATTCTACCAAAAATTTCGAGAAGAGCTAACACCTATCCTACTCAAACTCTTCCAGAAAATTGCAGAGGAAGGTAAATTTCCAAACTCATTCTATGAGGCCACCATCACCCTAATACCAAAACCTGACAAAGATGTCACAAAAAAAGAAAACTATTAGGTGCTTTTTAAAGCAAAGACAATTTTAAGTTGTCATATGTCAAATTCATTTGTCCATTTTGGAATATCACGTTTTCTGAAGTGCTGAACTCAAGTCCCCCATCATCACAAAGCTTGAGTTTGCACAAAGGATGAGCGAATGGAGGCTGCGCTCAGCCTGTCAGTGAAATTTGTAAAGGGAGGGAACTAACTGTACGTTGTATATATATTTGCAATAATGTCAGTACTAGATGCCTCTGTTCTTATTTAATTGTTGTAGAGTCTGACTAAAGCCCTCTGCAGAAGTTGTCAGTTACATAAAATCAAAGGGCTTGAATCCTGGCATCCTAAGAGCTGTCTAATTTAAGACTATTGAAGCTCACGTAATATTGTTAATTCCTTTCGTGTCTCCACAGTAGATTTTTGCTAGATCCAAGCAGATCACAGGGTAATACCGGGGAGAAATGAAGAATATACACGTATGTATATATATACATACATACACACACACACACTATACAACATATCAGAAAATTCTAGTTCGCAACAAATATGCAGAATACTAGACTGTGAATTGCCAAGGATTCCAAATTCTGAGTATTATAATCCTTTTCTCAGTATAACTGACATAATTATTGTTTTCAATGAAATCAGAGGTTTTCTTTATGCAATCTATTTTTAAGAAAGAGATAGGTATGTGCAAGCTTACAGAACACACACACCTATCATATAATTATATTCTTCCTGAATCTTAATACTCTCTGCTGTGATTTCCTTTATGTCTTATTGGGGGTTTCAGCAGCCATTGAATGACTGCAGGAAAAGAAATAGAAATTTTTGTCATAAACATCAGTGTGGTTGGATTACAACTACCACATACCCACGTAGGAAGTTTGTTTTGTTTTGCATGCCTGACATCCTGCCTTTTCAGATTCCTTCTGCTCCCCGTATCTATAGGTTGCAGATACACAGCTCAGGGTTTCTGTGAGTTGTTTTGTTTAGGAAAATGAAGTGTTTGGAGAGGACATCTGTGAGCGTGTGTGTGTGCATGAGTGCACTGCCCCAGACCCACAAGTGTACCTTCACCTGTTTCTGATGCAACAGCCCCAGAATTTCATTAAATAAATCAACAACTTCTACCACTCTTTCATCCCAAATGCTGAGGTATTATGGGCTTTAAGTAGGGTTGTCCTGAAATTTAGGACACCCAGTTACATTTGAATTTCAGATAAATAATGCATTTTTTTTTTTTTTTTTTTTTTTTTGCGTACAACTGTCTCCCAAATATAGCATGGGAGACATCTTAAAAAACAATTCATTTTTTAAATCTGAAATTCAAATTTTACTGGGTATCCTATGTTTTTATTTGTTAAATCAGGTCACCTCTAGCCCCAGCTCTTAGTTCAGGACTGAGCCCTAACTGGTGTAAACTAGACCAGCATTTCTCATCCCTGTTGATTGGAATTTTTGGTGGATGCCCAAGGGAGAAACACACTTTGATTCCTCTGGATTTGGGGCCGAGGCTGTGGCCCTCTGGTAACGTTGCTGCAGCCACATGGAGCCGTGGTGGGCTGTCCCGTGTGAAGGGACAGCACACACTGGTAGTGATAACAGCGTGCGTGTTCTGGGCACTGTTCCCAGTAAGACCTGTTTGCTCATGGTTGTCTGTCTGTGTCTGACTGTGAAGATGGAGGCGAGGACTGGATTTATTAGGTGAGGCACAGTGATCTTCTGGCGCAGCCTCGCAGCTTCTCTCGTGACCAGGTGTGGGGCTGAGTGATGACACCAGGGACCCAGGTTTCTTAGTCTGTGCTCATCCACAGTCCTCAGCGTGGAGTTTGCGTCTTCACGGTCACAAGGTGGGTGCTGCGCCTCCAGGCAACCTGTCGTCATGTCAGGAAGGTGGGGGGAAACGTCAAATGACCTTTTCCTGAGAAGGTTTGTCCTCTATTCAGAAAGCCCTGCCAACATATTGGGCATGTGCGCGTGTGCCAAGTCACTCTCATGTATTTTATTCCAACACTAATTCTCTTTCTCTCCTCCAAGCTAACCATGGTCTTGACCGGGGTTTGGTCTGACCCTGCTTTTATAAACAAAGTTTTACTGGAACACATCCGTGCCCATTTATTTAGTCACTGTCTGCGGCTGCTTCCATGCCATCACATCAGAGCTGAGCAGTTATGATATGGGCTTAGCAGCAGCAGCAGCAGGACTACTTGGCCCTCAAAACTTAAAACATATTTACTGCAGCAAAATTTGTTGACTTCTAATGTGGACTTTTATAGTGATAATTTCCATGAGTTTTATATACTTTTATCACTCAAGTGTTTATTCCTAGGCCTCAACCTTTTTTTAGTATGTCTTTTCAGTATCTTTTTTAGAAATTCAAGTATAATTGACTTACAGTGTTTCAGGTGTACTATAAAGTGATTCAGTTATATATATATATATATATAACTAAATATTACTGTGTGTTTATATATATTCTTTGCAGGTTCTTTTCCTTTATAGGTTATTATAAAATACTGAATTTAGTTCCTTGTGCTCTACAGGAGGTCCTTGTTGTTTATTTGTTTTACATACTTGTGTATCTGCTAATCCCAAATTTCCTTATCCCTCTCCACCTTTCCCATTTGATAATCATAAGGGTTTTTTTTCTAAGTCTGTGATTCTAATTCTGTTTTATAAATATGTTCATTTGTATTATTGATTTTGGATCCCACATATGAGTGGTATCATATGACATTTGTCTTTTTTTGGTCTGACTTACTTCACTTAGTATGAATGATACTCTCTAGGTCCATCCATGCTGCTGAAAATGCCATTATTTTATTCTATTTTACGGCTGAGTAATATTCCATTGATTTGTGTACCACATGTTAAGTACAGCATGTTTGATCTCCACCATCAGGCCTCTCACAGATGCCTCTATGCTATGCCATGCTAAGTCGCTTCAGTCGTGTCCGACTCTGTGCGATCCCACAGATGGAAGCCCATGAGGCTCCCCCATCCCTGGGATTCTCCAGGCAAGAACACTGGAGTGGGTTGCCATTGCCTTCTCCAATGCATGAAAGTGAAAAGTGAAAGTGAAGTCGCTCAGTCGTGTCCGACTCTTAGCGACCCCATGGACTGCAGCCCACCAGGCTCCTCCATCCAGGGGATTTTCCAGGCAAGAGTACTGGAGTGGGGTGCCATTGCCTTCTCCAATAGATGCCTCTAGTCATCTTGATTGTCTGAAGCTCATTCTCTAGTAGATTTTTCGAAAGGACTCAGATTTAGTAGATGACCCATGTCTTTCCTCTGCTTCTTCTGCATAGAGTATGATCCATAATTTGTGGTTTGTGCAGGTTCTGAATTTTACCCCGAGTTCCCGCACATTGATAAAAATTCCCTTTATAGTTGGAGGTCAGTTTCGCTGGATATAAAATTCTAGGCTCACATTTTCTTTCCTTGAATATCTTAAGTACAGGAATTAATTTTCTTCTGGTATAAAGTGTTTCTGTCGAAAACCTGATACAGTAATTTTCTTCCCTCCAAAAATAATTTTCTCTTTTGCCTGAATGTCCAAATGATATATCTTTGCTTTATAGTCCATTAGATTTTATTTGAACACATACTGGAGATTATCAGTCTAGGTCGCTACTCTCAGATCCATGGCGCACCTATCTAACATTCAGTTTCAAGTGCGTGTTTTTTAAATCACGGGACCTTCCCTAAATCACACATTTTGTTTATTCCTTGCATTGTTTCTCTTCTTTAGGAACGCCTCTTTCCACTGACATCTGGATCTTCTCTGCCTGTCTTTAGTATTTGTCTTCTCTCTTGAAATATTTTATCTTCTTTTTAAATTTTAAAAATTTAACGACTTTTATTTATTTTATTTCAGTTCAAGTTCAGTCGCTCAGTCATGTCCGACTCTTTGCGACCCCGTGAACCACAGCACGCTAGGCCTCCCTGTCCATCACAAACTCCTGGAGTCCACCCAAACCCATGTCCATTGAGTCGGTGATGCCATCCAACCATCTCATCCTCTGTCGTCCCCTTCTCCTCCTGCCCTCAATCTTTCCCAGCATCAGGGTCTTTTCCAATGAGTCAACTCTTTGCATCAGGTTGCCAGAGTATTGGAGTTTCAGCTTCAGCATCAGTCCTTCCAATGAACACCCAGGACTGATCTCCTTTAGGATGGACTGGTTGGATCTCCTTGCAGTCCAAGGGACTCTCAAGAGTCTTCTCCAACACCACAGTTCAAAAACATCAATTCTTCGGCCCTCAGCTTTCTTTATAGTCCAACTCTCACATCCATACATGACCACTGGAAAAACCATAGCCTTGACTAGACGGACCTTTGTTGGTGACATCTGATGTTAATTCTTACATTTATTTTAGTTTTTATTCTAGTTTAGCTTTTGTTTTTAAATGATATTTTTTATTTGTAACTATGTCTTCTGTTCTTTTACCTCATTTCTGCGTTATCTAACTCTGCTTTGTGCTGCCCCACGCCCAAATCTGATATACCTTTATTGCATGATGTGTAGGTTGAGTTTCTGGTCTGTTTTGCAGGTATATCTTTCTGGCTTTCATCTGTGTAAGAACGTTACTGGTTCCTGCTTTTCTTGTTTTCTCTTGTAATGTTACAAGGGGTCTGACCTTGATACTTTTCTGTTGTCATTTTTATGTGAAATTAGTTTTCATGAACTTTTAGAAGGAGATGTGGTTCAGGATAACTTTCTAATCTCCCAGAGCTTTCTCATCTGTTGTTTTCATGTACATCAGAAGTATGGTGGCGTATTTTCTGAGACTTTTTCTGCTGTTTTTACACCATCTCCCCTGATAAACACACACATTTCTATCTGAACCTTTATTTTTTAAATTTATTATATACATATCTAAATTATTTTAAATAGATGCAATCACAGTTGCAGGGAATCGATTCACAGTGACCTTGACTATCTTCCCAGCAGTTTCTCCTCATTGTGGGACTCAGTCCTGGAAGGGACTTTTGGCTCATTGTCACTGAGTGTTCATATGGACCAGGTAGCTCCTGCCTCTTTCAGACTCAGAGTGGCCTCTGACACTCACTGGCTCTTAGGATGGTTGTAATAGTCCCAGTTTTGCTTGCTGCCTCAAACTAACCCACTGTGCTTTCTAGTGAGTTCCTATTGTCTATTTAGAGTTTCTCTTATTCTCAGCTCTGCAGACATCCCATTTCTTTCCTGTGCTTTCTCTATGCTGTCTGATCCACTGAGGAGTTGGGGATCTTCTCCTCATCTTCCCACTTAAAATTTGGAAATCGTGTAGATTCTTTGCTACATGCTTTTCTGGTATATGTTGCCTACAGTTTTTGTACTGTGTTGCTCTATTTATTTTTATGTAAGAATTTCAGGAGATTTAAATATTTTGCTGTCACTTTTAAAAAAATGTACTGTCTACAGATATCTTCCCTGAAGTCCCCTGTTGTTGTTGCTCAGGTACTGAGTCATGTCTGACTCTTTGCCACCCCGTAAACTGTGGCCCGCCAGGCTCTTCTGACCATGGGATTCTCCAGGCAAGAATACTGGAGTGAGCTGCCAGTATTCCTTCTGCCAGATCCTGCCAGATCTCCTTCTCCAGGGGATCTTACCAACTCTGAAGTTTGCTCAAATTCATGTCTATTGAGTCATTGATGCTATCTAACCATCTCATCCTCTGTCACCCCCTTCTCCTCCTGCCTTCAGTCTTTCCCAGCATCAGGGTCTTTCCCAAAGAGTCGGCTCTTTGCATTAGGCAGCCAAAGTATTGAAGCTTCAGCATCAGTCCCTCCAATGAATATTCAAGGTTGATTTCCTTTAGAATTGACTGGTTTGATCTCCTTGCAGTCCACTGGACTCTCAAGGGTCTTCTCCAACACCACAGTTCAAAAGCATCGACTTTTTGGTGCTGTATTAGTTATCTACCATGCGTAACACATAGTCACAAATTCAGTGGCTTGAAAGGGCATCTGTGTATTATCTCACAGCTCTGTAAGTCAGAAGTCGGTGTGGGTTCAACTGGGTTCCTCAGTTAGCGTCTCACAAGAATGAAATTAAGCTGTTACATGAGCTGGGATCTTATGTGGAGCCTTGGGGAAAAAGTCTAGTTTGTGATTATATATATATTACTTTATTTATGGTGATGATATCATGGGTGTTTGCATATTGTTGTTCAGTCAGAAAGTTGTGTCTGATTCTCCCATCCAAGTACTAACCGGGCCCGACCCTGCTTAGCTTCCGAGATCAGACGAGATCGGGCGCGTTCAGGGTGGTATGGCCATAGACAGTTGTGTCTGATTCTTTGGGACCTCATGGACTGTAACCCATCAGGCTGCTTCATCTATGGTATTTCCCAGGCAAGAACACTGGAGTGGGTGGCCGTTTCCTTTTCCAAGGGGTCTTCTCGGCCCAGGAATCGAACTTGAGTCTCCTGCATTGGCAGGTGGACTCTTTACTGCTGAGCCATTTGGCCAGTCATTTGACTAGTGTTATCAAATTGTACACTTTCCCCTGGTGCAGTTCTTTCAGTTATACTGAGATAAAACTATTAAATAGTCAGTAAAGAAGTGCTTTGATTTTTCTTTATACTCTGAAACTCCCTGACTTCCCATTTTGTTCTTAGCTGTAGAAAATTCTCTGCTTTTCAAGCTCTCTTGTGATTACATTAGGTACCCCCAGATAATCTTCTTCTTTTAAGGTTGATGGATTATTAGCCTTAATTGCATCTGCAAAATCCCTTTGTCATACAAGGTGACATCACAGAAGTGGCACCATGGGATGAAGATCATGAGGGCCACTTAGAATTCTGCTTACCACATTCTCATTCACTTATTTTCCATCTCAGTAGTTTATTGAGCTCCTACTATGTTCTAGATCCTCAGGATATAGCAGTGAACGAGACAGGCATAATTCTACTTGTAAGCGTAGAAAATTAATGCTGAATGTTAATGAATGGGTGGGTGGATAGACAGATGTTACAAAGCTCTAAATGCACATTCAGAGAAAAAGGAACGGAAAACTGAGACTCAATATTATTGAGTGCGTTTTAAAGGTCCATGTATCATCTTGAATGGGAATGTTGCTCAACTTTTGATGAGGAGCCTAATACATCAATACCTCTGTTATCACTGACTGATGACCTCGCATAATAAAGATCTTGACTTGCGTGTATGTTAACAATTAATGGATTGTGTAATGCATCACACAGAGGATATGGAAGGTAATAAAGAGGTGTAAATGAGAATTACACGGGTTAGTCGGTGTCATTAATGGTTCTTTTGTTCTGCTAGGGCAGCAGTATCTTATTCGGGTTATAGTTCTGGTTGCTGAAATAACTAAGCCAATTCAACTATGATTGGTTCTTCCAGAATATTCTCCTTGCAAAGGCCCCGCACTCCAATGTATTCACCATGGTGTCTGCTTCTAGCCACCCTTTTCCATGACCCTTGAAGGGGTGTTACCCATGTGGAGACTGATGCGTTCTGTGAGTCTGTTTCCTCTCCCACAGTTACTGGGATGCTTTTGCCGTGGTTCTTTATTTCCTAGAAGGTTTCTATTACTGAGTATCCAGCCCCTAATGAAGTAAAGCCATAGTGATCTGCTCTACAATAGATGCTAGTACACATGGGACCCTATTTATTTATTCAGAAATATATGTCATAAAGATTGAATGAGAAGCTAATATTCAGAGCTGGGAAAAGCAATACTGTGTATTAGGAGGAATCAGCATTTGTTAGCATAAGTAAGACTCTGGAGTCTTGATTGTAAGTGTCAGTGTATTAAAAAACATTAACTAAACCCAGTGTGAAATCACAAGTCTGTAATGCAAATATATTTGGGGAAATGCAAACACATTTATCCATGCATTAATTCATTCACTCAGTAGCAGTTTACTGAGTGCCTAGCGTGTGTCCAGTACTTTTCTAGATGCCGGAGATGTACTGGGGAAACACGCATAAAGCTGCAATATCCTTTGAAAGCTTATATTCTATTAGAAGGAATTAGAAAATGCACTAAATGAAGACATCATTGTGTTATCATTTGTTGATAGACAGTAATAACTTTAATGTTAGCAAAGAAGTTTGTCTGGAACAAACTTTGGACAGTTTGTAATAGAAATATAAAGAGATACGCTCTGTTTGCATATGTATTCATGCTGTGTTCTGTGGACACTGGGAAGAATGGTTTCATCTTGGTTGGCTCACACACTTACCACATCCATTTCAAGCTGCTAAGCAATCAGTTGGCTGAATCTTTTTATACTGGTACTCAATGAATGTTTATCAAACGCATGGATACTACTGAGTTTACTTTAAAAAAAATAATGATTGTAGTTAAATCTTACAAGTATTTTTGAATTAAAGATTCATAATTTTACACTAGACTTAGTAAAGGACTGTTGATAACTGCTACAATTTAATTTTTAATTCCTGGCTTAATTAGCACCTGTTTAGAGAAGTTTCCTTGACCATTCTCTCTACCAAGTATTGAACTGTTACTTACTGCATTCCTTTGTTTTCTTTGATATTTATTTTCTCAATGCATGTACACTTATTTATTTTTATGGAAGACTGTTTATCATCCCTTTTTATTCCCTAGGCTGTAAAGTCCAGAAGGGAGGGGTTTAATCTGATTTATCATTTTACACCCCTCATGGTAACGCCTTTCTTGCCTTCCTGCTCTCCTGACCTTTCGCGTTAACATCCATATATTAAGACTGAACTGTATTCCAAACCCACGTCCTAGGAGAAATTGTCGACCCTCTCCTGTGCCTCCAAGGCTCAATCGTCCCCTTGAAGTCCTTTCCTAGACTTTCTCTTTGAGTTGGGTGCCTGCACCAACCCTGTCATTCTCCTTCTCTCCTCCTTGCATTCTGTTGAGAGATATCTAATAGCAGTTGATGGGGTTTTATTAGCTTTTGGATACATTTCCATTTCTCAGTGATCTCTCATCAGGGGTTCTTTGCCAGTAATTACTGCAGCACTGAAGACTTGAAGACGCTTCCTCTCGGCATTGAGTGATGGGACTTCTTAATACGACTTCTTTTTGTATTTGGAGGTGAAAGTTAAATTAAAGGTCCTGCTCCATACTAGGCTTACTTAGTCTGCAAAGACATTGGAGTAATTCTATTTGGAATAAAATCTATGAATGAGCAGCAGCCTGTCCAACCATTCTGTCCAGTTGCATGAAAATAAAAGGGGTCTCTAGTGGTGTTTATCATTTCCCTGAGGGTACTCATACAACATCACATAGGTGTAATCCCATAGTCCATGGATATTGAATATAAGCCATTCACTGGAGTTTTACCTTGATCAAGGTTGGCACAGTAGGGCCTTTGGACCAAATGCACTCTGCTGCCTCTTTTTGCAAATAAAGTTTTACTGAAACACAGCTGCACTAATTTGTTTACATATTTGTAAAGCAGCTTTTGTGCTGCAATAGCAGAATTGACTAGTTGCAACAGAGCCTATACAGTCCACAAAATCTGAAATACTTACTATCCAGCCCCTTTCAAAAAAAGTTTGCCAATCCTGAAGAGCCATCTTGATGAACAGATACATTCTTTGGTAAGCATTTTAGGATTTCTGCATATCTAATTGTTTTACATGGAAACAGTATTTACCGGAACAATTTCACCATTTGTTAGCAGGGTTAACTATAAAGTTCCCATATGAAAGAAAAAGAGCTTATTTACAATTTAGAAGCCTGTAAAGAGTTCCTGGATCCAATCCCAGCATGTGTGTGAAAGCTTCCCCATACCAGCAAGCAATTCTTGGATGCCAGCAGGGTGTTTAAAAAATTCAAAGTGAAAGAAGTGAATTTATTAATCTCTCAGTCCTGTCCAACACTTTGCAACCTAATGGACCAGGCTTCTCTGTCCATGGGATTATTCAGGTAAAAATACTGGAATGTGTAGCCATTCTATTCTCCCTCCTGACCCAGGGATTGCGCCTGAGTCGCCTGTATTGCCAGCAGATTATTTACTGTCTGAGCCACCAGGGAAGCCCTCAAACTCAATTTTAATACTATCTACACAGATAAAATCAGATTCCGCGGAAGAAAGAGCTCAGTCCTGCAAGACCGCCATCCGCTGTAAGGAGCCAGTTGCAGGCCCAGGTTGGTACTGGTGCTTCTGTTGTTGTTGTCAAGTCTCTAAGTCGCGTCCATCTCTTTTGTGACCCTGTGGCCTGAGGACTGTAGCCCACCAGGCTCCTCTGTCCATGGGATTCTCCAGGCAAGAATACTGGAGTGGGTTGCCATTTCTTCCTCCTGGGGATCTTCCCAACCCAGAGATGGGACATTGGCAGGCTCATTCTTTACTACTGAGCCACCAGGAAAGCCCCAGCTGGCTATAAATTAGAGGTTCTGACAACCCCCTCCTTGGATTAGATTAACTGGCTAGAACCAAAGATCAGATGAGGAGATACATCTGGTGAGGTCCTGAACAAAGGAGCATGGGGCCTGGCATGGTGGCATTGGAAGCATTCTGGTTCTCCAGCCTTCTTCATCTTCTTGAAGAAGGACCAAAGAGCTGTCCTTTTGGGTTTTCATGGAGACTTTAATCACTGACCACCGATGACTGATTCAGCTCAACCCCCCACCCCACTCTTTGGAAGTCAGGGAGTAGAACGGAAAATAACAATCTTCTAATCATCAGATTTGCTCCCCCGGCAATGAGCCTCCATCCTTCCATGCCCTCCTTCAGGGGATCTTCCTGACCCAGGGACTGAAGCTACGTCTCCTGCGTTGCAGGCAGATTCTTTACTGCTGAGCCACTGGGAAGCCCAAGATATCTTTGTCATTCTCATCAGGAAATTCCAATGGTTTTGGGAGCTGTGAGGCAGGAACTGTGGACGAAGTCCAAATATATGAGACATATATATTTGATCATCTGAATGACCAAATATATATTTCTCAAAATTCAAAATATTATAAGATCCATTCATATTCTTTTATGCATATCTCTTCTCAGTTTCAAAACAATACAAAAAAATCAATATGGAAAAACTAAAATATATTTTTTTCTGGACTTTATCTCATTCCCCATTTCTAATTCTCCACAATATCACTAATTTTAGCACACAAGTTGAAGATTACTTAAGGCCATCATTGAAGACACAGTTTAGTTTAACTTATTCAAAGTGATTTGCCCTTCACTGAAGTAATTTTTCAGGATAAAACCTCTTTAGCCTGTGGTATCTGGCACTCAGCAATCAGCCTCACAATCATGCTGGAAACTTAACCACTTCATGACTATTTATGTCCAAAACATGGATGTTTTAAGTGAAGATCAGTTTCCCAATTGGATAATTGGTATGCGTGACATTTGTCTACGGTTTCATTTGGAAATTGACTTGAAGATGAGAAAAAAATGAGTATATTTTTTTAAAGGCCAACATTAGAAGATTTCCTTAACACCTGAGTTATTTGTAGTCTCAGGTTAAGAGAATTCAGGTGAGATCTTCAGGTGAGATCTTGAGCTCACCTGGTGAGAGATACATCATTTCTCATTAGCAGGGATGAGAAATAATATCACATGGGGAAAATTGCCTTTTCTTTGTTTGAAAGAGTTAAAGCTAATATTCAGGGTGTGGAATTATCTGCCAGACCACGGTCAATAAATAATAACTGCATTATTAGTGATAGCTAGTGTGTGTGGAGCCTGTACTATGTGCCAGAACTGTGCTCCTGGTTCACATACCTTATCCATTAAATGCTCCCCCAGACTCTTTAAGGTGCCTCATATGTATCCTTATTTTGCAGATGAGCAAATGGAAAAGATGAAATTTAAACCCAAGTCTCCCTGTAGCCCAGAGGCTTTCAACTGATAGTGAATTTGCCCCACCTTCTGCCGGGAGACTTCCCTAATAGCTCAGTTGGTAAAGAATCTGCCTGCAATGCAAGACACCCTGGTTCGATTCCTGGGTTGGTATCCCAGGAAAGGGAAAGGCTACCCACTCCAGTATTCCAGCCTGGAGAGTTCCCTGGACTGTATAGTCCCTGGGGTCGCAGAGAGTTGGACACAACTGAGCAACTTTCACTTCCACTGCCAGGAGACAGTTACAACATCTGGAGACAGTTTTGGTTGCAACTGGGTTGTGGAGATGTTTCTGGCATCCAGTGGGCAGAGGCCAGGGGCGCTGCTAAGCGGGCACCAGTGCCCAGGACGCCCACCGTGACCCAGGATTATCTGGCCCCAGATGTCAATAATGCCTGCCAGGTGGCGCTAGTGGCAAAGAACCTGCCTGCCAGTGCAGGTAGAGATGCAGGTTTGATCCCTGGGTCAGGAAGATCCCCTGGAAGAGGGCATGGCAACCTACTCCAGTTTTCTTGCCTGCAGAACCCCGTGGACAGAGGAGCCTGGGGGGCTACAGTCCATAGGCTCCATAGGGACACGACCGAAGTGACTTAGCATGGAGAGCTTGCACAATTAACAGAGTCTCCCGAGTCTCCAGATTCAGGAGATGTCAGAGGTGTTCTAGCTTTTCTTCAATCCCAGGGAAACAATCTGTACCTTTCTCCATCCATCCTTCCTGAATTACTTCTTTCTTTCTAGTAGGAAAAAAAAAAGCGGTATTTTTCCAGTAGCCACCAGAACCACATTCCTCTTACAGTAGACTAGAGATCTTTTCCGTTTATGTGAATTCATCAATCATGGTTCTGAGAGATGGTTCTGTAGATGGTCTCATGTGCAACGCAATAGTCTTTGTGCAATGCGATCGTCTTTGTTGATGTCTTTTTCTTTTCACCCGGGTTTACCTCTCTCTGGCTTCAATCCTATTATCCACAATCCACCTTCAAACCTCACATTGTGTGAGCATCTAATTTATCCAGGGCCAAGCCAAGCGTGCAACCTTTCCTTACTGGGCTTCTTTGAGTTCCTCCTTCGGAGGGGCTTATTTCTAAATCTCTGATCTCAAGCCAGATTAGACTTTCGGAGCTAATGATCAACAGCGCATCAAGCTTAGTTCACATTCCATATCTGATTCTACTCAAAGCTTGTTGGATTTTATAGAAAAGAGGCTTCCAGGAAAGAAGCTATTAAAAAACAGACTCTTAAAAAAAAAAAGTCTCTTTCAACTCCTTTACTTACCTAGTCATGAGGCAAGTTGATGTTTCTCTCAGTTCTGACAAGTGCATTTAGCGCTGCCTCCGCAGCAGATCAACCTATAGAGTGCCATGCTGCAGGGATGGCATGGTGCCAGGCACTGTGGGGAATCCACAGAAACATAAGGGAAGTCTTGGCCCTCAGGGGTTTCACACTGTAGTTGGGGAAATGAGACATATGCACACACATGGAAAATGAAATAACTAAACAAGAGGTAAATGATAAGACAAAGCAGTAATACAAAGGGTGGCAAGAGGCGCATCTTTTTTTTCTAGCGCATAGCCCATTGTTCAGGAGGAAGAAAGTCTTCGATGGCCTGGCATGTTCTGAAGTCTTCATGGAGAAGATGGAATTTGTAGAAGGGAACATATTCTCAGGAAGATCGGAAAAAGCAGAAATTATATACATAAAGGCTGGAGAGAAAACATGTTGGGTGGGTTCCAGGTGCCATATGCCTCTCAGGTATAGTAAGGGCCCACTGACGAGTACGTAGAAGTAAGCCTAGTGGGGTAACAGAGGCCAGACTTTGGACCTTAAATGTCATGTGACGGAGTCTGAGTTTTATTTCATAAGCACTGGGGAGTCGTCAAAGCTTACATCCAAATTAAGACAACTTCCTAACTACCTTGGCCTGACTACTCATGGGCCCCATCTAATCCATTGTCCAAGAAGCAAACAGATGTGTTCTTTTAAATAAAAATATGATCATATTGTTCCCCGCTTAAAACCATCAGGTGGTTCCCTATGGCACTGAAATAAAACCCACCTTCAATGCTGCAGTTTCCATGACCCCATGCTCCCAACATCACGATGCCCCAGTCATCCTGTCTTGAGTTCACATATCTTGTTTCTACCAGAGGAACCCTCTACTTGCTAAAACTATGGCTGGAACGTAGCTTTAATCCAGATCTTTCAATAATCAGTTCCTTCTTGGCATTTATTTATCAGTTCACATTCTACCTCCTTGAGGTACTGTGGTATGGTTAGGGTATATTTCTTCATAGCTCTTATTACTATCTAAGATTATATTATGCACATGCAACCTGGGCATTTTTTTGCTTCTCCACTAGTGACTCTGTCTTGTTTACTCCTAGCTTGTCATGAGTTCACTCGAATGTTTGGTATGGTGCTCAACATATGTAAGTTTCAATAAATATTTGTTGAGGGGATGGGAGAATGGGGTAGAGATTGGCATAGAAAGACGAGCCATGGAACTGTTATAATAGTGGTTCATTCATCAAATACTTGCGGAGGTCCTCTTTGCTAGTGGCTGAGGATACAGGGCTGAATCCCCTGCCACGATGGTGCTTATAGATGAGGGTCCCCAGGTTTAGCAGGTGATGTCAGATGTGGTGAAAGGACACTGAAGGAGGAGAGGTGAAGACAGCGTATCACATGGGAAGCGTTCCAAGACCCTGGAGTCGCGGAAGGTTTTTCTGAGACCACATTGCGGGAAAGAGTTGAACAAGGCATGGAGGGAGGGGGAGAGAAGACTGTCCCAAGTAGGAGCACTGGCATCTGTAGGGGCAGCGAGATAAGAGAACGTGGATGCGCCACAGGGACCAGAAGGCGGCCAGGATGGCGGAAATGGGCTGAGGGCGGAGAGCAGAATAGCGCGGAGTCTAGGTCCGTCAGGGATCATATTCAAAGGCAGCCATGGAAAGAACTCTGAATTTTATCCAAGCAGTATCTGAAAGTCATTGGGGCGGCTTGTGGTCAGGTTTGGCTTTTTCAAAGATCTCTTTGGCTCTTATATAGCTTTGGGTAGAAAGGGATATGGGCTAATCAGTTAGGAGGTAGTTAGAACAGTCCAGGTAAGAAATTGCTAAGGTGGTAGTGGTGGTAGTGATGGAAGAAAATACTCATATTTGGAAGTAGAATTTTTCTTGGTGATTATCTGGATGTGGCTGGTAAGAGAACGGGAGACATGGTATTTTGCCTTGTAGCCTGGGCTGAAAAGTTATGACCAACCTAGATAGCATATTCAAAAGCAGAGACATTACTTTGCCAACTAAGGTCTGTCTAGTCAAGGCTATGGTTTTTCCTGTGGTCATGTATGGATGTGAGAGTTGGACTGTGAAGAAGGCTGAGCGTGGAAGAATTGATGCTTTTGAACTGTGGTGTTGGAGAAGACTCTTGAGAGTCCCTTGGACTGCAAGGAGATCCAACCAGTCCATTCTGAAGGAGATCAGCCCTGGGATTTCTTTGGAAGGAATGATGCTAAAGCTGAAACTCTAGTACTTTGGCCACCTCATGCGAAGAGTTGACTCATTGGAAAAGACTCTGATGCGGGGAAGGATTGGGGGCAGGAGGAGAAGGGGATAACAGAGGATGAGATGGCTGGATGGCATCACTGACTCGATGGACATGAGTCTGAGTGAACTCCGGGAGATGGTGATGGACAGGGAGGCCTGGTGTGCTGCGATTCATGGGGTCGCAAAGAGTTGGACACGACTGAGCAACTGAACTGAACTGAACTGATGGTTCTTTGAAAATGAATTGAAGGGTAGCATCATTCACTGACATCAGCACTTTGCTGGGAGGAAGGCTAGTTCAGTTTTTGGATATATTGAATCACAATAGCTCGAGATTCTTGAGAGTTACTATTTATAGAAATGCCAAAGTGGAAAATGATAATCAAGGAATGGAGTGATGATGGGTGATTCCTGAGGTGCCATGGGAATGGCAAACAAAAACCACAAGACTCATTTTCTGTCCCAGGGACTCTTAAATCCCCTTCTTCCCTCCTTTTCCCCATACAAAAACTTAGCTGCAATTCTAGATATTAAAAGAATTTGGATAAAACACCAGTCTTGAGTAGATTGCCAGAAGGGGAAAAATCCTGAAAAGAGCTTTAATTCCATGTTCACGTTTGCAACCAAATTACTGTATTTAAAAAGGAGAAAATGTGATTTTACAAATTATGAAAAACATCTCAAGTGTCCTTTTTAAACTGTAATGGATTTTCTACTCCAAAGAACATTTTTGCACTGCAGAAATTGGTATAAATGTTGCTCTGTTTTATGGCATGGGGAGACAAGGAAACGCGGCAATACCCGGATTTTATTAAACTCTGGACAGATTGGGGAGGATGTTTCCTGCTATTTGAAAGAAGTGACTGGTCTCTTGATTTGGAAATGCTAAGGGGAAAGGAAGCTTCAGAAATGGCTTAAAACAGCTCTGCAATGCGTTTGGCAGGAAGTTGAGTGTGCTTTTTTTTTCCAGGGAGAAATTAGAGGAAAAGGTGACTTTTAGTGCTGAAATTAATTTTATTGCCATCCTAACTAACCCTCTTCCTCTTTACTCCCTGCTATCATGCAGAGATAAAAAGGTGACGAGAAATGCCTCTTCAGACACCACGGTTTCTCATACTGGTTGGGGATTCTGGCAGCTGAATGTTAGGTTTGTAAATATGCCCCAGAAAACTGCAAAGCTACAAACAGATACATAAAGAATGAGGAATCTGATTAAGAAACGAGCATTTATATTTTTACTGGGTTTTACTTTTAACATAAAACATCTTGAAAAAAGTTTTATGATTTAGCATTTATGAATGACTAGATTTTAAGAGAATTGTAATATTTTTTTAGGGTATTTCAGCTCTATGAGTTATTTCTTGTAGATTCAGATAATGACATTATAAATCTTTCTGTGGAGGCAATTACTAAGGCAGAAATGGCCTATTCCCCACTGGCTTTTAGGTTCAGCTTACTGACATATTACAAGCAGGCTTACCGTGGTCATTAAAAACTGATCTGGGATTTATTGTACCTCTTTAAACTCTCAGTACTTTGAAAAGTATTGAACAGAAAGGAATACAAAGTGAAGTTACAAAGAGGGCCAGCAAGGCAATCAGGAGAAAAGCGGATTTAATTTATCCAACCAAGACCACCATAAGTATCATGAAAATATCTGAAATTAGAGCATGGGGTTTCTAACAGAGGCAAGGACATGCTTGTGAAGGGTGGATTTCCACCTGAAATGGTTTCAAATACCGTATTAGAAGTGAAAGTTACAGGAATTTTGGTGTAAGATACTGCGCAAAAGATGAAGTTGAATTTTTAACCTTTACTGAGAAGTAGCCCACCTGGAGACACAGAACAGTAGCCCACCTGGAGACACAGAACATTACAGAAGAAAAGCAATGCTCTTTGGCCAGCAGTGTATCCACCTTTGCAACGACAGTGATGCCTACAATGTAGGTGGAGATAAAGAAGAGCTTTCCCACACATGCTCTGAGTTTCCCCATTATCTTATTCACCTGCACAGATCTTGATCCTTCTGCTTCTTCCCAAATGAGTGGAATGCCTTTTCTAGAAAAAGATGTACTCTGCAATATTCTGAGTAGAAATGCTTTGTCAGTGCAAAAGCATGAAGGTGAAAGAAATAATTGGAAATGAAGGAAAGTGCGGAGAAAGATTCCCACCGAAAGTAAAGGTTTAGCTTTAAGCTGATCATCTAGGAATGCACACATGCTCCCCTCCTTTGTTACTAACCTAGATGGGGCCTATTTCCTGTTTTGAATGAGAATCCAGAGAAACCTTGAAAATGCTTTTCTCACCCGGCACAAAGAATAAGCTGAAAGTGTTTGTGTTTTTCTTTTGACATTTGAGGTTTTCTTACTGTTATAGTCCAGTAACCTGTCCATCACTTTTAAGGCAATACTTTACTAAAGTAAAGCCAAACAGAACCAACCAGAATTGCCATATTGTTTTGTCTAAAACACTTTAGTTCCCATGGCTGGCTTTTTCTCGCTACTCAGATCTCAACTCAAATGTCACTGCTTTGGTTGAGTCCTCCCCAGATCTTATACTCAGCTCCCGTCACAGGCACATGTCACCTGTCACCCGTTGTATTCCTTCAGAGGCCCAGCAGTCTTTTCCTGTAAAGGCTCAGACAGCAAATACGTTAGACTTTATGGACCATACAACGTATGTCCCAGTTACCTTAACACTCCACTGTAGCTCAAAAGCGGTCACATGTGAACAGGAATGAACAAGGCTCATCAACCAGCTGTACAAGGGTTGAGTCAACTCCCACGCCTGCAGTTCTCTTACCAACAGTGTGCCCTGGGAATTCAGGATGAGCTACTCTAGATAAAGGGGCCTAGATAATTAGATGCGCATCTCAGGAAGAATCTGTAGGACCCCAGATTCATATATCTTCCATGCATAAAAGAAAAGGCTGAGATATGTTCTTTGTGATTAGCATTAATATTTTACCAAGATGCTTACACACACACACACACACACACACACACACACACACACACACACACACACGAATTTGTCCTCAGTAAAACTGAGGCTCATAAGCCATGTTGTGCGCTTCTGAGTTGACACATAGATAATGTGCCCGCAGTGTGCTGGGGGCTCCCTGGTGGCTCAGTTGGTAGAGAATTCGCCTGCAGTGCAGGAGACCCGGGTTCGATTCCTGGGTTGGGAAGATCCCCTGGAGAAGGGATAGTTACCCACTCCAGTATTCTGGCCTGGAGAATTCCATCGGCTGTACAGTCCATGGGGTCACAAAGAGTCAGACATGACTGACTTTCCCTTTCTTTCAGTGTGCTAATAAGACTTTAGTGAGAGGAGCAACGTGTGGGCCACACTTTGCCAACCTCTGCTTTAAGAGGATGTAATGTTTGAAATTTTTGCATGCATTTATTCATTTTCCAGGTTTGTGTCTGTGTCTCTCTCTCCATTAGAATCTGAGATTCCTGGGGCCAGCAATATAATTTACTAAGTCCACCGCTATATCCTGAACACAGAAAGGACAGTGTATATTAGGTGTTCAGTACATATATGATGAAAAAAATAAGCTAAGCTGTCTCCCCTAAGGGGTTGTTGTGCTGTGTTATTCAACTGTTTAAAATTACAAAGCAAACTATACTTTCTTTGGAAAATAGTACAAATTAGGGTTTTTTTTTTAATAGTAAGGAGTTTTGGCTTACTTGTAAAATGAAATGTCGGAGTTAAGATACCTTGAATTAATTTGGGATTTACTTTATGGGTTTGATTCAAGCCCTTAGTTCAGATGTCATTCGGGATAGATTAAATCTGATTTAAAACCTTCACTCGACAATACATTGTTGTGTGATAGATTTCATGCAAATATAGCTCCTGGGTTTGCTGTCACCTGAATACATAATCCATGGTGCAAGCAAAGGGCACTCAGCACTATAGACTGTGGTGAATTCCAGTGGGCTCAGTCACTTACGAAAGAGTTTCGCTTCATTCCTTGTCTGAGTAATTTGCCAGCAAGTCAGTAGTTTGGCCGCGGGGACTAAATAGCCTATCAGCTGGAGCGGTTCTCTCCCCTGACACTTCGGGATATTAAAATTCTTCCCACAGTTTCAGACACACTCCTTATTCCCGAACCCGGTACACCCTGAGCTCTTACAGTGTGCCTTCTCACGGTTCTAGAGTGCGTGCAGTGGCTGCGGAGGGGGTGGGGGGAGTTGTCTGATGCAAGTATAGCTCAGAAGTAGTTTGTAAAGTTCATTCTGCAAAGCTCCTTGGCTAAAAATCATCACGTAAATGCAGCTACTTGTACAAATTGTGTCCTTTCTGTTTGTGAGCTGGTTTGGAGAGCAATATTTAACATTTCTACATAGCAAGTTTCCTAGACTCCAAATCTTGGTGTCACTGAAGGGTTTAAGATTGGCTTTTAACAGAAATCACATGAGATATAGTCAAACACCACCCTTTTCTTGGACTCAGTTCACCTTTAGAAAGACTAAACTCACTAGATTAGAGGGGAGAATTTTTTTTTTTATGAAGTCTCAGTGATACAGGAGGTGAGATCTGCTGCCCTTTGAGATTCACTTCTAACTGAGGAAGACTCCTGTGAATCTGAACTCTCCTAGACAGCCCTCTAGGTCAGGGCACTTGAGCAGTCCCAAGATTTTGCTACTGCTGCTAAGTATCGAATTCATTTCTCTTTTTGAATTGACTTCAGACAGTTAGGAAGTCATTCACAGGTCATAGAAGATGGAACATGCAGGACGGTCTTCAGTGTGAGACCTAGGCATGACTGCAGTCATCACCTGTTGACTTTTATCTCCTACCGTCCCATTTCAAGACTGAGGTGGGGTCAGGAGCTCTGGTGAGACTTTTGATTGTGACCACCCATTCTGTGAAGTATGACCAAGGATGGGCTCCTCGCAGTAGGTCGGTGTGACTCTGCTTGGTCCAGGCATGAACTCCTAGGCAGCTCAGCGGTTTTGCATTTTCTCTGGAATTGACAGGTAGACGACGTGGAAGAGGGCTTCTGTTTCCAAAGGTGTTGGTAAGCTTCAACAGTGGATTCTGGGGAGGAGGCGGTGTGAGGTCATTTCCTCTAGTGTGTTGAATAAGGTATCCAAGCAAAGGTCAGCAGGCCTAAAACAGAGGAAATGAAAGAACCCAGATGCCAGTGGCCAGCATTTCCTGAAGGGTAATCTCCCCAAATATATGAGCCAATGGATCCTCCCCTTTTAGCTTAAGCCTTTGATTTGGGTTTTCTGTCACTTGCAACCAAAAGAATTCTAGCTAACAGTAGCTATTTCCTGTCACTCTTAATCCACTCCTCAACCTAGAGCACTATACAAATGTTTACTCTAAGAAATGCCTTTTCAGCAATTTAACAGTTGAATGAATAAATCCATAAGTTTATCCGACATAATCAGTTTTGGGGATCTGTATAAAATGTAAAGGGCTTTCCTGGTGCCTCAGTGGTAAAGATTCCACTCGCCAATGCAGGAGATGAAGGTTTGATCCCTGGTTCAGGAAGATCCCCTGGAGAGGGAAATGGCAATCCACTCCAGTATTCTTGCCTGAGAAATCTCATGGACAGAGGAGCCAGGTGGACTACAGTCTGTGGGGTCTCAAAGAGCTGGCATGACCCGGCTACTGAGCACACACACACACATAAAATGTAAAAGCGCAGTTTAATTCCCCAGAAGAGTCTAGTATTTCTGTAAAACAGCTTCTTCATTCAGGAGAGAGTCTGGAGTCTTACTGAGATATTGGTTCAGCTGGTTTATTAAGAATATGCCAAGTGGCAGCCCACTCCAGTGTTCTGGCCTGGAAAATCCCACGGACAGAGGAGCCCCACAGGCTACAGTCCGTAGGGCAGCAAAGATTCGGACACGACTGAGCAACTTCATTTTCACTTTCAGATGTTTGCTTAAAACAAAAATAAAAACCTTCCAGGTGTGCCTGGTTGAGAATCACAGCTCTGTAGGTTTGACGACTTATTTATTAATGGTGTTTTTTTATTGATTCCTGGGCTTAGACCTTACAAATTATTTTTATTGAAATCCCTTTTGATAGAAACATTTCAGGGACAACTCAACTTGGTTTATGTGCCCATTGACATACAGTCCCTGTGGTCAGAGGAAAAGAATGCTCTGTTTGGTGTGGCCTGGATCACCCATCTTTGGAACAAAGAGATGTGGTCCCCCTCACCCCCATTGTGAACTGAGTAAGCTCCATCAGTGGGATGAAGAGGGGCTGTCTTCAGAGAATGGGATATTGAGGAAAGAAAGGGATTAACTCTGGAATAAACAGACAGAAGAAATGCCTAAAAATACGGGTGGTGGGGACTGAGCTTCCACGCCCTCTCCAGGTATAATGTCCTCCCACGGCAGCTACGTGTGCTCACTAGTCTGGAAACTCCCTGAACCCCTCAGTTAGGGTTTTTATGGAGACCTCATTATGTAGGTATCACAGGCAGTCATTGGCCATTGGTGACTGAGCTCAGTCTCTAGACCTTCTCTCGTCCCCCAAACCAAGGAAATGGATGGGGAGGGACGCTGCGCACGTGCAGAGTTCCCTCTATGCTTTGTCTCACTTCTCCGGCTTCCTCTCTTCCTCTCTGTATGGTGGAGATTTCTTCCTTGGACTCACCCTCGCAGAATCTAGAATGTAAATGTCTTGAGGTTGCCCCTTTCTTAGGGTTGCAAACTAGCAGGTAAATACCTGACAGATTCTCTGCAGGAGGCCACTTTGCCCCTGCTTCTTGAAAGCCCACTTTATGTTCCTTCTCCCCATATACTGCTCAGTTGTAAACATGTAACTAGGCTTCCTTAGGGCTTCGCAGGTGGTGCAGTGGTAAAGCATCCGTCTGCCAGGGCAGGAGATGCAAGAGCTGCGGGTTTCCTCCCTGGGTCAGGAAGATCCCCTGGAGTAGGAAATGGTAGCCTGTTGCGGTTTTCCTGCCAGAATGATCCCACGGACAGAGGCACCTCATGTGCGACAGTCCAGGGGTCGCCAGAGTCAGGCGCAGCTGAGCAGCTGAGCACAGCTTTCCTTAAGATGCAGACAGTTCTGCAGAGAAGCAGACTCTGCAGTGAGACCAAGCGGGGCTGTGACTCAGGCCGCGTGTTCAATATGACTCTCTTGTTGGTTGTTCATTTAAGAGAAAAGAGAATTGAGAGAGAGAGAGATCTTTAGCTACTAGATCAGCACTTTAAATCTCGGCGTCCTAAACCATGTTCTCAGAATTACAGTGTGATTCATTTTTTCCACAAATATTCATTGGTTGCTACTTCTCTGGGACATTTCATTTGACATTAGTTTGTACAAGAACAGCAGTATCCTTGCCCTCATGGAGCTTGTAATCTATCTGAGAGACAGAGCAAAAGTGGATGGGCGCAGGACAGTCAATGAAATGGCTATGAGTTGTGCTTATTGTTGAGAAGGAAGCAGACAGGATGTTGAGGAGGGTGTCAGGGAAAGCCTGGTTGGGAAGGTGACCTTTGCCCTGAGACTTCTCCACGGAGTAAGGAAGAGCCAAGCGTTGCAGGCAATGCAGAAGCGTGTGAAATGCACCTATCCCAGTGACAGCAAGAACAAGGTGAATATCCCCCAAGTGCATTATTCAATTACTTTATTCAAGTACATTGCAATTATGTGATGGTGATAGCCTCAAAAAAAAAAAAAAAAAAGGTGGAAAGAAGTCTGGAAACGCGTCCTGATCGTGCCTCCTCGGTACCGTGATGTGTGTGCGTGTTTGTTAAGCAGTTTTGTTTTTCCGTTTCCTCCTTTTCCTCCTCGCGCCATCATGCAGCTGCCTCACCTGAATGCCAGTCGCTAAACGAGGTGGCAGCTCTGGATCCAGGGAAACAAAAGAGAAGGTTGCCATGGTAACAGAGGCCAAGGCGAACAGCTCCGCCCCTCTCTCCAGAGTCCCTCTCACAACGGGAGGTGGGGCCGGCCCTTCCAGCTGTGGGGCTGCCGGGGCCTTCCTCCGCGCTGGCTAGATTCCCAACCATCCCTTCAGCAGCTGGAGAAAGTCACTCCGTCCTAGAGCAGCCATTCCATTCCCACCAAGAATGGAAGAGAGAAGTGAAACAGCTTAGATGTTTCGTTTAGACTGGATTGCAGGTCAGACTGGATGCACTGCTTTGGAATTGCTTTGCGTGCCTTCCCGTTCCTACTGCTCCTTTCTCTTCCCATCGGTCTCCAAGCACATGAAATATGCACTACCTTGCGTTTGAGACACCGACTCCACCTACCAGGCTAAACTGTAGAGCCCCCGCAGGTCGGCGATATGAGGAGCTGCCCAGAGTTCTATGACGTATCACTGTTGGGATGAGTGAGTTTTTGAAATATTCATCATGTTCTGATCAATTTTAACAGATCATGGTATCTGTAAAAAGATAATACTTGACAGCAAATGAACTGAAGCCTTTTTAATTGGACTGAAGTTCCCTTGTGAGAATTTAATGTTTTCTATTTTTTTTACTTTTATTGACATTTCTAGGAATCTACCCCAGAGAAGTTGGAATCTCCTTATGAAATGCCGTCCTCACCTACACTCACACCCAGAGATTACTCCTACTTCCATGTAAAATTAGAGTCTTAGTTCATAGTCTCCTGTTCTCCTCCTTGGTCGTCTTGAAGGCTCTTCAGGAATTTTAGATTCTGCCTCTTGGTCCATCGCTACTTAGGTTTTCAGTTATGTTTGGAGACACAGTGAAGAGACATGGGCAAAAAGCGTAGAATTTGGAGCCTGGTGGAACTGAGTTCCAATGATAGCTCCACTGCTTGCTGTTTGGGGCTAGATCTTGGCCAAGTTGCTTACCTTCTGACTCAGCACAGTTTTTACATCTGCAGAATGGGTGCATAAATAGTATCTATTTCCCAGAATTATGGTGTGGGTTAAATGAGGCAGGGTGTCTACAGTGGTCAGAGCATGGCCAGATATTATAATCTGTTGTGAAGACGGCAATAAACATCATGATGGTGGTGAGGATGCTCACTTTAGCTGCCCAGCGGGGCCATAGGCTCCCCGCGGACAGTGCTCAGCACCGCTGTCCTCTTTCCCACCTTTCCAAATAGTTTGTGGCCACAATAGACGTACAGATATAACAGACGATTAAAATATTGCTGATATAATTAATCCTATTAGTCAAGCAATTTATTTCTTTACCCCAATTATCTATTTTTTATATATATGTACATGAGAGAGAGAAAGAGAGGGAACAAAATAAAGATGAATAATTTAAATATGGGAAACAAACTTAGCTAGGAACGGTAGCCCTACCACAGTCTCGACTTTGGCTCTGTGGGGATTTTAAGAAAAAGGACAATAATGTTGTTTGTTGTAGCCTCGTTTCAGTGTCCTCTTATGCGTCAATTAGCCAAGTGAATTTTTTTATTTCTTATCACAGTTGATTCCAGGGATCCTATTGCTGGGAGCAGATGAGAACTCTCCACTCCGTGTGGAACTGTCCTCATAAGACTTTCTAATACTGCTTTGCTCAGCAGTTGTGAATTGTGGGTTCCATGGAGAGCGTTCTTCAGCACGGGTGAAAGGTGATGCAGATATGGGCATCAGTGAGTATGAATGGACAGTAATCACTCAACGTAGCGTCTTATTCTTTGGGAAATGCTTCACCTGTTACCTGGTATATTCTTCGAAAGCGTTCTCAGTGCTGACGTTGGTAAGAAGTAGTGGAGAAGGAAGGCGTGAGGGGCTGCTAACCAGAGGCAGGGAGGCTGTGTGGATGGAGAGCTAGTTCCTGTGTAGGCAGCATGTGAGGCAGAGAGCCTGGCCCATTACAGACGCCAGCGTCTCTCCGTGCGTGCGCGCTCAGTCCCTGTAGTTGTGTCTGACCCTTTGCAACCCTGTGGACTGCAGCCCGCCAGGCTCCTCTGTCTGTGGGATTCTCCAGGCAAGAACACTGGAGTGAGTTGCCGTGCCCAGGGTTGGAACCCACATCTCTTGTGTCTCCTGCACAGGCAGGCGGGTTCTTTTACCACTGGTGCCTTCTGGGAAGCCCCTGATATCTCTGACTAGAGTTCAAAACCCCTAGAATTCCGAGAAAATAGAATTCTGGATTGCAGTGTTCCAGGTTTGAGATCCTGTCCTAGTAAGTCAACTTCTCTTTGGAGGAAGTGGTTGGAAAAGTGTCTGTAGCCTGTGGTGAAGTGTGGAGGGAGTCGTAACGCAGACGTTAAATACAGGGCTTGAATTTCTCTTACGATGTGGAAAAATGGCTATAACTAAAAAACTCTCTACATTTCTTTGTTATAACTAAAAAATAATAAATACATAATTTATGTGAAGCTAAAATATTATCAGCTACCATTTGAGTATTACCTTCCAGGGGCTGTTCCATATTTTATTGAAAAATACAGTAAAACACATAGGTCTTAAGTGTATTGTTCAATGACTTCTGAAAAATGTATACATTCCTGTAACCAATACTCCATGTAGAACCCTATCTTCTTAGTAAGATCAATGCTTTTAGTTTATTTCTTTACTTTTACTAAAGTGACATTCATGTAACATGAAATTAACCATTTTAGAGTGAACAATTCAGTGGCCTTTAATACCTGACAGTGCCTTGCGACTGCTACCTCTATTTAGTTCTTAAGCAGTTTATCACCCCAAAAGGAGACCCGGTACCCACTGGCCATCACCCACCCCCATCCACCCGCTCCCCGCCCCGCCTTCCTGGCTCCTGGGAGCCTCCCCTCGGGATATGTCTCTATACTCAGTTGCTTAAATCATATCCTATTCTTTGCGACCCCGTGGACTGTAGCCCGCCAGGCTCCTCTGTCCTTGGGACTCTCCAGGCAAGAATAGTGGAGTGGGTTGCCATGTCCTCCTCCAGGGGATCTTCCTGACCCAGGCATCGAATTTGCATCTCCGGCACCGGCAGGCAGATTCTTTACCCTGAGCCACCAGGGAAGCCCATGTCTCTGCAGATGTACCTGTTTTGGATGCTTCATACAGACAGAATCGTACAATATGTGACCTTTTGTGTCTGGCTTCTCTCACGTGGCATAATGTTTTCAAGATTCATCTGGATTACGGTATCCCTTCCTTACTCCGTTGTATGGGTTAGCCAGCCATCCGCTGGGGGCCTTTTTGCTTGTTTCTACCTCGTGGCTATTGTGGATGCTATAGACACCCGTGTACTTGTCTTTCTTTGTCCAGACGTTTTTCGAATACTGTTTTTAATTCCGCTGGGTATGCAGTGTTTGTGGATTCCCAAAGGAAGGTCAGCGTTTTCAAGGCTGCCGTCTCTGGTGATGTATGAAGGTAACTGGTGGTGGTGGTGCTGGGAAGGTTCCAGGAACGCCTCGGTTTGAGAAAACACTGTATGGTTCCTTTACACAAAATGCAATAGTAGAAAATTGTCTTTGAGGTTAATGTGAAGGAAACATCATTTAGAACTTGCTTATCCATGTGGGAAAAGTGACCAATAGTTTATTTCAAAGCTCAGTGAAGCCTTTAGTAATCTGCTGAATAAAAATGCTCCAACGAGGAACGTGGACACCAGAAGACTTCTACATATGGCCAGGCTTCCCGAGTTTTGTCGAGCATTTTCTCCTGACATGTCATGTCATGCCCTCTGTGGGTTAAGTGCACCTCCGTTCCACCTTCCCTTTAGTTTAGAGTTCCAGGTAAAGTGCAGGACGCCCAGTTGCATCAGAATTTCAGATAGGCAACAAATGACTTTAATATAAGTACATCTGAAATACTGCATTATTTGTTTGTCTGATATTCAAATTGAACTGGGCATTCTGTATTTTTCTGTGCTCAATCAAGCGCTGTTTTTGTTGCCATGAGAGAGGCTATCTGAATCGCAGTGAATTGTAAGGGACACTCTATCAACAGAGATGCTTTGCTCACTCATTTTCCTCTGAGAGAAACCATTTCCCTTTTTATATAAATAATGTAAAAATTTGGAGATAAAGTATTCGGGGCATAGGGAAGGTGAAATGGAGCCTTTACCATGTAAAGTGCTTTCTCCCAGGCCCTAGTTCATTAGTGAAATCTAGTGATTTGAATTACCCAGCTAACCCCTTCCGCCACTGTAGGATGATAAATCTAGTAGGTGGCTACTACCTGAAGGAGCTGCACAGTTTTTGCAGGAGGTTCTCATCAAGCTAAGAAGGGCAGAGAATTTCCTCTGACTGTGTCGTGCCTACGTGGCGATGCGATGCTGGTGCCAGCGCTTTCAGTGGCCTGCTGTGCGATTCACTTGCTAAAATAAAAGGCACAGAACAGGAACACATTCAGTGCTTCCCTGACAGGGGTGAATGCGGTGGCAAGGGCTCTGGGCAGATGGGCTGGTGCTATGTGACGCTCCTAATGCTGCCAGGCTCAGGCAGACTCATTTAGGTACAGAAAAAACTATTAAAGGTATTTATCTGTCTGTCTTTCTCCCTTTATTTCTGTCTGTCTCTGTGCCTTTATTTTGTGTGCAATTTTGAGAGATGAATTCCATTTTCTATTAATTCAATGGCTGTCATATTGCATTACATCACGCAGCTCAGATCACAACAATGAGATGTTAGGGTTTAAATGAATACTATTGCAACACACCACTCGATAAAGCGGGCATGCTTAATCCTATCTAGCCTGCTCAGGTAGTCTGACTTCTGCCCGGTGCTGGGAACCTGCAGACTCCAGTGGAATTACCCGAATTCAATTGCAAACAGCCTATGGTTGTGAGCTGAGTCCTCAAGCTTCCCGATAGAAAGCAGTACATTAATACGGTGGGCAGATTCAACAAGTTATGTACGTTACATATGCATATAGTTGAGGGTGGAGGAACAGAGAATTTTGAGGTTTCTGAGTGCATTTTTCAGTCCTAGAAATAAACCTGACAAATACCTAGTCTTTACTGAGTTCCCTGATATGCTGTGTTTGTGGAGGTCACTGGGAAGATGGAAGCTGGGGCTGGGGGGTGAAGGTGAAAGAAGATCCTCTGAGATCTGCTCATGTTCACTTGAAATCCCTCCCCCTCCCCCTGCCAGGTGACTGCAGCTTGAAGACCCAACCCAAACTGTTACAGGTTTGCGAGCCTGAAGAGGAAAACAGGTTTAAAGCACATCAAAAAAATACTCCTCACCCGAAGCAGATTGTTCGCACAGGGCTTTTTCTCATGTGCAGATGCTTTCACTGGGAAAACAAAACAAAACAAAAAAATAACTACTCATTTTGGGAAGGAAGAGAGGCATTTTGGAAACCCAAATAATCCGTCAGTGGGCGCCTAGGGAGAAGTGAGCAGCCCCCCCAGTTACAGTCCTCCTCCTTCCCCCTGACGCCCCCACACGCCCCCACCCCAGGCTCTCTGGAGCCCCTGCTCTCTTCCTTAGGACGCATCCATTTCCAAACACTGCCAGCCCTGGATAAACAAACAGAGGATTTGTACATGGCCTTCATTAAGGTGGGTTGCCAATTGTCAAATTAGTTTCTGCCCGACCTGCCGAGTGCGAATGCAAATCCACCACCCCAGGCGCGGCCTCATTTGCAGCTATTGATTCGGGTTTGACTGCAAGCTCAGAAAAAGTGGTCTTTGAAGTGTCCTACCTCTGCCTGGCTCCCTCGGTCCAGGTGGCTCCTGGGTCCCCAGCAGTCATTTTGATCTTTGTATTCAGAACGCCAGGGAGGGTCACTCCAGGTAACTTAAAAGCAAGATACAGTCAGGACGGATTTGGGAATGAAGTCTTTGCCTTGTCACTTTAATGCCGTCCTATCAAGTGGCAGTTTATCAAGAGCCACCTCACAAGGTTTTAATGAGCATGCTGCCTGTTCTTATACAATACTAATTAATCCCATTTTTTTCACACTGCCGTGATTGCTTCATGAAACCCACATTGTTTTATACTCAGTAGCAAAGCGGCTCTTACTGATTAAATCTCCTTGCCTGCGATGGAACCTGACAACTGAATTATACCTTGCTCAAAGTAATAATGGGTATCAGCTAATAAATACGGTTTAACACACACAAAACTATGCAGCCAAAATCACACCACAAAATAGGAGTTTGACTTATAGGCTCAGCAGTGTTTCATTAAACATCTGTATTATAATTCACTGGTTTTCCAACTGATGTAATAACTTAATTGATGAGAACAAAGACAAGCTTATTTATTCACCCAATTGCTTGCTTCTTGACTAACGTTTTTTTCCTGGGTGTTATTGTAGAAATAAATATGCAATATTCTTTTTATAGAAGTCTAATTTAGGTCCTTTTTTCTGCTATTGAGAAGTCAGCATCACCATCTGTATCTGACAATGTTTGGCTGTTTCGCAACAGAAGCATTTGATAAGGTGGGTTCTGGTGTTTACTCTGATGTCCAGACTGGCTAGCAGAGGTGAGCGAGGAAGGGCATTGAGGCCCTCCAGTGTGCACAGTAACTGTCTGGTGACTTCTTCATAAAGGTGAGAATGCGATCTCACTGCAAACACACACACACGCACGCTCAGCACATGCACGCACACTCCATCCAGTGCCCTGAATTCCACCAATGCTGGGATGATTCTGCCTAGCTCATGTATGACATGGACTCACTCATGCCCAGCTTGTTTCTCCCCACCCTCATTTAAGGACTACTAGAGACGAGTAAATTCAGTATCAAGATCACACGGGTCGTTTTCCCCCCCTTGTATAAGATGTGTGTTAGCTGGAGACAGAAGTGAAAAATGATACAGTTTCATCATTCTTTTAGCTTTGGGTTGTGTGCCTTTCAGTTCAACACATTTAATAAATATGCAAAGAAAGTAAACCCTCTTATTTCTCTTTCTGGGAGGCAGGGGTTTTGCAATAGCCCATTTTCAGCTGACACGTCAGGGCCTCACCTCTGTGCTCTCCTTGCCTCCTGATCTACTCATACTGGTCACAGATTTCAATTGCCCGCTCAGTGTTCTGTTCACCTGAGGCTGTGAGCATGGACCTTATGCATTACTAATGGACCACTGGGAGGATGGACCCTCTCAAATAATGTTTACTGAGCACTTATTATATAAGATACCTTGGTGAGCAAGAGAGGCTGCCATGGAGTTTGTATTGTCCAACTCAGTACAAAGGAAGAAGGGCAAGAACCAAGCAAGTACACCGTGATATCCGACTTCGCCAAACATTATGAGGAAGAATAAAGCTGACAGGCATATTGTATGTGTTTTCACTTAGTAAAAACTCACTCATTATGGATTGGATCCATGCAAACTTTGTTAGCTGATTCTACATTCTTGTGCTATGTCTATTCTGCCTTCATGACATGGTTCACAAAGAAGCAATTCAGAAAACGTTCCCTGGACACGCTGTTATTCTTCTGCTTTGGCTTCATCAGGTCTACACTGGCCAAGAGCCTCTAACTACCTGTTATGTATTTCCTTTTTCTGCCCTCTTTGTAAAATTCTTCGGTGGAGGCCTGACTAGGTAGGTTGTGTGTTTCTTGAAGTTGTCACTGCAGAACTGAACAGTTCCCCAGCGTCTACATCTCCTGCCTCCTGAACAAGTATTGTTTCTCTGTTTCTAAGTATCTACAAGCTATCAATGTGGTCACTACATTTTTGTCTGGTTTAAATACACTTTAAACTCATTTTCTCAGTCTATATACACTGTCTTCTCAGAGGCAGCTTTGTTATTTAGGGTCAACTATTAAGTGACCAACCTAGATGGCATATTCAAAAGCAGAGACATTACTTTGCCAACAAAGGTCCGTCTAGTCAAGGCTATGGTTTTTCCAGTAGTCTTGTATGGATGTGAGAGTTGGACTGTGAAGAAAGCTGAGTGCCGAACAATTGATGCTTTTGAACTGTGGTGCTGGCGAAGACTCTTGAGAGTCCCTTGGACTGCAAGGAGATCCAACCAGTCCATTATAAAGGAGATCAGTCCTGGGTGTTCTTTGGAAGGAATGATGCTAAAGCTGAAACTTCAGTACTTTGGCCACCTTATGCGAAGAGTTGACTCATTGGAAAAGACTCTGATGCTGGGAGGGATTGGGGGCAGGAGGAGAAGGGGATGACCGAGGATGAGATGGCTGGATAGCATCATGGACTCGATGGACGTAAGTCTGAGTGAACTCCGGGAGTTGGTGATAGATAGGGAGGCCTGGCGTGCTGCGATTCATGGGGTCGCAAAGAGTCGGACACGACTGAGCGACTGAACGGAACTGAAGTGATTGAGTTTCCTAGTTGAAACTGAACTCATCATGTCCGAGGGGACAGTGTCAGTGTTTCCCTGATAACCACAAGCCATGTAAAGTGGCACGAATGACTGACCAGAAAATAAAAAGGGAGACTGGAAAAGGGATCTGGCCTATTATCAGTGAATTAGACATTGCTGCCCCAAATAACACACTGGAAAAAGAATTTGGACTTTTATGCGTGGCAGTGTTTCAGTAATCATTTGAATTGTAATTTATTTGTTTTCCAGCTGATATGATAAGTTAATTGATGAGTGATAAGGTGAGCTTTATTAGCATTCATCCATTTACTAAATTGCTAATTCAAATTTTCTCTATAGTTATGGGGGAAGTTTATATGTACGGTTTCTAAGGATTTTAAATTCTGAGATGGGGATTTCAGGTTATTATATGTCACAAATACACCTTAAAAAGTGTATGAAAATGTATGAGGAGTGCTTAAAAAGTTAGCAAAAACTAAGACAGGAAATAATGGAAATGTAAGGTCATTTGGTCCAATCCTCTGCCTCTAAGAAGCCCCATTTGTCTAAGATCCCTGAGACTGCAGAGTTGAACTCATTAATCAGAAAATACATATTATATTCCTGTTGCCATGAACCCTGGGAAAAGAGTGTGTTCACCTAAATTTGCACTTAACCAAGTCAAAAATGTTAGAGAAATATGTGACAACATTTGATGAACTTCAGGGAGGCAGCAATAAGCTCCTTTTTCCCTACGGATATTCTTCTCATTTTTCAATTTAGGCATTCAAGTTATCTGTGCACTTAAAAAATCAGACTTCGAAGTCTTAAAGGTAAAAAGAGCTTTTTCCCCCTCCTTAGGCAGTTGGACCTGTTAAGAAAATCTGCAAAATGTAAAAGAACTACACGGAAACCATCCAAAGCACCCATCTGTGTCGTTACACGCCTGATCACACAAAGCTGCACCGATGTTAAGGGAAGAAGTACCATTTCATTGTTCGATTGTTTTTTCTTCTTTGCATTTTGTTTGTTGATTATGATTATGATGTGTGAGGTAAGGAGCCCACTCGTGACGGACAAGACAGAAAGATGATTTATTGTTTGGGGATCTTTATGTGGGAAACATATGCAGGCAACAGGGAATTAGGTCTCAGAATATAATTTATTAGACAAAATAGGGACCCGGGTCTCTTGCTTTGACAAGGTGTAGTTGCCTCCTGAGGGATATGGGTTAATTTAGGTGTTCCGAGGCTTGTATGTTGGGGAGCTCTAGGGATCAGAAAGTAGATTGTCTGCTTGTACTCACCCGTGTCCGACTCTTTGCCAGCCTATGGACTGCAGCCCACCGGGCTCCTCTGTCCATGGGATTCTCCAGACAAGAATAATGGAGTGGGTTGCCGTGCCCTCCTCCAGGGGATCTTCCTGACCCGGGGACTGAACCCGCGTTTCCTGTGTTTCCTGAATCGGCAGGCCACCGCTGAGCCACCTGGGAAGCTGAGAAAGTAGGTTAGGAGGAAGGTAATATGTTTCAGCTCTATTGAGAAATAGCACCGGGGCTGCGGTTGTGGCGCTTTGGGTGCACCATCCAGTGAGTGTCCAGGTGGACAATGGAATGTGCTCCGTGTGACGCTCATTCCTTCTTTTCTCATGACTAGATTCGACTGGCTTTCAGTTTACTGGTGAATGCCTGTCTTCCAACCAGAGAATGTGATTGGCAACAAGGGACTTTAGGCATTCTCAGCAACCAGGAAGTATCCATTTCTGACTCCTCTTCCTTCCACTGCTCATCGCTAAAGCATTTTGTCTTTTTCACCTACCATGCCTGTATGAACCTGAAAGTAATTTTTCAAAAAGACTCCTGTTCATGTGTTTTGAAAACACAATGGGCCAGTGACATTCAGTTTCATGATGAAGTAGACTCAATGCTTTGCCAGTTACCTGTGGCCTCAGTGAGCGGTGTTGGCTGACATCCTCAATGCTATATGCAGTTCTCTGTGTCTACTAGTCTCCATCCCACAAGAAATCACCATGAAGGCTTAGAATCCCTTATAGAAAGCAGAGCCTCCTCTTCTCTCCGTTGCTGCTGTCAGCTCTTAACCTCCCCGCCGAGCTCTGCTCCTCCTCTTGCTGCTCTTTAATATCCGTGCCGCATGGCAGCTGAAACTAGGGTGTCTCGCCAAGGGTTATTCACAAGTGTAACATGGATAGCATCGGTCCCCTGCTCGGGATGCTGCAGTTACTTCCTGCTTCAACTCAAGGACAATCCGAACACCTTTCTGTGGCCTCCGAGATCCCGTAAACTCTAGGCTCCACCTCTGACAACGCTTCTCCTTACTGCCTTAGGGATTTTACGTTTCCTGGGCATTTCCCTTAGAACCATCTTCCCTTCCCGTCTGCCTGCATTTCTCCATTCTTGTCTCCGGTCTTCCAGGAGAAGCCTTTCTTGACCGATCAGTCTAGCGTTTCCCGTTCCTTTAATTACCCTCATCCTGTTAATCTGACATTATTACAGGTTCTTAGCTTCCTGAAGGCAGAGTTCTTGCTTGTCTTGCACACTGCTCTGCCCCAGAACGAGGAAGGATGCCTGCTGTGTGGCAGGGCTTCCCTGGTGGCTCAAGTGGTAAAGCGTCTGCCTGCGATGCAGGAGGACCTGGGTTTGGTGTCTGAAGAATTCCATGGACAGAGGAGCCTGGTGTGCTATGGTTCATGGGGTTGCAAAGAGTTGGACATGACTGAGCAACTAACACTTTCACTTTTTAAAATCACTTTCATGTGGTAGGGACTCTAATATATGTTATAAGAAACGAAGCATAAATCTGGATGATTAGGAAAATCATGGTTCTTGGACTGCTCCGAGACATTGTGCTGTATTGGAAAGAGTATAGGAGCGTTCAGATCTGAAGTTGACTCTAAACTGTGCCTCTTGGTTGCCTCTTGCTACCTTGTTTAAACTCTCCATGACAGATGAAAAGTGACCACGGATTGCCTGCCACGGCTCTTATTAAGAGACAGAATAGATTATTTCTGGCCTTGGCTATGTGACTTGCTTTGGCAATGGAATATCACTGTCTTTTGTGATGAGCTGTGTACGCATACCCATTGGGGCTTGCCCTGATGGGACTCTGCCCTGAGACCACCGTACTGCAAGAAAGCCAGTCTGGCTTACAGAAGCAAACACCTGGAGAAGCAAGGTGGAGGTGCTGTAGTTGACAGCCAGCAGGACCTGCTGGACATCTGAGTAAGGCCAAGTTAACATTACCGCACACACACCACAGCCATCTAGTTGAGCAGTTGTGTGAACACCAAACAAAACCACCAGAGAAGCTACAGGCCACCTACCAAACTGTGAAAATTTTATCACATTTTTATTGTAAGCTACTATTTATTGGATTGTTTTGCTATCCAAGACTGTTGGAGGAACAGCTGAGATAATAAAATTCTTGTCTAGGGCATTTTCATTTCATAATAGGAACTCAGTCGTTCTTGGTTCTCTGTCATTATCCCTGTTCTGAACTTGACTGCTGGAATTTTTTAATTCAATCTGAGTGTGCCTTCCACTCTGATATGACCACATAGATTAATGGTATTTGCAAAATACGATCCAGTCATGCATGGGAGAGGCCTTTAGATCAATCAAACTCATTCCATTGCAATTTATTAAGATGATCAAGTTTGAGAACTGAAGCACTGCAACAGATTGAAAATACATGGAATATAAAGCAGCGGCTGCCGTTTACTGAGCACCTATTATGTGCATGGAACCACACTAAAGCATTATGTAAATACTGCTTTATGTTCGACAGCAGCTGTATTTTGCAGAGGAGAATACTGAAGTTTATAGAAATTAAATAACATGTACATGATCTTAGAGCTGGTAAATATCAAAGCTCTGACTTAGACTGTGGTCTGACTCCAGGTCTGTATCCTTCAACAGGGGGCTAAACTCCAGTGGGGGAGGGGGACAGCCACTGCGATAGGGGGTGGGCTCCTGGGACGAGAAAATACTGATGCAGGTGGTGTATGCCTCAGAGCCAGTACACACCATGTCAGTTCTGAGGAGTGTGGACATTCAGACAAGGGCAGCTTAGGTCAGATTGTCCAGGGAAATTCAGGTTCTCCAGAGGAAGGAGGGTGAAGGGGGCCCTCCATGACCTGCTACCTATTTTGGCTAGCATAGATTGGAATTTAGATCCTGTGCTTAGAGTACTGTGTGAATCACATATAATATTTAATCCTCATGGCAACTCTGTGCAGTAGGAATGATTGTGATCCTGTTTTCATATAATGATATCAAGGCTTACAAAAGTTAAGTTACTTGAGATCGTATAAACACTTGTTCATGAGTCTGGGTGAACTCTGAGAGTTGGTGGTGGACAGGGAGGCCTGGCGTGCTGCAATTCATGGGGTCGCAGAGTCGGACACGGCTGAGCCCCTGAACTGGACTGAACTGAAGCGCTTGCTGGGAAACCGGGACCCCAGTCATGGTGCTCTGAGAATCGCACCGTGGTGCAGCGTCACCCTTGGAGGCACTGGCTGTCTCCAGAAGAAAAGTGGTGACTAGGGAACCTGGAACAGCAACGGCAGAGAAATGAATAGGGGATGTGTGTATGTGTGTGCTACTTGGATACACACGTTTGTGAGCATGTGGGTAGGGCTGTGAATCTGCGAAGGATACTAGGGAGAAATAGCAATAGTTTAGTCCAATGTTTGGAAAGGATAATAAAACGTAAGTCTAGATTCCTAAGGTAGCAGAGCTTTGAGTGTATAAAGACAGGCAGTGAGTATTTACGTTGTTGACCACCCAGGATCCACTTCCTCTTCTTGGTGGCAGCGCTGTTGTTGGCGTCCTGAGAACCATGTTTCCTCCACTCTTAGAATCTGTGGCCTGGTTGGGATTTAGGGGGCAATCCGTGCCTGACCTATCAGAGTCCTGGGTCCTCTAGGTCCTGGTTATTAGTCACAGAAAGGCCCATAAACCAGTCAGACCACGGTGTGCAGGACTACTTTTTGCTGTAATTAAACAACATGAGTTATCGTACGGAACCTGGGAGTGAAGCCAACTTGGAGAAGAGCTGTGCTGAGAGGTGGCAAGGATCGTGTTCTGAGGCATCGCTCCCGCCCAGGATCGAGCCAGGACTGAATCTGCTGTGAGTAAGCCGGTAAGGCCCCATTAGTAGGTAAGCCAGTTTGAGTTAAGGGTTTCTATTATTGGCCACAAGAAAAAAACCTTGATGTAAGAATTTTTAAAAAATTTTAATTAACCTTTTTTTTGTTTGTTTTTCTTCTTTGCAAATACACAAACTTTTACTCACAAATTTGATTTTTTTTTAAATTTTTATTTTTTTAGTTTTTTATTTTCTAAATTTTAAAATCTTTAATTCTTACATGCGTTCCCAAACATGAACCCCCCTCCCACCTCCCTCCCCATAACATCTCTCTGGGTCATCCCCATGCACCAGCCCCAAGCATGCTGTATCCTGCATCAGACATAGACTAGTGATTCAATTCTTACATGATAGTATACATGTTAGAATGCCATTCTCCCAAATCATCCCACCCTCTCCCTCTCCCTCTGAGTCCAAAAGCCCGTTATACACAGCTGTGTCTTTTTTGCTCTCTTGCATACAAGGTCGTCATTGCCATCTTCCTAAATTCCATATATATGTGTTAGTATACTGTATTGGTGTTTTTCTTTCTGGCTTACTTCACTCTGTATAATCGGCTCCAGTTTCATCCATCTCATCAGAACTGATTCAAATGTATTCTTTTTAATGGCTGAGTAATACTCCATTGTGTATATGTACCACAGCTTTCTTATCCATTCATCTGCTGATGGACATCTAGGTTGTTTCCATGTCCTGGCTATTATAAACAGTGCTGTGATGAACATTGGGGTACATGTGTCTCTTTCCATTCTGGTTTCCTTGGTGTGTATGCCCAGCAGTGGGATTGCTGGGTCATAAGGTAGTTCTATTTGCAATTTTGTAAGGAATCTCCACACTGTTCTCCATAGTGGCTGTACTAGTTTGCATTCCCACCAACAGTGTAGGAGGGTTCCCTTTTCTCCACACCCTCTCCAGCATTTATTGCTTGCAGATTTTTGGATCGCAGCCATTCTGACTGGTGTGAAGTGGTACCTCATTGTGGTTTTGATTTGCATTTCTCTAATAACGAGTGATGTTGAGCATCTTTTCATGTGTTTGTTAGCCATCCGTATGTCTTCTTTGGAGAAATGTCTATTTAGTTCTTTGGCCCATTTTTTGATTGGGTCGTTTATTTTTCTGGAATTGAGCTGCATAAGTTGCTTGTATATTTTTGAGATTAGTTGTTTGTCAGTTGCTTCATTTGCTATTATTTTCTCCCATTCAGAAGGCTGTCTTTTCACCTTCATGGATTGGAAGAATCAATATAGTGAAAATCAGTATACTACCCAAAGCAATTTACAAATTCAATGCAATCCCTATCAAGCTACCAGCGATATTTTTCACAGAACTAGAACAAATAATTTCAAGATTTGTATGGAAATAAAAAAAAACCTCGAATTGCCAAAGCAATCTTGAGAAAGAAGAATGGAACTGGAGGAATCAACTTGCCTGACTTCAGGCTCTACTACAAAGCCACAGTCATCAAGACAGTATGGTACTGGCACAAAGACAGACATATAGATCAATGGAACAAAATAGAAAGCCCAGAGATAAATCCACACACATATGGACACTTTATCTTTGACAAAGGAGGCAAGAATATACAATGGAATAAAGACAATCTCTTTAACAAGTGGTGCTGGGAAAACTGGTCAACCACTTGTAAAAGAATGAAACTAGATCACTTTCTAACACCGCACACAAAAATAAACTCAAAATGGATTAAAGATCTAAATGTAAGATCAGAAACTATAAAACTCCTAGAGGAGAACATAGGCAAAACACTCTCAGACATAAATCACAGCAGGATCCTCTATGATCCACCTCCCAGAATTCTGGAAATAAAAGCAAAAATAAACAAATGGGATCTAATTAAAATCAAAAGCTTCTGCACAACAAAGGAAAATATCACAAATTTGATTTTAAAAGCCTCATATAAAGTATCGTTGAGGAGCAAAGAGGCTTTAAGGTCACTGGCTTTAAACTCAGCAGACCTGTGCTCTAGTGTTGGTTCCACAGCTTTGTTTCACTGATGTGAAAAAAACTGAAATTATTTGTGTGGTTTGGGGTAAGTTACTACACCTCTCTAACTTATAGTTTCTTCATTTGTAAAACTGTAATAATGTTGTAATCACCTCACCATGAATGAATGAATGAATTGAAGGAATGATATTTCGAGTTGTGCTTTGCCTTTCAGAGAGTGAAGGTCATTTGGGAAAAGGTATCTATTAATACTTCGAAGACGGTGGCTGGGAAGCGAAGATGCATGCGTCTGGGGCTATGAACATTCTCCTGCCTGCAGGAGCTCTTACAAACTGTGTGGTCCATCTCCAAGTGCACGAGTGGTTAGGATGCAGATGAATCTGTTAAAACAGATCCGCGATTATGCTGGCTTAACCAAAGCAGTCACTGGCCTCTCTCTCATGGAACATTCCAGGGGGTCATCCAAGGTTGTTATGGCAACTGAACAGTATCAGGGACGTGCCTCTTTTTAGCTTATCACTCGCCACATCGGAGCTTTCCTGGTGGCTCAGCAGCAAAGAATCCGCCTGCCAATGCAGGAGACACAGGTTCAGTCCCTGGGTGGGGAAGATCCCCTGGAGTAGGAAATGGCAACCTACTCCAATATTATTGCCTAGAAAATTCCATGGACAGAGGAGCTTGGCAGCTACAGTCCACTGGGTCTCAAAGTGTCGGACATGACTGAGCACACACACAGACACACACACACACACACACACGCACACGCACACACACGCACACGCACATTCCCATCACATCTAGGGAGCAGCCCACATCCACAGAGTACAAATCTCATCCTCACGACCATACTGCCTTCAGAAGACAGGAAGGGAGAGAAAGGAGGGTACCTGCCTTTCCTGTAAAGGGCACCGCACAGAACTCGGAAATTTATATTCTGCTCATGTCTCGTTGGCCAGAACCCAGTTACATGATTAAGCTGAGCTTCAAGGGAGCCTGGGGAACATAGCCTTGCTGCGTGACCTCGTGCCCAACAGAAACTGCTGTCACTGCCCAAGGAGAGAGCAAAGATAGGGGACACCCACTTCTGCCACATCTATTATCCTGTATTAGAAGGAAGTAACATACATTCATTAGCTCCAAAATCTGTTCTTAGTTCTGAGTTTCAGCCATTCCCTGGGCAGCCAAGTGGGCCCACTTCCATCTGGCTTGTGCTGAGAATCCTCTTCCCTTTGCAAAGAGCGTTTCATGCATGTGAAGCCCAGAAGGCCAGGGCCGTTGGCCTCTCCTGGGTGTGCGTGTGTGTGTGTCCAACATCCTTCTTCGGTGGAAGGCTACCTCTCTTTGCAAAGCACAGGCCCAATTCTACTTTATATTAGTTTCTGCCTTATTTCATAATTTTTTAAAGAAAACTCTCCTCTCATGCAGGAAAATCTAATTATGCAGTGACAGCAGTTGGCTGACTCGGGCACAACACAACATGTCAATTTTCAGTTGCTTACACGGTCTCACAGAAACTGTTAGAAATTGTTTTGAAATCTGGCATACATTTCAGTCATGTTAATTCCCACAACTGTGCCAAACTTGATGAAATTTGGCTCCTTCGTGCTCCAGGGAAGGTGGGGGATTGGGAAAGGCGTGCTTTTTTTTCCTTCCTGGCAGTGACATCATCTCCTCATCCTCCCTGTATGACGAACAGTGTCCTCAAACAAGCCAAGTAATGTGACTTTATATTTACAAGCCTGTGTGACAGAATGACTGCAGGAAACTGGAGCTGTGCTATGAAACGATGGAGGAAATACAGATGGCATCGTGGCTTTTTTTTTTTTTTCCTTCCAACAGATTTGTGCCAGATGTGTGAATATTGATAATTTCTCTAGGGCTCAACTCAAGGCACAATATAGGTTTCTGTTTGATGAGGGAAAGAGAGAGTGAGGATCCATCCTAGCGATGGTATTTACAGGAAATGTTTTGCCTCGTCTTCCAAATCTGTCAAGGCAGAACCAGAAATCCTGTTTCCCAAACGAGCCTCTGAGTCACCCTTTGTTCTGGACCCGGTTTTTATCTCCCCACTAATTGACAGACTGGAAAACTCATCTGTGAAAACATGTGGTAGAATTCAAAACCCGGCTGAATCTGTCTTTGTGTATCAATTGAGAGCCTGTGTGGTAGCAAAATCTCAGACAAACATCTTAGGTATCCATTTCATCACAACATCTTCTTCTAAACTTAGAAATAAAACATTTTAATTAAACAATCATTTTCAGCATTTTAAGTGAGACTATGGAAGGAAAATAAACATTTCCAAAGCTTTTCTGGTTTCTTTTTTACAATTACTCTTTCTGTTATTTTACTATGCCTGACCCATTTTAAACTATGACTCTGAGAGCCATAATGTTTCAATAAATTTCAACTTCTTAGTCCAATGTTGTTGTTTTTTTTTTAATATCAGAGAGAATTATCAAAAAGATATAAGGAGAAAACAGGAATACTTATCATTTCTGGAAAGATTCAACTTTGATCAAATAATTACACAAGTTGATTTCAAAATCAGTATAAGAATTTTTTTTAAAATTTATACCTTGGTTCTTCTGTGAAGCCATAGCTTATTTGCTATAGTTGACATTTAAATTTGTCTCTGAGCTTCTCGGTAGCCACAGTGAAGATGGAGACATGGTCACCCACATAGTCTTTGTTAATCAGAAAGAAGTACTACCTCTGTTCCTTAGGGATAAAAATATATTTCTAACGTTGGGTTTTGTTTCTGATTCTCAGCTGAGGGTGATATTCTCCCTCAGGGATGTTTGGCAGTGTCGAAAGACAATTTTGGTTGTCACAGCCCAGGAAGGTACTGTTGGCATCTAGTGACTCAGTTCAGCTCAGTCGCTCAGTTGTGTCTAACTCTTTGCAACCCCATGAATAGCAGCACGCTAGGCCTCCCTGTCCATCACCAGCTCCTGGAGTTCACTCACACTCATGTCCATCGAGTCAGTGACACCATCCAGCCATCTCATCCTCAGTCGTCCCCTTCTCCTCCTGCCCCCAATCCCTCCCAGCATCAGAGTCTTGTCCAATGAGTCAACTCTTTGCATGAGGTGGCCAAAGTATTAGAGCTTCAGCTTCAACATCAGTCCCTTCAATGAACACCCAGGACTGATCTCCTTTAGGACGGACTGGTTGGATCTCCTTGCAGTCCAAAGGACTCTCAAGAGTCTTCTCCAACACCACAGTTCAAAAGCATCAATTCTTCGGCACTCAGCTTTCTTCACAGTCCGACTCTCACATCCATACATAACTACTGGAAAAACCATAGCCTTGACTAGACAGATCTTTGTTGGCAAAGTAATGTCTCTGCTTTTCAATTAGGGGCCAGGAATGTTGTGAAATGCCCTACAGTGTCCAAGATGACCCCCTACAACAAAGAAAAGTTCAATAAGCCAAGCTTGAGAAACTCTGGCCTATAAAATGAATTAATTAGGATGCCCCTAACGAGAGTCCCTTGGACTTCAAGGAGATCCACTAGTCCATTCTGAAGGAGATCAGCCCTGGGTGTTCTTTGGAAGGACTGATGCTAAAGCTGAAGCTCCAGTACTTTGGCCACCTCATGCGAAGAGTTGACTCATTGGAAAAGACTCTGATGCTGGGAGGGATTGGGGGCAGGAGGAGAAGGGGGTGACCGAGGATGAGATGGCTGGATGGCATCACTGACTCCATGGACAGGAGTCTGAGTGAACTCCGGGAGTTGGTGATGGACAGGGAGGCCTGGCGTGCTGAGGTTCATGGGGTCGCAAAGAGTCGGACACGACTGAGTGACTGAACTGAACTGAACTGAACTGAACGTTCTCTATAAGAGCCCCACAACACATGGAATTGGAACAAGGCAAATTAGAGTTTAAATCCATGTTTCTCCACTTACCAGCTATGTAAATTTTGACACATTAGTTAACTTCCTTAAATCTCCTGTCCTGGAAATAATTATATAAATCCTACAGGGTTGTTATGAGGATTAGCAGAGAAAATGTTTGTGGAACATCTAGCCCAAGACTTGACACATTGTAAAAACTCAGTGAGCGTTGGGGCTTCCAGGGTCGGGCTTCCAGGGTGCCGCTAGTGGTAAGGAGCCTGCCTGCCAGTGCAGGGGGCATAAGAGATGCCGTCTTGATCCCTGGGCTGGGAAGATCCCCTGGAGGGGAAATGGCAACCCACTCCAGTATTCTTGCCTGGAGAATCCCATGGACAGAGGAGCCTGGCAAGCTACAGTCCATAGGGCCACAAAAAGTTGGACAGGACTGAAGCGACTTAACAAGCATAACAATGAATGTTAGCCTTTGAAACAGTCCCACAGGTCAGAGAGAGACACCAGGAGAGTGTTATTCCTTATGATAGTGGTTTGGGGTATGGCTGTAGGATGAAGCTTTACTGTGAGCTGCTTAACCTATGGGTAGCCTAGAAATGTGGATGAAATCTATATAATGACCTACCATAAAAACCACCAAGGCAGTAGTATGAGGCCGAAACTCCGGCAGGAGCTCACAGAGCTGTTACTGGCAGTTGTTGGCTGAGAGCTGCACCAAATCCTCTAAAAATCAGGCAAGCAGGTGGTAGGACACGTATTAACAACCTATCTGCTTGGTGCCTTTGCCAGGTGGCAAGACGTTCCCACCAGCTTGGTCGAGCCACGTTCTAATACAGACAAGACAGCCAAGTCACATCCCACCTCCTGCAAGTATACTCAGAGGCCACTGTCTCAAAATGTAGGAGATACTCTGGAAAACAACAGCGACAACAAAGGAACCTGTAATTCCATACGAAGAACAATGGCAGCAAAAGGAACCAGGAGTTCCGTTACTGTTTTAACTTCCATAATAGGTTAAAAAAAAGTGTGTGTTTTTAATTGAAGGATAACTGCTTTACAGTACTGCGCTGGTTTCTACCAAAATCAATGTGAATCAGCCATAGGTTTTTACCCGTGTGCCCTCCCACCTCCCTCCCCACCCCACCCCCTAGGCTGTCACTGAGCCCCAGTTTGAGTCCCCGAGTCATATGGGAAATTCCCATTGGCTGTCTGTTTCACACACGGGGATGGTGTCTCCATGTGACTGTCGCCATTCCTCCCGCCCTCTCCATCTTCCCCGCCCCCTCCAGTCTCAGTGTCTGCGTCTCCATCGCTGCTCTGCACAAAGGCTCATCACTACCCTCTTTCTAGGTTCCATATATATGCGTTAAAATAGGATACTTATTTTTCTCTATCTGACTTACTTCACTCTGTATAATAGGCTCTAGGTTCATCCACCTCATTAGGACTGACTCAAATGCATTTCTTTATATGACTGAGTAATATTCCTATGTATGTAATGTCTCAAAGCTTCTGTATCCATTCATCTGTCAGCGGACATCCGGGTCGCTTCCATGTCCTAGCCATTGCACGTAGAGCTGCAGTGAACACTGGGTTACATGTGCCATTTTCAATTTTGGTTTCCTCAGGGTATGTGCCTATTAGTGGGATTGCTGGGTCATATGCTGAATTTATTCCCAGAGTTTTAGGGAGTCTCCTACTATTCTCCATAGTGGATGTATCGATTTGCATTCCCACCAACAGTGCAAGAGGGTTCCCTTTCCTCCACACCCTCTCCAGCATTCAGTTTGTAGATTTTTTTGTTGATGCTCATTCTGACCGGTGTGAAGTGATATCTCATTGTAGTTCTGATGTGCATTTCTCTAATAATGAGTGATGTTGAGCATTTCTTCATGTATTTATTAGCCATCTGTATTTCTTCTTTGGAGAAATGTCTGTTTAGGTCAATTGCCCATTTTTTGATTGGGTTGTTTGTTTTTCTGGTATTGATTTGTGTGAGCTTCTTGTATATTTTTGAAATTAATCCTTCATCAGTTGTTTCATTTGCTATTATTTCTCCCATTCTGAGGGTGGTCTTTTCACCTGGTTTATAGTTTCCTTTGCTGTGCAAAAGCTTTTAAGTTTAAGTAGAGCCCACTTGTTTACTTTTGTTTTTATTTCCATTTCTCTAAGAGGTGGGACACAGAGGATCTTGCTTTGGTTTATGTCATAGAGTGTTCTGCCTATGTTTTCTTCTAGGAGTTTTATAGTTTCTGGTCTTACATTTAGCTCTTTAATCCATTTTGAGTTTATCTTTGTGTATGGTGTTAGGAAGTGTTCTGAATTTCATTCTTTTACATGTAGCTGTCCAGTTTTCCCAGCACCATTTGTTGAAGAGACTATCTTTGCCCCTTTGTATATTCTTGCCTCCCTTGTCAAACATAAGGTATCCATAGGTGCGTGGGTTTATCTCTGGGCTTTCTATCTTGTTCCATTTGTGAGTATTCTGTTTTTGTGCCAGCACCATACTGTCTTGAGGATCATAGCTCTGTAGTATAGTCTGAAGTCAGGATGTTGATTCCTCCATCTCCATTCTACTTTCTCAAGATTGCTTTGGCTACTTGGGGTTTTTTTTTTGTGATTGTTTTTTTTTGTTCTAGTTTTGTGAAAAATGTCATTGGTAATTTAATAGGAATTGAAGTAGATTATATTTGGTAGTATAGTCATTTTCACAGTATTGATTTTTCCAACCCAGGAATGTGGAATATCTCTTTGTCTGTGTATATTACCTTTGATTTCTTTCATCAGTGTCCTATAGCTTTCTGTATACAGCTCTTTTATCTCTTTAGGTAGGTTTGTTCCTAGGCATTTTATTCTGTTTGTTGTAATGGTAAATGGGATTGATTCCTTAATTTCTCTTTCTGATATTTCATTGTTAGTGCATAGGAATTCAAGTGATTTCTCTGTATTGATTTTGTATCCTGTGACTTTGTTAAATTCACTGATTAGATCTAGTGATTTTCCGATGGTATCTTTAGGGTTTTCTGTATATAGTATCATGTCCTCTGCAAACAGGGAGAGTTTTACTTCTTCTCTTCCAATCTGGATTCCTTTTATTTCTTATTCTCTGATTGCCTTAGCTACCACTTCCAAAACTATACTGAATAGTAGTGCTGAGACTGGGCACACTTGTCTTGTTCCTGATCTTAGAGGGAATACTTTAGATTTTTTATCACTGAAAATAGTGTTTGCTGTGGGTTTATCATAAAGGGCCTTTATTATGTTGAGGTAGGTTCCTCCTATGTCCATTTTTTGAAGAGTTTTTATCATAAATGGGTGTTTAATTTTGTTGAAAGCTGCATATACATCTACTGAGATTATCATATGGTTTTTTTATCTTTCTACTTGTTATTATGGTGTATCACATTGATTTATTTGTGTATTTTGAAGAATCCTTGCATCCCTGGGTGTTGTTTTTATTATTATTATTAAGTGCAGTATGGCTAGCTGCTGAAATCAATTTCGAAACTTCCATAGCTGAAGGCAGTGGAAGCGCACTTTCACACATGCAGCCGGCCAGGCTTAGCGTCCATGGTCAGCATGCGGATCACTTTATTCCTGAAAGTGGTTTGATATCCGCGGCTCCTTCTAGCTTATGGCTCCATCATTCACAGCCTCAGATCCCTCAGTTGCTAGCTAGAGAAAAAGACAATGGAGGAGACATATGGGCTCCATAAACCACTCTCTGGATGTGACTCAGGTCATATGGGCTCACATTTCACTGGCCAGAACCTGTCATATGGCCATTTCTTGATGCAAGGCTTGGAGGCAGAGCCCTGGCTGGTCAGATACCACCATGTAGCAGAGGAGAGCAAAGCTCGGGGGACACTGTATGCTCCACCACCCCTAGGTACTAGGGCAGTTTTGTTAATGAACTTCTGCTTGGAAAAGCATTTCCATTTTGAAAGCAAGGATAAAATACCCATGTCTAGAAACCATCCATAAGATTCAGTTCAGCCCTTCTCTTTTTAGCAGTAGGAGAAAATGTAAAAAGTGGACATGTGACAAGTTTGATAGACTGGTAAAACTCTAAAAAGGCCATTATTCAAATATTTATGGATCCTTTTAGCTAATGGATTCAAATTTATAATGCTGCACTTGTCAACAAGATAATTTTGCAAAAACATTAAAGGCTGAGCGGTTCCGTCCCTTCTAACCCTGAGGCCTCTCTTCTCCCAGCAAATGAGCAGCTGTTCTCAATGAAAATGGAGCACTCGTGCTCACCGTGTGCTTCTGAGACGCCCTGCTCTATGTGTGGCAGCCTCTATGCTGCGCTTCAGGGATGAGGCTGACATGCTATGAGATTCCCAGGACCAGACTAAGGCATCCATTTATCCAAAGAAGAAAGAAAAGCAATATGGTGTGGCCCTGGACACCTTGGACAATAGGTAGATTATTATAATAAAAATTGAACACTAAATCACTCTAACAAAGAGCACTAATTCTCATCCACCGTGCCGTCTAAGTTCACAGTAATAAATATCTGATGGAATTTTTGGTGTTACTATACTAACAGATAGACTAGATCGTGGGTAGTGGGCATGAAGTGACAAATAGAGTTAAATAGCATTTGTGGAAAAACTGATCTTGTGGAGAGGTTTGCATGTTAGTACCCATGTTTGCAAATATTTTCTATTGGTTGATTTATTTTTGGCTGCACCAACTCTTTGTTGCTGCATGCGGGCTTTCTCTGGTTGTGACGCATAAGCTTCTCATTGCTGTGACTTCTCTTGTTGTGGAGCATGGGCTTTAGAGCACGTGGGCTGTAGTAGTTGCAGCTCCAGGATGTGAAAGCCCAGTCTCGGTAGTGTTGGCACCTAGACTCAGTGGCCCGTAACATGTTGAATCTTCCCGGACCAGGGATTGAACCCGTGTCCTTTGCATTGGCAGACATATTCTTAGTCACTGGACCACCAGGGAAGTTCAGGGAATATTTTATATTTGGCTTTAAAATGTTTTGTGTCAATAGAATTAAAGTCTCAGTGAGTGTGATATTTTGAGATGCCAGATTGAAAAAGGAAGAGATTCTACAGTTGTGATACTCTGATAATTAACAGACAGAGGAAGAAATCGAGGGAGCTTGTGAAGAGATTGTTCAGAGAATGCAGAATAGAACTGTGTGTGTTTGTGTGTTGGGAAGAGTGGAAGAGCCACACAGGGGTCCAGTTCAGTTCAGTTCAGTTCATTCGCTCAGTCGTGTCCGACTCTTTCAGACCCCATGAATTGCAGCACACCAGGCCTCCCTGTCCATCACCAACTCCCGGAGTTCACCCAGACTCACATCCATCGAGTCAGTGATGCCATCCAGCCATCTCATCTTCTGTCATCTCCTCCTGCCCCCAATCCCTCCCAGCATCAGAGTCTTTTCCAATGAGTCAACTCTTCGCATGAGGTGGCCAAAGTACTGGAGTTTCAACTTTAGCATCATTCCCTCCAAAGAATACCCAGGACTGATCTCCTTCAGAATGGACTGGTTGGATCTCCTTGCAGTCCAACGGACTCTCAAGAGTCTTCTCTAACACCACAGTTCAAAAGCATCAATTCTTTGGCACTCAGCTTTCTTCACAGTCCAACTCTCACATCCATACATGACCACTGGAAAAACCATAGCCTTGACTAGACGGACCTTTGTTGGTAAAGTAATGTCTCTGCTTTTCAATATGCTATCTAGGTTGGTCATAACTTTTCTTCCAAGGAGTAAGCGTCTTTTAATTTCATGGCTGCAATCACCATCTGCAGTGAATTTGGAGCCCCCCAAAATAAAGTCTGATACTGTTTCCACTGTTTCCCCATCTATTTCCCATGAAGTGATGGGACCAGATGCCATGATCTTTGTTTTCTGAATGTTGAGCTTTAAGCCAACTTTTTTACTCTCCTCTTTCACTTTCATCAGAGGCTTTTAGTTCCTCTTCACTTTCTGCCATACGGGTGGTGTCATCTGCATATCTAGACTTTAATTCTGAAATTTTCTTATCTGGTTGGGGGAATGAGGCTTCACTTCTGTATGGTGGGCAGGAGCTAGAAATATGCTTCTTGTACAAAGTCAAAGGTCAACAATTAGTAAAAACAGAATTGAAGAAACTCCCCTACCTTTCAAGGTCACCTTAAGGAAACTTATGTTATCCAGTGTCATAGATGGCTAAAACTAAATATGAGAAATCTGTATCCCAAACCTGCTTCATGAATGGATGTGGAGTCCACTCACAGTTGGATAAGACCCCCTCATGAGAGAGCAACACACAAAAAGTGACAAAATGAACCCCCTCATGACCATTGATAATGGAACTGTCTGCAGAAGATTCACAAGGATGTGTTAAAATATTCAAAGTGATGAAGCCATATGTAGAATCTGTAATCAGAGTTTTTGAAAAACAATTGAGCCTAGTTGAAATAACTAACAGAAGTTCCAGAAATTATAAATGACTCCATTCTAAAGGAGATCAGCCCTGGGTGTTCTTTGGAAGGAATGATGCTAAAGCTGAAACTCCAGTACTTTGGCCACCTCATGCGAAGAGTTGACCCATTGGAAAAGACTCTGATGCTGGGAGGGATTGGGGGCAGGAGGAGAAGGGGATGACAGAGGATGAGATGGCTGGATGGCATCACGGACTCGATGGACGTGAGTCTGAGTGAACTCCGGGAGTTGGTGATGGACAGGGAGGCCTGGCGTGCTGCGATTCATGGGGTCGCAAAGAGTGGGACACGACTGAGCGACTGACTGAACTGCCTGATAGAGAGTCACTGTGTAAGTTATCTAAGGCTATGGAATAAATTACTTCAAAAATAAACATTGCTCGTCTCGTGGTTTTCCGGTCAGGACTTTGCTAGCCTCTTGGTAGCTGAGAGGTTCCAGCTCCTGGCCCCTCGTGAAGTTCAGTCAGGATGTGGGTGGGCCGCATCTTGGAAGCAGCTCCTTCTGCGTGGGGTCGCTCTCATGGCTGGCGATTGGTTCCGGTTGTGAGAGGCCTCAGGTCCTCCTCTGTGGGCCTTTCCGTGGGCTGCTTGAGTGCCTCAGAGCATGGCGGCCTGCCTCTATCAGAGCAGCAGCCTGAGAGACACAGCGGAAGTGGCAGCGGCCTAGCTTCCCGCGGCGCTCACACTGCGTCACTTCCTGCGCTTCCTGCGAGGGAAGCGCTACGTCTGGCCTTCGTTCAGGATGGGGAGACGTGGGCTCCGTCTTCTGAGGCAAGAAAGATTGAAGGATTTGTATACATTTAGAACCACTGCTCCTATTGAAACACAGAGATGTTTGTTTGTTATTACAGAGGCTATCTCCTGGTGAAAGACAACAGGTGTTTTTTCTTTTTTCGCTGTTTCTGTTTCTTTGAAAATTTGAACAATAAAAATAATTAATGTATATTAATATTTTTAGAATTTAAAAATACTTATTCTACAATTAAAATATTTTAACTTTATAATGAAATATAATAAAATATGTATTTTACTATATTAAAGTACATGTTACTTATGTACTTATATATTATATGTACTTTAATGTATAATTATATATTTCATTTAATTATCTATATTATATATATTATACTATGTTATATATGGGCTTCCTTGGTAGAACAGCAGGTAAAGAATCTGCCTGCAATGCTGGAGACTCCGGTTTGGTTCCTGGGTTGGGAAGATCCCCTGGAGAAGGGAACAGCTACCCACTCCAGTATTCTTGGGCTTCCCTGGTCCACCTGCAATGCAGGAGACCTGGGTTCAATCCCTGGGTTGGGAAAATCCCCTGGAGAAGGGAATGGCTACCCACTCCAGTATTCTGGCCTGGAGAATTCCACGGACTGTATAGTCCATGGGGGTCACAAAGAGTTAGACATGACTGAGAAACTTTCACATTTGTAATTATATAAATTGCATTTATATATAAAATTATATAACGTATGACATATATTAGGTGTGACATAATGAGAAATCCCATCACTTCATGGGAAATAGCTGGGGAAACAGTGGAAACAGTGTCAGACTTTTTTGGGGGGGGGGCTCCAAAATCGCTGCAGATGGTGACTGCAGCCATGAAATTAAAAGACGCTTACTCCTTGGAAGAAAAGTTATGACCAACCTAGATAGCATATTCAAAAGCAGAGACATTACTTTGCTGACTAAGGTCCATCTAGTCAAGGCTATGGTTTTTCCTGTGGTCATGTATGGATGTGAGAGTTGGACTGTGAAGAAAGCTGAGTGCCGAAGAATTGATGCTTTTGAACTGTGGTGTTGGAGAAGACTCTTGAGATTCCCCTGGACTGCAAGGAGATCCAACCAGTCCATTCTGAAGGAGATCAGCCCTGGGATTTCTTTGGAAGGAATGATGCTGAGGCTGAAACTCCAGTACTCTGGCCACCTCATGCGAAAAGTTAACTCATTGGAAAAGACCCTGATGCTAGGAGGGACTGGGGGCAGAAGGAAAAGGGGGTGACAGAGGATGAGATGTCTGGATGGCATCACGGACTCGATGGATGCGAGTCTGAGTGAACTCTGGGAGATGGTGGTTGACGGAGGCCTGGCGTGCGGCGATTCATGGGGTCGCAAAGAGTTGGACACGACTGAGTGAACTGAACTGAACTGAATGAGCAATAATAAATATACACATATATTAGGGGCAGAATTATTAAAATTTGGGAGTACTTACTCTACGTCAGAAAATGTTCTTAGTCCTTTAAGATACTAATTAATTTACTTATCACTACAATAACTCTATGAAGTAGGTACTATTTTTATCCCTATTTTTGAAGGTGAAAATAAAGCACAATTGGTAAATATGTCTGGGAAGGAGCTACAGTTCTTTTCACATCTTGAGTTCTGGGCATAAAACTTTTGCCATGTAGTGAGGTTTATAAAGCATCTCACAAACTCAACGTAGTGTCCAACATCTAATGATGTCATCTGATTCTGCTTTCTGTTTTTTTAAGGCTGCCTCCTGTCTTTTCCTCTGTGGAGTAATGAAGTGTTCAGATGTGCAGTGGGGATGGTAGTAATTACCATCAACCCAATATGAAGAAGTCCTAGAATCGCCCCAAAGGCAATTGAGAAAGTTTTACCATGCTTATAAAGGCTCCCTGACCAGGTCTAGTCTTTCAGAGGTTAAACATATTGAAATTCACAAAAGGATTCATAATCATTTATTTCTCTAAACTGACAGAATAATTAAAAAGAACAATGCTGTGTTAGATAGGAATCCCCTTTTCCTCTTGTCATGTCAACTACTAAATGAAACATCCTTGATTTTCCTGTTCTCTGAGTGTGATACCAATGCCACTTGATCAGCATCTAATCCTCAGGAAGAGATAGATAATTTATTTGTTTGACATACACTTCCTTAAGCTCTAGCATGTGCCCAGTACCATGCTAGGCACTGGATATGCAGAGGAAATGAGACAGTCGTGGTCCCTTCCCTCATGGAGCTTATTATAGTCAGACGAAATATTGACAGAGATTATTAAGCAGACAGAATAAGTGTGAATAAGACGAACAACCCTCAGCTATTCAGGCAATCCAGAACATATCAGATACACTCTATCTGAGGCTTATAGAATGTTGTTTGACTTGTGCTGAAGCTGCAGAATATAAGATTAGAATTCTGCCCTATTTTTATGTTATTTTCTTTGTGTTTTAATAATCATACCCTCTTTGCACTTCTTAATAATTAGGAAACATTTTTATCGGTATGTGAAAAATCTTATATTTTAATGTTAGGAGAATTCATAATATAGTAATAATATAAATATAGATTATAATATAGTATAATCTAAACTGTACAAAAAAAGCACACCAAAATATTTAATTGTTATATTGAGGTGAGAGTACTTGTCATGATGGTTCAATTTTCTTCCTCATAGCTCTGTTTAGTTTCTAGGTCATGTCTGACTCTTGCAATCCCATGGACTGTAGCCCACCAGGCTCCTCTGTCCATGGGATTCTCCAGGCAAGAACACTGGAAGGGGTAGCCTTTCCCTTCTCCAGGGGATCTTCCCAAACCAGGGATAGAACCCAGCTCTCCTGCACTGCAGGCGTTCTCTTTACCAGCTGAGCTACCAGGGAAGCCCTTTCTTCCCCGTGGTTCTCTGTATTAATTTTTTTATTTTAAAGGAGGCCTATATACTTGGCATACTTTTTAGTAAAGTGTGTTGTTGGGTAGATTCCAGGTAACACACTGTAGTTTTTGTGTCTTTCGATAAAAGGATTTTGGTTGGAAAATGCCTGTAGTGGAATGATTTCCTACAGTCGTGTGTGATTCCAAGGTAGACAGTAGGGCGAATCAATGGCAAATAGAACACTGCACTGAATTAAAATATGAATATGAAACAGAAATCGGGCCAATGCGAAGGTGATTGCAAAGAGGCGAGAGAGGATGATGGGACGCGAGAGAAGCGGATTCCGTGTTTGACATATCGGAAGATCATGTGTGAGTTCAGAGAGTGGTCATGATACGGAGAGAAGTTTGGACAGGGAGCTTAATAAATAAGTAATGGCCACTGAGGGCTTTGACAGTTTCATATTTAAAGAGATATTTATGAACTATTGCAGGACTTGGAGCGGCTCTCTGCTCCTCTCTTCCCCTCTCATTACAGCCGAAGGGAAGAAATGAGGTCTAGAGAAAAATGCAGACGGCCTCAGAACCACATCCGACCTGTTCATTAAAAGTGCATGTGAGAGCTGGCACAAGTTTATAAGAAAAAGTTCATTTTTTAAATCTCTGCCTCCAGTAACTGCTTCAGAAAGGTGTTCCAAACGGGATGCAGCTAAATGCCGTGTGTCCTGACACAGAGGGGTTTTGATTCGGAAGCCGAGTGAGGCATTTGGAAGAGGAGGACACACACGCCCACGCCCCAAACCCGCCTCTGCATCAGGATTTCAGAGCTGTTTGTGAAAGGGATGGAGTGTGAATGCAGAACGCTGCTGTTACCATATTTGCTGCACTTTGTTTATTTTTAAATTAAGCCTTGTTGGCAGCCACCCTGTGGATTACTGCAGGGCACAGCTATTCGCTCTTTCTGCATCCATGCGTTTTCTGAGGCTTCCCAGAGTGCAATCTACAGACATACGTGAGAATCTGGGATCATGAATGGAGATGGATGTGTGTATGCACATTTGTGTGTGAAATTGGATTATATCTATATCTATATATATATATATATATCGGAGAAGGCGATGGCGCCCCACTCTAGTACTCTTGCCTGGAAAATCCCATGGACAGAGGAGCCTGGTAGGCTGCAGTCCATGGGGTCGTGATGAGTCGGACACCACTGAGTGACTTCACTTTCTCTTTTCACTTTCATGCATTGGAGAAGGAAATGATAACCCACTCCAGTGTTCTTGCCTGGAGAATCCCAGGGACGGGGGAGCCTGGTGGGCTGCCGTCTATGGGGTTGCACAGAGTCGGACACGACTGAAGCGACTTAGCAGCAGCAGCATATATATATATACATAAATTTAAGAGTATAAACCTTAAAGTCAGAGAGAACTGACCTCAGTTTCCCTATCCTTAAAATCAGGCAGAGTTCCCCTCCACCCTGGGTTGCTGTCAGGATTAAATAGCATAGGACATGTAAATAATTTAGAGTGTTACTTGGCACCTAGTAGGCATTCAATACACAGTGTCCGTTGATACAAATGACTTCATATAGACATGTATCAATACAAACAGTTGCTAATAACCTTGAAAATCATGGTAAGATCTGCATTTTAAGTGTTCTCTCTCCATTTGCATTCTATTCCAAAATGAGCAGATGGCTTATCAATATTTATATTGACATCCCCCCCCCCAACCGTTTTCTTCAACCCATTTTATAGGATGAGCGTTCTTACTCTCGTTTCTGTGACACATAGTTCACATTCCACGTTGGGGAAGGCAAGCAGAGTCTAGAAGGAAGGTGACTCTTGCTCAGATCTGACCACCTTTCTCTGATCCCTTAAGGAGGGCAGAACTTGCCTAACGCAGGTGTGCAAATGTCCACTGGGGCCCCCAGCCGGCTGCAGTGGGCGCATCGCCGTCCCTCCTCTCAGGAGTTTGAGGCACTTGTATTTCCTGATCACCCCAGCCTGCTGTAGTGGACGCATCGCTGTCCCTCCTCTTGGGTGTTCGAGGCACTTGTATTTCATGATCAGTTATCAGCAGACAAGTGTCTTAGAAAAGTGCCTTGGCTTGAGATTGTCTGTTCCATCATCCCGTCCGTGGAAGAGTACACGAAAGGATTGGTGAAGGGGCACACGTGCTTCTCGAACTAAATTAGGTTTTCTTTGAAAGGTGTTTTCAGTCTTCCCCATGACACATGTAACTCTCCAAATACAGAGTCCTCAGAGACAAGTGAGTTCATTCGGTGATAGATGTGGTCACCCTCTGGGCGTCTGCTGGACCCCCTAGGCGTGAGATGTCCAAGAGTCCACGGCAGAGTGCGGCAGAGTGAGGCCTGTGAGGTCAGGCCTAGCCGCCAGGTTGGCCTGTTAAGGATTAGGCGGAACCGCAGTGAGAAAATCAGGATGCTTTTCTGCCAGTGGCAGCTTTTTAAACATTTTGTTCATTTAATTTATTTTTGATTGTGCTGGGTCTTCACTGCTGTGCCGGCTGCTGTCCAGTTGCGGCAAGCAGCGGCTGCTCTCAGGATGCGGTGTGCATTCTCGCTGTGGTGGCCTCCTTTGCGGAGCGCAGGCTCTGGGTGCACAGGCTTCTGCAGTCTCAGTTCCCGGCGTCCAGAGCACAAGCTCAGTCGTGGTGGCACACAGTCAGTTGCTCCGTAGCGTGCGGGATCATTTTGAACTGTGTCTCCTGCACTGGCAGGCGGATTCTTCCCCACTGGGCCACCAGCAAACCCCCCCACCCCACCCCAATGATAGTTTTAAAGGCAGATTGTTTTGTCTACCGAATCTAAGCATGATAAAAGATGACTTGAACTCTTGGAGAGACTTCTAGGCCAAATCAACTCCCATTAGTTGTCAGCTATAAGTTTTCAGTTCAGTTCAGCCGCTTAGTTGTGTCCGGCTCTTTGCGACCCCATGGACTGCAGCACGCCATGCTTCCCTGTCCATCACCAACTCCCGGAGCTTTCTCAAACTCATGTCCATCAACTCAGTGATGCCATCCAACCATCTCATCCTCTTCGGGAAGTGAGTCAGCTCTTTGCATCAGGTGGCCAAAGTATTGGAGTTTCAGCTTCAGCGTCAGTCCTTCCAATGAATATTCAGGACTGATCTCCTTTAGGATGGACTGGTTGGATCTTTTTGCAGTCCAGGGGACTCTCAAGAGTCTGTTTCAACAGCACAGTTCAAAAACGTGAATTCTTTGGCGCTCAGCTTCCTTTATAGTCCATCTCTTACACGACTGCTGAAAAAAGCACAGCTTTGACTAAATGGACCTTTAGATAAGTTTTCAATCTACGTCAATCAATTCAATATAGGCAGTTATATGTGAAGGCTCACTATCAACATGAGAAGGTCTCAATGGGGCAAAGATGCCAGTAGAGGCCCCAGACAATCAATTTGTACAGGAACTAACTCCAACATTTATGTTAGGATTGTATACAAAAATTGTATTTGCTGTCTATGTGTGAATGAGTAAGAGAACCTGGGTTCAAATAATGATAAGAACGATTTCTTGAACAAAAGGAAGAAAAAGAAATTCTCAGAAGGAAGGCTTTGACCAGTGACAGAGCCTGCAGAATCAGGCCGTGTTTGAATAATTGAACAAAGAGATTTTACTATTAGTTGAGAGAAACGGATAAGAGAGGTGGTGTTTAAGAGTAAGAGATTAATGTGTGTAAAGAATGGGAGGGTACATGTACTGATCCCTAGCTATGTGTTACATGGTAGGGCATGTGTTATGGTGTTTCATACATCAATAGCTGATCTCATCTGATGGCCATAAATCCCATCACCTGTGTGCAGAGCAGGAAATGAAACACAAGATCTAAGGCAGCTCAAGTTCACATCCTGAATTTATAGCTTCCTAGCTGCATTATCCTGGGCATTTTGTTAACCCTCACTTTTTGCCCATGAAAAGAACTGCCTGCACCCCATAGATGTTAGGAGATTACATCAAGTAACGCTTGTAAAACGTGTAGCGTGGCTTGAAAGTAGTTCTCAATGAAAGTTGCTGCTGCTGCTGCCAAGTCACTTCAGTTGTGTCCGACTCTGTGTGACCCCATAGATGGCAGCCCACCAGGCTCCCCCGTTCCGGGGATTCTTCAGGCAAGATCACTGAAGTGGGTTGGCATTTCCTTCTCCAATGCATGAAAGTGAAAAGTGAAAGTGAAGTCGCTCAGTCGTGTCCAACTCCTTGCGACCCCATGAATCGCAGCACGCCAGGCCTCCCTGTCCATCACCAATTCCCAGAGTTCACTCAAACTCATGTCCATCGAGTTGGTGATGCCATACAGCCATCTCATCCTCTGTTGTCCCCTTCTCCTCCTGCCCCCAATCCCTTCCAGCATCAGAATCTTTTCCAATGAGTCAACTCTTCACATGAAGTGGCCAAAGTATTGGAGTTTCAGCTTTAGTATTATTCCTTCCAAAGAAATCCCAGGGCTGATCTTCAGAATGGACTGGCTGGATCTCCTTGCAGTCCAAGGGACTCTCAAGAGTCTTCTCCAACACCACAGTTCAAAAGCATCAATTCTTCAGCGCTCAGCCTTCTTCACAGTCCAACTCTGACATCCATACATGACCACCAGAAAACCCATAGCCTTGACTAGATGGACCTTTGTTGGCAAAGTAATGTCTCTGCTTTTGAATATGCTATCTAGGTTGCTCATAACTTTCCTTCCAAGGAGTTAGTGTCTTTTAATTTCATGGCTACAATCACCATCTGCAGTGATTTTGGAGCCCCCCCCCAAAAAAATCTGACACTGTTTCCATTGTTTCCCCATCTATTTCCCATGAAGTGATGGGACCGGATGCCATGATCTTCATTTTCTGAATGTTGAGCTTTAAGCCAACTTTTTCACTCTCCTCTTTCACTTTCATCAAGAGGCTTTTGAGTTCCTCTTCACTTTCTGCCATAAGGGTGGTGTCATCTACATATCTGAGGTTATTAATGTTTCTCCCGGCAATCTTGATTCCAGCTTGTACTTCTTCCAGCCCAGCGTTTCTCATGATGTACTCTGCATAGAAGTTAAATAAGCAGGGTGACAATATACAGCCTTGATGTACTCCTTTTCCTATTTGGAACCAGTCTGTTGTTCCAAGTCCACTTCTAACTGTTGCTTCCTGACCTGCATGTAGGTTTCTCAAGAGGCAGGTTAGGTGGTCTGGTATTCCCATCTCTCTCAGAATTTTCCACAGTTTATTGTGATCCACACAGTCAAAGGCTTTGGCATAGTCAAGAAAGCAGAAATAGATGTTTTTCTGGAACTCTCTTGCTTTTTCCATGATCCAGCGGATGTTGGCAATTTGATCTCTGGTTCCTCTGCCTTTTCTAAAACCAACGTGGACATCTGGAAGTTCACAGTTCACGTATTGCTGAAGCCTGGCTTGGAGAATTTTGAGCATTACTTTACTAGCACGTGAGATGAGTGCAATTGTGTGGCAGTTTGAGCATTCTTTGGCATTGCCTTTCTTTGGGATTGGAATGAAAACTGACCTTTTCCAGTCCTGTGGCCACTGCTGAGTTTTCCAAATTTGCTGGCATATTGAGTTCAGCACTTTCACAGCATCATCTTTCAGGATTTGAAAGAGCTCAACCGGAATTCCATCACCTCCACTAACTTTGTTCGTAGTGATGCTTCCTAAGACCAACTTGACTTCACATTCCAGGATGTCTGGCTCTAGGTGAGTGATCACACCATCGTGATTATCTGGGTTGTGCAGATCTTTTTGTACAGTTCTTCTGTGTATTCTTGCCGCCACTTCTTAATATCTTCTGCTTCTGTTAGGTCCATACCATTTCTGTCCTTTATCGAGCCCATCTTTGCATGAAATGTTCCCTTGGTATCTCTGATTTTCTTGAAGAGATCTCTAGTCTTTCCCATTCTGTTGTTTTCCTCTATTTCTTTGCACTGATCGCTGAGGAAGGCTTTCTTATCTCTCCTTGCTATTCTTTGGAACTCTGCATTCAGATGCTTATGTCTTTCCTTTTCTCCTTTACTAGTGCTCTTTTAACAGATTCCATTGTCTTTGACATCAGAGCCAGATTAACTTGCAGACTCTGAAACCCACAACTGATACAGTGAGATTCTGCAGCTTGAGAAACAAAAACAGCTAACCCTCTTTCATCAGAAAGTTCCAGCTAATTACTTGAGGCCCCATGGATGCTCCTAAGTAGACCTTTAGGGAGTCCCTTATGCCGTCTTCCCTGAGCCCATCCTCTACCTCTCATGACCACGTGGCATATTCCTTAGTCCTGGGAGGAATAGTCATTTCACAGATTGACTTTGCTTCAAAAGCCAGTTGAAGAGGAAAAATTATGGGCTAGAGAGGCTGGAACCCACTCCAGTGTTCTTTCCTGGAGAATCCCAGGGATGGGGGAGCCTGTTGGGCTGCCGTCTATGGGGTCGCACAGAGTCGGACACGACTGAAGCGACTTAGCAGCAGCAGCAGCCGCAGAGAGGCTGGAACCCACCCCAAGCCCCCAGCTGCTGCTGTTCCTGGTGCCTCCACATGGTGTCACTGTTGAGAACAGGCCCCACCCACCTGTGTGGCTTTGCCCACAGCTGCAGGGAGCCCTTGAGGCTGCTTGAATTTTAGCTTTGACCAGAGTGATGCTCTAACCTTAGAACCCCTCTTGCATTTCACTTCTGTGCTCAACAGCTTCAGGATGTGACATCTCCCTAGCCTTAGGCTCAAGCTGTGCCCTGGGCAGGTGTCTCCAACAGACCTCAGGGGGCTGATACTGATTCTGGGTCCCCAGCCAGGATGCCCCTCTTTCTCAGCGCGCCCCCTTTTGTGGCCTGTAAAGAGACCTTAAGAACATCTCAGTGAATCATAGAGGGTCTTAAAAAATAATGAGTAAAACCAAAGGAAAAATTCAGGAAACTTTTCTTTGCATCAGACACCTTGTCCTCTGCTTGCCGTTGCCTCTCTGGCTCTGACGATAAAGTATCTCCTGGGCTTTCTTGGCAGGGCTGAACAATGCCCCCGTCCCAGTAGCCCTTCCCAGAGTGAAGGAAATGTGCCTCGCTCCCTCTGCGACGCCACAGACAGAGCTGCAGCTTTTCAGGCCGGAAGAAAATGAAGGCATCACCACAGTGTCATCTCTCTACGCAACCGCTCATCTTTTCCAAACCAGAAGTCAGTGTCCAGAATATAACAAATAGGACTTAGTGTCTGACACCTTGGAGCATTGAAAGCAGAACCGCACAGGCGGAAGGCAGGGGGTTTGCTTGTCAAGTCTGTGTGACCCGAGTCACGGATAGCTTAACCAGGAAGGAATAAAAATGTTGTGACTCTTCCCCAAAGCCATCCAGGGCCTGGATTCACATCCCATCGCTGGTGAGGCATGCTTACCTTACAGTCCATAGTGAAGTGCGGAATCGGTCACTCCAATAATATTTTAGTGGCCTTTATTTTCATGCTGCTTTTAATCTAGCTGCTAAACAAAAGAAGAAGAAAAAATCTACGGCATACCTGTACAGGGCGCCCTAGCCGAGAATCGAGGGAGAGTGTGATGGAGGGCTCAGGGCAGGCCTCTCTGAGGACGGGGCATTGAGGCAGAAGGCAGAGGCGGGGCTGGATAGACCAGTGTTTCTCAGGCGAGGGTGACTTTGTCGCCTAGGGTGCCCTGGCAATGGCTGGAGACATTTTTGATTGTTACAGTGGGGGGCAGAGGAGGTTGCTACTGACTTGACGTCTTATCTCAGAGCCCAGGGAGACTCCTAAACAGTGTCTGATGTACAAGAAAGACCCCGCAGTAGACAGTTATCCTTCCCAAATATCAATAATGTTGTGATTAGATGCAGCTAAGAACTGGGAGGTGTATTCTAGCCATGTGAAAAAGTACTTTGTTTTAGCCAAGAAATCACCGGAGGAGAAAACCCTCAGAAACAGCATAGTTTGTTCAAACCGATAATCCCGTGACTGAGCAGAGGTGTTGACATCTGGGAGGGTCTGGAATGGTTTCTCGAAAGATGCTGAAGTCAGGTTGGGTGTTGAGCGACTCGGTTGCTTGGGCCGTGAGGGTCGGGCGGTAAAGGAAAGCCACAAAGCTGCCCTGGTGTAAGCTGGGGGCTTGGTGGTAAAGCTAGAGAGGGCCACTGCCTTCTGAGTTCTGCGGGTCATGGCTGTGAGGAGCAGTGGGCAGGGTTGCTAAATATCCCAAGTTGTAAAGAAAAACTTGCCTCCTGAAATTTCATATCCTGGCAGATACTTTAATTACTTTTAGTGCTATACTGTCTAAGAAAAGAAAATAACTGCAGGCGAAATTTTGGCCAACAGAGCTTAAATTTGCAATATCTGGGTCAAAGACACATGGAACTGACTCATTTCCTTACCTGTAGAGCAGGGTTTGGACAACAGGCTCTGGGTTTAAGTCCAGCACTGCCTGCCACGGCAGTAGAGGCCGATCTCCCTGGACCGCCTGGGTTATAGGTCGTTGATGGGCCGCAGTTCTAAGTTGGGGAGGCCTTTCCTTCCACGTGTGCACAGCTCACTGTGTCTTTCTCTGCACCTTCTCAACCCAGTAGTCAATTCCCGATGCGCCATTGCCAAGACTCACTTCAACAAGATGGAAGGAAAAGACAAAAATTCTCCTTAATCCCGGTTGATATGTGACTTTGCTTAGCACTCTGAATATTATTAAGTGTTTGAATTTCTTCCTGTGTCTTTTTCACCGAGATGACTGTCTTTCTGTTTCGCTGACAGCCTCTGCAGGACCAAATTGACAGCTCTTTAAAGGCGTCTGACGAAAAGCAGCATTAATTAAGTCATTGCCGGACTGTAATTGTGTTAAGAAGTAAAAATCTAATATGAGAAAAGGTTAGTGAGTCCTCTCTTGTGTCAGATTTTCTACTGCCTATGAATATTAATGTTCTTAATGAAGACAATCTTTGCCTCATCAAGCCGTTGTTCTGCATTCAGGTGCCAAATCCCCGTGCCATTGATTTGTTTTTAAAGAACAAATATGTCAGGAGAGAGTGAGTGTCCTGTTTCCTATCAACATCAGGGAGGATGCTTTTGTATTCCTGGAAAGAGTTTACAGATTTTGCGTGCGTGTACAAGCTCTTGCAAAGGGAGGCGGATGACGACGTGCAGGCAGTGTAAACGAGTTACGGTAATTTAATATTAGTGCTGCGTTTGATCGCATCACCTCCTTTTCTGCATGTGTGAGAAACAGTCATAGATTGGTGCGGTTGCAATCAGCAGTTTTCATGATAAAATAGAAATTCTCTCCAGAAAAGGAGAGGCCTGTGGCTCGAGCCTTGAGATGAGCTCTGTGACCGAATCTGCTCCTTCTTGGCCGCTGGCCCTCCTCCCCTGATGGGGCAGATGACGGTGATGCTAATGAAGGATGCCTCTTAAATACGCTGGGGGCCCCGGGGAACTCAGCTGCACAGGGGGTGCCGCGTGCCTTCCCTCTCTCTCTGTGTCTCCATCTGCCTTGACCTCTCTCGTTATTTACGCCCACCTCCGACTACGATGAAAACTCTCTTCTCCAGAATTTTTGGTCAACAAGTGGTTTTGTTGTTCAGTTGCCAAGTGATGTCCGACGCTTTGCAACCCCATGGACGGTAGCATGCCAGGCCTCCCTGTCCTTCACCGTCTCCCAGAGTTTGCTCAAATTCATGTCTGATGAGAGAGTGCAACTCTTTATGTATTGTATGACTTGAATTCGTCCGTTCTTGAAAGTCCAGGGTATCCTGCTCCTGTGCATAAGGTCAACATTGTCAATATATTTGCTAATGAGACCCTGATTGTGAGTCAATACATTGAATTGTGTGCCTCACTGATTAGCACCTGTTAACAGAACTGAGTTGGGCTGATCGTAATAGGGAAACCCCAGAAGAGTGAGTCAGTTTGCAACGTGTGGCTTCCATGCACAAGTCCAAGCTGATGTGGTTTTCCTGTGATGGTCGAGGGCTTCAGGCTCCCTCCAACTTTCCACTCACCATCCCTAGTGTGGCCTTTGTCTTCACGGGCCAAGATGGAGGGCAAAAGTCTTACGATCACGTTCAGAGCAGTGTGTGGGTAGCTTCACATTTCCTAAGAAAAGAGGGGGCTCAAATGTACTGTGATCACACAATTCACCTCTGTTATTTTATTTAATTTTTATATTACTCTGTCATGTATCACTGCTATACAAACTATTTTCTTTAACTTTTATGTTACTATGTCATGTATCACTGTCTGCCTCGGTTTCTATTGCTGTATGCAAATTATCACGAACTTTGTAGCTTAAAAGAACGTAAATGAATTATCTCACAGTAACATGAGTCAAGAGTCAGGGAATGCGTTAGCTGGGTCCTCTGCCCAGCACCTTACCAGGCTGAAGTCGGCCGTTGGTGGAGGCTGTGGTGGTCACCCAAGTCCTCTTGCGAGCTCACTGGTCCTTAGCACAGTTCACTTCCTCGTAGCAGTATGACTGACGTGCCCTTTCTCTTGCTGGTTGTCGACCAGAAGCTGTTCTCACCTCCTACAGGTCGGTATCTTCTTCCACGTGGCCCCCGCTCACAGCTTGGCCGTCCACTTTCTTCCAGGCCAGCAGCCTCCTCTCTCTGAAGCTTCATCCTCTTTTAAAGGCTCTTCATTAAATCGGACCCACTCTGGCCAATCTCTGTCTGATTAATTCCAAGTGAACTGAGCAGTAGCCCATTGCCGAAAGGGCATCCCATCATATTCCCAGGTTCCATCCACACTCAAGGAGAGGGGTGCACACAGAGGGTGTAGCGCCAGGGGCTGAGAATCCTGGGGGTCACTGTAGAGCCCTGCGGACCACGTGCCACCTCTTTACAAATGTGGAAATTGAGGCTTAGCAAGACTAAGGGACTTATCCAAGTTTGTAAGCAGAGTAGTCAAGGGTTGTGACTGTCTTTATGATGCCAGATCCCATGATTATTTTCCAGGTAAGGTTATACTGCTCATTGTCAGTATACATAGAAGTTCTAACCGCCCCTTTGATTTTGCACAACGTCCGTTAATCAAGTGTCTATCAGATGTAAAATGTTCATCAGCTCATTCAAGAAGTATTCAGTGAGGATCTTTTATTTGCTGAGCACCAGGTGGGAGAGGCTATGACATGAGGCCATGTAGAAAGATGGGTAAAAGGCACTGGGTCTGTCTGGACCTAGAAAGCCAGGGTTTGAATTGAACTCTGTTGCATACTAAGTATATGACCCTCTGCAATTCAGTTTTCTCAGTTTATTTGGTTTGTAAAATGGGTACGCTATAGTAGAACTTTGTTTAGAGAGATGTTGAGAGGTATAACTTGCAATCAACATTTGTCATTATTATGAAATATTTGTGTTCATATGGTCTGTTTTTGATTGCAAACTTTTGGGAGTAAGGGGTGGGGTCTGGAAGCCTTTCTGTTTTACCATCAAGGCTTCCATCAAACAACAAGACTTAGCAAAAATTAATCCGCCTTACAGAGGATGCTGATAGCACCCCTCTGCCGTGAGGCAGCTCTCCCCGTCCTCACACACACGCTTGGGCATTTGGAATAGAGGGGAAAATGGCACATTTACTCATTCTCTGCAAACACAGTGCCGGCCGCTAAGCTATGTCTTCAGCAGGGAGAGTCGAGTTGGCTCCAGACTCCTCCTCGGATGCCAGACCGTGGGAAGTGAGAGAGAATGTCAAAGCTGGCAGTTGACAAACAGTGAGATGGTTCCAAAATGAGAAGGATTGGCCTCAGCCACATCCTTCACAAATGTTTTTCTCAGTTTTTAATGAAGGAGAAAGGGAAAAAAAAAATTCCACAAATCCTACCAAGATGTTCTGGAGCACTAGGGTCACAATTTGCAAACGTTTCAAGTCTAGGAACATATCAGCTTCTGGTGGAGAAGAAAAAACTGTCTACGTACCCGGCACACATGTAATTAAAGCATCCTCCTTCTGAATCAAAAAGAACAATGAGAATGGTGTGGAGTCTCCTCTGACGCGTTCACTCCGTTCCCTTCCCTTCTCCTAAAGAAACCACCATTATGAGTGAAATATGGCTTTCTAATCATTTTTATCTTTAAATAAATTGTACCTGTGTTTTTTTTCCCTGAGAAAATGCATGCAATTGTTTCATTATTTATACCCAGAATGTATAGGATTGCTTGGAGTTCTTTTTACTTTTATATAAAAGTATCACGTGTACACGCTTTGCTACTCGCCTTTTTTCTGTCGACTGCCTTTCTGAGGCCTCCCTATGTCAATACCTATTGATCTTGCTCGTTCCTCTTGACCTGCTAAATATCCTGCATTTCATTTATCCATTCCCAGGTGGATGGAGTAGATTGTTGCCAACTTTTCAGCATTGTAAAGGGGGCTGCAATAAACATCTATTTGGAAAAACAAAGCCAGGGTCCTGCCTGTCACACTCCCCTTTGCTCACCTGGTATCAAGGTATTGTCCCTTGAAGCTTTTCCATTTCTGTTATTGTTTTATCTTCTCCCAAATTGACCGGTTGATAGCAGATTCACACATCCCTTTAAACATTACACATGAACAGTATGTCAGGCTTGGAACTAGATCCTGGGGATATCATACCCAGTAAGCCAGGACCCCTGGCCCTCAAGCAGCTCAAGGAATAAAGACAGACAAGGGACTCTGATGGCACCTGGAAGGGCATGTAGCCCAGAAAGTGGAGGTGAGTGTTAGAGGACGTTCCCTGGAAGAGGGTGATCGACTTGATTCAACCCTTAGGAGACATACTTGAAAAGACCAAGTCCTTCCTTTGAGTCTTAGCAAATGCAGTCTGTGGACAGTGATGTGATCTGTATTTATTTGGTTGGCCCCGCTCTAGCTCTGGTGAGCGGGGGCTCCTCTCTAGCGGCGGTTCAGGCCTCTCCTGTTGCCGAGCACGGGCTCTGAGCACGCGGGTTTCAGAAGCTGTGGCTTCAGAGCCCGGCTCAGTAGCTGTGGTGCACAGGCTTAGCTGCTCAGCGGCATGCGGGATCCGCCCAGGTCAGGGATCAAACCCTTTATGATTAAAAATCATTGTCAGTTTTCAGCTCCCAGTTTTCTGTCCTAACCCCTGGGCCTCACTTTTCATCTCCCAGGTTTTAAGACTAACCTATTACTCTTCACTAATTACACACACACACACACACACACACACACACACACACACACACACACACACACACACACACACACACACGGAAAGAAATGTGGCAGAAACCCCATGTATACCAGCAAAGGCTAATGGGAAGCTGAGATGTCTCCTATGAGTCTGTAATGAGGTTCCCCAAATCCCCCACCTGATTGGGGTCAGAGGAGACCCCCAGGAGAGTCAGGACTTCACCACAGTGCACCAGTAACTGTCCATCCCTTTCCCCCAGGGGTGTCAGGGAGGACCAGTGGGGAGCTGGAACTCCGACCCCCAGCAGTACCAGGGCGCCCTAGCTCCCTTTCTGGGGTCAGCAGAAGCTGAGAAGGGAACCTGGACTTTTGCTTGGAGATAGGAGGAAAGCAGCTACCAAAGAGCGTTGTCATTTGGTGTCCTTGTGACGCTAGAAATGTTCTGTGTTTACCTCCATCAGTATCAGTATCTGAGTGGTGAGACTGCGCTACAGTTCCGCAAGATGCTGCCATTAGGAGAATCTGGGCCAAGGGTACCTGAGATCCCTCTATGTTATTTTTTGCAGCTACACGTGAGTCTACAATTATCTCAGATGACAAGGTTTAATCGAGAGAGAAGCATTGAAACATATATATTATCACATGTAAAACAGGGAGCTGGTGGGAATTTGCCAAATGACGCAGGGAGATAACACCCCATGTTCTGTGACAACCTGCAGGGCCAGGGTGGGTGGGAGGTGGGAGGGGGGAGGGGGCTTCAAGAGGGAGGGGACTTATGTATGCCTGTGGCTGGTTCATGTTGATGTATGGCAGAGGCCAATACAATATTGTAAAGCAATTACCCTCCAATTAAAAATAAGTAAATAATAAAAAAAAATTCCCCCCAAAATTAAAAAATGAAATATGCTATCTCCTGGTCTTCAGTCATCATCTGTTTTCACAGTCATTTGCTTATTCACAAAGGCATTTAGCAAGAACTCAACCAGGTGCCAGGCAGGAGGATCCTAAAAGGCGTAGTTTCATTTTCTGCCCCCAAGGATTTATTTATCTCTACAGGAGAAACCCATATGTAGAGCAATAGTAAAGAAAAAATAAGTCTTCCTCAAAATAAAAATGGATTATTTGGAGGCTCCATATTTTATCACCACAGTCAATTAGTAGGGATCAAATGGCAAAAAAAAAAATAAGGCTTTATAAAATACAATAAGATTTTCATTAAGTTTCTACCCAGTATAACTCTAGGGATTTGCTCCAGTGACTAATAACCACCCACCAGTCATGGGGCAAAACCATCCATACGGTGGATAACTGGGACATATTTGTATCTTGTGTTTTTATTACTTAAAATCTCCATAAGCATCATCATCATTTTTCATCTTGAAGTTGTTTAAACAACACATTTTTCAAGGTTTTAGACTGTGCTGGCTCATTTCACAAGGCACCGCTTCTGTTTCTTCTTGTTCTGATCCAAACTGTTAAGGTCATCCACTTTGCATCCTGGTCACCACCGTCTCCCATCAATGCCGGGCCGCCCCTGCAGCTCCCACAGAGCTGCAAACCCTCTCCAGGGACTGCAGTGGGAGATCAGCCTAAGGGAAGGGACTCTATGGAAAGCCACTCCTGGGGAAAGTCCTCTTCCATCTCATCTTTGTCTTCTCTCCCTGTTGCCTCTGCAGTTTCCACGGCTCATGGCAGTTCCTGCCTTGGAAACTTCGCATCCCTTCTCTCATGTGGGAACTATTTTTACAGTGGTTTTTGAGTCTGTGTGGTTGCCAGATTTAACATAATGTAGACCAGTGTTTCCCAAATGCAGTTTCGCATGCTGGTGACAGTCTGTGACAAAGTTTTTACAGATCTTCAACGAAATAAAGGAAATAAGAAAAACGCAGCATGCATTTTACCAGCCAGATGTATTCAGTGGAAAGGGTGGTTCTTGATAGAGACCTTGTTTTTCCTATTTTAGAGAGTGTTTAAAATAACTTCTCTTCTATGCAGAGGCATCTATGCTGATGGTGATCACATTTTGCTTTTTATTGATCCTACCTTGCTGCTGCTACTCCTGCTGAGTCGCTTCAGTCGTGTCTGACTCTGTGCGACCCCATAGACGGCAGCCCACCAGGCTCCCCCTTCCCTGGGATTCTGCAGGCAAGAACGCTGGAGTGGGTTGCCATTTCCTTCTCCAACCTACCTTGCAAAGTCCAAAATTGCTCTCCTTTCTACCTGCTTCCCCATCTCTGTGGATGGCCTTCCCCTCCGTTCTCTGCAACTTAGCTGTGATCAAAAACAATGAGCACAAATACTAGAGATTATAAATATACATTTTTTAAAAGGCAAGAAAATATGAAAGGAGAGTTTTCTGAAGTTCCATGGAAAACTAGGAAATGCTCACATACTGTGCCCTGACTCTTGGAAAGTCACAGAGCACATTTGCATTTATAGACTCTGAAAAGTATTCCTGCAAAGACACTTTTAACTTTGTGCACTATTGAATTTTCTTAATTAAATCAACCATAGTATCCATATTTTTCCTGTACACAGTATGAATTTGGCCCACAGGGTGCATTTGGAAAAGCGCTGCCATAAATGAAGTATGATATATTTGGGTGGAAAAAGCAGTGGGAGGCAGGAATTTGGATAAGCTTAGTCAGACAAACTCTTATGAAAGCAATGCATTTGGAAGAGGAGTATTTGCAAATGAAAAGGGATTGGTTTGGCTGCAGGAAGTGGACAGAGGCAAAGATAAAATTAATCTGTACGAGCAGCGGCAAACAGACATGCCAAATGCTTCCAGGCAGCTCACCTGAATGCGTGAAATAGACAAGGATCATACTGGAGAGTGGTGGGGAGTATGGTAAGCCAACAGGCTGCAGCCCACCCCAGGGAGTCATCATCATCTAAGGAGGTGGGCGGGGTGTGTGGGGGCAGGTCTTCCAGGCTGTGAAGGGAAGCCCAGTCCAAACTTTTCATGAAAATCTCTTTTTAAAAAAGCAAAATGTAAGATGCATATGTATATATAATGTGTATATACATATACGGTTATGAATACTTTATATATACATATATATACACTATATATACTTATGGATAACTAGTTTAAAATCTATGATTCATCCTTTGCGAGGGAAATTGTTGATGAAATCATTGATATATAATAATAAGTATAATGAAATGAAAGGTATATCAACAATTACACTGACGTTTGGAATATAAAGCACCCTATATAATCATGAAGTTTTAGTCTCAGTACCCATTTAGGCGAAGATGGCACTGTTGTGAGTCTCCCTTCCAGGGGAGAGACGTTCAGCTTTTTCCTCTTTCACCGCAAAACCAGAAACTGCCTGCCGCGTGCTCTCCTTCTTGTCTCTCTGGTTCCGGGCTCACCTCCTGAGTCCTCTCTGCGAAGGCGTGTCTTCCTCCTGTGCACCTGCCCTTGCTCTTGCAGCTTGCGGACCATTAGCTGTGGGCAGACAGGCGGGTTTGGCGCAGGCTCTGTGAGCAGCAGAGAGAGAGTTCTGAGCTTCCTTATCATGGCTGATCCCGCAGGTGTGGAGGGGTCACAGCTCGTGGATGGCATGTGTGCCGGAGCGTTTTTAAAAGGACCACCGAAATATTACCCCAGCTCCAAAGAGGGCGCACAGCTCTCAACCTTGGATCAAATTAAACAGTTTTTAAAAAGTTATGCCCCTCGTTGCAAAAATTAATCTCCAGAATGTTATCAGTAAGTATTTACATTGTCATTTTTTAACTGGTCCCCACCTAGGTGATTTGAATTCGAAGGTTGGTTATGGAATATTTGATGTTGTTGTTTAGTCGCTAAGTCATGTCTGACGCTTTTGCAGCCCCACAGGCTATAGCCCGCCAGGCTCCTCTGTCCATGGGATTTCCCAGGCGAGGATACTGGAGTGTGATTTGCATTTCCTCCTCCAGGGGATCTTCCCAACTCAGGGATTGAACCTGTGTCTCCTGCATTGGCAGGCAGATTCTTTACCACTGAGCCATCAGACAGCTTTCTAAACATCCATTTTGGGGAATATCTGTTTTGAAAGTTCCCAAAGGAAGAGGAGGAGTTTTCAGTGTCTCCAGTCCTTCTCAGCTGAGGGGGATTTTGTTCACTCACTCCATCCACCTTGCCGTCCTGGGGCCATTGGGGAAAGTGGAGACAGTTCAGATCATCACGTCTGGAGGAGGATGCTACCATCATCCAAGGGGGTGCTGGAAGCCAGGGGTGCTGGAAGCCAGAAGTGCTGTCAGACATCCTACAGTGTACAGGACGGCCCTACAGTGTACAGGACGGCCCTACAGTGTACAGGACGGCCCTACAGTGTGCAGGACGGCCCTACAGTGTACAGGACGGCCCTACAGTGTGCAGGACGGCCCTACAGTGTACAGGACAGCCCTACAGTGTACAGGACGGCCCTACAGTGTGCAGGACAGCCCGCCAGCAAAGGCCTGTCTGGCCCCAAGTGTGGATAGTGCAGAGACAGTGCTCCTGGCACGTGCCAAGTGGAAGGGTTGCTGCTTTGGATTAAGATCATTGGTATAGACATGGTGAATTACCTTTGAAGCTGGCATAGGGGGATGTTCCTTGCAGTGCCGTCCTTCTTAGGTTGCCTGGTCCCCTGCAGAACCGCTGTCTCCTTTCAGCCTGGAACCAATCTTGATCTACGTGCCCTGCAGGAAATCCGCTGGGTGAGATAAATGCCCAGCTATCTCCTGGGCCACCGCTTCCTAATGCTGCTTCTCTGTGTGTGGGGACCAGTGATGTTCTCTTAAAGGAAGACTATGTTCTGAAATCTATCATTTCAAAGATTTCATTTTAATTGAAGTCCTAAAAACGTGGTGCAGACACAAAATATCCTGCATTTATTCCTGTTCTAACTATCCACTGAGATTTACTAGGTCAGACAGACCCAGGAAGAAAGGAACAGCAGGGCACAGGCAAAAATGCTGTCCTTGCCCTCATGGGTCTTGTGGTTTAGACCGGGGGTTGGCACGCTCTTTTGGGAAAGGCCAGATAGGAAATATTTTAGACTTAAGGGCTGCACGATCTCGGTCTCAACTACTCAGCTCTGCTTCTGTAGCTAGAGTGTAGCCGTGGACAACACATGGACAAACGGGGCCTGTCTTCATCCTTAGAAACCTTCCTTTGCAAAAGACAGGCCGCGGGCTCGATTTGTCCCGGAAGCTGTAGTAGCCTGATCTCTGGTCTGCATGAGTGAGGTAGACATTATGCAGATAAATGCTTGATCCTGTTTTCCGAGCTTCCCACTCTCCTGCCTTTCTGCACGGTAATTCCTCTGTTATTCTCAGGTCTCAGTGTGAATGTCACCTTCCCAGAGAACCTCTCCCCAAAAGCAGGGGGCACAGGGGAGTCAAGTTGGCTACTTGGTTACTGTAAACTATCATTTGAAGTGACTACAAGCATCAGTAGCTAATCGATGAGTATTTTGTGCCAGATATTCTACGCATTTATGTAACATTTCATGAAAAATTAATATTATTACCCATTTTATAGGTAAGAAAAGGACTGAAAAGAAAAATCAGTAACTGGCCTGAGGTTACTAATGAGTCTGGAGTGCAACCCAGGAAGTCCAATTCTTGCTCTGAAACATGGTCCTAATGCTCCTTCCACGGTGTGTTGTCTCGTCAACAATATAAAAACGAAAAAAAAAAAAAAGAGAGAGAAAAAACCCACACCTGACTATTTTTAAAAGGTCTGTTTGCTTTATCACATTTTTCTAGTGTGCTAGGAAGTGGAGCCTAGTAAAAACTAGTAAAATTTCAAATTTGAATTTCCTCCTTCAGTTGATTTTGGGCAGCTAGAATCCTGGATCTCCCAATGCCTAGGGTGAAATTGGGTCTGGTGATCTTCAAGCCGTGGGAGGGAGCATTGAATCCTTCTGCACGGGTTGGAAGGATGCCTCACCTACTGTTAGTGGCTCAGTGGTGTCTGACTCTTTGTGACCCCATGGACTGTAGCCCACAGGCTCCTCGGTCCATGGAATTCTTCAGGCAAGAAAACTGGAGTGGGTAGCCATTCCCTTCCAGGAGATCTTCCCAACCCGGGGATAGAACCTGGGTCTCCTGTATTACAGGCAGATTCTTTACCATCTGAGCTACCAGGGAAGACCAAGGAGCTGCCAAATGAGGGGAGGGCTAAAAGCAGGCTGCCCTGAGCTTCAGCGGGGAAAACAGAAGGCAGAGGAGGACTCAGGGGATCAGGGAGTGGGACACTGGTGTCACCGCATGTGGCCAGTCAGGGCCAGAGTGTGATATTAACAGGGGCTCGTGGCTCCAGTTGACCCCCTGAGTGTCCTCCAGAGATGCCATCTGGTTGAGCCCTAATGTTGCCACATCCTGTTTTAGGTCTCATGATCTAATCAGCAAATGCTCGCTCAGAGTGGGGCACCATCCTAGGTGTTTGCAGTATTATCTCACTGTTCTCACAACACATCTCCTATTATTATCCCCATTGTCTGGATGAGGAAACTGAGGTTTGGAGGGGTTAAATAATTTTTCCAAAACCACATGGGGGAGCCATGCATGGAATTGAGGCAGACTGGCTCAGCTTGCACACCTGATGCCTAGTGAAGCCCCAACCTTATCCCTTCCCTGTTTTGTAGAAAACCAGGCTTAGAGAAGGACAGTGACTTCTCTGAAATGTGGGCCTGGATTTGAGCCCAGATCTTTCTGATGGAGAAGCCATCTTTTCATCACCTTAAGGAAGTAGCTGATCTGGTTTTATTGGCTTGAGAAGGTGAGGGGAGGAGATAGATCTTGTTGTATAGATCCAACAAGGCTCAAAGTCTGTAGATCTGGCCAGAGAGGGGGAAGAAAGGGAAGGTCTCACTGGTGCGCGCCTGGTATTTTGGACATTCCAATTCACAGCGATCAAGAAGACACATGGAGCAGTTTGGAGAGTTAAGGCAATGTTATTAGTAGTATTATTCACCATAAATAATCTCAAAGAGGCATTTTCCTCCCCCGAACTAGCTACTGACTTCTGGGAGGTCATCCTTCTAATCACAGGTCATATACAGTATTTCAGGTCGAAGGGCATAGTGTTTGATCACAAACTCTGACCTCTAGTCTTGAAGGCACTTGCTCTGAATTTTAAAAGCCTGCCTCCGGAAATATTTAAAGCCCACCATTTCATTAAGTAAGCCCCAAATATCCAGACAGTATGACTGGGATAATATGGAATTATTTATAAAGATGACTTGTTCTGAACGGCTTATTGTGCTAAGGAGATGGAAAGCCCACCTCCTCTCCTCATTCACTAACTGTGATTAGAACCAATATATTTCAGATGTATCAGAGAGGGATAAAAGGTATAGTGGATCGGGGGTCACAGCTCCCTTGTGGGCCATACCGATTAGGTGATGGGTCTCTTGGTTGCTTTTATGTGAGATAAAGCTTTTGGATAGGCTGTAGGACATTCTTGCCTCATGACCACTGAATTCTTGGATTTAAAACTGCCTTGGTTCGTCTTGTATAACTGAAACCTCTTTTATTTGGGGCTGCTTAATTATCATTTTTTGGATATAATCTTTTATCTAATGATAAAAAAAAATAATGCTTAAGTGGGTCAGCATAGAATCCACTTTATTTTCCAAACCAAGAAATCTTTTTAATTTTTACCTTGAAACTAGAAGGTTTGATGAATCATGCTTTGCACTGATCTTGGAATGAAACGATTCCCGCTCATCCATCTAACTTTATCCCCCGCCCTCCTCTCTCGTTATTTCCAGATTCCAGCGCCATGGCCACCTTCCATTTCTCTGAATCAGCAAAACTCCTTCCTGTGAATTTTTTTTGGGGGAGGGGGCGGACGGGGTGCTGGAATACTCTTTCTGTCTGCTTCATCCTGATCTGTCCCAAGTAATCCTTTCAGTGATAGTCTAATATTACCTCCTCCAGGAAGCCCTCCCTGGCATCTCTCTTCTCCTCAAAGTTGGATCATTTTCTCCTGCTACATATCATCACTGCGCCAATTTCTTCTCCTCCATAGAACCAACATCAATCAAAGTGAAATAGGATTTGTGTTATGATTTATGAGTGTTTATTTTTCCAACAGGTTATAGATTCCCTGTACTCTGCTGTGCTGTGCTTAGTCCCTCGGTCGTGTCTGACTCTGCAACCCCGTGGACTGCAGCCCGCCAGGCTCCCCTGTCCATGGGGTTCTCCAGGCAGGAATACTGGAGTGGGCTGCCACACCCTCCTCCAGGGACAGGTTTGCTATGGATATGTGTCCGTGGCATCTCAGTGCCCACAACAATGCTCGATACATAGTAGTTGTTTAATAAATAAGAATAAATAAGTGAACAGTGAATGAGTAAATGAGTAATTGATTAATCAGTCGCCTAATTGTGTTAATTAAGATTTGGGGATGTTCTTGAAAGGCAACCGAAAGTCTTCAGAACTCAAACTCTGAATTTAGATACTTAATTCTGAGGCTTATATAAAATTTCTACATTATTTTATGCAAGCATATTTATTATTTTTTCAAACTTGCAAAAAGGAATTTGATCAAATCTTCTGAAATCTATTGAGATGCACCTCAGTTGCATTAAATCTGTATATTAAAAGCATAATATGTCACTGAAAAATCAGAAAAAAAATTAATTATGGCAGCATTACCCAAAGTGCTTTGCAGAGCATTGGTTTTGGTGGGTGTTAGAGGAAAAAGAGTCATATTGCAATCAGGGAATTTTTTAAGAGTTAGACTTTGTTTTATCAAAGGACTTCTAGAGCCTTAAATATGATAATCTGCATTATGAGAACTAAAGAGAGGGATTTAAAATGAAGTGTTTCTAAACAAATTTGACCACAGAGACTTGCCTGGACATAGAGCATCTTTCGTAAACACTGATGTGTGTGGAGAAAGGCAGGTTATAGTTCATGTTCATGCACTGCTTTGGGAGAAAGAACTGTGTTGGTTTTTTTTTTTTTTTTTATAAAGAAATTCCGCCTCTCCCGCAAACCAAATTTCAGGAACTATGCCCCCCTCCTTACGCTGGCAAAAAGCTTCCAATTAAGTGCCAGCTCTGTTTTATGAGCTGAACTTCAGTAATAACCTCATTGGAGTGAAGGCCTGCAGTTCCCATTGTCACATTCCACACTGAGCTCTCTTTTGGAGTAGGGATGGGCAGTGAGCTCAGGGATATTTAAGAAGTGAAATCAGGGTTTTAAATGACACTGCTGATGGGGGACGAGAAGCAAGGAGGAGCAATCTTCAGATCTGGGAAAATAATCAGACTTTGAAATACGGCCTCAAAACTGGACAATTGAGAAATACTTGCAGGGGTTAGCTGTTAGGGGAGACAAACAATTCAGAAGTTCAAACAGATAGCTTATACTAGCGTAGGTTCTAATAAAAAGCACAAATAACTTCAAAATAGTTCGTCTAAAACCCAGAAGAACATGGGCTCTGCCAGAATGCACTTGTTAATCTCCTGGAGACAGCATTTCTCTTTTATTTAATGACTGGAGGGCGTGACTTATGAATTTGGTGGTAAACAGGGTAGTCTTATAGCCTCAGGTATTTTTACTCATCTAAGCAGAAAGGGGGAATATTAAAGATATAGAAAGAGCATGAATTTATAATAAAAATAGCATGAGGGTTTGGTGGATGGGGCATCTCTGTGGAATACAGAGTTAAACAGATTACCATATGTTCCTTTCAGGAGCATTTGAAAAATGAAGACCAAATGTGTTTTATAGAATGATGTTCTTCATAATGCAGATAGCCACTGATTTGAAGCTGCAGCTAAAATAAATACGATACCTTTTGAGTGCTATTCACAGACACCAGTGACCGATCAATTTCCCTGTCTCGGGAAAAGCGAACTGGCGGACGACAGCTCACTCCCAGAAGAGGGGTTGATATACGTTAAGTGGCTGTGTCTCTGCTTCTGATTATTAATTGTGGCTAATATAAAGCAAGCACATGTCCCCAGACTATGCAGGCACTTCTTGGAGCAGGGAGGTCTTCAGGCATCGTGGAAAGAGGCACTATTGTAGAGTTAGAAGGTCTAATCCAGGTTTCTCGCTGCACTGGTATACCTTGAGGCCAAGCATGCTTAAACCTCAGGGACTCTCACATTTCAGACCCTGGGAGGGTTCCTCCCAGTATGTTGCCATGGTGATACGTTTCCATAACATCTGTGAAAGTAAAATGTCTTGAGTACAGTTGGTTGAGATGGGGTCTCTTCCTGTTCCTGCTTCTCTTTGGATGAGGGGGCACTAGCGTGGCCGTTGTCATTTTAAGGTCTAGTTGTAGGAAATACGGATACATGACTGATTACTGAGGGCTTAATGCAACAGCTGATGTCCTGCTGTGTCACGGTTATTTCTGATTAAGGCACTGGCAGTATCCTGGTGTAAAAGGGACTGCTAGGAACACTCCCAAACTCACGGTGCCAGTGAACCCAATGCTGTGGTTCAGTTCAGTTCAGTTGCTCAGTCATGTCCGACTCTACGACCCCATGGACTGCAGCACGCCAGGCTTCCCTGTCCTTCACCATCTCCCGGAGCTTGCTCCAACTCATGTCCATTGAGTCTGTGATGCCATCCAACCATCTCATCCTCTGTCATCCCCTTCTCCTCCTGCCCCCAATCCCTCCCAGCATCAGGGTCTTTTCCAGTGAGTCAGTTCTTCGCATTAGGTGGCCAAAGTATTGGAGCTTCAGCTTCAACATCAGTCCCTCTAATGAATAGTCAGGACTGATTTTTTTTTTAAGGATAGACTGATTGGATCTCCTTGTAGTCCAAAGGACTCTTGAGAGTCTTCTCCAACACCACAGTTGAAAAGCATCAATTCTACGCTCAGCTTTCTTTATAGTCCAACTCTCACATCCATATATAACTACTGGAAAAACCATAGCCTTGACTAGATGGACCTTTGTCAACAAAGTAATGTCTCTGCTTTTTAATATGCTGTCTAGGTTGGTCATAGCTTTTCCTCCAAGGAGCAAGCGTCTTTTAATTTCATGGCTGCAATCACCATCTGCAGTGATTTTGGAGCCCAAGAAAATAAAGTCTCTCACTGTTTCTATTGTTTCCCCATCTATTTGCCATAAAGTGATGGGACTGTATGCCATGATCTTAGTTTTCTGAATGTTGAGCTTTAAGCCAACTTTTTTCACTCTCCTCTTTCACTTTCATCAAGAGGCTCTTTAGTTCTTCTTCACTTTCTGCTATAAGGGTGGTGTCATCTGCATATCTGAGGTTATTGATATTTCTCCCGGCAATCTTGATTCCAGCTTGTGCTTCCTCCAGCCTGGTATTTCTCATAATGTCCTCTGAATATAAGTTAAATAAGCAAGGTGACAATATACAGCCTTGATGTACTCCTTTCCCAATTTGGAACCAATCCATTGTTCCATGTCTGGTTCTAACTGTTGCTTCTTGATCTGCATACATATTTCTCAGGAGGCAGGTAAGACGGGCTGGTGTTTCCATCTCTTTAAGAATTTTCCGCAGTTTGTTGTGACCCACACAAGTCAAAGGCCTTGGTGAAGTCAATAAAGCAGAAGTAGCTGTTTTTCGGGAACTCTCTTGCCTTTTCTATGATCCAACGGATGTTGGCAATTTGATCTCTGGTTCCTCTGCCTTTTCTAAATCCAGCTTGAACATCTGGAAGTTCTCAGTTCATGTACTGTTGAAGCCTTGCTTAGAGAATTTTGAGCATCACTTTGCTAGCGTGTGAGATGAGTGCAACCGTGCAGTAGTTTGAACATTCTTTGGCATTGCCCTTCTTTGGGATTGCAGTAAAATCTGGACTTTTCCAGTCCTATGGCCACTGCTGAGTTTTCCAAATTCCTGGCATACTGAGTGCAGCACTTCCATAGAATCATCTTTTAGGATTTGTAATAGCTCAGCTGGAATTCCATCACCTCCACTAGCTTTGTTCATAAGTGATGCTTCCTGAGGCCCACTTGACTTCAGACTCCAGGATGTCCGGCTCTAGGTGAGTGATCACACTATTGTGGTTATCTGGGTCATTAAGATCTTTTTTGTATAGCTCTTCTGTGTATTCTTGCCATCTCTTCTTAATATCTTCTGCTTCTGTTAGGCCCATACCATTTCTGTCCTTTATTGTGCTCATCCTTGCATGAAATGTTCCCTTGGTATCTCTAATTTTCTTGAAGAGATCTAATTTTCTTCATAGCCTAAAGAACTATGGACAGGGTTCGTGACATTGTACAGGAGGCAGTGATCAAGGCCATCCCCTAGAAAAAGAAATGGCAAAAAGGCAAATTGGTTGTCTGAGGAGGCCTTACAAATAGCTGAGAAAAGAAGAGAAGCTAACGGCAAAGAAGAAAAGGAAAGATATACCCATGTGAATGCAAAGTCCCAAAGAAGAGCAAGGAGAAAGAAGAAAGCCTGTCAGTGATCAGCGCTGTGGTCGGGAGGTGCGAAGCCAGCGGCCTCCTCCAGTGTGAGTCTGTCCTAAGGTGTCTGCACCAGCAGTGGGCAGTGGTTTAGAACGCGAGGAGTCAGAAGCTAGTCTGTGGGATGTGCTTCTGAGCATCACCTTTGTACTCCAGTAAGCGAAGGATTTGACTCTTTTTCAACACTTAGTGCAGTTGGAAGCTCTGTTCTTTCAGGAATTCTAGCATAGACTAGATAACATGAAACTCAGAATAATGATTAAGTGATCCTTCTATCATGTCACTAAAATAAAAATATTGCTATTTGTCTAGATTTTATGATTGGTTAGCATTTTAAAGTTTATAATTTGTCCTGATTTTTTATTACAAATAACTCTTCCCTTTTAAATCTAAGTTTGTATCAGGAATCCACGTGGGATAAGCTCTACAATCAACAAACCTTAACTCTATCCCTGCAGCCATGTGGCATTAAAGCACTTTATTCCTGTCGGCCTCAGTTCCCTCACCTGTAGAATGCGTGGTTATGAAGAGAGCGTTGAGAGGATAACGCATTGGGAAGGGCTTGCAGGACAAAGTTTGTGAGTCCAAAATTGACACAGAGCCTGCAAAGGCTGGGAGAGCCCTAAGGTGCAGGGATCACAGAGACTCCTCGGTGGCTGGCTTCAGGTCCTGCCTTCCTGCCTCATCCCTCCCTCACCTCGCACTTTCCTAGGAAGGAGAAGGGTGTGATTGAAGTCACTTCTGTGGTTTCTTCTTCAATGCCTGTCATGGAAGATTGCGGTTTCCATGGCAGCATGAAAAGCAGGCCCAGTATCCAGATGCTGGTCTGGTAGGCGCCGCGAAGCCGAGTGTGGAGCGTCTAAGCTGCTGCCAGCGCCAGTGCGGCAGGCATGGCTCTGGAGCCAGCTGCTATGGAGGCACTGTCTTCATCCTGAATCACGATGCTGTCCTGAGGCCAGTAGTTCAAGGGCAGCCTCTGGAATCCTCATAGTTCTGATGTTGGCAGAGGTTGCAGCTCCCTGGCAAGTTAGTTCTGCAGTGTGGTTTCAGAAGTCACACCTAGAAGGTGGCACTGCCATCCTTCCGACAGTTGTTAAATGCCTAAGTGTATGAATATTCCTTGCCACCAAATCTGGACTGACAAGGATGATAGGAAGATGGTATAATGCAGTGCCCAGCCTTCCTCACCAAAGGGCAAAGTGGGGAGAATCAGAGTTGCTTCCGTCCATACATGGCGTGGCAGTTTCAGGGATTGCTGCTGGGGCTTTGTGTGGTGCCCTTAACTCTCACAACCAAGACTAAACAAGGACATCTCATTGCATATCCATCCAGATTACTAACCATGGCCAGTGACCTGAAATGCAATCTCTGGGGTTTAAGGCTCAACCTCAAAGAAAGGGAAAAGTGAGACCCTGACTCAAGTAAGTTCTTACCACCTGGCAAAGGAAGACTTGACAATGAGATTAAATTTAGAGCTAGAAAAATAAATGTGCTGCTTGCACTCCTGAGTGTATGTGTGCATGCTAAGTCACTCCATCGTGTCCAATTCTTTGTGACCCTATGGATCATAGCCCGCCTGTGTTCATGGGATTCCCCAGGCAAGAATACAGGAGTGGGTTGCTATGCTCTCCTCCAGGGGATCTTCCTGACCCACGGATTGAACATGCATCTCTTCTGTCTCCTGCATTGGGAGACAGGTTCTTTACCACTAGCGCCACCTGGGAAGTCCACCCTGAGTGTATGGGTTGAAATCAAGCCACTGTGGGATAAAAGCTCCGGCATGTTGAGGGTCAGCACGAGCCGGTTCCTGGGCTTCTCTTGCTTGCAGTGCGGTCTTTCAGACACTTGCTCCTGCAGACGCCCGAGGGGATGGGGCTCTAGTTCTCTCTACCTGACACCCGAAGGAAGGCAGACATGGGGCAGGAAGGTTGTCTGATACCCCAGCTGAGAGATTTGGGATTTGCACAAAGGGCGTTAGGGACAGCCTTTCAGGCAGAGAAAGGAGTACGAGAAAAAGGTTGGGAAAGGGAAGTAAAGCTGGTTGGTTCCCAAGCAGTTGTGTACACATGACCTCAGTGCCTGGGCGGGGATGTGTAACGCTTTCTGAGAGATGCATAGAGTGAAATGAGACTGTAAAATGAGGTGGTTTTCACTCTGGTTATGAAGATTCTATAGGTTAATACAGATCCGGGCCTTAAAAGAGTGCCTGGTGAAATAGTAACAGCTAGTGAAATCTCAGGGCACAGATCCCCTACTCATTTTCAAGCCATATATTCCCAAGGCTCATTCATTAATACACTGATTTCATCACTTTTGCCATCGCCAGATACCTTTTTATAGCACTGTTATATTCTTAATATTTTTATTTAACTCAAATCGTCATAATTAACATCAGTGATACAGAGGATGTGCAAGTTATTTTTTTCTAATATCTATTTTGCCATTCCTTAGCAACTAAAATGAAAAAGTTGAGTATTCCTCAAAATTGTGTGTCTCACCAATGGGATGGGCACTGCGCCTTAGGAAAACACTTGGGCGAATAATTGTTTCCACGTTCACTTTCACTTATTTTATTATTAACTCCCTAGTTTACTAATTCCTCTAGTCATTCATTCAGTTGGTCACTGAGTCATTCCCTAATGAAATCGCCTTTCGGCAGCTGTTTGCTGAGCACCTTGTGTGCTCAGGCTGTGTGCTGGAGGCTGAAGAGATGGAGACACCTACCCTGGTGAGGTCTGGTCCCAGGAGCTCTCAGCTGAAGAGGGAGGGAGCTGGCCAGGCAAACAACCAACTGCAACACCCAGCTACAGATCCCCGAGAGAGGTGTGCAGCTCCAGCCTGTCTGGGGAGTCTGTGCTCCTGCAGCCTGGGTGATCCTCCATGGGCATGAATGCAGCCTCCCAGCCCCTGACAAAACAACAGTGCTCCTGATGCAATCACTCCTGGCTGTTGCCAAGAGTGCGGATGTCGGCCCCAAAAGTCTTCCTTGCGGAGTTCAGACAGCAAGAGAAAGTGCAGGAGGAGAGGGTTCTGGAGGAGAGGAATCTCTGAAAACAAAGATGCTTCATTTGGTCTTTCCTCCCTTCCTCCCGTCAACACATGTTTGCTGAGCACCAGCTCTGCATCTGATCCTGAACACGTAGCCTCTGCCAGCAAGGGGTGTACAATCTCTCATCGGGGCCAGATGTCATGTCACAATCGCAGGAAGAAGAGTTTTCCTATAGAGGTGACTGTCGCCAGGGAGAACACGGATAGGGTTCTGAGAACGCCCAGAACACTCAAAGTAGACTAACGAGTTAAGGGTGTAATTCGGAGAAAGTGACACTTAAATGAAGGAAGATCCGTGGAATGAGAAAGAATTAGCCAAAATATGGCCTGGAGGGCAGTAGCATGGGAAAGGCAGCGTCCTGGTGCCAGCATCTTAGTCGTGTGGAAGGCCGTGAGATGGGTGAGATCCACGGCTTTGAGGAACGCAGAGGCCTCCTCTTGGCTGGATGCTAGTAAGCAATCCAGAAAAAGGGATACGGGGGATGAAGCTGGGAAAGGGGGATGGTGCAAAGGACGCTTGAGATCACCTGGGATGTGGTAGGCAGTGTGTTGCCCATTTTATCCTAAGTGAAGTGATGATTTCAGGCAGGGGAGCGCCCCAACTTGACATACGTTGGGAAACACTCTGACGGCCGTGTGGAGAATGAACTGGCAAGGACTTGAGCTGAATGCTTGCATCAAGGGTAGGAAACATGAAAAAGAAGATGAAAGTGATGAAGCAGAGGAGAAAACCTTCTCTAAATAATCCTGTAAATGGATTAATTGCCAAGGTGAGTGCCCAGAGACCGCGGATGTGGCGCCTCTGGGGAAACCCCGCCGCGTCCATGTTTAGAGCTGCCTTTGCGTTGGGTGCAGTGGGAAGAGCCTGGCTTTGCAGCAAAGCCGACCGCGATGCGCATCCTGTCTTTCTCTCTTGGACAGTTTGACCTTCATCTCACAGTCTCCTGTTTCATGTCATTCACGACATGGAGAGGATAGCAGCAGTGGCTTCAGAGTGCCGTTGCAGAGCCCGAGCAGAAGATAGGTGGGGTTTCTGGCACGTAGGCGCCCAGGACAGTACAGTGTGGCGGCAGGGTCACGTTGCGTTCTGTTTTCCATAGACGCCGCAGGAAGCAGGCTTCAGCGTCATTTTGAAAGCACTTTCTAGAAGAGCAGCTGTACTGTGGAAACATTCTTTCTGATATGCTGCACATTATAGTAAGTGGCATTATTCATGGATGTGTCAAAGCCATAAAATAGGAGATTTTGAGGCGATCACAGCTGTGAATGATTAATATTTTCATCCCAAGATGCCACGGAGGTAGCAAGGCTGTGTTAATTATTACATGCCCGAGCCTTGCGCTGTGGGCTTCCTCCCCAAGCGCCTGTTAATTTGCTCGTACGCTGTGCGGCTGATGGGGCTAGAAAACTCTCCACTCAGAAGACACGGTGGGTCTCTGGCAGTTCCTCAGGTCCCTAATAACTGCTTTATACTTCTGCAGGAGGAAGGAAAAAAAGATCCAACAACAATGATGGGATTTAAGCAGGAATGCTAGCAGAGAAATGCGTTATTAAAGATGACTTCAAGTTTTTCTCTTTGTTTGCCATTGGTTTATATTTTCTTCATTTTCTCTCAGAAATTTCTGTGCTGCACTGAAATCATGGATGCCTCATGTGCGAATACTATCATCTTTTAAATTGTTTTCCATTGGTATTAAATTTTAAACTTCTCTGAGTCATCTCTGTACCATTATTTAAAATCTATTTTTACATATATCCACGGATTTCTTTGAAAAGCAGCTGCATTTTCGACGTAAGAAAAGCAATTCCAAGTGTTTGTTTAGCCTTTGGTGTTGTAGCCTTTATTTCTGAAGAGGTTGATTTTAAAAACCTAAAAATCTACAGATAGATCAAAACAAAACAGAACAGAGCAAGGGCCAAAAGCTGTGTGTTCCTCCCCCAGGTGAATCTGAGTTTCTCTAAACCCCAGTGTGCCCTTATACACAGAGCCAATTCCTCTTGCAGTTTCCGTCAAATCTCTCTTTTCATACGATTTCACCAGGATCAGTCTCTGTTGAAAAATCTAGTTTAAGCTGCCTGGCAGTCTGAAAAGAGGAAGATCTATTAATTTAATCATTTGTATGAATCATGTCTAAATGATCTCAGCAGAGAAAATGTGTTAGCCATTTAAATCCCATCATTACATATTATATAATAATTACTGCTAATTCTAGTTTGGATGGGCCACGATTTGGCTTCCCATCCCCTAGGAGTGGAGGGGGGGATGACCTCACTGAATTTAGCCCCTCTGGCCTTCAGGCCTCCTTGCACCTTCCTCGTGACAGACGCAACGGTCGCGTTCGGCATCCAGGGTCTTGCCAACTTCAAGTCTGTTTCGTGCTGGTAATTAGTATTCACTTTGTGAGCGTGGAGTTCACCCTCGGCGCGGAACGGAGCCCGGTGTTAATCACCGCTGTGTCTTCCTGCCTTCGACTCTGATCTGTCAGCCTGGCGAGGCTTGTCCCATACCTAATGTTTGCCCTCACCAGCCAACTAGCACCTCCGCGTCGCGCGGTGTCAGAATTAGAAACTTTTGACAGACCTGTAATCATGCCGCTCTCATCAGCGCTGAGCATGCTACTCATTTCACGTCCACATTCTAACAGTTAATATGCCTTAATTTCTCTCACTTTGTGAATATTTAATTCCTCCCTTTTCAACATCATTTTTAGGTTGTGTGAATCATTTTCAAAGCCTTTGCTCCTCTCCCCGTACCATCATCTGCATATTTTATGAAATGGCACGGTTGAGTCTCGGAGGGCTCTTGATAAAAATGGGGCTGGCAGCCTGCTCGTTAGCTGTTTACCTGGAGCTGCGCTAGTCCCAGGGAATGGCGGGCTCCCGTTTGGATCCGAATTAGGATTCTCTGGCAAATAGCAACCAGAAGCTTTCTGGGGACGTCCCCTTGCCTTCCTGTGCCCTCCCTTTCTCACTGAGAGAGTTTCTTGGAAACTTGCTTTGGAGGGCTGTCCTGCAGAATGTTGCATCCTGGCTTCATAAACAGTTTAATTTTTGAAGCGGAGATACAAACGCTTTAGCAAATTAGCACCTCCAATGAGAGTGAAATTCCCCTGAAAGAACACATTCTAAAGGTCAGGATATTTGACCTTCTGGAGTTTTGCAGGTGTCCAAAGCCAGGTCTCTGCTTTACTAGGTGACCATCCAGCCTACTTTGCTTGGGGGTGGGTTTCCTGGGGGCCTTGGACCTACAGTTTTCAAATCAGGAAAGTCTCAGGCAAGCGAAGACAGTTTGGTCACTCTTGCTGTGACTAACTCCAGGGCCTTGGTGACGTTCAAAGAACTGTAGAAATGCGCCTTCTGTCTTTACCAAGGTGCCAAGAAAAAAATTCAAGCCACAGACCTGGAGACCATGAATGGAGCTTGAATATCAAAACTATTTTTGGGGGGCGATAACCTGCATTTAAAAATCGGGAGATTCATATATAAAAATTCAGGATTTCTACTTCTCTCAAAAAACTAAGGACATGGCTACACTGTATGCCGATTTCTTATGGAAATGGTTGCATTTGGTTTTGTACCTCTGGATAAAACTGAAGAGTGCTGGCTCAGCAGTAGCCTGACTTCTCAGCTGCATTAACTCCGAGCTATCTGACCTTGGGCAGGATAAACATTACTGGCTCTCAGTTTTCTTCATCTGTAATTTCGGGATCATAAGATTATACTAGTATAATAATATGTTGTACATATTATATAAGGGATGTGTGTTGAGGAAATCCATATAGATGGCTTATCATGGGCCATTTTTTAAAAGGGGGAAAACAGAACGTAGAATGTGTTCATTAAAAACACTTGTTCTTGGACTTCCCTGGTGGCTCAGTGGTGAGGAAAACCCCTGCCAGTTCAGGAGACACGTGTTTGATCTCTGGTCTGAGAAGATCCCGCGTACCTTGGAGCCGCTCAGCCACTGCAGCACAGCTACTGAGACTGTGCTCCAGAGCCCGGGAGTTGCCGCTACGGAAGCCCGCTGCCTCGAGCCCACGCTCTGCAAGAAGGGAGGCGACACAGTGAGAAGCCCGAACTCTGCAACTGGAGGGCAACTGGAGAAAACTGGAGAAAAACCCGCACAACAGTGAAGACCTAGTACAGCCAACAACAAGAAAAAATATTAATAAAGAGAAAAACTTGTTATTTTGCTTCTTCTTGTTATATTATCATCAGTTTTCAGGAAAAAAAACTAAACTGGAACCCAGAATTGCCTGGTGAGCTAGTTAGTATATGGTTAGAAACTATAGGAGCAAAACAATAGAAGAGGGATGTCGTAGGTATTAAGCAAAGTCATTTTATAACGTATATTGGAACCAAATACGGAGGGATGCCCAAAGCAGCTGCAGGTGACCACCTGTGCAATTAATGATACCATTGACTAATGCCCTGGGAAACGGAACATTCCATTCTCGAGGCGCAGATCACTGTGTGTGCCTCCTGGCATTAGTTAATCCTCTGACACCTTTCTGAATTCCACAGACCTATACTTTTTATACGGAGTGAATTCCTTTGTAATAGAACCTGTTTCCTGAAGATTTTCTCCTGTTGAAATGGTTTTAACCTAGAGTATCCTTGCGTCACGCGCGCTTTTATCCCCAGGCAAAAATGATATACTGTTAATGCCTTGGATTTGCATAGCACTGGTTTTCTTCTAAATAGTTCAAGAGTACTAGATGATTCTCGAAGAAATGGTATTTGATACTAACAGAGGTATTATGCCACAGGAAACAGCTATCTACTTTTTTGAAATTTTTTTCCCACCGTTTAAAAACAGACCACTCTGATACAACACGCTCAGGTATTTCCAAGGAAGTATTTGAGAAGCTCTGTGGTTTGGCAAAAATAATTTTGTATTCTGAACTGTTGGGATCTGAATTGCGGGGCAGGAGAAGAAGAGGATGAGGTGGTTGGACGGCATCACCAACTCCATGGACACAAGACTGAGCAAACTCCGGGAGTTGGTGATGGACAGGGAAGCCTGGCGTGCTGCAGTCCATGGGGTCACGAAGAGTCGGACACGACCGAGCGACTGAACAACAGCAAAATTTGAATCTCTGACTGGTCCCCAAACTGTCTCAGCCTGGCATCTATAATACGTATAAGTTTTAAGAGAGTTAATAAAGGGCTATTGGAGAAGGAAATGGCCACCCACTCCAGTATCCTTGCCTGGAGAATCCCAGGGACAGACCAGGGGTTGCAAAGAATTGGACACGACTGAGGGACTAACACTTTCACTTTCTGTTTCACGTTTGTTTAAAGGGGGATGTGTTTGATATCTTATTGAGGACTTACAAAGTTCTTAGTTATCGTGTTTCAAATACTGGTTTTCCTGGAGAAGAAGATTATATTTTAAAAGGTTTTCATTTACTGTCATTTCAAGTTTGTTGACTGAGTAGAACAATTAAATGTTAGAGCTAGAAGGGATGTCGGAGAACATGTGGACTAGGCAAGGAGTGAAGAAGCAAAACTGGTGGCCCATAGCGCAACCCAGCGCCGTGGCCTTCTTACACGTGAATTAAAATTTTCTAAAGCAGAAATTACAAAGTATTTAAAAGTCATAAACCTACTGCACTTCACTAATTCTAGAAAGCACTTGAAAAAAGATTAAATTCTGAGAAATTAAGATGCGTCTAGAAGGATGGTATCTTAAAGGTGATGAATATCAGTTCAGCTCAGTTGCTCGGTCGTGTCCCACTCTTTGCGACCCCATGAATCACAGCACGCCAGGCCTCCCTGTCCATCACCATCTCCCGGAGTTCACTCAGACTCACGTCCATCGAGTCCGTGATGCCATCCAGCCATCTCATCCTCGGTCGTCCCCTTCTCCTCCTGCCCCCAATCCCTCCCAGCATCAGAGTCTTGTCCAATGAGTCAACTCTTCGCATGAGGTGGCCAAAGTACTGGAGTTTCAGCTTCAGCATCATTCCCTCCGAGGAACACCCAGGGCTGATCTCCTTCAGAATGGACTGGTTGGATCTCCTTGCAGTCCAAGGGACTCTCAAGAGTCTTCTCCAACACCACAGTTCAAAAGCATCAATTCTTCGGCACTCAGCCTTCTTCACAGTCCAACTCTCACATCCATACATGATCACTGGAAAACCATAGCCTTGACTAGACAGACCTTTGTTGGCAAAGTAATGTCTCTGCTTTAATATAGGGGTGGCCAATATTTAAACGTCAGGAGTTGCACATAGAAATCACAATTTCCAACTAGTTGTTGCCTGGGCACCCACTGGCAACCAGGGTGGCGTGGAGTTCTTGAAAGAGGAGGCTCTGAGGTTTTCCTCTCCTTACTCATCCCTTCCTCATCCACTGGACTCTGATGACCCTCTTCTAGGGCACTCAGCTTGGAGTCCCTGAGCCTGTAGAAGCCCTGATAGGAATTGAGGTTCATGGATTGATTGGACTGATTTTAATATTTAGAGCATTAATGGGCATCTAACTCAGAGTAGTTCAATAGATCAGATAATTGATTCACTTGGGTGTAATAATAATAATAGTTATCTCCTAATCAAAAGTATCAATAACCTCAGATATGCAGACGACACCACCCTTATGGCAGAAAGTGAAGAGGAACTAAAAAGCCTCCTGATGAAAGTGAAAGAGGAGAGTGAAGAAGTTGGCTTAAAGCTCAACATTCAGAAAATGAAGATCATGGCATCCGGTCCCATCACTTCATGGGAAATAGATGGGGAAACAGTGGAAACAGTGTCAGACTTTATTTTGGGGGGCTCCAAAATCACTGCAGATGGTGACTGCAGCCATGAAATTAAAAGATGCTTGCTCCTTGGAAGGAAAGTTATGACCAACCTAGATAGCATATTCAAAAGCAGAGACATTACTTTGCCAACTAAGGTCTGTCTAGTCAAGGCTATGGTTTTTCCTGTGGTCACGTATGGATGTGAGAGTTGGACTGTGAAGAAGGCTGAACACCAAAGAATTGATGCTTTTGAGCTGTGGTGTTGGAGAAGACTCTTGAGAGTCTGTTGGACTGCAAGGAGATCCAACCAGTCCATTCTGAAGGAGATCAGCCCTGGGATTTCTTTGGAAGGAATGATGCTAAAGCTGAAGCTCCAGTACTTTGGCCACCTCATGTGAAGGGTTGACTCATTCGAAAAGACTCTGATTCTGGGAGGGATTGGGGGCAGGAGGAGATGACAGAAGATGAGATGGCTGGATGGCATCACAGACTCGATGGACGTGAGTCTGAGTGAACTCCGGGAGATGGTGATGGACAGGGAGGCCTGGCGTGCTGCAATTCATGGGATCGCAAAGAGTTGGACACAACTGAGCGACTGAACTGAACTGAACTGAACTGAATCAAAAGTTCTGATTGGCAAGTGTTACTGCAAATTGCAATAACGATAAAATAAGGAGTGAGGAGCGCTAAGTCCAGGATGTAGCCGATGAAGTGTGACAGATAAGAGCAGGTCTCCTGGGGTGGGTGAGACGGGGCGGGAGGAAAGGAGTCCTCGGCCGTAGAGACACAGAGGAAAGGTCACTCCAGAGACGTGTAGTGACTTGAAGATCACGTGCCTCACCAGGAAGAAGCAGTTCTCCCGGCTCTTAATCCCACATCTTTACTCTTACACTGCATTCTGACTTTGCAGTCAAATGTATGGATGAAGCATATTCAAACTGCATAAGTAAATATTCTGACAAAATGACTTCTGGAGAATGATGTTTTCCCTTTTGTCCAGGTACGTGCCAACAAAAGGTCTGAATAAAAATGGGTATGCTATGTTTTTTACTTTGCATATTTCTCATATATATTTGTGGACATGAAAGTTTTATACGAAAATTATTATTTCTCATAAAGGATCCTTCCTATATTTCATTTAATGCGTGCACTCTAAGTCACTTTAATCATGTCCAACTCTTTTGTGACCCCATAGACTGTAGCCCAGCAGGCTCCTCTATCCATGGGATTCTCCAGGCAAGAATACTGGAGTGGGTTGCCATGCCCTCCTCCAGGGGATCTTCCTGACCCAGGGATGAAACCTGCATTTCTATGTCTCTTGCATTGGCAGGCAGGTTCTTATACCACCAGTGCTGCCTGGGAAGTCCATTTCATTTTTTATATAATAGTATATCTCGTATCCTGGAGATAACAGTTCACTTGTAAGTTCTGCATCTGAGAATCTGAGGCTACCATAGACCATTTAGTCACAATGGCCAGAGATACAGATATACTGTATGTGAAAATTCTTTAAGCTCCTTCAACGAAAGCCGTATTTTAAAAGTGAGCAACTATTTCATATTATTTTTGAACAAGAAAATATACCATCCAATTCTGCAAATAAAAGGTAATTCCTCAGAGGTTATTGTCTCTGTTAGCTTTCTAGTCTTCAGCATTTCAAGTGAGAAAGCTCCTGGGCCTCCACATGTGTGACAGTTCTCCGTCTAACTGGTCTCACTCTCTGGATTGCCCCTCCTTAATTTCCCTGCATTACTCATTTGCTGTGCTCACTGTTCAGTTATCTGTGAGAGGTAGCAGGCCTCCTCCCACCCTTAGTCAATTAGACAAGCTATTGTTTCTGATTAAGATATCACATCCCAGAGAATAATAGCAATTAGAGTTGGAACAGAGATCCTGTGGGTCACACAGTCCACTTCCCTGCCGGCTCAGAGAGTTACACTGTAGTTGTGTGGTTCTCCTCTGTCGATTTTAAAAATCCAAGCACCCATCAGTGCTAATTATACCCCTGTCCTACATCCCCACCGTGACTTAATTTTCTACTTTGCATTGCTGATTCTCCTAAATTGGCATTGAATGATGGCGTCTTGGTGATATCATCTTATCAGAAGACAGGGAGGTGGGGCACTCTTTTGGAGCAGAGAAAGCAATTGTTATTGTTTGGTTTGGTTTTGATTGGGAGCTGGAAATTCATTTTACCCAAGAATATTCATTTGCCAGGGTTCCAGAGCTTCAGAATGCCTGGAAAGTAGTAGGTCAATTTTTAATCGACTGTTCTTTTTCTTCCTCATCCGCCTTCTCCATTGCCCACTTCCAGAGGGTTCATCCATAGATGCAGAGGATGGTATCCAAAAGAAAGAAGGTTGAATTTTTCTGAAGCGTTTCTTTGAATCAGTTCTTCCCTCACATGGGGTTCAGAAGAATGGTCTTACTAGGAGGAAAAAACCTGGAGTGTGGTTAATATAAGATGATGATGATGATAAAATTGTTATTATTACAATGCACTTTACAGCCCTTGAGCTTCCCGGGTAGTTCAGTTGGTAAAGAATCCACCTGCAATGCAGGAGACTCCAGTTCAATTCCTGGGTCGGGAAGTTCCCCTGGAGAAGGGATAAGCTACCCACTCCAGTATTCTTGGGCTTCCCTGGTGGCTTAGCTGGTAAAGAATCCGCCTGCAATGCGAAGACCTGGGTTCAATCCCTGGGTTGGGACAATCCCCTGGAGAAGGAAAAGGCTGCCCACCCCAGTGTTCTGGCCTGGAGAATTCCATGGACTAGTCCATGGGGTCCCACGGGGTCACAAAGAGTCAGACACGACCGAGCGATTGCCGCTTTCAGTTTAGTTCAGTCACTCAGTCACGTGCAACTCTTCGACCCCATGGACAGCCCCAAGCATGCCAGGCTTCCCTGTCCGTCGCCAGCTTTCACTTTAGAGCCCTTAAATACGCTAGGGCAACATGCTCAACATGAATGATCTCTGTAATCCTCACTTCTATCCTGATGTAAGAACAATCATTACACTCGAGAAAAAGAGGTAAAAGAAGTTATAAAACCTTCCAAGGTCAGTATGCTAGTAAGTTATGAAGCCAAAAATGATAAGAATACTATTCAGCGCTTATTATTAACACTATTTAATAACATTAATGATAGTTGCATGTATAGTTCCAATAACATTAGTGAAACCATTTTCACCTTAGAAGTGGCAGTCTAGGAAATAGGACCATGGCCATTTTCTTTGGGTTTGAGAATTTCCAAGCCCGTCACAGCATCACGGCCTGCATCCTGCATTGTTCACCGCGGTTTTCCGTTAAATATTTTATTTGTTGAACTCATGGAGGTCAATCTCAAAGGGATATAGTAAATAAATCTTTCAAACTTTATTATTGATTTTATTGTTGGCTTTTAGGAGGTCATTTTACAAATAATGTAAGCACTTTGTTTTAAATTAGAAACAGGACAGATGGGAATAAAATGATAAAATGGCCCCTTTCCCTGTATTTGTCACCTAAGTTTCATGTAAGATTTTTGTGTCAGTGGAATGACAGGATACATGTCGTCCTACGTCATATTTCTGTCTTCCTACATGAATAACAATCCTGCATAAATCCTGTGTCTAATGTGCGTTAGGCATTGCTCTAAGCCCTTTTTACATATCTGCTTATTTCATCCTCGTAAGAGGTGCGTGCTACTATCCGGGTTTTACAGAAGAAGAAACAGAGGCAGGGAGGACGTAAGTCATTAAAGGGATGAAGCTGGAATTTGATTATCCCTTGGAGAGCTTTCAGTTTCAGGGAATAGTAATGAATATCACTCCTTTTAACACCCATATAATATTTCACCCTTTCCTACATCAGTCCCCTAAAACTAACATTTAAACTATTTACTTTTTCTCCTATTTTAAACAGTGTTGCAGAAATAACTTTTAAGTACACACAGCTCTGTGTACATGGGCAAGTAAACACTTCTGATTCAAATTCCTAAAAAGAGAATTTCTTGGTTAAGGCCATGTGCTTTTAAACCTTGAGAGAGAAAGCCATACTATCCTTTAGAGAAACTGCTCTGGTTTCTCCCCCATTACAGAAGACTCTGACTTTTTTTTCTCCATCTTAAAAATTTCCATTTTCAAAGGCTGCAGATTGAGCCCACATTCCTTAGAGCTGCCTCCTTTCCAGAAGTCCTGTGCTCTGATGGCTCTCCCCGCTTTCTGTTGCTGATATGGCCAGGCTCCTGCATCCTTCTTTTTGCCTGCTGTCCCGTCTTCCCAGGGTTCCCACCCCATCACTTTCGGTTGGCACACGTTACTATTTTTTGTAATGTATATATTTTTTTATGTAGACCATTTTTAAAAGTCTGTATTGACTTTGTTGCAACAGTATTGCTTGCATTTTATGTTGTGGTTTTTTGGCTGCGAGGCTTGTGGGATCTTGTCTCCCTGACCAGGGCTGGAGCCCACACCACCTGCATTAGAAGGTAAAGTCCTAACCACTGGACCGCCAGGGAGGCCCCTTACTTGTGTTCTTTGTTGTTGTTGTGTAGCGGCAAAGTTGTGTCCAACTCTTTTGTGACCTCATGGACTGTAGCCTGCCAGGCTCCTCTGTCTGTGGGATTTCCCAGGCAAGAATACCGGAGTGGGTTGCCATTTCCTTCTCCAGGGGATCTTCCCAACCCAGGGATCAAACCCACGTCTCCTGCATCGAAGGCAGATACTTTACTGCTGAACCACCTGGGAAACCCTTACTTAATGCTTTTTGACCCAATTCATGTGTCTTCTTTCTATTCATCATGGACAGACCTAGTTACTCCTTTTTTAAACTTTCACAGCAACTTGTAACAGGTTCAAATGTTGATGGTTGTCAACTCTGGCCTGCAGAAATGTAGATTTATTTTCCTACAACTAAAATAAAATGTTAATCCAAGGGCCCTTATTTATGGCTAAAAACTCTAAATCTCAACACATTCATCACTTCCAAATTAGATCTCAATAATATTCAACGTTCTCTACCCATCACCTTCTTCTCTTGGTTCTATCATTTTGGGGGCATTGCAGTATGATGAGAAAGTCACCCTGGCATTAGAAAGGACCTTCTAGAGTCATCCCACCCTCTGGCTCCACTGGCCTCCGCTGGCTCCACATTCTTCCCTCTGGTGTGCGGGGGTCGTGCTCTGGGATCTCCTTCTCATGTCTGGCATCCCTGTGTTTTTTGTCCATTCTCTGCATCTTAGCACATACCCTCTGCAGCTGGAAGCTCAGGAACTCTTGGCTGGGTTCTCTATACTACAGCCTGTGACACTGTCCTTTGAAGACTGCATCTAGGGATGCCCTTGCTAACAGACTATTTGGAGGCCATATTTCTTTGGGACCATATTTTGCTCGTGCCATGTTGCTGCACCACTGTGCTGAATGGGGGCAGGGGGCTTCTCCAAGAGGCTCCTGGCTGACAGTGCTGTGCTAGAGGAAATGAGTTACAAGTCCTCTTGACCTAGAATTTCCCCAAATCTATTTGCATATTTGTCTCACATCCCATTTCTCCCATCAAAAGTTGTTTCTCATATGGGAAGAAAGACAAGATTCTTCTTGGATGGCTTTCCTGCTGTCTGAAACTCTTCTCCCAACCATTTTAATTTTTTTTTTTTTCAGTTTCTTGCTCAAGTTGGAATAAAACTACTACGTCATCATATATCTGTCCCTATTTTTCTATTTATTTATGAAACACAGTGTTAACCAGCCTTCTAAGTTCTAGCATTGATATTTACAATTCTGATAAAACCTCTTTATTTCCTCTGAAAAAAAGAGCCTGGTTCTTGAAAATCAAAAGCACTTCGGCTTTCATCGTGTTGTTTGTTCTATGAGTTCAGTGAACTACGAACTGACTTTTCTTAAAAAATTGAAGTCTGTATCGACCATCTCCTTGAACGTGTGTGTGGGGCTATAGCAATGTGGTAACAGATACTGAAAACCTGCATAGTTTAATGTCAACACTTTACCCACTGCAAGACCTGCACGGTACTATAACAGGTATCACTGTATTGCCATCCTCTGCTTACCTTCACACCTTACCTGTGAGCCCCTCTGAGACCATTTCTTTCATCACCTCAAGAGCAAACCCTCTGGGTAACACAAATAAGTGCTCGAGTTATCGAGAAAGAAACATTTGTTGGGCACCCCTTCACGTTAGACGCTGGGGCAGGCACTGAGAGTCAGCACTGATCGAAACAGAGTCATAGCTTTCATGGAGTATGCCTGCCTGTTAGGAAGGTGGATATTAAAAACCCACCACCCAGTTTATTAATGATGACTGCAATCACTGTTCTTTGTTATTTGTCTCTTCTAGTTGTTAAGGGCACCATGGCGTCTCCCAGTTTCTTTTCTGAATAAAGGACACTTGAGTAGAGATGTGGAAATGAGTAAGAGTGAAGTAGGCAAGTGACGGTCGGATAAGATGCAGGACAGTGACTTAGGGCACCTGGCAGAGTCTGAGGGCGGGGCCTTGGCTCATCCGAGACACGCAGAGAAGGCCCATTTGCTATAGGCAAAGCGGGGGGTCATCTCCACGATCATCTGATGAGGGGATAAGGGCCAGAGCAGGCATTTTAATGTTTATTGAGTAAATAAACGAATGAGCTCAGAGCAGTCTGAAACTTTAGCTTCTGCTCCAGGTTAAAGAAAAAAAAAAAAAAAGGTTGCTTGGATTCTGTAGTTATCATGACACTGACTGTTATGATTAGAGAGTTGGACTGTGAAGAAAGCTGAGTGCTGAAGAATTGATGCTTTTGAACTGTGGTGTTGGAGAAGACTCTTGAGGGTCCCTTGGACTGCAAGGAGATCCAACCAGTCCATCCAAAAGGAGATCAGCCCTGGGAGTTCTTTGGAAGGAATGATGCTAAAGCTGAAACTCCAGTACTTTGGCCACCTCACGAGGAGAGTTGACTCATTGGAAAAGACTCTGATGCTGGGAGGGATTGGGGGCAGGAGGAGAAGGGGACGACAGAGGATGAGATGGCTGGATGGCATCACTGACTCGATGGACATGACTTTGAGTGAACTCTGGGAGTTGGTGATGGACAGAGAGGCCTGGTGTGCTGCAATTCATGGGGTCACAAAGAGTCGGACACGACTAGAGCGACTGAACTGAACTGTATCATAAAACATCAGCTGAATGGACTTCTCTAGTGGCTCAGATGGTAAAGCGTCTGTCTACAATGCTGGAGACCTGGGTTCGATCCCTGGGTCAGGAAGATTCCCTGGAGAAGGAAATGCCAACCCACTCCAGTACTGTTGCCTAGAAATTCCCATGGATGGGGGAGCCTGGTGTCCATGGGGTCACAAAGAGTTGGACACGACTGAGTGACTTCACTTCACTTCACTTCAATCGTAAAACAAATCGGAGATCAGGACAAAATCGTAGCCGATGGAAATGTCCAGCTCCTTGACTACAACTTCCTGCCAGTTTCATCTCTGCAACGGCCTCTTCCGAGCCAAGCTGACACGGAAGCTCTCAGCCTTTCCACCTGGTGGTGTCCAGCTGCGTGAAGAAATGCTTGAGAAGCAAACCGTGGAACACTGCATCCCCTGTCAAAGGGCAGCAAGGCCTCCATTGAGAGGAGGGGATAGTGGCTGACACCCCAGATGGGCAGAAGCTGATAGCCCTCGGATCCTCCCTCATCCGTGAGAGCTGGAACAGAAGGGAAATCCAGGAGGTTCAGGAGCTGATGGAGAACCAGAATAAACACGAGCAGGGTTGACTCAGGTCCTGTAGGTGCTGGGCTGAGAGGTGGAATTTCAGGAGGATCAACTCAGTGACCACTGCTTTGAGTTAGCAACCCAAAGATGTCAAGGGAAGCTCGGAGGATACCCTGTGGGTCTGGTTTGTGGCAACCAGCCAGTTGGAACAGCGATTTTGCCCTCACTCTATTATCTGATGGCTCTAATAAAAGTCAGATGGGAGAGCTAATCAGACCGTTCCCTTGGCCTGGACCCCTTTAAATCAGAGAGGTCTATTTTGGCTCTCCATGTTAAGTAGACCCAGAGACCTGACATTTCGTGTTTATTTGAAATGATAAACTTAATCATGAGCGAAATGTTAAGAGATGACAGAACTGGCCACAGTAAGGTCACATCGCGTCCCTGCCAAACATAACACAAACTCTCGCCTTCACCGGGTGCCAGTCCCTGCCACAGGGGGCCTGAGGCGCTGGCAAATGGGGACCGGAGTCTGTCTATGTGATAATTAATCCACGGCGCTCGGAAAAGACTGCCAAATCTGCCATATGGTGGTTTTATGACCTGGACTGCTGTTATCTCTGGAGAGAGCTAACATCATAATCTCATTTACTTGTTATCTGTGATTCAAACTTGTACTTTTACAGGATAAAATGTAAGCATGGTGAGGAGACCTGGGGTGCCAGAACCCTGAGATGCGCTTACTGAGCTTCTAGAGCAAAGGGTGAGGGAGGAGGCGCAGAGCTCTCACGCAAGCACCTGCCTGTCTCCCGAGCTCACAAGGCTTGAGCCTCGTGAAGACTTCTGACGTGATTTTTTAAATTGTATGTTCATTTTTATTGATTTATTTTGGCCGTACGGGGTCTTTGTTGCTGCCTGCACTTCTCTGGTTGTGGAGGGTGGGGTAGATATGGTGCTCGGACGTCTCCCTGCGGGACCTTCCCCTGTTGCAGAGCGCGGGCTCTGGGCGCCCAGGTTTCGGGAGTTGGGGTTCCTGGGCTCTAGAGCACAGCCTCAACACTGTGGCACACGGACTTAGTTGCTCCGCAGCACGAGGGATCTTCCGGGACCAGGGACTGAACCCGTGTCTCCTGCGTCGGCAGGTGAATTCTTTACGAGGGCTATCAGAGAAGCCCTGACGTGTTTTATAAGGACTCTACCATAGACGTGCTAATAATAGAAACCCCTGCCCTAAGAAGGCAAGAGAGACTGCCCCCCAGAAACTCTATGGGATCACATTTCCCCCTCTTCAGTATTTCTCTGGAGCAAACAGGCCAGGTTTTTGGACCCTGTTTTTCCATGGTGACATCTGGTTTGGGTGGTGAAATCACTTATAGGACTTCCAGTGGTTCTTTTAGACTTCGATGAAATCTTAAAAGAATTTTATTAAGAAGTAAACCTTGAAAGTAATCCATAACTGCCAAACGACACGTTGCGAAACTTGAGGCTCCTGGAAAAGAGGGGCTGTGGGCTGTTCCTAAACCCATGTGCTCTGTGGCTGTCTTCTCTTCTCTCCTATTCATGGAAGACTCTCCAGGATGAGGCTAGGACAGATGTCCGGCCACCAGCTCAAATTTGTAAGAAACATAGCATCTCCTGTGTTCTCCAAGTCAACTTAATTTCTACTGTGAGCCTTGCGGTAGAACTGCTGTTTGGAGATTTCCAACTGCTCCCTAATATCTATTACTCCCTTTCTCCCTTGTGCCAAATATCCAGTTTTGTTCACAGTGATAGTGAGCCCAGCTGAAAAGCAACATGCCACAGGCACACGTGAAGGCAGCAGCAGTCACGTAATACGTTGTAGTCGATGAGACGAAGGTGAAAGTGGCTATGTGGAAGCTAAAAATGGGATGTCTAACTGTTCTTTGCCTTTCTCCTCTTCCTCTTCTTTTTCTCTCTCTGGAATGCTGATGCAATGGCTGGGCCTCTAGCAGTTATATTGGACTCCCAAGGAGCTTGAAGTTGGAAACCTCATCTAAGAATGGAAAAACAGAGAAAAGGAGTCTGAGTATATTGAATCCACCATACTAGTCCCCGAACGCCTACCAACAGACATTGCTTGCATGAGGGATAAACACTTCTTTATCTCATTAGGTCATTGTTGTTGTGACTTTCTATTTTATACTTTGGGACCTAATTTATAAGTGATTTAAGTCCCTATCAGGTAAAATGATGAAAATAACCATTTCAATTCAGGGTTCTCCTTTCTTTTTCAGGAATTTTCTAAGTTTCAGAAAATTGCATAGGAGTTAGATGTATGATAGGTGTGTGATAGGGTGTGGGATAGGCTGATTGATAGGGTGTGGGATCTGGTCTTAGTGTTCTCATTTCTCTTTGCTGTCATCTGGCTCTTGGTTGCTAGCCTTGCAGATTATACCTTGTTCTGACCACAGTATGGCTTTTATTTACTTACTTTTGTCTCTTGGTACCACATCTACCCTGGGTTGTACAAGAACACTCCACTACTCCCAAACCTTTCTTTTTTACGTAGCCCTATTTATTTGCTTGCTTCTGGCTGTCCTGGCTCTTTGTGGCTGTGTGGGGGCCTTCTCTAGTTGCCGTGATCTGGGACCACTCTTGTTGCCGCGCTTGGCCTTCTCATGGTGGTGGCTTCTTTTGTTGCAGAGAGCAAGCTCGAAATCACAGGCTCAGCAGTCGTGGCACTCGGGCGTAGTTGCTCCGCAGCGTGTAGGGTCTTCCCAGACCAGGGATCGAGCCTGTGTCCCCTGCATTGGCAGGCGGACTCCCATCCACTGCACCACCAGAGAAGTCCCCAAACCGTTCCTGTTTGAAGGAAAATTTCATACAATTGCCTCAGACCCAAATCAAAGATAATTTTCCTCTGCATAAAGTGAAGCATCAGAATTAGAGAATTCCATAATCCCACCATGTTGATGCGGACTTGTATCTGCCATCACTGCGGTAGCCCAGGTCCTGTGTAGGCAGCTGTAAGCTTGCATCTAGCCTAACTTGTTACTATATTTTAGATCATTACACATTTTAGTACCTTATGATTGCCAATGATTAGCTTGCAACCCACTGCACAACAGACTGTAGTACGCCCATGTATAGAAGCGCCCTGATTGATCATTGCTGCAAAGATGTTCTTGCGGTGGCCTAGTGATCAACCTCTTGGGGCTGCCTCACCATTCTAACAGGAGAGGCTAGAGAACCCCTCTTCCAATGCATCAAAAAATCAGAGGCTGGGAGGGTCTGCCAACCCCATAGTCACTTTGTAAAGTGTTCGGGAGAAGAAGCGTTTACACCCCAAGAGATTTTCAGGCCTAAAAGTTGCTGTTTCTTCTTTTGTAAATTTACATACGTGTGCACTTCAGATCTATTTTTGAGAACAAAGAACAAGAAATAGGAGAATGTAGCTAGTTATAGGCATTATACACACACACACACACATATCTATACATGCAGCTTTATAAATGTACACAGACATATAAACATATAGACATATATTTAAATTTATATCTTGGTATGATGACATTATAGACATATATACATTGCCATTTACAGTCCCTTCTTATGTCCAGCAGCTCCTTTTCCGAAATATAAGTCGAAGTCAAACTGATATACAGTGGAATGTAAAGATCTTAAGTGTATAATCCCATGAACGTTGTTCAGTGTATACCCTCATGTGACCTCGTTTAAGACAGAGAATATCTCCACATCTCTAGAAAATTCTCTGGTGATGTATTAAACGGATGGTTCAGAAGCCTGAAAAAATGTGTGTGCGCCTACAGCCCTTAGGATGGACAATGTCCCGTTGTTGACAAGGACTTGCGTCAGGCAGGTCTGGGCAGGAGGTCAGGGAGTGTGACTCACGGGGAGCTCTCAGACCCTGAGCCTTGTCCCATTGACCTTTTGTGTGGTCCTTCTTATCACAAAATCACACCAGGCTGTTTTCCATAGAGGTATTCTGACCACGTGGACTGGATCAGGAGACCTACCATGAATCACCCTCTTTGTCCCTTGGCGTTTTGAAAGCTGATGAGACTGCAGGGTCGTGGTCCTTACTTTGTATGCAAATGATGAATTATAGATGGGGTAGGAAAAAGAAGGTTTTCCCTGGTTTGCCAGTTTGAAGCAAAGTGGATTAGAGAAAGAACTCTGCTACTCTTAACTATTTATTGTGACATTGCTTAGAAAAATTCAAACCCCAAAGACTCCAGATCTTCAGGGACGTTGTTAGCCTTCTGCAGGAATTATTAAAATGTACAGAAATGTAGGCTCCTCACTTTATAATAATTAATCAGAGTCTGTTGATTAATAAAGCTCATTTGTTAGTCTCAATGATTCCGAGTATCATACAAAGGACAGTGTCCTTGTCATTTTGATTAAGAAACCAGACTTTGCAGTGGAAAGAAGTACAGGAACCGTCCGCTTCCCTCTGTCTCCCCATAAAATAAATATTGAATGAGAATATTAACTCGTTAACCTTGACAACAATTTGTAATTTTCATAAGGGGGGGAAAAACTCGCATATTCAGCAAATAAATCGCTGCTGGGATTTCAGGAAAACAAATTGGAGAGAATGAAGAATGCTACCATATGAATTCTGTCATTTTTATGGGCCAGGGTGATTAATTTGTTTGTTTAGGTCCCTCAATTAAGGCCACAAATAGTGGAAGGTGTCGGGAGCAAGTTAGCTGTTACATCTGGTGTGGAACAGTCAACTGCGAGTGAGGAAGAAAGGTCATATGGGGAAGCGAACAACTTGGCCCCCAGTCCTGAGTCTTAATACCCTACCAGAGCCACGTTACCTGGGGTTAGCTGCTGAAGCTGTAATTTCACTCTATTAATAGTTTGAAGCTTGTTTTAACAGATAACCCCTTTCACTGGGCAACAACGCGGGAAAATCATTAGGTGGAATTAGCAGTACCATCCACAGCTTTTCCAGGGTTATCTAATTATTTTGAACTCAATTTAACCAGGAATAGAGATAAAATAAATAACCCATGAACTATTTACCTTGCCGGTTAGAAGGCTTCTTTTGTCCATTAAAAGAAAGAAAGAAAAGAGAAATCAAAAGAACTGGAGGACAAGCAAAGCCCTGTTTTCTTAATTTTCATCCTGGAGACCCAAGATCTATTTCTTCCCTCTGGTGGCTGGTCACACTCCTGCCCCCGGGATGTCTCTTGCTGGTGGTGGTGGTCACACTCCCTGCCCCTGGGATGTCTCTTGCTGGTGGTGAGTGGTCACACTCCCTGCCCCTGGGATGTCTCTTCTTGGGTGTGAGTCTTATGTGTATGTTTAGCCTACTGTTTTCTCCCAGCTCACTTGGCTTAAAACTTACTGCCTAGAGACTTTGGATAATCCACATTTTTGTTTGTGAGGTTTGTTTGTCGTCATTCCCTCTGGAGGGGATTGAGGATTTAATATGGTTATTTTTAATTTTACTTTACCATTGAGTTTTTGAAGGAGAGACAGGAGTTAGTATGTTTGTGGCATTGTTGGAGGTTTTCTGCAGCACCTTGCTGTAATGCCCATCCTGGCTTTGCTATTTTCTAGCAACAAGATCTGGGTCAAGTTTTTTTTTTTTTTTTTTTCTTTTTATCTTGAAGAGCCTATTTCCTGTTTTGTAAAAATGGGATTAGAGATAATATTTACATTAGGTGGTTGATGTTAGGATGAAATGAAACACATCACACTATCTGGCACATAGTTAAGTATTCAAAAAATGTTAGCAGTGATAACAATGATGAAGATGGATGTGTTTGCAAACAGAGACTAAAAAGAAATGAAGAAACATTGGGCAATTAATGGACTTAGTCTGTCGGACATTTGGAAGAATATCAAGAATGGAGATAAGCAAACTGGCTTTGCATTATCCGAAGCAGACTAAAACAGAGTAGTGGTGGAAACTGTGTGTAAGTGTGGAAATGAAGCGGAAAGACGAAAGAGTTCATGCACTAAAATCTTCTTTCCAATTACTTGGAGGAAAAGGCAAAAAGATATAACATGAAGTATGAACTCCCCAGATTGGTTGGTGCCCAAAACACTACTGGAGAAATAGCTCCAGAAAGAATGACGAGGCTGAACCAAAGCAAAAACAATGCCCAGCTGTGGATGTGACTGGTGATGGAAGTAAAGTCCAATGCTGTAAAGAGCAATACTACATAGGAACCTGAAATGTTAGGTCCGTGAGTCAAGGTAAGTGGGAAGTGGTCAAACAGGAGATGGCAAGGGTGAACATCGGCATTTTAGGCATCAGTGAATTAAAATGGTCCAGAATGGGTGAATTTAACTCGGAGGACCATTATATCTATGACTGTGGGCAAGAATCCCTTAGAAGAAATGGAGTAGCGCTCATAGTCAACAGAGGAGTCTGGAATGCAGTACTTGGGTTCCGTCTCAAAAATGCCAGAATGATCTCTGTTCATTTCCAAGGCAAACCATTCAATATCACAGTAATCCAAGTCTATGTCCCGACCCCTAATGCTGAAGAAGCTGAAGCTGAATGGTTCTATGGGAGACCTTCTAGAACTGACAACAAAAACTAAATGTCCTCTTCATCACAGGGGACTGGAGTGAAGAGTAGGAAGTCAGGAGATACCTGGAGTAGCAGGCAAGTTGGCCTGGGAGTACAAAATGAAGCAGGACAAAGGCCAACAGAATTTTGTCAAGAGAATGCACTGGTCATTGCAAACACCCTATTCTAACAACACGAGAGATAACTCTATACAGGGACATCACCAGATGGTCAATACTGAAATCAGATTGATTATATTCTTTGCAGTTGAAGATGGAGAACCTCTACAGTTAGCAAAAACAAGACCAGAAGCTGACTGTGGATCAGATCATGAACTCCTTATTGCCAAATTCAGACTTTAATGGAAAAAAGTAGGGAAAACCACTAGACCATTCAAGTATGACCTAAATCAAATCCATTATGATTATACAGTGGAAGTGACAAATAGATTTAGGGGTTAGATCTGATAGACAGAGCGCCTGAAGAGCTATGGACAGAGGATCATCACATTGTATAGGAGGTGGTGATCAAAACCGTCCAGAAGGGAGAAAAATGCAAAAAGACAAAATGGTTCTCAGAGGATGCCTTACAAATAGCTGAGAAAAGACGAGAAGTGAAAGGCATAGGAGAAAAGGAAAGATATATCCATCTGAATGCAGGATTCCGGAGAAGAGCAAGGAGAGATAAGAAAGCCTTCCTAAGTATGCAGAGAAATAGAGGAAAACTATAGAATGGGAAAGACTAGAGATGTCTTCAAGAAAATTCGAGATACTAAGGGAGCATTTCATGCACCATGGGCACAATAAAGGACAGAAACGGTATGGACCTAACAGAAGACAAAGATATTAAGAAGAGATGGCAAGAATACAAAGAAGGAGTATACAAAAAAGATCTTCACAACCCAGATAACACAGTGGTGTGATCACTCATCTAGAGCCAGACATCCTGGAATGTGAAGTCAAGTGGGCCTTAGGAAGCATCACTACGAACAAAGCTAGTGGAGGTGATGGAATTCCAGCTGAGCTATTTCAAATCCTGAAAGATGATGCTGTGAAAGTGCTGCACTCAATATGCCAGCAAATGTGGAAAACTCAGCAGTGGCCACAGGACTGGAAGAGGTCGGTTTTCATTCCAATCCCAAAGAAAGGCAATGCCAAAGAATGCTCAAACTACTGCACAATTGCACTCATCTCACACGCTAGCAAAGTAATGCTCAAAATTCTCCAAGCCAGGCTTCAACAGTACACGAACTGTGAAATTCCAGATGTTCAAGCTGGATTTAGAAAAGGCAGATGAACCAGAGATCAAATTGCAAACATCCATTGGATCATCAAAAAAGCAAGAGAGTTACAGAAAAACATCTACTTCTTCTTTATTGACTATGCCAAAGCCTTTGACTGTGTGGATCACAAAAAACTGTGGAAAATTCTTAAAGTGATGGGAATACCAGACCACCTTACTTACCTCTTGAGACCTGTATTCAGGTCAGGAAGCAACAGTTAGAACTGGACATGGAACAACGGACTTGTTCCAAATAGGGAAAGGAGTATGTCAAGGCTGTATACTGTCACCCTGCTTATTTAACTTGTATGCAGAGTACATCATGAGAAACACTGGGCTGGATGAAGCACAAGCTGGAATCAAGATTGCCGGGAGAAATAACAATAACCTCAGATATGCAGATGACACCACCCTTTATGGTAGAAAGCAAAGAGGAACTTAAGAGCCTCTTGATGACAGTTAAAGAGGAGAGTGAAAAATTTGGCTTAAAGCTCAACATTCAGAAAACTAAGATCATGGCATCCAGTCCCATCACTTCATGGGAAATAGATGGGAAACAGTGGAAACAGTGTCAGACTCTATTTTTGGGGTCTCCAAAATCACTGCAGATGGTGACTGCAGCCATGAAATTACAAGACTTGCCCCTTGGAAGAAAAGCTATGACCAACCTAGATAGCATATTCAAAAGCAGAGACATTACTTTGCCGACAAAGGTCTGTCTAGTCATAGTTACGGTTTTCCAGTAGTCATGTATAGATGTGAGCGTTGGACCATAAAGAAAGCTGAGCGCCAAAGAATTGATGCTTTTAAACTGTTGTGTTGGAGAAGACTCTTGAGAGTCCCTTGGACAGCAAGGAGATCAAACCAGTCAATCCTAAAGGAAATCAGTCCTGACTATTCATTGGAAGGACTGATGCTGAAGCTTCAATACTTTTGCCACTTGATGTGAAGGACTGACTCATTAGAAAAGACCCTGATGTTGGGAAAGATTGAAGGCTGGAGGAGAAGGGGACGACAGAGGATGAGGTGGTTGGATGGCATCACCGACTCAGTGGACATGAGTTTGAGTAAATTCCAGAAGTTGGTGATGGATAGAGAGGCCTGGGAGGCCTGGTGTGCTGCAGTCTATGGGGTCGCAAAGGGTCAGACACAACTGAGCGACTGAACTGAACTTACTCTTAACGGTCTTTAGGTGTCTTCGGTTGGAGTTGGAGAATGGGTTTATTCATTGTATAATTGTTGTTTAAGATCAAACAATCTGAAGATTAAAATACACAGCCCAAATTATAAAATAAATATCCATGAGTCCCCATTGATATAAAAGGAATAAACGAATATGTAGGGAGAATAGACAAATATTCCATGTGAAAGAATTATAAATGCTTTATATAGATATTCTGCTCTTGAAGAGTTGGAACTTAACTCCTTTGAGTGTAGGGTGTGTATAGTAACATCCTTCCAAAGATTATCGTGTGGAAAAGGGGAAGAAAGAAAAGCTTTATAGTGGAAACATCTCAGCCAGGTGCCCCAGGGTGACTCTAACGGCGATGAGATGTGTGGATGGTGCGTGCCCTGGATGCCATGTGATAGAAATGGCAGTTTACTTCTCTGAGGTCCCTTCCCGAACTTCATCACCCAGTCTATTCACGAGAAAAACATCAGGCGAAGCTCAGTTGGGGAACATTCTACAAAATATCTGACCAGTCCTCCTTCAAACCGTCAAGGTCATTAAAAAATCAGGACGTCTGAGTAATTATCACAATCAAGAGGAGCTCAAGGGGACTTGATGACTGAGTGTGACGTGGTATTTTGGATGGAGTCCTGGGACAGAAAATGGACAACAGGGAAAAATTAGGGAGAACTGAGAAAAAGTATGAACTTGACTTAACAATAGTGGTTACATTAATTATAACAAACACACACCACACCAAGGGAAGATGTGAGACTGACTTTGGGGTAAATGAGAACACTCTGTACTGTCTCTGCAGTCTTTCTGTGAGTTGAAGTGAAGTGAAGTCGCTTAGTCGTGTCTGATTCTTTGCAACCCCACGGACTGTAGCCTACCACGCTCCTCTGTCCATGGGATTCTGTAAGTGGAAAACTATTCTAAAGTAAAAACGTGCTTTTCAAAAAAGAGCAGACAATAGCAATTCTTTATAGGGAGTGAGGAGTGGGATTCAGGATTGAAATGAGCATTATGTGATTAGCATTTAGGAAGGAAGGAAGAGTCCTGTTTCTGAAAGGAGATCAGAAATATCAGCATTTCACAGCAGCAGATAGCAATTCGGCTTTCTGCTGGTGAAACAGAGGTGAGCTTGGGGAATGTTCTCAAATGCCATAAGGGAGACCTTCCTACCGTGTTGACAAATTCTAGGCTTTCAGCCGGAGCCGTCTAGTGCCTCTCTTCCTTCTCCTCTTCCTCTCCCCTTGAGGCAATTTGCTTAAATTCCCTTTGAAAACAGCACTTTTCTTCTGTGGTTCAGGGAACGGTTGTGACATTTTGGTGAGACAGTTCATGTGAAGCTCTTAGGACAGCGTCTAGCTGCCAACTACATGATAAACGTGTTTTCGTCGGTTCCACTTCTTCCCTTAACAACATACTTAAGATGATATTTAGAATACTATGCCTTTGTCAAATCATCTTTTAATTGTTAAAAGTATTTTCACCTTTTTTTTTGGGATCAATATGTGTCTTTGGTTAATGAGTATTAAGAAAGCTTCTCTGATAACTTCCTTTGGATAAACTACCAGAAATGGGATTATTATAAAGTCAAAGGATATGAATGACTTTAAGCCTATTGTGAAATCGCTTTCAGATAAAGCATAAGCTACTTCACACTCTCACAGGTAATACAAGATGCTGTCCTTTGGTGGTGGCTGTATGCTTTGTTCTTTTTCCCCCGTATGCCAAAAATCCTTTTCTATATTTAAGAAAACCCCTTAGTTTTTAAGTAGAGGCTGTCCCTGCCCACCCAACCCCCCACCCCACAATAGCTGCTGAAAAGCCACATGCTCAGTTCTGCATGCTGTCCTGAAATGGAGATGCCTTCTAGGTTCTTCCAATGAGATGCCCAGGCTTGCCCAGAATTTAGAAGGGAGGTGGTGGTGCAAAGAAGCTGGGGGCTGCAGGGGCATCCCCCTGGCAGCTGTGGGTTCTGAGCTCCAGATCAGGTTCCTAGGGGAGCAAGTGGCAGGTTCCGAGGCAGCAGTCAAGTTCACGCGACACTGGCTGGCCGTGGGCAGCACCTAATGCCGCAAATTCTCTTTGTCATCTGGGGCCTTGCAAATGGCTTCTAACCCTGGATTTAATTTTCCAGCTCTCCCAGAAATGCTGTGTGCCTCAGTAACATTGTAACAAATTACCTTCTTGCTAAAATCAGCCTAAATAGGTCACTGCTTGCAAGGAAGGCCCCTCATGTTTACATATATCATTTTACCATCTCCAGCAGTACTGAGTAGTAAAATAGGTTTCATCTCTGTTCATATTCTAGGTGCAAATTTGGTATTCCTTTGTTTTAATGATCGCTATTAAGTCTGAGAATCTTTTCATATGTTTACTTGTCAACTGGATTTTACTCTCTACCCTTCTCCCCATAGAATATGCTCCACTTTCCTCCTCGTCTGCAAAGCTAGAGAATCTCAGAAAAAGGATGAGCACGGATGACAGATTGTGGCTCTTCAACAGGGAGTGTTATTTTTTCCTACCCCTTTCCTGTAATTTCTTTTTTTCTTAATAGAAAGAGTAGACAACATTTCTTATATAATTGGTGTCTAATAACAAATGTTCTAAGGGCTTTCTATGCGATATTTCAAATAATCCTGCAAAAATCCACTGAGATAGGTACTGTCACTGTTCCCATTTTCTGGATGGGAAAACTGAGCCAGAGAGAGGTTATGAACTCCTGTCAGGTTGCCCACCCAGCAGGAAGATTGTAACCCACGCAGCCTGATTACAGAGGCAGGCATCTTTCCCATTTCACTAGGCTATATATTATTTCTATGCTGATTAAAAATTATCAGCTACCATAAAACCCTAAGAAGAATGGCCGTATGAGCAGATCATGGAAATCACTAACAAATCATTGCCCGAACCTGTCTGCTACTGGAGGTTGTTTTAACATATCTATTGCCAAAGGATTTCAGCTTCTGCATTTTAGTTGAAATTGGAGGCTTTCTGGAGATCAATGGAATCCGCAGCTTTTTCTGTGTATCCCTGCGCTAGCTTATTAAAACGAGGCAGTGGGGAAAATGCTGGCGGAGGCAGTCATTCATTTACGGCAGGTTTCATTGACTAATGCCAGTGACAGTTTTTGTTCTGCTTTTGTTTCTCAAAGTGCTAATAGCAAGATTCTGTCCCTGCGATCCTATTACCGGTGGCAAAGGAACGTAATCAGGCAGTACCTGCAGGATAAGTCAAAAGATTAAATTAAGTTGGGATTTGAATCCCCACTAAACACAGAATCAAGCAAAGATTAGATTTCTGGACCCCAGTCTCAGAATGGCTTTCAAGGGCTTCTCTTAAAGAACAACAAAAATATATCGTTATTCACTTTGACCACTGGCAGGTAGAAAGGAAATGCAGACAAACAGGGATGAAGGAGAGAAGGCACCCCAGCAACACTGAGCCCCGTTCTTCCAGTGTTCCCGAAGTAGAGGCACTGCGACTTTTTGCAGACTCTCCTCACTTCCTGACTGGCGCAGGAAGAGCCCCGAGTTGAATTCACAGTTGGCCCCATGAAGGATTCCAAATGGAAGGATGCGTATTTCCGCTCCTAGAATCCTGGCGGTCTCATCTCCATCCGCTGCTCTGCTTCTGAATAGGAGGTCAAATTAGCACAAGGCTCCATTTGGTTTGGAAGAGCTACTGAGAGGAAATTTTTTTTAAGCTGCAATTTAAGTTACTTATTGGCATGGAAGATGTGAAAACTCAAAGTATTGGAAGGGAGGAGAGGGATTTCCCTCCTTGTCTTTCCTTTCTCACGTTCTGCGTTTGTTGGCCGTCTTGCTCTTCCGAATGTGCTGCACGCTTACCTTTGTTAAGCAGACCAGGTCATCTGCGGCTGAGTGTTGACAGTGATTTTTAACATTGCAGAAGGGTGTGCAGGCTCCTGGCTTTCTCCTGGATATCACTTTCGTCACGAGCTCTGTGCTTCCTGAAGACATCCCGACTTCAAACCACCTTATACGGTTCTTCCAGAGATGTCCCTTTTCTTATGGCCCTTTCTGGGCTTCCCTTTTTCTTACGGTCCTGTCTGGGCTTCCCTGGTGGCGCTAGTGATAAAGAACCTGGCTGCCAGTCCCCAGATTTGATCCCTGGGTCGCGAAGATGCCCTGGAGGAGGGCATGGCAACCCGCCCCAGTGTTCTTCCCTGGAGAAGCCTATGGACAGAGAAGACTGTATGGCTACAGTCCACAGGGTCACACAGAGTCCACAACTGAAGTGACTTGGCAGCACACACACATGGTCATTTTTATAAAGAAGCAGAAGTTTAAGCTCGGTAAATATTAGAGAACAAGAAAACCGCACTGAAGAGAAGGTACCAATTGGTGGCTCAGAAAGTTCACAGATTTCTGCACGTCGGTAATCCTCAAAACCACTTTTGAATCTGAAAAGCACAAGAGCCTTTCTACTGTGTAATATGTAGAATTGAATAATACCAACTATTGTAAGAATAACTGAGTTTTATTAATCATTGACTGCATGTTGGATACTCTCCTCAAATGCCTGCATGTATTAACTCATTCAATTCTAATAACAGCTCTATGAGGTTCAATTATTAGATGAGACCCTGGGAATGGATATGGAGAGATCACTTGTCCAGACTCATCCCACTGGCAAGCAGTAGAGCAGGGGTTCACACCCCAGAGGTTGTGCTTCTATTGGTTACACAGAGCTACTTCTGCAAAGGTTGCTAAAACCCAGGTTATCCTATATTTTCTCATTTTCTACCCTTGTATCATATTGACAACTTCAGACAGACAGACAGACAGACAGTTTCCTCCTCAGCAGTAGCAGTTCACATCCCTTTATTAGAGTCGAATCTGCCAGTGCTGGTGGCCAGTACGCCTTTCCGTCTGCTCAGATTCTTCACTAAGACTCGTGTTTGGAGCACTGTTCCCCTGCCTTTGATTACAGGGTTAGCGGGACGGTCAACCAAACTTCCTACCACCTCTTGGCCAACGGATGGGCAGGTGACCCAAGTTAAACTGAGTGTCCTTGCAATTTACATCTAAAAATAGTTTGCTGCTGCTGCTGCTGAGTTGCTTCAGTCGTGTCCGACTCTGTGCGACCCCAGAGACGGCAGCCCACTAGACTCCCCCTTCCCTGGGATTCTCCAGGCAAGAACACTGGAGTGGGTTGCCATTTCCTTCTCCAATGCATGAAAGTGAAAAGTGAAAGTGGAGTCGCTCAGTCGTGTCCGACTCTTAGCGACCCCATGGACTGCAGCTCACCAGGCTCCTCCATCCATGGGATTTTCCAGGCAAGAGTACTGGAGTGGGCTGCCATTGCCTTCTCAGCGAAATAGTTTATCTTGCCTATCTTGCCCTATTCATCAGTTTGGTCTCTGCAGGTTCATGGAGCAGTCCTGGTTCCTATACTTTCTGAGACCTAATTTTAAGCTTTCCTTTTGATTTTGTGGCCTAGTGTATACTCTTGCAATAAGCTTGCTCGCTCGCTCGCTCGCTCTCTCTCGCTCTCTCTCTCTCTCTCTCTCTCTCTCTCTCTCTTTTGGGGGATAAATGTAGCCAAAATAGACTTTTGTTAGCAGCCAAAGAATCTTGACAGATATACCTATCAAGATAGACCAGTATTAAAGAAAAAAAGGACATTTCCCCACAGGAGTCCTTCTCATATAGTCTTGAAATTAAATACAATGGTGAGGAGTTATTTACTGAGTGCTCATTGTATGCAGGCACTGTGTGAAATTCATTACGTGCATTCTCTACAGAGGAGGATACTGGCTTTCAGAAATGAAATGCCACACACACAAAAAGATAGATGTTGTTGGAAGATCTCAAAAAAAACACAAAAAAAGACCTTCAGCCCTGGGAAGCCTTTTAGGGATGGTGGGTCATGGCCATCCGACTCAGAATGAAGACCGATCGAAATGAATGCTTGCACACCCCCTGTGATTTACCAAGGGCTTTCCTGTACAAGCTCTCGTTTTGTCTGAGTGAGACACACTGCAGGTGGGTATTCCGACCACCTGCCAAGAGCACGCGTCCCTCCCCACCCCGCTTTGGTCTCCTTCCTCTCATCACTCAGGCCTCATTCAAATGTCACCTCCTCGGAGAGGCCATCCTGACATCTTTATGTACAGTGTTCAACTCTCTGCAGGCATGGACCCTCCCCTTCATGGTGCCCCTGGCTCTTACAGCTGCCAGAAATGATATTCCTGTGGTTTCTTGGGTATTATGTCACCCCATCAGAATGCAAATCCCTGTGACTATCTCGTGCACCTTAGCATTCTCAGCACATTCTGTTTCTGACACAGAGCAGATGCTTACGAACATTTACTCAACGCATAAATAAAAGAATGCATGTTTGTAATTCGTCTCCATTTACAACTCTGGACCCACTGGCTGTGTCATGGTGACTAAGTTACTTCACCTTGGGAAGATTCTGTTTTTTCATCTGTTAAATGGGAACAGTGAGAGTACTTCCTGCCACATTGGTTGTAAGACTTAAGTGAAGGGATAAAATCCTTCATGTCTGGTTACAGCAAGTGTATAGGAATCGGAGAAGGCAATGGCACCCCACTCCAGTACTCTTGCCTGGAAAATCCCATGGATGGAGGAGCCTGGTAGGCTGCAGTCCATGGGGTCGCTAGGAGTCGGACACGACTGAGCGACTTCACTTTCACTTTTCACTTTCATGCATTGGAGAAGGAAATGGCAACCCACTCTAGTGTTCTTGCCTGGAGAATCTCAGGGACTGGGGAGTCTAGTGGGCTGCCATCTCTGGGGTCGCACAGAGTTGGACACGACTGAAGTGACTTAGCAGCAGCAGCAGCATAGGAATGGTCCCCTAAAGAACCACTGGGTTCTGTTTCCAGAAGGGAAAGAATGGAAGACTGGGCAGACACAGTCAACAACCAGCGACTTGAGGCAACCCTAGGCAATGGCTCTGAAGAGGATGGCTGATGATAAAAGAGAAGAAAGTGTGATCAGAGCAATCAGATGGCTTATGCGAGGTTCCTCATCTAGAAAGGAGTTGACCAGCTGTCCCGGTTCACCTGAATGTTCATTGCTGAGGCTGAAGAGGCTCCGGGCAAACTGGAATGAGCTTTGTCCAGAAAGTACCGTTAGAACTATGCTTCGACTCTGGTGCTGTCTTTTCTTCTTTCTCTGACACTTGTGCCCCAATCATTCACCATGCTTTTCCTGAGCAGTTTCCACAGCCTCGAACTAAACTAGCAGTGGGGATTCACAGATAGAAAACTGAGTATCTTCTGTTAAAGAAGGACAAACAGAAAATGACAAGGCAGTAAGAGTAGGTCTAATGCAGCAGGTCCATCACAATATGCAGCTGTATTGGGAAGGGACCCAACCCTGATACAGACTGTGTATGAGGTGCGGCATAAAAACCATTCCCAGAGAACATTCTGGTGTCAGTTTTGAAAGAGAAATAGAATCAAGTTCATGACTCCTGATTCCAAGTAAATGATCTTTCCATTAAGCTGAACTCTAAAGTGTGGGTTACATCAACAGAAGCACGGAAAGACACTCAGTTCCCAGGAGTGACATCCTCTTGACTGACAGCTTAACATATGCAATAGGAATAGGGGGGCGCAGATGCGGACATAGCTGCACAGGCGCGCGTGTGTCCGTCTGAGCCTTAGAAGACTACTGTCTGACTGTCTGATCTTTCCTGGGAGAAACAACAAATGTCTTTGCGAATTTTGGTCCTGCTTGCCTCTTGTCGAGCCTCTCACCTCTCCACGTCCACATAGCATGAAGCACCCACACCACAGGGGCTCAGAAGCTGTCCGGCTGCCAAGGGCCATCCCCGCCTTGCTCTTGGCTCCTCTCCGAGAGCAGATGAAGGATGGCTCTCAAGACAGCCCCCAAATATCAACTTAGCCTGGAACAAACACAGCAGCGCACACACACACACGCACACATATGCGCACACTCTGTGAAAATTGTTCTAAACACCCTGCTGTTTCAAAGAGACTGTACATAAAGGAGGATTCGAGTTGAGGAAAAACCAAAGCATTTTGTTTCATAAATAGAATTGGTGTGGGAGTTGATTGTTTTCTCTCCTCAGGGATAAACATTTTAATTTAATAACAGTCAGAAAGCACCTAAATGTTCTTGAGGAAAAAAATATGGTGTTCCTAGGAAGGCAACATCTATTCACTTGCTGAATATTTGGAATGAGGCATTTCAGCACAGTGTTACCCGAAAATACCCACCCACATTTTCTGTGTAGAGCGTTACTAATAAAAATAACTATGGTTGTCAGTTCTTGGGAGATCTTTATGTGTGGCACGTATGTTATCTGACTTATTCTCCAAGGTCAAACCTATGAGTTGGAGATCATTATAAACCCCATTTTGCAGACGGATCAACAGAGGCTGAGAAGTCAGTCAACTTGCAAGTAGGGGACAGAGCAGGAGTTCAAACTCAGGACTGTCGAATTTCAAAGTTCTTTGTATTCAGCATCATTTATAAGCAAGTCTGTTAGCAATGCCTTCCAACAGTCATCTAAGGCGACACTTTGATTCACAAGAGAAAGGACTGGAAAACCGACAGGGAGGAATGAGTTTACACAGTTTTCTTAAGTGGCTATCACCACAGCTGAGGCCACAGACAGGAAGGCGGCCGGGCTGAGAAAATGGAGCTACATGTGTGGGGATAAAAAATGAATGGCTATCTTCACACAAATAGAATTTGGCCATATTTGAGGTAGATAACTTTTTTTTTTAATTGCCAGACCTTTGTGAAGTGTCTGGTTGCTTTTCTGTGCATACAAGTGAAATAATAAAGACTTAGAAGGGCACAATCAGAGATGGGTAAGTTCTGGATGCTTTCATTTTATTTAGAGCAGATCTGTTCTGCCTTCATCTTCTCTACCTTAGTGGAGACCCAGAGATACTCCATTCAAGCCAGTTTTCATAAACCATTCAAGTTCAATCAATGAACAAGGACCTCACCTTTATTAACAATAATAATATTGTTTAATCACTGAGTTGTATCCAACGCTTTGCAACCCTGTGAACTGCAGCATGCCATTCCTGTCCTTCACCGTCCCCCGGAGCTTTGCTCAAACTCATGTCCATTGAGTCGATGACACCATCCAACCATCTCATCCTCTGTTCTCCCCTTCTCCTCTTGTCCTCAGTCTTTCCCAGCATCAGGGTCTTTTCCAATAATAATAATAGTTTCTAATATTTATGGAGTGCTTATTCTATATCAGACTCTTATCTAAAAACCATACATGCGTTAATTAAAATCCTTATAACAGCTCCACGAGGAAGGTTCAAACTACCACACAACTGCATTCATTTTACACATTAGGAAAGTAATGCTCAAAATTCTCCAAGCTAGGCTTCAATAGTAAGTGAACTTAGAACTTCCAGATGTTCAAGCAGGATTTAGAAAAGGCAGAGGAACCAGAGATCAAATTGCCAGCATCCGTTGGATCATAGAAAAAGCATGAGAATTCCAGAAAAACATCTACTTCTGCTTCATTGACTATGCTAAAGCCTTTGACTGTGTGGAGCACAACAAACTGTGGAAAATTCTGAAAGAGAAAAGAATGCCAAACCACATTACATGCCTCCTTAGGAACCTGTATGCAGGTCAAAAAGCAACAGTTAAATCCAGACATGGAACAATGGACTAGTTCCAAATTGGGAAAGGTGTACGTCAAGGCTGTATGTTGTCACCCTATTTATTTAACTTCTATGCAGAGTACATCTTGCGACATGCTGGGCTGGATGAAGCAAAAGCTGGAATCAAGATTGCTGGGAGAAATATCAATAACCTCAGATATGCAGATGATACTACCCTTAAGGCAGAAAATGAAGAGGAGCTAAAGAGCCTCTAGATGAGAGTGAAACAGAGGAGTGAAAAAGTTGGCTTAAAACTCAACATTCAGAAAACTAAAATCATGGCATCCGGTCCCATAACTTCATGGCAAATAGATGGGGAAACAATGGAAACAGTGAGAGACCTTATTTTCTTGGGCTCCAAAATCACTGCAGATGGTGATTGCAGCCATGAAATTAAAAGATGCTTGCTCCTTGGAAGAAAAGCTGTGATAGACCTAGAACTCATATTAAAAAGCAGAGACATTACTTTGCTGACAAAGGTCCATCTAGTCATAGCTATGGTTTTCCCAGTAGTCATGTATGGATTTGAGAGCTGAACCATAAAGAAAGCTGAGCACTGAAGAATTGATGATTTTGGTCTGTGGTGTTGGAGAAGACTCTTGAGAGTCCCTTGAACAGCAAGGAGATCCAACCAATCCATCCTAAAGAAAATCAACTCTGAATATTCATTGGAGGGACTGATGCTAAAGTTGAAGCTCCAATACTTTGGCCACCTGATGCAAAGGACTAGCTCTTTAGAGAAGACTCTGATGCTTGGAAAGATCGAAGGCAGGAGGTCAAGGGGACAACAGAGAATAAGATGATTGGATGGCATCACTGACTTGATGGATATGAATTTGAGCAAGCTGTGGGCGTTGGTTATCTACAGGAAAGCCTGGCTGCTCTAGGCCATGATAAAGAATCAGACACAACCGAGCAACTGAACAGCAGTTAGGAGGGTACCTTTGTTATTCCTCTTGTTCAGAAGAAATTGAGGTACAAAGAGGTTAAGTCTCTTACTCAAGATCTTGTAGGAGTCAAACCCAAATGGTCTGGCTCCAGAAAGCATACCCTTACTCTTATGCCACAGTTCCTCCAGACCAGGGACCAGCACTTTTTTTTTTTTTTTTGCTGCAAAGGGGCAGATAATAAGTATTTCAGTCTTTGCAGGCCTTATGGTCTCTGTCATAACTACTCATCTCTGTTAGATAGCTATGGCTGCCCCTGTAGTGTAAAACCAGACACAGGCAATCTTTAAATGCAGAGGCTATGACCTGTGCCAATAAAACTTGATTTACAAAAAGAGGCAGTAGGCCAGATTCACCAACCGCTGGTCTAGGCTACATGAGCCTCCCAGGTGACGCAGTGGGAAAGAATCCGGTTGCCAGTGCAGGAGATGCAAGAGACATGGGTTCCAGTTCCTAGGTTGAGAAGATACTCTGGTGTAGTAAATGGAAGTCTGCAAGTATTCTCGCTTGAAATTGTCCATGCACAGAGGAGCCTTGCGGGCTACAGTCCCTGGGGTTGCAAAGAGTCGGACACGACTGAACAGCCGAGCACAGGTTACATGACGCCAGACACACTGGTTAGGATTCTTGTTCTCTTACATGGGTCACTCAAAATCTTCAAACAGTAAATTTCTCACGTGGCTTTAGGATTTTCCACATTTTGTTTCTTCTGCTTGTAACATGCCTCTTTCCTCTGATAGGTTGGTAATGATGATGGTGGTGGTGATGCTGGCAAATGGTGACTGAATGCTTCTCTGTGCGTGGGGAGTTGTGGGAAGAGAGGGAAAGAAGCTTGATGGGACAGCCAGAGTCTGTGCCAGACCTGAGATCCAGAGTGAAAGGTCCAACCCCGAAGAGTCTCATCCTGTTCACTAAGCGTAGTTACTGCAAGTGTGAGTCACAGATCACTTGCATCAGGATCTTGGGGAGAGGATTGTAGCTCTGCCTTTTACAGGCATCAAGGTGATTGTTAAGTGCATTGAAATGTGAGGGCATAGTACTAAAGCTGTGTGGCCAAACATTGCTTCCGGGCCCTTCTGTGAGAACTTCAAGCCTGCGTGAGGGCTTCTGTTGGGTCTTTCCGAGTGCTGTGTTCATCCATCCTACTACTACTTACCGTGTGTTATAATTATCTGAACACTTGCCTGTCTCCCCTGTTAGTCAATTATTTTCAAAGGTCATGAAGAGTGTCTCTAGTTCACGGTTGCACAGCAAGAGCCCATCCATCGTGTGATTTGACCTCTCTGTGTATTTTCTGAGTGAATAAGTTACTTATTAGCAGTCTTAACTTCCTGGGCTTTATGTTGGTCCTCATGAGTACATTTTCTATGTGGGCCACATGATTGTATGGTTTTCCCTGGATTCCCTTGTTTTCCGTTTTTCCTATGATTCCCTTTGTTCAATTTGGTATATTTTAAGCATGCATTGGCCTCCCCCACAAGCAAAGTTTTCATTATCTAGCTTAACAAATTGTATAAGTGGTAAGCAAGTAGGGAGTGGTTATTGCAATCTACTGAGTTCTGCTGCAGATGGGAGCATTTTGGAGGGTACTGTTTGGGGAGAAAGCATTTTCGGCTGCCTTCATACTCAGGAAGTGCTTGAAAAAAGTGAAAGTGTTAGGTACTCAGTCGTGTCTGACTCTTTGCAACCCCATGGACTGTGGCCCACCAGGCTCCTCTCCCCATGGAATTCTCTTGGACTGTACAGTCATCCACTTCTCTAGGGGGTCTTCCCAACCCAGGGATTGAACCTGGTCTCCTGCACTGCTGGCAGATTCTTTACCATTTGAGCCACCAAGAAAGCCCTTAGGAAGAGCTTAGATCTTTGCAGAATTTCTCCTGGTTCGTGCGCCGAAGATCATGCTGTATGGAAAACTGTTACAGACCTCAGAAGCCAACATGTTGAAGGATGCTAACCATGGTGTTTGTTTCTAAGGAGTTCAAAGTTGCAGTTCTATCGGTAAAGTTACATAATGTCCATCTTTCCTAAATTGTCTTGTGTGATGTAGCACAGCCTCCGCTCTTGGCTATGTATACTAAAAAGAACTGTATTGTTGATCCCCACCATGTACATTTAAAAATATACGTGCTGATAGCCATAGGCAGTTCAGTTCAGTCACTCAGTCGTGTCTGACTCTTTGCGACCCCATGAACCACAGCATGCCAGGCTTCCCTGTCCATCACCAACTCCCAGAGTTGTTCAAACTCATGTCCATTGTGTCAGTGATGCCATCCAACCATCTCATCCTCTGTCGTCCCCTTCTCCTCCCACCTTCAATCTTTCCCAGCATCAGGGTCTTTTCAAATGAGTCAGCTCTCCGCATCAGGTGGCCAAAGTATTGGAGTTTCAGCTTCAGCATCAGTCCCTCCACACCCTTTAAAAATACATCCATCGGGTAATTCAGATCTTTTCGAAGAAAAAAGTTAGAAACAAAAGGCCACCCAGTTTTGTCCCTAAACCAGTCCCCAGAATACTCATTGGATGTGCTAAGATTCCCTAATGAGGACAGCAGCCATCTGGCAAACGACCCATTAGATTGAAACAAAAGTGTCAACACAAGCAGAATATGTGAAGTTGTTGACCATTGACAGACAGCCTGTTGATGGGCATCTATTTAGCTTTCAAAGCAGTCTGGCAGATAGATTAAAAAAATCCATCAGACCTGAAAACCTTAACAGGCCAAATTTCCCTGGGGGGCCTTTCTATATGGTTCTCATCATTTCCGGAGCAGTGATAGCTCTGATTGTCTCCAGTGTCATTAGCCTAAGTAGAGGAACGATGCTGATGCAGAGCGTCGTCGTGAACACACAATCTGGGGCACGCGTGTGTGCGTGCGCCCGTGTGCATGCTGTATGGGTTCCATTCAGCCCTGCAACTTGTAGAGCTCTGCTAATTTCCTTGGCTTCATCAGAGCTTTGCACTTGGTAATTAATTTCCTGACATTACCAAGTCCCTTCTGTGATCTCATAGGGAGAACAGGCGACTTTGGTGTCCATTTTCGAGGTGTATGTTCCTTGTTCAGAATCACCCCCACCTCCATCAGCAACCGCCTTCTGCTAAGAAGGTGATCATTGTGCTGTTTCTTTGCCTCATGAAACTGTTTCCATATTCACTTGGCTTCCTAATTGGGCCTTGTACCTTTTGGAGAAAAGAAAAAAAGTCTGTGTTGCCTCCACCTTGGCAGCGTTGTGGTTTCTGAAGGAGCAATTGATTTGTTTCACACACCACCTACCTTCCTTGAAAATTAAAAAACCTCACCGACAAAGTGGCAATTGGTCAGGACCTCAGGAGGGCGAAAATACAAGAAAAAAAATTAATTTCAAACTGTGAAACTCAGCCAGCAAGAGCTAATAGCCCCACTCCCAACGCAAAACTTTCACCTTCTGGTAAATGCAACCAAGCCTCAGTGTGTGTGTGTGTTGACTTTTTCTTTTTTAAAATGGGGGAGAATTTGTGAAGGCATGTATCTCTCACCCTGATTCCGTCACTCTCGTCACCTGCACTTCGCTTCACCACCATCTTTCTAATGGAGAGTTTGCACACGCAGGCCCTCATTATTTCCTGCTCCAACAGGTCCACCACGGGGCAGGTACCATCGCTACCACAGTTCTCCCTGATGGTGGAAACACAGTAATTAACCACATCCCCCTACATGTTGGCTGAATGGCTGGCCCCTAATTTGTATACTTTTTGCAGAGGTTTCAGCATCTCGTGAAATTTATTGCCATACTAAAGTCACCTTTTAAATTATGGATCACGATATTGGTATGCTGCTAAAAAATGTTCACAGCATTGTAATTTTATGCACTGGCAATAAACATGAAAAATGCATTTTGGGGTTGTTTAACATTAAAAATAATGTTTTGGAAAATAAATTTTAGGAGAAATTTAGTGCTCAGGAAAAGGACCATATTCACAGTTCCAGAGACACAGATATAAAGAGGGCATGGGACCGGGACCAAATCTGCAGCCTAGCTAGGTCGCCAGCCAGGCACCACAAGGACAATTCACTTCACCTAGGTTGGATTTCGATGGCAGGGGGACCCACGACTTCCTGCCAACTCTCAGCCATCAAGGGCTTCTTCTTACTGCTCTCTACATGGCGGCAGGTTCATTTCCAAAGCTGGCAGTTGATTGCTAGGCAATTGGCAGCATCACAACAAATCACCTTGTTCAGGAAGAAAAGTGATATGGCACCAGCTGGCTTTTTGAAAAGCACTTTAACTTGGTCAAGCGGGGCAGCTGTTTGTAGACTTAACTTCACTTGAAGAGTTAATTCAGTAAGTGGTGTCATGGCACTTGGCTCTATCAACAGATGAATATCTCATTGACACGGTCAGTGAGCAACTAGTCATGAGCCCAGCTAGTTAGGTCCAAATCCCGCAGCTTCTTATGAGCTGTGTGACCCTGGGCAAGTTACTGACAGCTTCTGTTCCTCTCCTTCCCCAGCTGTTAAGTGGGGTGATGATAGAACATAATCCCAGGCTGGCTGGAGGATAAAATTGGAAAATACATGTAAAGTGGGATGAACGGAGAAAGTAGAACCCACGCATGTACACTATGAGGCGTGAGATGGCCCGCTGGTGAGAGGTGGCTGTGCAGCGCATGGAGCCCAGTGTGTGAAGGCCGGGAGCGGGGGAGGTGCAAGAGGGCACACGCGTATGATTATGACTGACTCGCATTGTTGTACGGCAGAAACCGACGCAGCGCTGCTGCTGCTGCTGCTGCTGCTGCTGCTGCTGCTGCTGCTGCTGCTGCTGCTGCTGCTGCTGAGTCGCTCCAGTTGTGTCTGACTCTGTGCGACCCCATAGATGGCAGCCCACCAGGCTCCCCCATCCCTGGGATTCTCCAGGCAAGAACACTGGAGTGGGTTGCCATTTCCTTCTCCAGTGCATGAAAGTGAACAGTGAAAGTGAAGTCGCTCAGTCGTGTCTGACTCTTTGTGGGCTCCATGGACTGCAGCCCACCAGGCTCCTCCGTCCATGGGATTTTCCAGGCAAGAGGACTGGAGTGGGGTGCCATTGCCTTCACTAAAAAAACAAAAATCTTTAAAAGTATTTGAAAAAGATAAAAAAAGTACACGTGCAAGGCACATATCAAGACCTAATAATATTGTTGATGAGGATAATGATAATGAGAGTATGAGGCCATCACACACTGCATCCTGTAAAAACTATATAAACTAGATGATGTGGGCAGCAGCAGGAACCGAGCCTGGAAATAATGAATTTTTTTAATTTCACTGCTCCTTCAAGGCTAGCCTAGCGAGTGAGAATCTTTGCTGTAGCCCTGCTTTCCTTCTCCCACTGCCTTGCCAAGGAAGGAGAAACTACCATCTCATCGAGTATTCCCATACATTTTGCCCAGGTCTCATTTTTTTGCATGTTACACCTTACAATATATTTAATTGTTCATGCGACTCTTCCACACCCACTCTAAGCTGCTCTACACAAGGAAAATGTTTCATTTATCTCTGTGCCCTCAGTGCACAGGAGAATCTCATGAAGAGTTTGCTTATTGATTGCGTTAAACCCAATGGGAAGCAAATATGAAAACATAGGGTATCTCACGGGGGTCTGACCTTGGCCAAAATTGCCTCTTAGTCTTCCCTGAAAATCAGGACTGGGGTGACCATATGAATAGCTTTCTGAACACTATTAGTTTCCAGTCTCCAGCTGGTTTTGTCTGTTACCTCCTGGTGTTGGAGGCTGAGAGTAAGGCTTGCAACTCTAGATACCCATTCAGTCTAGAGAAAGAAGGTATGTAGAAATATTTTTGTTTCTGTTGTTGTTCATGACATGTATCTATAGGGCATATTCCGAAATCATAGGAGCAGTATTTTTATTAAATGGTCCAATGACATTGTATAACGATGTACGAACGATATAAATGCCGTAAAATAATAAAAATCTTACTGGTTGGCTACTGACCATGAAGACCAATGGGCATGGTAGTTGAGTTTTGGGGAACAAATAAACACCATCTAACATCACACTGCACACAAAGTTGGTGGAAGTTGCTCTCACACAGCGGTTCTCAAGTGTTACCTTGCAGCAGAATGGTCTGTGAATACTCTCTGGCACGCACACTTCTGATGCCCACCCCCAGAGATTGTTTTAGAGGGTCAGGCTGGAGCCCAGGGAAAATTTTGAGCATACACGACTGTATTATTTATAAGTTTTATTCATGTACTACTATGTAAAATTATACATATGATTAAAATTCCCAAAATAGAAATTATACGTGTATATATATGCACATAAATTCTTATTACAGTTACATGCTCCAAGGAATCTTCTTGGACACTCCTTGGGGGAAATGTACCCCACTTTGGAGATGAGTGCTGCAAGCTTTTTTTTTTTTTAATGCACTGATAAATAGCTAAGGGGTCTTGTTAAATGTCTAATTCTGATTCAAGAGGTTGGGGCAAGGTTTGAGGTTCTGTTTTTTTAAGTTCCTGGGTGATGCTGATACTACTGATCTGGGAACCCCACTCTAAGTAGCGAGGATCATTCAGTAGCTTCTCTGTTACTGGCCTAAATCCCAGTGCAAACTGGAGTTTGAACCATCAGGGCAATGTATGGATGGTGCAGAGAGGCTGAACATGGTCGGCCAGCACCTCCCTCCCCGCGCACTTCCATCTAGAAGACTGCCTGTAGGTCTTCTTTTAAATTTCACTGATGTGGAACAAGTTAAAAGCAACCTGAATAAGCCTTCCCCCGTCCCTAGCCCTTTATGTACCTTTCTAGAAGCATCCTCTTTCAGCTTCTCTCTCGAATTAACAAGACAGTACTCCCTGAAGTCATAAACGATGGCTTTCCCAGATGCAACAGTGGGCAAGATTATTTTCCCTGATTAAGCCTTTGACAGGCAGCATCTTTGCAGCAAGCGTCATGCCAGGTTTTATTAGTAAATTGGCCCTACCAAGCTTTTTCTTACCTACAGTTTGCCCTAGCTCGGCAACCCTTCCCATGGATTGGAATGAACACATTTTAAGAATGTCATGCCTGGCGGTACCAAGAACAATAATTAGACAAATTACAAATCATAAAAGGATAAGTGTAATGCACTAATCTGTAGAGATTATTAAGTGGAAATAGGAAACTTAAATAATTAATTCTTAAAATCATCCCGAGACGGCCATGTTCCTCCTGATGCACAGACACTGCAATTAAGGTTACCTTGACAAGTCCATTTCAGATGAAACCGGGATTCTTCAATGCGCTTATTTAATAGACTTGAAACATGTTATAAGGAATGATTTCATTACTGCCTCTTTCTGATACAAATGAAATCAGAACTTCCGAATATGCTACCTTTTTAGTAATTCCACAGCTTGCCATTGACCAAAGACAGCGGGCTGGGGATGATAGTCCAGCAGATCTGATGTACATGGAAGTCAGCAGTAGATACCTTCCTATTGTGTTTTAGTAAAACAGGAAAGCATTATAATTTTGCATTAGTCTCAGGCATGTCACTTATAAATCAGCTGTTAAGAAGCAGCAACATACTTTGAGAACATTAAATCATGGAGTAATATAGTGGTTATATATTTAACATTTGGATATTTGTGAGTTTCATTTTTTAAAAAATAAATGTGTATTCATCACACCACCCGATTTGAAAGGCCCTGTTCTACCAAATGGGCTGTCTATTGGCACCTCCCAGAGAAGCATACAAGGGCATCTACAGGGAAGCAGCTGTTTTTAATGCCCAAGCACCCAAGTTTAATACAACTCCCCGTGTTGGCAAGTCCTGTAGACCTGTAGAGAAATCATAACGATTGTCCAAAAAGATGAGCTTCAAATCCTGTTCGTTTAAAAGAGTTTAGTGCAGGGGCACTCAATAAATTAGTAATTTGTCAGTTTACTTCTGGATTCTGCATTAGATTTTCCCATGTTATTTCTATATAGAAATATTTCTGTACTCTCCAATTAGATTGTGTTGAGAAGGCAACATTGATCTAAAGGGAAATCACTTGTGTTAGACAAACTTTCCAGTGTTCATTAAGAAACATAATTTGAAACACTTAATCAGTGTAGGTAGAAGGAAACTCTTGAAAAGTCATTGATTGGAGGCGGGGAGGGATGAGAAACAGATCAAAGCGGGAGCTGTGATAGTCTGGAAATTGTAGGGACTTAGGCTGCAGACCCGAGCTGCGTCAGAGGTCAGGCTGGCCTCTAAGCAGAGAGAGCAGAGGGCTCAGTCACAGCAGAGCCCCCGTTGCCAGACTTAACCTCTCCCAGTCTCACTGGCCGCGGGCCTCTAACTTTCGGACCTAAAAACTTGAGAATATGTGGGTGTGTCATGCCTGAGTCTTTGTGACAATCTGGACTGTAGCCCACCAGCCTCTCTGTCCATGGAATTCTCCAGGCAAGAATACTGGAGTGAGTAGCCATTCCCTTCTCCAGGGCATCTTCCTGACCCAGGGATCCACCCTGCGTTTCCTTCACTACAGGCAGCTACTTTGCCTTCTGAGCCACAAGGCAAGTGACCAGTTAGAGAAGCCACAACACGTCAAAGGAGGCTAGCTGCACGTGGAGCAAGCAAGGTGCAAGAAAGCTCTAGGGAAACCTGTGCAACAGTGGAAAGGAAGGCACTCGGCAGAATTCCACTGCACTCCTTATGTCTCCTGCTGACTCGGACGATGAAGGAAATAAGCTAATTAGCTTGTGTATCTCCTTTGCCTGACCCAACCCAGAGAATGTCCACTCTTCACAGAAGGAACTGAAGCCAAGTAGGAGGTCCATACCTATAGCCGCTGAGAAGCAGGTTTACAGCTGTGCCATTGTCTTACACGTAATTTACGATCAAATATTTGTGGTGATGTTGTCATCGGGACACGGGGTCATTTATGCTTTGAAGACAGTGTTTTTGAAATTCTCTTTTGTTAAATCTCACAGTGCTAATAGGCATATCATCACCACCACTGACAACAAAAAATCCATAATTAAAGACATTTAGGAACTGCCGCTTCTATGTCTCCGTATTAGATATTCCTTTTATCAGCATATCAAAAGATCCAGAAGTTCTGCCCTAAAGAAACATGTTTAGGTCAGTACTTATTTATTTGTTTGTCTAGAATCTCCCAAATATAAATGAGCACAGAATGCTGTCTTAGAAGCCACTTGCTCTGCCTTGTGGGAAACTAGTTTCTTCCCTCTCCTCTTTTCCCCCCACCTTTTCTTCTCTTTTCTTCCATGTACCCCCCTGCCGCCCAAAAAACCCCTCCCTTCCTCAACAACCTCTCTACACTTTGAGCATTGGGACAGACAGCTCTGTGATGTCCATATTTGCCAATATATCGTGTACTGGAAAGCTTCATTTGGTTGAGGGTTACTGATCTTGGGGCCTTAATAATAGTTCAGAGATTCTGAACCTCACTGTGTTAGGAGTCATTTTAAGTATCCTCTAAGCAGACTTCTGATGGAGAGGTGGGGGAAGATGTCAGACTTTATATCCCCAAATATACTTGAAGGAGAATCTTAAATCTCTTCGTAGGTACTGATCCCTTGTATATGCAAAGGTCAGAATTGGGGTCAGGAGTTGGGGTTATTCAGAAAGAATCAGAAAGTGGGGAGTAGGGGTGGATATGATGAAAAGCACTATTGTGCAGATGCCGGCTTCTTATTCGATGTTGGCTGCTGATTCGATGGTGAGCGGAGTGGGATTTTTTAAAATAGGGTTTTATTTTAGAAAAAAAATTACATTACAGAAAAGCCGTGAAGCCATGAGGCTAGGGCAGAGTGTCCCCACAGACCCTGCGCCCAGTCTCCCCTATTGTCGCCTTCTTATTAGTACATTAACCACAATGAAGGAACCAATATTGATGCCCTGTTGTAACCAACGTCAATCTTTTATTCCGATTTCCTTAGTGTTTACCTAACACCATCAGAGTCCCATCCAAGACACCACATTACAGGAGGCTGTCACATCTCCTTAAGCTCCTTGTGGCTGTGATAGTTTCTCTGACTTTCCTTATTTTTGATGACCTTGACAGTTTTGAAGAATACCTGTTAGGTATTTAGCAGAATGTTCTCCACCTGGGATTTGTTTAATATTTTCTCACCATGAGACTGGGATTTTGTGTTTGGAGAGGAAGAGACCACCGAGGTCAGGTGCCTCTTGGTACATCACCCCTAGAATACCTGCCATCTAGCTGGCCCGCCACTGTTGACGCACGTCTCGGCCCCTTGGCTGAGGTGGTGTCTGCCTGTTTCTCAGCCGTGACTGCATCCTCTTCCCCTTTCCATGCTGTGCTTGCTGGAGAGGCATTCCTCTGTGGAGCCAGTGCTCACAGACTGAGTCTCATTCCATCTCCGCGAGGGTGGAGGGTTCTGTAAATTATTCGGGGTTCTTCTGTGTGAGAGACTGGCCAATAACCTTCCCCATTTCCGTGCATACGTGTGTATATATGTGGTGGTGGTTTAGTTGCTAAGTCATGTCCGATTCGTGCGACGCCATGGACTGTAGCTGGCCAGACTCCTCTGTCCGTGGGATTTTCCCAGCAAGAATACTGGAGTGGGTTGCCATTTCCTACTCCAGCGGATCTTCCCAACCCAGGGATCAAATCTGGGTCTCCTGCACTGCAGGCAGATTCTTTATCGACTGAGGCTCCAGGGAAGCCTGTGTGTATATCTGCACATGTATATATCCACCCATTTATTTACATCAGTATTGATGTTTATTTCCTACTTTGGACTATGGCATCGGCAGGCAGGTTCTTTACCGTGAAAGAATCTGGCTTCCCACTTGGGAAGCCAAACCCAACATTACTTTCCTCATTTTGTTATTCCGTTCGTTACTTCTGGGGCCACAGGGCTGGAGGGGGCTAGAGTGAATGGAATCCCCTTCTCCTATTTGAGGCAGGTCTCAGGTAAAATCTTTTTTTCCTGCATCCCAAGCTGTTGTGATGGAGAAGATGCTGAGCTTTGTCACAGTGATTTACTTATTTTTCTTCTCCTGCCAAGGTCAGGAGAGAATCCTTCTCAGATTCTCATGGATTCTTGGCCATGAAGACCTTGGGTGGTTCTGGCTCTTAAAGGCCATGACACCTGTGACCCCCACTAAGACTGGGTCCCCATGATCTCTCACCCACATGCTAGCCCATCATCAGCCCACTCAGCTGCTAGCGGATCATCAGAGTTAGCGCTTAAAGTCACTGTCAGTTTTTGGCTCCTGGCTCCTGTAGCTTTTACTTGGGGTAGGCAGATCTCATCTTTGACTATACATTCAGATCTCATGGTGGTGGTTCGCCCTGTGAAATCAGTTCTCCGATGGGTCCCAGAATAGGTTGGTTTTCAATTTGTCTAAATTTTTCTTGCTGTAAGGATGGGGGTGATGATGTCCAATCTCTTTACATATCAAAGCAGAATCTGGAAGTCAACCTGGGTTTGTTCTTTTTTTTTTTTAAGTACTAGGCTTCCCAGGTAGCATGGTGATAAAGAATCTGCCCGCCAGTGAAGAAGACACAAGAGACACAGGTCCAGTTCTTCTCCTGGAGTAGGAACTGGCAACCCATTCCAGTATTCTTGCCTGGAAAACTCCATGGATGGAAGCGCCTGGTGTTTCATGGGGTTGCAGAGAGTTGCGCGCGACTGAGCATGCACACACACAGGCTTTGCGAAACATTGAGACGATCACATAAGAGGTTCCGGACTCATCAGAACGAAGTTACACCGGTAGGCACAAGATAAAATATGTTTCACCACTAAAGACGGTGAGTTAGTGGCACTGCTTTAACACAAACTGAAAAATCACAGAAATGGCAAGGGAGAAAACGTCATCTCTATGCTGATAGCTCTTTCAGAAGCAATCGAGTGTCCTGGCTGGATTTTAAATACAGGCGGAGGTAGGGAATGCAAGCCCTCTTGATGACCTTTTGCGGTCCCAGTGGTTTGTACCTAAACCTAGCGTTTTGTGCCTTAGGCCAGTCAAGACTTTGCAGGAACAAAAATGCATCTGTGCGGGAGCAGATGCTGCTCCTCTGAATTTTCTCTGCCTGTTGAGTGAGACAGAGTCATATATTTGGGATAAAACATGGATTCTAGAAATTTCCTACAGAAAAAGAATTACTTTGTAGTTGGCAAGAATATGGCATTAAATGGTGAGCTCCTTTTACTGTGGTAGCTGGTCACTGAGGTATTTCCCAAAAGCTCTTCTAATTTTTTCTGTATCCATATGCCTTTTATGGGCTTCCCTGGTGGCTCAGATGGTAAAGAATCTGCTTCCAACATGGGAGACCTGGGTTCAATTCCTGGGTCAGGAGCATCCCCTGGATAAGGGAGTGGCTCCCCACCCCACTATCCCTGCCATTTATACTAGTGGTCCCTGAGTACTTGTCTAAATTTATTCTGTTCCCTGGGCTCAGCTGTGTCCAACTCTTGGTGACTTTGGACTGTAGCCCACCATGCTCCTCTATCCATGGAATTTTCCAAGCAAGAATATTGGAGTGAATTGCCATTTCCTACTCCAGGGGATCTCTCAAGGATCAAACCCATGTTTCTTGCACCTCCTGCATTGGCAGGCCTGTTCTTGACCACTGCACCACCTGGGAAGCTAGTTTCCTCTAAGGCTGTTTTAACTCAAATATACTCAGTTAAGTGTGAAACCATAGATGAAGACTTTGGGGCTATAGTTATATGACTGACTGCATATTATATAGACCTAAAAATGAATTTTGAACTAAATTATTTCTACAGATTTATTATCTAAATGTTATCCGGTGTTGCCATGTCACTTAGAATTTTAATCAAAGAAATGGGAATGGCCTTGATTGACCTATGACAATGGCTCACAAGTCAGCAAACTTTTTCCGTGGTGGAAAATATTTTTGGCCTTATCATAAGTTCTTCATCTTATTTTTAACTTATTTATCATAAGTTCTCTGCACCAACTACTGACTGCCATCAGGGAATGAAAGTAGCTATGAACAGTGCATATGGGATCAAGCGTGGTTTTATTCCCAAAAAGCTAAATATAGAAATAGATAGGGGGCTAAATTTGATCCATGGGCCACAGTGTGCTAATCCTCTATATAAAAGTAATAAAGCCAGAAAGAATAAAAAAGGATAAAAATAGAACTTAAAAAAAGGATTAACTTAACTTGTTAGCTTAGTTAACTGATGAGACAGAATGTTTTTTGTTTTTTTTTTTAACTGATCTGAAGTGATCACCTTCAAAAAGTTTGGGACGATATAATTTTTCTTTATTTCTTATGCTGACAGGCTTAAAACTGGGGAAATCTTGCATTCTGTGTCTTTGCCTCATTCTCTCCTGGCACCTGAGTGACACTTCTCTCACTGCTGCCAAAATGGATGCTTTGGCAGGCCGACTACTCCCTGGACGGTTGGTAAGCCTCTGCGCATCACGTGCACTGCTTGGAGGGAGGGGGCAATCGTGCCTGGCACACACTGTGCCCCACCCAGCCACGACGCCAGAAACACAGCCGTCTGCTCAATCAAAGCACCCGCGACGACAGAGCAACTGCGCACTGTTCTGCCACAAACACTATTCAAATATCTGACTCTGAGAGTCCTTTTCTGCTTAGCTCGGTACTTTACCCTAGTTTAGAAATAAATCATAGAAGCATCAACAACATTCTTAAAGGAAACCTTTCTGTGCCCGTTCATATCACTACTTTATAGAAAACATTTTGAAATAACCTCTCTCTCTCAAGCTTCAGTTTTAAATTAGCATGGAGACCTTTGAGTATTAGGGTGACAGCCAGATCTGGGGAAACCTGGCCAAGTTAGTTGTAGAGACTGCCTTTTAACACTCTGCTGGTCTCTCCCAATTCTTTTAAAAAGTAACAGAATGATTATTAAAAACAATTATTGTTATTTAATATTTATTGAATGCTTTTGCAGAACTTTGCTTGAAATATGGCTTTTAATTCTCACAACAGCTCTACCAGGGAGTTTCTAGTAAAATCCCTGTTGTGTGTGTGTGTGTGTGTTTCCACGCTCCTTTCCCAGTTCAGCCCGTCCTCTCCTTCCCCCACTGTGTCCGCAAGTCTGCTTACTGTCTGTGTTCCCACTGCCACCTGAGTGTAATGTCACTTTGCACTTTACGTATAGAAACACACATACGTGCGTGCAAACACAGAAGCAAGACAAAAGACCAGATACACAGAAAGATGTCAAGCACTGTGACGATAAAGCTGTGATAACGGTTCAACCAAAACTGTTTTCATACTAAAAATTGAGTATATGGATAACAGAAAACACTGTGTAGCTTAAGGTGTGTGATGTCTTGATTTGACATATTTATAATGACAATATGACCATCATAGTGGGGAATTACTATTAAAGTCTCTACCTTTTTACCTAAGGAAAATGAGGACTGGGCAGAGCCAGGTGCTGGTGCCAGGGTCTCCAGCCCATAAACTCCTGCTGGGCTCTGTTTACAGCCTCAGCTCACACTTCAACACCTCGCGCTCTCCCAACCTGTCTTGGCTCACCCACCAGGTGACCTTTATTGTTGATGGGGTAATTAGAAAGTAATTACAGAAGTGAGGCTTGGTTTCTGTATCAGACTTTTCAGGGTCACACACATTGCCACATTCAACCAGATGAAGCAGATTAATACAGAAGTAAAAAGAAACTGAAAAGAACATCATAATTTTCAAAGATGAGGAAAACAAACACCCATGGCCTCCCGGACTGGGACCTTGAGGCTGTGATGCAGAGTGGAGTGAATCGGAGAGAGAAAAACAAATACCGTGTATTAATGCGCATGTGTGGAACATACTCGTAGAAAAGCAGTACTGATGAACCAATTTGCAGGGAAGGAATGGAGACACGGACATCAAGAACAGACTTGTGGACTTAGGGCGGTGGGGAGGGAGGAGAGGGAGGGACAAGTTGAGAGAGTATCCCTGAGATATATGCACTACTTTGTTTCAAAGAGATTGCTAGTGGGAAGCTGGAGGTGATGGAATTCCAGCTGAGTTATTTCAAGTCCTAAAAGATGATGCTGTGAAAGTGCTGCTCTCAATATGCCAGCAAATTTGGAAAACTCAGCAGTGGCCACAGGACTGGAAAAGGCCAGTTTTCATTCCAATCCCAAAGAAAGGCAATGCCAAAGAATGCTCAAACTACCGCACAATTGCCTTCATCTCTTCATCTCACATGCTAGCAAAGTAATGCTCAAAATTCTCCAAGCCAGGCTTCAAAAGTACATGAACCGAGAATTTTCAGATGTTCAAGCTAGATTGAGAAAAGGCAGAGGAACCAGAGATCAAGTTGCCAACATCCTTTTGTTCATAGAAAAAGCAAGAGATTTCCAGAAAAAACACCTACTTCTGCTTCATTGACTACACCAAAGCCTTTGACTCTGTGGATCACAACAAACTGTGGAAAATTCTTCAAGAGATGGGAATACCAGACCACCTTACCTGCCTCCTGAGAAATCTGTGTGCAGGTCAAGAAGCAACAGTTAGAACTAGACATGGATCAACAGACTGGTTCCAAATAGGAAAAGGAGTATGTCAAGGCTGTATATTGTCACCCTGCTTATTTAACCTCTTTGCAGAGTACATCATGAGACACGCCAGACTGGATGAAGCACAGCTGGAATCAAGATTGCCGGGAGAAATATCAATAACCTCAGATATGCAGATGACACCACCCTTATGGCAGAAAGTGAAGAAGAACTAAAGAGCCTCTTGATGAAAGTGAAAGAGGAGAGTGAAAAAGCTGACTTAAAACTCAACATTCAGAAAACTAAGATCATGGCATCTGGCCTCATTACTTCAAATAGATGGGGAAAGAGTGAAAACAGTGACAGACTTTGTTTTTTTTGGGGGGGGCTCCAAAATCACTGCAGATGGTGACTGCAGCCATGAAATTAAAAGACGCTTGCTCCTTGGAAGAAAAGATATGACCAACCTAGACACCTTATTAAAAAACAGAGGTGTTAACTTTGCCGACAAAGGTCTGTCTAGTCAAAGCTATGGTTTTTCCAGTAGTCTTGTATGGATGTGAGAATTGGACCATAAAGAAAGCTGAGCACTGAAGAATTGATGCTTTTGAACTGTGGTGTTGGAGAAGACTCTTGAGAGTCCCTTGGACAGCAAGGAGATCAAACTAGTCAGTCCTAAAGGGAATCAATTCATTGGAAGGACTGAATATTCATTGGAAGGACTGATGCTGAAGCTCCAATACTTTGGCTGCCTGATGCCAAGAACTGACCCAATGGAAAAGACCCTGATCCTGGGAAAGACTGAAGGCAGGAGGAGAAGGGGACATCAGAGGATGAGATGGTTGGATGGCCTCACCGACTTGATGAGTTTGAGTAAGCCCCGGGAGTTGGTGACGGACAGGGAAGCCTGTCATGCTGCAGTCCATGGGGTCACAGAGTTGGACATGACTGAGCGACTGAGTGTCTGAACTGACTGACTGGCTGACTGGCTGGGAAGCTAGGGCTTCCCCAGCGGCTCAGAGGGTGAAGAATCTTCCTGCAATGCAGGAGACACAGGTTTCATCCCTGGGTTGGGAAGATTCCCCTGGAGGAGGAAATGGCAGCCCACTCCAGTATTCTCGCCAGAAAAATCCCATGGATGGGGGAAACCGGCGGGCTACATTCCATGGGAGCTGCTCTGTAACACAAGGAGCTCAGCTTGGTGCTCTGTGATGACCTAGAAGGGTTGGATTGAGAGGAGGGGAGGGAGGTTCAAGAGGGATGGGATATACATACAATTATGACTGATTTGCATTGTATGGCAGAAACCAGTGCAAGACTGTAAAGCAGTTTTCCTCCAATTATGTGCTTAGGCCCTCAGTTGTCCAATGACTTCTTCTGACCCCGTGGACTGTAGCATGCCTTGCACAGTTTGAACTTCCTAGCAGTGCTAAGGGGCTTCCCAGAGGGTGCAAGTGGTTAACAAAACCCACCTGCCAGTGCAGGAGACGTGAGCCCCAGGTTCGATCCCTGGGATGGGAAGGTCCCCCGGAGGAGGGCCTGGCCACCCACTCCAGCATTGTTGCCTGGAGAATCCCATGGACAGAGGAGCCTGGCGGGCTACAGTCCATGGGGTTGCAAAGAGTTGGGCACTGAAGAGACTTAGCACGTACCAACATTAAGTGAAGGAGCACCTCGAATTTCTCATTAGTTTGTTCAGATGCAGAGCAGGGGAGGAAGGAAGAACTGTGGTCCTTGAAAGCTGTCAGTGGTCAAACATCCAAAGTGGAGTCAAATTCTAGTATCAACTCCCTTTCAGAGTCTTGTTTCTTTCCAATTGTCAGAATTTGTCACTATACATTGTTTGGTTGCTTGCTGTCTTCCTCTCCACTCCTCTGTGAACTCCCTGGGACTATTACTTTTCAGTTTTCTTGTTTAGTAGCTACTCAGAACTGATCATAATGCCTGGCGTGTGATAAATGATCAAAAATAGTCATTGGAAGCCAACAGGTACGTGAAAAGGGGCTCAAAATCCCAGATCATCAGAGAAACGCAAAACCCACAGCGTGCTACCAAGTCACACCTGTTAGGGTAGCTATTGTCAAAAAGACAAGAGGTAACAAGTATTAGCAATGATACGCAGAAGAGGGAACCCTTGTGCACTGTTGGTGAGAGTGTAAATTGGTGCGGTCACTATGGAAAACAATATGGATGTGCCTCGAAAAACTAAAAATAGAACTACCAGGCACGTGTGAGTGTTCTGTGCTTCAGCCGTGTCTGACTCTGCGACCCCAGGACTGCAGCCCGCCAGGCTCCTCTGTCCATGCAGGGATACTGGGCCCCAGGACTGCAGCCCGCCAGGCTCCTCTGTCCATGCAGGGATACTGGGCCCCAGGACTGCAGCCCGCCAGGCTCCTCTGTCCATGCAGGGATACGGGAGTGGGTTGCCATGCCCTCCTCTGGAGGATCTTCCCAACCCAGGGATGGAACCCAGGTCTCCTGCCTTCCAGGCAGATTCTTTCCCGTCTGAGGTTCATGAATTAGGTTCTTTACTGTCTGAGGTTCTCTCAGGTGAGTTAGGCCCGAGAGAAGAGATTACAGATTTGAGTTCAAGTCTATATTCGGTACCTCTCTATATTGGCAAAATAAACAAGCAAACGGATACAGAGACTTTAGCTCCACAGTGCCTCCCAGGAATCTCTGAAACTTTAAAAATCCTTTCGTCTTTGCCCCCATCACTCACACAATCTCTTATCAAACACCTACAGCAAGCAGAAGGTGTGAAACAGTACAACAACCCAGAGGGGGAAAAAAAAAAAAGGAAAATGCTGACAAAATCGGATTTTTAAGCCAATTTCCAATTTTTAAAAAAGTGAGCTCAACATTCTCACTCGCATTTCAAATCGTCATTTAAAACTGCCCTCTGGGATTTCCCTGGAGGTTCAGGGGCTAAGACTGCCCTCCCAAAGCCTGGGGCATGGGTCGGATCCCTGGTCAGGGAACTAATCCACACAGACCTGGTGCGGCCAAATTAATAAATTAATTAATGTTCTTCAGAACAGCCTGTCTTAAACTGGCATTCCCCGGAATGCTAGTTGCACGTGAGTTCCGCGAGGACACAGATTGCGGGTCAGATAAGTTTGGGGAGCTCCTGTGTATTCCAGCTCTCTCCCCAGGAGAGTCATATGTCCATTGCAAGCTCTAGGATTCCTTCATTTCTCAAATCTTCGCAACCACTGGAGACATTCATAGAACACTCTGAGCTCGCAGGGAGCTGGTGTTTGCAGAGCACGCTCTGGGAAATACTGAAGATAGCCACTAGACGCGTCACACGTCGGGAACCTTCGGGCCTGGCCAGCCCCATCACTCGGCTGGCTTTCCCTCTCTTCCCCCGTGTCCTTCGGTCCTGAGCTGTTTGTAGATGTCAAGTACACAGAATTACATTTTCTGTCTTTAATTCTTGTCCATGGCTGCCTCTTGGCCTTTCAGTTATAGAGCCTTGGCTGAGTCACATAGCCTCACGGGGACCTCGGTGGCCTCATCCGTAAAGTAGAGGGTTTGACAAACAAATGATCCTTAGGATCTCTTTCTTCATTGTTTTCCCCAATTTGCGGTTGTCTTCTGCCTACTGTCCTTGAGTGTGTTGCTGCCTTTCTCTAAGCCTCACTTTCTTTATCAGCAAAATGGGAAGACTGGCATAACATACCTCACAGGAGTCTGTGAATATTTACATGGAAAGAGAATGACCGAAAAATGTGTTATTGCAGAGTTATCAGTGTGACTCAGTGGACAACAGCCTAAGTCCTGTGTATCACACGTGGGCACATTAGTCCAGCATCGCCGAGGGCGGGTCTTCCTTGAGAATGACGCATCCTGTGTGCTGTCTGGGTTTGAAATCCTTTTACTGATGTAAAAGTAACCCTTAAATGTTCTTAACAGTGTAGTTCAAAGAGTGTTAATGTGCTCTGAGGCCAAATAAAGGGAAGTTCAATTGCTATAAGCTTAATTTCTAAACAGCCTGAATAGATACGCGTTTTCCCTACTGGCAGAGTCGACTCTCCCAGAACCTTGAAGGGCAGAATGTGGCAGGACGATTTCGGTTTCCCAGGAAGTTGGGCGGAGGAGCCAAAGCCCTGTTAAGCAATGTGACTGTGAAAATAGCTTGCACACGAGACCCTGACTTTACAGTGTGGTTTTCCTCCAAGATCTTAGCTGGTTCTCAAAGGGACAGGCGAGGGGGATGGAGTGGCTGTTGTTGTTACCATTGAATGCGCCCCAGCTCAGTCCGTCTAAAGCCACACCTGCCATCTTCTCAGTGTGGACTGGGCCCTCTCCTCGGCTTCTCTGCCCGACTAACAGCCCAGGTCACACACCTGCAGTCACTCCCCTCTGCTCTTTCTTCTTTACTTCTCGCTTCTGACCAGTCTTCAAGCCCCCTGGGGTCCCTCTCTGAAACCTCTGCCCTCCACACTCCTAATCTTTTCCCTAAATCTCCTTTGGATGTTCCTCCATCCAAGTCAATGGAAATTCCATCTTTTAAACTGCCCAGACCTCAAACATAGCTCAATCCTGGTTCCTCTCTTTCTCTCCCGCTCCTTATCCAGTCCATCATCAGATCCTGATAACTCGGCAACTTCAGAATTGTACAGAATCTGACTACCCATCTGCACCTCTGCCACCCCTGCTACGTCCAGAGCACCACTTCTCAAGCCTAGATTTTTCCTTTCAGCATCTTCTAAGCTGGCCCTCTGGTCGCTGTTCTTATCTTTCTACAGAGCAAGCTGTTTTGATCTTGGCCCTGTTGACATTTGTGTACAGATAATTCTTTGTTGTTAAGGACTGTCTTGGATATTGTAGGATGTTTAGCAGCATCCCTGAACTCTACTCACTGGAAACAAGTACCGCCCCACCTCACCACAGCGTGTGATGCTGAAACCCTGCCGTGGCTTCCCTCACCCCAGAGGAAAGCTCCATAACCACTGTAGTATCTGGGCTCCCGTATCTGGGCTCCCTTCTCTGGTCTCTCTCTGCACCTCTTTACCTGGCTTCGTCTCCAGCCATCTTGCCGTGCTGGGCTCGATCCTGCCTCTCAGCATCTGCGTTTGCTGTTTCCTTCCCTGGTAAACACCATCCCCGAATAGACACGTGGTTTCCTCCTTCACCTCTTCAAAGTGGCAGCTCCACGTAGTCAAATGATGCTATATGTTATATCCAGCAAACTACACTTTAAAATAATACTTGAAGACTTGAGTGTGCATTCCCAAATATTGTTGAATAACAATTTAAAGAATTATTTGAAAAAGTATATATATAAAATGACCCTCATTTTGCTAAAAAATAAAAGAACTGAATATGTATTGATATACATATTACTCCTACTAAATAGAGAAAATATACCAGAAGGATAGACACACAAATATTAGCTGTGTTATCTCTGTGTCGTATCAAATAGCTATACAAGCAATTTGTTTACTGAGTACTTTTCTGTGTTATCCAAATTTTCTATTATGAAGATTGTTTATAATCAAAGGAAAACAGTGAACACTATTTTATAAAAGGAAACAAAATCGTAATCCTACAGTGTCTCCAAGATTCAAAGACTAATAGGGAAAAATGCAAAAAAGTGGAGCATGGTAAATTCAGGTATACCCTGGCCTTAAAACACGATGGAAATCAAGGACATGCATTTAGACACTTAAAATGAGAGAGAGAGAGAGAGGACTGAATTAAGTGACCCAGAATATTTACATTTATGGGGACCTTGGCAATCATGGACTATGATATCCTCTTCCTTAATAAGGCAGGAGCTCCAGAGAAATCAACTAACCCAAAGTCACATCGTTAAATAGTGTCAGAGATGGGCTTGTTCAATCGTGTTTTCATCAAGCATTTATTAAGTTTCTGCTATGTGCAGGATGCTAGGCGTAACGATGGGTGAAATAAATATAACCTCCACCCCTGAGTGCAATGTGGGAGAAACGCAGGTGCGCAGCCGAACGCTGCAGAAGTGTGTCCAGCAGAGAAGGCGCCGGCCACGCGTGGCTGTCGCGCACTTGGTACGGGGCTGGGGTGAACCGAGAAGCGCTGTAAGGCTGAAATACACGCTGCACTTACACAGGGGTGCCTAATGTCCCCATGCTGTTTTCACGCTGATTGCGTGTCAAGATGGTATTATTTTGATAAACTCGGGCTTCCCTGGGCAGTTAAATATATTATTTTAAGAATTACTTCTGCCTGTTTCTCTTTGCTCTTTTTTAAGCACAGCTACTAAAAATCTCCAGATTACGTATGTGGCTTGCATTCTGGGTGTTTGAGACAGTGCTGCAGAGATACAATGGCGTGCCCTTGATGGGATGTTAGAAATGAGAGTGGCGGGCAAGGAGATTCAGTGTTCCTTGCTCAGTCTTGGGAACAGAGGGGGCGTATGAAGGGAAGGAACAGGAACTGTGACCTGGGTGATCACTGAGATTTAGGCCAGGGGTAGGGTGAGGGTAGGGTGGGGCAAACCAAAGTGTTAAGAGAAATCAAAGGCAAACCAAAGATTTAGAGAAACCACAGCTTGCAAAGTCAGACTCTTCCGTGATTTAAAAAATAAAATTAAATGGCAAGTTGCAATTCTTTCCTAAAAAATAGATTCTCCCTTCTAGTGGAAGCCACTGACAGCTTCTTAATTCCAGGCTTGGGAGTGGATGTGTAGACCAGTGACGTGAACTCCGCCAGCCCTGTCCTTCCTCCTTCAATATCTTATTATGAGATAAGCTCATTTCAAAGAAGGGGAAATTCAGAGAAAAATAATGACACTGAATTAGCTAGATAGATGGCAATGAGTAATCCGCATGAAATTCTTAAATTTGGATTGAGAAGGGAGAGCTAGCATTGGTTAGCGTGACTCTGATTATACAATTTATTCTTGGCCAGGAAAATGAATGTGCTCTCTAAAATATTTCTGGAATAACCTTTTAGTGAAAAACAATAGAAATTGTAAGACAGATTAAGGTTTAGTGTCGCAAGAGATTATAGTGTGAACAGACTGTCCGCATAGGGGACAAGCTGGTGGAGGGGAGGGGGCCATAAGGATATTTGACATGAAAAATGTGAATTCACTCTCTGAGTGTTTACTAGTGCTCACGAGGAGCCGGAAATGAGCCGTGAAATGCATTGTCAAACATTCAGGGTTCAAAATACATGCATTACTTTAAGCTGGGCTTTTTGCTTTCTGAGATCCTCATTCTCAATTTGTCCCCCTCCTGGATGGGTGGACGTGAGTCTGAGTGAACTCTGGGAGATGGTGATGGACAGGGAGGCCTGGCGTGCTGCGATTCATGGGGTCGCAAAGAGTCAGACACGGCTGAGAGACTGAACTGACTGAGGACGGGTAACTCGGCCTTTTATTCTGTCCTTTCCAAGCTATGATGGGAGCCTGAAGCGGACGCTGGGAACTGGCTTCCCAGAGCCATCTATGGTCCTCGTTTCCCCCTTGCAGCCTTGATTACAGATGTCTGGGACACTCAAAAGGTCGCCTAAGGGAAAACCATGGTCATGTGACATGCTTTTACCCAATTAGATTTGGGGATTAGTCTCTAGGGAGAATGCTCCTCCCCAAAGAAGGGTTAAAAAAAAACAAAGCCTGCCCGAAGAGGAACCCCTGCCTTCCTTCCTCCTCCCTCTGCCTGATTTCTAGAGGCAGAACTGACAGCTGATCAACAGATACGGTGGTTCAGCTGGGAAGATGCTGAAATACTTCCGTGTTCGTTGCAAAATCATAATGCCCCCAAGGGTCCTTCTTGCTCTGGTGGCCTGCCCAAGCCTGCAGGACGTTCTTATGATTCGAATATTTGTTAGAGGAATGATGGATGAATAAAACAAAACAAAGAGATCCAATATTAAATATAAAACATACGGATTTTCCCAATTTGCATGTTTGCATTCTGTGATCAATTTTTGCTTCTTTAATTAGAGGCCGCATTTTATTTCCCTTATTCCTCTTTTTCTCTCTCCTTTATTACAACCTTTACTCGTCCATCCATTCATGCAATCAATGTTTCTGGAGCACCACTCCTTACTGGGAGCAATTCCAGGCTTTGAGAATGCGGCGCTTTGGGATCTTAGACAGTCCTTACCGTCACTGAGCTTCTGTTCTAGTGTGGGGTTCAGAAGACAAAGAATAATCAATCATGCGACTGTCAGATGGCGATAAATGCTAAAGAGGAGAAAAAAGCAAGGCGGCGTTGGGGACAGAAAGTGGTAGAGCTGCTGTTCTGGGCCGATGCTCAGAAAAAGCCCTGGGGAAAAGGAGATTTGGGAGCAGAGATCTGAATAAATGAGGACTCCGTTGTGTAAGGGCTGGAGCGAAGAGTGGTTCGGGCCCAGGGTACAGACCTAGGGGACCGAGGTGTGGACTTGTCTGGCAACGGGGAGAAGGGGAGCAGGACCAGAGCAGAGCAGGGGAGAGGGGCGAGGGAGGTGATGAGTTTGGAGATAGTCAGGGGCTCCTGTCTCTTCTGATTTCCTTCCCTTCCCATCTGTTAGCGTTCTTGTCACACCAGCGATAGGCCAGCGGGTAACCCAGAGGCAGGCCACTCTGCTCACGTTTCGTACTCTCCAACTCCTGCTCCTGGGCTGAGCTCTTTGAATCACTGTTCATACTTCACAAGCTCAAGCTCTTGTCCCAGTCCAGAGTCTGCAGGGATCCCCAGACACCCTCTTTCTGTGGGCAACGGTGCGTATTTGTCTGGTCTTTTCGCTTGTCACCGTCCCTCCAGATGGCGTGTTACGTGACTCTGTCCCTCTGGGTCCATTTGGGGGCTTCCCTGGTGACTCAGACGGTAAAGAATCTGCCTGCAGTGCAGGAGACCCAGGTTCCATCCCTGGCTCACGAAAATCCCCTGGAGAAGGCGATGGCCATCCACTCCGGTGTTCTTGCCTGGAGAATCCCATGGACAGAAGAGCCTGGTGGGCTACAGTCCATGGGCCACAAAGAGTCAGACATGACTGAGGGACTAAAACTGACTTTTGGTTCTTACGGTTAGGATACTGGTGCAAGCCACAGAAACTACTAAATTTACTGCAGGAAACAAAGATGAGATTTGTAGGAATGGTGTAAGGCTGTCTGCTTGGAAGCTGGCTCTGGCTACAATCTTGTGTATGCTTTTTTTGACTGAGCACAGGCAACTAACTACAGAGGCTTTAAGGCTTGGGAGAAAGCTGCCCTCCTCCCACTGGACTTGGGGGATAGTCAAGATATTGCCTCCTCTGAAAGGGGCTGCACTTAAGCACTCAGCCTCCCTGGTTGGCATGCTCTTGTGCATAGCTGTATGCCTTAGCCTGCTGCTGCTGCTGCTGCTAAGTCGCTTCAGTCATGTCTGACTCTGTGCGACCCCATAGACGGCAGCCCACCAGGCTCCCCCTTCCCTGGGATTCTCCAGGCAAGAACACTGGAGTGGGTTGCCATTTCCTTCTCCAATGCAGGAAAGTGAAAAGTGAAAGTGAAGTCGCTCAGTTGTGTCCGACTCTTTGCAACCTCATGGACTGCAGCCTACCAAGCTCCTCTGCCCATGGGATTTTCCAGGCAAGAGTACTGGAGTGGGGTGCCATTGCCTTCTCTGGCATGCCTTAGCCTAGGCACCCCTATTTGGAGGCCTGTTTAATGGTGGCCTCAGCAGAGGCTTTCCCTGCAAGCCTGTGCTGGGATCCCCTTGCAGAGGAGAGGAGAGGAGAAGCCTGAAGGCACTCTCCTCCACTGTGACTCGGTCCTCAGTACTTTTCCACCCACAGCCCTGCGCTTCTCTCTCCTCCCAGCCCAGGTCCATTCAGCTGCAGGGGGCTTTGGCTTATTGCACCCCCAGCAGTGAGAGACTCAGGCCCCCTGACACCTGCACTGACCCCCGGGGTCTTGATCAGTGCCACTGCCTGGGGGAAGTGGAGCAGACTGCGGTTGAAGCCTTCTCCGGTTCAGCCTCTTGCTTCTGTTTCGTCGCAGTAGGTGAAGGAGGCCACCTTGTTCCATCCGTTTTGGTTCATTGTCTTAAGCAGCTACCCTGACTTCTGGCAGCTCAGCTGTTCCCAGTTCAGCTGAGCTCCTGGCTCTGGTAGAATTCTAAGACAAGCGTTCACTTGAGACTCAAAAGAGGGAAGAACCCAGGGGCCCTTCTCAGTCCTCTTGGCCCCAAGCACATCTGTTAGAGCATTAGCCCCACGGAGAGACTGGCTGAGCACGGACTGACCCTTTGTTCCGAAGTCCAGTTCCTTAGGGACAAGAGACACAGTGTACAGATGACCATCGCTGTTTCTGTTCCCATCAGCTGTGCTTACAGGTTGCGGAGAATGTTCTTCCATTCTCTAAGCAACCGTTGGGAGGATAGCTTTAAACTGCAAAACAGACTATATACCACTCCTGCAATTAAAGCCTTCCAGTGCCTCCTCATCGCGTTTATTAAAAAATTAGAATTATTCTCTAGCCCGGTCTCGTCCCGCAGCTCTCCCCTGCCTGGTCCCCCTCCCCTCTCCTCTTGCTGGTTATTTTTGTCTCTCCTCTTCCTGGTCTTCTCGGTTTATCCCTTGACCCAGTCAGTCTTGTTCCCGGCTCAGAGGTTTTGCACCAACTGTTTCTTTTGTGTGAAACATTGACGTGTGATCTTGGAATGGTTGGTTTCCTCTTATAACTCACATCTCGGCTTCTATGAATCTCTCCTCCTAGACAGGCTCCCCTGTCCAGCCACATAAAATGGGACTCCCAACCCCAGAACCCCCAGGCCCTCTCTATCACAGGACCTTAAAAATTCTCATTCACTTTGCTTGTGTGTTTAACATCTCTCAAACTTCGTTGATCCCCACCACCCTGAGAAGAAGTCAGCTCCTCTAGGGCGGGATTTGGGATTGCCTTGCTCACTGCTGTGCCCCAGAGTTTAGAGCTGTGGCCGGCACGGAGCACGTGCTTCATAAATCTGTGCTGAATTATGCGCTGAATTAGTAGCTGTTTGCTGGGTCCCCTCCTCTGTCCATGAGGGTCAGAGGAAAGCCAAATCGCAGAGAAAGAAGTCATCAGTTTTGAGGGAGAACCACGTTCATGGAGAGCAGGCATCATGACTTTAGACAAAGTTTAAACCAAAGGCGTATTATGCTTCCAGTCATTGGCCTAAGAGCAAATGTGAACATTCTGAAACTGGATAAGTAACTTCCATAATGGAGTGTGAAGCATTAGCTTCTAGCTGTCATCTAGCCCTGTGTGCTTGCTTAGGTCTCAAAGGACAGACTGGAAGAAGGGATATAGCCCGTTCATTGTCTTCAGTCTTTCTAGAAAGACAGCTTCCATCTCACCTTGAGTTTTGTGTAATTCAGCTGACTGCATTCAGTTCAGTTCAGTTCAGTTGCTCAGTCGTGTCCGACTCTTTGCGATCCCATGAATCACAGCACGCCAGGCCTCCCTGTCCATCACCAACTCCCGGAGTTCACTCAGACTCACGTCCATCGAGTCCGTGATGCCATCCAGCCATCTCATCCTCAGTCGTCCCCTTCTCCTCCTGCCCCCCATCCCTCCCAGCATCAGAGTCTTTTCCAATGAGTCAACTCTTTGCATGAGGTGGCCAAAGTACTGGAGTTTCAGCTTTAGCATCATTCCTTCCATAGAGATCCCAGGACTGATCTCCTTTAGGATGGACTGGTTGGATCTCCTTGCAGTCCAAGGGACTCTCAAGAGTCTTCTCCAACACCACAGTTCAAAACATCAATTCTTCAGTGCTCAGCCTTCTTCACAGTCCAACTCTCACATCCATACATGACTACAGGAAAAACCATAGCCTTGACTAGACGGACCTTAGTTGGCAAAGTAATGTCTCTGCTTTTGAATATGCTATCTAGGTTGGTCATAACTTTTCTTCCAAGGAGTAAGCGTATTTTGATTTCATGCCTTACTCAACCACATTCCCTCCTGCATGGAATGTGAAAGTGAAGTCGATCAATCGTGTCCAACTCTTTGTGACCCCATGGACTGTAGCCCACCAGGTTTCTCCATCCATGAAATTTTCTAGGCAAGAATACTGGAGTGGGTTGCCGTTTCCTTCTCCAGAGGATCTTCCTGACCCAGGGATCGAACCAAGGTGTCCTGCATCGCAGGCAGACGCTTTACCATTGGAACCACCAGCGGTTTGCGCTCCTGCCTGTGATCCATCAGTGGGTACACTTGGCTCTCTTTGGCAGGACCCTGTTTGTGTTACCCCAGTCCATCCCCTTCTCTTCTCCAGTGAGGCCTTGGGTATGAGGGCATGTCCATATGTAGCTAGCCCTGAAGCGTCTCAGGTGCTCCTGGCTTTCCCTGTTTCTAGATTTTCATACATTACCTTCCTGCTCAGCCTTAGAGATAAACATCCCACTTGGGAGACAGAACTCAGTGTGAAGTTAGGAAAATAAGAGAAGGAGCAAGACCCAGGAGTGAGAACAGAAGTCTTTGAGGGCCACGGCAGTGACTAGGACAATTTTAAACCCTTAAAAAAGGCCATGTCAACAGTGTATCAGAGATGAATTTTTAAAACCTCGCACTGCCCAGGGCTGCCAACAGCAAAGAGTCCCTCAGGGCCAAAGCAGTTTAGCCTACAGTGCTCCCTGAGCTAAGAAAATCGAGTGTCTAGATCCATATGCTCACCTCCCCTAAAAATGGAAAGATATGTAAGCCAGTTTCTATTTTTGGTTGGCCTACCGAAGTCGGCCAAATACAAGCTCTAGTTTTAATGTAAGGTTTCTCCCAATGAAAAAGTGCTTCTATTGCCTTCAGACTTACGTGACCATGGTAATGTTAATAATTCTGAGCATTGCTTGTTTGAGGCCTGTCTCTTCCCCAGTAAATTTGGAAAGCCAGGCCCTTTCATTTTTTGGAAAGAGTTCATTAAAATTACCTTCAAAAATGAAGTGAGCCGTACTTCTTTAGAATGAAACTTGAAGATGCAAGGCACTTCACATTGACATCATCCCTTGGTGAGCGTTTTGTTAAGTAACTTCCTATTGGCTATTTTCATTATGAAGGAGGGCTTATAAGCACCACACACCCTTTCATCGAGGCTCTTCAATGTAAGAAAACTACACGGAACGGACAGCTTTGTGTTGATGTCACTGATGGCTTTGCCCTGGCCGGGAGCCCAGACGTGGATGGTTGAGATCAGGTTAGGTTCTACGTTTCACTTTTGCTTTTGTGCATGAGGTTGCCTTGAACACAATGCCTACTCCTGGCTCCTGGCTTGAATATTTTGCTTGACCTTCTTTCCTTATGTGCCCAGCACCTCTATCAATTCATCATCTATTGTTTGTCCTATTTACTTCAGACCTTGCTCTCTGATGCAATTAATCCTATTAATTAATTGGCAACAAAAGTTTATGAATATTAATTTTGTCAGCTATCCTGCATGCCTCCCCCAGGCACGTGGCAGACCTGTGTTTAGTGGCTGGAGTTCTTTTCCCCTACTGTCATCCATTCAGCAATGAGGACCTCCCTGGTTTAACCAAGAGTCGGACACGGCTAAAGCGACTTAGCAGCAGCAGCAACAACTCAAGGATATAGCACATTATCTCAATCGATATTTTTGTAAAATTTGAACCTGCTGCTTCTGTGTTTAATTTATTGCAAGTTTCTTGGTTTCTTATCATCTCAGTGATCACAAAAGTATGGCAAAAATCAAAAGAATCATCCCATCAAGAAAAAGAAATGTATGGCTCCTTTAATCCAATGAATGACTGATGATGGGCATTTCAAACAGATTCTAGGTTATTTTTGTTTGGCAAATGTCTATGTATCTATATTGGAGAATCTATTTCTTTGTCCTCTTCCTTCCTGCTTTCCTGCCTTCATCCCTTTTTCTCTTTCTCCCTTTCTTTTTCTCAAGATTCACATCATTCGTCAATCTACAGCAAAGTCTTCTTGTGATTAGAAAAAAGTTAGTGCTGCATTTAAAAAGTCAGAAGAGCTAGAATCTGAAACTCAACATCTCCTGCTTATGAACGACCTTGGACAAGTCATTTAAACTCCCTGCGTGTCCTTGGTGCTTATCTCCATCTCCCGATACGGAGCTACGGTAATAGTCCAAGGGGGTGAGCAGTTTGCTGAGTGTGCCACAGTTTGCAAGTGGGAGAGTGAGACTTTGGACACAGGGCTTTTGGCACCAAGTTTCATCTCTTCGTCACTGGTCCCTAGTGAGAATTCTGTAGGGGCAGCGAATTCTGAAGACCTGGACCCTGAGCAGAGATCACCTAATCCACGTCAGGATCCAGACGCCTTCTGCACCGTGTGCCACGTTTCCAGCTCTGCTTTTATGCCGCCCTTCTTGTCCTTCCCCACACTGCGTGAGGCCCGAGTTTTCTTTCCTGTCCTTTAAAACTCCCATGGTGAGAGGACTCTCTGCCCCACAGGCACTGTCCTTGGGGACCGCATGTCTAGCACTCGAGAAGGAGCTACCCCTTCATTTCAACTGAGATGTTCCTATGTTCATCTCTTTCATTTAGTGGACTTTTGCACAAAATTTAACTTGAAGAAAATATGGCTCCTCAATCCGTGAGACTTCCCAGGCAAGAATATTGGAGTGGGTTGCCATTTCTTCTCAAGGGGATATTTCTGACCCAGGCTCAAACCTGATTCTTCTGCACTGCAGGCAGTCTCTTGCATTATAAGCAGATTCTTTACAGATTGAGCCAACAGGAAACCCCTGAAGGAAATAACACACTGCTCATAATCCCCCTCACATATCCGTTCAGTTCAGTCTGTAGGCCATGTTCAACTCTTTGCAACCCCAGAAACCGCAGCACGCCAGGCCTCCCTGTCCATCACCAGCTCCGGAGCTTGCTCGAACTCATGCCCATCCATTCAATGATGCCATCCAACCATCTCATCCTCTTCTGTCCCCTTCTCCTCTTTTCTTCAGTCTTTCCCAGCATCCGTGTCTTTTCCAATGAGTCAGTCCTTCATATCAGGTGGCCAACTTATTGGAGTTTCAGTTTCAGCATCAGTCCTTCCAATGAGTATTAAGACTGATTCCCTTTAGGATGGACTAGTTTGACCTCCCTGCCGTCCAAGGGACTCAAGAGTCTTCTCCAACACCACAGTTCAAAAGCATCAGTTCTTTGGCACTCAGATTTCTTTATAGTCCAACTCTCACATCCATACATGACTGCAGGAAAAACCATAGATTTGACTAGATGGACCTTTGTTGGCAAAGTAATGTCTCTGCTTTTTAATATGCTATCTAGGTTGGTCATAGCTTTTGTTTCAAGGAGCAAGTATCTTTTAATTTTATGGCTGCAGTCACCATCTGCAGTGATTTTAGAGCCCAAGAAAATAAAGTGTCTCACTGTTTCCATTGTTTCCCCATCTATTTCCCATGAAGTTATTGGACCAGATGCCATGATCTTCGTTTTCTGAATGTTGAGCTTTCAGCCAACTTTTTCACTCTCCTCTTTGACTTTCATCAATAGGTTCTTTGGTTCTTCTTCACTTTCTGCCATAAGGGTGGTGTCATCTGCATATATGAGGTTATTGATATTTCTCTCGGCAATCTTGATATCAGCTTGCACTTCATCGAGCCCAGAATTTTGCATGATGTACTCTGCATATAAATTAAATAAGCAGGGTGACAATATACAGCCTTGACATACTCCTTTCCCAATTTGGAACTAGTCTGTTGTTCCATGTCCGGTTCTAACTGCATGCTTTTTATGCAGTTGCTTCTTAACAAGCATACAGATTTCTCAGGAGGCAGGTAAGGTGGTCTGGTATTTCCATCTCTTGAAGAATTTTCCACAGTCTGTTGTGATCCACACAAAGGCTTTGGCATAGTCAATGAAGCAGAAATAGATGTTTTTTTTTGGAACTTTCTTGCTTTTTTGATGATCCAACGGATGTTGGCAATTTGGTCTCTGGTTCCCTTGCCTTTTCTCAATCCTATTTGAACATCTGGAGTTTCACAGTTCATGTACTGTTGAAGCCTGGCTTGGAGAATTTCACACATTACTTTGCTATGTGTGAGATGAGTGCAATTGTGCGGTAGTTTGAATATTCTTTGGCATTGCCTTTCTTTGGGATTAGGATGAAAACGGACATTTTCCAGTCCTGTGGCCGCTGCTAGGTTTTCCAAATTTGCTGGCATATTGAGTACAGCACTTTCATGCATTATATTTCAGGATTCGAAATAGCTCAACTGGAATCACTTCCACTAGCTTTGTTCGTAGTGATGCTTCCTAAGGCCCACTTGACTTCACATTCCAGGATGTCTGGCTCTAGGTGAGTGATCACACCATTGTGGTTATCTGGGTCATGAAGATCTTTTCTGTGTAGTTCTTCTGTGTATTCTTGCCACGTCTTCTTAATATCTTCTGCTTCTGCTTCTGCTTCTGCTTCTGTTAGGTCCATATGATTTCTGTTCTTTCAGTTCAGTCACTCAGTGGTGTCCTACTCTTTGTGACCCCATGAACCGCAGCAGGCCAGGCCTCCCTGTCCATCACCAACTCCCGGAGTCCACCCAAACCCATGTCCATTGAGTCGGTGATGCTATCCAACCATCTCATCCTCTGTTGTCCCCTTCTCCTCCTTCCCTCAATCTTTCCCAGCATCAGGGTCTTTTCCAATGAGTCAAACTCTTCACATGAGATGGCCAAAGTATTGAAGTTTCAGCTTCAACATCAGTCCTACCAATGAACACCCAGGACTGATCTCCTTTAGGATGGACTGGTTGGATCTCCTTGCAGTCCAAGGGACTCTCAAGAGTCGTCAACACCACAGTTCAAAAGCATCAAGGTACTCAGTTTTGTTTATAGTCCAACTCTCACATCCATACATGACCACTGGAAAAACCATAGCTTTGACTAGACAGACCTTTGTTGACAAGTAATGTCTCTGCTTTTCATATACTATCTAGGTTAGTCATAACTTTCCTTCCAAGGAGTAAGTCTCTTTTAATTTCATGGCTGCAGTCACTATCTGCAGTGATTTTGGAGCCCCCCAAAATAAAGTCTGACACTGTTTCCACTGTTTCCTCATCTATTTCCCATGAAGTGATGAGACTGGATGCCATGATCTTAGTTTTCTGAACATTGAGCTTTAAGCCAACTTTTTCACTCTCCTCTTTCACTTTCATCAAGAGGCTCTTTAGTTCTTCTCTTTCTGCCATAAGGGTGGTGTCATCTGCATACCTGAGGTTATTGATATTTCTCCTGGCAATCTTGATTCCAGCGTGTGCTTCCTCCAGCCCAGTGTTTCTCATGATGTTCTCTGCACAGAAGTTAAATAAGCAGGGTGACAATGTCCTTTATTGTACCCATTTTTGCAGGGATGTTCCCTTGGTACCTCTAATCTTCTTGAAGAGATCTCTAATCATGTCCATTCTATTGCTTTCCTCTATTTCTTTGCATTGATCACTGAGGGAGGCTTTCTTACCTCACCTTGCTATTCTCTGGAACTCTGCATTCAAGTGGGTGTATCTTTCCTTTTCTCCTTTGCCTTTCCCTTCTTTTCTCAGTAACTTGTAAGGCCTCCTTAGACACCCTTTTTGTATTTCTTTTTCTTGGGAATGGTCTTGATCACTGACTCCTGTACAGTGTCACGAACCTCCATCTATAGTTCTTCAAGCACTCTGTCTGTCGGATCTAATCCCTTGAATCCATTTGTCACTTCCACTGTATAATCATAAGGATTGATTTAGGTCATACTTGAATGGTCTAATGCTTTTCCCTACTTCGTTCAATTTAAGTCTGAATTTGGCAATAAGGAGTTCATGATCTGAGCCACAGTCAGCTCCCGGTCTGGTTGTAGCTGACTCTATAGAGCTTCTCCATTTTTTACTGCAAAGAATATAATCAATCTGATTTTGGTATTGAGCCATCTGGTGATGTCCATGTGTAGAGTCTTCTCTTGTGTTGTTGGAAGAGGGTGTTTGCTATGACCAGTGTGTTCTCTTGGCAGAACTCCATTAGCCTTTGCCCAGCTTCATTCTGTACTCCAAGGCCAGACTCGCCTGTTACTCCAGGTATGTCTTGGCTTCCTACTTTTGCATTCCAGTCCCCTCTAATGAAAAGGACATCTTTTGGGGGTGTTAGTTCTAGAAGGTCTTGTAGGTCTTCATAGAACCATTCAACTTCAGCTTCTTCAGCATTAGTGGTTGGGGCGTAGACTTGGATGACTGTGATATTGAATGGTTTGCCTTGGAAATGAACAGAGATCATTCTGTCATTTTGAGACTGCATCCAAGTACTGCGTTTCGGACTCTTTTGGTGACTATGAGGTCAACATACACATACACATTTGAAGATCACGATATTCAGTCCACCTTTCCATGTTATTCAGTAAGGATGTGAGGCCTTAGAGGTAACTGGGGAAACAATAGAATTTGGAAACTGGAAGGCAAACGCCCCTGATGTATCCAAGGAACTTGAAGCAGAGTTGATGCCATCTGGGAGTGGGCAGGCAGGAGCACGCTGCATAAATTGCTCTTTGTGTCTGAACCACGGTTCCAGGTGGTGAGACCTTGGTAATAATGTGCTGCATTTACGCTGGACAGAGGTCAACCTTTTGGTTTTGGGGAAGGGTCTTTCCTCACCACTAAATCTGGCTCTATCAGAGGCTCCCACCTATTTTTAAAAATTCTTTAGATTATTAGAAGATTCATTGTATTCTCAAGAGGAATTTTTTTAAAAAAGCTCTGCTAAAACAGTAACAATCATAACACAGTCAGCACTCCAGTCTGCCTCACCGTCGTACTCGGTCCTCGGGCCGTCTTGGCGCTGGGCCACTGCTGGAGGAGAGCTGTTTGCTGCTCTCTAAGAGAACAACTAAGTTCTCTTACAAACGCACGAGCCAAAGTTCTCACATTTTCAGTAAATACTTGCTCTTGCTTTGGCAAGCTGGACCCTATTCTAGTATCTTACTTATCACGTTATTTTTGAACAAGTCAGATTTTCCCTTCTCACTTAACAAGAAGTCTGGAGATAGATGATTGCTGACCCTAGCTCGGTTATTCAGAGACCTGAGGCTGAGGTCAGAATTTCTGGGCAGATTCCCCCCCTTCTTGGTCTTGATTTCCAGATGGCAGCCCCCGCTATGTGCAGTATACCCTCATTCAAAGCAGTGAGAATAGGGAAGGGGGCCCCTTACTTATTACTATTGTAAACCGTACTCTGCCCCTCACCATGACAGGCATCCTTTATATTCCGCTATGCAGCTGACAAACTTGGCCATACGTATATATGTCCCTTAGTGCAGTCACACATCAGTCAACACTTAGTAACCCCTTTACTCCCCGAGAACACCACTGGAGAATCACTTGCTTATATCGCAGCGGTATTTCTTATTGTCCTGAGAGTGGAGTGATGAGTGTGACTCACTCTGAAAACAAAACAGAGACCAGGGAAGGCCAGGTAAGCCTGGGGTTGTATCCCAAGTTTGAAAGCCTTTGCCTGAGTTGGGCTTCTGTTGACCACTCTGATCCTCAATTCTTAGCTTTCCCGTAGTTCAAGGCCATCTTGCAACACTAGATGGATTCCTGCCCAGGCTCATTCCTAGGGTATGGTTTTTCTACCTGCCCGTTGACAGCCTGAAATGTGCTTCCCCAGACTGTAACGTGGTGGAGACTTCACTCATGTTCATCCTCAGCTCAAATGTTACTTCCCCCTGGGAGCCCTCTGTGACTACACCAGCTGTATTATACCGCCTCTCCAAACTCATTCTCCATCATGCTGCTCTATGACCATCTCTTCACAGCACTTTTCACCACCTGAAAGTGGCGTGCCCATCTCTTGTTCTCTCTCCGTCGTTCCTGTTGGGATCTGAGCTCCATGCCCACCGGGTCAGGGTGTGTCCCCTGCTTCCACTCACCTGGAGCATGTAGGTGAACCCCTAAAGAGGTGTTGACTGCGGGGGAAAACGTGAACCAGCAGTTATCGTCAGGGAGAAGCCCAGGGCTTTAGGTGATTTCAGGGAAGGCGAAGGGCTTATTGAAGAGCAGAATTTCTTCATGGAAATACAGATGATGCCCACAGGCCATCACAGCGTGGCAGAGGTCTGAGCTTCACCCATTGTTCTGTGTGCGCTGCTCAGGACACGCATCACACGATCTTTTTTGCAGATGTGGGTGGAGCCAGCTTATTATTTCAGGGTCCTTGCTGCAGCCATGTGAGCTGTTCTTGGCAGCTGTTTTATGCATTCATGATTTAGGATGGAACAACAAAGCCATCTATATATAAAGGGGAAAAAAAACCCTCAAGTGCTCTTCACTGTATTGTCTTCCAAGAGAACCCTGAGTTCTCACTACCTGCCAAATAAGAGCTTGTGCCAAAAAGACAGAATAAAAGTTCGAGAGAAATAATGGAAAAACAGGATCAGGATGGTAACCGCAGCAGTCCAGGCATGAGCTCTGGCCACTTTGGACTTCCTGGTGCAGCCAACAGAGATGCCGTAATTCACCTAAAACTCAGGTGAAAGGGCACATGATTTTGTCCACAGTGCAGATGACCTGACCCAGTGATATCTTTCCAGTCATGAAACTGTAGCATTTCCCTCAAGGCTAGAGAGTTCCTGGCAGTTTTGTTCCCTGAGCCGTTGTCCATTTTCGAGTTCCTTTCCCTGAAGAAGGTGTTTTCTGTGCCCCTGCCAATGTGCCAGAAGTGAGGCAACCTGCGCCCTGTGTTGGAGCAAAAGCAAAGATTATTGGCCTTTTTGGCAGACGCGGGGTCACTGTCTATAACTCTAGGAGCTTATTAGCGTTTGGTGTCTTCTTGTTTTAAAATGATTGACCCGCAGGTGAGCAGTCTTGCCAGTGTCCATAAACAATAAAAGAACACTATGTTCTTAAATTTTATTTTCAACCCCCCTACTCAATCAGTCAGCTTCCAGCCAAGAGCATGTTCCAGCAAAAGAAGGTTTTATACCAAAGTGATAATAGCGCATAATGAACAGAGAGCTAAACATATAAGAAGCTAACTGACATTGGTGTTGTTTAGTCACTAAGTCATGTCTGACTCTTTGCCACTGCACGGACTGCAGCAGGCCAAGCTTCTCTATCTTTTGCTATTTCCCAGAGTTTGTTCAAACTCATGGAGTCGGTGATGCCATCCAACCATCTCATTCTCTGTTGCCCCTTCTCCCGCCCTCAATCTTTCCCAGCATCAGGGTCTTCTCCAATGAGTCAGCTCTTTGCATCAAGAGGCCAAAGTATTGGAGCTTCAGCATCAGTCCTTCCAATGAATATTCAGTGTTGATTTCCTTTAGGACTGACTGATCTCCTTGCAGTCCAAGGGACTCTCAAGAGTCTTCTCTAACACAATTTGAAAGCATCAATTCTTCGGCGCTCAGCCTTCTTTATGGTCCAATTCTCACATCCGTACATGACTACTGGGAAGACCATAGCTTTGACTACACAGACCTTTGTTGGCAAAGTAATGTCTCTGCTTTTTCATATGCTGTCTAGGTTAAAGGAAAATAGTTAAAAGAAAAGTAAAGCAAAAGTCAAACCAAGTCTGGGCAGAGAATTCCTAAAATAAGAATGTTTCTTAGTTAAGAGACCTAATAAAAGTGACCAGGTTGAGGCATCTGCCTTCCTCTTATTTCCACCAAAAAAGGGGAAAAATGCTCAGGGGAGGGAAAACAAAAGGGAATAAGCAGAAGAAAGTCACTTGAATACAGTTGTCGGAAGGTTCTTACTGGAATTGGGCAGGGCATGTGTTGCCAGAATGGACATCCAAAAATGGTCGGGGGAAAAAAAAAAAAGCAGGTGAAAAGAGGTTTCTTCACAAACCCTCAAACACTTGAGGTCACATGGATTTGAACTTTAAAAGCTTAAGAAACATATAGTCCTGAGGATGTAATTTTTAACCCTCTTTCAAAGCTCTCCACATGAGATTTTATAGCCTAGGGGGAAGAAAAGAAGAAGTTGTTACTTTACCCACCGCAGAGTCTTCCAGTAATTTGGTGACATAAACGAAATGCTTTTTGTACGCTCTTTTCCCTTTAGAAAAGAATAAAATTCTATCTCCCAATAAGTGCTAGTGGGAAAAAAGGGGCTCAGGAGAGGGCAAAGGGAAAGCAGGCCATTTTATTTTCTCGGCCACCTGTTCTGAGTTCCTGTTTTTCCTCTCAATAAAAACTCCAGTCAGGTTGTATTTTGATGCCTGTCACTCCCAATTCATCGGGTGACAAGACTATTCTACACTAATAAGTTTAGCTCCGCATGTGTAGCCTGAGGAATGTGCTAGAATCAGAGGACTCTTCCCATTTCTATGTTGGAATTGGGGTGCTGAACGTCACTTATGGTACCCCATTTCTGTATGCACCGGTCTGCTTGTATTATTTAATCTGGCAAAGTCAATATAAGGATTAATAATAGCTTTGCAATCTACAAATAAAAGTATGCCACTTTAAATTTTTGGCAGTGAGCTGGCATTTTGTCATTTAATCATTTCACATCATTACCCTGCAATATGGAATGTAATGACATGACACTCTCAAATGACAAACACTTGGTTTCTCCTGCATGGGAAGAAGTAATGTAATAGGAAGCAAACTCTCCTTAAAGGTTGCTGGAGTTTCACTCCCACAATTTGGGATGAAGATACTGAGCAGATACAAGGTGAAGAAAAGGAGACGCTCACCTCCAGATGTCCTGGGGAAGGCGCACGGTGGGAAGCGAGTTGTCTCCATTCCAATGGAGCAGTCCTGATACTGTCTGTGTCTTTCCTTACCAGGGACTCATGCTGAACGCTGTGCATAGGTGCTTTCCTTTATCAAAGGCTGAGCTGAAATGGGGGTGAGAAGGGAAACTGTGGTTGACAATTTTATTTTATAATTATATTGTCATAAGGTGAAAGTGAAGTCGCTCAGTCGTGTCCGACTCTTTGCTACCCCATGAACTGTAGCCTACCAGGCTTCTCCATCCATGGGATTTTCCAGGCAAGAGTACTGGAGTGGGGTGCCATTTCCTTCTCTAGGGGAATCTTCCCAACCCAGGGATCAAACCCAGGTCTCCCACATTGTAGGCAGATCTTTCCTGTCTGAGCCACCAGGGAAGTCCATATTGTCATATGTGAAAACTAATTAGCCCTGGTTAGTAGTTGTTTAAATTTCAGGTAGTACATGTACATCAGGTAGTACATGGCTAATGGATGTTCTACAGAATGATCACCCCTGGTTAACCCTTCTTGTCCTTGGGGAAGTTCCTTCTTTGTGGTGCAGCACACCAGATTTACTCTTTCAGTGGCATCTGCAAGGCATCTCGGATTTTACATGTCCAATACAAAGCTCATGGTTTTCTAGCACAGAGGTGTTTCTCCTCTAGTGTTCACTCTCTGGACAGATGACAGCACCAGTCATGCAAAAAATTAAGAGGCATCCTGACCACTTTACTGTCTGATCCTTCCAGGGACCACATGCGGCATGTGGAACGCTGGTTCAGCCAGGACTTCAACCCATCAGAACACCAGCTCTAACTAGTGTACCCCAGTTGGGCCTTCTGGTTTAACCCCTCACTTCCTGTTGGTTCGCTTTCCAGGGACCATTTTTTCTTTTCTTCTTCTTTAATGGAGCCTCCTAGCTGAAGCAGCCTCTGTCTCACCTGGACACCTACCTGAGTTTCTTGTCTCCTTCTTCCCCTCCATACAACTCCCCACTCAGTCTCCACTCTGCAGCTGGAGACCCCTGCAGAGTTCAGATACGGTCTTTCCCTTCACTCCTTGGAGCCCATTCATGAGTGTCCACCGATGGAGCGCAGAGCCGCAGGCTTCCTGAGAACGGTGCGCTGCCGTGGCAGCTCAGTCTCCCCTTCTACAGCCTCATTCCATGTTTTCTGTGCTCTGGACGCACTGCCTTTTTGAGTTTCCCCAGTTTCTTTGACTCATCTTGATCGCTTTCTCCAGTAGACTTCGGTCCCTGCGGGCCTGTCTGGAATCCTCTCCCCTCACTTCACCTAGCGGACTTACATTTGGGTTCTCTGCTCGTGTGTCATCCATCGGGGGACATAATATGGTCACGCCCCATGCTTGTCACTCGTTAGGACCTTCGAAGCATATAACTTAATTTGGAGCTACACGTTCACTGATAGAACTGACAATCATTCAGTTAGTGCCATTTTTTCCACCAGACCTCTTGTTCCAGGGCGGCAGGGACCATGCTGAATTTTGTTCATTATTGTGTTTTCAGCTTTAGCAGAGAACTCATTACACAGCCATTACTTATTCCTTCAGCCAACAAATATGGAATATCTGTTAAAGGGGTAAATCAACAGAGGGTCAGAGATGTTACTCAGGCTGTTGGGGCACTTGCCTTGCTGTGCAACTTCATAGTCTTGCTCTGTTGGAAACATGATCGGCAGAAAATTATAAGCTGAAAATGGATTTCTCCACCATAGAGTCACCACCATCACGTTAAAGACACTTTCTGGCCATCTCAACTCCAAGCTTTGGTATTAACAGCTTCACACCAGGGACAAGCAGTCTTTGGATGCGCAGGTGGTATTCACCCTTGGTGTGTGAGAAGGGAGATGGTATCCGTATTTCTGAACCCTGAAAATACAAGGCAATTCTCAGAGTAATTTTTAAGGTAGGTCAGTTCTTACTTAGTGGAAAATCGTCACCTGTATCCTTGCCATTTGTGTCAATGGAGAGTTTAGGACAGTGGTGTGGTCCTCAGCGAACTGGTAGCCACAGACTGAGACTACATGCTTCAGAGGGTCTGAGAGTGACAAGCAGAGAACTTGACCCGGACCACAGTCCCCTGGAAATGACACATGAGCTGAGAACTGAGACAGAACTCGAGGCACCTAGGGACATCAGGGGACATTTGGTAATATCTGGGGACGTTTTTGGTTGTCATAACCAAGTAAGGGAACACGACTGGCATCTCATGAGTCGAAGTCAAGGATGCTGCTAACTATCCTACAAAGCATAGGAGGCTTCCCATGATAGAATCATGTGACCCAAAATGCTAATACTTCAGAGGCTGAGAAACCCAGGTGTAGAACCTTCAGAAACCTCACGACTCAGTTCTAGAGACCGACAGAGCCAGTTTTGGAGGAGACTCCCTGCGGGGAGACCACAGAAAGCATTTGCTGTCAGTGTGGCCTTGGACTCTTCTCGTTTTCAATATTAACACACCTATGAAAAGGCAAGAACCACAGGAGAGAGATGCATAAGGATTAGACCGAGGCGGGGCAGAAGAGTGCTTTGTAAATATTCACCCAGCTGTGGAGGCCACATGCATCTTTGAGTTATGATCCGATAAGGGTTTTGAGAGCTTGCCAACTACACATTCAAGAAAAACACAGAAAAAAAATTGAGCTGATGATATCCGTCATGCAATTTCCCTTTAAGCACAGCCTCATAAATACCAACTATAGAGTCCAACTGAACTTATTGGAAATATCCCCAAAACCTTGGAAAATAGACAAGTGCAGGTGGTAAGATATTTACTGAAATGAACTGTCTGTGAATGAAAAATATGTGAGCAAAATAGATATTTTATCTGTCATTTTGTTCACAGAAAGAGATCCATTAAGTTTCTCCATTTCATTCGGCTCCTGTTTGGTATGAAAGCACTTTAAACTAGGTCTTCATTTCCCTTTTAAAAATTCAGTATGGAAAGTAGGCACTCAATGCCTCCTTCGCCCTCTCCTCCCTCTCCCCCAAAACCAGTAATATTTTTGAAACCTTGACGGCAACTTCTGCAAATACCAAACTGTGTCTTATTACTGACAGTCATGTAGGTAGAAGGAAAATAAAAAGCAAGTGGCTGTCCAGATGGAGTTTTAAAGTCCTTTGACCCTTTTTAGGAAAACAGAATTGGTCACTGAATATCCACATTTTTGAGAAGCTGAGAAGTCTTGCAGTGGATCAGTATCAGATTATAATCATGAATTTTTACTGAGTGATCTTCATCTGCAGAGCGCTCTGCCTGTGCTGAAAAGGATGCGTAAATTACGGTCTCTGACTTCAAAGAACTTCACTCTAGTTTTGAGGAAGGAGCATTTACACATAGAAAGTTAAGTTACAATAGTATTAATTCCATTTTCTATCTTGGTGCCATTTAAATTAAATTAAAATCTTAGTTCCTCAGATTGGCCACGTTTCCAGTTCTCAGTGTCCACGTGTGGCTCATGACCACTGTTTGGGATCACACAGAGTGAAAAATCCCATCTTTGCCCCAGGTTCTGTTGGATAGCACTATTCTAGACTGCAACTTTACTTTCCCTTGAAAAGAAAAAAAAATCTGGATGTCTAACCAACCTTGTGCTTTAATGTTGGTCAGACCTGGGTTCACGCTCTGGCTCTGCCGTCTGTTCGCCGCTTGACCGCAGTCATATCTCTTAACCCGTCTAAGCTCCCCTGTGCTCATCTTTAAGAGAGAGAGAGAGGAAGTAACAGGACTTTCTTCAGAAGCTGTTGTGAGAATTAGACGAGGTGTTACACACAGGGTGCTCAGGCCCGGGCACGTGTTCAGTCCTGTATTGCTATGCGTGTTGCATGAATTGTCTTAACTCACGGGCCTGGCAAAGACAAGCCTGCTCACCCAGCAGTCCTCATCCTCCCTGGCCTTGTCCTGGTCCTTGGGGGTAAGGCAAGTGGTGTGACTGTTGCTGCCGTGGGATGGACGTGTGTCGGGAGTCCTTCTGGGTGGAGAAATCACCGCCCCCCTGCAGCCCTCCACACGCCCCTGTTCTCTTTGGCAGTGTGCGTAAAGGCCAGAGTCTCAGGGAGGATGCAGCTTGGACCGCTGAGTCGTGGCCTGGAGAGTTGCTCAGCCTCCAGAGGAATTTACGTGCGCTAAGCCACTCAGATTCAGAGATGCTCATTCGTCTGCACTGCAAGGATGCGCGTCATCTGAGGCCATTAGGTTGACTCTCTGCCTTCATCTGTCCAAACATTCTCAGACCTGTTGAGGCTGGACCACTCTTTGTTACATTAATTGATGTGCTTTTTATTCAGGGACTTTCCTTTTTATCATCATCCGATCTAGACTGAGAGGCCAGTACTCCTCAGAGAAGAGTTTTAATAGTAGGAATGCAGTAAAGTGAACTGAAAGTGATAGTCGCTCAGTCCTGTCCGACTCTGTGACCCCCACGGATTGTAGCCCACCGTGGGGCTTCTTTGTCCATGGAATTTTCCAGGCAAGAATACTGGAGTGGCTTTCCATTCCCCTCTCCAGGGGATCTTCCAGACCCAGGGATCGAACCCAGGTCTCCTGGCTTGCAGGCAGATTGTTTACCAGCCTGAGCCACCAGAGAAGCCCAGTAGAGATGCAGAAAATAGCTTTTCTGAGTTTCAAAATTCTGGACATTTGAGTATCTGAAAACTTCAGCATAAGAAAGCAGGAGGTTTCTGTTATAACATAGCAGAATGAGAGCACTTCATCCTCTTGCTAAGTGCAGATTCCCTGGACTTGTGACAGGGAATAGAAGGAAGTAGCAAAAATTACAGTACACCCAGGAAGAAATTTGAGTTCCAGTTTGGCTACCTAGAGTCTGAGTGTCTGTAGGCAAGTTAAGTAGGCCCTCTGTTTCCTTGGCAGAAAGATAGACAATCAGGACATCTCAGAAAATTCTTTCGATGCTAGAGGCTGACAGTGTGGGCCAGTTGCAGTCAATAGAAATATTTTTGATGATGGAAACGTTCTGTATCCCTGTGGTCCAGTATGACAGCCACTAGCCACATGTGCCTGCTGAATACTTAAAATGCGGCTAGTGCAGCTGAGGAATCTGAATTTTAAAGTTTAGTTAATTTTAAGTCATTCTGATGGCCGCACATGGCTGGTGGCTACCATCTTGGACTGTGCGTGTCTAGACCAAATTCCCATCCCAAAGTCTTCGCTCTTGTATGTCCCCAAACTCAGATGCACAGCTGTGGTTCTGCTGACTGAGGAACCATGAATGGACTGAGAGCGTTTCTTCCAGCCAACAGCAAAAAGGCATGATATAAAAATCAATTTGTTATCGAAAAGTGACATTTCTTTTACTCTTGGCTTGTGAACCTTCTGTAGTGCCTTAAGATAGAGGCTTGTTTCCCTCCGAGAGAGGTCTGGAGAAGGCACAAATTAAACTGCTCGCTTCAGCCCTCAGCGTCAGGCGTCACACTGGTGAGTTTCACCAGAGCCAGGAAATCTACTTGTAAGGCCGCATGATTGGCTGTTAAGAAGGGGTCACTTCCCCTGATAACACGTGGCCTCGCGGGTCCCCAGATGCTAGCGTGGAGCCTTTTGCTCACACCCACTGCCGGCTACCCAATGGGCTGGCTCTTTGATTTGTTTCCCTCCTCTTCCTGCATGTTAATCTTCCTGCCATTGGCTCACTCCATTAGGCAGAGCTGAGGCAGAGAGTAATTGCCTACATGAGTCCCACTTACAGGAAGGGGAGAAAGATAAAATGGCAAAGACACCCAGAGAGAGATGCGCATGTGTTTCTGTTTCTGAGTTCTCCACTATTTGATTAAAATGGTTCGCAGAAGATGTTGCCTCTACCAGCTATCGTGGCTGAGTGTGGGTCCCTGTAACAGGGCACATTAGAGCAGACAGGGTAATGCCTGGATAGCAGCCTCCCCCGCAGGCCTGGACTCCCTCTGATCCTGGACTTGGCACACTCCTCCCGTTTATCAGTCCCAGTTTTCCCAAGGCCCTGCCTCTTCCAGGAAGCCCTCCCCCAGCACAGAAAAAGAGCCAGAGCAGCGCCCGCTCCCCAACCCCTGTTTGTGTTTGTGGTAGATAACAGCAATTAATTCTCTTATCTACCAAATAAATTAGGTCATTGTGGTATTTGTCTCCATCCACACTCTTTGAAAGCTCCCAGAGAAAAGGATGTATTCATGGACTCTCTCTGTACAGCACTCCATTAGATAAGTGGCTGCATCCTCATTTTTCTTACCCCAGCCCTCCTGATCGATTCTGTACACTTGCAGTGATACACTCTGATTTCTGATGCCCAACCCTCCCCTGTACTCCCACAGAAAAGATAACCTGGAGCTGAATAAAAAAGGCTCTTCTTTTAACATGATGTTCATAAAGGGCCATCATACCACGTCAGAATAAAAGACTTTGGCTTGCATATCATTTCCCCATGCTAACTTCTCTTTTTTTTAACCATTGATGAAAGTGTATCAGGCTAATGGTATAATATTTGGACTTTCTCAATAAAGCTCTAAGAAAGGGGAAGGAGAAGGGAGGGAGGGAGAATGATGAGGCCACGTGCACAATGTTTAAAGCCCTCAACTTTGCAAGAATTGGAAGCCACGGAGAAATTTTAGTAGCAGTAACACGTTTATATGCAACAAGTCTGATGACTGACATGAAGGTATGTCTCAAAAAATAAAGAGCTATAGAGAAAGGAAGTCAATAAGTGCTTCTAGGCTGTAAGATCTTGAGGCCCGAGGTGGACTTTGGTCGCTCTTTCAACCCCCTGATCCTACTAGAGTCTGTGGTGCAACACAGCTACTTAATAAATGTTAATTGAACTGACGTGAGTTCCACTACTTGGTCAACACCAGCTGTCGGCTGTTGTGTGAAGTGTGGTGTGTGTGTGCGCGCTATTGTTCTTCAGTAGTGTCTGACTCTGTGTGTGACCCCACAGACTGTAGCCCAGCAGGCTCCTCTGTGCATGGGATTTTCCAGGTAAGAATACCAGGGTGGGTTGCTATTTACTTCTCCAAGGGATCTGCCCCACCCAGGGATCGAACCTGTCTCTTGTGTCTCCTGAATTGGCAGGTGGGTTCTTTCCCACCAGCGCCACCTGGGAAGCCCGAGATGTAGTGCCGTTACCTCCAATTTTAAGAGATGAATACTGTTCTGGTTTCAGAAAGAAGGACAGTGAGGTGCAGAAAGATGAAAGTACTTGCCTTCTGCTTGAACGGTTATCCTTGGTGGTCCAGATTGGGTCAGCCCTAACAGCTTCCCAGTTTCACCCTTTGCCTGCAGAGTTCCGTGAGAGCTTGGCCCAGACTATCTGCGCAAGGCTCTCTGAGGCTTTCTAGTCCTGAGTGGCCATCGCGTATTTGCACCTCTAGCAGGGAAGCGCCACAGTGGCCTGTGTGTCTCCTCTGGAAGGGACTTTGTTGATCCTGTTTTCACAAACCTGGGCTGCGTATTTTCCTGAGGGCCGCTGCCTTCATAGACTGTCAGCCTGTAAAGATGAGCATATCGACCTGACATAGCACTTGATTTTACCTGCGTTCCTTGCTCTCTTATTTCTAAGATTCCTTTTATATGTTTAATTGCCATTTTGATGTGTTCAGTGCCATGAAAGAAAATAGATAATCAAGCAGATGAACAAAGTAAAGCGAGTTAAGGACCAGAAGCACTGATACCTGTGGAACTGGCTGATTTGTTCACTCTCGGTGGTAATTAACTGGCTGATGCATCACTGCAGTGAAACTCGCGTGTAGTGTGCCTTTTTATCCTCTGTTCCTCCAAGTGTAAATAGCTTTATTGGGGAGACATTGATTACACAATCCGTTTGTGCTTTTTTTTTTTTTTAAAGAAATGTAGATGTACAGTAGAATGAGATAACATCTTTGCCCACAAATTCCTTTCCCGCTCATATGGAAAAAAATAACTATAAACAGCTAAATCTTGTCCCACTCTTTGCAACCTCATGAACAGTAGCCTGTCAGGCTCCTCTGTCATGGGATTTTTCCAGGCAAGAATACTGGAGTTGGTTGCCATTTCTTTCTCCAGGGGATCTTCCCAACCCAGGGATCAAGCCTTTGTCTCCTGTGTTGGCAGGCAGATTCTCTATATATACGTAAATATATGCCCATGTTTGTGCATATATATATATATACACATCTTTATTGGTTTATTAATATGCATATTAATAAAGCATATTAAACTTGAATTTTAACAAATTTTCCCTTCAAAATATATCTTTAACATCTTAAATATACTTTTGCCTAAGGTGTATAAATATATACACATTTGTACACATGCTCAGATATGTATACATGCACGTGTGTACATATCTGTATATATGTGTGTGTACACGTATTTATACACACATACATACACAGAAACATACACAACCCTAAACACGCACTTATAAACACAGACACACACACATCCCCAGTTGATGGGTACGCAGGTTATTTTTTAATTTCTCTAGGTCACACACTTCGCTGCAATGCTCATCCTGGATATATATATATTTTTTTTACATTTGTCTGACTATTCCTATAGTAGAATCGCAAGGTTGCATTTTATTAAATTTAATATTAAAAATGGAAAATCTCCCTTTATGCAACACCATAGGGATAAACCATGGACCTTTCCATCAAACACTGAAGCCGTCATGCTCACCCATGGTGAGAAAGTCAGGTTCCACACCAGAGATAATGTATAGGAAACACGGAGCATCATGCAGGCATATAGGAAACACTCAAAGAGGTTAGTTGTAAATACAAACGAGCGATTGTCAGAATGTGATGGAACTCCTTGTTCTCTTTACTGCAAATTAACTCTGGGGGAGGACTCGCTGGGCAGCCTGGCTCAGCGGAAGCCAGGAGATAAACTGGATGCCATCCATCACAGCCCCACCCCTGCCCCAGAGCTATTGGTGCCTCCGACTCCCCACCCCTCCCCCAAATAGACGCATCCATCAAGTGCCATGCAGAAGTTTATCTTCCGTGCCAGGACCGCAGCAGCAAGGGGCAGAGCCTCTGCATGAGGAATCTGGAATTTACATCTGTGTATGTGGGGAGTGGACTGGAAACGTCAGACTGTATTTACCTTGAAAATCCCAGCAGTCTGCAGGCAGAAGCATCAATGTGGCTCTTATGAAGTAAGGACATCTGACATGTCCCATGCAAGGCCATTCTCCAAGTGCTTTCTACCCCATTATTTCAGGTCCGAGGAGAATGGAGTCAACTCTTCCAACCACTTGAAATAGGAAGAAGTTTACCTCTCCGAACACATCACCCCTTGTTTTGCTTTCCATCTTTGCTTTCATTTTGATAAGACAAAACCTGCAGCCCAGACTCCAGACCTTGCTCCTCTGCAGCTCCGAATGCAGCAGTTCTGTGCTCCATTGGAAGGAGGTCTTCGCAGGGACCAGGCTAGACTGACAAGTCAGCGCAAGATCTGGTCCCAAGAGCAGAGAGCAGTTCAATAGTTTTGCCCTTCCCAGATAAAAGATACTTGCTCTCAGTTTCTTAATGGGAGAAACACCAGCTTTGTGGTGAAGCTGGCAAGGCACAATACATAGAAAAGAGGTACATTTTTGGTGTTCCTAAAATCCTACAGCTCAGGTTTCCTGATGGTGCTGCCGGTAAAGAACCCCACTGCCAATGCAGGAGACACAGAAGGCGTGGGTTGATTCCTGGGTGGGGAGAATCCCCTGGAGTAGGAAGTGGCTACCCACTCCAGTATTCTGGCCTGAGAAATTCCGCGGAGGGAGGAGCCTGGCGGGCTACAGTCCAAAGTGTGGAAAGAGTCAGACACCACTGAGCACAGCATAGCAAATTCTAGAGTTCACGTGAGCTCTCCCTCTGTTCCGTCCCCCCTGTCCTGGGATGAGGGTGTTTCCCATCCACAGAAACCGACATGGAGTCGGAAACATCCCCAGTTCTGAGGTGTGTGTTAATGTTCTGGCCCCTGCTGCAATTTCAGACACACTTGACCCTGAAACATTCCTGGGGGTAAGGACAGGATAATCTTAGTGTCACACTCAGGATGGAATCTTAGAGATGAGAATGAGGGTCTTGGTCATGGAAATAAGCTTCGAGCATCCTCACACCTTTCTCCTCCATTCCTGCTTCAGGGCGCCTCCGTAGTTTTGTACAGTGAGACATAGGATGAGAAGTCAGAGGACAAGGGTGGGCGCTGCTACTGCTCTCTTTCCCTTGGGGGCCAGAGCCAAATGGTTCAGGTTTATCTGAGCCTCAGCTTCCTCTTTCCAGGTGTCCCTGTGGCTCAGATGGTAAAGAATCTGCCTGCAATGCAGGAGACCTGAGTTCAAGCCCTTGGTCAGGAAGATCCCCTGGAGAAGGAAATGGCAACCCACTCCAGTATTCTTGCCTGGAGAATCCCAGGGGCAGAGGAGCCTGGCGGGCTACAGCCCATGGGGTCGCAAAGAGTCAGACACGACTGAGCGACGAAGGCGTCACTTTCCTCTGTCTACACTTGTTTGGTCACGGGGCCTGGGTGGGAGGTGGCTCAGATAAGAGGATGAATGTGAAAGTGTCACAGAACCAAACTCGGGTCCTCTCACCCACGCACAGAGGAGGCCGGGAAAGCTGGCTTAAAGCCCAGCATTCAGGAAACGAAGATCACGGCAGCCGGTCCCATCACTGCACGGCAAATAGATGGGGAAACAGTGCGAACAGTGGCTGACCTTATGTTTTCTGGGCTCCAAATCACTGCAGATGGTGACTGCAGCCATGAAATTAAAAGACACTTACTCCTTGGAAGGAAGGTTATGACCAACCTAGACAGCATATTAAAAGGCAGAGACATTACTTTGCCAACAAAGGTCCATCTAGTCAAGGCTATGGTTTTCCAGTGGTCATGTATGAATGTGAGAGTTGGACTATAAAGAAAGCTGAGCACCGAAGAATTGATGCTTTTGAACTATGGTATTGGAGAAGACTCTTGAGAGTCCCTTGGACTGCAAGGAGATCCAACCTGTCCATCCTAAAGGAGATCAGCCCTGGGTGTTCATTGGAAGGACTGATGTTGAAGCTGAAACTCCAATACTTTGGCCACCTGATTTGAAGAGCTGACTCATTGGAAATGACCCTGATGCTGGGAAAGATTGAGGGCAGGAGGAGAAGGGGACGAAAGAGGATGAGATGGCTGGATGGCGTCACTGACTCAATGGACATGGGTTTGGGTAAACTCCAGGAGTTAGTGATGGACAGGGAGGCCTGGTGTGCTGCAGTCCATGCGGTTGCAAAGAGTTGGACACGACTGAGCGATCAAACTGAACTGAACACCCATGCACAGTAAGGCCAAGCAACGGACACCAGGTTGTGCTGAAGGAGAATGCAGCCGCGTTTATTGTAGGCACCAAGCAACCAGTCCAGGCAGCTAGTGCTTAAAAGGCACAGAGCCCCAAAGGCTTTCAGGGAAAGGTGTTTTAAAACCAGGATGAGGGAGGCAGTTGTGGGGTGCGTGCTCCCTTGTGGACACTCTTCTGATTGGTTGGTGGTGAGGTCATCGAGAGTCAACGTCTTCAACTTCTGACTCCAGCTGGTCTGGGGTCACACGGTTTGTGGACAGGATCCAGTTAACTCCTGCTGTCTGGTGGGTGAGTGTCAGTGTCTACAAAGCAGCTCAGAGGCCTTTGCTTTGGAATATTGTCTATAGCCCCCGAGGAGGAGCTGAAGGTGTTAGACTTTGTCTAATGGAAAAACTATTGTTATTTTGTCTTGTTTGACGGTTTTCCTTCCTTTCTGCAGTTTCTAACTTCTCTGGTTAAATTTACTCTTTGGAGCTCAGGGAAGGCCTGGGAAGCTAAAGTTTCTCCACAGACAAAAGGCAGGCAGATGGCAGAGGTGGTGGGGTGGGGGAAGGGTGCTCTTTTCTGGGAAGGCCACGTAATGTTCCGCTCAACTACAGACTGTGTGAGTCCTCAGTCACTCAACCGTGTCTGACTCTTTGGGACCCCATGGACTGTAGCCCGCCAGGCTCCTCTGTCCATGAGATTTCCCAGGCAAGAGTACTGGAGTGGGCTGCCATATTCTCCTCCGGGGGATCTTCCTGACCCAGGGGTCGAACCCTTGACTCCTGTGTCGCCTGCATCGGCAGGCGAGTTCTTTACCACTAGGACCCCCTGGGAAGCCCCCAACTATGGAGCAGTGTGATCAATAGCAGATAATTGAGCTGTGTTCATTTTATCACTACCAGTGGGTGGTTTAGGCACTAAGTCATTTGACTCTTTCGACCCCACGGGCTGTAGTCTGCCAGGCTCTTCTGTCCATGGGATTTTCCAGGTAAGAATACTGGAGTGGGTTGCCATTCCCTTCCCCAGGGAATCTTCCTGACTCAGGGATCAAACCTGGGTCTCCTGTACCGCAGACAGATTTTTTACTGACTGAGCTACCAGGCAAGGCCCGGTGGCTCAGATGGTAAAGAACCATTACCATTGCTTACATGATTGTTACACTGTTGGTTAAAAAAACCACAAACAAAAGGCAGTAACCCATGTGGGCAGGTTTATTGTTTGACCTATTTCAAGAAAACAATGTCAAATCAGCATCTAGACTGTCATTCCGTTAAGAACCAGGGAGGTGCATGATGGGAGCTTGAGAGGGGACGGCATGAAGCACATGACTAGATGCTAGGGCAGAGTGTTTCTTTCCTAGGTCTTTAAGGGTATTTAATGAAATTGCTACTATGCGCCAGTTGCTATCATGAGTCATTGTCATCCATTTGCCACTGAGCCTTCCCACCAGCCTTATTATGCAGATAAGCAGGTTGCTCCCATTTTATAGATAAGGACAGAGGGGCCGTGAGAGGTGAGACTCCAGATCCAGGTCCCTCCACTTGTGAGTGATCTGTAGAGGAGTGTGGAGTGTGGCTCTCCATAGAGCCTAGAGCTTGAGGCGGTGTCCATTCCAGCCTTGTTTTAGACCTATTTGTTTTATACATGTTTTAGGGAAGTCTTTGTAACAGACACTCATGCTGAAGCCGTATTTGCCTCGGGCTCTGCTGGGAAGGTCCTGTTTCCGGAAAGGAGAGTTGCCTGTTTCACTTCTGGTGCAGAATTGGAGAAAAATGCATTGTCCTGAGTGAATAAATGCACGGGCTTATCTTACCAGGCTCTGCTCTCATTCCCAGCTGTGTCCCAGAGAGAGTTCACTCAGTTCCTTCCCATCAGTCTTGTGGAACTGCAAGTTTAAGATAGCTGACACTCTAGAAACAGTAATTGGCGTAATATTCACACAGAGCAAAAGACGGTCATTTCCTCGGGCACCAAAGAGCAGAACCCAGTTGTGAGGTTCCAGAAAAGGATGGCTGGACGGCCCTGAAGTTGGTACCACCGTAACACAAACACAGCTCCAATGGCCTCCTCTTGACAGCTGTAATCCTCCACATGGAAACAGGCAAAACTCTTAACTATGATTTTAGACGGCATCCCCCTTTTTAACTTTAAGCAGTGCTCTTTAAACATCTCTAAACTTTCCCAATTCCTCCCCAATACCATGCTATGAATTGCTTGTCACTGTAAGCTGTACACAAAGAGAGACACGCGCAGCAAGCACGAAGATATCAGGAAGTGGTTTTCCTAGCAACAGTAGTCATCCAAAAGATCCCAGAACATCCTTCCTATTCAGACAGCACTGCGTGTTTTGAATAGTGCTGACAGGTGAAGTGGATTCACGGTATTTAATACAAAAAAATATTACTAGGGATTGGTACTGCACAAAAGCTCGAATATCCATACTATTCACAAGCAGCTGAATTCACTGTTTTTGTATCTATCTAGATTATTTAGTGAGGCACAATTGCAAAAGCAAATATTCACCTGCTCACCGAATGACTAATCTGGGGTGTATTATGGAAAGTCTGATTCCCCAGACCTCATTCAGGCACCTGGGACACATCCCTAAATCAAGGCCGGCTCTCTCTATGCAAGCCCGTCCTAAGGATAGCCTTGAATGATAAAGAGACATCCCTCTGCCAAGTCCCTCAGCAGACGTGTCCAGTTTAAAATAAAAATGAGTCAATACAGTTGGCGAAATCTTCCACCCCCAAGGAACTCTATCTGGTTATTGCCGTAACTCTATCAGAAACACTCTCAGATCCCTCCTCCATCTTCTCACGAGTAATATCCAAAGAAAATTCATCCCCGAAGGTCAAAAAAAGAAAAGAAAAGAAAAAAAAACACACAAGCAACAGAAAAATAAGCCCTCAAAAATCCACTGGAATGAAAGAAAGAGAGTAGAGGTGGGAGAGAAATTGAGATGGTGGAAGGGGAAGGTAAGACATGAGACAGGAGACTATGAGTTTCAGCTTGCAAGGGAGACTTCAGGAGAATGTGGCATTACAGCCTGGACAAGATTCTAACCTGTACCGAGCTTAATTCCATAAAGAAAGAAAGCATTTAAGCCTTTCAAACTGTGCAAAATTTGTCAGGGTTGTATTACTCCCGTTATCGTCTTGTGTGTTTAGTTGCTCAGCCGTGTCCAGTTCTTCGTGACCCCATGGACTGAAGCCCACCAGGCTCCCCTCTCCATGGGATTTCCCAGGTGAGGATACTGGAGTGGGTTGCCATTTTCTTCTCCAGGGGAGCTGCGTGACCCAGGGCTTGAACTCGTGGCTCTTGTGTCTCCTGCACTTCAGGTGAGTGCTTGACTTGCTGGGCCGTTGGTGAAGACCAGTTATTTTGCATATACATAAACCCATGCCCTGTGCACCCTCTGTGTGTACAGCACTGCACCAGGCTCTGAGGGTGCGAGGAGTCTCCCTCTTGGCTTATAATTTAGTTAAAGAGATGGAGCGAGGAGAAAAAGTGCTAAGTAACAGCTGATGGAGGCATGTACTGAGCTTCAGTATTTCATAATAAGTGACGGCCTACGTGTTGATATCAGAAGGAGGAATTACCGACAGAATGGGTCAGTTCAGTTCAGTTGCTCAGTGGTATCAAACTCTTTGAGACCCCATGGACTGCAGCACGCCAGGCCTCCCTGTCCATCACCAACTCCCGGAGTTTACTCAGATTCATGTCCATTGAGTCAGTGATGACATCCAACCATCTCATCCTCTATCGTCCCCTTCTCCTCCCGCCTTCACTCTTTCCCAGCATCAGGGTCTTTCCCAATGAGTCCATTCTTCCCATTAGGTGGCCAAGTATTGGAGTTTCAGCTTCAGCATCAGTCCTTCCAATGAATATTCAGGACTGATCTCCTTTAGGATGGATCTCCTTGCAGTCCAATGGACTCTCAAGAGTCTTCTCCAACACCACAGTTGAAAAACATCAACTCTTTGGCACTCAGCTTTCTTTATAGTCCAGCTCTCACATCCGTACATGACCACTGGAAAAACCATAGCTTTGATTACATAGACTTTTGTCGGCAAAGTAATATCTCTGCTTTTAAATATGCTGTCTAGGTTGGTCATAGCTTTTCTTCCAAGGAGAAAGTATCTTTTAATTTCTTGACTGCAGTCACCATCTGCAGTGATTTTGGAGCCCCCCAAAATAAAGTCTCTCACTGTTTCCATTGTTTCCCCATCTATATGACATGAAGTGATGTGACCGGATGCTGTGATCTTAGTTTTTTGAACATTGAGTTTTAAGCCAACATTTTCACTTTCATCAAGAGGTTCTTTAGTTACTCTTTGCTTTCTGCCACAAGGGTGGTGTCATCTGCATACCTGAGGTTATTGATTTCTCTTCTGGCAATCTTGATTCCAGCTTGTGGTTCATCCAGCCTGGGATTTTGCATAATATACCCTGCATAGAAGTTAAATAAACAAGGTGACAATATACAGCCTTGATGTACTCCTTTCCCAATTTGGAAGCAACCTGTTTTTCCATGTCTAGTTCTAACTGTTGCTTCATGACCTGCATACAGATTTCTCAGGAGGTAGGTCAGGTGGTCTGGTATCACTTGAAGAATTTTCCACAGTTTGTTGTGATCCACATAGTCAAAAGCTTTAGCGTAGTCAATAAAGCAGAAGTAGATGTTTTTCAGGAACTCTCTTGCTTTTTCGATGATCCAGTGGATATTGGCAATTTGATCTCTGGTTCCTCTGCCTTTTCTAAAACCAGCTTGAACATCTGAAAGTTCATGGCTCACGTACTGTTGAAGCCTGGCTTGGAGAGTTTTGAGCATTACTTTACTAGCGTATGAGATGAGTACAACTGTGCAGTAGTTTGAGCATTCTTTGGCATTGCCTTTCTTTGGCTTTGGAATGAAAACTGACCTTTGGTAGTCCTGTGGCCACTGCTGAGTTTTCCAAATTTGCTGGCATATTGAGTTCAGCACTTTCACAGCATCATCTTTTAGGATTTGAAATAACTCAACTGGAATTCCATCACTTCCACTAGTTTGGTTCATAGTGATGCTTCCTAAGTTCCGCTTGACTTTGCATTCCAGGATATCTGGCTCCAGGTGAGTGATCACACCATTGTGATTATCTGCGTCATGAATATCTTTTTTATATAGTTCTTCTTTGCACTCTTGTTACTTCTTCTTAATATTAAATGCATGCTTTAAAATAGTCTGCACTGGGGTATAAGCTGTGGCGTGTGAGTGCTTCATCACTCAGTTGGGTCCGACTCTTTGTGACCCCATGGACTCTAGCCCACCAGGCTCCTCTCTCCATGGGATTCTCCCAGTAAGAATGCTGGAGTGGATTGCCATGTCCTCCTCTAGGGATTAGCTGTGGGGTTGAAAGCAAATCTGTAAGATACGGCAGAGTCATACTGATCGTATCAGCCTGTTGGACAGATTGATTGTGACCATGCTCTTAACACATCAGGAGCAGCGGTGGGCAGCTGCTACTCTCAGAAGATACGGGTCAGACGTGCAGCTTGAAACCAGAGTGTCCCGCAGTGGCGCACCCACAAAACAGCCAAAATCAAAAGTCCTGACAGTATCAGTGCACGCAGGCCAGGAAGCAACAGTTAGAGCTGGACATGGAGCAACAGACTGGTTCCAAATAGGAAAAGGAGTACGTCAAGGCTGTATATTGTCACCCTGCTTATTTAACTTCTATGCAGAGTACATCATGAGAAACGCTGGGCTGGAGGAAGCACAAGCTGGAATCAAGATTGCCAGGAGAAATAGCAATAACCTCAGATATGCAAATGACACCACCCTTATGGCAGAAAGTGAAGAGGAGCTAAAAAGCCTCTTGATGAAAGTGAAAGAGGAGAGTGAGAAAGTTGGCTTAAAGCTCAACATTCAGAAAACTAAGATCATGGCATTTGGTCCCATCACTTCATGGGAAATAGATGGGGAAACAGTGGAAACAGTGTCAGACTTTATTTTGGGGGGCTCCAAAATCACCACAGATGGTGACTGCAGCCATGAAATTAAAAGACGCTTACTCTTTGGAAGGAAAGTTATGACAAAACTAGATAGCATATTCAAAAGCAGAGATACTACTTTTCCAACAAATCTCCATCTAGTCAAGGCTATGGTTTTTCCAGTGGTCATGTATGGATGTGAGAGTTGGACTGTGAAGAAGGCTGAGGGCCAAAGAATTGATGCTTTTGAACTGTGGTGTTGGAGAAGACTCTTGAGAGTCCCTTGGACTGCAAGGAGACCCAACCAGTCCACCCTAAAGGAGATCGGTCCTGGGTGTTCATTGGAAGGACTGATGCTGAAGCTGAAGCTCCGATACTTTGGCCACTTGATGCAAAGAGTTGACTCACTGGAAAAGACCCTGATGCTGGGAGGGATTGGGGGCAGGAGGAGAAGGGGATGACAGAGGATGAGATGGCTGGATGGCATCACTGACTTGATGGACATGAGTTTGAGTGAACTCCGGGAGTTGGTGATGGACAGGGAGGCCTGGCGTGCTGTGATTCATGGGGTTGCAAAGAGCTGGACATGACTGGGTGACTGAACTGACAGTGTCAAATATTGGATATGAAGCATTAGCTACTCTTTCACATTGCAAGAGGGCATGTAAGGGATAACAAGCATTTCTGGGAGAATTTGGCTATATCTGATGCAGTTTAAGATGTACATACCCTATGACCTAGAAATTCCACTCTAGGGTATATTCACTAGAGAAATTCTCATAAATGTACTTAAGGAGACTCATGTGAAAATTAATGCTGTCTTGTCTATGGTATTGAAAGACTGGGAAAACTTAAATGTCTATCCACAGGGAAGTGGATAAACAAAAAGTGGTATATTCATATAGCAACTACAGAGAGAGAACAAAGTTTGAACTTGTTTATTTATTTAGATTTCATTTTTTTGGCCTCACCATGCGGTTCATGGGATCTCAGTTCCCTGAGCAGAGATAGAACCTGTGCCTCTCAGGGGAAGCTCAGAGTCCTAACCACTGGACCACCAGGGAATTTCCAGTTTGGCATTTGTGTAGACTGGGAAATGGGCTTCCCAGTAGCTCAGTTGGTAATCCACCTACAATGCAGGAGACCCTGGTTCAATTCCTGGGTCAGGAAGATCTGCTGAAGGGATAGGCCACCCACTCCAATATTCTTGGGCTTCCCTGGTGACTCAGCTGGTAAAGAATCCACCTGCAATATGGGAGACCTGGGTTTGACCCCTGGATTGGGAGATCCCCTGGAGAAGGGAAAGGCTACCCACTCCAGTATTCTGGCCTGGAGAATTCCATGGACTATGTCCATGGGGTCACAAAGAGTTGGACATACCTGAGGACTTTCACTTTCACTTCAGACTGGGAAATTCTTGGTCTCTAAGCAATCCTTCATCCAAAGCAAATGCTTTAATTCCATGTGTATTTCAAAGTACTTTCCTCTTCTTCCTATTCCTCGTTACAACAAAGGTACTTTTCAAGCAAATCTTTGGCCAAGAGAACAGACTGAAGTCACAGTCAGCCAGTGTCCATCCTCCTGCAAACTCAGTGGAGACAGGAGGAGCAGGAGGCTAGAGACTTTACACATCTTTCTGATCCCGCACCTTCAAGCTGGAGCCTCTGGGAGCCTCTCGGTCTCGGCTCCCTTCAGCTGCGTGGGATGAACGCAAGTGCAGATGCTGTCTTTTGGATTATTTCAGGGCTTCCCTGGTGGCTCAGCTGGTAAAGATCTGCCTGCAATGCCAGAGACTTGGGTTCGATCCCTGGGTGGGGAAGATCCCCTGGAGAAGGGAATGGCAACCCACTCTGGTATTTTTGCCTGGGAAATCCCATGGACAGAGGAGCCTGGTGGGCTACAGTTCATCGGATGGCAAACAGCTGGACATGACTGAGCAACTAACACTTTCACTTTCACAGTTTGGATTCTTAAAAATTATTCGAATTCCGAACACTACATGTGTCCCTCATTCCTCGGCGCCGATGTGTGTTCAGTTGCCTCAGTCATGTCCAGCTCTTAGAAACCCTATGGACTGTAGCCCGCCAGGTTCCATGGGATTTTCCAGACAAGAACACGGAGTGGGTCTTCTATTCCTACTCCAGGGGATCTTCCCGAACCAGGGATCGAGCCCGTGTCGCTTGCATCTAGTGCCACCTGGGAATAGATGAAAAGAAGGTAGAATTTGCGTTTTATGAACCGCATGTCATTATTCCCGCTCATGGGGTACGATTCAGAGTCAATCTGTGCACACGCGGTTGTGTAAACCTCGAGCCACGCAGCCACTGAAGAGGACTTGGGGGAGGGTGGAAGGTGCAGGGGACAGCCCGCAGAGCAGCCCAAGTCCCGTGCGGCGCGAGCCTCAGAGCAGAGATGGTGCTTCCGTGAGCAAGGAGAGAATGAAACACAGTTTCAGTTAAAACACCCAGCAAGTACGAAACTGCATCCTGGCCCCTGCATTGTGAACACTGGCGATAGAGAAAGCTAAATCAGGGATCACCCTTGCCCTAAAACAGAAACAAAACCTCCCATCCAAAAACGTATGAGTGAGAAGGAAGATAATTCAGGTGACAGTGTCAGGAAGAACTAGGTCAGAGGAAGTACTTCAGGATACAAGTGTTCTGAAGAGAGAGAACCAACCCAGTGGGTTTAAGGAAGGTGAGCATGAAAGATGTTCTGAAGGAGATAAAGACTGACCTGGGTTGTAAAGTTGTGGAACATGGTGGAATTCCTTTTTTCCTTCTATTTTCTCCTTTAACAGCTTTTTATTGACTCTTTGCTATGTCCCCAGTATTGAGGATATGATGGTAAGCAAAATCAGACCTGGTCAACCTTTCAGAGTTCATTCGCTTATTTCTTAGTATTCATTTATTTGTTGGATGTACCAGGCCTTAGCTGTGGCCCTCAGAGTCTTAGCTGCAGCCCTTGGGATCCAGTTCCCTGACCAGGGACCGAATCCGGGCCTCCTGCATCTGGTGTGCAGAGCCCTAGCCACTGGACCACCAGGCAAGTCCACTTCCAGGGTTTAGGATCAAGTGAGGAATTCAGACATAAACCCAGACTCTCTGATCTAGAGAACATAGACGGACTCTGAGAGGAGGAAGGGATCTATAAACGTGAAAGAAAAAAGAATGACATCTTTCTTTTCAGAAACCCTTAATGATATTTTGCATTCCCTTCCATTATGAATTTAAGCCTCAGAAGTGATAGAATTAGTAATATTTGTGATCTTGTTCACCAATATAGATTTCCTATTTTTATATTCCATTACAATTATTGCAGATGCTGTGGGATATCACTTGTACTTATCACCACTTCAAAATTACAGTAGTTATTAGACTTTCCACTAGATCTGGTTATTTAATGTCTTAATAAAGAAGCACATTTATTACTATGCTACATTTAAGAAAATATTTTGATAACCAATTATACTGAAACGCAAGTTTCTTTGTAATCCTATGCGTTTTATATCATGGATTTGATAACATTATTCTGGCTTTCCCAGACCGCCATAGGGACCCATGGAACAAAATTATTAAGAACCCCTGCACAGATTAAATAATTACCAACACTAATAAAAACTGCAATTGTACCAAGAGCTGCGGAGAGAAGTTAAACAATGAAATGAACCTCATGAGAGAGGTTTCCCTGAGGAACTGAGGTGTGAGCCGGGTTACAGAGGAGGAGTCAGTTGTAACTAGCAAGGAAGGAGGGAAGGGCTTTAGAGGGGAAGGAAACAGCATGGAAAACGTGCCTTGAGATGACGGGGCCAAGGGAGCCCAGGGATGCTGCTGCCAGGTGCCGAGGCAGGGGCGAGGGTGCAGGAGCGCTAGTGTTGGGATGCTGGCTCTGGGATCCCGGTGCAGAAATGCTGGACTAGGGAGCAAGTGAGGGGAAGACGGTTGGGAACTGTGGCCGGAGCAGAGGGCAGAAGTCTGACAAGGCAAAGCAGAAGGCAGTGAATAAAACACGGACGAGGACAACGAGCTGGAGCACACGGGGACCACATGTGATCAGGTTAGCTGAAGATCAGACCCCGCGTCAGAGAGAGGACAGTGAGGCCTCGCAGGTCTGCCCGGTTCAGTCCTGCTGGCCTCGAGGGCTCTGTGACAGGAAGTGCAGACTTCATCCTGGGGAGAGCAGGGGCCACTGAACGGTTCTCTCGTCGTCCTGACTTTGGAGAGGCCACACTTGGTGAGCTGCTGTATCAGTCGGTGTCCCCATGAGACAGAACCCCTCTGTGTGCATTTACGTGTGTGGCAGTGGTGATTTCATCAGTAAGTCACGTCTGACTCTTGGGACCCTGTGGAATGTAGCCCACCAGGCTCCTCTGTCCATGGGATTTCCCAGGCAAGAGTACTGGAGTGGGTTACCATTTCCTTCTCCAAGGGATCTTCCTGACCCAAGGATGGAATCCACGTCTCCTGCATTTCAAGCAGTTTTTTTACATAAATATACATCAGTTCAGTTAGTTCAGTCGCTCAGACGTGTCCGACTCTTTGCGACCCCATGAATTGCACCACGCCAGGCCTCCCTGTCCATCACCAACTCCCGGAGTTCACCCAAACTCATGTCCATCGAGTCAGTGATGTCATCCAGCCATCTCATACAGACGAACATACATTTATCTGATGCTCAGATTCTCATTATTTTTGCTAATTACATTCTATAAAGTTGCCATGAACACTGAATTAGCAACACTGTTCCTAGAAGCAATATAGGGTTAAGTTCCTATGAGCCTCTCTGGTCACAATATTTTCATCAACTGATCAATACATAATCTTCTTTTATATGTGTTTCAGTTTAAAGACATCTATTTATTTATTGACATTGAACTCACAGGTGATGGCACTGTAACTCATGCTCAGACAAAGCTTATCTAATATGCATATTTTTGCATAAGGCACATCCCAGGATTTCTGGACTTGGGAACACCAGAAGCACTGTGGCAGTATACAGGGGAGCCCTTTTAAACAGTGAAATCATTGGCAGAAAGCACTAAAAAAAAACTGGAAAGAAAATGGGATCTGATGTAGAGTCTACAAAGGACATATTTCTAGTAGGAGGATTGAAGCGAGAAGGCAGAATGTGGGCTCAGCGCTCCTCAGCTGAGGACGCGCACATCAGCTGACTCAGGCCTCTTGCCATCCACACGTGCTCATGTCTGTGAGTGACTGAAAGCACCGCGAGTACTGAATTTCAGGCTCCACGTGCATTTTAGTGACTGGGCCAACTCGAAAATACCGAATCCACAAATAAAGGATATTAACAAATTGAAGAATAGATATAGATATATGCTCAGAGGGTTGTAGAAGCTGCCAACTCTGAAATCCTGAAGGCAGGTCACAGGCTGGAAACTCAGACAGGAGCTGACGCTACAGTCTTGGGGGCAGAATGTCTCCTTCCCCTGATGAGTGGAGGCCCACCCATGTTATCAGGGATTATTTGTTTTATTTGAAATCAGTTGGTTACATCTGTTAACCCATACCTACAAAATGTATCCTCAGCAACACCTAGGTGAGCGTTTGTTTGAATAACCAGGGACTGGAGCCTAGTTGAGCTGACATCTAAAACTATCCCGGTTTGGTGATGAAAGGAGAGAGACGCAGCCGCAAACCATTTGAATTGTTCAGGTGGGGAAACCCTGTTTCTTGGGGCCTGTTCTGTTTTTAGAATCTTACTTTTTTCTCCTACGATTTCAAAGCCTCCACACTCCCAGCTCTTGGTCCTTACTCTCCGCAGCCACCTTCCCTCGATCCAGTCCAGTCCTTCCAAGGCAGAAGCAGCCACTACATTTAGAAAAGAAAGTTCTAGTACACTTGTAGTATATTTATCCTTGGCCTCTCAAATACTTCCTTCACTATTATTCCCTTTTCTTTGAGATGTGGAATAAGTCTCAGAAAGGTGTAATGCAGTATCATTGGGGTATTTTTTAGTTGCAAGTAATAGAATATGTGACATAGAGTAGCTTAAGAAACAGTTTGCTTTTGAATCATATTCCTGAATAGATAGGTGGTTACTGGGTTGGTTAAGAGAAAGGGTCATCAAACGCTCACCTGTGAGGCAAATCTACCCAGGCTGTTTTTGTGCAACCCCAAACCAATAATGCTTTTGAACTGTGGTGTTGGAGAAGACTCTTGAGAGTCCGTTGGACTGCAAGGAGATCAAACCAGTCAATCCTAAAGGAGATCAGTCCTGAATATTCATTGGAAGAGCTGATGCTAAAGCTGAAACTCTAATACTTTGGCCACCTGATGTGAAGAGGTGATTCATTTGAAAAGACCCTGATGCTGAGAAAGATTGAGAACAAAATGAGACGGGAGTGACAGAAAAGGAGATGGTCAGATAGCACTGTCAACTCAATGGAAGCGAATCTGAGCAAACTCAGGAGATAGTGGAGGACAGAGAGGCCTGGTGGGCAACAGTCCATGGTGTTGCAAAGAGTCAAACACCATTTAACAACAAGAACAAAACCAAGAAGAGATGCTAAAAAAAAGAAAAGAAGAATAGCAGTAAAGGCTGTGTGTGGCCCACAAACTATTTATTGTTTGACCCTCCACAACACAAGTTGCCAGACCGCTGGTTTGGGGATTTGCTGTTAAGAACTCAGCCTCCATCTTCCCACCGTCTTCTGTGTATTGCCATGAACAGCTGCCCCAGCTCTGAGCACCATGTCTGTAGATGTCTGACGGAAACAGGGAGAGAATGTTTCCCTTGCTTCTCTCTCTCAGAAGGGCAGGTCTTTCCCAGATGCCCCAGCAGACACCCCCTCAGTTCCCACTGGCGAGGAAGCTCATCCCAGAAACAAGCCGCAAGGGATGCTGGGAAAGGCTGGCTGGCGTTGCAGACTCCCTTGGAGGGGCGCCCTCCCACCAGGGGCCGGGGGGCTGCGCTTGCCTGTGGACTGACCTCTGCCAGCATCTGCTCACGGGGAGCTCCCCTGCTCCCCAGAGTCACTATCATAGCACCAGTCATTTAAGACTGTAGGACAGGAACCCTGCCCCCCAGTTAGATGCTGGTCAGTGCTGATATACCACCAGCCTCTCTGCAGGATGCGGAGACAAGAGCAGCTTTGAACTGGCAAACTTTTGTTTAACGCTCAGTTCTGGGCGGTTTTGTTTCTTATTCTGTATGATGGGTTGCTGTTGTGGTTTAGTTGCTAAGTTTGTGTCTGACTCTTTTGTGACCCCATGGACTGTAGCCCACCAGGCTCCTCTGTCCATGGGATTTCCCAGGCAAGAATACTGGAGTGAGCTGTGGTCTCCTTCTCCAGGGGATCCTCCTGACTCAAGGACTGAACCCATGTTTCCCGCATTGAAGGTGGATTCTTTACTGCTGAGCCACCAGGAAAACCAGTCAGGTATAAATGTGTAAAAGTTGATCATGCTGTTCCCCTAAAGTTGTGTACACTTTACTGAATATATTCTATAAAAGATTAAACATCAATAAAAGAGAAGAAGGCGTCAAATTGCACCCTCCCCCAGAAAGTACAAGCATCTTTATGCCCTCGGTTAGATTTATCCATACATGCAGCTATGTACATACGTTTATGTATCTATGCACGTGTGTGTATGGCCTACATTCTGTATCTTATATGTACATACATATATGCACATATACATATACATGCGATGATAACTAGCATGTACTGAATCTCATTAACAGCAGCTGGTATATTATGAGCATCAGCAGAATATATTAGCAACATCCAATCTCTCTCTCAGGCGACCATGTCCTAAAGGAAATTTTCTCCTTCATCTCATATCTACCCCTTGTCAACCTTCCTGTATCTCCTAGATTTGCAAGGTCTTAGAAAAGACACAGAATTAACTTCTACCACAAAAAACAGTCAAACTCAGAGAAAGAGAAGTGCTCACTTCCTCGTGACATCTTCTTTTAATAATCAGTAGAGTTAAAAAATTAAAAGACCTTGTAATGGTGACTTTAAATAAGAGATTTTTATAACTTTCTCCCTTGCTTTTCTTCTCAGAACACAAGGGGCTAATTAAAAGTGGGAAAGTTCTTGTTTGATCAGAAATTCTTGTGTTTTGGAAAAAGCAGAGAAAACTACTCTAATATTCAGAAAGGGCTTAATTGGCTTTAAAGTCACCAAATTCCCTTTCCCTATTTGGGATAGCATACATGAACTTTTCTTTCTGAACCCATGAAGAAAAGGTTAGGTAATAGGTCCATAGAAATTAGGGCTCCCAGTTGAAAATTGGTCTTTTGATTTGAATCTATGGAATTCTCTTTCAACCTAACTCGGTATGATTCCTCCCTGAGAACCTCCCATAAGTCCTGGGCTTTTGGCTGACTTCTCTCCATAAACGACTTTATTACTTGAGCAGTAAGCTTGTTTATTGAGGAAGATGTGTGTGGTGGTCCCTAATGGGGCATGTCAGCATAAAAGCCCCATTATACTGAGGTGGGCCTGGGTCCGCCTTCAACCATCTCGCACTGCACACTCTCTCCTGGATTCATCAGAATTAGTGCAGGAAAGTGAGTGCTCTATGTTGCACAGCCTTTTGGAAACTGACGGGTTTGCACCACCAGAATAGGCTAGAACAAGAATTCCCTGGGCTTTCAGGGGCTCCCACAGAGAGGAACCATGGAGTTCATCAAAAGATGAATGTCATTGCAGACAGGTGCAGAGTAGCAACTTAGCACATCTTTGGAAAATCCCCAAGTGTCCTTTCAAGGGCGCTCGGTCTCTCATCATATCTGAGTCTTTTGCAACCCCATGGACGGCGCCTGCCGGACTCCTCTGTCCACGGGGTGTTACAGGGAAGAACGCTGGAGTGGGCAGCCGTTTCCTCCTCCAGGCCATATTCCCGATCCAGGGACCAAAACCCGAGTCTCTCACATCTCCTGAATTGTCAGGTGGGTTCTTTACCACTGAGCCACCTGGAAGCCCCTGCGTTCAAGAGTAGTGACCCGAGAAGCCAGCATGTCCATTGGTTAGCAGATTGTCTTCAGTTCTCACTTACTCTATTGATAAGTAGGCTGATGAAAATGATTCAGTCAGGAGAATGTTACACCCAGTTCAATGCAGTATTGGAAATATTTTTTGTCTCACGCAGTGCCTATCTGTTGACTCTTGCCATCTCTTATTTAGTAATTAAAGCAGGACTCATTGATCTGCTAACTGGACAGGCATGCATGAAGGTGTTTATTGACCTGGAATGTCACTGCAGACAGCACGCTCCAGCTTTCTTCTCTGCACATCGCTCAAAGGGTTACTGATACCGTTACCTAAATGTGAGCCTGGTGACTTTGGAGGAGAGTGGCAGTCGTGATGGTGGGATGAGGATAAAGAAGGTGAATGGGACCAAGAAAATGAACCCCGTGGGTGACGCGAAGAACTGGCTCCTTGGAGGGTTTTTGCAACTGACCTTGATTACATCTTTGAAACGCCTGTTTGATCACCTGCTGAATCTTTGGAGCTATCTGTGAATAATGGATGAGGCATTTGGGTTGTCTTCAGTGTGTGATGTCTGGGCCTCTCTTAAAAAGAGTTAAGGTGCGTGTTACTTATTACCCATCAACACACTACATACTCCCCAGGCTTACCTAAAAGGTATCGGCATTTTTGCTGGGTTGCTGCCCAATGCAAAGAGTATAAAGCATCACCTTAATAACTAAGATTTCTGGGTTAAGTGTGAGAGGTGTCTGGCCATGAGTGCTAGTGGATGGTTAACTAAATAATTCAGGAAGATCTTATGGTTCCATAAAGTGAACAGCTACAGCTCTTGCATCTTTATCCCCTTCTGTTGATCATGAACAATGTATAAATAAGGATTCTATTCGGTGGCAAGTGATAAAAATCTGCTGGATGTAGCTTAAGCAAAACAAAAAGGATGCATTTTAAAGACAGTCAATGTTTCATGGGGCACAAGGGCAGTAAAACAACTGGGTCCTAGGAGAGGTTTGGAATCAGGTACTAAAACGTCAGTGAGTATTTTTTGCAACAGTTCTGCCCCTCTCGAGGCATTTGCTGCAAAGTGCCAAGCAAGTTGGGCTTCATACAGTTAAATTCTTCTTGGTCGATTTCATGAACCCCCAACAGTCAGAGAGATCGGTGTCAACTCCCAGTCTGCTCCCACAACTCACAACCAGTCCCCAAGGAGCGCAGCTCTTCAGCTCAAATGTTTGGTGTTTATCAACAAGGATGTACAGAACAGCAAAGCCTCTTCTTTAAGTTTGATGAAGACCAAACTTTCTCCTTTATGTACCCCAACATCTTACTGGAAAAGTCTCGCGGAAGCAAGGATACTCTAGAATGGAGGCTGGCACACTTATTTCTGTAAAGAGCCGGATAGTAAGCTTTTTAGGCTTTGCAGGCCCTACTGTCTCTGTTGCCCAAGTACTCAAGCCATTTTTTTTTTTTTTTTTTAGTGGAAATGCAGCCACAGACAATATGTAAGCAAGTTGTTAATGTAATGCAAAAACTTCTGCTACGAACTGAAACTGAAGTTGCATTTAAGGTTCACATGTCAAGAAATGTCATTCTTTGGATTATTTTCAACTATTTAAAAATGTAAGTACTAGTCTTAGCTCATGGGCTAGAATTGGCCCATGGGCTGTAGTTTGTTGACCCCTGCCCTAACAGCATGCTGTCGTGACGGTGAGGGGACCGAGAGTCTGCCAAAGCAGCACGTAGTCATAGAACCGTTTATCAATCAAGCTTGGCACAGCCTTGTGACGAGATGCTTCTGTGGTTATTTGTTCCCACAGCTTCAAAAAAGAGCACTGCATTATGGCTTCTATAGGCTACTGTGTTGGTACCAGGACATTCTTTGACTTTAACGATGGTTTCCTAACAGACTCGAGAGTGTCCTCAGCCTTTAGTCAATGCCCAGGTCTCTTTCAATTGCCGACCAGCATCTATTTATGGTCATAGCTTATAATCTCTTCCAAAAATGTACCTGTGAAATTTTGAAATGTAAACAGTAAGCAACTCACCAAACATCTCAGCATTGCTTTCCTATCCATTGGTGTGGTTCCCATTGTCTAATTTTTCACCTTCCCTATTGTACCCGGGTTCTGAGAAATTCTTATGTCTATTACAGGCCTCACATTGCTTTGAAGGTTGGCTTTTTGCATGAATTCTAAATGATCTTCAATTCAAACAAATTTTAGAATGAAAATTTCAAACCACTGCCGAATAGTCCTTTGACTACCCAAACCTTCTCCCCAGGCCAAACTGATATCTCTGCCTTCTTCAGGTATTCAGTGCCCCTGATGAAATTCATATAAAAGAAAAAGGATTCATGTTTGTGTGAATTTGTCATAATGTTTGTTTCTGCATGAAAAATAAACATGAACAAAAACTAATCAATTCTAGAGAAAATTGAAAAGGACAATACCATTGTAAATCCTAATATAGCACAGCTAGAACTGTACTTCATGTCAGTTCTATTAATCGTGGTCAATTTTCAAACGGTCAAATATTGGCAATTTCATCTTGTTCAATATAATTTGGAGTACATTGTAGAGAATTTAGTGGCATTGGATAAACTCTTTTCTTATATTGCAGGTTGCCTTGTTCAGTTTCTCAAATTCTAGGCTTTAAAATATGGCTGTTGACAACACCTAAGCTTTTGCAACCTAACGAGAGAGAAAGAAAAAAAGAGAGAGCAATAGAGAGAAATAGAAACACAGTGAGGCTAAATGATGGAGATAGAGAGACTGAATTTCTCCTTGGCCTGAACCTGGTTCCTAGAGAAGGGACTTTGAGCATTTCCTGCTCTTGGACCAGTCAGTATAGTTATCATGTGGGTGGGCCAAAGCCACGGCAGGAAGGAGTTTCTCAGAGTTCACCCTGTAGATCAGAATAGACTGGTAACCGGGAGAGTGACCGCCGATGGCTTGACGGACAACCAGTAACTGTCCTCTAAGGGCGAGAGTCTTAGCGCTGCTGTCCCGTTGCTCTGTACGGGTTTCTATGAGCCCTGAGATAAAGAAGTAATACTGAAAATATTTAACAGCAAGTACCAGCCAACCAGAAATCAGACCCAGGTTGTGAACAGGTGGCTGGGCCATGCCAGTGCATACCGTGGAGGAAGCATGAGGCCTTCCCATAAATCTGAGTATCACGGTTTGTTCTTTCATGGACCTGGGCAATGAACTGGAACTCTTAGAATCTAGAAAGTGAAAGTGAAAGTTGCTCCATGGTGTACGACACTTTAGTGACCCCATGGACTATGCAATCCACAGAATTCTCCAGGTGAATACCAGAGTGGGTAGCCATTTCCTTCTCCAGGGGATTTTCACAACCCAGGGATCAAACCCAGGTCTCCTCCATTGCAGGTGGATTCTTCACCAGCTGAGCACCAGGGAAGCCCAAGAATGCTGGAGTGGGTAGCCTATCTCTTCTCCAGGGGATCTTCCTGACTCAGGAATCAAACCAGGGTCTCCTGCATTGCAGGTGGATTCTTTACCAACTGAGCTATCAGGGAAGTGCTCCTACAATCTAGAGGTCTATATAATACTGGGTAAACAGTCAGATGGGTAAGTAGCCAATCTACCTTCTCACAGGTTTGCAATTTGTTGCCCTGATCTTTTGGTATTTGCTACCTGCTGAGGCAGCAAGGTTCTATGTTCATCAAAGGTTCTTGCTAATCTCTGAAAAGGAAAAAAAAAATGAATAGATACATAGTCTGAACAATATGTATCTTCTTTGAGAAAGAGTTTCCAAAGATGCCTTAGAGCTAAAAGCCAAGGATACACTAGGCTGAAACTGCAGCGTCAAGTTTTCAAAGGTTTCACTGTGTGAATGACATTCCTGGGTCTGTTCTCTTTCAGCCTGAGAAGTAGAGGAAGTCTGCCTGCAGTGACTCCGACACAGCCAACTGCCTTAGCGTCCAGACCTCCACCAACAGCAACGGGCGGCTCTTCCTGAGCCACCTCATCCCTGCCTGAGCCACCTCGGCCCTGCCAATCAGAATGAGGAGACCTCACCTCAACAGGTAAAGCACCCAAGAGAGCCTTCAAATGCTTGCTGAATGAATCCTGGAATCCTTTCTCTTCCCCACCCCCAGATTCCTTGAGCCTTTGACTCTTCTCTAGGTACCTGTCAATTTATTATTTGCAACTGGTAGGAGAGCAGAACAAGCCCTCTCTGTGGGGATGGGCGGTGTTCAAATCCATTCCAGCACTGATGCCGTGCCCACGTGGAGTGGGGCGGCGAGGGGAGGACGCCTCACGGGACAGAAGGGAAGGCTGAGACCTGCTGAGCTGGCTAAGCTAGCAGACGGACGTGTGCCGTCATGTTGGGATGGACGGAGGTGTTCTGCCTTCGTGGCTTCCTGTTAGGGCTGCAGTGGATTAAACCAAATTGCAAGTGAGAAACTGGTGAGGTGTGGAGGAAGAGAAGATGGGGAGGAGAAGGGCCCCTGGGACTGGAAGTGGATGCAGGGCCGCTTTCCAACATCTGAAAGGTCGTCCTGCACGCGGCAGAGCGTGCTAGTGGGCTAAGATGCCTTGTGTAAAGAATACGCTCCAAGCTGTTTACCAGACTCACACAGCCCCGTGTATGTGGTTCTCAAAACCTTTATTTATTTATTTATTTTTAATTTTTTTTTTAATTTTTTTTTTTTAGTTTTTTATTTTTTAAATTTTAAAATCTTTAATTCTTACATGCATTCCCAAACATGAACCCCCCTCCCACCTCCCTCCCCATAACATCTTTCTGGGTCATCCCCATGCACCAGCCCCAAGCATGCTGCATCCTGTGTCAGACATAGACTGGCGATTCAATTCACATGATAGTATACATGTTAGAATGTCATTCTCCCAAATCATCCCACCCTCTCCCTCTCCCTCTGAGTCCAAAAGTCCGTTATACACATCTGTGTCTCTTTCCCTGTCTTGCATACAGGGTCGTCATTGCCATCTTCCTAAATTCCATATATATGTGTTAGTATACTGTATTGGTGTTTTTCTTTCTGGCTTACTTCACTCTGTATAATCGGCTCCAGTTTCATCCATCTCATCAGAACTGATTCAAATGAATTCTTTTTAACAGCTGAGTAATACTCCATTGTGTATATGTACCACAGCTTTCTTATCCATTCATCTGCTGATGGACATCTAGGTTGTTTCCATGTCCTGGCTATTATAAACAGTGCTGCGATGAACATTGGGGTACATGTGTCTCTTTCAATTCTGGTTTCCTCGGTGTGTATGCCCAGAAGTGGGATTGCTGGGTCATAAGGTAGTTCTATTTGCAATTTTTTAAGGAATCTCCACACTGTTCTCCATAGTGGCTGTACTAGTATGAAAGGGGAAATCAACAATAACACAATAATAGTGGGAGACTTTAATACCCCACTCACACCTATGGACAGATCAACTAAACAGAAAATTAACAAAGAAACGCAAACTTTAAATGATACATTAGATCAGTTAGACCTAATTGATATCTATAGGACATTTCACCCCAAAACAACGAATTTCACCTTTTTTTCAAGTGCTCATGGAACCTTCTCCAGGATAGATCACATCCTGGGCCATAAATCTAAACTTGATAAATTCAAAAAAATTGAAATCATTCCAAGCATCTTTTCTGACCATAATGCATTAAGATTAGATCTCAATTACAGGAGAAAAACTATTAAAAATTCCAACATATGGAGGTTGAACAACACACTTCTGAATAACCAACAAATCACAGAAGAAATCAAAAAAGAAATCAAAATATGCATAGAAACTAATGAAAATGAAAACACAACAACCCAAAACCTGTGGGACACTATAAAAGCAGTGCTAAGAGGAAAGTTCATAGCAATACAGGCATACCTCAAGAAACAAGAAAAAAGTCAAATAAATAACCTAACTCTACAACTAAAGCAACTAGAAAAGGAAGAGTTGGAGAACCCCAGAGTAAGTAGAAGGAAAGAAATCTTAAAAATTAGGGCAGAAATAAATGCAAAAGAAACAAAAGAGACCATAGCAAAAATCAACAAAGCCAAAAGCTGGTTCTTTGAAAGGATAAATAAAATTGACAAACCATTAGCCAGACTCATCAAGAAGCAAAGAGAGAAAAATCAAATCAATAAAATTAGAAATGAAAATGGAGAGATCACAACAGACAACACAGAAATACAAAGGATCATAAGAGACTACTATCAGCAGTTGTATGCCAATAAAATGGACAACGTGGAAGAAATGGACAAATTCTTAGAAAAGTACAATTTTCCAAAACTGAACCAGGAAGAAATCGAAAATCTTAACAGACCCATCACAAGCACGGAAATTGATACTGTAATCAGAAATCTTCCAGCAAACAAAAGCCCAGGTCCAGATGGCTTCACAGCTGAATTCTACCAAAAATTTCGAGAAGAGCTAACACCTATCCTACTCAAACTCTTCCAGAAAATTGCAGAGGAAGGTAAACTTCCAAACTCATTCTATGAGGCCACCATCACCCTAATACCAAAAACCTGACAAAGATGTCACAAAAAAAGAAAACTACAGGCCAATATCTCTGATGAACATAGATGCAAAAATCCTCAACAAAATTCTAGCAATCAGAATCCAACAACACATTAAAAAGATCATACACCATGACCAAGTGGGCTTTATCCCAGGGATGCAAGGATTCTTCAATATCCGCAAATCAATCAATGTAATTCACCACATTAACAAATTGAAAAATAAAAACCATATGATTATCTCAATAGATGCAGAGAAGGCCTTTGACAAAATTCAACATCCATTTATGATAAAAACTCTCCAGAAAGCAGGAATAGAAGGAACATACCTCAACATAATAAAAGCTATCTATGACAAACCCACAGCAAACATTATCCTCAATGGTGAAAAATTGAAAGCATTTCCCTAAAGTCAGGAACAAGACAAGGGTGTCCACTTTCACCGCTACTATTCAACATAGTTCTGGAAGTTTTGGCCACAGCAATCAGAGCAGAAAAAGAAATAAAAGGAATCCAAATTGGAAAAGAAGAAGTAAAACTCTCACTGTTTGCAGATGACATGATCCTCTACATGGAAAACCCTAAAGACTCCACCAGAAAATTACTAGAGCTAATCAATGAATATAGTAAAGTTGCAGGATATAAAATCAACACACAGAAATCCCTTGCATTCCTATACACGAATAATGAGAAAGTAGAAAAAGAAATTAAGGAAACAATTCCATTCACCATTGCAACGAAAAGAATAAAATACTTAGGAATATATCTACCTAAAGAAACTAAAGACCTATATATAGAAAACTATAAAACACTGATGAAAGAAATCAAAGAGGACACTAATAGATGGAGAAATATACCATGTTCATGGATTGGAAGAATCAATATAGTGAAAATGAGTATACTACCCAAAGCAATTTACAAATTCAATGCAATCCCTATCAAGCTACCAGGCACATTTTTCACAGAACTAGAACAAATAATTTCAAGATTTGTATGGAAATACAAAAAACCTCGAATAGTCAAAACCTTTAAAAATACATCAATGCTCGGGTCCACCACATGTCCATCAGTCCCGGGGTGGAGTCCACGGATCTGCATTTTGCTGCAGAGAGTGAGCTGGGAACCTCTCTCATAATTTAGCTCCAGTCCCTTCTCCAAGCCCATCTCCTACCTTATCCCCCTCTGTTCAGACCTCGTGACCCTTGGCCTCCTTTTGTTCCTGGAACGTTTCAAGCTCATTCCAATGGCAGGGCTTTTGCTCTTCCTGTGCTTGGAAGAACTTTCTTCCTCATGGAAACTGGTGCATCAGCTCGAAAGCCGCCTCTTTGTGAGGTCTCCCCTGACCCTCTACATCCACTCCCCAAGGATGCTGTAGCAAAGACTGGGTGCAAGGAACAAGAGAGATCAGCTCTCCTACACTTCTGGGAGCTAGAAGTCCAAATCAAGGCGTTGGCAGGCCTGTGTTCTCTCTGAAGGCTCTGCAGGAGCATCTGTTCCCGCCTTTCTCTTAGCTCCTGCTGGTCGCCAGAAGCCTTGGCAGCCCTTGGCAGCCCTTGGCAGCCCTTGGCTTGTAGCTGCATTGCTGCAGGCTCCCCGCCCCGTCCTCCTGGCGTTCCCTTGTGTGTCTCCTCACGGGCTTCTCTTGGTGACAGTCTCCTCCTCTCTTCCTATATGGACACTAATTCCTGGCTCATCCTTATGACATCATTCTAACTTGATTTCATCCACAAAGACCCTAGTTCCAGAAGAGATCACGTTCGCAGGTCCTGAGGTTGAGGCTTCAACATATTTTTAGCAGGAACATGATTCGACTCTAATATTCTTCGTCCAAAGCAGCCTGCCTCTCTCTGGTGCTTATCACTGTCTTGACTTAAGGGTAAGACAGTGCCTTACCCTGTCTTGACCATGCCTGAAATGGTCTTGCTTATCATGTATTGTGTGTTAGCTGTTTCCCTCGCTGTATAAACCCCATGAGAGCAGAAACTTTGATGGTCAACTCTGTTGACCATGCCTGAAAGGTTAGTTATTAAACATTCATTTGGGTGAATGAAACAGAACTAATGATCAGGAATAAAAATTACCCAGAAGCAGATTTTATTTCACCAGAAAGAAAGCTTTGGGATAGTTAAAGCCAGCTCAAAATGGAATAGCTGTTCTTTTTTAAGGTAATGAGTTCCTTGTCTTGGGAGGAGACCATATAAGGGTCAGGAGATGTCTTAGAAGGAATACAGGAGTGGGGATTCACCTATCAGTTCAGCAATGGGTTTATGACCTCTACGGACTCGCTCTTTAAATCCAGAAGTTCAATAATTCTATATTTGAGCAGAGCCTTTAAAAAAAAAAAAAACACACACACACAGTGTCTCTAAAGAAATGACTCTAATGGTGGAAACTCCAGGCAGGCCTAAGTTTCCTGTTAGTATCTCTGACAAGTGAAACCTTGTGACAGCCCTCACTTCACATTACATTTCCAGCCTCCTTTGCGTCTCATGAGCCTATTCTTAGGCGTAGTTTGAATTTATTCTTCTTTTATTTATTTATGATTTTAGCGGGGGACAGGCCCGTTCTATCTGAGGGGAAAGAAAGGAGGGAGATAGATATAAAATTTCTGTTTGGGATCCCTTTAATGTCTTAACTAAGCCTGTTACAACGAGATCGTGTATTGAGTTGGCCCTATCTTAAGAAAGGAACACCTTCTCTGTTGAAAGCTCTTGCTGCCAGGGGACTTAGTGTTACCAGAGCAGTCAACTTTGATTTGTGTATCAATAATGTCGTGTCAGTAGCCAGAGGGGATGGCATCAGGGCATTCCAGATGCTTTTATTGATGCTTTTGCTGGAGGATTATTTCAAATTAACTTCAGTCTCTTGGAAGACACTGAACAGTAGAATGCTATTTCCCATTTGTAAACAAAATGGTGAATAATTATGGGAGGAACCAAGACAGGCTGATTTCCAGGAAATGTCATATCTGCAGGTCTTAATTTTCTGCAAGCTCTGTGGCCCTGTTCCTCTTTTTCTGTTGCTCACATCCTCCCAGGGATAATATTGAATAGAACCTGGTTACAGGGCAATTGATGGCTTTATAGTCACTCAGCCGAGAACCAGAGGCTCTTCTGCTATCACTGTGCCTGAGAAGAGGGATTGGGATGGACTCTTTCTGATGGTATAAAAAAAATTTAGCGTCTTTCTTGGAACTAGATAAACTCTGTATTCTTTGTCATGTGTGGCCACTGAAGTCTCTGTTCTGTTAGGCTGTTGTTTCTTTGCTAAGTCGTGTCCGACTCTTTGTGAGCCCATGGACTGTAGCCCACCAGGCTCCTCTGTCCATGGGATTTTCCAGGCAAAAATACTGGAGTGGGTTGCCATTTCCTTCTCCAGGATAGTATAAAAAATTTTAAGTGTTTTGTATGTTATGACAATGGGAATACTTATTGCATCGACTTTGGAGAAGACGGAAAAGCAAAGGGATAAAAATGAATGTTACCTGTTTTCCTGCCATTCAGGATAACCGCTCTTCTTCAGTTCAGTATGTTTACTTTGACTATTTTCTTTCTCTTTCTCTCTCTGAAACAATACTATTTTATCGCTAATGATACAGAACAGAGGTCGGAAACCTTTTCTGTAAAAAGCCAGGTTGTAAGTACTTTCAGCTTTGCTGGCCATGAGTGGTCACGGCCACTCAGCTCTGCAGCCATAGAACAAAGCCAGCCGTAGGCAAGAAGAAAACGAAAGGGTGTGGCTTTGTGCCAACAAAACTATTCACAAAAATAGGTGACGGGCAGGATTCACCCCACGGCCATAGTTTGCTGACTCCTGATACAGGATGGGACTTTTTTTACATGTCACTAGTATTTTTCAAGGCCATTTTAAAAGATATTTTAAAAGATATTATAGTACCCATGGCATTGACAGGCTGTAAATTTTAAGGTAATTCATTGTTGCTGACCAAGTAAGTGATTTCAGGTTTTCACAGTTATAAATAATACAGTGATCAATATTCTTGTGAACAGGTGTTTCAATGTATTCATGATTATTTCCTTAGTATGCATTGATTGAAACATCATTGATAAGCTGAGGTATGTTTCAGTTTCACTAACGGCCTGTAATTGTTGTAGTCTACTCCTCACATATAAGCAATTCTTTCTTGATATTTTCCCAGTATTGAATGTAAATTACACTTTTGGTGTTAAAGATCCTTAAAATTCATCCCAGTGATTATTGCTAAATACAGAGAGAAAAGCTCTAGCTAAAACTGTATTTCACATTTTTTGGGGGGGGTGGTCAAGAATAATTTGAGAATTTGAGAAAAACAAAAGTTGACATCACTTCCAACTGTGTCTATTACTTTCACTCTAGAAATTTCAAATGAAGCATGAGCAATGTATAGCTCCCGCAGTGGGGCAGCTATATACTTACAGAAGGAGAAAGCCATTCCAGGGAGAAAGGAAGAATGAAAGAAACATCAAAGAAAACAAGAGTATCACTTGATTCAAGACAGTTTCTCTGGTCCTTCTGGGGGTGTGAGTATACTTGTTGTCCATGGGTTCAGAAATATTCCTGTATATCTTTATAATAAATTGGCACGCTGGAGAGCTAGGTTGAAGGAGATTCTAGTACTTACAAACGAAGAAAATATTCATCAGGGTCGGTGAAAAAATAGACAGCTCCAGTTGAAAGAGCATCTTCTAAATAACTCTTTTTCCTTTCACCCACTCGGGAATTCACTTGTTATCAAGACAGAGGTTAAAAATAAAACTATCTGTTCAAAGGGGCAACATGAACCTAATCAATGAAGTGCATTAAGTACTACTTTGATCCACCCAACTGCTTTGAAAGGCAGCATTCCCTGGGGAAACGTCCTTGAGATGTGGGAGCACTGCTCGGCATCACGGACACGGGGGCCTGCATCCTGGGGAGTCCTCCAGGCCCGAACTTGCACCCGGGCAGCAGGAGGCCAAGGATGGTCCACAGACATCTCTCATTTGGCCTACATCAAATCATAGAAAACTGAGGCCAGCAAGTAAAAGTCTGAAAAAATATAAAACCAGACATTTCTTGAAAATTTGTAAGAGCTGACAATGATGAGGAAGTATTTCCTCTTAACAACAGTCCACTGGAGCTGAGTAGTGGCTGACCTCTTTAGACAAGGCTAATGGGGCCTCCCTGGCCCAGTAGTAAAGAATTTGCCTGCTGCTTCCGGGTCGGGAAGATACCCTGGAGAAGGAAATGGCAACCCACTGCAGTATTCTTGCCTGGGAAATCCCATTTACAGAGGGCCTGGCGGGCTACAGTCCATGGGGTGGCAAAGAGTCAACACACAACTGAGCAACTAAACAAGAACAGTGACTCGACAGCAGTGCCTTCTACGGGAAATAGGCGTGTGACTCACACAATGAAGCTGCTGCTGCTGCTGCTGCTGCTGCTGCTGAGTCACTCCAGTCGTGTCCGACGCCATAGACGGCAGCCCGCCAGGCTCCCCTGTCTCTGGGATTCTCCTGGCAAAAACACTGGAGTGGATTTCCATTTCCTTCTCCAATGCATGAAGGTGAAAAGTGAAAGTGAAGTTGCTCAGTCGTGTCCGACCCTCAGTGACCCCATGGACTGCAGCCCACCAGGCTCCTCTGTCCATGGGATTTTCCAGGCAAGAGTACTGGAGTGGGGTGCCATTGCCTTCTCCAGTCGAAGTATGGGATTCATTCATTTATACAGGTGGTTCCCAGCTGGGGCAGCTTCACCCTTCGGAAGACAGCTGACTAAATCTGGAGACGTTTTTGATTGTCACACAGGGGTATCAGGAAGCGAGTCTGCCGATATCTAGTTGGTAGAGACCAGGGCCTGACTCAGAAAGACCTCATATTAGGGTTAATGTTCTGCGAGCAGTGCCTTGAAATTCTCTTAATATTTGAAAAAGGACTCCGTGTTTTCATTTGCTCTGGGCCTCACAAAGTATATAGCCAGTGTTGACAGAGAAACTATTCAATGAATGGATATTATTATTCAATAAGCCAGTGTCAGTCTGTCAGTCAGGACTGACGCTTTGCTCCTCCATGGACTGGCCCACCAGGCTCCTCAGTCCATGGGATTTCCCAGGCAAGAGTACTAGAGTGGGTAGTCATTCCCTTCTCCAGGGGATCTTCCTGACCCAGGGATTGAACCCGGATCTCCTGCATTGCAGGAGCCGCCAGGGAAACCCATTATTATCAGTACTTAATGCGCAAATGCTTTATCCTCTGAGTGAGCATCTCAGAGGTTGCTATTTGAAAAACAAGAAAAAAAAAAAAAAAGGCAAATGGGGAAGAGAGAGAGAAAAAAAATTAGCTGCATGAACTCCAAAGCCAGGAAAGCTGGCACCATTGCCTTTAGCAAGATGCTATCTGACATCTTTTCAAGGGGTGATTAAACAGCAAATATCTCTGAGTAGCATAATGTTTATTAGACATTACTCTGTTAGGGCAGCTTGTGTTTTCCCTGTATTCTGTTTCCATGTTCAAGTGTGTACAATTTGTTGATTTAAATAAAATTTAAAATAAGCCGTGCTGCTTGAAGAGCTGCTGACAGGGCCTCGCAGAAAACTTTGAGAGATTTTTTTATTAGGAAACAATTCTGTTTCTGTGTCATGTTTTTCTGCACCGCGCGTCTCCCCCGGTCCCCTCCCTGCTCTTCGCGATACACTACAGCAGCCTATAAAACCGTACTTTTTTCTTTCTGGAATGTTCATCAGGCTCTCTGAAATATTAATACTCCTATTCATGAGGCAACGCTTCTGCGAATCCGTCCCTGACCTCTGGATTCTTAGAGCAAAGGGCTAAGCCTGCGCAGGACAAGGGTCATCTATCTCCAAACGCAGGAGCCACACGCATGCTCCCCTACAGGCTCAGAGTTTCTGCACTGCTGTCCAGTCATCCAGTATTTTGATTAAAGCTTAATTGACGGCAAAGTATAAAGAAGTGAATATGCCTTTTAAACTTATTTACTTGTGCATTTATTTTCGGCTGTGCTGGGTCTTCGTTGCTGTGTGTGGGCTTTTCTCTGGTTGCGGAGAGCAGGGCTGTGCTGCGCCGGCTTATCCTTGCAGTGGCTGCCCTTGTGGTGGAGCGCAGGCTTGGGGTTGGAGCTTCAGGCGTCGCTGCACGTGGGCTTAGTAGCTGTGCTGCATGGGCTGAGCAGTTGTCGTTCAGTTACTCAGTCTTGTCCAACTCTTTGTGACCCCAGGGACTGTGGCACACCAGACCTCCCCGTCCATCACCAACTCCTAGAGCTGGCTGAAACTCACATCCATCGAGTCAGTGATGCCATCCAACCATCTCATCCTCTGTCATCCCCTTCTCCTCCTGCCTTCAATCTTTCCCAGCATCGGGGTCTTTTCCAATGAGTTGGCAAAATATTGGAGCTTCAGCTTCAGCATCAGTCCTTCCAGTGAATATTCAGGACTGATTTCCTTTAGGATTGACTGGTTTGATCTCCTTGCAGTCCAAGTCACTCTTAAGGGTCTTCTCCAACACCATAGTTCAAAAGCATCAATTCTTCAGTGCTCAGCCTTCTTTGTGGTCCAGCTCTCACATGTATACATGACTATTGGAAAAACCATAGCTCTGACTATAAGAACCTTTGTTGGCAAAGTAATATCTCTGCTTTTCAATATGCTCTCTAGGTTTTTCATAGCTTTTTTTCCAAGGAGCAAGTGTCCAATATTTTGATTAAAGCTTAATTGACGGCAAAGTATAAAGAAGTGAATATACCTTTTAAACTTATTTATTTGTGCATTTATTTTTGGCTGTGCTGGGTCTTCGTTGCTGTGTGTGGGCTTTTCTCTAGTTGCGGAGAGCAGGACTGCGCTGCATGGAGAGAAAGCAATGTAGATAATTAGAACTGCTGCCTGTTAAGTGTTCTCCGTGTCACTTGCTTTAGAGGATTTTGTTTTCCCAGCATTCTTTCCCTGTTACTACTGCTACATGACAAGGCTCCCCAAAGTTTAGCTGCACAAAGCCACTGTTTTCAGTCGCTCTCAGCTCACGTGGGCAGGGAAGCTGGTCAGGGCACAAGGGATGGCTGCTCTCTGCTCTACAACTTCTAGGCCTTTAGTCAGGGAGACTGGAGGCCTAGGGGTGATGAGGGTTGGGAGCTGAACTTAAGCAGAGCATCTCTCACATGGCTGATGGTTAATGCTAGCTGTTGGCTGGACCTCAGTGGGGCTTGTGGGTGGTCACTCTCACATGTGGGTCCTCCACAGAGCTGCTTGGGCTTCCTCTCAGCATGGCGGCCTTAGGGAACTTGGAATTCTTACTCAGGTTCCAGGTGTGAATGCCTCATCTTCCAAGTGGCAAGCACATCCCCTTTCCTGCCCTACACTCAAAAGTCATACAGAGGCACTTCCATGTTTTCCTTTGCTTGTACACGAGCCACAGTCCTGCCCAGACTCATGGGAGGGAAGATTAGACCCTACTTCTGGATGAGGCAGTGGATATATTCTAGAAATCACAGGGCAGGGAGTATTTCTACTGCTGTCTTTGGAAAAGACAGTCTGCCACACCATCCTAACAGCACAGCAGACAGAGGTGAACAATCCTTCTCACAGATGAGGGACCAGGTACAGAGTAAATATGTAACTTGCTCAGAGTCAAACAACTGGACAGTAAGGGGGTGAACAAAGATTCAGACTCGAGTCTGTCTGTGCCCACAGTTTCTTCTCCCCACACCTCCCATCCGGTGGATGTTACGTTGATGTGCTCCATCCTTCCTTCATTGTATATCAGGGAGACATATCCAGATCCCAGGTGTTGCTTTATGTGGAGGTTCTCTTCTTGCAATCTGCAGACGGCAGGACTGGTGCAATTACCTGCCTTTCCGTAGTTAATAGGCACACAGTGAAATGAGTCCCTTCTGAAGGTCCAGAGAAATTGCTTGGAAGGGACCCTGGTTTAAGCAGAGTTGGCAACTTCAGGATGGCAGCCCGTCCACGGCAATCGTAGACTCCGGTGAAAAATGATCCCCCATCTTTGTGGCATGATTATTTGGGTATTTACCACAAAGGCCCTTAAATGGGTCCTTTTCGATCAGAACATAAGAAATAAGCCGGGGGTTGAGGGGAAGAGCTAAATTTCAATGTAACTGCTCAGAGTTTTACCCTTAGATGGATGGTAGGTCTTTCTCATCATTCACCAAGCCCAGACATGCTAGCAAGAGTGAGTTGGCAACTCGTGAAGATAAATCCCAACTAGTACGGCTGCTGTCAACGTCACACTGCGAGTGTGGCTCTGGGGGCTGATGGAGCGTGGGGGCAAGGTCCCCCTGCTGCAAAGGCAGAGAAAAAGGAGGGCCTGGAGAAAAGAAAACAGAGGAAAAGGAATAAAAATGCCATCTCTCCCCCCACATCATTCCCAAGCGCCATGCCTTTGAGAAAACTCATGCTTTTGAGAGTCCTCAACAGGTCAGAAAGAAGACAAATGGCAGGTTATCATAACAGGAGGGTGGGGAGGTTATGAATGTAACTATCCACAGAGAGGAAAACACAGATTCAATATGTGTAACTCAGAAGAAGATGGAAGAAAGTACTCACTGCAGGAATCTGCTGCTGCTGCTAAGTCGCTTCAGTCGTGTCCGACTCTGTGCGACCCCATGGACAGCAGCCCACCAGGCTCCCCTGTCCCTGGGGTTCTCCAGGCAAGAACACTGGAGTGGGTTGCCATTGCCTTCTCCAATGCATGAAAGTGAAAAGTGAAAGTGAAGTCGCTCAGTCATGTCCGACTCCTAGTGACGCCATGGACTGCAGCCCACCAGGCTCCTCCGTCCGTGGGATTTTCCAGGCAAGAGTACTGGAGTGGGGTGCCATCACCTTCTACGGTAGGAATCTGAGGGAGGTGTATTTTCAAGATATTTTTAGACTGAGATTCCCCCCAAATTGCCTCTATTTATTCTATTTTTAGAACCTATTTCTATGCTGATAAAAGCAACATCTTCTAATAACATAAAATTTAACAAATATAGAAAATACATAAAACTCCATAACCTTTTCATCCAGGAGCAACCAACGTAAATATCTTGTCACGTGGCTTCTAGCTTTCCCTATACATTCCCTGTATGTGTATGTATGTGCGTATACATACAGTAACTCTGCACATTATAAAAGTGGACTCAGTGAAACTTAATATTTTAGGACCTACAACTTTTTACTTATCATCAGTTTCTTTATGTGTCAACAAACATTTACATAATCAATTCTAATGGCATAATTTTCCACTGTGATATTATTTAATCAATGCACCATTCACTGGAGTTTAGGGTTGTGAATTTTTTCTTGTTCGAAGTAATAAGACAACAGCATCTTTCAGTTCAGTTCAGTCGCTCAGATGTGTCTGACTCTTCGTGACCCCATAGACTGCAGCACACCAGGCCTCCCTGTCCATCACCAACTCCTGGAGTTCACTCAGACTCACTTCCATTGAATCGGTGATGCCATCCAGCCATCTCATCCTCTATCGTCCCCTTCTCCTCCTGCCTTCACTCTTTCCCAGCATCAGTCTTTCCCAATGAGTCCATTCTTCCCATTAGGTGGCCAAAGTATTGGAGTTTCAGCTTCAGCATCAGTCCTTCCAATGAATATTCAGGACGATTTCCTTTAGGATGGACTGGTTGAATCTTCTTGCTGTCCAAGGGACTCTCAAGAGTCTCCTTCAACACCACAGTTCAAAAGCATCGATTCTTCGGCGCTCAGCCTTCTTCACAGTCCAACTCTCACATCCATACCTGACCACTGGAAACACTATAGCCTTGACTAGACGGACCTTAGTCAGCAAAGTAATGTCTCTGCTCATGAATATGCTATCTAGGTTGGTCGTAACTTTTCTTCCAAGGAGTAAGCGTCTTTTAATTTCATGCTGCAGTCACCATCTGCAGTGATTTTGGAGCCCAAAAATATAAAGTCTGACACTGTTTCCACTGTTTCCTCATCTATTTCCCATGAAGTGGTGGGACCAGATGTCATGATCTTTGTTTTCTGAATGTTGAGCCTTAAGCCAACTTTCTCACTTTCCTCTTTCACTTTCATCAAGAGGCTCTTTAGTTATTCTTCACTTTCTGCCATATGGGTGGTGTTTTCTGCATATCTGAGGTTATTGATATTTCTCCCAGCAATCTTGATTCCAGCTTGTGCTTCTTCCAGTCCAGCATTTCTCATGATGTACTCTGCATAGAAGTTAAATAAGCAGGGTGACAACATACAGCCTTGACATACTCCTTTCCTGATTTGGAACCAGTCTGTTGTTCCACGTCCGGTTCCAACTCCTGCTTCTTGATCTGCACACAGATTTCTCAAGAGGCAGGTCAGGTGGTCTGGTATTCCCATCTCTTTCAGAATTTTCCACAGTTTGTTGTGATCCACACAGTCAAAGGCTTTGGCATAGTCAATAAAGCAGAAGCAGATGTGTTTTTTGAACGAATTCTCTTGCTTTCTCAGTGATCCAATGGATGTTGGCAATTTGATCTCTGGTTCCTCTGCCTTTTCTAAATCCAATTTGAACATCTGGAAGTTCACAGCTCATATACTGTTGAAGCCTGGCTTGGAGAATTTTGAGCATTACTTTACTAGCGTGTGAGATGATTGCAATTGTGGGGTAGTTTGAGCATTCTTTGGCATTGCCTTTCTTTGGGATTGGAATGAAAACTGACCTTTTCCAGTCCTGTGGCCACTGCTGAGTTTTCCAAATTTGTTGGTATATTGAGTTCAGCACTTTCACAGCATCATCTTTCAGGATTTGAAACAGCTCAACTGGAATTCCATCACCTCCACGAGCTTTGTTCGTAGTGATGCTTTCTAAGGCCCACTTGACTTCACATTCCAGGATGTCTGGCTCTAGATTAGTGATCACACTATCGTGATTATCCGGGTCATGAAGATCTTTTTTATACAGTTCTTCTGGGTATTCTTGCCACCTCTTCTTAATGTCTTCTGCTTCTGTTAGGTCCATACCATTTCTGTCGTTTATTGAGCCCATCTTTGCATGAAATGTTCCCTTGGTATCTCTAATTTTCTTGAAGAGATCTCTAGTCTTTCCCATTGTATACTTTTTCTCTATTTCTTTGCATTGATCGCTGAGGAAGGCTTTCTTATGTCTCCTTGCTATTCTTTGGAACTCTGCATTCAGATGGGTATATCTTTCCTTTTCTCCTTTGCCTTTCGTTTCTCTTCTTTTCACAGCAATTTGTAAGGCCTCCTCAGACAAACATTTTGCCTTTCTGCATTTCTTTTTCTTGGAAATGGTCTTATCCCTGCCTCCTGTACAACGTCATGAACCTCTGTCCATAGTTCTTCAGGCACTCTGTCTCTCAGATCTAGTCCCTTGAATCTATTTCTCACTTCCACTGTATAGTCGTAAGGGATTTGATTTAGGTCGTACCTGAATGGTCTAATGGTTTTCCCTACTTTGTTCAATTTAAGTCTGAATTTGGCAATAAGGAGTTCATGATCTGAGCCACAATCAGCTCCCAGCCTTGGTTTTGCTGACTGTATAGAGCTTCTCCATCTTTGGCTGCAAGGAATATAATCAGTCTGATTTCTGTGTTGACCATCTGGTGATGTCCATGTGTAGAGTCTTCTCCTGTGTTGTTGGAAGAGGGTGTTTGCTATGACCAGTGTGTTCTCTTGGCAAAACTCCATTAGCCTTTGCCCGGCTTCATTGTGTACTCCAAGGCCAAACTTGCCTGTTACTCCAGGTGTTTCTTGACTTCCTACTTTTGCTTTCGTATAATGGAAAGGACATCTTTTTTGGGTGTTTGTTCTAGAAAGTCTTGTAGGTCTTCAAAGAACCATTCAACTTCAGCTTCTTCAGCATTAGTGGTTGGGGCGTAGACTTGGATGACTGTGATATTGAATGGCTTGCCATGAAAACAAACAGAGATCATCCTGTCGTTTTTGAGATTGCATCCAGGTACTGCATTTTGGACTCTTCTGTTGACCATGAAGGCTACTCCATTTCTTCTAAGGGATTCCTGCCCTCAGTAGTAGATATAATGGTCATCTGAGTTAAATTCACCCATTCTAGTCCATTTAAGTTCAGTGATTCCTAAAATGTTGACATTCACTCTTGCCATCTCCTGTTTGACCACTTTCAATTTGCCTTGAGTCATGGACCTGACATGCCAGGTTCCTATGCAATATTGTTCTTTACAGCATCAGACTTTACTTCCATCACCAGTCACATCCACAATGGGGTATTGGTTTTGCTTTGGCTCCCTCCCTTCATTCTTTCTGGAGTTATTTCTCCACTGATCTCCAGTAGCATATTGGGCACCTACCAACCTGGGGAGTTCGTCTCTCAGTGTCCTATCATTTTGCCTTTTCATACCGTTCATGGGGTTCTCAAGGCAAGAACATTGAAGTGGTTTGCCATTCCCTTCTGCAGCAGACCACGCTTTGTCAGCGCTCTCCACCGTGACCCGCCATCTTGGGTGGCCCTGCGGGCACGGCTCACAGATTCATAGGCATCTTGTGGATATGCTTTCATATATTTGCCTGCTTGGATCCACTTCTCAAAGTGAACTTTTTAAGAAGAATGAGGCACTTTATTAAATAACTTTACACATTTTGTTAAATTGTCATATTAAGTCCAAGGAATAACTTTTAAGTTAATGCAATTTGCATGTTTTGTCCTTTCTTTCTCTTCCTTTCTCTTCCTCCCATTCTTCTTATCAAATCTTTCTCCCTTCAGTAGCTGAGATAAAGACTGTACAGTTCACAAAGCGGAAAATATTAATTATCTAGCACCTCTACAGAAAAAACCTTGTGGACCCACGGACAAGTGGAAATGGCGTTTCTCATGTGCAATAGAAGCTGGGTGCCCCTCACAGCAATAATTAACAGTAGGCCTGTCATCAGGTTTTGGGGGTGCAAATGCTCACTCAGCCCCTTACCAACTGTGGGGCCTTATGCTGGTTGTTAAAACTCTGAGTACTATAACTTCCTCAACTGCAGAATGGAAGTAATATACCCATCCACCAGTGTTGTCACTGGGATCAAGTGAAATGAGATATGGAAACGATTCACGTACATGCCTAGGACATCGTTAGAAAAGTGTTGTTGTTGTTGTTGTTGTTATTTACTTTTCCTTTCTGGAAATGTAACCGACAATTTGTTTCAATCTCCCCAATCCTGGAGTTTTAATTTCTTCTGGTATTCTTCATCTTTGAATAATTTTTGGTTCCAGACACAAGTGTTGCCAGCATCAACAAAATAAGATTTGTAGCATCCTCACTGTGTCCCTTTCCTTTTTTTTTTCTTTCTGTATTTCAAGAACCTCATTGCTTACTTATTTACACATAAGGCATGTAAGGAAAACCTCCTTTCAGGCTCAGAACAGTGAGGCAGTCACTGATTGGTGCGTGATGGAAGAGAGACGGCCTCACTGAAGGTGCCAAGCAGCCTCCGGACTCAGGGTTGAAAGACCTGCTGGTCTAGAGGCGTGCGATGTGGTCCCAGCCCAGTGTCCGCAGGACTCAGCTTTCAGGACTGTGCGCTGTTGCAGAGCTTTTTTCTTCCATCTGTGATGTTCTCCCTCATTTGCTGCTCTACACACAGCCCTGACCTGGGCACTTAGTGGACATGAAGAAAAGAGCAGGTGGCCTCTCCAGCAACAGACACAAATCTCTTAAACAGTTTCACAGACTTGACACAGAGCTTGCTGTGTCCGAATACGTTCCCTCCGAACACAGATTAAGCTCGTTTCTTCTTATTTAGAGAAAAAGCATTAAAGTGAACATCCCTTAGGTGGGCACTGGGCATCCGATCTGAACTGGGTGTGGTGAGGGGCGCAGAGCTGGACACCAGCCTGCTTCTTCTCATTCAGTCTGTCCAGGCTTGAATGTCAGCCCTCAGAGATGCCTCCCACGAACACCCTTCTCTGGGTGACACCCTGCTATTATTTTCCAAAACAGCCTCATGTATTTTACTGTATAGCACTAAAAACGAGGATGATTCCTTTGTTTACTATCTTTGCCTTCCTGCCCGTATCCCCACTGGAATTCAGACTCCATGAAGGAAAGGACTTGTCTATCCAGTTCACGGACATCCCAAGTACTTGGGCAGCGTCCATGTGAGACAGCATCAGTCCTCACCCTCAAAATGTGCACCATTTGGTCCTTCCTCATTAAGGCTGACGTTCCTCTCTCTCGTCTGTGCATCCGTCACACTGAATTCTTATCACTGCCTTTGACACAGAGAGCTGTTTTCCCTCTTTGACATAAGCCGCTTCCCGGCCGACACCACCCCTCACTTCCCCCACGCGCGCTTCTTGCCTGACCACCTCTTAGCCTTCAGGTCTCAGTTTCCGGATTACGTCCACCAGGAAGACTTCCATGGTGCCCCTACCCCGGGAGGAAGGGTACCCGCCCTGCCCTGCTGCCTCCGCGCCCTACACATCTCTCCTCTTTCTGCCCCTCCCGAATGGCTGTCCTTGCTTTGCTTGAATCCCCCATTGGAACTAGCAACCCAGTACCCAGCACAGGGGCCCGCGGGCAGGAGGCACCGGCTGACGTGTTTTATCAGTGAACAAATGAACATCAGAGAATGTGTTTCCTTTGCCTGTAGTAATAACTCACCATTGAACAAGTGAGCAAGCTCCGGGAGATGGTGAAGGACAGGGAAGCCTGGTGAGCTGCAGTCCATGGGGTCGCAAAGAGTCAGACATGACTTAGCGACTGAACAACCACATTGAACAAGCTATGAATTACTCATTAAATGGCCCATGAGCTAATCTTCCCAAAATGTAGCATCTTTCCTTTGGAAAAGACAATGGAAAAAGAGGCACAGACTCTGCACAGACAGTTTACAAAGAGAAAATATAGTTTGTAAATAAATACGTTACCAAATACGTAATACCTGTGAGGATTGTGAATTAAAATTTCACTAGGAGACTGTTTTTCTTTCCCCAGTTTTTTTTTTAATTTTTATTTTTACTTTATTTTACTTTACAATACTGTATTGGTTTTGCCATACATTGACTTGAATCCACCACGGGTGTACATGCGATCCCAAACATGAACCCCCCTCCCACCTCCCTCCCCACAACATCCCTCTGGGTCATCCCCATGTACCAGCACCAAGCATGCTGTATCCTGCTTCGAACATAGACTGGTGATTCGATTCTTACATGATAGTATACATGTTTCAATGCCATTCTCCCAAATCATCCCACCCTCTCCCTCTCCCTCTGAGTCCAAAAGTCCGCTATACACATCTGTGTCTTTTTGGCTGTCTTGCATACAGGGTCATCATTGCCATCTTTCTAAATTCCATATATATGTGTTAGTATACTGTATTGCTGTTTTTCCTTCTGGCTTATTTTACTCTGTATAATCGGGTCCAGTTTCATCCATCTCAACAGAACTGATTCAAATGTATTCTTTTTAACGGCTGAGTAATACTCCATTGTGTATATGTACCACAGCTTTCTTATCCATTCATCTGCTGATGGACATCTAGGTTCTTTCCATGTCCTGGCTATTATAAACAGTGCTGCGATGAACATTGGGGTACATGTGTCTCTTTCAATTCTGGTTTCCTCTGTGTATATGCCAAGCAGTGGGATTGCTGGGTCATATGGCAGTTCTATTTGCAATTTTTTAAGGAATCTCCACACTGTTTTCTATAGCGGCTGTACTAGTTTGCATTCCCACCAACAGTGTAGGAGGGTTCCCTTTTCTCCACACCCTCTCCAGCATTTATTGCTAACGGCTTCCCAGGGGGTACGAGGGTAAGGAACCCACCCGCCAACGCAGGAGATGCAAGAGACATGGGTTTGATCCCTGGGTTGGGAAGATTCTCTGGAAGAGGAAGTGGCACCCCACTCCAGTGTTCTTGCCTGGAAAGTTCCATGGACAGAGGAGCCTGGTGGGCTACAGTCCATGGGGTCACAAAAGAGTAGGACACGACTAAGCACACACAATTTTTAAAACTCAAAATGTTTGATAGTACCCTCAGTGAGTGAAAGTATAGGAAATAGGCCTTCTTGTCTATGAATAATGGCAACATAAATTCTGCAACCTCTGTGTAGGACAATTTGGGAATATTTATCAAAATTACAAATGCACTTAGCCTTTGCCCCAGCTGGTTCCCTCCTAGGTATTTACTCTTCAGACGCCCTCCCACATGTGTAGAGTGACACGCACTCAAGGCTATTTACTGCAGGGTTGTGGTAAGAGGAAAAATTTGGAAATTCCCTAAATGCCTCTAGACTCAGCGAACTGAATGAATAATTTATGCTAGAGCCATACATTGGAGTGTATTGCGTTAAAAAAATAAAAACAAAGTTCTTTATTAATTGATTTGAAATGATCTTCAAGATAAAGCACTTTAGGATAGAGGAAAGAGCAAGGTGGAAAACAATGTGTGTGGTATTTTACTATTTGTGCAGAAAAGAAGGGGAAAGAGTAAGTGTGGAGGTACACACATGTGCTTAGATGTACGTGCATTTGTTGTGTAGGCAAAATAGATTTGATTAAAAGACTGGAGAGAAGGGTGGCAGGACAGATAAGGGGCAAGATGAGAGGAAGGCTTTTCACTCTGAATAACTCTGAATAATTCTGACTTTAGAATAACTGTGTGACTGTATTAGCCATTCAAACATTGAGGAGGAAAAATTAAATTCAAGAGACAAAGAAAGGAAAGGAGGAAGAGAGGGAGAAAAAATTAGTCTTGGACGAGGAGGAATAAATGAACCTTCTCAAGGTAACAAGGCTAAAAAATCTTCGGCTTCGTGTGCCCCTTTAACAAAGTAAAAAAAAAGAAAATTAGAGAGGCAAGCCTTAGCCTCTCATCTGTTTCCTGAGTCTCTTGACTTCTCTGATGATTCTGCAATAATTAGAGAGCTGATTCAAGCCTCTGAGTCTCACCTACCTGGTGGTCCAAGAGACGGATCCCACCGCCTGCACAGCCATCTAGAAGGGCCCCGCCAGAGCCTCCTTCCTGGCGTTTGGTGAGACGCAGCCCCTCTTCCTGGGGAGGGCTCTCTGATGTCGATTGCTGTAGCAGCTACTGTCATAGCTCACTTCAGCAGAAAGGATTAGACTGTCCTGAATATGTCAATCAGATATCAAAGATAAATGAAGTTTGAAAAAATAAAATGTGCAATTTATTTTTAAAAAATAGTCTTTGGGAGACACCCAGAATGCACTTTGAAAAATCTAAGGGAAATATGTCATGAAAACAAATCCGCACTCTGCAGTCCAACTTTAATTTTTCACTGATAACACTCGAGCAGGCTGCAGCCCAGCCAATAAATAAAGATTCTCCATCCTTAATAGTCTCCGATTTCCATTTGTTATGACGGAGGGCCTGCTCCCAAAGATACCCTTGCCCCCTCACTTCAACTCCGTCCACCTCCCCTTTCCAGGTGCCCTGGGTGCTAATGAACTGGCACAACCTCATCGATTTACCCCCAAGGACATCCTATCCCTGCCGCTCTTGGAAAGGAACTCTCCATGGCGCCCGCTAAGCTGCGTTGGCATCGCTCGCTGGTTGGGCTTGGCGATGTTTGGGGTTTTAATTCACTTTACTAAAATTGCCTTTCATTCACTGGGTGACAGGTAGTTATTTGTTTTCAGGGTTCCATTTGACATTTATTGTTAGCGCAAAACACTAATAATAATAATTAGCGCCTTTTTAAAGTTGTCTGGGGTTTTCGTGCTTCGGTATTGTTACTATAAAACATCCTGGTGCTTTGCTGTATATAAGATAGTATGATGGTATTTAAATGTAACAAAGGGGTTTATTATACTCAGGCCAGATTGCAGTATCTCTAAGCCCCCTCCCCCTCCCCCTCCCCCTCCCCCTGTGAGCAAGCCAAGACTTAATATCCTCTGAACTTGTCTGTAATGCTAATACCTATCTTGGGGGGGAGGAAAAAAAATAGGAAGAAAGCCTCAGCCAGCCCCGCATGGTTTGGTTTTCTCATAAAAACAAGCAAAACAAATCTGGGATTTATCCTCTAGGATGGTGCTGTTTGATAAGGTAGCCACCAGCACACGTGACTAATAAATTTAAAATATTTGAAATTAAATAGACTCTGTTCTTCAGTTACACTCGCCACCTTTGAAATGTTCAGTAGTCACGTATGGCTAGTGGCTACCATACTGAACAGCTCCAGGATACGCCCATCTTCGCGCCAAGTTATTTTGGACAGCACCCACTGTTCCAGAACCTTGCTCCTCAAAATGTGGTGCAAGGAGCAGCAGCGGCGGCATGGCCTGAGCATTTGCTTAGAAATGTAACGTCCTGTTCCCCACCCAGAGACCTAGCAATGAAATCCTCAGATAATTCATCTGCACATTATAGTTTGAAAAGCACTGGGAATCTAGAACTAGGGTCAGAAAATGGTTTCTGTAAAGAGCCAGACAGTAAAGCGGCTGGCACAGTGGGCCGTGCATCTCAGTCATAACTCCTCTGGTATTGTGGCCCAGTAACGCTTTATTTTAAAAACTGACGGCAGGCTCTATCTGACCCAAAGTGCATCATTTGCTGAGTCCTGTTCCAGAATGGTTTTTGGATGTCCTGTAAATACTATTCGTACTATTTAATTCTCTCTGCTGTCTCTCAAGGAGTAAGTGTCACTGACTGAACAGCAAGGTCTAAGCTCCGGGCAGACTCTTTCCTGGAATTTCCCTGTTGACCTGTGTCTCCATCCCTTGCTTCTAAAGAAACCTGGCCAGCTGAAGCCAGTGGAAATTAACGATAAACAGAACGGCCAGGCTGGACAACGTGGCCGCATTGATAAGGCAAAGTGGAGGGCTGGGCTGCTTCTTTCCTTTTAGAAAATCTAATCCAGTTAAACATTATGCAGAGACGCTGCTGGCCTTTAAAGTAAGACCATCAGGCTCAGTGTCAGGATCAGCTCTTAGTTCTGATGTGCTTGCTGTTCCTCTGAGAGGGTTCCAGAGACCAGCCAAGAGATGAGCAGGGTTTCCGGTCTGGCCTGGGCCTAGCCCAGGTTGGCCTTATGCACAGATGCTATGTCCACACAAAAGAGAACGCTCCTGCTAAAGTCCAGGCTGACCAGCCTGAAAGGAGTGTAATCCATGCACGCCAGTACTTCTCCTAATCACAGCAGGCAGATGAGTGGCTGCCCCCATACATGGCTTGGAGGAAATGGTAAAAGTCCTCAGGTTTTCTGAAAGGCCTGCCCTTCCTTTTCTGTGAGCTAAGGCAGAAAGCCAGGAAAAGAAGGGATGCTTCTGAATCACCAGACAATGGAGTTATGTCAAATCTCCTACCAGACCCAGCATCCCTGCTGTGGGTGTGATAAGCTCTAGTTCATCATTTTAAACTCCTGGAGCTAGAAACACCTGAGCAGGAAGCAGATAGGTGATATCCAGGGAAAAGGCACTTGAGACTCTTTCCGTTTCTACCAAGTTTTGGATGAAAAGCAAGTTTCCACTGTACCAGATTCCAGATTCCTCTACCAGAATCCATCATGGGTAAAATTTAAATTGAATGTGCTTGGGACAGCTTGATCCTTGGCAGTCAGACACCCTGCACTGGCATTCGAGATTTACCACTGGTTAGCTCTGTGACTTTCAGCAAGTCACGAGATGTCTCAAGGTCCACTCTCCTCATCTGAAAGATGAAATAGAACTACTATCCACCTTGGTTTTATGATGAGGAGTAAATGACACAGTAGATACCAGGTGGTTGGCGCACAAATAGTATTTGTCCGGTAACAGCTGCCCGTGTGTTTAACATACCTGACAAGCACCCTTATACATGGTTGGGCTTTCTAGGTGGCTCAGTAGTAAAGAATCCACCTGCCAAGGAGGAGACGAGGGTTCGATCCCTGGGTCGGGAAGCCCCCTGGAGAAGGAAATGGCAACCCACTCCAGTATTCTTGCCTAGGAAATCCCATGGACCGAGAGGAGCCTGGTGGGCTACAGTCCATGGGGTCGCAAAGAGTCAGACAGGACTGAGCACCTAAACAGCAGCAGCTTACACACGTTAATCACGCAGGGTGGGAGTCGACATCTCATTTTATAGATGGTAGAAGTGAAGTTCAGGGTAGTGATGGCCTTCATTGGAACAGAGGCTGTTAACCGGCAGTGCTCAGGTCTGAATGGGGGCATTTCTGCTTGCTTCTCTTTCTTCAGCTGCGCCATTCATTTTTGGGGAGCCACTTCAGGGGTGAGGCTTGCTGTTTGGTTTTTGCCTTTTAGTATCTTTTCTCCCATTTTTTCCAACAACATCCTCCCTGCCTTTCTAAAGACTGACCTGACACTCAGCCTGGACATGTGCATACCTTCTGAAGGACATCTGCACAGACTGGCCTTGCCCTTGGACACCAGCATGGCAGCCCAGAGTGACCAGAAGTCAGCTGGCAGCAGAAATCCTGGTCTCTTACTCGAAGAATGAAAACCCTCTAATCCAAAGATCATCTTCTCTTCCAAATCATTCAGAAAATTTCCTTTTGTTTACGCTCTGTCTACAAATTCATTGTTTCATCCAGAAGAGCCATTGCTTCAGAAAATAAACAAGCCCAAAGTGCCTCTGTGTTGAAAATTATGAAACTGAGTTTTAACATCCCATGATTGCCTTCAAATAAAGAAGAGAGGACCAAATAGGGCACCAAATCTTGAGTGGGTGATTCTTTGATCCAACAATTCAACTTTTAGCCATGGCTTTTGGAAATAAACTGACAAGTGTACAGTTATGGAGACAAAAGTAATCATTTCAGTGTTTCTAAATAGAAAAAGCAACTTGAAGTTTTCTCATTTGGAGATGGGAGAAACAGCCTACAGGAGGATGGTTCATTGAACACCACGTGCCCGTGAAGAAGGTGGGGCAGATCTCTGCTGCGATTATAGTAGCCTGTTGTCTGATGCCGTCCCCTCACCGCCCACATCCTGAGCATCATCCAGCCCTGTAATAACCCCCATAACCACTTCTCCTGGCAGCCACTGCTTCCGCCCTGACCCACACCGTTTCTGCCTCTCGCGTGGGCTAGTGACCACACCCCCTATCAGCTCTGGCTCCTTTCCTGCTCCGCTGAAGCCTCCATCTGGTGTTCTTCCGTCGCTCAGTCACGTCTGGCTGTTGGCGACCCCGTGGACTGCAGCAAGCCGGGCTCCTCTGTCCTCCCCTGTCTCCCGGAGTTTGCTCAAATTCATATCCATTGAGTCAGCAATGCTATCTAACCATCTCATCCTCTGCCGCCCACTTCATATGACAACCGAACCGATCTTATGAAACCAGAGACGACCAGACGAGGATGAAACGCAAACCACCTCCTGGGGCCTGCCAAGCCTGCGCCTAACGAGCCCCTACGCCGCTTCTTCCTGTTCTCCATCCTCCGCGCTGGATGGCTGGCTTTACCTTGAGCTACAACGTCATTTCCGTCTTACAGTGTTAGAACTTGCTGGCTGCCACGGTGAGAGCAGCTCTTCAGAAGCTCATGCATCCTTGTTCCTGTTCAAATGCCCCTCCCCAGAGTCTTTCTGCGATTAAAATCACCCACCCCTCCACCATTGCTCTCTATCTCATGATGCATTTTTTAAAAATAGCCCTTAGTACCTCCTATCTTTATTTTCTTTATCAAAGTAGTTACTTGGTTACGCTTTGTCTCTTCCACCAGAATGTAACCTGCATAAAGGCAGCATCTTATAGGTGCCTCTGTTCTTGGTATCTAGAAAAACACCTGCCATAGAAAATCAACAAATATTAAATTAAATAAATACATTTAAATCTGTAAAATATGCAGAATCACACACCTTTTATTAATTGTGGTTATATGTAGGCAGGTAGAATTGTGTTTTTTCTTTTCTTTTCTATTACCTATATTTGCCAACCTCAAAAGAACAAAAGTTCTCCAATGAAAATTAATTAATTTGAAAAAAGAACAAAAGATACTCTTATAATTTTGAAAAGCAATTACATTTATTTTATATTAGACAATAGTAAATTAAGAGACCAAAATGGAATATAACCTATCAAGAAGCCAATAAGCACCTTTCATAAAAAATGTTTCCAGTGGAATCTCAATTGATAATGGGTCTTTTTTCCTCTTTAACTCAATTTTGGACCCCTCTCTGAGAGCCATTTTAACTCAAAGTTTAGAAAAAAGCAATAAAGTTAAGTTTACAAGACTAAGATGCATAACTTCTTATGCTGGAGTTTACCAGAAGGCTTTGGAAGAAAAATTCACTCTGCCTTGCCATGTATATATTAATTTTTTCTAACTAAAAATCCTGATCTGAAAAAAAAAGTCTGACAACATAGACTCCTTCTCTTATTGAGCTGTCATTTTAAGTTTATTGTTGATGTTTAAATCTCTGTTTATCTCCAAAGTGATATCGACTGTAGGACTAAGAATGACTTTGGCAATTGCAAATATTTCTGGGTACGTATAATCCGTGCAGGAAGGAGATATCTGATAAATAATCCTTTGTACTTAGCTGGACATAAAGGAGATTCTTAGAAGAATTCCAAAACCTCAGGGGGGGAAACGGTAATGACTTCATCCTGGCAACATCACTTAGGAGCAGCGATTTATTGTAGAACTTTGACCAAAAGCAAGAGATTCTCATGTAAGCCTAGAGCAATTCTCAACTAAGTCTGACCTAAGTCAGAATCTCTGACATTAAAGAAAAGTCCTATATTTTACCCACATGACTGTACTTTTTTTTTTTTTTTTTTCACAAAAGTGTCCAAACTTGTAAGGATTAGTTGCAGATATTACATCTGCTTATTTTCAAAACAAGATGTCAATTTAAGGAAATGTTTTAAACCAGGTCTGGTGAATATCACTCTCATGAAAGATTATGATTCTATAGAACCATTTCATGTGGAAAATAGCCAATTCTATGCAGGCATCTGAAATCATTTTCTACATCCTTTTGAGGATTTTCCAGAAGATAATATGTGTACTATTCTAATTGGTGTGTTGGTGGAAGCTTTGTAGACTTTTGTGGGTTACTTGAAAAGTGTATTTTTTCAATGTATCTTGGAAACCTTAGCAGCACTAAAGTTAAAGAATGAATTCAAACCCTCCAAAAATATTCATTTGTTTTCTTCCCAAGTTTCCTGAAACAAAGTGCTCAGATGAAATATTTGACTACATGAAACCATTTATTTTGGTAGCGTTTCCACCATTAACCTTAGATCATCTCCTAAAGACAGCCAAGAAAAAAACAAATAAACAGAGCTCATTCATCACGAAGCATGATAATAAGACATTTTATAAACAGAGTATTTTCCATCCAGAAAGAAACCATGTAATTTTAACAAGGCACGGTGTGCCTTGTTAAAGGCACACGTTACTCAGCCAAGTACAAAGCATTTGCCTCAAAATATTTATCAATATTATTGACACTATAATTATAAAAAAAAAAAAGATTGAGACTCTTATACCAGACAGAAGAATGCTTGCCTGTCCTTTAATGACAATTCCTCAATCTTGCAATTTACCAAAGAATAAGTGGGAATATTGGAATTAAGCCATCCATAAGACTGTCTTGAGCACCTACTGTGTTTCTAGCCACCTCTAGGTGATTCAACTGATTCACATACAAAGTATTGTTTCTACCACTTGGCCGAAAATACCGAAACTAGTCCCTCTCTTCTTGTCTCCATGGGGAGTTTCTCTTCGCTGGAGAAAGCAGTATTAGAGTAATGCTTTTAGAATCTTCTTCCATGACTTCAATTATATCATCTAAATTACATCTAAATGGGTCAAAAATAAGGTAAGGGTATTCACAAACATGGCTTAGACACCATCCTTCTCTCCTCTAGGCCGTCTAGACCCTGAATGGACACATTATTTTCTAATCTTTCTTCCATGTGACTTTTGTCCATGGGTGAGGAACTAGGCCTGTCTTCCAAAGTCAGATCTAGAAGCTCATTCTTTCTCTAGTCTTGGAGCTCGACAGGTATGAGGCGGTCTTGGGAATCCATCCTACAATGGATGGGTTCTAAAGTACAGACTAAGGACGTGTTGAGAGTCCAGATTTATTAGAATGTAAACTCTATGAGAAAAGGGATTTTATACTTTTTTTCCCCGTTGTATTCTCAGGATTCTTAACAAGACCTGTCACCTACCGGGTGCTTAGTGATCATTAGTTGAGCAGATTATCTGCTGTTGTAGGTTTGTACCAAATTCTTCAGGACTTTCTACCATACTCTGATCTTCATATCTTTGAATCTAGTGTCACTTTATTAATTGATTGTGAGTTTGGTGGGAGATAGATGTGATTTATTGACTTCTTAACTGCCATCATTTTCAGTAGACCATGAACTGTCTTTATAACAGACCTGATCAGGAAGTCTCATTTTAAATGATGTTGACAATTAGCACAATGGGCTTTGCTGGCAGCTCAGACAGCGAAGACTCTGCCTGCAATGCAGGAGACCCAGTTCTGATTCCTGGGTTGGGAAGATCCCCTGGAGAAGGAAATGGCAACCCACTCCAGTATTCTGGCCTGGAAGTCCCATGGACAGAGGAGCCTGGTGGGCTGCAGTCCATGGAGTTGCAAAGAGTTGGACACAACAGAGTGCCTAACACTTTTGCTTTCATTAGCGCAATAGGGATTAAATCAGAAAATAGAGATATTGGTGATAAGCTTACTGCTCCAGAGCTTGAGCTAAACTTTCTGATAATGACTGATTTAGATATTCAGGTAACTACACACACTGAAGTCCGATGTCTTTGGCTCAGGGAAGGGTTCCCTTGTTTCCTGCTTTCCGCTGTGTCATCTTGCCCAGCACATAGCTGGTATTCACTAAATAGTCGTTGAATGAATGGTGTTAGATGGTAGAACTAAGCCAACCAGGTGGACAGGAAGTATAGAATGTTACTTAGAACACAATATATCTGCATTTAAACCTTAGTTTCACTGTTTACAAGCGCCGTGATTTAGGATAAAGAGAATTTAACACTTTAAGTCTCAGTGTTCTGACCTGGAGAATGGGTATAATGAGACCATCTTCCTCATAGGGAAACTGTGAGGATTCTGATGGATGCGAAACTGCGCCACCCAGATTTCTGCTGGGAGTGCAGCCAGTTTTGTTCTCAGCTCTGTGTGGGAACTGACCTCAGTCACTGCTGTGGACTGTAATTGACTCATACAGGCTTATGAGGGATAATTGTGGGCACCACTTTCCAACTCTTGAGTCCAACTGATAGCTTGAAATCACATTTGGTGGGAGTATTTATACAAGAGGGTGAGCAGTTTTTTTCTTAATAGGCCAGATAGTAAAAATGTCTGGCTTTGTAATAGTCTCTGTTGTAATTACTTCGCTCTGCTGTTGTTACAAAAAAACAACCATACCAATATTTTTTTAACAGATGGATGTGTCTGTCTTCCAGTAGAACGTTATTTATAAAAGCAGGTGGTGGGCCAGCACGTCGTAGTTTTCCAGCCCCTTATCGACATCATGAAAATCAGCAAACACTAAAAATCGGAACTTCTTTTCAGATTGTTAATTGTTAAACATTTACCAGTTCATGTCTAGAAGCCATCTCACCCAAAGTTACAGTCCTTTTCTAAGGGCAGCTTGAAACCAGCGTCTGTCTTACATGGGACAATAAAAAGCAGCCCCTTTGCCCATCTGCCCTGGGTAACCGTTTACTTTCACTGGAATAAACAGATAGTCCAGTTACGGATTTGCCCGTCCTACCCACAGCTTTAGCCAAGAACACCAAGTGGAATCCTGTGCAGTGTTGGATACACAACCCAGAAGGCATAGCAAGAGTTTCTGGAACATTAAGTCTTGGCTTCCATGCAGGAAGTTTGAGCTTCTTATGTCAAGGGTCCAGCAGGCAAGAAGAGGGGTCACCATTCTGGCAGAGAAGGTCACGGGCTTAGCCTCTGTGAGAGTCTGGATTATGCCTCTAGATATGCTGGCAAGACTGGCAGTGATGCTAGCTGAGAATGAGGAAATCTCAGAACAAATAGGAGACACTGAAGGTCAGTTGAGATCTTAATGGCAGCTACCACGGCAGCTGGTTCATCCCACCCATCTTATAAATTTATCCAAGGTGAACAGGCCCACCAGAATCCTTGAGATGCTTCCCCCAGGACTCATATAAAGCAGTGGGCCTGAACTCAGCAGGTGAATTGCAGTGGACACTGCTGCACTGCCCAGAGCCCCCAGCTAAGCCTGAAGGGCCAGTTTCACCAGTCACAAGCTGCATTGCTGTCAGATGGCAGCTCACAGCCCCTTTGATGCCTGACACCCAAAGCGATCTCATCAGAGACAGTCATGGTCTCCTAATATGGCTAAGAAGGCGTCCATTGCAATCAACAGCATTAATAATTGCAATAATAACAATACCTATTATAACTAAGTGCTTACCTGACAGTAAACTAAGTGCTTTACATACATTAATGTATTTTATCCTTTCAAAAAGTCCATTATAATCCACATGTGATAGGAAAGTAAAGGAGGCGCACGGGAGTTAATTAACTTATTCAAGTTCCCACGCTCACCCGTTATGCTTTACCAGCCTTGGCTTCGATATGACTGTTAAAGAAACATATTTGTAGGAGAAGGTAAAGAATAATCCCTCTGCTTTTTAAGTCTCGTCAGCCTAAAAGTTGAGCCTTTGAACATGGCAATGAGTTTTTGCTTTTGTACTTGAACTCTCTCAAATTCATTGAAAATTTTCATCTGACGTTGTTCTGAGAAGGGAGGAAGAACTAGTCATTTAAAGAAGCAAATTACAGATAATAGCTGGTGTCTGTAAAGGTTTTCCTCGATGGAAAACATACATCACAAGCACAAACTGCTTCTGAAAAGTAAAGCTGTCCATTGAGTCGACACTGACCTGGGACACCAGCTTCCATTTGCTTTGTCCAAATAACACCTGGCAGTGGTCTGGCCGTCATGATTGTCCTAGGCTGCATTTCAGTAATGCTGAGAGGGTCGATATTCCTATTTCACGTAACTCATTGTGCTGAATTCAGCTGAGACCTGTCAGTCCTGTATTTTATGTTGCCAGTAACCAAATCAATACAAAATGATTCAGCAAGTGTTTAGTGAGTGCCTGCTGTATGCTGGACATTATAGTGGGAATCACCACTTGGGGCACACAGACAGTATATTCTGCAAAGAATTTACCACCTAAGCGTATGGGCTTCAAACATCAGTTATTTTTATCCCGCCTCCAACATTTTGGCCATGTTTGCAAGCTATGTGTACAATAACGTATTACTAAAGCATAATGGACTTACGACACTGCGTTAGTTTCAAGAGCAGCATAATGATTCAATATTATCATGCACTACAAAGTGATTACCATGATGTCTAGTTATCACGTCACCATACGGTTATTATACTATTACTGACTATATTACTTATGCTGTATATCACATTCTTGCAATTTATTTTATAACTGAAAGTTTTGTACTATATATCCTTACCATATCTTTTAGTCAACTTGCTCTATTTAAATAAATTTGCTCAAGAAGGAAGGTATATAGCACCTCTGGGAAAAAAAAAAAATAGGTATTTCTTGCCATACGGAGAGACGTCCATGAAAACAAATACATAACTGCTAATAGTTTGTTTAGATTAAATGTTTAGGGACTTCCCTGGCAGTCCAGTGGCGAAGATTTCCAACATAGGGAATGTGAGTCCGATCCCTGGTCATGCCTTGTGGCCAAAACACCAAACATAAAAAAAGAAGCAATATTGCAAAAAACTCATTGAAGACTTTAAAAATGGTCCTCATCAAAAAAAATTTTTTCAAAAAAAGACTAAACATTTGCTAAAATCACTGTGAAGTTCACCAGTGATACATACTCCATGTTTCATAATCACTGGTCTCCTGGAAGGAGCAGACAGAAGGAGAGATGAAGACAAGGAATTGTTTGGTTCAGCGTAATGAACTGGTAAAGGACATGGACCCTGGAGCTAAACTGAGCTGCTTCAAATCTCAGCACCTGTTAGCTAAGGAAGTTAGCTTCAGGAAAGTTACTTAACCTCTCTGATCCTCAATTTCCTCACCTGTAAATGGGGATAATAGAGTATTTACCTCGTTGGGTTGTTATCAGGATTAAATGAGTTAAACAGCTTGGAACTGTGGCACGTACATCCTAAGCGCTGTGAAAAGGTTAATTGCTATTGTTGCTACTGCAGCCTGCCAAGTTATGACGGGGGGTGGGGGTCTGTGCAGGCAATTCCCAGTTCTATCAGAGGGACTCAGAAAAGGTTTCACAGAAGAGATGCTCCTGCAGGTGCCTGATGGGTAGGTGTTTATCAGCCACGTAGAAAAGGAAATGATTATTCAAAGCAAATAACCTGAGCTAAAATGACCTCATTTTTCCTCTTCTCTGATGCGCTCATCTGTAGCAGACAGCTTTTGTTTTTGCCTGCCTCCCTCGCTCTGGTGGTAGCACTTTGATCTTTCCGTGAAGAACTACCTTTTGCCCACTCTTGGCACGTGTGCGTAGTTTAAGACTGGTTCCGCCCCAGCTCTGTGAGTGGGCGTGTGAGCCAGAGCTCCCCGCCATCCACCCCCCTTGCCACAGAAGTAGACGCAGTCCAAGTCAAACCAGACAGAGCGAATCTCAGGACAAGGCATGGAATCACTGGGAAGGGGATGACATGCGTTTCTCAGGGCTGCTGTGAGAAAGGACCACAGACAGGGTGCCTGAAAACTCAGAAATGCATTATCTCACAGTTCTGGGGGCTAGATGTCAAAAATCAAGTTGTCTTAGAAAGTGCTAGGCAAGGGTCTGTCAGGCCGCTCTCCAGACCTCTTGTAGTTCCTTGGTTTATGGCAGCAAAACTCAGTCTATGTCACGTTCTCCCTGTGTGTAAATCTGTGTCTAAATGGTCTCTTTTTATAAAGGTGTGTGTGTGTGTGTGTGTGTGTGTGTGTGCGTGTGTTCAGTCGCTCATCTGAGTCTGACTCTTTGCAGCCCCATGAACTGTAGCCCACGACTCTTCTGTTCATGGAGTTTTGCAGGTAAGGATACAGGAGTGGTTTGCCATTTCCTACCACGGGGGCTCTTCCCAACCCAGGAATCACACCCACATCTCTTGAGTCTCCTATGCTGGCAGGCAGATTCTTTACCACTGCACAGCTGGGAAGCCTGTAAAGACGTGAATCACACTGAATTAGGGGCTCTGCCTACTCCAGTATGCATGCATGCTAAGTCACTTCAGTAGTATCCAACTCTTTGTGACCCCCATGGACTGTAACCCACCAGGCTCCTTAGTCCATGGGATTCTCCAGGCAAGAATTGGCAGGTGAGTTCTTTACCACTAGCGTCATCTGGGAAACCCACCCCAGTATGACCTCATCTTAGCTACTTACATCTGCAATGACCATATTTCCAAATAAAGTCACATTCTGGAGTACTAAGGGTTAGGACTCCACCTATGAACTGTGAGGGGACAATTCAACTTATAACAGAGAGGTTCCCTTCCACTGAATTTAAGGTTGGAAATAGGTATATGTGATGCTTCTGGGGGTTTCATGTGGGGAAGTTGTACCCTTCTGGGAATGGAGTCAATTCAGAAGAAAGAAGTGTTTAGAGGCTCCCAGAGTCATCATTTGAGCACCTGGATTCATCCACGCCTAAAGGTCGTGTTGCTGAACTGTTCAGGTATGAGAGAAAATCCCCTCACCCCTTATAAGCTAAAGCCAGCATGAGCCACCTGGGGCCTCAGGCAGTAAAGAGCCTGCCTGCAGTGTGGGAGACCGGGGCCTGATCCCTGGGTCAGGAAGATCCCCTGGAGAAGGGAATGGCTACTTACCCACTTCAGTATTCTTGCTTGGAGAATCCCATGGACAGAGGTGCCTGGTGGGCTACAGTTCATATCTCAGAGTCAGACACGACTGAACGACTAATCCCTCAATTTCAACTTTCAGTGTGAGTTGGGTTTCCATCACATTGAATCAAAAAAGTCCTGAACAAAATAAAACTTGACCATTTAAAGATTTTCAAACAAATTGTAAATGAATTCTGTGTTCTGTTAGGAAAGAGGATGGACTTGTTAAAGAAATAGGAACTTTGAAACAGGTTTAAGCCAGTTTTCAAGAGCCACCCCCTTTTTAGACAGCTGCTTTTAAATCCTGTGTGGCAATCGTTAGTAGTTTGTGACATTTCTAGTCTGTCCTGGGTGTTGCTAGTACCTGGCAGGTCAGGCCTGTCACCTCCATAAAAGCAGTGAGCATCCATACCAGTGTGCTGTATGGCGTGGAGTCCCTTTGAGAATTACTGATGTCACACTGAATCTCGTCAGCTGTATTTATTCTGTCTTCATCTCTACCATTTGAGGCTCTTCAAAAAAAAGTCTGATTATTTTTACATGAAGATAGCTTCTCCTTGCTCCTGTGATTTGAAAACTGTAAACCAAAGCTTAATTCTGGGGGAGTTAATCTTTCCTCATGGCAAGTATAATTAAGATGTAAATCTCTAGGAGAAATACCTGGAAATTAAGGTTATTGTTGACATTTTCATTAATTAATAATTACCAAATTCTTAAAAAAAATAATTAGCCTTTAGACTTTCATAGTCTCTGTTATACTCATTAGGTAATGGTGAAATAGAGATGAATGAACCTTCAAGCAGATGAATTAATGATTAAGGCAGCTCAGCAGAATTCAACCTAGATTCTGTATCCACCGGGTTTCCATGTCAGCCTGTAGCACTCTCTTAGCTGGCTAAATTTTGACTAAGTGTTCAAATGATATTAACTCACAGAGCAGTGATTTCATTGGGAAATAAAATCTGATAAATAAAAACAGAAAAAGACAAAGCCGAATGAAATCCTTCCAGAAATATCCCATCGAGGGTCCCCGGAAGGTGAAGTTTCAGAAACACGCTTTGCTAATTCTATCACACATAAGAGACTTTTCTAAAGAGGCATCTGATAATACTGATGAGAACCACGCGCATGAGTCAGTGAGGGACTTAGACCTCTTGGTTTGGATTTGGTATGACAGTACTGTGTGTTAAATAAATACCAATAAATTATTAAAGCATATTGGTTGTATCATAACACAGAAGCTTAACAATGTATTATGTCAGCATGCACAGCTTTCGCTCAGGGAAATTCTCCATCTCTTTAATTCAAGCGCTGACATCCTGTGCCAGCACAAAGCCTTTTTCATTTGAGATTGACACACGTCTAAAATTGCTTAGATTTTGTGTTGTGCTCTTAATACTTGAAATCCGGCAAATGGAATTCTATGCCACTGTGCATGAACAATGCCTTACAAAAAAAAAAAAATCTTAGCCTGGGGGTTCGACTGGAGAATGGCAGAAACAAAAAGTACTTTCACTGCTGTTGCTTCAAGTTGGGGGAATAATTACCTTGGTGGAGGAAAAGGGAGGGCCATTTCTAGCCCCTTGGAAAAACAGTATGTTTGTCAGCCCTTAAATTAGATCATTAAATTCAAGAAGGGTGTCACACATGGATCCTGGGTCATGTCAGCCGAATGGCCGCCCATGTCACGGGGAGGACGTGGTTCTCATCCTCCCCTTCCCTTTCGGGGAGGTTTCGTTGCTCCCATTTATTCTGACATGCCTGGGTAATTGTGGTAACCCTGATGAACTCTCCTTTCTATACCTGAGGATAAGCTCCTCCAGTTTACTTTCCAAAAACATTATTGTGCCTTCTGCTCTGGCGACAAATACAGTTGCGTTTCCTTGAGATTTTTCTCAAAATAATATTTCAGTCCTCAAACAATTGCTTAATGCACTTGAATGTCACCGTGTTACCGACGGGGAGAGGAGGGACCCTGGCCGAAGCTGGGACTCCCTGGGTTGGTATGAAAATCAAAGCTCACGTGGTGTTTTGTCATCTGACATCTGAGAGCCACAAGACATCCATACATCCAGCTTCTGACGCAGCATCGATCTCAGCTGTTGGGAAGGAAAGAAAAGGAGCTTGCACAAGACTGGAGGTCTTCTTGGTCCTAGAGCCAACTGCAGGACGATTGGGGGATCATGAACCTAAAGAGCACACATTTGTTAGGACGGGATGACAACCTTTTGCCTTACTTCTCAGCATCCGTTATCCCACCCTCCAATGCACAGAACAGCTGTTTCAGGTCACTCAGCATCTCCCCCAGTAAGACGTTTTGTTTCAAGCTTCCACGCCTTGGCACGTGATATTTGTGCTATCTGGATGCTCCATCCCATCTATTCAGAAAATTCCTAACCATACATTCAGAACCAGCTGCAGAATCTATGTGATCTTTTCTGGAGGAGCAGAAATGAGCACCCCTACTCTACTTTACTTGCAATGAACCCCTTCAAATTACTTGCCTGTTGCTTCTACCCCCTCAAATTGTTGCTTTGTGAAGGCTGAGGCCAAAATGACTGGGTAGCTGGAGCTGTGATTATGTTCCAGGTTCTGGAATCCTCCAGGTACCACACCGTTTAATGTAGATCAAAGCAGCTTCCCTGGTGGCTCAGATGGTAAAGAATCTGCCTGCAATGCAGGAGAGTTGGGTTCAATCCCTGAGTCGGGAAGATCCCCTGGAGAAGCAAATGGCCATCCTCCCCAGTATTCTTGCCTGGAGAATCCCATGGGCAGGGGAACCTAGCAGGCTGCAGCCCGTGGGATCGAGGAGAGTCATACACAGCTGAGCGACTAACACTTCACTTCCTTCAGTGGCTAGTATTATCCCCATTGTTCAGATGTGAATCCTGAAATCTTGAGAGATTAAGTCACCTGCCGATGTCACATTGTTAGGAACAATACATCACAGATCTAGGCCTCAATCCCCGACTCAGACAATGAGCATGACTCAGCTGATCAGTTATTGCTTTTAAATGTTTGGCTTTCCCCAGACCTAGTACCAAACTTGATATATAGCTGGGGTGGTGATAAATGAGCAAGTGTTTGAATTATAAAGCATTTGCTAAGCCGTAACCCCTTCTAACATCGGTAGATGAAATGTAAAACAATGTACAATACAATCTGCTGGAATGGAGACTATTAATATAGACGCAGAGAAGATATTGACAAAATAATAAAGATGATAACAGTAATGATAGGCCACCTTTTGCATGTTTTCTCTGTGCCAAGTACTGGTCTAAACACTATCTGTTGACCTGTCATGACAGGCCAATGAGGTTCTTTAGATGAGGCTCCAGGAAAATAAGAGGCACACTGAAGATCAAAAATGAATAGAGTTGGGGTCGAGTCTTGCACCCCAAGTTACTCCAAGCCAAGCAACCGGAGAAGCTGTACAGACATGACTGTGACCCGCTGTCAGTGTGCGCCATCGGCGTGCTGCGCGCTCCACGCTGACAACCCAGGAGCGAGGTCCCTTGCCAGCAATTCAGATGATCTGGGTTCTCCTGCACCTTTGCTACCCTAGACTTGGGTGATCTGAGGCAAGCAATTGTGGGGAGAGGAGAGGGTCATGGTTTTCTTAAAATTCCTTTCTGGTTCTGAGGATCAATAAGCTCCTAGTAAGTTACGTAACAGCCTGCATTAGCCCCTGGACGCCTTCCTGTTTCTCCAGTTCAAGCCTTTGGAGCGCCCAGGGATTTGGCAAGCTTGTCACTCTCAGCCTAGACTACTGCTCCCCATCCCCAGCTTTTCCCAGGCTGGCTCACCCTTCAGGTCTCAGCTCAAATGTCACCTCTGGGAGAGAGCTCTTCTCTGACCTCAAGCTGACCTCTATTGCACCAGTCCCCTGGCCCCTAAGAAATTCTGATTTCTCTATAGAATTTCCAGAAATTGAGGTTATCATAATTATTCATTTGTGCTTTCTTCTCCCACCACTAGAATTTAATACCATGTGGGTAGGGCTCTGACTGTTTTGTTTACCATTATAAATTCTTGCCACTGACAGCATTTGGCACACAGTAGGCACTTGGTAAATAGCTTTATTGTTATCATTTTCAGTTATCCTAAATAAAACACCCAAATTTTAGTGCTTCAAACAGCATTAACCATTTCCATTTTTCACTTGTGCACTTATCCCCAAACGTCTCTGATTACCTTTCCACCCCACCCAGTTCCCAGTCGTGAAACTATAGTCCTGTTATTCCTTCCTAAGGGAAAAAAAGGAGAATGGCTGACTGATGAAGCAATCAGCTGGGAGAACAATTCTTTCGTGAGCAAGTGTGTCCTTACAGACTCAGAGCCTGCGCGTTCCACCTGGAAACCACCCAGGCAACTTCGTGCCCGAATATCCTCGCCTAATGCGGTTTAGTGCAAACCTTTGCATCATTTTTAATTCCCTTTTACAAGAACGCATACCATTTAATCAGAGTCCCCTCCCTTGCTATTGTGAGAGCCTTGGGCTTGTTTGATAAAACATGAAGACAAGAAGTAGCAGTTGACTCAAGTCCTACAGAAGGCTCTGCTGACCCGGCCGGGGCGCCTTTGTTTACGGGCCTGCATTGTTCTGTTTCCGTGGTTATATTTAGGGCAGCTCTCAAAGAAGGAAAAGGGGGGAAAGGTAAATGGCTTTACAGACACTTTGACGATATAATTAAAAGAGCAGACAGAGAGATACCACATAAATAGCAAAAAAGTAGGGGGAAAATCCCACCTGAGAAAAAACAGAGAATTCAGGAAGAGTGGGGTCATTAACGGCAGTGGTGCGGCATCATTCTGCCCTCAGTACTGCCAAGGGGTCAAGGTCAAGGTCAAGGTCCTGGACCATGGACAGTTATCAGAAGAGGACCCGTCTAGAATTTTCTCTCTCAGCTAGAGGGACAGAGTTTTTCGAGGAACTCTGAACAAATCCTTTTCTTTAAGAAAAATTTTGCTCAATTTCAAAGGTAATAGCTGCTTTGAAAAAGTAATAGCTACTATTTTTTGAAGGCTTGTACTGGCACAGTTATAAGTACTTTACATGTAACTCATTTAATTCACATAACAGCCCTCTGAGCTAAGTATTTTGATTATCCCCATTTTTCAAATGAGAAAATTGAGGCACAGAGATGTGATACTATTTGCCCAAGGTTAAATAGACAGGAAAAAGCCGAACTAGCCCTTCAGGTCACTCTGCCTGGTTTCAGAGTCCATTATTTTAGCAACCTCTGTGCCCTGTCTCCAAAATTTCAAACCGTTTTAGAATTAGCTATATGCAATTGCTAACCTTAAGTCGTTTTTCACCTGTAGAACCTGACCATTTCACACAATTCGACCTAATACAAACTTATAAAGCAAAATACGGACTTTCTCCTCCCCGATTCCACTGACTGGGAACTTGTGCTTCTGGAGCTTCTTCTGCACCTGCCTAAGCTGACATACGGAGACAGAAGTATCTACTTTTATACTGTGAAACCGATGTGAGTCACTCAGTCGTGTCCGACACTTTGCGACCCCATGGACTGTAGCCCACCAGGCTCCTCTGTCCATCGGATTCCCCAGGCAAGAATACTGGAGTGGGTATCCATGCCCTCCTCCAAGGGATCTTCCCAACCCAGGGACTGAACCCGGGTCTCCTGCGTTGCAGTCAGATTCGTTACCATCTGAGCCACCAGGGAACCCAAGTGTTGTATACAAGACTGAGGGAAAAAGCATTCAAAACTGTTTCTTGGACATCACTGCACAGTATCTTGTGTGTTTGTGTTCCTATTTCCGGAGGCTGGATGTTCAGAAGTGGAATGCCACGTCATAAACATTCCATTAGAGAGTGGCAGTTCTGACACTCTGCAGTTCTGACTCCCTTTGAGTCATCCATTCAAATCTCCAGAGGCAAGGTTTATGGAAAGGGCCAAGTCAGCTGAGCCAGCGAAGCATGGATGCCGGACACCACTTGTAAACAGCAAGGGGGGTTGACCCAGAAAGACTTTGGAAGATATAACCCTGGCACTGACCTTCAGTCTGACCAGAAAGCAGAGATATCCCAGATTTATGAACATTATTTCCTGTCTAACAGGGGCAGAGGTCACCATGAAGCCCTGGCCTGTTTCTTTAAGCCCAGAGAGGTCTGTTGTAGGGGTGGAGCCCACCTCAAGGGTCTCGGCTGCCCGGAAATGAAAGGCATGTGAAGGTCAGAGACCCCTGTCTCGTCAGTATCCCCCTAGGTGCACTCTGCGGTACTTTGACCCTTGGTGACTCAGCCACCCAGAGGGTCCCATCCTCTTCAGATGCTTTGGATGGTGGCTCTTGGCTGTTTGAGGGCTTCCCTGGTTCTGCTTTATTGACTGTGCCAAAGCCTTTGTCTGTGTGGATCACAATAAACTGGAAAATTCTTAGAGAGATGGGAATACCAGACTACCTGACCTGTCTCTTGAGAAGTCTGTATGCAGGTCAGGAAGCAACAGTTAGAACTGGACACGGAACAATGCCGAGGTCCAGCCTCAGCAGAGTCCAGGGATATCCTCAGGATGGACAACGTCGGCGAATGAAGAAAGATAGATAAAGAGATAAAGAAAGAGACAACACGGGGTGACCAAGCTTCAGTGAGCGAGGCCCCTTTACTTTATTCTTCTCGGGGCTTTTATACCCTGAGTTATACATACAGCAAGGAGAAAAATGCAGAGTCAACTCAACATTCCATCAGTAATAACTTATCAATATCAGGTTCCTTCTTGTAAGAGTCTTGTTCTCTGTACATCGTCTTCTGTTCAGAGGCCTGTTGATATTCCATGACCGCTTTTTGATAAATGTTGGTCAGCCAAAACAATAATCTTCCTTAAAGTGTTTCTTCTTAAATTCTTAGCCTGCATCACCCTTAAAGTACAGAGTTACATTTTTATGGAGCAAAGATTCAGCGGGTTATAGCAAAGAAAGAACTTATCAACTCAGCATCGAATGTTGCTAATGTTAAAGCAATGGCTTGCTATTTCTATATCTTAACTATATGCACTCCCAGGAACACAATGGATAAGGGATGTGAGAACTCGGCAGCAAGCATAGGCTCAACAATGTTACAAGAGTCTGGATAAATCTGCCAAGTAAGCTAGAATGCTAACAGAGGGTTTGAAACACTCCTTTCAGGCCCAGGAGATTGATCAACTAGAGCCCTAAGTTAACTCTTTTAGTCAGGGACAGCCCCCTGCTACTGTCAGGAGAGCTGGTGAAAGACATAAAACAAGACAGACAGACTCTGGTTCGGGGGTAGATGCTCGAGCAGGTCCAGGGGGTCCGTCGAGTCCTGAGGCCTTGCTCATCAGGACTCTTCCGCATGACCTTGTCATTGGTCAGATGGCCCAGGGATTCCCTCAAGTCCTGCATGACCTTGTCATGGGTGGGATCTCCCGTGCTGGCTCCCGGCAGAACAACAGACTGGTTCCAAATAGGAAAAGGAGTATATCAAGGCTGTATATTGTCACACTGCTTTTTTAACTTATATGCAGAGTACATCATGAGAAACGCTGAACTGGAAGAAACACAAGCTGGAATCAAGATTGCCGGGAGAAATATCAATAACCTCAGATATGCAGATGACACCGACCTTATGGCAGAAAGTGAAGAGGAGCTAAAAAGCCTCTTGATGAAAGTGAAAGAAGAGAGTGAAAAAGTTGGCTTAAAGCTCAACATTCAGAAAACGAAGATCATGGCATCCGGTCCCATCACTTCATGGGAAATAGACAGGGAAACAGTGGAAACAGTGTCAGACTTTATTTTTGGGGGGCTCCAAAATCACTGCAGATGGTGACTGCAGCCATGAAATTAAAAGACGCTTACTCCTTGGAAGAAAAGTTATGACCAACCTAGATAGCATATTCAAAAGCAGAGACATTACTTTGCCGACAGAGGTCCGTCTAGTCAAGGCTATGGTTTTTCCAGTGGTCATGTATGGATATGAGAGTTGGACTGTGAAGAAGGCTGAGCGCTGAAGAATTGATGCTTTTGAAGTGTGGTGTTGAAGACTCTTGAGGGTCCCCTGGACTGCAAGGAGACCCAACCAGTCCATTCTGAAGGAGATCAGCCCTGGGATTTCTTTGGAAGGAATGATGCTGAAGCTGAAACTCCAGTACTTTGGCCACCTCATGCGAAGAGTTGACTCATTGGAAAAGACTCTGCTGCTGGGAGGGATTGGGGGCAGGAGAAGAAGGGGACGACCGAGGATGAGATGGCTGGATGGCATCACAGACTCGATGGACGTGAGTCTGAGTGAACTCTGGGAGATGGGGATGGACAGGGAGGCCTGGCGTGCTGCGATTCATGGGGTCACAAAGAGTTGAACACGACTGAGTGACTGAACTGAACTGAACTGGTGGCTCAGAGGTTAAAGCCTCTGCCTGCAATGCGAGAGACCTGGGTTCGATCCCTGGGTTGGGAAGATCCTCTGCAGAAGGAAATGGCAACCCACCCTAGTATTCTTGCCTGAAGAACCCCATGGACAGAGGAGCCTGGTGGGCTACAGTCCACGGGGTCACAAAGAGTCAGACACGACTGAGTGACTTCACTCACTCACTCTTGGCTGACGTTGCCTTTGTCTTGGTCTTCTGGGTCTCTTTCGCCTGCCTGATTTGAGTCTGCCTATTGACTGACCCTTTCAGTCCTCTGGACGTTTGTTTCTGAGACTCAGAGCTGTATTGCCTGGTTTTGTCCGGCTACTTGCTCTTGATGGCAGCTCCCGGACCTGGACACTTCTCACCTACTCTTTGACCTCCCATTCTGCTCCAGGTGATTCCAACCCAGGGCGAGAGTGCTCCTTTCTGAGACGCACAATAGCTTCGTTTTGTGTTTACACTCCCCTCCGTGGCTTCTCCGGCTGCTGCGGCCGCTGAGCCCCCTCCTACCGCTTAATAAATTACCAGCCTCCCTTCCAGACGCACGTGAACTAGCCCCGCCCCGCCCCACGCCCCACCTGTACTGCTTTCCCTGGAGCTCATGAGGCTCCCACCCTGTTACATCAATGTGCTGTTTCCACTCAAAGATTTCACCCCGGCCATTTCTTCTTTTGGAAGACTCTTCCCCTTAATGTCCCTTGCACGGTGTCAGCTTGCTGTGACCAAAATTTCCTTTCTTTTTATTTTTTTTTCATTTGTTATTTTCCTTATTCCCTAATAAAACATTTACCCATAAGAGCCAAGACCTCTTTTGTGTATTTCGTCACAATGTTTGGAATGATACATGGTACTTTTTAGAAGTAAACTGAACGCTGGATGGAAAAGTGAATGAGTGAATGATTTTCTTATCCAGATTGCTGTTTAATCATTCCGCTATCACTTGCAAACTATTGTTCCACTTTCCTTTCTTTTTGTAATACTACTTAGATTTTTAAAAAATAACTTGATTTATTTACTTTTTCTTTAGGCTGTGCTGGGTTTCTGATGCTGGGTGGGCTTTTCTCTGGTTGCCGCGAGCATGGCAGTACTCGTCACAGTACTCAGCTTAGCATGGCAGTACTTGTCACAGTACTCAGCTTAGCATGGCAGTGCTCATCACAGTACTCAGCTTAGCATGGCAGTGCTCGTCACAGTACTCAGCATGGCAATGCTCGTCACAGTACTCAGCTTAGCATGGCAGTGCTCGTCACAGTACTCAGCTTAGCATGGCAGTACTCGTTGCAGTACTCAGCTTAGCATGGCAGTACTTGTCACAGTACTCAGCTTAGCATGGCAGTGCTCGTTACAGTACTCAGCTTAGCATGGCAGTACTCATCACAGTACTCAGCTTAGCATGGCAGTGCTCATCGCAGTACTCAGCTTAGCATGGCAGTGCTCGTCGCAGTACTCAGCTTCTCGTTGTGGTGACCTCTCGTTGCAGGGCACAGATTCTGGGTGCAGGGGTTCCAGCAGTTGCCACACTTGGGCTCAGTAGTTGCCGTTCCTGGATTTTAGAGCGCAGGCTCAAACTAAGCATGGGCTTAGTTGCTTAGCATGTGGGATCCGCCTGGATAAGGAATTGAACCTGTGTCTCCTGCATTGGCAGACAGATTTTTTTACCACTGAGCCACCAGGGAAGCCCAGATTTTTTTTTTTTCCTTAATTTGGCCCTGTTTCTAGACGGTCTGATCTTTAGTGTTGTTCTTTCCTTTGAATTTTTGTGTCATGCTGCATTGCGTTAAAATTACCGGTGCTGTCCGCTATCCTCAAATACTGAGCTATACTCGACTAAGTCAGACACGACTTGGTGACTAAACAACAACAAAAATCCAAAGAGCCAGTGGTAGTTATTAAAGGATTTCCTTCGGCTGTGACTTTGGTTAGTATTCAGCAGGCACATTTCTTTACATAGAGGAGAGAAAGTGGACCGGTTTCTTGGGTGAACAAAGCTATATGTTCAAAGACATTCATCATCGCTTCATATTAAAGTGAACTATTTAAAAACAATGTCACTGCCATTTCTGGGATAAGTACCTAATACTGTCTGGTATAACATAGAGCGGAATCAGTGATTTTTGTTAGCCAGACTAGACATTAAATGGCAAATAAGGGTGTAATGATAAAGAAACAAAAGTTAATTTCTAAATAATGTGTTTGGTATTACAACATTTGTTATGAAAATATTACTGCTACTAAGAGATTTGTATCTGCCTTACCATTGTAGAAGGATACAGAGGAAAAACTGGTTATCCCTGAAAGGTGAATTACAGAAACACTTTTTAGTTTCTACTTCATATGTTTATAGCTGTTTACGAAGAACATGTGTCCTTTTCCTTAAGCAGATAAAAACTAAAGGGATATACAAAAAGCCAGCACAAGTTGAGTCTTGAAAAGGAAAAGCAGAGAATAAGTGTCTCTAAAGCAAGTAGAGACAATGATTCATAAACTGGGCAATGATTAAGACAAACAAACAAAGGGGCTTAAAGGTGACACGCTGTGATCAGACAGTCCAAATCCTTCAACCCACAGCTCTACACAAGAGCCTTTGTGGCTTAAGTGGCACTAAAGAAACATTTGCTCAAGCCAAGGTGAAGGTTCCCCTTCAAGAGCGAAACTGAGCAAACCAGTATTTTAATGACGACCAAAAAGCCCCAGTCGCTCTGAGACCTTCACTCTGTCAGATCAATGCCCCGGGGTCGCCTTCCTCCCTTTGAGTTGGAGATTTCCACAAGGATCTCAGCCCAGCTTCCTCTTCCAGAACCCCTGGTACTATTACAACCTCTCGCTCCTCCTTCTCCAGTCTGGAAAGCTGACTCCAGTCCAGTCTTTCATTCGCAGCTTCTGAAGTTGGGGGCAGAAGGAGTAAGGCATCAGATATTCCTAAAATAGGAGCAGGTACTTCAGATGATGGTGGCTCAGATGGTAAAGAATCTGCCTGCAATGCAGGAGAACTGGGTTCCATCCACGCGCCAGGAAGACCCCCTGGAGAAGGGAATGGCTATGCACCCCAGTATTCTTGCCTGGAAAATTCCATGGATAGAAGAGCCTGGCGGGCTACAGTCCATGGGGTTGCAAAGAGTCGGCCATGACTGAGCAACGGACACATCAGGCTTCAGGTAACAGCACACTCCAGACTTGAAGCAGGACTGGAAGGAAGGAAGGGAACAGAAATAAGGATGGTGCCTGTACTTGGCTCTCCACTTATGTAGTGATAATGTAGGTTGGATGGGGAAAGGTGCGCTGGTCAGGTCTCATTTGCTCATTCAGCAAGTACTTATTAAGAGAGTAAGATCCTAGAAGTTCTCATCACAAGAAAAATGATTTTAATTGTGTGAAGGGATAGATGTTAACTAGACTCACTCAGCGATCCTTTTGCCACATCTGCGCGTATTAAATCATGCGGTCCCCCTAAAAGCAACAGAGTACCATACATCAATTATATTGCAATAAAACTGGAAAAACGTATCACCTTTTAAAGAAATGAGTGTTTATTGGGATTTCCCTGGCGCTCCAGTGGTTAGAATTTGATGCTTTCAATGCCGATGTGTGCAATACCAGCTTCAATCTCTGGTGGGAGAAGATAGACCCAAAAGCTGTGTGTCATGGCCAAGAAATGAATAAACAAATAATGATCATGTGTTCAGAGTCTTAACAAATGAAGTATTTATTGAGCACAAGGTATGGCAATGATTTTAAAAACTCATGGTTGCCGTACAGATACTGGCCTCTGAGCTGGGGAATACGGCACACAGGCGGGGCTGAGCCCTCATTAAGCTTACAGTCAAATTGGGAAGCTGAACATTATGAAAAAGGAAACGTCATTGCAAACTGAAGGGCCATGAAGAAAGGGACACTTTCTATGTAAAAGTGTGGTTGGCGTCTCTGACTCAGTTCAAGAGGCGAAGGAAGACCTTCTGGAGACAGTGCTGTTGAAGCTGAGGTGTTCAGGTTAAACGGGGGCAGGAAACAGGCGAAAGCGAAGAAAACAGGAAGCGTGGAGGTCCCACGAGAGCTCCGGAGGAGCTGAGGACGGCCGTGGGGGCTGCAGCGTGGGGTGGGTGGGGGGTGGTTGCTGGTTGGGGGGAGCAAGGCTCTAGAGCCGCCGGCGCCGTCCCTCTCACCTGCGGCCGTGGGCTCTGTCGGCAAGGAGGGAGAAGGCCAGAGGGGCTGCCCCGGGCCTCCCTTCCCAGCCCTTCAGCTGCTCTCTCACTCACCTAAAAAGACAGCTACTTCCCGCCTGGATTTCCCCCTAATCTCACCCCCGGGAACCTGTTTTTCTCCATCAAGCCCACTTGTCCTATTCTGAAGATAAGGAAGAGAGTCCTTTCTACTCACCCCAGGGTAGAACGAGCAGGTCAGACGCGACAGGGCCTGCTTTCTCCCCGTTAGGGAGCCCGCCGGTGTCGTTCACACGCAGAGATACGTGCAGAACGTTTCCCAAGCGCCAGGAGTCAAGCTGGGTTTTAAGAGCGTGACGAGACACTCATGACCCTTGCCCTCAGGGAGTCTGCTCTCTACTCGAACACTTTTCAGGCCTCCCTGGTGGCTCAGCTGGTAAAGAATCCGCCTGCAGTGCAGGAGACCTGGGTTTGATCCTGGGTCGAGAAGATCCCTTGGAGAAGGGAACGGCTACCCACTCCAGTCTTCTGGCCTGGAGAATTCCATGGGCTGTATAGTTCGTGGGGTCTCAGAGAGTCAGACACGACTGAGCAACTTTCATTTCACTTAATACTTTTCAAATTGTGGTCCACAGAACCGGCAGCATCAGCATGATCTGGGATCTTGTTAGGAAGGCAGAGTCTCATGCCCCACCCCAGACAGACTGAATGCGAAGTTCTAGGGTGGCACTCAGAATCCTGTGTCTTAGCATGGCCTCCAGGTCACCTGTGTGCTGCTTAAGTGTGAGATGAGTCTAATGCATCTTAAGCTAAGAAAGCGTTCTCACAGACACCATTTCCTTCCACCTTCTGATTTAATTATTTGACTATTTAGATGTGAACTACTCCAAATGTAGAGAAAATAAAGGGCCAGTGTTTGTCTGTTTCCCGAATACAATGGATGCTATCACTTTGTCATGTTTATTCAGATGTCATTTTAATTTTTTTAACTTAACTTTTCAAATTCAAATGGAATCCCACTTTCCATTCCTTTCTGCCACCCTAACCTTTCCCTGGGCGTCCCTGGTGGCTCAGTGGTGACGAGTCTGCCTGCAGGTGCAGAAGACAAGCGTTCGATCCCGGATTCAGGAAGATCCCCTGGAGAAGGAGACGGCAACCCACTCCAGTATTCTTGCCTGGAAAATTCCCTGGACAGAGGAGCCTGGTGGCTATGGTCCGGCAAAGAGTCGGACACCACTTAGCGACTGAACAAAGACAATAAGAAACCCTTCCGAAGGGCCTGGGTTCTGCATTTGCAAGTCTGACAAGAGCAAGATGTAGTCGCATATCTGAGTCGTGTTTCTGTCTCTGCCCACCACCCAATCCTAGAAATCTTTGACAGCCAAGTTCAAGATACTTTGCGATTCAGAACTGAGAAAAGGGCAGACAGAAGAAGCTGTAGATTAAGGGAAAAGGGGGAAGACAGAGAGAGAGACAGAGACAGACAGACAGATACTGTTCTTACCACACAGACCTGGAGCTCAGAGAGAAGAGGAAGGAAGATGCGCGGCTGGCATTGGCCATGCGTCTGGGCTCTGTCCCGTGGGAAATTCTGAAGTACAGGAGGATTGGAGAGTAAATGAAGAGGTCTCGAGAACTGCTGTTCCGTATGTCTTGAATGCCCTATAATATTTTGGGGGGAGACCTCAGAAAAGACTGGAATCTTTTTTAAAAATCGCTAATTGATGTCTAGAATGTGCCTCTTCGAATAAGCCTCTATAAAGGGACTAGGCCACCTGGAATCCAAGATTTATCAGGGTCACACTAGCTATCCCGTCGGCCAAAGGGGACTTAAGATTACAAGGAGTCGGTCCCAGTGTTAGAACCTGACTCCCTGATGCCAGGGTCATCCAGCTGTGGGCTGCAGCCCAATACGAAGACATCCGCTTGTTTCTATACCACTTGGGGCTGCTTTCAGGCTACAGTGGCCGTGTTGAGTAGTTGTGACAGACACGGCATGGCCTTCAGAGCCCAAAGCATTTACTATCTGACCTTCTGCTGAATGAGTTTGTTGGCCCCTGACTTAGATTTTAAGGCAACCGTACACTCTCTCTTCCTCTCCATCTGGACTAGTTAAGAGAGGGGCCTATGACTCAAATCAGGCTGATTAAGGCCAATAAAATTCAAACCTGGGATTTGGAGTTATCTCAATGGTTCATCTTGAGGTCGACCTTTCACCTCTGCTGGATAGGAGGAAGTAAGTGTGAAGCTCTTACTCCACAGACACACCTTGCACCCCCCGGGGGAGAGCTCGGCTGAGAGTGGGGGAGACACCGAGGAGACAGAGCTGAGAAGGAGGAAGAGACTGGGCTCCGAATCCAGCTTATCCTGCGGTCCCTGGAGCTTCAGCTACATGAGGTCACTGCTCCCTTTGTCGGCTGTTATTCGTATCTGTTGTGATGCTGTTGCTGTGACCGGCGACCTGAAGATTTTCATCTGATTCAGTCTATTATTTTCTATATTCCTCAGTCCTGAATGCCTTCTAGAAAGATCTATTAATCAAGACATATTTCTTGAGCTCTGAAGCTACTCACAGCTGTACGGATTGGCTAAGAAAAGTGAGGACCCCTGCAGGATGTGAACTCCCAGTAAAACAGAAGGAAAAAATTGAAGGAAAAAAAAAAGACTAAAGGAGAAAAGAAATGAGACTACTCAGCTACAAGACCTTTTGAGACACTCACTCCTTAGAAATGAGCGCTGTAGTAGGGGGATATCAGCAGATGGATAAGGAATGACAACAACACAGACATTTCCAGGGGCTCTAAAGAATATTATCGGAAACAAGTTTTCTTAGGAATTCTCAGCTGTGTGGTTTGCTCAAGAGACCAAATACTGGAATGACCCAGGTTCTCTTTCTGGCTATGCTGGTAAAGTCATGTTCTCATTTGTGGACACCTGATTATTACTCACTGAGCATTGCTTATGAGTTGAAACATATTCTCTTAAAATTTACATACTGAACCCTAACCCCAAATGTGACTGTATCTGAAGAAAGAGGGTCTTTAGGATTTACTGCTGCTGCTAAGTCACTTCAGTCATGTCTGACTCTGTGCGACCCCATAGACGGCAGCCCACCAGGCTCCTCCGCCCATGGGATTTTCCAGGCAAGAGTCCTGGAGTGGGTTGCCATCTCCTTCCCCAATGCATGAAAGTGAAAAGTGAAAGTGAAGTCGCTCAGTCGTGTCCGACTCCTAGCGACCCCATGGACTGCAGCCCACCAGGTTCCTCCGCCCATGGGATTTTCCAGGCAAGAGGACTGGAGTGGGGTGCAATTGCGTTCTCCTTTAGGATCTAAATAAGTCTAAATAAGACAATAAGGGTGAAGCCTCAGTCTCAAGGGCGGTGACCTTATAATTCTCTGTCCCCTCCTGCCCCATCCAGGGGCACTGAAGGCAGCTGTCTGCAAGCCACAAAGAACTTCCGCCAGAACCCCAGCAGACGGGCAGCTGGTTTCAGACCTGCAGCCTTTCCAAGTGTGAGAAAGTAGATTTCTGTCAGGTCAGCCCCCCAGGGCATGTTGTCTCGGCAGCTCCAGCTGACCGAGCAGCATCCGCCCCAAACACTTGCTCCTCTCCGCACTGGCCTCAGTTTCTCCATCTGCAACCGCTGGACCGGCCGCTCCTGCAGCGCTTTCTCCTTCTGACTCTCTCTTGAGGATGCCTCCCTTATGCGTGTGTGCCAGCTGAGTCACTTCAGTCCTGTCCGACTCTCTGCGACCCTATGTACCACAGCCTGCCGGGCTCCTTTCTCCATGGGATTCTCCAGCCAAGAATGCTGGAGTGGCTTGCCATTTCCTCTTCCGCCATTTCCTCTTCCAGGGGATCCTCTCAACCCAGGGATCAAATCTCCTGCATTGACAGTTGGGTTCTTTACCACTAGCACCACCTGGGAAGCCCCTTCTCTATGTATGTGTGTATATATATACATGTATGTATGTGTGTGTGTATATATGTATGTATGCATGTGGGTATGTATGTGTATATATGTATGTGTGTATGTATGTGTGTATGTATGTGTATATATACACGTAAGTATGTATGTGTATATATGTGTGTATATGTGTGCATGTATGTATGTGTGTGCGTATGTGTGTACATATATGTATGCATGTGCATTCGTATATGTATATGTGTGTGCATGCATGCATGTGTGTGTGCATGTATGTGAATGTGTGTATGTGTAGATATGTATGTGTGTATACGTATATGTGTGTATATATGTGTGTGTCTAATGTATGTGTGTATATGTATGCATGCATGTGGGTGTGTGTATACAGATGTGTGTATATGCGTGTATGCATGTGTATATGTGTGTGCATGCATATATGTGTATGCATGTGTATATATGTTTGTATGTGCATGTATGTATGTGTGTGATGTGTGTGCGTACATGTATATGTGTATATGTGTGTATAAATGTATGTGTATATGCACGCATGCATGTGGGTGTGTGTATATGCATGTGTGTATATATGTGTATATGTGTGTGCATGCGTGTATGTGTGTACATGCGTATGTATGTGTGTACATGCATGTGTGTGTGCATTGTGCATATGTGTGTGCATGTGTGCATATGTATGTGTGTGCATATGTCTGTATGTATATGTGTGTGTGTGTATATGTGTGTGTGTGCATGTATGTGTGTGTGTGTGTGTATATATCCTGTACAAATAACTTTTCCTAAATATTCATAAAATGTTATTGAGGAGTGGCCCTCCTCAAACAAAATAAAGTGTCAGGTTATAGATTATTAACTATTTAACAGAAAGGTTGTAGCTGGTTGCTACTGCTAATTGGGATCAATCAGAAAGATAAAGCAACTTCGACAGTGTAACAAAAGTCAATGGAAAGACAGTCTGATTTGCTAAAATTTGATTGACTTGCAGCTTTTCAGTACATACATTGCGTAGAGTAAGGCTCACCCAGAATAGATCAAGTTGAACCCGAGGTCACTCCCATCGATTTGATTGAGTGAAACAAGATGCTCTAATAGCACTCCTTGTTCCCCTCACTCAGTGAGTCTCACCTTCCGTGTTGGGGAAAGATTTTTCCAGGAGTACCTACATTAGCCAAAGAATGCACCTTCTTGGAAGCCTGTCTACCTTCATTAAATGGCTTTCAGAGCACACAATGCAACTGAATAACGGGCATTATTCAAATGGTTTTCAACGTGCTGGAGGAGAAGGAGGTGTACTCAGATGGGAGTGATTTTACGAAGCTCATCTGCACCGCAGGAAATTCATTTCCCCTTTGATTCTTATGCCATTTCACAGATGTATATAAATCCCAGCCCCCATGCAGTATCGTGGGGGCTTTCTCAGCCACCTAAACCGAGACTGGTGAATAGTCATCACACTTCAGCACACATGCCACACGCCTTGCAGCTTTCCCAGGAACAATACTCTTTCTGCTGCTCCATCCCCACTCAAAGGCACTGTGAGATGTTTTTACTAAGTGGGATTATTTTCTCCCACGTGGACTTTTTAGGCCCTGTGACAAATGTAATGAAATCTGTCAGTCTTTCCAGCTATCAGAAAGCCAACTTCAGGGTTCCTCTGTCTTATGCACCAATATCAAGTGAAAAGGGCAGGGGTGGGTGTCTTTAAAATGGCTTGTAAGATGGGAGCTTGGATTGAAAGCCTGTACAGTCTCCAAAGAGATGGATGGAGCGCGGGCAGGAGAGAGGAAGCCCTCCTTCGCAAAAAGAACTCCCTGAATCCTTCTTGACAAGCGTTTTGCATGCAGTTAAATAGACAAATGTATTCTGCTGCCAGGATTTTACCAGAATCATATTTGATGTCTGTCACCCAAAAGATTCTTGGGCTCTGATGGAGTGACAAACGATTGTGCCTTAGAGCGATGGTTCTCAAACTTGAGCATGAGTCAGAATCACCTGGAGGGCTTGTTAAAACACAGGCTACCGGGGTCCTCCTGCAGAGCTTGTGATTCAAGCGGACTGAGTGGGTCCAGGTGGGACTGATGCTGCTGCCCTGGGGATCCCTTCTTAAGAACTGCAGCCTTAGAGGATCAGAGTGAAAGTGTTAGTCGCTCAGTCGTGTCCGACTCTTTGCAACACATGGATTGCAGCCCGCCAGGCTCCTCTGTCCATGGAATTCTGCAGGCCGGAATACTGGAGTGGGTAGCCATTCCCATCTCCAGGGATCTTTCTGACCCAGGGATCGAACCTGGGTCTCCCACATTGCAGGCAGATTCTTTACCTTCTGAGCCACCAGGGAAGCCGGAGTGGGTGAGCCTAAAAAGAAGGGTAACATTTACTAGCTGGAGGCTCTGCACAAAGACTATGTCCTCTTGTGAATTCAATTTGCGTTACAGACGCCATGAACCACGAGGCAATATGGCACCCCAAGAAGAAATCCTCCTACAGAGAATTACGGTAGAAAATGTTTCTCTCATTTCTCCACAACTCCTTGCCTTCTGGACATGCCTAATCAGCACCACTCCTTCCAGTTCTTGCTGGTGAAACTACACTCTGCACCTACCGTCTTGCTCTCCGTCTGATAGACGAGCCAGCAGCTCACAGAATACATTAGTGAGCTACTGCTTCAGGCTAGAGGTACCAGAGGTGATCCAAGTTGATGAGCAAAGAGCCTCCATTTATGATGCCTGCATGTATTCTCCGTTGATGCATTCTTGGTGCTGGCAACTATTAACGTTTTCTCAGCATTTCAGGGATTTGGATTTGACCCCCAAAAGTGAGGCGGCTTGGAGCTCCGTGCATCCGTAATGCGCACTGTGTTCCGTTGCTAATAACATTTACAACGTGGCAGGCACAGACCTCGCTCCATAAGGCCCATTTGCGGGAGCACAGTGACGGATCCTGTATTTAGGCCAGCATCTCACGGCATTAAAGAGATTGGTTGGTTCTTATTACATTGCTTTGTCACTTGCCTTTGCAGCTCCGACAGTTCCCACACCCCAGTGCGATAGTTAGGGATGCTGAGGTGACCTCAACTTTTGCCAGCCCTTGGGAGCAATATTTGGAAAGGAGAATACCGAGGCCTGCTTTCCCAACAAAGTTAGGGCCGTGAGAGGGTGTTGGTTCTTCCCGTGCAGCCACACAGCAGCCTTCCTGTCTCTGTGCTTAGAAGGGGCTGCTGGGACAGAAGGCGCAGGTCAGGTCTCGCTGAAGTCTGAGTGGGCAGAGAACTACCCTCTGCAATCTTGCCCCTTTCCTCTCTGCTTTACCGGGAACTGGCATTGCTTGGTTTAAATCCTGGCTGTTGTACAGAAGCCTCTCCATATGTGGAAAGGGTGTGTTTGTGAGTCTACACCCAGCGTGCGTTTGTCTATTTTTATATATGCATATTGCATAGTAATAGGGATTTTATGCATTGAATAAAACTATTTCCCCCAATTTCACTCGGTTTATCGTTCTGCTGAATAATTCAGCTACTATACGGACTTCATGGACTTTTGCTTGATAAATTCACTACTCCGAGCTTTCCCTTTCATTGGAATTTTTAATCAGATTGAAACCCATCATGTTGAGATCAGAGCTGGGAATAATGATGTTACCAATCTATGTTTTAGCCAAAGGATGTTCCTTAGATTGCGCGTCCTCAGATCGCTTAGTTGCTTGCTAAAGTGTAAGAGAATTTATGATGCTAAATAAAACCAGGGAAAAAAAGATGTTTTAATAAGATGAAAATCCAAATGTTAAAATAATGGGCCATCTGCATGGGTGGCCCTCTCTTGAGAGAGGTGCCAGGAGCTTTGCCATCTGTGAAACATTTACCAGCTGTTTCCTTCCCTTTTCTGTGAGAACACAAGAAATCCTTGCAGTTGGTGTTTCCAAGTGATACATCATGGGGAAGAAAACAGGTTTGCCCAACTTCAGGAAGGCTGGACTGAGCTGAATTCACCAAATAATACTTTTGGCAACCGCAGGGGTGTACCCCAGCATGCCCCCCACCCTTTTTCTTCATCCCCAGCCCTTTCCTGAACCCACAGAGGGCACTGGGCAGATGAGAAGGAAACCGGAAATGAATAACATCCCATGAGGTCATTTAAAACTGAATGTTTTCAGAGAAAGTCTGCTCACTCGACTGCCTGCAAGCTGGCTCTACCTTCTGAGCATTCAAGCAAGGTTTGGGCTAAATTGCAATCCGATAGAAAAGGGGAAAGGTGTCTAACGCAGTCCAAATATTTTTGAACATGTCTTTCCTTTTTCTTTCTCTTCTCTGATCACTGTTTCACATATCTGCCAGTCAGCCCCGTATCCCCGCTGCTTTTGCCCTGACAAGCACCTTATCCAGGTTCCCTGACTTCTGTACGGTCTTTGGATCTGAACAGGGAGCCAGGCAGGAATTTAACTTTGCAGCCGGCTCTGATCCGAGGCAGCGTAGCCGGCGATAAAACACTCAGTGTGGGGTGCCGATTTATCACTGTCTCTCCAGGCTCCCGCTTTTCCAGCTCCCTGTTCTAGCTCCAGAATCTGACAGAATTTTATTTTTTTCTCCGACTGCCATCTTTTCTACTTCATTAACTGTCAAATGCATTTCTGGGAAGATGACCTAACAAGAAGGTTTAGTTAATGAATGTGAAGCCTTTCAGATGCTCCCCGCAGGTGTCATTCCTGAGAATTTTAGGAAAGCTTTAGGTCATTTTTCAAAAAATAATATTTCTAAGGCCGTACTCAGGGAAACTGGGGAGAAATGAATCTCTGGGCCATGGCTGGTCTCACTCCAGCGCTTCACTGTTAAGCCGGACCCTGGGGTTGGGGGGAAATCAAGACTCATGGCTTCTTCCTGGAAATCCCAGGAGTCTGCACAGTAGCGTTGCCGCGTTCTCTAATGGGCGAGTCCACATATCAGACTGCAGGGGTGTGCTCTGTGAGAATCACATTTCACATAAAGTAAGGGCGTCAAGGAGTCTTTCTAGGTCGCTCAGCGAAGCCAAGTTATTCTTCCTTTCCAAGCAGGAAGAAATGTCCGAGTGCTCCATCCTCAGCCACCCAACCGCCCCCTGAGAGCCTGCCAGGTCCAGGCTAATCCACGTCCACTGCCAAGACCAAGCTCCGGACGCGGCGGCAGGCTCCCTCCGTGGATGCCGCTCACGGGGTAGCGGAGCACACGGAATGAACCGAGACTCCCAGGACAGGGACGTTTGGCAGCGTCTGGAGGCGTCCTCGGCTTCCCAGGTGGCCCTAGAGGTAAAGGATCTGCCTGCCAACGCAGGAGACGCCAGGGCTGCGGGTGTGAGCCCTGGGTCAGCAAGATCCCCCGAGGAGGAAATGGCAACCCACTGCCGTACTCTTGCCTGGAAAATTCCGTGGACGGAGGAGCCTGCTTGCGACGGCTGGGGGGAGGGCCTACAGTCCACGGGGTCGCAGAGTTGGACACGACTAAGCATCTTTGGTCGTCACCCCTGGGAAGACAGATGCTACTGCCTCTAGACGGGAGAGGCTCTAACGCTGCTAAAGATCCTGTGAGGCCCGGGAGAGCCCCACCAGACCCCAGAAGGAAGAGTTATCCAGCTCAACAAGTGATAGTGTCCCGGTTGCAAAAGCCTGTGTAATGATAATGCCTGAAGGAGGACCAGGGCTGAGCCAAGTCCAGGGACAGAGGTAAGCCAGGGAAGGGCATTCGCGACTGCCATGAGGAGAGTTCTCCTGTAATCAAGGAACTCGGGGAATTTCCAGGACAAACCTTCGAATCCCGGCTTGGAGGTTTGGAGGTCTGGGAGGCTGGAAGAGAATCACTCAGAGACAGTACCTCTACCTTGGACCACCACCGTTGAGCCCATATCCAAAGGTTTGTGCTGCACAAACCCTATCAAAGCAACGTCTTCACAACCACCAGCTACGTATCTGACTCGCTTTTCACAACGACTTATGTTCTGGACGGAATTATACCCATTTTCCTGTCGAGGAGATAGCAGACGGCTTGATCTTATGAACAAAACTGCAGAAACCACTCGCACACACACACCACACACACACACACACACACACACACACCACACACACACATACACACACACAGCACACACATACACACACACACACACACACACACACACACAACCCTACAAGATTTACCCGCAACCTCATTTCCAGGCAGGTAGATCCAGACGCACAAACATGTGAACGCAAGTACATGTCTGGGTTATCTGCGCACACGTGACCACGCTCTTACGTGGCGTGTACAGCTGGTTGTGTAGTTCCATTTTATTATGTTTGCTGATGGAAATGAGCAAGAGCACAAAGCGTCTGAAATTATTTTTAAACCCAAACTTGTTTATTGTGGGCTTGGGAGTGCTTTCCATGGTATTACCACCCACCTTCCCCAGAAAACACACCTTTCTAATCATGTTTGGGTTACCTAGTCGTTTTAATCAGTGTTTACACTCATGCAGGAGGAATCATCAGAATAAACAAGAGCAACACTCTGGACATGCAGAGTCTTCTGCATCTTCCCCTCTTCCCCCCACACTGGGAGCCGCAGGCGTCTCCCCCAGTGTTTCAGAAGGGCACGGGAGACAACTGCAGGGACACCAGCAAGTGCTCACTGAGCAGGCGTCGCACCAGCTGCGAGGCCCTTTGCAAGCTCTCTAACCTCTCTGGGCTGCAGCTTCGGTCTCTATGAAGTTGTGGCAGCGATATATTTCTCATAAGATTTTCTGTAAAGTGTGGACGTGACTTGGTCGAGGAGCGCTGAGCCCCGTGCCTGGCTGACCCACAACAACGGTTCATACTCGCTTTCTTCCATACGTTGTTAAGCCTCTAGAAAATAATTTAGGGAATGGGATGCAGACTCTCCTGGTTTAGCCTCTTTGAGGTGGGGGGATCTTTATCTTGTAATAACGTGTGCAAACATTTTAATTCAACCTTTCATAGCTACCTGGGAAAACAGGTGTGTCCTTTTAGAAACAGTGAGAGAGAATTAGAGTCAAACCTGATTTCGCATCTTGGGTCACCATCGTGGTATTCGTGACAGACAGGACAAGCTTGCATTTGTGCGTCAGCTTTCTTATTGTACGATGACTTATATGAGTATTGAGACATCTTAGTGGCTCAGTCGTGTCTGACTCTTCATGACCCCATGAGCTGTAGCCCGCCAGGCTCCACTATCCAAGGAATTCTCCAGACAAGAACCCTGGACCGGATTGCCTTTCCCTTCTCCAGGGCATCTTCCCGACCCCGGGATGGAAACCGGGTGTCCTGCATTGCAGACGGGTTCTTTACCGTCTGAGCCACCAGGAAAGCCCCGTACGTGAGTACTGCAGCAGATGACAACACAGGGCAGGGGCCAGAAGAGAGACGTGTGCGGGATGCTGCTCTGGAAGAACGTGGCGCTGTCAGATCTGGTCATGGGACTTGTCTTATCCAATTAAACATGAGCAAAAACGACAACTGCCACTTGGGCAACATCCGTTAAGAACTGACTCCTTTATCCCCCTGCTTCTCTGTCAGCCTGGGGCCCAGTGTGGAGGGAGTGGGACCAGGGCTCTCGCTGGCCTCTGTTGACACAGAGCATGGAGAAGGACTTAGCCTTCAGAGTGGCTGGTAAATATCCGCGGGGACCGCAGCATCCTGGGCGGCCATCTCCAGTGGGGCAGCCGAGAGCGAGGGCCAGGAAGCCAGCGAGATGGCAAATCCCTTCTCCTTCTCTGCATCTCAGAAGGACAAAAAGGAAACCACGTTCAGCGCTCTGTTGCTTCCTGACCTTGCGCTTTCTTTATTTGAATAATATTTACAGTCTTTGCCTCTCGCTTCCCCCGCTCCAGGTCCGCTTGGATTCACAGTCCAGGTGCGGAGGCGATGGGAAGTGTGGTTCCCCCGCACACCCGGCTCCCTGCCCCGCAGGCCCCTGGGAATGCAAACCACATCCCTTCTGCATGCGTGTCCCCTCAGACACTCCAATCTGTGCCGACTCCAGGAAGCAGTTTGGAGTCACGAACCCATCCCCCAAGCGCTCACAAACTTCTGCAAAATCTGATAACATCATGGTTGTCCTTTATGCCACATATGCAAGAAGCAAAGAGTGTGGCAGTTATATAAAATCCATCAGGCTTTTCCATCTGAAATCCCAATGCCCGGTGTTGTGCCTGGGAGAGAGGGAGAAAACCACTCGCATCTGGTGTTCTATCTTCACTCTGCTCCTTTCTTCATTCACACGAGATAAAAAATTCAAAAATAACAAATTCCTCCAAAAGATATTTTCCGAAGGAAACTACTCAAGTGAGAGCAGCCACCCACTTATGAAAATTCTGATAGATTTTTCACATTTAAGAAATTACCATAGTAATGACTGCTGAGGCGTGAGCCACATCTAAACGGGAAATATCCAGAGCTCACCTGGACTTTCCACAGCAGGCACCACATCCCTGGTGTTTATCTACCGCGAGGATAGGAAAGCTTCTCTAGAAAGGACTAGGCAGCGGATGGTTTAAGCTCGGCGGGCCCACCGCCTCTGGTGCAGCTGCTCAGTTCTGTCCTGGTAGCAGGAAGCAGCCGCAGACAGTATGCAAACAAAGACCTTGCTGTGTTTCAATAAAACTTTATTTACAAAAATAGATGCTGGCCAGATTGTTTGCTGATGCTTGGTCTTTAGAACCCTGTTTGTGAGTTACGGACCCTGGTCTGTTAGGTCTACCAAGGACAGAGATAAAAGTAATGTTTCAAAATGATTGTTTAACTCAAGTCCTCATAAAAATAACATAAAGGATAAATCAACAAAAATAAAAATTAGGTAGTGTCTAAACTCTTCACTTAAACATTACGATGTTTAATATATCATATACTTTTATATCAAACTATAAGAAATATTAAATGAGTTTTGATAGGAACCTGTAGTTCCTTATACAAAAATGGTAAAATCCTTGGAGAGACATCATATTATGCATCAGTTAGGATACTGCCTAAGCTGCTGTAGCAAAGAGGCCCAAAGTCTTGGAGGCTTTACAAAATAGAAGTATATTTTTCTCTATATATATTCAACACAGGGAAGCCTGGCCTGCTGCAGTCCATGGGGGCACAGAGAGTTGGACACAGCTTAGCAACAGAACAGCAATAGCAACATACTCAGCACGTGGCTCACCCATCACTCACCCATCCTCAACATCCTCACCCATCCTCGGCCTGTCCATCTGCAGCCACTAGGAGAGGACAGAAGCAAAGGAGAAAGTACACTCGCCCTCTTTTGTGGGCAGAAGCTGAAAGTAGCAGCTATCGCGTCTGTCCACTTCCCATTGGCCAGAATTCACCCAATTGGCCATAACCAGCGGCTAGGGAAGTTAGGAAATGTCTCAAGATGGGCAACCGTGTGCTCCACCAAAATCCGGGCCTTCCATTGTCATAAAACAAGAGGGGCAGCCGGCGGGGAGCTCGCATTGGTGAACAGCTAGCAGTCATCTGCACACAGCACAACAGAAAATGTCTCCAGCTGTGGTGTCGGGCTGACGGGATTTTAAATCCTGACTCCGCTGCTTACTGGCTTTTTTCTCTTTTTTTTTGAGAATTATATAATCTTGTTGAGCCTCATTTCTTTGTCTATAAAATGAGAGGCGGCACAGTATTCATTCTCAACTCGCCTTTGTGTAAGATCTGCTTGTCTCCCAGTCGCCCTCATTAGGAAGAGAGACCTGAGCATGTTGCTCCACATCCGGGTTCATGTAGCGGCCCAGGCGGGGAGAATGCAACCTGCCCGCTCTAATCGCTGACATCAGCAGGGAGAACAGGCCACGCACCATGGTTTCACGATCAGCCTTGACTTGAATTAGAGTCAATGGGTTACCGAAAGGTATGTGTGGAGCCCGGCTGCTCATGGCTCAAAAACCAGCAAACAGGCCAGGTCGGTGGAAAGGAAAGCTTGCTTTATTTTCAGAGACCAGTGACCTGGCAGGGGGAGGTATGAGCGGCGGGGGGAGTGATGTACCACACGCAGAAACAGCGCAGTCATCTCTAACAGTCGTCTTCAAATTGGTCATTGGCGGTCTGACCAGCATCATCCTGTTTGTTTTAGGTACAGGTCATCTTCAGTTCTGGAGAAGGCAATGGCACCCCACTCCAGCACTCTTGCCTGGAAACTCCCATGGATGGAGGAGCCTGGTGGGCTGCAGTCCATGGGGTCGCTAGGAGTCGGACACGACTGAGTGACTTCACTTTCACTTTTCACTTTCATGCATTGGAGAAGGAGATGGCAACCCACTCCAGTGTTCTTGCCTGGAGGATCCCAGGGACAGGGGAGCCTGGTGGGCTGCCATCGCTGGGGTCGCACAGAGTCGGACACGACTGAAGTGACGCAGCAGCAGCAGCAGCAGCAGCAGCAGCAGCAGCAGCATCTTCAGTTCCAGGTTCATGTGTTCCCATGTCTTTGCAGTCAGTTCTCATTGACCGTGGCATTGTGGCAGCTCATGTCCTGGGCACAGCCTGGGCGTCACGCAGTTGACTTCTTCCCCTGGTGTTCTGGTATCTGTAAGACAGCTCACAGGACGTGGCTCAGGAGGTCGTCTGCAGCCCTCGGGAAGCATGGAAGGCCCTTGACGACGCTTAGTGACGCATTATTATTCTCGAGTCTCCTCTGGCTGTTTGCCTTGTTTCAGCATTTCTCGCTTCTCTGATCAAACTTATCCTTTGACTAAAGTTTCCCACAGACAAAGGGCAGGCAGAGGAGATGTGAGGGGGCAAAGGCCATAGGGTCCTGCTCCATCTCAAGTGGGGACAGCGACAGTTCTCCGACAGAGAATCTCTCTTGAGCTCAGAGCCTCCAAGTGTTCACTTGGTGTTTGTCTGTGATGCCATTCTGTTTTCTCTCGCACAAGAGTTTACCAGCACCTGCGGACCTTTGCCCCGTGAAGAAACAGCTCGATCACGTGTGGCTCTCTTATCATTCTTTCTTCGTGTGTGTATCTCGGTTGCTGCTGCAGAGTTATCAACACAAAGAAAGAGCTCTGGGGCAATGCTGCTGGACGTGGACCGAAGGAGCACAGCCCTCGGTGGACTCTGGGCTGCGTTCTATCACACTCTTTCCTCGGCCCGAACCATTGTGTGATTACCGGAATGTAAATTTTGTAAAGACTTTCCCCCTCTGTTTTGTCTTTCTCTCCACAAGGTCTTAATGACGTCAGACATTCCGCACTTACTAGTAAGACCTAATACCTTCTCCAAAGCAGTTGTTTTCCTCCTCTGATCAATACCTACCATTCAACACCTACCTTCACAAGCTGTTGCAAGGATTTAATGAGGTGATGTGTGTCAAGTTCTTAGAACAAAGCCTAATGCACAATAAATAATCTACTAAAAGTCAGCTACACCGCAAGCAACATCGAGTGGGTTCAGATATTAACTTCTAAGTCCTCCCCACTATGAAATGGGTCAAACCACTCTCAGAATGTATCTAATGGAATTATCCTGGCTCTTGGCTTACATTTTCCATTATCCAGCTCCCATGCCAGAGCAGTCTACTCTGCAATGTTAGAAGACCGATTACTAACAACAGGGAATTCTCTGACCATGTTGCTCAAGAGACACGCCTTCAAGCCCAGAACAGCTGTGTAACCAAAGAGACATCCCATAGCATGCTCTGCAAACACCTACCACCAGCTCCTTGTCACACACGGATGGCTCCTATCTGCTAGACAAACCATCATCTCTCTTTCTCTCCCTGAGCATTTTCTCTGCTCAAATGCCTCTCCTGCGGTAGTCAAGTGAAAGTGAAGTTGCTCAGTCGTGTTCGACTCTTTGCAACCCCATAGACTGTAGCCTACCAGGCTCCTCCATCCATGGGATTCTCCAGGCAAGAGTACTGGAGTGGGTTGCCATTTCCTTCTCCAGGGGATCTTCCCGACCCAGGGATCGAACCCAGGTCTTCCGCATTGCAGGCAGACGCTTTACCATCTGAGCCCCTGGTGGTAGTCAAAGGGAGCCTTATAGCCAGTTCCTTTCAGTGTAAAGAAACTTCCAGACTGAGGCTGTCTCCCGTTGGGCAAGACCACAAGCGTGCTGTCTCCTCCCGTGACGCTGCAGGCGTGCTGTTTGTGCAGCAGTCTGGGGAGCTGTGATCTCTCGTTTAATGTGATTGGTGTGTATCCTGCTTACCATATGCTGAAAGTTGATAGAATAGAAAGAGCCACGGCTAATTTTTAGGTCCTGTACAGAAATTCCTTGAGCTAATGTTAGAGCCTGATCTCTGACCAAACTGCCAGGAGTCTCCAGTTTAGCCAAATTCACCAAAGCGTCTTTTCTTTCCGCTGTCGTCCATTCATTCAGCATTTTGATTAAATGCTCTGCTCGCCAGGCACAGTGTCACTCCTTTAAGGTGACATGATGAGGGTGATAAGGCTTTTTTAAAATTTGTTTTCAGTGTGCTAGACCTGTTCTGTTTCTCTGAACTGGGGTTCAGTGTGGAACACCTGTTCCCTTGGTCTTTACTTGTGCAAAGAGTACTTACCATTCTTATTTTCGGTGGAGCCTTCCCAAATTCTCGCTGCTCAGAGTGAGAAGAGAATCTTTATCTCGTGTCTATGCTGATTAAAAATTCCATGGTTATAGGTTACTGACAACAGAAAATAATTCTGAAAGTCTTTAAAAACTTTTTTGAAGTTTATCAGAGAGACCCCAAATTATAAAGAGCTTGGAGGGTCTGGTTAGAGCCATGGAAATCTCGGAGTGACCAGGAGGCAAGAATCCTAACGTTTGTCTTCAGATAGGAACAATCCACCCAAGATATTACCTTCATTGCCTGTGGACACAGAAGCAACTACTATGAGGGGATTCAAACGTTCTCACAGCTGTAGATTAAACACTGCAAGGTAAACACATCTGATTGATCAAACTGTGATCTTGTGGCTGGCAGAGGGTCTGCAGAGTCAAGGTCCAATCCTTCAGCTTCCAGAATAGGAGATAAAGGAATGATCTCCCATATGTGCTATAAGCAATGGGGAATTTCTCCAAAACTAGGGAGGGAAATTAGAAGTCAAGTCCCCAAAGAAAGAACAAAGTCCCCTATACCAGTCATGACTGTATTTTGACACCTTTTAAAATTCTTATCGCCTCTCTTGTTTTCTCTTATTTACATTGCTGCTGCTGCTAAGTCACTTCAGTTGTGTCCAACTCTGTGCAACCCCAGAGACAGCTGCCCACCAGGCTCTGCCATCCCTGGGATTCTCCAGGCAAGAACACTGGAGTGGGTTGCCATCTCCTTCTCCAATGCATGAAAGTGAAAAGTGAAAGTGAAGTCGCTCAGTCATGTCCGACTCCTAGCAACCCCATGGACTTCAGACTACCAGGCTCCTCTGTCCATGGGATTTTCCAGGCAAGAGCACTGGAGTGGGGTGCCATTGCCTTCTCCATTTACCCTTTTTTTTTTTCGGCCATGAAGCGTGACAGGTAGGATCTTAGTTCCTTGAGCAAGGATCGAGCCAGAGCTCACGGGGGAGGAAGCACTGAGCTCTGACCACTGGGTGCCAGGGAAGGGCCTGAATTCTTTAAATGGATTTAGACTTCATTGCTAATTCTCTCCCCCAAACTAAGTTCCTTCAGGATGAGAGCGCTTGTTATCTTCTGTACATAAGCTGGAGGCTCAGACAGTGAAGAACCCGCATGCAGTGCGGGAGACCTGGGTTCGATCCCTGGGTTGGGAAGATCCCCTGGAGAAGGGCCTGGCTACCCATGCCAGGATTCTGGCCTGGAGAATTCCATGGACAGAGCAGCGTGGCGGGCTACAGTCCATGGAGTCACAAAGAGTCCAACACAACTGAGCGGCTTTCACTTCGCTCAGCCTCCTAGCATCGGGCTTCCCTGGGGACTCAGCAGTGAAGGATCTTTCTGCCGTGCAGGAGACTCGAGTCTGATCCCTGGGAGGGAAGATCCCCTGGAGGAAGGCATGGCAACCGACTCCAGTATTCTTACCTGCAGAGAGGGGCCTGGCAGGCTACAGTCCATGGGGTCGCAAAGAGTCGGACATGACTGAAGCGACTCAGCACCTCCGAGACCTCCGGGTTACTTGCTCCCAGGAGGTGCCTGTGAAGTCATGTACAACCCGATAAATGCTGGGCACTTGTCTTACCAGCCTCTTCAGATCTCTAGTGCTACCAGTGATGGAGAACTTGAAACTTTGGAGTAAAATTTCAAGACATTTTATAATTAAAGTTATGTCTATTTGACAACATAACCTGTGTTCGCTTTTAAACAGTAGGAAAATACTTATAATTAGAAACAATAGAACAGTTCAGCATTGAGTAAACCTTACATCTGCTGTTCAGCCACTTGAAGGGAAACAATTTTCTAACAAATGGCAATGGTCAAGAAAGCTATGAAGTTTAGGCCAGTGGTCGTGGAAAATGACTTATTAGTTGCTAAGCTACCAGTGCTAAAAGAAGCTCGATTAGGAGAGACCAGCCAGCTAACTGGGCCCGGTCCATCTGAGAGCAAGAAGTTGTAGCTGCAGGTGGTCCTGGCAGATGCCCGGCAGGCGAAGTGATTGACAAACTGGTCTTTGCTCGGCATGAAATTTGGCTTTGATGTAGTGAGTGACTGACAGGCTGGTGTCATCAGAAAATGTGGATTGTGCGTTGGAAGGGCTATTTTGCAACAAAGTGATTGACAGGTTACAGAAGTTGTCCCGTAGATAGAGAAAACCAAATAGAGATTTGTTTTGACAAGCATTTCCTCTTTACCTGTTCACTTTGTATACAGAGAAGAGAGAGAGAGGAAGCCCCTGTGGGTGCTAATCGACTTATCCAGTAGATATCTGGACGGCAGTGGCCGTGAGGGTGCGTGGGAGAGCCTGGGTGGTAAGGGGGTGGCAGGCGGGTGCTGCAGCCTGGATTCCCCCACGACTGCTGTCTGGGGAAGTAAAGCCCCTCTCCAGGCTCCACTGTTGTGTCCGCTAGATGAGGAGCTGGAGCTCGAATTGTTTCTGTGTTCCACTGCAGCCATTTGTGAGTCTGTGTGGGTTTTTTCCATGGACAGCTGCTATGTTCCCACATCTTTCTGTCCTCTGGCTCATCAGGTCATTCCGTTTCTTAGCCGCAGTGCTTGGTTCATGGATTGTTCCAATGGGACACATAAAAGAACAGAGAATGTAAGTCTGGAAGTGCTGGCCGTCGTCTCTCCACCTCATGTGAGGAGGGTTGAGCAATAAAATACTGGAGTGGGTTGCCACGCCCTTCTCCAAGGGATCCTTCCGACGCAGGGATCGAACCCAGGTCTCTATGTCTCCAGCACTAGCAGGCAGCTTCTTTACCACTAGTACCACCCGGGAAGCCCCAGGAAAATACCTGATTCCCCCATAAAATTCAAATAATGAGTAACTTTATAGTGTAAGTGTGTCCCAAATATTGCATGGGATATACTTAATCTCAAAAAATGTATTTGTCGTTCACTTATCTGAAGTTCAAATTAATCTAGGTGTCTTATATTCTTACTTGCTAGATCTGGCAGCATCTTATACTAAAAAGTAATCTGCTTGGAAATGAAGCCGGTGCAAACACAAGCGGACATAAGAGGCACAAAGACTGACTCTTGGTGGCCTTATTCAACCACCTGGATCCAGCTGTGCCGAAAACTTGACCAGCTGTGCTCCTCCCAGACCCAAGTGGGAAGCAAACAAAAAACCAAAAACTCTGGAAACTGCTTAATTAAGCTCGTGTGAGTTAAGTTCCTCCCTGATAACCACGGAGTGCCCTCTCCTCCTCCCACTCCACGGTCCCCCTCACTTTAGCGTTTGGGTCAGGCCGTCACTGGAGGCACCTTTCCTGTGTCCTGTCTTATTCTCCTCAAAATGGCCACGTATCTTCTTGACTTAGAATTAGTTTTTCTCCTCAATTCTGACTTTCTCCATCCTCTCATTTTCCTGACCACTACTGTTATTTTTTTTTTTTAATTACCAATTGTAAGTTATAAGGAAAAAAAAAAAAGGAATTTAGAGCTGGGAGACAACTCAGAAATCCTTACTGTCACCTGTTGCTGAAACAATGAATAAATAGCTCTGCCCATTTCTTATCTGTTTTTCAAGGAAGTTGGCCAATCATGTTTTTGACCAGTAAATTATTTATATGTTATTTGTAAGCCACATTGCCTCAAGAAGAATTTAAATCTTGTTCTGAGAAGTAGCAAGATTTGGTCGTCCTATGATTCTGTGCTTTTAGGGTTTGGGTGACAGAAAGCAGCTTCTTTGGCTGGTGCAAAATGTCCAGTTACGTTTTCTAAGGGTGGAGGTGTCTCGGGGAACACACAAAACGAGAACACAGCCAGCTCTCGGAAAGAGCCTGAATTCAAGACCTAGACGGCCATCTGGATGCCCTCTCTCTCCCTTTCTCAATTCTTTCTTCTCATTTCTACCTTGCTTTCCTTACCTGGACTATGATCGCTGCAAAGAGCAGCTTTTCCTCTGCACTTAATCTGTTTGCTGGAAAATGGCTGTCCCAATGTTGAATGATTTGGATTCAGTGGCAGGATCTAATCTGCCGTCTCTCAGCGCCAGTGCTGGAGAAACGGGATGTGATGGTCTCCCATGAGCCAGACGTTCTCAGCCCAGTGGGGGACAAACACACAGAATATGGACATGGCTGCCCAGGACCCATCTCTGTGGATTGCAGCCCACTCCCAGGATTAAGAGAACTTCTGTGAGTTACAAGCGTGCCAGTTATTAAGCTATTGTTTCTCAGCTCCAAATCCCTTCCCTGAACTCTGCTCTGTGAAGCTGGGGGCTGGGTCCTAGCAAATGGCATAATTCCTTGGACAGTTTGACATGGAAGCGTGTCTAAAACAGAGTTACAGCCAAAGCCAAGCTGGCCAAACTTGGCCGTCACAGCCAGACTGGTGGTTCAGGTTCCCGGTTCCAAGAGCGCTGAGTGGTCCCTGGAAATCCACATCCAAACAGGAGTCCAAGCGTCTGTCCACTGACCTGTAAGGATCAATAGAATAAGATAGGGAAATTTTTAAACCTCTTTTTCCAAAAAATTCTATGAATATGAGCTCTTAAAATTTTCTCCAAGTGTCTCTAATGTGTCCATAGTTGAAGAATTTTATTTCAAGAAACTCACCTCCATGCAGAGCATTTTCCAGAGTTCTGAAGGAAGCAGAAAGAAAAGTAAGTTTATAGCTTCAAATGCTGTTGAAATTGACGCAAGGTAGAGCACCCCAGTCCTCTTGCCTGGAAAACCCCCGGGACGGGGGAGCCTGGGGGGCGGCAGTCCATGGGGTCGCTGAGGGTCGGACACGGCTGAGCGACTTCACTTTCACTTTTCACTTGCATGCATTGGAGAAGGAAATGGCAACCCACTCCAGTGTTCTTGCCTGGAGAATCCCCGGGACGGGGGAGCCTGGTGGGCTGCCGTCTATGGGGTTGCACAGAGTTGGACACGACTGAAGCGACTTAGCAGCAGCAGCAGCAGAGCATGATGAAGTCTAAAGCTCTTTGCACAGAGATTCCACATGTGATTTTGCCTGGGTTAAAATCCTGCCGATGTTACTTCCTAACCCGTAAACATGTAGCAACACAGTTTTGATGTATCTCTGTTACTGCATTAGCAAAGTTGAGCTGTGCTGCCAAACACAGTTGTAAAGTTTGGACGAGGAGCTCCATTCAGGACGGTGAACTGGCTTGCCCTAGCCGAGTCTTGCTGCTGCTAAGTCACTTCAGTTGTGTGTGACTCTGTGCGACCCCATAGACAGCAGCCAACCAGGCTCCCCGGTCCCTGGGATTCTCCAGGCAAGAATACTGGAGTGGGTTGCCATTTCCTTCTCCAATGAACGAAAATGAAAAGTGAAAGTGAAGTTGCTCAGTCGTGTCCGACTCTTTGCGACCCCATGGACTGCAGCCCACCAGGCTCCTCTGTCCATGGGATTTTCCAGGCAAGAGTACTGGAGTGGGGTGCCATTGCCTTCTAAAGTGAGTACTCAGTGCATGTCCATATTATCCTACTCCTTGCTACTGGCCTTTTGGGTCTTGAGGTCCTCTGACTTTTGTCTCAGAGCCTGCTGTGCTGTGCTTAGTCACTCAGTCGTGTCCAACTCTCTGTGACCCCGTGGACTGTAGCCCACCAGGCTCCTCTGTCCATGGGATTCTTCAGGCAAGAATACTGGAGTGGGTTACCGTGCCCTCCACCAGGGGATCTTCCCATCCCAAGGATCAAACCCAGTTCTACCACATTGTGGACGGATCCTTTACCAGCTGAGCCACCAGGGTGGTCCATGAATACTGGAGTGGGTAGCCTATGCCTTCTCCAGGGGATCTTCCTGACCCAGGAATTGAACCCGGGTCTCTGGCGTTGCAGGCAGATTCCTTACCAGCTGAGCTACCAAGGAGGCCCTTAGCTCAGGGCCTATGGGGAGCTGTTAGAAGGAGTTAAGCTGTCTGTGCTGAATCCCATCTGTGTGCCGAGTGACTGGAACCCAGAGAAGAGGAGGAAAATGATGTGTACGCCCGAAACACAGAGGCTCCCAGAGTATGATGACTTTGGCCATAAGTGCTGCTTTATGGCTGTCTGTAAAGCTGCCCATCAAAACCCTCCGACAGATGACCTGCAGTAATGAGAGGGAGACAGGAGCGGCACGCAGAGCATTGCGCCCGACGGGAGCGCGGATCACGGGAAGGGCTTCCCCATAAAGCAGCGTCCCTCCCCTCGCCCTCCTTCTCACCCGCAGGCCAGCACCCCCACTCGTGGCTCTGCTTCTCACTTCCCAGCTCCCATTCACTCATTTTTTTCATTGCATTATGTTTTAATTCACTCGTGTATGCCTTCAACCATCTATTCATCAAATTTTTAATTACTCACATAGCAAGTGTTTATTGGGCTAATAGCTGCGGATTAGATGTACTGGGCTCTCTCGGTAAAGTGAGTTCCTTGATAAGCATGAAGAACCTAACAACAGCCCCAGCATTTACTGAGCACGTCTTCTGTGTCACACACCATGAATTATCTCATTTCATCCTCACAAGAGTCATCTGAGGTGAGACGCTATTCTTAACAACATTTTTTAGAGGTTGGGTGAAGTGTTTTAGAGGGTTTAGGTGTGGTGTCCAGAGTCACACGGCTGATAGTTTACAGAGCCAGCATTCAAAACCATGTTTGTCTAACACAGCACATATGCTTTCATCCACTGCTTGGGGCCGCCTCAATAGATCTGAAAATCGGGTGTTTGTACTTCTTGCTCAGAATGAATTCTGAATAGGGAAGGTGGTGCCTGATCTGTGTTGCAAAGTGTGGACAGGAGACCGGTAAGAAAATGATTGAAGAAGATATTCATGCTGATCAAAAGCAACATGCTAAATAAGACAGTGAATCAGAGACCCACGGTGTGACCTCACTTTCCCAGCATCACTCACTGAAAGTGGATTAATATGTCATCATCAACTTGGCGAAACCAAACAGTGAGTTAAGAACCTGACCATGTAAACTGTGTTGCTGTTGTTTAGTTGCTAAGTCATGTCCAACCCTCTGAAACCCCAGGGACGGTCGCACGCCAGATTCCTGTCCTCCACTGTCTATCAGAGTTTGCTCAAATCCATATCCATTGTGTTCGTGATGCTATCGAACTGTCTTATCCTCTGCCACTCCCTTCTCCTTTTGCCTTCAATCTTTCCCAGAATCAGAGTCTTTTCCAGTGAGTTAGCTCTTCGCATCAGGTGGCCAAAGTACTGGAGCTTCAGCATCAGTCCTTCCAATGAATAGTCAGGGCTGACTTCCTTTAGGATTGATGGGTTTAATCTCCTTGCAGTCCAAGGGACTCTCAAGAGTCTTCTCCTGCACTGCAACCAGAAAACAAATTCAAACTGGCTTGAAGAATGAAGAAATGCATACGTTTGCATCACTGAAAGGGCCGGGGCAGGGCTAGCTTCAGGTACAGCTTGATCTGGTGCCATCAAGGACCAGCTTAGTTCCCTTCTGTATTTCTTCTCTGCCGTCCATAGAATCAGCACCTTCCTCAGGTTTCAAATGAGTTCCCACTGGCAGTTCCACGGACTTCTGTCTTAGTAAGCAAAGAAGTGAGCAAGCCTGCATATCTTCACACCGCACAGATCATAGAAGGCCTGGATCTCAAAGAGCTGAGAGCCACTTGCTTTGTCTCAGAAGCCCTAGAAAAATTCTCCAGAGATTGTATTGGTTTTGACTGGACTTCTTCCATCATAAATCAAATCATGGTTTCCAGAGGAATGAGACAGGATACGATTTTTGGCTTCAGACAGTCAGAGTCCACCCTCAAAAGCTGGGGGAAGGATTGATACCACAAAAATTAATGGCTGATCATGGTGAGGGAGTCAAACTCCAAATGGTGCTATCTGGAAGAGGAAGGGGAGCTGAAGTTAGACAGGAAAAACCACTGGGGTCCACCACACCTAGCTATTCAGTTTCTTTGTCTAACTACTGAGTGCCCAGGAGTATCAGTGCTTCAGGAGTATCTTCCTGAAGCCTACAGCACCTCAGCTTTGAGCCCCGCTACACTGGCAGTCTGGCTTAGCGGCACTAGTGGTAAAGAACCCAACAGGTAACGCAGGAGACGTAGAGACTCGGGCTCAACCCCTGGGTCCGGAAGGTCCCCTGAAGGAGAGCGTGGCCACCCACTGCAGTATTCTTGCCTGGAGAATCCCATGGACAGAGGAGCCTGGCGAACTATGGTGCATAGGATTGCCAAGAGTCCAACATGACCGAAGCTATTCATTCTTGGCACACTTGCAAGAAATGGGCAGTTGAGTTTGTCCTTTGGATTGTGGATGCTGTACCCGATTCCCCTTAGTTGGTTGAATCCACACATGTGAAATCTGTGGCTCTGGAGGGCCAGCTGTGCTGTGTCATGTCATATAAAGGACTTGGGCATTTTTTGGAGTTCAGTGTCTTCTGGAGTCCTGGAACCCATCCCGTGGATACTGAGAGATGACTGTATTGCCTTATTCATTACCATCTTGGAAGCATTTTCTCCACTAAATGCAATCACATTTCTTTAACATGTTAGTATAGTATTGCTTTTTTTCCCTCCTCAAAGTGCCTCAGAAGTCCCAGCGCTCAAAGTGTCTTGAGTAGTTATCGTCACTACCCTTTTTTATATCTGCTTTGTCTCCTGACTAAACAAAAGGTATCGACTTGCAACATTTCAATTAAAATCAGATTAAATTCTGCATTTCTTTACAGGGATGGTACTTCGATGGCGATTCTTTCCGTGTTGTGTACCCGACAAATGTGTTTGGCATGTGTAGAGTGTTGTGATCACTTTTCTTTTTGTGACATTTTGAGAAGGGGGGAAAAAATGCATGGTTCAGTGGATGACACAGTTTGTTACACGTGGCAACATAAAAATTTGAAATTCTTAAACGATTTAGCATTTCCCCTCCCAGACACATTATTTATCACGGAGAAGTGATATTCTGGGGGACTCAAGCCAATCAGAGGATGGGAGTATAATTTTTACAAAACAAATGTGTGTATAAATTATCACTCTCTCTTCTCCTCTCCATAAATAGCGACACTAATAGATCCGTAGCTGAGATATGGGAAGGGGTGCCGTGTTCTACAGCAATTCATCTGGGGAGGCAGAGTTGAGAAATCAGGTCACTTAGATGCACAGCTATACTTCAGCGTCGTCCGGCGTCTCCTGACTACAGTAGCTGAAGCTACTTGTCTAGAATAGAAGGTACTTGTGTGTGTGTGTTTGCGCGCATGTGCAAGGAAACAGGGAGAGAGAGGCTTACAATTTAAGCCATGATTGAACCACAGATATGTTTTACTTGGCTGGTAAATTTATACAATAGGAAACTTTTATTGAAAAGTTTAGATTACTACCTTCTTAGAAAGATCTTGAGCCCTTTCCTAAGGGGGAAAACAACTAACTGGAGCCGGTAGTGGCTTTGTAAAGTGACTGCTGCCTTTAAACAGGCGGTAAGCCCTCTAGGCTGCCTTCCTGCCCACCATTCCCTGTTGCCTCAGGCCCAATCTGCTCCATTTTGTTACTACCTTCTTGGATACAAGGAATAGTTGAGTTTGTGGGCCTTAGTATAAGGAGAGCCCTGTGGATGAAGAATCCAGTGACTTTTCAATCCAGGGTCCTTGCAGATTTTGCCCCAGATGTAGGCCCTGATGGTGGAAGGAATCTAATTTTCTTGTAAGACTATTTTTCAGAATCTGCATGACTTACAGTTTACTTCCATTAGCGGAAACAGTCAATATTCTCTTTGAATTTATATCTTAATTGGAGGAAATTTTCTTTACAATATTGCGTTGGTTCCTGCTGTACAGCGACGGGAATCAGCCTTAATGATACACACACTCCTGTCTCCCCTCCCTCCGGAGCCTCCCTGCACTCCCCCACCCCACCCCTCTAGGTCATCACAGAGCACCAGGCTGGGCTCCCTGTGTTATCCAGCACCTTCCCACCAGCTCTCTACTTTACACCGAGAGTGTATATATGTCGAGGCTACTTTCTCCGTTCACCCCACTCCCTCCTTCCCCCACTGCGTTCACAAGTCCACTCTCAACATCTGCGATTCTGTTCCTTCCTTGCAAATAGGTTCATGAGTACCAGTTTTCTAGATCCCATATATATGCATTAATATGCAACATTTGTTTTTCTCGTTCTCCACTCCAAGCAGAGTCAATATTCTTTGAAAAAGTAAGACAAGATATTTCCAACTTTTCTGCAGTTTCAGTTTTCCTTTAGCATTCTTTTGCGACTCTTCCGAACTAAGCAGCTTCTTGGGAGGTACATTGAAAGGTTGAATATTCACAATGTAAATCACATCCCTTGTAAATCATAGCACACCACACACATTACGTGGCTCTGGAATTTCTGCTAACCACTGCTGCCATCTTTGAGCTGACTCCCAATGCTGGGTGTGTTAGTGACAAAAATCCTCAGCAAAAATATTCCAGGGCTAATAAATGTCATGTTTCTGCCTTCTTCACTTTATAGTAATATATATTTTGTCAGGGGGGGAAATGTGTATTTTTCCAGCTTCATTAATGTCTCTAAACTTGTTCAAGATTCGTAATTCGGGCAGCTCTCCAGCTGACCCACCACTCAATTCCCTTCTGCAGGAGAAGAGATAGCTCGACAGAGGAATTACTGAATCACAGACTGTGTGAGTTTGAGACTTGGCACTGGGAATCTGTAAAACAAAACTTTGAGAAATTCGCCATATTTTAATTAGCGTATTATAAACTATTTTCGATTGCTTGTTTTTATTGCATACTCAACGTGTGTACCTAATTCAGGAGTCAGTGAAGTATGGACCAGGTTCCAATCTAGCCAGCTACCTATCTTTGTAAAGTTTTATTGGCACACAGCCAGGCCCCCTTATTTACGTATCACCTGTGGCTTCTTTTACTACAGCAACGAAGTTGAGTAGTTGCAACAGAGGCCAATACGGCAGGCAAAGCAGAAATATTTACCGGGTGGTCCTTTAAGAAACCTTTGCCACACTCTGATCTAATTCTCTAACATAGTAGAAAAAGTGTTTCTGCTTGTTAAATGCATTTTTAAAAAATGATTAGTTCTCCTAAGTTTAAGCTCCTGTACTCCTCTTCAGGAGCCTTGTGGCACTTATAATCATTTATTCACTGGACATCTTCATACTCTAAGCTGCTTAGAGGGTCTCTTTTGGATCTGATTGTATCAATTAGGAATGCTTTTAACTGCAAGTAATAGAATACTTCTACTAGTGGCTTTAACGATGGAGATTTGAATTATCTCATCTAATCAGAAACCTGGATGCCGCTGAGTCTAGGTTGGATGCAGAAGCCCCAGGGTTGTGCAAACCACAACTGCTATAATCCCAGTGCCAGAACAAGACAAGAAACTAGATACTCAGTGAAAACATGTCAAATAGCACATGGATTTATTCATGGATGAATGGGTAAATGATAGACAACATTTTTCAAATTTAGTTAAATTCGGTCCCCATGGTAGGCAGCAGGGGGCAGCATGAAAGGTGTCCTTGGTAGCAAGAATGTTGCGGGCTTCACTTTACCTTACCCTCTTCGTATTCGAGTGAGGCACAAACAGAAAGTTAGCTATTAGTGTGAGTCTTTATGGGTTTTGACTATCCAGCATCCATGAGCCACCTTTCTGGTAACAGCTCTTTAATTTTGCTTTGAAGAACCAAGTCTCTGAAATGATGTGACTGAAGTGAGGCAGGGGGCAGCCCTGCCCCCACAGAGAGCATCTGCTCCAGGGTCAGCATCCGCCCCGCCCCCGTCCTCAGCGATCGGCCCAGAGTTGGGTGCATGTCTCAGGGTCACACAGCCCGGATGAGCATGAGGCTTCAGCAGGTGCTCCCAGGGAAAAAGAGCACAGAGCACTCTCTGACAGTGCCTAGTCCATAGAGTGTGCTCAGCAAACATTCACTCATTGAATGAGTGAGTGAATAGACGATATGTAGCATCTTCCTACGTCAGACAAGCAGGGTCCTCGGGGGCCAGCTAATCTACCCGGCAGCGGAAGCACTGGAGCCTGTCTCTATTGGCAAGCCAAGGCCTCCTCTGCTCCTTCCTCCTGACTGTGGCCACAGGGATGCTCAGGCTTCCAGCAACCAACTTCTGCCTCGTCCATTTTCTCAAGTCCTTGAATGTTTCCATTTCGTGAAGTACATCTCGTCTATGTATCTGAATTTCAGTTCCTGTTATTTGCAACTGAATGAGGAAGATGCCCACGGCCCTTTGCTGCCTTGCTGTGCCCACAAAGGGATGTGGGGCTTTATCCTGACTCCTCCTGCCGTCCCCTGTCTCCACCCGCATCTCTGACCAGGCGCTTCTGGCCGTCTCTCTCCTGCATCCCACACTCCCCACTGTGGGCTCAAGCACATCCCTGTTCTTGTTCCTTCATGCAGTCTGTCTCACCGCTCCCTGGGCTGACTCGTCTCAAGAGGTCCACCTGGGCCATGGCGAAATCTAGACCTTACACATTCAGTGGAGGATCTCCAGGGCCCTCGGGTGTCCAGTGGAGTGAGTCTGAGAGTCCTCCCAGGTCGGTGACTGAGCAAACACTGTGTCTTTCAGAAACAGATGGCCTCCAGGTATAGCCTGTGTGGCTGGGCTCCATCTTGGAACTTCTGGTGCGTTCTGCAGCTGGGGTGGGCCGCAGACCTTGCATTCTCTTCCACCCCAGCAGGACTGCTGCAAAGCTCAACAGTGGTGCATGAGGATGATACCAGGACTCCTCCTTCTGAAAATATCCCTGAAATGTTCCCCTTCCAGGGAACTAAAAACTATTTTGCAATATGAAGAGCTTCATGGAAGAGAATATTTAAACAAGTAGCTATCTGAAACATTATGCTCTGTGAATTCAACCATCAACCATTAAATCAAAAGTTTGATGTTAGGAACTCTAAGTAATATAGATACCTGTTTAAGAATACATTTTTTAATGTACTCAAGTTTTTTAATTTGAAAATTCACTCTGCCACTTACTCACTGTGTAAACTTGAACTTGAATAAGAACCTTAAACAAGAACAAGGTCACTGTGTAATCTTGAACAGGAAGAGACCCTGATGCTGGGAAAGTTTGAAGGCAAAAGGAGAAGGGGGCAACAGAGGATGAGATGGTTAGATAACATTATCAACTCAGTGGACATGAACTTGAGAAAATTCCAGGAGATAGTGAAGGACAGGGAAGCTGGCTTCTGCAGTCCATGGGGTCACAGAGTTGGACATGACTTAGCTACCAAATAACAATAACAACAAACCTTGAAAGTTACTGAAACCAGCGATTTTCAAATGTGGTCCCCAGACAGCAGCAGCAGCAGCAGCAGCAGCTGGGAATTTTTGGAATGAAAATCTCAGGGCCCACACACCAGACCTACGGAATCAAATACTCCAGGGAAAGGAGTCAATAATCGGAGTTTTATCAAGCCCTGCAGGCAATTCCAATGCAAAGCTGACCATTGAGAACCATTGGCTTAAGCTATCCACGCTGAGTCTCCTTATACGTGAAAGGAGAGTCGTATTACTTGGCCCCCAAGGTTGTTTGAAGGATTAAATTCAACAGGTCTTGCATGTAAAGTACTCAGTGCAGTGTCTGGAGCTTCATATGCACTCAGTACATGACACCTACAATCAGTGTAACTGTTATTTTGTTGTTATTGGATTTCATTTCTGGGTGGCCAGTGAGTCAGTCCACATCTCCGTGTGTCTACCTGTGAAATAGTGAAGAGGGAAGGTATTTCAGTGTTAGTCATTATAACAACAGCTAATTTAGTGAACTCCTACCCTGGGCCAGCCACTTGGCTAGTCACTTCATGAACTCTGCATTTGATCTTCATTAAAAAAAAAAAAAAAAAACGCTAAGAGAATGGTGCTATTCTTGCCCATCATGTGGCAGGTGATGTAGCTTGAGTAGCTTGCCCAGAATAACACAGGTAGTGGGTGAGAGAGCCAGGAAAAGAATTCAGGGACTGAGTCTCCAGAGCCCGGGTTTTAAGCAGACCACCACACCGCCAATCCAAAGCGGTTTGCAGAAGGGACTATGGGGTGGCCACCTTCATAGCTTCAGTGTCACTGCGAAAATCAGATGCTCACTACCCCATACGCATTAACACCACAGCTATTGCTTGATTAGAGAAGAAGTCTCTGGATCGGGTTTGGCTGGAAATGAGCTTATTTTGTAAGGGGACCTGGTGGCCGTCCTCCGTGAGGCTCCCAGTGGCTCTCAACTTCTGCCTGAGTACGTCAGTCATGGGGTCCTGATGGGAGATGATTTGCTGATGACAGGTCCATAAAGACAGCCCAGAACTGCTCCTTCCGGGTCACTCTTTGAGGCAGTGATTACCTGAGCCCACAGAATACATTCAATACCCCCATGAGATGAGACAATCAACTAGAAAAAAAGACTTCCTTTACTTACAGAAAGACTTCCTTTGGCTTTAGGCGAGGATGAGAAAGAGGAAATGGGGAAATGCGACTTGTAATTATTGTTAAGTAAGTAATAAGCGGTTGTACTTATTAGCATGGGTGCAGGGGCCCAATGATAAGTGCTAAATTTACACCATTTTTTCAAAAAATCTAGCCCATAAAATACCAATCACACCCTGTAAAACAACTTAGAAATGGGTAAAAATTTTATGTATGTCCAAAGAATTTCAGAAGAGGCTGCTGTATTTGTAGATGTATTTAAACATCTGTCAGAATGATATTCCGGAGTAAACACATGCATTCACTCGGTGCTATGTTCGCTTCATCCTGAAGAACTTTTCAGGTACAAATAAACCTGGGACAAAACCCTGCAAGCTTTCTTATCTGAGCGAAGTTAATAAGCCTGTCCTTCATTTGAGAGTTTCCACCTACATCTTCAAAGCTGGACCTCAGGAATATTACAAGACGTTCGGTTTAATGTAAAACTTCCATGTGTTCCTAAAATGACACTATCAACAATAGCACCAGTGAGCAAACACTACTTTTGGCTTCTGCCTTTTATTTAATTTTTCCCCCTCTCCTTAGCTCCACCCCAGCCAGCTCTTGAAAGGCCTTCTGTTCTGTCAGCCATAATGACATCTGCTGGCGGAGACAGGAAGTCGTAAATCTGCAGGTCCCCTCTCAACCAAACCTTGTTAATGCTGCCATTTATCACGGGGGCTGGGGTGCCATCTCTGGAGGGCTGGGCGCAGAGAGTCCATTTTCTCCCATACCCCTTTCCCAGGAGAGCAACCATTTTACAAACAGCCACTTTTTCATCTCGCGTTTGCAGACCTGAAAGGCAGATGTAGCGTGCGGCTCTTGGAAAGAAGCCACGATTCCAGGCAACAATAGACTCAACTTGATGTCTCAGAACGGAGGAAGGCAGTTCTGACCAAGCTCTGTCCTTGCTCGTTTTAAATCAGCCCCTCACTGCATCCAGGAGGGGCATGGAAGACTTCCTCCCCGGGAGCCCCTCCGCCTCCCTGAACTTCTTTAAGGGCGAACCTAGCTACAGGGTAGGGGTTGAAGGAGAATGATTGAAACTCAGAGTTACTTTTGTTCCACACTCATTCAGGCTGAGGTTCGGGTTTTATTTCTTAGGCATTCACTGTACCCTAGCACTTGATTCAAGACCTGTGTCTGTGCAGAACCCTGTCTAGCTTTTGCTGCTCAAAGTGTGGTCCCTGGAGAAGAACCAGTTAGGAAGGCAGCACCCCAGGCGCCCTATAGGCTTCCCTGGTGGCCGGGTGGTAAAGAACCCGCCTGGCAGTGCAGGAGATCCAGAAGACATGGGTTCAGTCCCTGGGCTGGGAAGATCCCCTGGAGAAGGAAATAGTGACCCACTCCAGCATTCTTGTCTGGAGAATCCCATGGACAGAGGAGTCTGGCAGGCTACAGTCCATGGGGTCGCAAAGAGTCGGAGACGACTTAGCGCCTAAACAAACACAGGCACACTCCGCTTACTTGATCAGAATCTGCCCTGGAAGCCAGATCCCCACATGCCTCCTCTGCATTAGAGCTCACAAGGCCAGGCTCTGCTCTGGGGTTCTAAGCCTTGGCCCTTATTAACATCTGGGGCTGGGTCAGTCTTTGCTTGCAAGGGCCTTCCCTGTATGCTATAGGACGTATGCCAGGATCTCTGGCCTCCACCTGCTAGATGCCGGTAACACACCCCTGAATCATGACAGTCAAGAACATTTGCAGACGTTGTCAAGTGTCTCCCGGGAGCAAAAGGCACCCATCTTGGAACCCATGCAACTCAAAGTAAGCTCTGGGAGTTCACAGGGTTTTGTTAGAAAGGCACTTTTCAGACTCCACCCCACATCTGCTCTCTCAGGATCCCTAAAGATGGGCCGGGGAATCGATCTGTTCTAACTCTGTGGGAGGCATCACCTGGGCTATGTTTAGGAACAGTTTAAGAACGGTTAAGCCTCAGAGCACAGACAGGGAAAGCAACGCGGTGACTAGACAGTTAGTGATACAGAGGTCAGCGCGGGTCTTGCCTGGCGGCTCAGAGGTAAAGAATCCCCCTGCTGAAGCAGGAGACACAGATTTGATCCCTGATCCAGGAAGATCCCACATGCCTTGGAGCAACTAAGCCCGTGGGCCACAAGTACTGAGCCTGTGCTCAATAGTCCAGGAGCCGAACTGCTGAAGCCCTAGCGCCCTGGAGCCCGGGCTTCACAAGAGAAGTCGCTGCAGAGAGAAGCCCCCACTTGCCGCAGCCAGAGAGCCCACGCGGCCGTGAAGAGCCAGCGGAAGTCAAAAGTAATCATAGAAAGAGCGCCTCAGCACGGCTTGTGCACCGAGAGAGTGATGCCTGGTGGCTGAATGCACAAGGTAGAGCCTTCTCAGGGGGCTTGAGTCCAGGCTTCCAAGCTGCTGTCTCTATAGCCTTGGGTGAGTTACGTAACCCCTCTGTGCCTCAGTTTCTTCACATGCAAAATGGGGACAGCAAGGCCACCATCTCATCGAATTGTTCCGAGGACTGACGCATCCGCGTTTAACGTGCTCAGCACAGCGTGCGGCGTGAGTGCTTCGTAAACGCTAACTACTGTTAGGACCATCTCTATAACTTGCCTGTCTTCCCCTAGACGTTTAAGCTCCCCAAGGACCTGGCAGTTGCTTTATTTCCCTCTGCATCCGTAGCACCTAGCCCACTGCCTGGCAAGGAGGAGGTGCTTAATGAACCTCGGTAGGAAACGGAGCGGCTCCGAAGAAGAGAAGGCGCTGGCGGGAGCTCTCTGCCGCCAGTGGCTGGGCTGTGTGCTATGCTGTCTTTGCGGTTTGTACATGACGATCTGAGCTTCCCCAGTTGGCTTCCGTAAATTGGTGTCCTTGCAAACGCAGAAGATTGAGCTGATGTTCGTTTTATCCCTTAGCACAGAGTAGATTAAACCTCAGATTCAGTTGAAATCATTCTATAAACAATAGTCAGTCAACAGATGCTTGTAAAAGAATGAAAAAGCTAAAAATGTGGGAGTGCTGTCTATGCCTCAGGTATTTTAGGCCAGGTCACACAATCCCCTCTGAACCCCCAATGGAATCAGTGACATAATTATCCCCATTTTACAGACAGGAAAACTGAGGCTCAGAGAGGCCAAATAACTTGCCCAAGGTTATAGTCTCAGTAAATAGTGGAAGTCATTTTTAAGTGTAGGTCTGTCTGACTCCACACCTACATTTGTTTTCCTTTCCTGGTGCCTACCTGGACTGCACACAGTGATCCTATGTCCCAGGTTTTCCTGGGACAACCCTAATTTCAAACATTCTTCTCCCATCTATGGTTAAGAACACACTTGTGTTGGATCACAGCTTTCATTTTGTTGAAAATCTCGAGCCGTGGTAATAATGAGAACTCTGCTCTGCACTAGAGATGTGAGGAAAAGAGAGGCCGCTGGTCCCAGTGGGCACACCGTGGGGAGAGAGGACTCTGACAAAACTAGCAAGTAAACAAGACTAATAAGAACTAAATACATTACAGATGAGAGTATTAAGACAGAGCGACTAACAGAGGCACGGTGTGAAGACTTACAATGCATTTACGTCACTACTGAAGGGCTTCCCTGGTGGCTCAGACAGTAAAGAATCTGCCTGCAAGGCAGGAGACCCAGGTTCGATTCCTGGATTGGGAGGCTCCCCTGGAGAAGGAAGTGGCAGCCCACTCCAGTATTGTTGCCTGGAGAAGCGCGTGGACAGAAGAGGCTGGCAGGCTACAGTCCACAGGGTCGCAAAGAGTCGGACACAGCTAAGCAACTAATGCACACAGGTCATTACTGAGGGTCTGTGATGTACCTGGAACCAGGTTAAAAAGCAGAGACATTGCCTAGAAGACAATGTGTATGAGAGTCTTGGGGCTCGCCCATGTGAAGCTCGTGGTTCGGGGGATTCCAGTCTAACAGATGTTGCCTGGTGGCCGGCCCACTTCCCCACACTTCAGTAGCACACGCAGCTCTTTGACGCAGGGAAGGGCGGGAGAAGCTGCCTCCTCCCAGCTCTCAGGTGGGTGGACACGTGGCGCTCTCCAGATTCAGAAGGGATATCTCCAAGGGGAGTATCCACACCGAGTCCCACCGCTCCCCCAACAGGATGAACCTGCAGTTGCCCGCAGTAACAACCTGCTTGACGACACCCTCCAACTGCCCGCATCCTTCTCTTACGCCCCTACTGGAGTTTTCCAGGATTATCTTCCAAATAAATGACTTGCTCTCAAATCTAAATCTTGAAGGGTGTGCTTCTTGGGGAACCAAAAGCGAGACACACAAGCCTTCAAGACACACAAGAGCATCTACAAGCCCAAACTATTCGACCATTTTAATCCGGTGGACTCCTTTGCAGTGTTGGCCTTCCCAGCAATGGTTAAGGAGAAAAGACAAGCTGTATTGATGGGCAAAAACAGCATCCAGGAAAAGTCACTTTGACATAATCCTAGCAAGCAGGGGTAGAATCTCATGAAATTTTCAAGACAACAGGATGCTTAATGCCTAATCATAACAGATAAGACATGCTCTGGATAAGACAGAAAGGTGTTCTCAGAGCGAATTATATCATTCTCTATTTGCTTCTGAAAGTTGAGGGGCACCTTTGGGCACACAGTTCTAATGAGTCCAGGGATGAGAGCTTGATGCACAGTTGAAGTGGCATAAAATATACCAGAGCCCAGAACTTAAAGGCTGCTCGTCACGTGGTTTCCAGCCCGTTCGGTCCTTACATTCACTTAATGTCTTCCTGTGGCTAATGAAGTTGAGCAATGGATTACTGGGCCGGCGACGCGGTCTGGATTCTTCAGCAGCAGCAAAACACTGTCGCCAACTGCAAGCAGCCAACTCCCAGGGACAACTGTGATGGACGCTTGACTGAAGAGTTCCCACGCCCCGGCCAGCCTGCTCAGCAGTTGCCCCATTTCAAATATCCATAATGCTTAATTCTACACCTAACCACATCTTCTTTTTTTTTTTTTTTCTTAAGAGAGATTAACGACTCTTGGAGGATTTATTCGCAGAAGCAAGCTTGTCAATGCCTGAGCGTCCCCAAACTTTGTCATCCACCTTAACTGTTTTCAGGGAGTAAATTTCCACCAAGTAGAAGAAGACACAGTGTCTTCTGTGTTGGTTGAGCAAACCCAGTCTAAGGGACTAGGTGTTTCAGGATGTAAATAAATGAATTGATGGGCCTTTATCAATGGCTGAAAGAAGAAAATTCAGACTCCAGATTATGACCAATAATGTACACGCACACACACCCCCACTGTGATCCTGACCTGACTCGCCTCTCCTGCCTTCTCTCTGCTCCTTCTTCCCAACTGCCTGGCCCTCCCAGCCTGGGACCTGGCAGCTACATCGTTTGTGATCTGGAAGCAGAGCAGCCTCTTCCAGTTTCAGGCCATAGCTCCTGATGGGCTGCTTCGTGCCTTGCAGATCTCAGGTTAAAGGACACCTTCTCAGAAAGGCGTTCCGCGGCTCCCAGCCCACTCTATCACACCGCTCTGCTGCACTCTCCCCACCTCTCTCCGCAACCCATCTGCCGCTTCCCCGCGTCCCCTTCTCCCCTTCAACACGATGCTGCGCTGGGTGTCACGAGAGGAGACTGCTACCTTGAAGTTTTCACAAAGCAGTCACTGGAAGAGAGATATCTTGAATGAGTTAAATGACAGAAGAGGAAGGCAATGAATTATATCCTCAAGGGCAAAATCGTATGGTCCACTGGCTCTCAAACTTGGCCGCATATTGGAATCATCTGGGGGCTTTAAAAAAATACTAATGGCTGGAGCCCGCCCTCACAGACTGATGTAATGAGCCTGGGGTAAGACTTGGGCACTGGGATTTTTAAAATCACCCCAGTTGATTATAATACGCAGCAAAGTTTGAGAATACTGATTTTTTTTTTAACTGAAGCATTACATACGGATAAAGTAGTGCACATATCATAAGCTTGCAGCTGAACACACTTTCATAGACCAAACACACGGGCATAAACAGCCCCCGGTTATGAACAATACTCCCCCCAGCCCCTCCCCGGAAATTCCTTATACCCGCTGTCAGAGGCAACCTTTCTGATGCTCAGGATGAGTTCTGTCTGCCTGTATGCTCATATATTTGGAGACATATTCTACACTGAGTCTCTTTGCTTGGGGAAGACACGGACTAGAGAAGTTTGAATCACATAGGATCCACCCTGGATGACTTCCTGAAAGAGGCAGTATTTAACTTATATGCAGAGTACATCATGAGAAACGCTGGAATCAAGATTGCTGGGAGAAATATCAATTACCTCAGATATGCAGATGATACCACCCTTATGGCAGAACGTGAAGAGAAACTAAAAAGCCTCTTGATGAAAGTGAAAGAGGAGAGTGAAAAAGCTGGCTTAAAACTCAACATTCAGAAAACGAAGATCATGGCATCCAGTCCCATCACTTCATGGGAAATAGATGGGGAACAGTGGAAACAGTGTCAGACTTTATTTTGGGGGGCTCCAAAATCACTGCAGATGGTGATTGCAGCCATGAAATTAAAAGATGCTTACTCCTTGATAAGAAAGTTATGACCAACCTAGATAGCATATTCAAAAGCAGAGACATTACTTTGCCAACAAAGGTCTGTCTAGTCAAGCCTATGGTTTTTCCTGTGGTCATGTATGGATGTGAGAGTTGGACTGTGAAGAAGGCTGAGCTCTGAAGAATTGATGCTTTTGAACTGTGGTGTTAGAGAAGACTCTTGAGAGTCCCTTGGACTGCAAGGAGATCCAACCAGTCCATTTTGAAGGAGATCAGCCCTGGGATTTCTTTGGAAGGAATGATGCTGAAGCTGAAACTTCAGTACTTTGGCCACCTCATGCGAAGAGTTGACTCATTGGACAAGACTCTGATGCTGGGAGGGATTAGGGGCAGGAAGAGAAGGGGACAACAGAGGATGAGATAGCTGGATGGCATCACGGACTCGATGGACGTGAGTCTGAGTGAACTCCAGGAGTTGGTGATGGACAGGGAGGCCTGGCGTGCTGCGATTCATGGGGTCGCAAAGAGTCGGACACGACTGAGCACCTGAACTGGACTGAACTGATGAAGGAGACAATAGATAAGAGAGGGGAAGGGAAAAAAGGCAGGGAAGTTGGGGAGGGGAGGACAGCCTCCACTGGAAAGGAGCACGGGCTGAAGTGCTTAACATCCCTCTACAGGAAGCCCTGTGCTCAGTCGCTCAGTCACGTCCGACTCTCTGTGAACCCAAGGGTGCAGCCCCCAGGCTCCTCTGTCCATGGGGATTCTCCAGGCAAGAACACTGGAGGGGGTTGCCATGCCCTCCTCCAGAGGATCTTCCCAACCCAGGGATCAAACCCAGGCCTCCCACATTGCAGGTGGATTCTTTGCCATCTGAGCCACCAGGGTAGCCCACAGAAAACCCTGAGATTCGTTTATTGACTTATTTTGACTGCCCTTGTGCAGGGTTTTTCTGGTTGCAGAGAGCGGGGACTACTCTTTGTTGCAGTCCGGGCACTTCTCTTGTTGCCAAGCACAGGTCCTAGGCACTCAGGCGCCAGGGTTTGCAGCACGCAGACTCAGGAGTTGTGCTGCACGGGCTTAGCTGCTTGGGCATGTGGAATCTTCCCAAATTAGGGATCGAACCTGTGTTTTCTGCATTGGCAGGCTGATTCTTATCCACTGTGCCGACAGGGAAGTCGCTAAAGAAAGCCCTAAGATATTTTTAAAGTTTATCCTTCCTTGGAAATACGCTCATCTTGGTATTCAATCATTCCACAACTTTTTACTGATCACCAGTCCTGCACTGGGCTCAGAGATGCATAGGTATAGAACTTCTGTTTTAATTAAGGGAGACATATAATAAAGAGGCAAGTACACAAAATTACTTACCTGTGGTTGTAAGCACCATGAAGGATGAGAGAAAGAGGAGGGCATAGAGGGTGGGAGAAGGAGGTGACATTTGAGTTGAGAGTAAAGAGGAAAAACAGATCTGGGAGAAGAATCTTGCTGGAGGGAAGAGTAAATGCAAAAGTCTTGAAATCTGTATGGGAGACAGGACGGTAACTAAGATGCTCACAGGCTGCCCCAGTGTCCACCAATCAGGGCAGTGCCTAGGGTAAAGTGGGCACTCAGAGAATATTTGCTTTAATTACATTGAGTTGCAGTCCAGCGGTAAGACAGGCAAATTAACTGCCTCCCAAATGTAGTATGATAGTGTTGTTGTTTAGTTGCTAAGTCGTATTCAATTCTTTTGTGACCCCATGGACTGTAGCCCGCCAGGCTCCCCTGTCCTTGCGATTTCCCAGGCAAGAATACTGGACTGGGTTGCCATTTCCTTTGCCAGGGAAGCTTTCCAACCCAAGGATCGAACTGGAGTCTCCTGCATTGGCAGGCGGATTCTTTATCTCTGAGCCATCGGGGAAACCTGCGATAGGTATGTGCTTCAATGGAGCATTCACAGGCTTCTTTGGGTACATAAAAAAGGCTCCTCAACACCACCACCACCTTGCGAGTGAATCCAAGAGGCGACGCCCAGCCTGTCCCTTGCATACAACAACTTCTGTTAACTTGATTCGCTTGTTACAAAATTCAGTCCTTGCACAAGGAAGCTTCCAGTGGCCTGGCACCTCATCAGAATCACCTGGGAACTTTTAAATTTTCATATTTTTCTGGCCCCACCCTAGGATCTAATTTAGTAAGTCTGGGGTGGGGCCTGTGTTTCTTTATCTTACCTAAAAAATCCCCAGGAGATTCTGAAGTTGAGCCAGTGTGTTCTGGAAAATATGCTTGAGTCATTCCAATCAGTTCATGCCTTTACACATCCCGGAGTTTGCGTGTTGGATCCTAGGATGCTAAGTTCCCTGGAGACTTAATATGGCCAAGCCACCCACTCTGGGAAGCAGCTTCTCCAGGTGCCAGTCTGTGGATTGGTATTCTGCAGATTCGAGTCATGCCCACGCCACCTTCTTGCCATCTTCTCAACCCACCCGCCCCACCACCTATTGTTTCTTAAAGATACGTTTTAGACCCATAAGTTTTATTAAAATTTAGGTTGCTATCGTAAGTGCAGAGCAGTCTCTCTCTCTAAGACACAGGTAAACTGAAAGCGAATTCCATGAAAACAGACCATGTTTTCAAAGTCAAACCAGGTACCCTTGCCCCTCCCCAGCTTCTGAGCCAGAAATCTCCGGTTTCTTGGTTGAAAATAAAAGTTGGCCACTGATGGGCACAAAAGCCACACGAGCAGCGAACAGACACTTTCCTGGATTGAAAGGGGATGATGACACTTTCACTGCGTGACTCAGCGTTTCTCAGTGTCACGGCACACCCGGGATGGCATCTGGGCACCGCTGCATTAGGCGCCCCACTGGGGTGCTAGCCAAAGTCTTCTCTGTTGATAACCAGCCTATACACTCTGCAGTAGTAGCAGTAGGAAAAAAAACACAAATTAATGAAAGAACACTCCAGAAATGTAGTCCGAGAATGGGGTGGCAGCCAGCTAAAAGGAAACTTTTACAGCAGGTCCTGTGAGCTCCCCTCACCCTCTATGTAACCAGTGATTGAGAAAGAGGAAAGAGTGGAGGGAAAATTCGGAGAAGAATCCTGAAGAGTGGCTGGCAGAGCTCCTGTAGCTCAGGGCCTCCTGCTCGACCCCCTCCTGATTTACTCCAAGGCTGGAGTCAGCTCCTCAGCTCCTTCTTTCCTAGTCCCCGTCCTTTAGATGTCATTTTACAGACGCCTTCTGAAGGCACGGGTCCTATCTTGTGCGTTCCAGCATCTCGTGTGCTCAGCGCAGCAGCTGGCACCCAACGCAGTAGACGTTTGGTAAAGGACTGAATGGACCACAAAAGCCAAATCGACAGGCACGGGGCTTCTGTCGAATGTGGCAGGCCTTTCAAGGTGAGCTTCCTGGAGCCTCAGTCTTCTCTCTGTGCAGGCCCAAGTCTGCACCTCCTAATTTTATAACTGCGGTTCCTTAATGACATAGACGAGGGGTTTTTCACTCAGCAAGCTATGCTTCCTATCACAGCGCTCCGGAAAGGTGTGTTGTGTAATTAGAATTAATTAGTACTAATGCCCCTTTTGCTGACGTTGCCAGCTATGAAGTGGGCTCTTCTCTGCCTCAGTTGCCTAAGGACTGGGCTGGGGTTAGGTGGGGCTGATCATGGGCGGAGGCTGATAGGGTGATTTAGGGTAAGTGAATTAAAAACTTGTACAACATACGTGTGGAGAAATGAGCATCCCTGCCCTGTGCAGGGATGTTAAAAATGATTCAACAGCACTTTGCAAAGAGTGACAATAACACCTTGCAATTGACTGGTAGGATGGGAGTATCCTATGGCCCAAAAGAGTGGTTTAGAAAAACATTTGTGGGATGGATCATCCTCGGTAATTCCTCATGAGCGAGGGTAAAAGTGACAGGTGGGTGAGCCGTAGGCACGTGCCCCTGACCGTCCTGGTCAGGCCTCAGTGGCGCTAAGTGCCTGGTGGGGGCGGGACTGAGGGGTGGGCACTGGTGGGGGTGGGACTGAGGGGTGGGCACTGGTGGGGGTGGGACTGAGGGGTGGGCACTGGTGGAGACATCACAATGCCAGCAGCAGTGTCATCCCTTGCACTCCTAAATCATTTTACTTATTATTTTAATATCCAAGCCTTAGCTGGCTCTATAGTTAGCAATTTGAGGTATGTCTGATTCCAAAAGAACAAAGACGTTTTTAGTAGAAGTTTTTAAACTGGAGTAAACAGGAGGTTCACTTGTGGGATGGGGGGTTGTTGGGTCAAAAATGCAGATTCCAAAGAGCTCATCTAGAAGTTTCTCATTTAGAAGGTCAAGGGCAATGGGGCCCTAGACATTTCCAATTAGGAGATGGAGGTGTGACTTTGCCTTGTGAGTGACACTGGGCAGTGTCTGGATGCAATTTTGGTTGACACAACTGGGGTGGAGGAGTCTGGCATCTAGTGGGTAGACACTCAACATGATGCTAAACTTCCTACAACGCACAGAACAGCCTCCACATGGAGGATTATGGCCCCAAAGATCAGTAGTACCAGGGTTAGAACATTTTCTTCTAGAGTAAGGCCTAAGAATCTGCATCTTAACAAGAGCCTTAGGAAATTTTAATGCGGGAGGAAGAAGCCCTTGGGAAGATTCAGATAACACCTGACTTTTTATTCTAAGGACATGCTGTCAGAGTTCCCTTTTGGCCCAACTAACCATCCCACCTTCCTCCGAGTCCAGGTTAACTATCCCTTCTAAGAGCACCTCCTGTCCCAGCAGACCTCGTTTTGCCCCTTTAATCGTCTGTCTCTCATCCTGGCCCCAGAAGCTCCAAAGGGAGCTGGCCCATAGCAGGGCTCCAGTCACAGGCTGGCTGGAATCTGTCTCCACTAAAGTAACATCTCTTCCACTGAGGCTGGAGAAACTCTGTCTTTCCGACATTGGCACGGAACCCTCTTTTAACACCTTCGTGGAGCATATCACTCTGAAATTACCTGCTTACTTCCCATTCATTCAAATGTTTTATTGGGCTCCTACTCTGTGCCGCGCCATCACTGGGGATACACCACAGAGGCAAAAACCTCTCTTCCCAACAGAACTTATATCCCAGAGGGGAAATTTGGACAAGAGAAATAGAAAACTGTATTTAACATGCGTGATCATACGTGTGACACTGGTGAGCCCAGTGGAGAAAAATAAAATAGAGAAATGTGATGGGGTGGAGATGCCCAAGTGAGACTTTAAGTAAGGTTGGCCTCTAGGAGAAAGTGACATTTTAAGCAAAGTCCGGATATTTGGGGGCAACTTACCTGCTCCCCATTAGAACACAAACACTGGGGGTGGGGGGGGCATGAGCTTCCCTTTCTCTATGACGTGTTTCCAGAAGAGAGGCACATAGTAGGTGCTCAATAAACATGTTATTTAAATAAAACAAAGAGAGGACTATGTGATTAAACTATCAAGGAGACAGCAGGAGATTCTTGCTTTTATAACCATCCAGAAACTAGCAGGAAGGTGGGAGAAGCAGAGGCGTTCACTGCAAGGGGGTGGCGAGGACATCCCTGGGTCAGCTTAGGAGGCAGCAGAGGATGGTGGCCATCCCTCCTCCCAAAGGGAAGCGCAGTCCTGCCCTCCTCATCCTGTGTTCAGGGTCCTGTTTCCGTCCCTGTAGGTGGAGCTTACCTGGCGCCCGGGGCTCCTCCTTCCATCCCCCTGCCCCCAGCGCGTCCTTCCGCAGCGCTCCCCCGAGGGGCGTCCCCGAGGCCCGGGGGGCGCGTCGCAGCGCCGGCGAGCGGGGCGCAAGGCTGGGCGGGCGGCACGCCGGGGTCCGCGCCCCGCCCCGCTCCCGGCGGGACACTGTCCCTTTAATAGACTCCCTCTGCCTGGCGCTCTGCGGCTGGGGAGTAAATTTCTCCCTGTCATCAGGTCGCGGGGAGAGGAGGAGGAGTTTGTTACTGTTCAGTTTGTTCAGCGGGATCGATGTTTGCTGGCATCGCCTCGCCCTGTCTTGTGTGTGTGTGAGAGTGTGTGTGTGTGTGTGTGCGTGCGCGTGGTGTGTGTGTGTGCATCTGTGGGGGGTGTGAGTGTGTGTGTGTGAGTGAGAGGGAGCGAGAGTGCGTGTGTGAGTGTGTGTGTGTGTGAGTGTGCGTGTGTGAGTGTGTGCGAGTGAATTCCAGATTTTCTGTCTTTCCCAAACCCGCTCCTGTCCTCTCGCATATCACTCAGAGACGGGGATCTGACAGCAGCCACAAACCGACAGTGAGAGATCTCTCTGCCCCCGGCGCGAATCCGCCATCGAGCCCGGCGAGGAAGAGGAAGACGAGGAGGTGGAGGTGCAGGAGGCCAGGAGAAGGAAGGAGCGAAAGAGGAACCCACTACCTTCCCAGGATTGTCTGTGTGTTGTTGTTTTGTTTTGTTTTGTTTTTTTTCCTTATCTTTACGCGCGCGTGTGCGTCCCTCGTCCCTTCCATCCGAACCCGCTCTTGGATGTTTAATAAAGAAATCAAGTGTCTCAACAGTCACCAAAAAAAAAAAAAAAACCAAACCAAAAAAAAAAAAAAATTCCAAAAAGCAAAAACAAAAAGAGAGAGGAGAAAAAACAAAAAATCCAAAACCAAACAAACAAACAAGCAAGGCAGAACCAACCTCCACTTCACACCAGCCGGCACAGCCACCCGTGTCTTGCCTGCCACCCAGAGAGGGGGGTCTCCGGCCCCCGGTGGAGGAGTTGCAGGGACAGGGGGACAGAGGCCGAGCGACGCCCTGGGAGCCACCGGGCAGGAGGCGGAGGAGACCCGGAGAGGCGAGCGAGACAGCGGGCCCCCGCGCGCGGCGGCTCGGGGCTGGGGCGCCAGAAGTGGGACTGGAGCGAACTAGAGCGATGCCAAGGAGGAAGCAGCAGGCACCCAAGCGGGCGGCAGGTAAGAGACCCGGCTCCGCGCGGGGCGGCCCGGCCCGCCGGCCCGGGGCGCCAGCTCCTCGCCCGGGCGCCCCGCGACGCCACCCCCTCGCTTGCCTTTCGGGGGCGTCAGCTCCGGGTGCCCCCCTCCGCCCCGCGAATAACCCCGTCCTCGCTCGCCTTCTCCAGCCTCCCCTATCCTCCCCTTTCCAGGCTCCGGTTGGGGGGTGGGGGCAAGCTATCCCACCAAGCCTTTCCTCCTTAAACTTTTTTTCCCTCCACCCTCTACCCCACCCCTAACTTTCTCCCAGTCTGCTTCTTGCCTCTCGGGCCAAAGTTGCGCTGAGCTTTTGGGGTTCGCAGCGGGGAGCAGTCCTGCCGCCCCCGCCCCCCTCCGGGGGGTCGCTGCCAGTGGCTTCTGGCCTCAGGGGCCGGCGTTTCCTCTCGCGGGGGGTTTGGGGCGCTGAACTTTGAGCCGTGCCCCAGCCTAGGGCTGCAGGGCTGGCTCTGGGGCAAGGCATGGGAGTTCAGCTTTGATCGCCAAGGTGTAAAAAACCACCCCAGGAAAGGAACCTTTGAATCTGTTTTCTAAGAGGAGCCTCCTTTGGAAATCTAATCAACACTCTCCCTTCTCTTAAAAAAAAAAAAAAAAAAAAAGGTGGGGGTTGGGGGGGAATGCCCCTCGAACATTGAAACAGCTCTGGATTTTCTTTGCACGGAGTGAGCTGCAAACTTTCTAAATTGATTTGTGCGGTGGGAACTATCCCATTTGAATTCTTACCACCCCCTCCTCCCCCCCCCCAAAAAAAAGAGAGAGAGGAACAGGTTAATGGATCAGGACATTAGAGCTTGTAAAGCATTTTTTTCTTCCTTTTGGGTTGCTTAATTGCTTTTTTAATAGTATGCTGGGGTTTTGTTTCTCGGAAGTGTAATATGAAAGTTCATTTTTCTCCTGCCAGACCCACCCACTGAAAAATCAGCTTTCCACTTGATTGCTAGTTTTGATTTGACATTTGATTGATCACCTGTCATCTCACTGCCTTTGATCTATTCATTCTTGATATATATCAATAAATCACTCACCATGGTAACTCAGAGTGCCAGTGACGCAAGCCTTGCCCTCTAGATTGAGAGCCAGACATGCACAATTATTATCTTGTTTGGCTTTTAATGTGGGCGTTTTTATTTCTTTGTGTCCTTCAGTTGAATCAGGCATTAGCAAAGAGCTTAAGTTTTTTCCTCTCCTTCTTTCTGTCTTTACCCTCAAGCTTTAAGGCAGCATCAGCGAAGGCTGGTCTTCTGCAGACCCCCCCAATATTTCCTTCTGTTCCAACTGGAGCGAAACATTAGGGAGAAGTTCAGTGGAACACTTGCATAAACTTTGCAAAGCCTCCCTCAGAACAAATCCAAAGTTAGTCACAAATCTGGGCAAAGTGGGTGTTTGTGTCTGAACATGCTGGACCACCAAGCTCATCTTCCATCATGGCCTGATTCCAGCCAAGAATGGCAGGACATGTGCTTGGAGATATCCACAATTATCTTCCCTTTTGAGCGCAGAATTGCTTCTGAAACTGCGTATGGGTTGGTTCAAATTGCATGGGGAAATATCATTTATAAAGCTTTGATTCATTTATTTTCCAGTTGTTTCTCTAAGAGCAAAATAATTTAGGTATTTTAGTACCGTATATATTTAGAACTTGCTTAGTCAATGAGGTGTTCTTTTTCCAACTCTAGCTACCTCTTTTTCGAACAGTTTCTTCCTCCTACCCCCGTCCCTTTCTACATTTAACTCACTTATTTTTTAAAACTTAGATCCCTTTGCAATCTGAACAGCTTTGGGGTATGCCCTGGCCTTTGAGGCTCAGGAAGAGTAAGCTTGCTTCATCTAGGTCTAGCAACATAAGTTTAAGTATAGCTAGATTATTAGAGATAAAGTCCTTAGTGTTGTCCCACAAGAGAACCCCGGGCAACATTCCAGCAAGAAGTGATACTGCCCTGAAAAGTGTCTTTTTTTTTCCCCCTGTTGTTCCGGTAAAGGCCATCAACAATTAGGCAGTAATTTAAATTACCAGAATGACTGGACATGTCTCCTTTGGTAAGCTCATTACAAAAAGTGCATTGCTCAGAATTGCACTGCTTTGATTATAACTGTCCTCTGATCAATGAGGATTCAGGTGTGTATAACATAAAGCTGTATCACATTATTTAAATTAGATCCTTTTCATTAAGCTGGTATCTGTTGGCGTTCGCTTATCTGTTTACTGTCGTGTGTGAGTTAGAAAGTTCTGACTGTAGTTTCAGTTTCCTGGCATATTGTATTCCTAGCGTCTTTATGTGTTTGTTTTCTTGGCTTTTATTATTTTCACTGGAAGAAGTGGAAATCCTTGTCAAGCTGAAAGGGAATAATTCATTTTGTACACAATGCGGCCCCTCTTGCGGTATTATTTACTCACATATTACTGAAGCGGATATTTTCCCACGTAATACTTCTTTCCTCTGAAGTCACCGATTCTATGCTCTGTTTTAGCTAAAGTGGTTATTCCCACGTAAAGTCAGCTGCTTTGAGATTCTTTTGCCAGTTAAGATTCGGGGAGAAGAACAAGGTGGGCTCCAGAACTGTGGCCATGCTAACGTTTATTACTGCTTAAAATTAAACAAGATACACAACTGTAAGTAATTATTCCCATGGGCTGATGTTGAAAGCTCGATTTCTAGCTTGATTAATGAATAATGTAAGATAGAAAAAGCCTGTGAGTGAATCAGAACGGAGGCTCTTTCCCAAGAACTGTTGGAGGCAGTTTGATTCCCCTGCATTATTAGTTTTAAGTTCCACATTTCAAGGAATCATTTACGGAACTTTCTAATAAAGCAGGTATGTGGACAGAATGAGGGAGATGATATTACAAGTGATGGGGATGTTAGCCTTTACTGGTTATGTTCCTCCCTCCTTTAAGGGAAGGGCTGTGAGGTAGGCAGCTCTCTTTAAGGAAACAGCTAAGTCAGAACATTTCCCTTCGAAATGTCATTCTTCCTGGCTTTCTAACGCCACGCTCTTCCACCACACTATAACTTCGGGCAAGGAAGAAAGTTTAGAAAGCAGCCTGCAGTGCCCCAGGGGTTTGCGTACGTGTGTGTGTGTGTGTGTATGTGTGTGTGTTCGCTTCCTTTGATATATATTTCATTCACCACTAAAATGTATCTACTTTTTAACCTGAAAATATTACAGGATTCTGTACCAGCATCTTTCCCCCCTATCCATTGCAGGGAAGACAGGGAAGATGGCAGAAAGGTAAAATAAAACAGGGCGGTGTTTTGATTTGTTTGTATTTTGCAGGACGCAGAGTCGTTAAAAATTTAACAGTGTAGACTTGCACCCTAACCCTTCTATTTCCTACAATCCATCGCAGCCTCTGGACGCACACATGCAGCATATTTTGCTTCACCATCTGAACTCTTGTTTTTATATAATGCCAGCCAATTCCAATAGGAAGCAACATCTTTGGAAATCATATATGTATGAATGTCTAACGTAAATATAAATTACAGGCTTCTGTCTATCGGAAGAGACGAAATGTTTTCTTTTTGCTGGCTCTCAGAAGCTATCTGGTAATCTAGATCTCAGGAAAGTCTTGCAGGAAAGAACAGCTCTCTCAATTTATTTTGTTTATTTAATATGGAGATGAATAATGCAGATTTTGTTTTCATGAATGTCCTTGTGTGGCAGCAAACATTAGACTATTAGCAATCATTACTTAAAAGTTGCAATTTGCACCTTAATAGCACAGGTTATTTACATGGGAAGCATATTCAGCAGGGACAGTTCGGAATGCTGCAGAGGAGGGCTGAGATGACCTGAGCCATCTCTTTTTCAGACTCATGATGGCAATGCCTAGATTAGCTGGCAAGGTCTCAGCAATAGGCAGACAGCTCAGGATGAAGTCTGGCAAGTGGCATGAGGTTCAAGAGAACTGGAAACAGGGTGGAGTCCCCACCCTGGCACTCTCACTTTGCTTTAGCGTAGTTCAGAAAGACAAGTTCACATCTTGAAGGTTTAAATATGCATGCTAGAGACCCTTTCACTTACCCAAGCAGTATGATGTTTAACAGATGAATGGAAAACAAAAAAAAATACATACATACTGCCACCCCTAAAGGTGCTCAGCAGCGTGAACTGTTCAGACTATTCTTGTTGATTTAAGGCAGATCCCTGAAAAAAGAAAGGTACCTTGAAATCACACAGTGTTTTGGGTGGAAATGGATGGTTTCACTGGTCCTTCTCCCCCTGCCCTCTGAGCCCCTTCTCCCTCCTCTCACCTCACCCTTAAAGACTCAGATTGAACGGGACAGCTCAAAAGCCCATTTGTTTTAGGCATTTATTGATTTCATTTTTAATCTGCCATATCAGGACACAATACATTGACCCTCATCAGCAGATTGCAAGTGACAGGGAGCTTAGTGGAAGCCAGGTAAGGAGGGGGCGTGAGAAACTTCTGGACAAGAAAAATCTCCTCCTGGCTTGGGGGTTGAAAATCAGAGCCCACTTCTGAGGAGGGTAGACGCATCCCTCAGAAACACTGTGCGTTTATTTTTCATCTTACATTTATTTTTCTCCCAGTATCCTCGACTCTGTTGCTAGTGTTCAGGAAACCTTCACGCCCAACAAATACCTCCTAGGCGTCTTTAGCAGTTCTGTCCCTAGAAGCATCTTGCCTTTTGTCACCTTCTCCAACGGAGGCTTATGCTTTCATTTCATCCCAGCTGACTTCTCACTCATTTGACAGAATTTCCCCAACTGGATAATACCTGGGTTGATCTATTTATCTTGGGAGTTGCACTCTCGATTGAGCAGGTTTTAAAGGGGCACTGAGCCTGGCATTATTTAAGGCCATTGAAACGAGGCACTTCTGCTCATCACTGCAGCTGAGCTTAGGGAAATCGGCCAGGAGGAAAACCTAGGCCCTGTTCATGTTTATGCTGGGTCCGTAATTAGCTGACATGAGTTAAATGTCCAGAGTGGTGCTTCCTTCCCATCACTGGATTTGTACCATCAATTTTATTTAGGTATGCCATGGTCTAGGAAGACTCAGCCCCTATTTCAAAGGCAATGTCTGTGTCCACCCAAGTCCCCTTTAAAACACACAAAACTGCCTAACAAATTCTATATTAAGACCAGGCATACACAGAGTATCATTTTCGTTTGATGCAAAGTCAGTTGGAAATGCATTAAACTAACAGAGAGTGTCTTGCATCGCTTCCCTGAAGCAGTGCTTTTTCATTACATATTTAATTACAATCAAATTGAGCGACTTTTATAAAAAAAAATCGCAGTGGTATTAAAAGAAGCTCGGAACACAATAATTCTGTTGCTTTGCAAGTTCAGAACGTTGCTGTATTTTTATTCCTTTGGGAGAAATTTGTTTTCATTTTCTAATGTTGGGGTAAATACAGAATGCCGTCTTCTCTCTAATCTGTTATCAGAGATCTCATCCTTCTCCCTTCCTCGAACCTCTTCACCCTGGAAGAGGTTTTTTTTAAATATATTATTTCTCAGTAATTTGGAACAATGTGTATTTTTATAATTATTTTAAGTTTCCTAAGTTCCAGTGAAAGTTAGACATTCTCCTGTTCCTTAGGGTGACCTTTGGCAAGCAGCTCTATGGTTATGAATGAGCTTAGTCATTCTAACCACATAAGAAAAAGCTTGTTGAGACTGCCTGATTACCTGGATGTTGCAGGGGGGAAAACACACTCTATCATCACAGGCCCCTATTTACCACACTGTTTTCACTGGATTTATCATTTTTTTTCCCTGCTACTGACGTGTCAATCACTTGTTTTAGGAACTGCTTTTTTTCCTTTCTGGGAGAAGGGATATGTTTAGCATGTAGAAGTTGATTTCAAGATATTCTGGGTCTTTAAGAAATGAGAATAAAAATGAGAGACTTTAGAGCCCAAATGTGCTTCTGGACTCTGTCTGCGGAGTCAGAGGACGCGTGTGCAGGTCGTAGTTGCGTCTGGACTTATCCTCAGCAGCATGGCCGTGTTTGCGTTACTTGTTTTGTCAGAGGGTGACTATTGGACTCTGGTCCTTTCCGAAGAAGATATTATATATAAATATACATACGTGACCTGGCAGAGGAGAAATGTGAGATGCAGGTGGGGGTTGCTGATGTGTTTGTTTCCAAAGCAAACTCCGTGGATGAAATGAGTAAATACTTTGGAGAGGTCGAAGGTTGCTGAAGCGGCCACGTGGGGTTGCCAGCTGCCGCCCCAGCCTTCTGCTTTCCCTCCGAGGAGAAACGTGTCCCCGTGGGCATTCCCACACATGTGGCGACGCCAAAGTGATGCTGAAAATGCTAAAAAAAAAAAAGAAAAAAAGAGAAATTAAAATTCAGGATGCATGGCTAGCTAATCCTGTTATTAATATATCAGTATTATTTAGCTATGCTTAACAACTGGGAATGCACAGTGCAAAAGTTTTAGAGACAATGAGCTTAGAGAAATTACATGGGGCAAAAAATACCTGGATCCTGTTGGAAAGGATTTGTCCTGAATTTTGCTCATCTAAATAAGAGTTTCCTTTCCATTTGTGTTAATTTAGAAAATAGTTTCAGGATCCCTCTACCTACTACCCAACCTGAAACAGGGTCTAACAAAGCTCTCTCTGGAAGTACAAAGATATAGGACATTGTAATGGACACCCCCTTTCTCAAAATAGTTTTAGAAAACCAAATGTGGGCTTGAAAACTAAAAGCAAAGCCTCCAGGAGCTCTATAACATAGCCAGTTCAGGGTTCAAGATTGAAAACTTTGTTTCGGCAGGATAAGAAGAAAATAGCATTGCATCGTAACTACACATCTCCCCCGGCACAGGAGGAGCAGTGAAGCAGGAAAGATTTTTAAGGAGCTTTTTAGCTCTTTTGCATGTCTCTCCAAAGACTAATTTAATTGAAAAGCCGTAGTGTCCATTTATGCTGAAGGAAAAACCGTGTGTTTCTGTAAAGCTGCTAGATGGTAAGGTGGATTTTTTTTTAAAAAGCCAGCATTCTGCAGTTTCAGTACAAAAATTAACTATCACTGGTCTTAATTAGTTGAGTGCTTTCAGAGCTGAGTGAATACTCTGAAATCACCTCTGAGCTTTCTCCTTCAAGCTACATCCAAGTCATTTCTATGGAAATTATACAGTTTAGGTATTAAGGTGGGCAGAACACAGTTATTGTTTTTAATGAAAACAGCTACGAGGGGCAGAATGAGACAAAAACAGAGTTGGCGGTGGCCATACTGTCTGTAATGGGTCTGGAGGAAACCTCCTGAAATGTTTTACTGTGTCATGAAAAAAATCCATGAGATCTGGCTGTTGGTGACGTGGGAGATTCGAAAAGAAGACAGAAGGTCAAGGTATTCCATAGGGGAGATTTGTATGAGCAGAAGCAGCCACATGTACATATTTCTATATAAACTGCAAGGGGCTGACTTTAAATCACTTCCATTTATCAGATGCTTAGATTTTTCTATGTATTTAGAAGCCTCTCTCTTTTAACCCCAGGGAGATACAAATCGCTTCTGGGCCAAGATGATGCTGTAGAGAAGAGTTAAATCTATTCTGTGTTCAGTACCACTTGGTACAGAAAAAAAAAAAAAAAATGCCAAAATGAAAAGCTATGTAAGCACATTTTATATCAGAGTTTCCTTTAGCTATTCTCCTTTATTAGAAAGTTGGGTATGTGGCTGTGCCCATCCTCTTGTTTTCTCCCTTGGGATTAGGTGTAGGCTGTGGAAGGACTGTGGAAGAGAAGGAAACGACCTGGGTTCTGGTTACTGCTCCCCCACCCTAGTTAAGGGGCCCTGGGCCAGCTCAGAGATAAACCTTACTCTAGAGAATAAGAGTGTGAGTCAGGAGTCAGACTAACCCAAGTTCAAATCCTTAAGGCTTCTTTGTTGGAGGTTTATGTTTGGACCAGTTGCTCAGATCTCCCCAAGTGTTTCATCCTGCGAGTCGGGCTGAGAACCTCCACTCTTTCCCAGTGGCATACAGGACACCTTCTAACCCGAGGGTGTTCGTCTTCTGGTGTCACGGGTTTTTGCCTTTTCATACTGTTCCTGGGGCTCTCGGGGCAAGAATACTGGAGTGGCTTGCCATTCCCTTCTCCAGTGGACCACGTTTTGTCAGAACTCTCCACCATGACCCGTCCGTCTTGGGTGGCCCTAGGCGGCATGGCTCACAGCTTCGTTGAGTTGCCGCAACAGGGCTGTGATCCATGAAGTGGAATCATAGTTCTTCTTAAGACTCAGGATTTTGGAAAGGATGATACAAATGCATCAAAACTGCTTGGGGCCACACCTAACAGAGTCGCTGTATCTTTGTCCCAAAAAACAGACCATGAGAAATATGTACCAGAAGGGACATGAGCAACCTGCCAGCTGTCATGGGACCAGAGGCTCAGGGCCCAGAAGAAATCAGACGTGGGTGCCTTTTGAGTTTTAAAACTGGAGTATAATCACTCAGTAGTGGTTTAGCCTTTTCTGAGAAAGAGTCATGCTGAACAGGTTGGAACCCTGTCCCAGCTCAAAAAAAAAAAATATATATATATATATATATATATGTGTATATATATATATATCCCAAGGAATAGTAATCATAGCCCTAGCAACAGCAAATATAACACCTGTAATGATGATATTTGTCCCTACCTAAGTGTTTTTTATATACCAAGCATTTTACCAGGCGTTTCATGAAGTTTACAGTCATTCCTTCAAGCCACAGTTATTTTCCGAGTTCTTACTGTGTGCCCGGCCCTGTTCTGGCCACTGGGATCCTCAGGGGTATTAGGATGGGGATGATCCCTGGGGATCTTACCTTCCAGTTGGGGGAAGGCAAAGAATATGCAAGGAATTTAACAAAGAGAAAAGATAACTTTCACATAGAAGAAAGCTCTACAGTGACCACATTTTATAAAAGAACAGGATGGGGCAACATTCGTGTGGGTGGTCAGAGACCTGCGTGAGGTGGGAACCCTTGAGCGGAGTCCTAGAACATTCCTATGAGTTAGATGCTAGAACAGTATCTTTATTTCCTGAGTGGGATCTGAGTAGCCTGTAGAGCAATTCATCCACCGCCATGCAGTGGCCGAGTTGGTCTGAAACTCTCCGCTTCCAAGACCCAGGCACTGGATCCGCTGTGGTACTTTACCTGGAAGAGCCACAATAATTTGCCAGCGAAGGACCCTCAGTTCCCGTTCTTCCGGGGCATCTGTGGTGATGTCCAAACCTGGTGGTGGGGCGGATCCTGAGAACGCTGACAGAGGATGTTGCCCTCTGTGGCCGCCCCAGCTGGAATCTGAGGACCATCCGCAGTTCACGAAGCCGGCTCTTCCTCTTCGTGTGTGTATACTTGCGTTCACGCGTTCATTCACCCCACAGCAGCTGCCTGTTCACCTACTATGTGCCAGGCATTGATCCTGGCACCAGAATACTGAAGTAGGGAAAATCCCAGCAAATATTCTTGGGGGTGAGGCCAAAAAGCTAATGAACAAATAAATATATAGTATTGAATAATCCTAATGGCAATTCAAAGAAAAAAAGAAAGACTGAATTGGAATGAGTGGACTAGAGAGGGATAGAGAGTTGCTATTTTGTGGAAAGTGGTTGGGTGGTGACAGTTGATCAGACCGTGAGGAACTAGCCGCGTGCAGATCTGGGAGAAGCCCTTCAGGCAGATGAGGCAGTAAACACCCGAGGTCGGAAATATCTCGTATGCCTGAGGAATACGTAGGAGGCCGCTGTGTCTGGAGCAGATGAAGATGGGAGAGAGGCAGGAGAGGAGGAGGGGAGAGAGGCAGGACAGGCCCTCCTAGATCCGAATCTAAGTGTGATGGCTCCCTGTCGTCCTTGCTCAGCCGCCGCGTCGTGCCCAGCTCTTTGCGACCCCATGGACTGCAGCGCACCAGGCTCCCCTGTCCTTCATCATCTCCTGGAGTTTGCTCAAACCCCCTTGCGTCGGTGATGCCATCCAACCGTCTCATCCTCTGTCGTCCCCTTCTCCTCCTGCCTTCAATCTTTCCCAGCATCAGGGTCTTTCCCAGTGAGTCCCTGCAGGGTTCAAGCAGTGGAGTGATGCCGTCTGACTGGGTTTTTAGTAGAACAGAGGTGGTGGTGGTGAAGGTGGTGGAGTCGCTCAGTCGTGTCCGACTCTTTGCAACCCCGTGGACTGTAACCTACTAGGCTTCTCTGTCCATGGGATTCTCCAGGCAAGAATACTGGAGTGGATTGCCATTTCCTTCTCCAGGGAGAACAGAGGTACTTGTGTATATTTCAAAGGTGGTGGTGGACTTTGATGTGTTCATCCATTCAGTACTTACTCAGCCCCTCAGTGATGGTGACTAGGATGCTTAGAACGATACCACGCTCCTCTGTCCACCGGATTCTCCGGGCCAGAACACTGGAGTGGGTAGTCATTCCCTTCTCCAGGGCACCTTCCCGACCCAGGGATCGAACTCAGGTCTTCTGCATTGCAGGCAGATTCTCTACCATCTGAGCCACCAGGGAGGCGTGATAGAAGCGACACCTGAAGGTAAAAACACATGCCTGGGCTTTAGGGAGGCGCTGACAGGTCTGAGGATGGGTGGCACCTCTCAGGCTATGGAAAGAATAAGCAATATCGAAACCTGAGCAGATCTGGGGTCCGCTGGAGCTCCTCCCTACTTGACTGGCCCCCAGTGTGCTCGGAGGGGGGTCCCTTAACCTTGCTGCGCCTCGGTCTCCCCACCTGGCGGATGGGGATGTGGTGTTGCTCACCCTGCACTGTGGTTGTGGCGATCGGATGCTGTGATGCCAGTGAGGCCCCCGTGCAGTCTCTGGCATCCTCTCCGTACATGGATTTATGTTTTGTTTTCTGTAGGAATTCTGGGAGATTTCTAGGCACTTGAATTAGTCCTTCTATTTATTAGGCACTAAATAAATATTTCCTGATGAATGAACACATGAGGCTATAAATAAGTAAATGAATAAATACTTTAATTAGCGTGTTACTTTGTATACTAATTAATTAATTTCGAGTATAAGGGTCTCTTTTACTCCTCTAGAATTTTTTGGCTGACCTCTGCACCGATCATGATCATAGCGGCACTTTGAATATTTATCAATGTAGGAAATGCTAATGACAAAAAGATGGCGATTTTACTGAGAAGCTTGTGTTTTGTTCATCATGACATCCTCTGGCTTCACTTGACAAGCAGTGATTCACCTTTTTCTCAGTAAATACTGTTTGTTCATCTTATGGAGAGTGCTTGCTGCTACTACGGATTGGTAGACTTCCTCCTTAAGTCCAGACTCTGGGGGAGGCAAAGGGGCTAGGGATTCTCCTTTCAGACTGCAGACGCGTCTCTCTCTCTCTCTGCCTTTCTGTCTCTCTCTGTCTCTCTGTCTCTCTCTGTCTGTCTGTCTCTCTCTCTCTCCTCCTCTCTCTGCTGCCAGGTGCAGTGGTTCTCTGCCAGCATCACCCAGGGGCTCGCAGCCTCCCAGGGTTGGGCATCTCCCCCTCCCCCACTGGAACCCTGCGCTCATCCCCTCGGGCCCAAGGCAGCAGAGCTTAGGGGTTGTTAAGCTAATGGGAGAAGACTATAGGCTGTTTCCTGGTAACGCCTTCTTCACTTTTTAATTGTCACCTGCAGATAAGTGCTTGGCAGAAGAAAGAAGGGAGATTGGCTGGTGCCTGTTAAGGAATATCTTAGGACAGAGAGCCTGGAGTTAGCCAAAAGTACTGGGGAATTTTTCTGCCTGCCGTAGGACCTTTATTTAACCAATGCATTGAAGGTCTGTTGGGTACCAGGTCCTGTGGAAGGTGCTGGAATCAGAGGCTCGAGTCAAAATTTGACAAAAGGCCTGCCTTCTTGAGGCTTATATTTGTGTGGCAGATGGGTCCCAAACAAGCAAGCAGAGGCCCGTCACCCTGTGTCAGGGAGTGGGGTGTGCAAGAGAGAAAACGGAGGGTGAGGGGTCCCGTGTCCCAGGAGGATGAGCTGTCTTAGATAAGACCGTCAGCAGAGGCCCCTCCTCTCCGTGCAGGTGCTGTGACTCTGGGTTCTAGGAAGGTTGCAGAGAGCACAGGGTGATTCTCTGGGGAAGCTGGGTGCAGGGGTGGGGAGGTCGGGGGGCTGGAGCTGCTGCAGGATCTGCCCGAGCGACAAGGGGACGGGGGCGGCTGGAGCAGAGGGAAAGCGGGCAAACAGGGAGCCGGGGAATTAGACGGTCGCCGAGGTGCTCGAGGACCAAGACGCCGCAAACGAAGCCAAGGTTCTAACCGAATGGGAAGCCTCGGAGGGCGAGGGCGCAGCGAGAGACGGGTTTGACTGAGGCCTTTACAGGATTGTGCTGCTGGCATATTAGTTCTCAGCGCCCAAGGCTGCAAGCGCAGGTGGCTCAGTGCGCTGAGCCTGCAACCTGTGCACTGAGCCAGGAGTCCGCCTGCGATACAGGAGGCCCCGGGCTCCGTCCGCAGGTCGGGAAGACCCCTGAGAAGCGCATGGCTACCCACTCCAGTATTCTGTGCCGGGAGAATTCCATGGACCGAGGAGCCTGGTGGGCTTTAGTCACTGGGATCGCAGGGTCAGAGACGACTGAGCATCCACGCACACAAAGGCTGTCAGCAAATTGACCCCTTTGGAGGCTCCTGTCCATCTAGTCAAAACCTGGTGATGATAGGGACCAGACTGATGGGGGAGAAGATGGGAAACTTGGTCCAAAGATAGACAAGACATGCAGAAAAGTGCAGGTGGGTGTCAGTGGAAAAGAGCATACTGAGAACTGCACGTGAAAACGTCACCGTATTTATCCTTTTATCCTCTTGAATTCTTTCTCTGGCTTCTTTCCTGTAGTTGTACAGAAGGTTCTTACTGAAAAGTGTCAGTCTGCAGTTTTCGGAGCCATGGTGGGAAGAGAGGAAATTGTTTGGCGCGGCCTTGACTCTAGACGTGGCTGTGCAGGGGGAGGCTAGTCAGTCTTGGAGTTGCGTCTCCCCAGCCCATCAGACAATACAGTGTCAGGGCAGCGGGGTGCACCCTGGGGTCAGACAGAGGGGCTTCCACCCTGGGGTCAGGGCAGCGGGGTGCACCCTGGGGTCAGACAGAGGGGCTTCCACCCTGGGGTGAGGGCAGCGGGGTGCACGCTGGGGTCAGACAGTCGGGCTTCCATTTCCTTCCCGTCAGGCATTTCCTTGCTGTGTCAGCTCAAGTACCTCTACCTCCCAAACTTTCAATTTCCTTATTTGCAAAACAGACCTACTAGAAAGACTGATCTCGCTGGGTTTCTACAAGGATTCACTGAAATAAATCCGGTAACATGCTTAGTACGTGGCGGTACATGGGACAGGGTCAAGGACATCTAGTCACTGCATTGAGTGAGTGAAGTCGCTCAGTCGTGTCCGACTCTTTGCGACCCCATGGACTGTAGCCTACCAGGCTCCTCTGTCCATGGGATTTTCCAGGCAAGAGTACTGGAGTGGATTGCCATTTTCTTCTCCAAGTCAGTGCATTAACAAGTTAGTAATTGTCCCCATGCCTCGATTTCCTGATTGGTAGAGATATTGGAAACTCCCGCCTGCGTGCTTGGGAGGAGCGAAGTCTGAACACTTGCAAAACCCTCAGAACCGTGCCTTGTACACAGTGAGAGCTCGTTGAATGATAAGTTACTAAAATCGTCACCATGACTCTGAGCTTATGACCTTGAGGGGATCTTACATCTTATTTGCTTTGTGTCCACAAAGCCTGGCAGAGTTGGTGCTCAATAAATATGGTTGAAAAGAATGAATGATGGTGATGTGATTATTAGGCATTAAAGTGAAAAAGCCCAAGGAGATAAATAAAGGTGCGTCTCTGGGAAGCAGGAAAGTAGAGGGGAACTGGGGCTGCCGTTTCCTCAGCGATGGAGACCCCTAACGGCCGCCTCCTCTGCCCAGGCGTGGAAGCACGCTGTACACCATGGCTTCACGAGGAAAGCAAGCCCATCTCTACGAGGTTTTAAAGCCAGTGCCAAGTTGCTTCAGTCGTGTCCGACTCTCTGACCTCATGGACTGTAGCCCGCCAGGCTCCTCTGTCCATGGAATTCTACAGGCAAGAATGCTGGAGTGGGTTGCTAGGCCCTCCTCCAGGGAATCTTCCCAACCCAGGGATCGACCCTGTCGCTCCCGCATTGGCGGGCAAGTTCTTTACCGCTAGTGCCACCTGGGAAGCCCGTCCAGAGTTGCCCCCTTATGTGCTGTCGGACCACTGGGGACACAGACAGTTTTAAGTAGCAGGAAGGCAAGAAGTGAAAACAGTATCACTTGTTCAATACTGGTTCAAATCCTCTGATTCAATCAAGAAGAAAGTCTCCTTTGGTGTTAGCCTGCTTTAAACACCTCTCTCCAATTTGTTTATCCCACAAATTCAGAGATTATCGTGAGCAACAGTGAATAATAAAATATTAACACTTGGATTTTTCATTGTCCGATAACCATCGCTTATGGCAAATGTGACTGACTGTACTGACATAAGTTTTCATTTTTAGATAAAATTATTTCAGTAAATGAAAGAGGGAATTATCATAGAGAAAGCGGTTGTTGAGGGGAGGGTATCACACAGACCATGAGGATGGGGCAGAATGGCTAACCATGAGGACGCCTCGGACGCCCAGAGCCTGAGCAGGGCAGGGATTCACGAACCAGCTGCGAGCTGCAGTTGCCAAGTCACACTCAGGTCAGAGAAACGCCCGGAAAACAGAGGCTCTCATGAGCACTTCAAAAACTTTAAAAATCAGAAGGAACTTCCCCTCCCAGGATATCAGAGAAAAGCTCTGGAAAGTGTTTGCTGGCCCGGGAAACTGCAAGTATGGAAGGACAGGGAATAATGTTCTGGTTTTGCATCTGGAAGAGAGCAGTGGTTCTCAACTGTTATTTAGTATCCTCCTCACTTGGAAAATGTGTTAAAATGCAAACCTACAGATTCCCAGACCAGAGCCTAGTGGTTCTGAGCCCATAGGGTGGAGTTGAGGCCCATGAATCAATTTTAGGCACCCACTAAGGCTTTGAACTACAGGATATAGGGGAAATATCTAAGATCTCTCCTCCTCCTTCTCATCCTTGTTCTCCTTTGCTTTCACGCTCGCTCGCTCTCAATTGCAAATGCAAAAGCATTTATACACTTAATAATTATTTCTAGAGTCCATTTTCACTTTTGGCTTTTAGTCAATGGAAAAAAATATAAGTAGTCTCTCTTTTTCACTCTCCCTTTCTCTTGACAATGGCCTGTACTTTTAGAAATTGTGAGAACAATGTCCCCAAATGTATTTCCACAGGGAAACATGCCCATTTATGCGCTGGTCTGTCTGGTCACAACACAAAATATCAGAGTCCAGAGAACTCAGGCAAGAAGGAGAAAGACAGTCGGTCCAACAGCATATGTAGCAAGGACTCCATCTGCTTGGGAGCTGGCTGACACCCCGGTACCAAGTCAAGAGGCAAGAAAGAAACGAAAGGAACCTCCTAGATCCAGTTCTTCGTTTATTATCCTGTCTGAAATTCTGGGAACTCTTGGCAGAAAGGACAGGAAACCTCGTTTTATTCTTTGAAGCCTCCTTCACTTTCTTGTTATCTTTCATGTATGCTCATCCCCTCTTCAGCATTACCTCTTTTTTATCTTGATCCATTTCCTTTGTCCTTTCCTGATTCTTCCCAGTAAACAGACTTCCAAGCCCCTTCTATCTAGCATCTGTGCCTGTGATTGTGAAAAAAATGATGCTGGCAGCAACGATGAAGAAAACGCTTATACATATCTATCTTTCTATCTCTCTCTCTCTATCTATCTAGGTTTGGTTTATCTATCTATCATGGATTGGTTTGGTCTGGTCGCTAAGTCATGTCTGACTCTTTGCGACCCCATGGATTGTAGCTCACCAGGCTCCTCTGTCCATGAGATTTCCCAGGTGAGAATACTGGCATGGGTTGCTCTTTCCTTCTCCAAGGGCTCTTCCTGACCCAGGGATCGAACCTGGGTCTCTTGCATTGCAGGCGGAATCTTGACCAACTTAGCCAGCAGGGAAGCCCATGGGCGTCGTCATATCATGCCCAGTCTTTACTGACTTGGACAGCACACACCAAAAGTCTGCACCAAGTGTTTACTAGTTACCTGGCATTGACTACATACAAGCCGTTTACATGAAAGTCCCTCCACACATCATCCCGAGAGCTGGATATTATTATTTTCGGCCCATTGACTAGGCAAGGAAATGAAGTTCTGGAAATTTCAAGTAACTTGAAGATAACAGAAGCTTTAAGTAAGATGCTGAAACCCGGGTCTGCCTATCAGAACCCAAGTGCTCAGGCACGACACTTTGTTGCTTCTCACAGTATCTAAGGCTTAATAGCAAAGACTCACCTACATAAACATTCGTAGTCTAGGATACCGACGGGCAGACCCAGGGCATGAGCTAAAATCGAGCAGTTCCTCAAGACTGAAGTCTGTCAATTGTGGGGAAAGAAAGAGATGACACATACAGAGAGAAAGAATCATCCTTACCTAAATACCTAAACACCATTTTTAAAAGTTGAGCCTACAAAGATTAGAAGACAAACAAAACAGTTTAGAACCTCTTGAGCTTTACACAACAGCATTTTCATAAGTCCGTTTCTGTTTTATTAAACAGAAGTTAAAAAAAGAGAAGACGTGAACATCCCCAGCTCAGCCCATCTGGGGTGGCTCAGTAAGGAACCGTGCTCAGCCACTTCCTGCAGCATCCTTGAGGATGTGTCCTGGAGTCAGACACTGCTCATCTGTTCCCCATAAATCTCTTGTAGGCTCCATGACTCTTCCTGGCCATCAAAAATACGGAACACATGCAGTGACGCTACCACATTATTTTAGCAAACGAAAAGCTGCCCTCACAGATTTCCCTTTAGAGTCCCTCGTAATATTTATGGTCAGGGTCTCTAAAGGTGTTTTTTACTTGTAAGTATTTAATTATAGGTGACATTTAAATGAGTACTCTGAATAATGTGGGGGGGAAAAAAAAGACGATCATGAAATTCTAGGGATCAGGTCTCAGAGGGAAAAATGTTGCTTACAGCAGAAATCATGAGGGGATCATTCTTGAAAAAATATCAATGATTGTTTTAGTTACTGGTGGTTTCTTTTTTTTTTTTTAATATGGATGACATTTTGGAACAAAATGGAAAATGTAAAGTTTGGCAAACTGCCTCGCCATTTGATTTCAAGTTATTTTAATGAGAAGTGGAATGAAGTTATCATCCTATTTTATTGTCTTTAATGTAAATCTTTTCTTTATGAACCCTGGATGGGAATAATCAGTCAGTAGGAATAGAGGAAAGGGCTGTCAATAACCTGAGCGTATTTCACTTGATTAGTAAATTTCAGATATAAGGGAATTAGACTGTACAAATACAGTTGTTCCCTTGGAAAAGCAAACTTAAAATCTCTGCACCTCAGTCCCGTAAAATAAATATAAGGAGGTGCTTACTTCACCATTACAAGGTTTTAAAAAGTTAGCACTTACTATTATAAGTACTTAGAACAATGTTTGGTGCATAACAGGTGTTTTTCGACTATTATTACTTTCCCCTCTGCACCATGAAGAATTTGGTGTGTACATCTTCTGTTTCTTATAGTATCAGTTATCACCTGCACATATATGTAGGTAGGCGCATTCTTCTTCTTTTTTATATGTTTACAATGTTTTGTTTGTTTGTTTTCATTTTTAATTTATTAGCTACAAGTTTGCTTTTAATTAAATTTTTTTAGTTCTCAATTAAAAAATAAATTTTTTCTTTCAGATTTATTGAAATGTATAGATAGTTTCACACTGTATTAAATTTTTTTTTTTTTTACTTTACATTTGAGTCTCTGTCCAAGTATGCAAGTATGGAGGTAGGAAAAAGAGAGAAAGAGGTTACAGATTTAAGAAAATCGATATAACTAATTCTTTTTTAAAATGCTTTATAATATTGCGCCATAAGCACGTACAATTTTACCAATTTATCATTCCTTTGTTAATAGACATTTAGCATATTTTAAAGTTTTCACTATTTTACACACAACCCTGTAATGAATGTTCTTGGGAATTTTTACCATTGTCACAAGCAATTTATGAAGAGACTAACAGTTGTGAGGATTTTGCTGCATTTAGCAAGATAATCAGTTGAGAAAAACAAACGTCATTTAAACAGCTAATATTTCATATTTTGAACATTCTTGATGTCTTTACCGAAGAATATATTCTCTAACCAAAAATTCAGCTAGCTAATTTGCATCTAGTAGGCGTTTGCTAAATGTCTCCTTAAAGTAAGTAAACTGAACATAAAATATGTCAGTAGTCTTAATAATGAATGAGACAGCCATCAACACGGCTTGAATCCTAGTATGTCAAGAAAACTGTCATTTGCCTCTTTGAAGTGGGGTGGGGTAGGGTCTGGAGAGAAGTTGGGAGGAAAAAAAAGCATGAATAGCCTAAAAGAAATTGCCTTTGTCTTCAGAGTGTATAATGATGAAGCTTCATAGCTGGACGGCTCTTGCCTTACTAATGCTGAAGCTCCACGAGGTACTGAACTCGCATGGGTGGGGCCAGGCAAGGATTTTGTTTGTCTGTGTTATGATTGAGTTATTGACAGGAGTCAGCCCTGCGGTTTCACATGTCAGACAGTCACACTGCAGTGTAAGCCGTTTAGCAAGCACATACTGAGGCATATTGGGCGGTCCTGGGGACGGATGTATCAATAAGGCAGGATTTAGAAGGTCTGTGTGGAACCAGATGCTTTTCACAGCCAAGAACAGCATCATCCTTAGAACATCACTCCTTGTGTGTATGCCCTGAGGATGTTTCACTGTGAGTCTGAGCTGTAAATCTGTGTGCATTATACGGGTTGTGGATGTGTGTTTCATATGTTGTGGGTTTTAGCGTGTGTGTCTGGGGGGCAAGAGTAAGGCAGCCTTACTACTTGTGAATTTTGTGTCTATTGTGGGCATAGTATATGCATATGTTGTCGTCCTGAGTCGTGTCTGACTCTTGTGACCCCATGGACTGTAGCCCACCAGGCTCCTCTGCCCTTGAGATTTCCCAGGCAAGAATACTAGAGTCGGGGAATGGGTTGCGATTTCCTTCTCCAGGGGATCTTCCCCACCCAGGGATTGAACCCACATCTCCTCCACTGGCAGGCGGATTCTTTACCACCGAGCCACCAGAAAAGCCCAGAATAAGCCCATGTATCCATGCGCATATCCATGCTACAGCTCAGCGGCTAATGTAACCACCACAAAGCTCCACAGGATTCTCCCTGTGACCATGAGGTCGGTGTCATGGAGTATTTCCCCAGGGTAGCCTGTGCTGCAGTGCCCCTGCCCCCCTGGGTTAGAGCACAAGGTGAGAGGAAAACAGCCGTAGTTACCCTGGGCGGTCCCTGCCAGGAAAAGTCAGCTCTCAGTAGGAAAGCTGTGAGTGGCAGAAACACCAGGGAGCAGGCTCTGTACAGGTTGCGATTCCCGTCTCCGTGTCCACATTATGTCATGTCAGGAACTGATGAACCTCTCAAATCGTGGGGACGATTTCATTGGCTGCAGCTGAAGCACAGTAGGTATTTTGTTGAATGAGTGAGTGACTGGATGGATGGAAAACCTTGCTCGCGGTTCCTGGCGTCTCTGGGATATTTAGATGCCCAGGTTATTTATGTCCACAGGACTGAATGGAATAGGTTCTTGGAGAACACTGTTGAGTGAGCAGATGAACGCACGCACGTCACACATGTGAATGCTTGCTTATCTCGGAAGCAGGCTCGCAACCCTAAGAAAACAGTTCCCTGGTGAGGCTTCATTCTTCCTCTGTCGGCCCTGTAGGACACCTTGCCTGCTGTCCCCTTGGGTTAATTATTGTTCTTTGAGATCAGCGTGGCAGCCCTCCTGTTACTGTCAGCCTGCAGCCGCAAGTGGAGGAATAAGGGGGAGGGGGGACTTCATAACTCAGGTACAGTAACTTCCTCAGAGATATTTTTCTTTTAGAGAGGTGAAAGGGAGGTGGAAAAGTTGGGGATATGAGTTTCTAAACTTGCCAAAGACATAAACCAACAAAATTGTGTTGCTGCTTCCATAAATGTTTAATAAGTTTTATCATCTTGTGACTAAGGTTAAACAAATGTGAGTCCTTTGAGGAATTATTTACTGGAAGCAAAGTTATAGCGTCAACATCTGTGTTTCCAATCACTTAGATGAGGAATAGACCAAATAAATCATGAGTAAGTTCCACAAAATAACTTCCGTATTATTATCTCTGGAGAAAAATAATATGCGTAACTCTTTTAGGTGCCCTCTCTATTGGAATTTGGACTTTGTGTTTTGGTTAGACATCTTTCTTTTTATTCATTTCGTTATCTTCGAAGAATGAATAAGTCTTCACTTTTTTGTGGAAAGTTACCATAAAAACATCCGTAATAGAAGGCCTTAAGAAATTTCTCTCAGGGAATCTGGCTATTTCAGCCAACATTCTCATTTGGGAATGGGCTAACAGTTCCAATATATAACATCCATATAATTTAACCTCATAAATTTCTTTTTTTTCACAGTGATGTAATGGGGAGACTGACCTGGAGTTTGTGAGCGTTCCTGCTCCCTGCATTCCCCTGGGCAACATAACATTCGAGACAGTGTTTTATGTGCCCTGATTAAAATATAACGTATTCTTGCATTTCCTGTGGACTGACCTGTTAGCACTCTCAGCAGAACATTTAAGGAACATGGAGATGTTTTCAAATGTGTTACAATGCACTGTGTGAGGGTTTCCGCCCCCCCTCTTTTTGAGCAATGATCTGATTTTCATTTTAGACCACAGTCCCCTGAGCACCCACTCCACAAGAAGAGTTTTGTGCTTTGGTTTGACTTCTGAATCTGCCACAGCACTCTGACAAATAAACAAGAATGCTGGTTTGTAATTCCAATTTGAATTCTCAGGCACGTCCTTCAAACTGCTCTCCTGCCGTGGAGGGAAGGCATTGGATAAGTTAATGGGGAGTCCTCCCCGCAAATAACACAGTAGCAATGGAAACTTACAACTTTATTAAAGAAATTTTAAAAAAAAATTAAAGTGACAGGAAGGGCTTCCGATTGTTTCTGCATCATGAAAACAAGAGCTGTAACACTCAGCAAACCAATCTGTGAGGCTGCAATGTTTTAATTTTCAGTGGGAGAGCAAATGGCAAAAATAAGAGGCTTGACTTCCAGAGAAGCAAAGAAAAATTTGTGGGGCGAGGGCTTGAGCTTTAAACTTTGCTGAGCCAACACTGATGCTGGTGTGTAGATCTTCCAGGGTAAAAATTTCATTTCAGGAATAATACGAAGGAGGCGTGGAAGGGAGGGGGTTTGGAAAGAGCGAACTGATTCGTGGAAGATAAGTTCCCTGAAAGGAGAGGACCTATTTGAGAGCCATCCTTTCATTCTTTCCATGGATATGTAATAGCTTCTATTATTTTCAAGACGCTGTGCTGTGTGCCAGGGCTACAGAGGTGAATGAGATAAGGCCCCCTATGGTAAGAGGCCAGAGATGGGGTACCTAGAATTGCTGGATGGCTGGGTGGATGGATGGAGAGAGGGATGGACGGATGGATAAATGGATGAACTCAAGTTCATTTCTGTTTCTATGTTTGTTAGTTTTTCTGGGCCTCGTTCATCCCAGGAAGCCCTGAACATCTCCATAAGCGCTAGTTCCCTGATTTCTTTTCTGACTAATCCTTCCTGAGCCCAGGTCCTTCCCTTCCTGCACACACTAGCCCCTGCTCAGCTCTTATGAGTAATGACTTGCTGTGAAGGTTTCCAGATTTGCCTCAAGTTGGCCACTCTGATCACTGCTCACTGTAACCCTGGATGGAATCAACCTTTTCTCTGTCTTGTTTCCTGAAACAATAATGGCCAGACTTGTTGCGTGTCCTGAGAGTCCACTCCCTGCCGGGCACTGTCCCAGATTCTTTACACGTACCTGCCCTCACAATACGACAGACTGAGGCCAGGCCCTTACTCTCCGTCTGATCTCAGGCAAGTTATCTGTTTATCAATAATCTAACATTTATTAATAACAAATTTTCTCTTTGTTAGTAAACTAATGTTTATTATAAACATTAGTCTCTTAATTTGGAAAAAAACACTTCCCCTAATACTACGTGGGGATGCCACATAGAGTACAGCCATGTCTATGCGGTGTTCTTCATGCATGCTTGGGACAGAGCAAGTGCTCAGTAAATACTAGTTAATGTGGTGTTTGTAGAGGGGTGAGCCCGCAGTTTGAGGACTACTAGAATAGCAGTGTATAACATCTTTGGAGAGAGAGAGAGATCTATTTTTTTTTTTTTTGAGGTCTTCATTTATGCTTCTGGGCACATACTTTAATAAAAAGGCTTCTATATGGTAGAAACGGAGGTGAAATGTAACCCCTGGAAGAAGCCTGCCGGACTGAAAGCACCACATTCTTCGTCTAGCTCGCTGTGGCTTCTTTTGGGTAGGTCCAAAAGTTCATCTCAACTTTCATTTCCTTTCAGGGTTTGATTTATTTATTAATTAGGCAAAATGCGAACTGACGAGCCTGAAATGATAAAGACGCTCGTGATTTAAAAAAATGTTTTTGTATGTCAAGAATGAGAGATGTGGTGAGGTTGAGTGGGAGAGAAATGACTGTGTCAAAGCCAGCTGGGAGGGGTGTGACTACCCTGCTTTCCAGGGCTGAGAAAGGTGGTCCAATATGGGCGTTTGGTTGAGAAAGTTGGAGCTTGTCTAATTTCTTGCACTGGATCTGGGACTCATTCAGAGACTAACCGGTTGGATGGCAATTTGCCTTCTTGCAGAAAAGCTGCCAGACCCCCGCGTCGTATACGGTCGAGGTCCAGAGAAACCTTTTGCCTTCTAGTTTATCCTTCGGCAGAGTGGTGACTCCAGGCTGCTGACATATGTGAAGGAAACGCCTTGTTTATGCGGTGTGCAGCTCTCTACCTGCAGAATACATTTGCTCCTGGCTGAATTATATGTGCATCTGAAGCTGTGGGGCCTGCTGATTTAGTCCAAGGCATATATAATGCTCTGTAGAAGCCATTCCTGGTTAGTAGCCCCTCACTCACTGTGTTATACAAGCTGCTGGCAAAGGTAATTATACTTAATAGGAGCCACCTTTGATTTAAAGCTGCAGAGGTGAGCAATTAAATTGAGCTTCAAGCATGGGCTCGTGGGGAGGCGTGCAACCTTTGTTTGGGGACATTTGTCGGAGCAGCTGGGATTGCTTACAAGGGCAGTGTTTCTTGGGCCCATATTCGTCACCTGGATTGTCCTCGGAAGACAATTAGTAGACCTGGGAGAGAGGAGGCGTCGAGCAGGCAGCTGCTTTCTTCATTCTGCCCTCCTCCCGAACGTCACCGCAGGGGTTCTCGCTCCCCAGCTTCATCTGCCCCGGACCGTGGGCCCATCTCTCTTGTGTGGGTTCAGCACTGCCCTGCTCACTAGCTTCTTACTGATCACTTCCGGGGACAATCACAGCTCCCACAGTTTCAGTCCCCCCACGGACAGGCGGTCCTCGGATGTCTAGTCCCAAGTGGCCTCAGACCGAGAAGCCTGGGGATGCTCAGGCCTGAGCAGAAATAGCAAAAGCGTGTGTGTGCGTGAGTCACGCTGTTGTGTCCAAATCCTTGCGGCCCCATGGACTGTAGGCCGCCAGCTTCTTCTATCCATCGAAGTTTCCAGGCAAGAGTACTAGGGTGGGTTCCCAGGCCTTCCTCCAGGGGATCTTCCCAACCCAGGGATCAAACCCACGTCTGTTGCGTCTCCTGTACTGGCAGGTCGGTTCTTTACCACCACTCCAACAGCAAAAGCATCCCAGTCCCTAATCCTTTAATGATCAGATTTGAGATGATTTCATGTTTGTAAGATTTCTGTGGCTATTAGCTCATCTCAAAGATGTTCTATATGTGCGTGTGTATATATAATATAAATATACATTTCTTTGTAGCAAACCTACCTTGATTTTTAAGACTGTGTCAACTCCCACCCCTCCTCCCCAGCCTTAGCTAGAAAGCACGATGAATGCCGCTGCTTTGCCCATTTCAGCACTGGCATTTTAGGATCCTTGGTTTATCTGAGGCCCATCCGTCTCCCTCCATACCCCCTCCCCACAGATGGTGAGTTCTATGAGGGCAGGAGTCATGCGTGGTCTCATTACCTTCCCCAGGTCCCAAGACCACAGCATTGCATCCGGCACATGGTGGAAGCTCAAGAAGTATTTTTCCAACAAACAGATGCTTGCCATCGGGCTAGTATGGAATGAGAGCCAGCAGAGGCATATTATTAAATACTTGCCCTCAGCTGATCTCCTTAAGGATAGTCAGAAAATTTCTAGAACCATCTCTTGTTTATTCAATTCCAGGTGATGAGAAAATCAACACAACAGAGCTACTACTCATTAAACATTGTCCCCACATTAAGCATTATTCTATTTAATACTCACAACGTCTTACGAATTTGATAAAGGAGTAAACGGAGGCTTAAGGCAGTGATCTCAGATTAAAGAGCGGAGAGGTGGCAGGACCAGAGAGCATGCTTCACTCTTGACTCTGACACCAAGGAGGCTGGGGACGCGCTCGGCCTTGCACTGGCCATCGGCTTGGGGTGCAGCTAAGCGTGCGGCCAGTGGAGTTCCCTGTTTACCCCGCGAGAACAGAGCTTTGTTGAGCAGATCTCCTGTGTGCTAAGCACTGTTAGGCTGTGGGAATGGCAGTCAACAAAAGGTATCAGGCCCTCAGGGGGCAGGGCCAATATACACTGAAGATGCAAGATGCTTAAAAGGCTAAGAAGAAGAATCTAGCATGGCAGCGGGATGGAAGGTGAGGAATTAGGCCTGTCGTGTTCCAGGGTCTCCTCTCCTTCACTGCTGTGTCCCTAACACTTATCTCAAGGACTGGCATGTTATCAGATCAGATCAGTCGCTCAGTCGTGTCCGACTCTTTGCAACCCCATGAACCGCAGCACGCCAGGCCTCCCTGTCCATCACCATCTCCCGGAGTTCACTCAGACTCACGTCCATCGAGTCCGTGATGCTATCCAGCCATCTCATCCTCCGTCACCCCTTCTCCTCCTGCCCCCAATCCCTCCCAGCATCAGGGTCTTTTCCAATGAGTCAACTCTTCGCATGAGGTGGCCAAAGTACTGAACTTTCAGCTTTAGCATCATTCCTTCCAAAGAAATCCCAGGGTTGATCTCCTTCAGAATGGACTGGTTGGATCTCCTTGCAGTCCAAGGGACTCTCAAGAGTCTTCTCCAACACCACAGTTCAAAAGCATCAACTCTTCGGCGCTCAGCCTTCTTCACAGTCCAACTCTCGCATTGTTATAGGTGTTCAATAAACATTCATTGTTGATTGGCAGATGGACATGACTATCAATAAAGGCCCTGAGCACTAGCTGAGTTGTCTGTGACCTTAAAACAGAGCAGAAGCAGTGGGCCCACCTGGGGATTGAAACTCCTGACCCTGCTCTCTAGATTAGGCTCTAAGTCACAGGTTTCTGTTTTGATTCATCAAAATTGCTCCAGAATTCTCAAAAACAAAAACGGGTGTAATCGGCTTATTCCTTGAGTGAATTTTAGAGTCAGGATTTTGGGAGGTAACTCAGCCATGTTCGTAAAAAAAAAAAAAAAAAAAAAAAATCTGCAGTTGAGTTTGATCTGCATAGAAGGTTGAGAAGTACCGCTTCAACCAGTTGAATTAATAGCTATCCATCATATACTGAGTGCTTCGAGTGTGGCAGGGAAAGGACTCAGTGGCCAGCTCACCAGATCAAGAGAGAGCTGATGACAGTGACAAAGATGAAGACACAGCTAATATCTACTAACTGCTTTATGCCAGGTGGTGTGTTAAGCACTTACCTTCAGCTAATTTCATTTTCACAATCATCCCGTGAGTCCTTTTATGTCCCACTCGATGTTATGAGGACTTCCCTGGTGGCTCAGTGGCAAAGAATCTGCCTACAAATGCAGGAGACGTGGGTTCAGTCCCTGAGTCGGGAAGCTTCCCTGGAGGAGGGCATGACAACCCACTCCAGTATTCTTATCTGGAGAATCCCATGGACAGAGGAGCCTGGCGGACTATAGTCCCTGGGGACGCAAAAGAGTCAGACATGACTTAGTGACTCAACAGCAACAACAGTAATGATGTTATAGAAATTTCAGAGACGGTTCAAACAGATATCAGGTACGTGACTCTGAGCCTTGCGTGCATGCTCGGCTGCTCAGCCATGTGCAGCTCTTTGCGACCCATGGACTGTAGCCTGCCAGGCTCTTCTGTCCATGGGATTTTCCCAGTCAAGAATAGTAGAGTGGGTTGCCATTTCCTCCTCTCAGGGATCTTTCTGAACCAGGGATCAAACCCATGTCTCCTGCACCTCCTGGATTGTTAGGTGGATTCTTTACTAGGGATTGACAAATTATGGCCCCTGAGCCAAATTCAGCCTAACCTCCTGTTTTTTTTTATGATTTGTGGATGTATTGCTCTTGCATTTCTGAAAGTTTTTTGAGGAGGATGTGGAAATCCACTTCCTTTCGTGCTGTATAAGTCCCTGCACTCGATTCCTGATTTTGTCTCTTGGCCTGCAAAGCCCAAAATCTTTACTGTTCGGCTTTTTACAGCAAAATTTGCTGACCCCTGATCTAGAACTTTAATTCCCGGCTTGTTATAAGGCAGTTGCCCACAAGATAATTTTAGGTATTGAAAATGTGCATTTTTTAAATAGTTATGGCTTTAATTTGCTGGGTATTCAAAGAGAAAAGTACGTTAAAGTTGTGATTTCATGGGTATCATTGCTGAATCCAAGGGAACGAAAAAAAATGAATCTGTTGGAAATCCATTTTGAAAAAAATTAAGTAAAGAAAAACACCGACAGTATTAAGGAGAAACAAAACTCATGAAGGCGATAGAGAAAGAATGAACACGGTGTACAGGGCTAGCTTGTGGGATGTAGGGGAGAAAACAAAAATAATGGAAGTCATTTTACTGGGATAAGAAAAGATAGGAGGCAAGCAATGGCTCCAGCTCTTTCCATTTTTAATACTCGGTGAGTTTGAGTTTCTGAGAACCCTTGTTTTTCAGGACTTTTTGATCTCTTGAGGTCTCTTCCCAGCCCTCTGATTCTGAAAAGTTTCCTTAGGAGACACTGAGGGGTGGGGGGTGTCCTGGATTCGTTATAGCTCAAGGCACAGCCTTCCCGTGTTTTTCCTTCTGCTGACTTAGAAAG